>NC_089141.1:89668490-90944204 GCF_009819655.1 Sylvia atricapilla
CCTGAGAGCTCCTGTGGGCACAGCAGTGTGCCCTGAGAGCTCCTGTGGCACGCACAGTGCCTGAGAGCTCCTTGGGCACAGCAGTGTGTGCCCTGAGAGCTCCTCTGGCACAGCACAGTGCCTGAGAGCACAGCCATTTGGGCACAGCCCGTGTGTGCCCTGAGAGCTCCTGTGGGCACAGCACAGTGCCTGAGAGCTCCTGTGGGCACAGCCAGTGTGTGCCCGAGAGCTCCTATGGGCATACCGTATCCTGAGAGCCTCTGTGGGCACCCGCACTGTGTGCCCTGAGAGCTCCTGTGGCACAGCACAGTGCCCTGAGAGCTCCTGTGGGCACAGCACGGTGCCCTGAGAGCTCCTGTGGCAAAGCAGTGTGTGCTCCTGAAGAGCTCCTGTGGGCAACAGCATTGTGTGCCCGTGATAGTCCTGTGTGGCACAGCACAGTGCCTGAGAGCTCCTGTGGGCACACACAGTGCCCTGAGAGCTCCTGTGGGCACAGCAGTGTGTGCCCTGGGCTCTGTTGGGCACAGCAGTGTGCCTGAGCTCCTGTGGGCACACACAGTGCCGAGAGCTCCTGTGGGCACAGCAGTGTGCCCTGAGAGCTCCTTGGGCACAGCACAGTGCCTGAGAGCTCCTGTGGGCACAGCATGGTGTCCCTGAGAGCTCCTGTGGGCACAACACATGCCTGAAGCTCCTGTGGGCACAGCACAGTGTCCCTGAGAGCTCCTGTGGGCACAGCACAGTGCCCCTGAGAGCTCGTGTGGGCACAGCAGTGTGTGCCCTGAGAGCTCCTGTGGGTACGCAGAGTGCCTGAGAGCTCCTGTGGGCACAGCAGTGTGTGCCCTGGGAGCTCCTTGTGGGCACAGCACAGTGCCTGAGAGCTCCTGTGGGCACAGCACAGTGCCCTGAGAGCTCCTGTGGGCACAGCAGTGTGTGCCCTGAGAGCTCCTGTGTGTACAGCACAGTGCCTGAGAGCTCCTGTGGGCACAGCAGTGTGTGCCCTGAGAGCTCCTGTGGGCACAGCACGTGCTGAGAGCTCCTATGGGCATACCGTGTATGCCCTGAGAGCTCCTGTTGGCACAGCAATGTGTGCCCTGAGAGCTCCTGTGGGCACAGCACAGTGCCCTGAGAGCTCCTCTGGGCACAGCAGTATGTGCCCTGGGAGCTCCTGTGGGCACAGCACAGTGCCTGAGAACTCCTTTGGGCACAGCACAGTACCCTGAGTGCTCCTGTGGGCACAGCACAGTGCCTGAGAGCTCCTGTGGGCACAGCAGTGTGTGCCCTGAGAGCTCCTGTGGGCACAGCACAGTGCCTGAGAGCTCCTGTGGGCACAGCACTGTGTGCCCTGAGAGCTCCTGTGGGCACAGCAGTGTGTGCCCTGAGAGCTCCTTTGGGCACAGCACAGTGCCTGAGAGCTCCTGTGGGCACAGCAGTGTGTGCCCTGAGAACTCCTTTGGGCACAGCACAGTGCCCTGAGAGCTCCTGTGGGCACAGCAGTGTGTGCCCTGAGAGCTCCTGTGGGCACAGCACAGTGCCTGAGAGCTCCTGTGGGCACAGCAGTGTGTGCCCTGAGAGCTCCTGTGGGCACAGCATAGTGCCCTGAGAGCTCCTGTGGCACAGCAGTGTGTGCCCTGAGAGCTCCTGTGGGCACAGCAGTGTATGCCCTGAGAGCTCCTGTGGGCACAGCACTGTGTGCCCTGAGAGCTCCTGTGGGAACAGCACAGTGCCTGAGAGCTCCTGTGGGCACAGCACAGTGCCTGAGAGCTCCTGTGGGCACAGCAGTGTGTGCCCTGGAGCTCCTGTGGGCACAGCACAGTGCCCTGAGAGCTCCTGTGGGCACAGCAGTGTGTGCCCTGAGAACTCCGTTAGGCACAGCACAGTGCCCTGAGAGCTCCTCTGGGCACAGCACAGTGACCTGAGAGCTCCTGTGGGCACAGCAGTGTGTGCCCTGAGAGCTCCTGTGGGCACAGCACAGTGCCTGAGAGCTCCTGTGGGCACAGCACAGTGCCCTGAGAGCTCCTGTGGGCACAGCAGTGTGTGCCCTGAGAGCTCCTGTGGGCACAGCACAGTGCCCTGAGAGCTCCTGTGGGCACAGCAGTGTGTGCCCTGGGAGCTCCTGTGGGCACAGCACAGTGCCCTGAGAGCTCCTGTGGGCACAGCACAGTGCCTGAGAGCTCCTGTGGCACAGCAGTGTGTGCCACTGGAGCTCCCGTGGGCACAGCACAGTGCCTGAGAGCTCCTGTGGGCACAGCACAGTGCCTGAGAGCTCCTGTGGGCACAGCAGTGGTGTTGCCTGAGAGCTCCTGTGGGCACAGCAGTGTGTGCCCTGAAGCTCCTGTGGGCACAGCAGTGTGTGCCTGAGAGCTCCTGTGGGCACAGCACAGTGCTGAGGACTCCTTGGGCACAGCAGTGTGTGCCCCTGAGAGCTCCTGTGGGCACAACACAGTGCCCTGGGAGCTCCTGTGGGCACAGCACAGTGCCTGAGGCTCCTGTGGCACAGCACGGTGCCACTGAGAGCCCCTGTGGGCACAGCACAGTGCCTGAGAGCTCCTGTGGGCACAGCAGTGTGTGCCCTGAGAGCTCTGTTGGGCACAGCACAGTGCCTTGAGAGCTCCTGTGGCACAGCAGTGTGTGCCCTGATAACTCCTTGGGCCAGCACAGTGCCCTGAGAGCTCCTGT
Organism: Sylvia atricapilla; assembly: GCF_009819655.1. Lineage (NCBI taxonomy): Eukaryota > Metazoa > Chordata > Aves > Passeriformes > Sylviidae > Sylvia > Sylvia atricapilla. The sequence continues at coordinate 89,671,167 of NC_089141.1, forward strand.
GGGCACAGCACAGTGCCTGAGAGCTCCTGTGGGCACAGGCAGTGTGTGCCCTGAGAAACTCCTTTGGGCACAGCACAGTGCCTTGGAGAGCTCCTGTGGGCACAGCACGTGCCTGAGAGCTCCTGTGGGCACAGCAATGTGTGCCTGAGAGCTCCTGTGGCACAGCACAGTGCCTGAGAGCTCCTGTGGGCACTGCAGGTGGTGCCCTTAGAGCTCCTGTGGGCACAGCACAGTGCCTGAGAGCTCCTGTGGGCACAGCACGGTGCCCTGAGTGCTCCTGTGGGCACACACAGTGCCTGAGAGCCTCCTGTGGGCACTGCAGTGTGTGCCCTGGGAGCTCCTGTGGCACAGCACAGTGCCCTGGGAGCTCCTGTGGGCACAGCACGGTGCCCTGAGAGCTCCTGTGGGCACAGCACAGTGCCTGAGAGCTCCTGTGGGCACAGCACAGTGCCCTGGGAGCTCCTGTGGGCACCCCCACAGTGCCTGGGAGCTCCTGTGGCACAGGCACAGTGCCTGAGAGCTCCTGTGGGCACAGCACGTGTGCCCTGAGAGCTCCTGTGGGCACAGCACAGGTGCCGTGAGAGCTCCTGTGGGCACAGCAGTGTGTGCCCTGAGAGCTCCTGTGAGCACAGCAGTGTGTGCCCTGAGAGCTCCTGTGGGCACAGCAGTGTGTGCCCTGAGAGCTCATGGGTCTGACCGTGGCCGGTGTCCCCTGGAGCTGTGTGGGTGACGTGGCACAGAGCGGACAACAGAGCAGTTCAGTGGGTGTATCCCCTGGCCATTGTCCCCTGGAGTTCTCTGGGTGAGGTGTCATAGAGGGGACATCAGAGGAGTTCTGCTGGGATTTACCCTTGGCCATTGTCCCTTGGAGTTCTCTGGGTGAGGTGGCACACAGGGGACTTTCAGGTCTCATGGCGAGGCTCGTTACTGGAGGCTGCAATGAAGGGAGTGATGCCCGCGGCAGCCTAATTAGCGCAGTGGATGGCGATTGGCGAGGGAGCTGAGGCTGGCTGTCGCGACGCTGCCAAATGAAATGAAGGGCCGATTATTGATAACTGAGGATGCTTTGTGCTGGAGCCCGGCCTGGAGTCGAGGAAATGCATCTGTTCACTTGGGCTGCCCGGAGTCACTCATGTGTGACACGGCATCCTGTGCCTGCCTCTGCAGCTGGAGGCTCCCTGCGCCGTCTGCCGGGGCTGCTGCCACCTCTGCGGGGACACTGAGCTGTCCCCAGGGCTGCTGCCACCACTGCGGGGACACTGAGCTGTCCCCGGGGGCTGCTGCCACCTCTGCGGGGACACTGAGCTGTCCCCAGGGCTGCTGCCACCTCTGCGGGGACACTGAGCTGTCCCCGGGACTGCTGCAGGGACACTGAGCTGTCCCTGAGCCACTGTCACCTCTGCGGGGACACTGAGCTGTCCCCAAGCCACTGCAGAGACACAGAGCTGTCCCCAGGGCCACTGCAGGCCCTGGCACAGGGCAGTGACAAGGACAGGGTCAGGTGGCATTTGGGACAGAATTCCTGCCTGGGAGGCCCTGGAGCAGAGGGGTGGCACAGGGGACACCCTGCAGTGACAAGGCAGGGTCAGGTGGCATTTGGGACACGATTCCTGCCGGGAAGTGCCAAATGCCAGGCGGTGACGGTGAGGTTTGGAGCAGCCGTGTTGGGGGTGGGATGAGCTGATCCCCGAAATCCCTCCCGGCTGAGGCACTGCACAAATTCCCCGGGGATCCGAGGGCCCTGGCCGAGCTTTGCCTTTGGGGGGTCCCAAAATCCCGCCGAGGGATTTCGGGGACACGTCGGGATGACGCCTCGGGAGCGCCTCTCCTCGGCAGGCACCTTGAGAACACGGTACAAATAGGCTGCTGCCTGTCACAGGTGTCACCTGCTCTGAGCCCCACACGCTTTGGAAAATCTGCCCCAGTTTTAAGTAGGGCAGGGAAAATGTGTGCTCATGGGAAGAGCTCAGGGTCTTGCCAAAGGCACCGGGTAATTCCGGTTCCTCAGCCCCCGGGAGTGGGGACAGGCTGGAGGTCTGTCTGCGCTGCTGGTTTGGGGTCCTTTCCGGGGGAAATGACACCATGAGGAATCCCCTCTCTGCCCACTGGGACACCTGGATCTGGCACAGGAACCTTTCCCTTCAGTCACTCTCCAAAGGAGACAGAATTTGCTCTCCTGGCTTTACAGCCATTCCTCTCTAAGATCCAAACAATTCATTCTGGACCATGGTTTTCCTGCTCACATTTCCCCTGGTCTCTCCAAGCCAGAGAAATCCTCCTGAGCTGCTGTTCCGGGGATATTTCTCCCCCTGGAGCAGCACCGGGCCTGCAATCTCAGCTCCGTTCCCAATATTACAAAAAGAGCAGGGAAATGTAATTCCAGCTCCTCCTCCTAACTCGATTTGGGGCCTCCAGGAGCAGCCAGCTGCCGTATGGAGATTGCTGCACCAGTCCCAGTGCCCTTCCCCACGGCCTGCTGCAGCTCTGGGGCCATTCTGAGGGATTGTCTCCATTCTGACCACCTCTGGCCATCCAGAGGACAGGAGCCCTGTGCCTGTCCCAGCGCAGTGCAGACCCCAATCCCATGAGGACTGTCTGCAATCCGTGGAATCCACGGGTGGGATGTTTCCCCCGTGCCGTCCAGAGCTGTCCCCGCAGGGCCCGGGGCTGGCCGAGGGCTGAGCAGCCCGTGGCACCGAGGGGCTGCAGGATTTCATTTCCCGGCATTCTGGAAGCTCTCGGGCCGGCCCGAGGATGCTGCACATCCTGTAATGTGTTCTGACACACATCAGCTGTTGTTTTGCAGTCTCAAAGGAAACCTTGTGGAATCTCATCCCTTTGACTGGATTCAATTAGCCGCGAACGTCGTCCTTTAAGCGCAAACTCAAGGCCTCTCGCGCTGGCAAAAGGAAGCGAGGATGGCAAAAAAAAAAATCTCTTTTCAAGGCATTGTTTCTTTGGAGCCCCGCTTTACCTTTGCTTCCCTAACAAAGTCAATTAATAAAGCGAGGGGTAGCCGAGTTGTTTCTATAGCGATCCCCATGGAAACATCAAAAAATGCCACAAACGCTCGTCCTCAGCCTCCAGCTCCCCGGAGAGCAGAGCTCGGGGGAAAGCGGTGCCACGGCTCCTGCCTTCAGGCCGGCTCCCTTCAGGAGCTTGGGCAGCCTCAGCTGCCCCAAAGCGAAGTTCTCACTCCAGCCCCGGTGGGCACATCCCTCTGGGAGGAGCTGGAGCTGCTCGTCCCTTCCGTGGGATGTCCTTCCAAAGGTCCTGTCCTTGGAGGAGACAGCAGGGAGCAGGGTCCGGAGAACAGGCACATCCCAGGGCTCAGCCTCCAGCCGGGCTGGGTCTGGCTCCCACTCCGAGCAGCACGGTTATTGCAGTATTCCGTTCGTATTTTACGGCTGTTTTATTAATAACCGCGTCCAGAGCGCGCGAGGCAGGCTTTGTTGGAGACACCTCAGGAAAAGGAAGGATGTAAATAACAGATGGGCGAGGAGCAGGCTCCCAAACAGGCACCGAGATATTCCCAGCTCGCTTGGGAGGAATCTAAACAGACAGATTGGAGATAAACAGGCCGAGCGAGGAGAGGCGAGGCTGGAGAAAGTCACAGCTGCCCGGGGAGCCCCTCCCATCCCGCAGCGGCCTTTCCTGCACCCCTCCCAGCCTGGAGATGGGCCCTCAGGGTCATCCCAGCGCTTGGCCTTGACCTCTGCCCTCCTGTGCTCTGCCTGACGTGGAGTTTGCCCTGCGAGGAGAGGGGCTGGGGTTACATTCTCCGGTTCCAGGGGCTGTTTTGTCTCTTCACCTCGTGCTCTGGGCCTGCAGGTTGTGCTGCCTGTCCTCGGTGTGCAGCGGGAAGAGGATTTGTCCTGTGTCCCCACGTGTCCCCAGGCCACAGGTGCCTGTCCCGCCTGCGGGGCTCCACCACGAGAGCCTTTTCCTGCCTTCCCAGCCGGAATGGGGACAGGGATCAGACAGGTCATTAACAGCTGATTAACGCCCCCGCCGTCTCCTGAGCCCTCCGAGTGCGGGCGTGGCCCCGGGCAGAATTCCCCGGTGGAAAACGTGCAGAGCTGCAATCCCCATTCCTGCAGGGATTCCCCAGGGCTCTGCTGCAATCCCCATTCCTGCAGGGATTCCCCGGGGCACTGCTGGAATCCCCATTCCTGCAGGGATTCCCCGGGGCACTGCTGGAATCCCCATTCCTGCAGGGATTCCCCGGGGCACTGCTGCAATCCCCATTCCTGCAGGGATTCCCCGGGGCTCTGCTGGAATCCCCATTCCTGCAGGGATTCCCCGGGGCACTGCTGGAATCCCCATTCCTGCAGGGATTCCCCGGGGCACTGCTGGAATCCCCATTCCTGCAGGGATTCCCCGGGGCACTGCTGGAATCCCCATTCCTGGAGGGATTCCCCGGGGCTCTGCTGGAATCCCCATTCCTGCAGGGATTCCCCGGGGCACTGCTGGAATCCCCATTCCTGGAGGGATTCCCCGGGGCTCTGCTGGAATCCCCATTCCTGGAGGGATTCCCCGGGGCTCTGCTGGAATCCCCATTCCTGGAGGGATTCCCCGGGGCACTGCTGGAATCCCCATTCCTGCAGGGATTCCCCGGGGCACTGCTGGAATCCCCATTCCTGCAGGGATTCCCCGGGGCACTGCTGGAATCCCCATTCCTGCAGGGATTCCCCGGTGCTCTGCTGGAATCCCCATTCCTGCAGGGATTCCCCGGGGCTCTGCTGGAATCCCCATTCCTGGAGGGATTCCCCTAGGACACTGCTGCAATCCCCATCCCTGCAGGAATTCCCCAGCCCTGGGGATGTGACACTGCTGCAATCCCCATCCCTGCAGGAATTCCCCAGCCCTGGGGATGTGACACTGCTGCAATCCCCATCCCTGCAGGAATTCCCCAGCCCTGGGGATGTGACACTGCTGCAATCCCCATCCCTGCAGGAACTCCCCAGCCCTGGGGATGTGACACTGCTGCAATCCCCATCCCTGCAGGAATTCCCCAGCCCTGGGGATGTGACACTGCTGCAATCCCCATCCCTGCAGGAACTCCCCAGCCCTGGGGATGTGACACTGCTGCAATCCCCATCCCTGCAGGAACTCCCCAGCCCTGGGGATGTGACACTGCTGCAATCCCAATCCCTGCAGGAATTCCCCAGGACACTGCTGCAATCCCCATCCCTGCAGGAATTCCCCAGCCCTGGGGATGTGACACTGCTGCAATCCCCATCCCTGCAGGAATTCCCCAGCCCTGGGGATGTGACACTGTTGGAATCCCCATTCCTGGAGGGATTTTAGAGCCCTGGGGATGTGACACTGCTGCAATCCCCATCCCTGCAGGAATTCCCCAGCCCCGGGGCTGTGGCTGTGCACAGCGGTGTCGGAGCTCCATCCCACCCTCATTCCGGCATTCCAGAGGATTCCCGGCTCCCTCTGGCAGAGGAATTCCCGGAGCTGGCTGCGGGGGCCCGTCCCGGGGCAGGGAAAGGCAGGGAATGGTGCAGCTCCTCCGCCGAGCTCGGCGCTCTCTGGGCACATCAATTCCCCCGTTATTGCTGGGCTGCCCTTTTCCAGCAAAGGCTAAAGGAGATTTGTAGGAGCACTTAGCACGTGTAAATCCCCACCTCTCTGAGGAACGGGGCCGTAAATATCCCCGGTCTCCTGGCCTTTTGGGGATGGAAACTTTCCCCCTCCTCTGGCTGCAATTAGAGCCTTATTCTAACATTTCAAACCTCCCAACGGCTCAGAGGCAGCCCAGATCTATGAAAACTCTGATTTGAGGGATCATTAAAGCCCCTGTGGCCCTCCAAACTCCCCAATCCTGCTCCTGTCAGGATTCCTGTCAGGATTCCTGCCAGAGCTCAGCTGCCTGTGCTCCCACCAGGACAGAGGGGACAGGGAAATGACCATCCCACCAGGGCAGAGGGGACAGGGAAATGACCATCCCACTGGGCACACGGGATGGGGTCGTTGTTTTGGAGAGGAACGAGCTGGAATGTTGAATACATCTCCCCCAGTTTTTCTCTTTCCATCTGTCGCCGCTGCCGTGCGAGGCCGGGGCTCTAATAACGAGATTTCAGGATTATTACTATTATTATTACTATTATTAGTACTGTTATTATTATTGTGGCAGACATGTGGCTGATGGGACAGACCCAAAGAGGGAACAGAGCCCCTGGAAACAGGGATTTCCTGGAAGCAGGACAAGCAGTTGTGGCCTTTCCCTCAAGGAAAGGAGATCAGTATTTCTGGACCCCACAGCTCCCTCTCCAGCTGGGAAATCTGCTCGTGGTTCCTTTAGGGAAAGAATCCCTGCAAAATCACCTCCTTCCTCCTTTGCTCCATGCAGATCCTTGACCAGAGCTTCTCTCTCTTGCAGGAAGGATCCCCAATTCCCCAGGGAACTCCCGAAGTTGTGGATTCCGGAGGATTGCTCCCCCGAGGATTTCAGCACCAGGGTAAGAGCTGCTGCAAAAGCTGCTTTGGCTCAGACTTTTCAAGGCCTGCAGTTTTTTTCCCTCAGCCAGAGGAGCCGGTCCAAGCCCCTGGCCGCAGCACAGGGAACATCTCTGAAATTGTTGAATTTCCCTGTTGCTGTAGGGATTGATGAAATCAAAGCCCGGCTGCTGATGGTCCCCACAGCGATGTGCTCAGAGAGCTGAGTCACATTCCCTGGCTCCGGCTCCACGGGAGCTTTGGCCAGGCCAAAGGAGGAAGCGAATTTCCTCCCAGACACATCCCACAGGATCCTGGGCAGCAGCTGCAGCCCCCCCAAGGCTCAGCCTCTTCCCCAAACAGCCAGCGACGACCTGGGGACAAGCCCAGATGGGAAATGAGCTCCAGGACGCGTGATTCCCCCTTTCCTGAATCCCTGCGATTGATTTGGAGTCCCTCTGGGTGGGGTTTTTCCCTACAGCCACCCAGCATTTCCATTCCCAGCCCTGTTCCTGCAGGGAAACACGAGCACCAAATCCCTTGGAGGGGCTGGCCTTTGGGGTTTTCCCCCTGGGAACAGGGAGAAAAGGGGACAAAAGCCACATTTTATCCAAAACTTCCCCTTTCTGCTGAGAGGTGGCATCTGCAGATTTTCACCAGGCTCTGAACACCCAAATCCCGAAAAAACCCCACAAAGGATCTTGTTGCCCCTCCCTGCCCAACCTTCACACGGCCCTTGGCAGAAAAGATTCCAGAAAAAAGGCCCAGGAAGCTCTTCCCCAGCACCCCTTGACTCGGGAAAACCCAAATCCTAGTTTTAATGAGTGATTAATTAACGAAGGGCCGAACTGACTGGGGAAAGGGGGGGTTTGGGGCTGCTCCCATCCCGGGATGAAATATTCATGGGCTCGGCACCAGTCTGCAGCCATTAGCGCTCATTTGCATATTGATGAGCGCTCATAAATGTTGAATTGAGCGCAGATGAGCCTCAGCCGGGGGAAATTCTGGGGACTGGTGTGGACACTCCAACCTTCACAGTGGAGTTCACAGTAACATCTAACATACCACTGAGAAGGGGAATGGGAGTTTCTGCCATTTTGAGTTAGGTGATGTAAATGAGTTATGGAACAACTTCCTCAGTTTTGCTCAATGACAACATCTGTGGAGGATGGAGAAAATGTTTTATATTCCAACTAGCATATTGCTTCTGTATCTATGAAACAGTCTGGGCCCCAACTTTGAGCCAGTGATCTAAGAAACCAATCATTATTAGGTTTTTATATAGAAAACCCTTTACCTTTACTGTTTACTAAGGTACATTTGGACTGCAATTATTTCATTCTTTTGCTGTAAAAAGTATGATGTGGATCTACTTAAAAAGGCTGGGCATCCTTTTGCTCAGAAAAGTAAGAGTACCTGTTACAGAGGAAGCTGTTAGGATGACTAGATGAAGAGTGAACAAAAAGCACTCAAGTCTCAGTAAGACACTAACTGGATCATGTAATGCAGGGGGCCAACAGCTCAGCCCAAATCACTCCTGTCAGTGTGAAATTCACCTGGCATGGCATGATGGTCTTTAAAGTCATCAATCAATGCATGGACAAGCACATTCCTCTTCATGTGCAGCAAGGGTGAACCATGGCTTGATGCAGACCTCCAACTTGCTCTGCTAATACCACAGGATCCATGGATACACAGCTTTCTTCGGGAAAACCCAACAGTGATGTGCTCTCATTCAGAAAAGCATGTGTGGGGGAAAAAGAGAATCAATCCAACTACCTGGCACTGGCTTTCATTTTTTATCCTCAGCCTGCAGACAGGCTTTAATTCCCTAGTGCCAGGCATATGATTCTAAATGAGACATGACCACAAGGTGAAATGGTGTTTTCCTGAGATGGTGCCAGAATGAGCAGGCTGAGGATTTGAATAGACAGACCTGGTTTTCTGTTCCAAATCCTAGAACCTCTCTTTGTTTTAATATGATACCCATAACAACCTTTCAAGACTTGGAGACAAAATAATAAACCCTGGAACATGTCTATATAAAGGCATTCAGCAAGAAGTGCTGAAATTTATTCAAATTAATTACAGTAGAGATCTCTGACTTTGAACTTCTAATTCACAACAGCAGTAAAAAAGGAAATGGTGAAATGGGTTGTATTAAAGTGCAATGATGTGGAAAAACCATTGAAATAACACAAATGAGGCTGCAGTGAGAAATGAAACAACAGTCTCATCCAAGCAATGACAGCAATATATAAGAAAATTATGTTACAGATAATTTACAAAATAACTTACATAGATGAGGATAAGATAAGCTGAATCTCATGTTGCTATTCCATTGTTAAATATCAGACTAAATATTCCTGGTCAGCACAGTATTATATGGAATAATAAAAAAGATCAGAGGATTTCCATGTTGAAAAAGACACCTGAAGTAAAACCCTGATCAGCACTTATATTGCAGTACTGCAAGAAAACTAATTATTTATGAATTGTAAAGTGACACATTCAGCAGCATGAAGACTATAAATACATCTTTTACATTGATACATCATATCTACACACATATACATATCTACATACACAGATATATACACACAAGCATATACATGCATACATATATGTGCACACATATATGTGTGTGTATATAAATGCTTCAATTTGTGCTGACCATGGTCAGCTGCATTTTGATTGCGTCTGGGTTAGGGATGCTTCTGCATCATTCTGAGGAGTGTTTGTCATTTAAGTTTTCTAATCTGCAGCCTCTGAAACACAAAATTCTAATATGGCATAAAGACAGAATTCAGGGCTCAGCCATCAGTGAGTCTGATGATTAACAGCAGTTCCCATTGACATAAGCTGCTGTGCTTAGTGCTTCTGAAAAGTTCTGCTGTTTATGTCCCCATTATTTTTAAATAATACAGTGCATGAATCAGTTAAAAACCACTTTTAATATAAGCAAAAATATTTGAGACTTAGTTTTGTACTGTTTGTAAGGATGGTGTGCAAAGAATGTCGGACAAAGTAAAAATGTACATCAGCTTACATCATACCCTGAAAATGGCAAATTTAGCATCACTCTTCCTTAAAAAAATTTGAAATACTTATCTGTAGCATAAATCTGACTCTGTGTTTTTTTTTTCCCTCCTGTGCTCCCCTTTTATAGAAAAAAATATGTCACTGGGTTTTTTTTCTCTTTCAATTAATCTGGAACAAACACCGTGGACTAAAAATATGTTGGATTTCCAGCCCTCATAGAACTGTTTGAAGGAAGGCTCTTGACCCATAGTGTAGTTAGAATAGCTTCCTCTGCCTGTTGTAAGAGCTGAAAGTACCCATGCAATTACTGTTTATTAAAAAATCTTTCAGTGAATAACAACATTTGTGTTTCATTGTGCACCTGCATAAGGAAAAAGATACTACTAAATTGCCAAGGCTATGTAAACACAGTGATCTTGGTAAAGAATTTGGTTGTGAGGCTAAACAAAATACCTCAGAAAAGAGCTATTCCATTGCACATGTCACTAAAATGTTGGAAAGAATTAAGTAATAGTTTCTCTTGATGTTGTTGTGGTCAGTGAATTGGTCATGTCTGCATCCCAGTCTCCAGGAAGCAGAAGAATATCCTGAAAACCCAAGAGAAAAGGGTGGACCTAACCTCCTCCTCGTTGCCGTCAGAGTCCCATTCATTGCACTGATCGAGGTATGTCCTTGGAGACAGGGTTTCTTGGGGAGAAGAAATTGTAAACTTGGATTTATTTTCCTCATACCTATCCTGTACAGAGTAATTTGTTTACAATGAGCGTTTAGCATTGAACACACTTTGTTGGCTCACATTCAGATTCTGTCTGTTACAAAATGATACAGTTCTGCAGAAACCTGACTGTGTGTCGAGGAGAAAGCACGCTTTCTGCTAACAGCTCTTCCGAGCAGAAACCTCTAAAAAATCCTATTTCAAATCATTTAACTTTTATTTACAGCTTCACATTCCATGCACTTTTCATTGGGATCTTCTGAGAGAACCTGTAAAAGTCACCACTAAAATACTCAGAGCTGGCAACAGTACTGGTGGTTCTCCAATAAAGTCCAATGTCCAGAACTCTGCAGCAAAGGAAACTCTCCAGATTTACCTTCCAGGGAGGTGGGATGAACATTTCATATTAGCCCTTAATGTCAGAGAAGCTGGTGCTACTGACATTGCAGCTGTCACTGCAACTTGATGATGTGCTCAAATTGCTGGAGGCGGTGCCTGATTCTGGGAAAAGAAAGGGAGAAAAAAAAACCCACAGGAAAATATTATATAGTGGTTGTTTTTCATTACTTTCTTTGATAATATGAATCTTTAAAGAGACAATCGTCTTATTTAAAATAATATAGCCTACCAGAGCTGCTTAAAGATTGAACTGATTTTGAGTTGCCTATGAGCGTCAACAGATTGTTTGCTGGAATCCAACCTTCTCTACCACTGCTCAGGTTCTTTACAAACCTAAAAAATCATAAAAAAATTAGAAGTCAGACTTATTCATCTGATGCCTTTGAAAGTTTTGCCCTAAATATCTGCCTTCTAAACACAGTTCTGCGTATAAAAGTTTCCAAACACAGATCTGCCTACCAAAGTCCATCCTCCCCTTCACGAATCAGTTGAACTAGATCTCCACTTTTCACTGTAAATTCTTCAGAAATTCCTTTGTCATAATCAGTCACAACTGTATATTTACCAGGAGTCTAAATGCACACAGAGAAAAGAAAACAAATTATTTCTGTTGAGTACTTTAAGGTATGTTGCGGCTTTTGTTACGCAATTATAATACTTTTCCCTTCTTTCTCATGTACCTACATGCTGAAGATGGTATAAATATACATACTGTGGCATTAAAATTCTGCTAACTGATTACACGCAAATTCAATACATTAATTTTCATTCTCTGAAAAACATTCATGAAATGTTCCCACTACAACAATTAATTCATATGGCTACAGAAAATAAGAAACAGAAAACCTGGCAAACCCACGCCATGGTGTCTGCATTGAAGTCTATTGACATGGTAACTGAACAAGTAAGTCATCTCCTGATGACTGTATCTCCTGATTGCTGTATGGTGGCACAAGCAGCCACGACTCCCTGGGCTGCAGGTGTGCAAAGGCACACAGGGACCTCCTCAAGGGACAAACACCCAGCTGATTTAAGAGAAGGAGTCCTTCTCCATTGCCTTGGGAGTTCTGCCCAGCTGAGCATTTCAAGGCACTTTCCCTCCTGCCAGCTTCAAAAGCATTCCTGTATCCCGCCACACTGCGCTGGTATCACTTGCTCAGCTCCATAGGAAATAATTTCTGGTTACCAGCTTCATCTCACCGCCCCCTCCTCCTCCTTCTTCCTCTGCATCCGATGAATTCAGCGGTTCCTCAGCACTAGACCAGCCGTCATTTTCTTCGGATGCATCAAGAGAATGGGAGGGTTTGGCCCAGCCTTGGGGAAGGAACAGCCAACAGTTAACTTTGCAGCAGTGAGCCACTGACTGGGAGAAAGCTTCTCCCCACTGAAAAGCTCTTAAGTGATCAACACAAACAGAAGAAAAACTGACACAGGGAGGTTATTACAGTCAGTGCGGGAAATTCACTGCTGGCAAAAGTTGGCCTGCTTCCATCTGAGTAAGTGGAGTTGTGGAAATGCATGGCAGTGAATTTAGCCCTTTGGATTTATATAAAGGGAAATGAATGGAGAGAATGCAAATTTCCAACTGAAAAGAGAATATTAAAAAATTTGCATAATAAATACATATACCAAGATAAATGAGGGACAGATAATCTTTTTTCTTGAGAGGAAGCAAAAGACAGGAACATACACTTCTTGGGAAGAGGCTGAACACACAGGGTTGTCACCCAAAGCAACCTAACCAGCTTGCTGGGGAAAGGGATGGATAAGTATTGCCTCCTTCACACTGTTAAGCACTGTCAAAAAAATTCCACGCAAGTTAGCCCATTTTTTAAGAGGGCTGACACAAGAACACTTAAGTACTCGGAACAACCTTGGTGTTAAAACACTGCATCAAACACCACAACAACAATCTCCTGCCTGTCATTTATTGCTTTTTCTCTCTCAGGGTGAAGCATTTAATTTACTCATAAAGCTGAATCATATCCAGAGTGCATAAAATCCTCTTCCAAATAAAACTACATCAGGTTTTATTAGTGGGATGTTTTACACCAAGTTCAGAACCTGCTAATAAATGTGTTGAGCTTATAACAAAAAAAAAAGTCATAATAAAAGAGACAAGTATTTGTAAGCAAACTTTTGTTTCAGTGAAACTCAATGAAAAGAATGAAAGGAAGAATAAATCTCCCATTTTATGTAACTATTAGTTAAATTGAGAAAGCACCAGCATTTTTGCTTTGCACTGCTCCTGAGGCATTTGTCACACAGCTGGTCATGCCAGTGCATTAGAAAAAAACAGAGCAGCATCAGAATAAAGCCAAAGAAACCATAGAAAGGAATCACACCCAGAGCACATCAAACAGAGTGGGACTTTTACCTTGCCTATGCTGCTGAGTGACCTGCACAAGACTGGAAGTACTGACCCATTTAGCCCTGTCCAGCGTTAAGAATGAACTTCTATCTGTGAAGAAACTGAGTAATAAATGTCTGCTGTATTCCATGAAAATTTCCTTGGAAGCTTACATCTCGTAGTTGGCTGGTTGGACACAGCTGAAACCATTTCTGTTATTTCAGTGTTAAGAATAATGCAACAAAAGAAAACTTGGTTTCCCCTAATTGTTCCAAGCTCTCATTAGAAACAGAACCAATGAGTTGCACAAAAGAAAAAGAAAGTGAGATCACTCTAAGTGCCTGTAACCTCATACTCACTGGGTAACAGCTTGGGTATGTTTTGGGTACATTTTGGGTAACAGCTCTTGTTCCTCAGCCTCTTTCTTTTTTTATATTGTGCTGATGTGCTAAGAGCTGACTGGCCTAGTCCTGCCATACCAATGATACTACTTCTCAGCAAGCTGGCATCCTACAATTAACAAGTCTGTATAAAAGCCCAGCTCCTCCTGGGAAGGGAGGTGGTCACTATGGTAGTATTCATGTTAGCAAACCATGGGATTGAAATCATGCACATTTAATCTGTGTGTGTGTGTTCTGCGGGGTGGGACTACATCAGAGCTCCCTATAAAGGCAGGAAAGGTAGGAAAAGGGTAGGCACATCTGAGAAAAGACAAAACCAAAGACAAAATTCAGAAATTATTTTAGATATAACAATGCCAGGTAAACCAAGAATTCATTAACTGCTTCTCTTCAGAAATAATCTGATAGGTTTCTTAAAAGAGCTATGATCAGCCTACAACATGTAATTCTGACACTAATTCACATTCCTTGAGCTCACTTTAGCATAAATCAGAGCAATAAAGCAGTGAAAGGAAATGAATGGGGGCCATGTGCTCTGCTGTGGCCATCACTTGGCATAGTTTCATCCTGAAATGCCTGGGTCATCTCCCTGCTTATCCTTCTTTGAGCTGGGGAAGGAGAAGAGATGAAGTGGCAGAAAAGAGATTGGAAGGTGCAAGACAGAAGGAGGGGTTAGTAGATGTTTTAAATTAATTTACTTGGTTTAGCAGTTTCATAATGTAAGATGCTTCTGGGACAGAACACCAACTCAGATAAGCCTGTTCCAAGGACACAATAATTTTACTGCAAATCAAAAAGTAATGATCAAGGAATGATCCTTGGAAGATTCCATCATCTGAGGAAAAGGCCATAAAACATACTTTTCTTTCAGACATTTTTGGGCCCTTAGGATTTCCATGGTACCTGGAGATCTCAGAGTTTTGCCTGCTACCTGCAGAAGAATAACCTTGTAACTCTCCTATCCACCCTTGTGGTGTTTCTGCACGTGTCTATCCCAGGATTGCATTGCCTGCTGCTCAGCAAGGTGAATGGTGTTGCAGTTTTCCCAGCACAGCAGCTGAGCTTGCACCATTCCCACAGACAAGACAAAGTCTTCAGAAACCTGGAGAGGAGGCTGATGGTAGGGATTGAAATAGCTTCACCTTTAGACTAGTATTTTCTAAAGGAGACAGTGGTGGAAAGAGCCAGGAGGAGAGGGACTGCTCTCCTTGTATCCTCTACTACTCTAGTTAATTAGCCCTAGGGATTTGTACTCAAACTTTCACCATCAGTTCTGCTGGTTAGAAATGGGTTGTTTAATTGAAATAGTTTCCCATTCTCTGCTTAGCTATGAGTTGAAAGGACGGGAGGCAAATTGCTGCAAAGGGGTTCAGTTAAGTCATCTGGGCTTCACAGGGCAGTAGAAGCTGCCTACTATCACCCAAAGAAAGATGCAACAGGTCTGTGTCTGCAGGAATAAATGCAGATCTAAAATGGAAATTCCTCATGACAATTATATTTTTGGAAATATTTTGCCTTTTTAAAAGTTAAATCCTTTCCACAGGGGCCCCAGTGACAGGAGGATTCTAACACATGGAAAACCATGGTTGCAGAGCAGCTGTAATTCCATTAAACATGGCTTCTGGCTCTTTCTTCAGCAACAGATCTCTTTCCTCGTCTTCTAAAAACAAGTTACCCATATGCTACTTTATTCAAACCAAGGTAAAACTTCAACCAGTTGTGCTATCAAAAACAAAACCAATATATATAGACCCACTTGGAAAAACACAGCTGATGTCAATACTCCTGCACACAACAGCATCATACAGGTATTTTCAGCATTCTGATATAACATATAATGTGAGGGATGTGTGGGTACTTGTGGAGTACAAGATGTGGCATCACTGTACCTCTTAAACCAAAAGGAGTTGGGTCACTCACTACTTCATGCCGTTTGGCTTTTTTGTCAGGACTGGTAGGAGAAGCTGCAGAAGGATGAATAGGTAAAAAAACATAGAAGAGAGATATTGAAGAACTGGAAAAAAGAGAATAGGTGGGTTGCATGCTAAATACCTTTGAGTTTACACTGGAAAACAAGTGGATTTCTGTAATCTAATTTTAGCTGTCACTGGTGCTTGGCAGCAGAAGAAATTAACTATTTACAAGTAGTTATTTGAAGATAAATTGATGAATTTATTTTACAGTAATAGACAAAAATATATGTAAACGTTTTTGAATTGATTAGACATCAACTGAATACAATTAACTTCAATTTCAGACAAACATTACCAAATTAAGCAATCGTTTTTATGTAAATCTAGTGCTACAGCAATACCTGGTCCTGTAAGAAGGATCATTGGCAATGTCTGGCTTTTAGCAGAAGGAGATGGAGTTTCTGTCAAGGCAAGCATGGGACATTAGTGCTCACCTCAATAGCATTAGATAACCAACCCTGGAGTCTCTCCAGAAAGAACTCAAAGGTAATTGGGTTTTAAACAGGCAGTCTGGAAAGATGCTTGGGGGGAGAAAAAATACCATGCTGTTCAACAAGTGAAATCATCTTAATGCAATTCAGAGTGTTCAAAGACAGCTCTTCAAAGCAAGAAGTGACTGTACCACTGTGATTACTTGGCAGGAGGAAGCAAGAAAAGTCTCAAACTCTTATTGCTTGTTTTAGGAAAAAAGAGGAAAAGACCATTTCTGGAAGAATAGGGAAATTCTTACTTATTTTTCTATCCAGCAAAACAACATTGTCAGACACATTCTGCTGTAGTTATTTATACTTTAAGAATTTTGTTAGCAAGGATGCCAATAAAAAAATCCTCTGAAAAACCTTCACAGAATCACCTTGATTCCTTTTTGCCAAGTACTAGTGCATTTGGGGCAGATCCACTGAAGC
This sequence comes from Sylvia atricapilla, assembly GCF_009819655.1. Classification (NCBI taxonomy): domain Eukaryota; kingdom Metazoa; phylum Chordata; class Aves; order Passeriformes; family Sylviidae; genus Sylvia; species Sylvia atricapilla. Next base: position 89,687,399 of record NC_089141.1, read on the forward strand.
TAGAAGCAGGCCAGGTGTCTGGTCAGAAGACAACTTCCTTCCTCTAGTTTTTCTACAGGAATGGGGCACTATAAACTCTGTCCTTGGCCTTGACAGTGAGATTGGAGGCACTGGAAACCACACTCCTCTTGCATCCCCACAGCCCCACTTTTCCTAGCTGCATCTCCCCCTCCCACTCTGGAGCTGGCTTCTCTTGAAATCTCCCTGTCAGAGGCACCAACTAAGGAACCTAGCTTGACCTTGCAAGAGCAAGCTAGTGTGTACACTGAAAACCCACCACACTACACACACATACGAGGTGATGCTTCAATTACAGCCTTACACAGAAAACAGTCTAGCCTTTTTTTAAAGTTACCTTTCTGACTTTTGAGGTTAGTAAAGCCCTGCAGCGTAAAGCGCTTTTTTGACAGGACAGAGCATTCTGAGGTAGAGCTAGTGTTGTCTACAAAGGAAGAGAGAGACACAGAGAGGGAGAAGGCCATGAAAAGATCAAGGCAAAAAGTCATTTGCAGCTGTGCCAAGGAATCTGCATATTAGGATGAGAAGGGACAACTGAAAGTCCAGGTACAACGCAAGTGTCTGGTTGCTCTTGCTGTGCAGGGGCTTGTACTGCCACTGGTTTAATAAGTGATTTCCATGATGGGAAAAAAATTAAAGAGAAAAAAACAAAACAAAACAAATTCCTCTTAGGTCAGGTACTGCCAAGAAATTCTTTCAGAGACAGGGAACCCTGATAAGCTGGGCAGCTTTAAGAGAAGACCTTCTGCAGATTTGGCCTCCTAACAAATAGCTCCCACCTGCCTTTGGCTACCATCCATTCAAGATATCTTTGGGCCTATCCACACCACACCTGGAATGCAGAAATCAATCCCAAGCTAAGGGAAGATGGGACCAGCATGCTAGCTAGTGCAGCTTGGGGCAGCACATTGTGGGTGGGCTGCCTTAGGGTTGAAAACAGCAAAGCTCTGCTCGTTCAGGAGTGCTGCTGCCTCCCCTGCACTACTGTGGCTACTCTGCTGGTGGATCTGCCTGAGCATCTGCAGTGCAGGCATGCTCCTTGCAATGAGAGACCACAACATTTATGGGCTAACTCACCTTTGCCTTTCTCGGGGTACTTTGGTACTACTGTAGTGCCACAACCTTCTACACTTGTGAGATCAGCTTTCTTCTCCTCCATTTTTTTGGTATTTCTGAGGTGGTTTCGTGAAGGACTGTTTATTAGAAGAGAATGAAGACAATCAATCCAATGACAGGCTTTTACATACATATATGTAGGCTGAAAACCCTTTATTTGTTACTTCCCAGACTGTAGCTCCCAGGACTGAAACAGTCATTGGTGATTGTGCATTTAAAGACCATGAGAATATATGAATGAGAAACACCTCTCCTGGCTAACTGCAATCATGTGTACTATGGTAAGTGGGAGTTACTGGAAAGATGGCTCAGGACAACTTCCACTCACATGCAGCTAACAGGCTCCTCCTGAATATACTAGGAATAAAGTAAGAAAGATAAAGGAATAAACTCCGCCTCTCAGTAGCTCTTAGTACAGGAACAGATGAGGGACATTGCAGTGGATTCCCATCTGGGAATAGGATAGAAAAAGACACTCCACAAATACAATGTATCTGGGAAATTCTCCTTGAGCAATAAGTAGGTACATTAAAGACGCAGGGCAGAGAGCTACCAATACATACTTGAGCACACACCATATGGATATGAGCGCATGGGCTTATGGATAGGTATATGAACACATACGAAAAACCAGACTGACTAACAGAGGACAAAGAGAGGTGTCAGGCAAGGGCAGAACAACAGATGGGAACGGAAAAATAAGAAGGTTGGTATGGTGAGGGATGGAAAAAAAAAAAAAACCAACTTCTCCCAGAAAATGGGACACTGGAGGAATTATCACATTATTTAGGTTAAAAAAAGTAAATTGGAGCAAAAGAACAAGAGACAGAGAAAAGATACAGCTGTGAAAAAGACAAAAAAGAAGGTAACATGACATTGGAAAAGGAAAAAAAAATAAAGGAAAAGAATAGTGAAGAAAAAAGCTGCTCCATAAAACTTTCTTATCTGGACTGTAATGTATATAATTAGCTGCTCAACAAGCAGGCACATAATACCACCAAGATTTTGGCTGGTGCAGAAAATTACATTTCTGTGGCATTCTCTATCAGAGAATGTTGTGGCAGAACACATGCTACTGCTGCTCAGTTTAACAGTTCTGGAGATGTATGAATTCCAGGCTTTACAGCTTTATAGCAGGAAGAAAACTAATCCAAAACCTTAAAACACAAGGACCAGTGTTAAGGGGTAGAAGCAATGAAGAGCTGCAAATCAGATGTATTAGTATATAGCATATAGTATATACAAGATAGCCAGGTGATGTGACAACATACTTACCTTGCACAAGATGATGCTGGTAGTGGTAGAGGTAAGCTCTGTGTTTGTTCTAATGTCCTGTGCTGACTAGCTTCTGTAATGGAGGAAAAATAGAATGATTGAACTTTATTTGTGTCCTACACCGGGAAGATCTACAGGGCAGAGTCTCAAGATCAAAAAGAAAATAGATTAAAAAAAAAATGAAAAAGAAAAAAGAGAATCTCCAAAGGATTTTACCTCTGCATGCTTGTAGTTGACTTGTCAGCACTTTTCTTATTTCATTTACCCAAGTAGCTTTAACTTCAGGGGTTGGTGCCTACCCAAAAATAAATACAATCAGCCATCAAGCACAGAATAGTTATTACACAAATAGTTGCATGCCAAAGCATAGCCTCAGAGGAATCATTCAAGAGGGACAGACAAAGCTCCCTCTCCAGTGCTTCCATGAACAGAAACTGGTTGTAGCCACTGAACAGGCTGAGGCAGAGGCTGTGTATGTGCTACAGCTAAACCCCATCTCCCAAGCCATCCACTACTCCAGTGACAGCTATAGTAATGGTGTATACAATATTCCCTATGGACATTGCAAGATGTGATTAATTTATCCCCCAGAAGACTCTTCCACTGATATATCATTTAGTTTTCTTTTTTCTCCTACATTTCCTCATCACACTCTATTAGTGATATAACAGAGGGAAAAAACCTCCAGATCTTCTTAGGGTTAGACTCCTGCTCCCTTTTTTTTTTTTTTTTTTTTTTTTTTTTTTAAATGTAGGGCCATGTTATTTACCTGTATAATGTAAACTTCTTCCCTTGCATTATACCAGATTTCAAATTTTTTTGCATCACCTTTGACATTTTCTGTTATTCCAACCGCAGCCATCTGGAAGCAAAGAGAACAGAAGCTGACCTACTGCATTGCAATTATGTTAAAAACAGAAGCAGGCAGCTACTGGTATCCTTTGGTACCTTATTTCTGAAAAGGAAAACCCCCTCTGGCTTCTTGCACAAGGAAAAGAATAGCTAACAATTTGTGATCTTTGCATTGGAGACAAGAGATCCAGTGCATTGTAGATCCTGGCTGCCTTGGAGGGAAAAAAGATTTAGGTACATTAGATTGAGACTGACTTGTAAAACATCGCTTTTAAAATCTACACCACTAAATCCTTCAGGATTTTTACATTACCTTCCCCTATGTTTTCTGTGTGATTAATGCAACAGCCATTCGGCTGGACAGACAGCAACACAAAATAACACAGACCTACACCACCAGTCAGGTTTGTCTGAAAGAGTGAAGTTCCCAGTACAATGCTGCAACACAGGTTTGCACAGATAAAACTGGAATGTTGTATTACTACAGGCTAAGCTCTGAGTACCTTGACCATCAGGATTGATCAGTGTCTTACATTTAAGGAGTGTTTGTAGCTGTAAGAAGGTGCTTTCTCATATCCCTCTCCATTTTCTTCTCGCTTCTTACAGAACAGCACTGCTTTCTCATGGAGGAAGAGGTGTCGCTGCATTGGCTTGAAGCGTGCCAAATCTTTCACCTTTGTGTGACCCTTTTTATGATCAGTCCAGACATTGAAGGATCCCTGCATTAAAAGCTTGCCCAGCTCATTCAGGTTTCCCTGCAACAAAAACACCAGTGATATTTGTAACTCCAGAGATAACATCAGATTAAAATACAGACTCTGAACACGTCTTTAGAAGTCTGTTGTTGCAAATAATCTCTCATATCAGTGTTTATTTTTGATTTAGAAATGTAATAAAGTCCGTGTTGAATTTTTACATGTAATTTTCATTGGCCAACCTGCTGCAAGCTGGATTTTACAGTCGAGAGTACCAGCAGAGGCACAGAGAACTATGCATAGAGAGAGGGAAGCAGAATACACGTTTGGTTGTTTGATTTTGCCCCCCAAACTCTGTTCCAAATCTGCTTATGTATTGTTTTGGGTTTTGTTATTTTTTTGGGAACTGAAAATTTTGGGTGTAGTTTTACACAAAGATCAAAGCAAAAAAAACTTAGGTAGAGGAAAATATTAGTCATAGCAGGAAAACTTCAAATGAATATAAAGAGAAACCTTTTCTATTATTTTCATTACACAATTAAGTTTAAAGGCATGTTTTGTAAAACATTCTTCTTATTATTAGTACATAGTATAGGCTCCTATAGTATAGTATATTTAGATATACTGTACATATATCTAAAAAAGAAATTGAAATAAAGTTAAAAGTAAGCAAAAGTACTGCTACTCACATCATAGCCCGTAATGGCTATCTGGTGCATAGAATCATTAACTGCTTTAAGAATGCCCAGTATAGAAGTTAATGCTTCCTGAAGATCTTCAGCACCTTCACAGTTCTTACTGTACTTCAGCATTTCCTGAGTGCAATGGAATGACAACACACTTACTTAGCTTTTGAAACAGTATCAACTAGGAATATTCAAATTTTAACACTGAATTTTAGGCAGGGGTGTTGGAACAAGATGATCTTTAAGGTCCCTTCCAACCCAAATAATTCTGTAATTCTGTGATTTTAAAGTTAGCAAAGTAAGGCTTTATACTATACAATCTAGTTAGTTCAATAGTGGCTGGAACTCAGTAGATCTTAAAGACTTACTTTTCATTTCTCCTGCTCATTAGCCAAATATATTTTGTTCATCTACAAGTTTTGTAAGCTGTATGTAAGAATTTTACAAGACTAAATTTGCAAACATCATTTTCATCACAATTGCAAAAAAACCCCAAAACCAAACCAAATCAACAATCCTGAAACAGAAGTATAGCGTTTTTTTTCATTTGTTACTTTTTAGAAGTGAACAAACTTTAAAACATAGTCAAATTTAATTTACTCTTTTAATTATGGCAAGGCCTGGCATGCTAGTAACAGATTTAAACATACTGCATTGGGTACTGTCTACACATTTAAAAAGGAATCTCTTCTCTAAAGGGATTATTGGTGTAGCAGCATTTTCCAGTTTGATACAGATAAAACACAGCAGCAAGTTCATGGAACTCCTCTGAATTCAGAGTATGAAAATAAGAATTTACTCATCGACTGTAGGAAGTTAAGATATTTTAAGTCAAAAACCTTTATAATTCTCCTCTCTTTACACAAGACTGAAGTAATTAATTCTTTAAAGGCTGTTAACAGCTCAATTTTAACTCAAGAGTAAATATGGTTTGGGGTGAATTTTTGAGCTGCTGTTAGATACAAGAATTGTAACATGACTTTGCGAGAAATATTTCTTAGTTCAAGCATGGTAGAATGTTATATAATAATTTAAATACATTTAAGATGGTATATTGCTCTTATTTTGCTCTCTCAGTATAGCATATTTAAGTGAATCACAACAGCATCCTCTTCACACAAACACCATACAGTTCTCTCTCTCAAGTGCATTTCCTAGAGTCCAGCAAGGCAAGTTCCTGCAATATGGGTGGGGTACTATAACTGAAGTACTTCAGATACTCTATCATCTTTCTTTCAAAGTTTTCTTGGACCTTTTGGTTTCCCCTCATCAACTTCTCACCTTCTTTTCAGTCTCAATCTAAGGGAAAAAGTAGTTACACAAGGAGTCTCTGTGTAATGTTTGCTTATTAGAACTCTTTTGACTGAAAGTAAAAAGAACTGAGCTGAAAACTGATGAACAGGGATTTGTGTGTTTCCATTTAAACATCTGTTCAGTAACTAAGCAGGATGAGAGAAGCAGCATTCAAAAAAAAATGCACAAAATGTGCTTAGCATTACAGTTTAGTAATACTTACCTTCAGCAATAATTGGTATTTGGTTATTCTTTGAACGGGTTTCAGCAAGTATGAGTCCAAACTGAGCTTGTGGTCGAGTTTCCTTTGACATTCCTGTAATCAGTGTTGGATTTCATCAAGACACTAATAAGTATTAGTATTTGTGTTATTTGTTCTTGAGAAGATTCAGTAAAAATAAACCAAACAAAAAACTCCAGACCCCAGCAAAACCAACACCACCATTATTTTAAGTGTTCAAGTGAGCATACCTGGAAAAATACAGAGTCTGAAAACTGCCTCCACAAACTTTCAGATCGAGGTTTATTTTGACAGTATTTTTCATAAATCTGGAAGTCTTCCATCTGGAATTGCAGAGACAAGCAAAAAGTTCATTAATTCTTGTGACTTTAATAGACAAAGTTCATAACAATTTTTTCATTTCAACAATGCTATGAAAAAATCCACCATGAGCAAAAATTGAATCATTGTTTTTTTGCTTAGGATGCCTCAAGGAATTGCAAAATCACTGTTTCTGAAATGGCTACTAATTTGCAAAATAAGACATTCCTGTTAATTCTTGCTTCAGTTGAATGTTAAACACTCTATGAAGAAGCACATTACATTTACAAATATATTTCTACTACAATATGAAAAATATCTTTAGGAGTGCCCAGCCATAAGACCCACTGTGTAGCTTTTTCAAAAGACTTTGCCTGTTTTCTTCATTTTCATTTCACAAATGTGTTTTTCACTGAGAGTTGCACTAAGGTAAACCAAGCAGTTTATTCCCCCTTATTACTTCAAAAATTAAATAGCATGACTTCAGCACTTGCTGAAAGCACAAGGAAATAAAGACTGTTGAAAATGTTGTCGTAACCATGGATATAAGGGGAAGACCAGGGAGGAAATCAGCAGGCACAGAATGCTGATTTCCCATCCCTCAGTTTTAGGAAACAGCATCTCCCTGGTTGTAGCCAGTAAACAGAAGGATGAGGGGTGGCTCCTCCCAGGAGCTTTAGAGCATCAATAGGCAGGAACGGCAGGAGTCTGATTTCCATACACACATTCTTATTTAGCCTTTAGTATACTACAGGTGAGATTCATTGTTTAGTAAAAAAAAAAGTTCATTTTTGTCATAACTTTCTATTTTTGGAACAAAAATGGAGTTACTCTGTTGAGGCGTAGTCTTTAAAGAAAACAGAAAATAACAAAACAACAACCCAATAAAGAAATCTAACCAAGTAAACCAATCATTTATAGTGATGTGAAACAATGCAGTACATGACCCCTCTTCATGCTTTCCTGACTGCCACTTTAAAAAAGCAGTTTTCTTTTAATGAGAAATAGTAGTTTTTTTCTAACAAAATAAATTTTGCTGCATAGGGGAAAGTATCTCCAACTCGCAAATAACATCTACATTCTCAACCTATGACATGGTCAGGACAAACAAAGGGGATGTGGTGGTAATTGCTACATGAGAATCACCCTCACATGTTACATCCCTAGAGAGGTTTGTGAATGAAGTGCCAGCAAAAGGCAACACGTACCTGATCCAGAAAGCACCGTCCTACTAGTTCTGGGTATTCTACATAGGTTTCTAGTTCTCTCAAGAATATTCTATGAGAAAGATAATTTTCTTAGTGCACACATTAAAGAAAGTTGTTATAAAATGTTCACAGTCTTGCAATTGTTTTTTTAAAACTTTTGGGAAACAGGGTTGTAATACTAAAAACTAAACATAATTCTTCTAGATCATGTACTCTAAAGGGGTAAATTCTAAATTAAAACAAATATTCTGGCCAATTCCTTGTAGCTTACTGTTGCTGCAACTGAAATCAAATACAAGGTTGGAGAAGGAAGGGGGATTTAATTTCCCTTCCCTATGTATTCAGCAGCAGGATTTGTACAGTTTAAAATGCCTGGCTTGTGCTTCCAAATACTATCAAACACCAGACACCAAACAACCCAAAAACCACCTTCCCAAAACTAAAAATCAACCCACCAAAAAACCAAACTAAAAATACCAGTGACAAAACTCTCATTCTAGTTTTGCTTGAATAAGAAACAACTATGTAATATGCTTAACTTCTCTTGAAAATCAATTTGCCTTTCCTACAAATTTAAATATTATCTTATAAAGAAAAACCTCTCTTGCAGCAAGGATTCATACTCCAGAGAGGTCACCCACTATATATTTTAATATAGATAAATAAATATGGTTTTATTTATTAATTTAATGTATTGCTTAATACATCTATAGAAATATAAAATTATTATATACTCCATCAGATGTAAGAGTTGAGAATCTGTGGTTTAGAACCATAATTCACTTTCCATAGCAAAAGTAATAATAATTAAAAAAACCCCAAGTAAAACCTACTTTAATTATCTTGTAACCAAATATCTTGCCTCAGAAAGATGACCACAATGCGAAATTCTACCTGTGCACTGCATATATGCTGTTTCACACAGCTTTGAGTGAAATGAGATGAGCTTTGCTCATCTTTTATAGATATTTTGCTTTTCCTCTTCTATGAAATACAATGTTGACATGCCATATAGACAAGTAGAACTTTGTAAGGATCTTTTAGCAATTTGGGGCAGACTAAAATACAAAGTAAAGATTCTCATCCAAATGCTGTTTTTAGCACCAAATGCAAATCCTCACCTGTTGTGAAAGTGATAAATTTCTTCCATATTTCCAAACAAGATATCTTTCTTATTTTGCAGTTCTGGTGAAATGAGATGAGCCATTAAGGGGTTGTCCATCTCTGCAGCATAACCCTGCAACATAGGAGAGAGGCACAATTATTAGCTCCCTTTACTTGCAGTACTTCTCTCTCTAACAAGTCAGTCTGCCTTCAGGCTGAAGACAAGAAAGAGCTCAGTGTTAATCATGAAAGTAGAATACAAATTCTGGTTTTCCATCACCCCACTCAGACACACACAGCGTTTTTAGAAAGACACTTCAGTAAATCCTGTGATTCTAGATAAGTGAAGATAAAACAAAGTTTGCAATAATTTTCACCAAGTATAGGGTGTACATATCTATACTGCTTACAAATTATAGCTCATACGCCTTTTGCTAGGACTTCAAACATCTGAATTTAGAGCCACAATTCCAGTACACAAACAAACTTTCATGCCTGTCTTAGCCATTGTTAGGAAGGAATAAGCTGACTGTAGTTATTTCTGCAGGTAACAGAAACCATGAAGCTAAAAATTCTGTTTAAGGCACTTCCATTTGCTTTGTTACCAGCAGGAGTAGCTTTAGATTCTCACATCTTCCAGTTGTTGTATATGCACACTTTCTCTAGTCTGTTTATCTGGCACAGAAAAGGACACGAGTGGCTTTAGTCCAGGACTGTCCTCCTCTGGCCCTGAGGTCACTAATGTGCGTTCTCTCAAAATGCTTAAAAAGACAAAACACTCCAAACAAATCAATCAGAACAATGGCAGGAATTATCTAGCACCTGCATTATAAGCAGATTTCTTAACATACAGGCACTGAGGGGAGATGATCCTATCTTCTTTAGATTTGGATTAGACTTTTCTCTCTTGTTTGTTTTTGTTTGTTTGTTTCTTTTTGGGTTTATATGTTTTTAAATTTTTTTTTTTAACACAAGGTGATCCTCGCATTAAATCACACTGATTATAATAAACCACACCAAATCATAACAAACTAAATAACTAAAAGAAAAGATAAGCAAAAGTGCAACTACAATTAAGATTTTCAATTTTGACACGTGGTCCAAACTACAAAAAGTAGAAAAACTAGCTGGTAAAGTCAGCTAACCTGAGGAGTTCAGCATTTGGATAGGGCAGAATTATTTTTTTTAAAAGAACCCAGAAACAGCCCTTTTAAATATCTTTGGGTATTTTTTCCTCAAAGACCACAAAACAAAACAAAACCAAAACCAAACCAATCAAAAAAAAACCACCACCCCCCCAAAAAACAACCCAGTGGCATAGGCAAAGATGATGAAAGATGATGGAGCTCATAAATAGCCTAATATCTGTTCCTTTCTCATATTTCTCCTGCCCCCAAGTAGGAAAATGCAGAGTCTGAAAGAGAGAGGATGAAATAAATAAATTAAGAAAAATTGTACAGCCTGAAAAAATTTTAAAATAATTTAGATAAAATAGAGTTGAATTATTTTTTTACAGGAAAAGAACTACTGCAGCCACCATGCAGTTTGGATGAAGAGCTGCACCAAGAGAATGATTTCCACTTTAAGTCAAGATGATATTGAACACAGCAGCACAGCCAACACTGGCAAAAAAGGAGTACTGAATTTAGTTGATGTCAAAGGAAGCCTGACAGAGTTTATCTGAAGGAACAAAAGTGTAAAATACATACATCAGCAAAAGGTTTTTGTAATTTTTCTCACTTCAGGCTGATATACGTTTAAAATTTACTATAAAAACCTTCATGTTTTACTACCTGTGCAGTAGTTGTGTTTTAAGAAAAGAGAGAGAAAGCTACTTAATTCAGCCACGGAGATTATTTAATCTTACTTAGATTATTTAATCTTTAACAATATTTAAGGCCTTACTTAATCTTTCATTTGAAAGCTGTTCTAAAACCATCCATGTAAGTGGAAAAAAGGGTAGAATTCAATACCTAAAAATAGACTAGATCAGTATTCTTCTCCCAGTAAAAATTACTGAATTTCAGACTAAAGTGGGATGATAATGGTTATTAATGAAAGAAAAATTATTGATCTTGGATAAGCTATAGGAGTTTCCAAATAATCAGTCTTGGGAAACTACCTTGCTTTTTTCCTATTGGAATGCTTGGCAGACAGAAAATGCATGGCAAACAAATAGGACATAATTAGAGTAGACACTGTCTCTACAAAGGAGTACCAGCTTATTTTACATGAAAAATTGAAATATTAATAGAATAAGAGAAACAAAGGGAATGAGAGAACAGCCAGAACTATGGACAAATATCTAGAATTACTCAAAAGCTGGAAGACTGCCACTGAACCATACCTCAGCAAGTATCTGATCCAGAACTACTGCTGGCACTCCCAATCACCCCAGTTCAAGCTAGAGGCACACCAAACTGCAAGGAGGCAGAGAGAGGTGTGCCTGGCACGACTACTGGAGTGGCCATCACAGTGGCACAAAACCAAGACACTTGTACTAGCAAGACAGGAGTTGCACTGCACTCTGGAAAACAAGAGTAATACCACAGGAATAGAAAGATGCTCCAGTAGCAGCAGTAAGGACCAAAAATCCTCCAGCTATTCAAGTCTTGATTTTATGACTAAACCCGTACAGATGCACTGCATACAAAACTAGAGAATAAAGTGATCTTTAAGGATCACTCCAAGTTGACTTGGGTTTATTATCACATGTCAGAGGTGATCATCCCACTGTAATCAACACTTCCAGCACTTGGACTAAACACAGGATGTAAACACTGTGGGAAGCTCAGCACAAACTAGCAAAACCAAGGCCACAGTCCAAAACCCTCATACACTATTCTTCCTTGAAGGTATGTACCCAGAAATGATCAGTCCTGGTCCATAACTTTATAGACAGTTCCTATTTAGGAGCTTAACATTCATATGGACACCAAGACACTAGTTTCAGCTTTGGTTCATCCTGAACAAATTATTATCTGCATAGTTATCTGCAACTTCATCATTCCCTACAATCAAATTGGATTACAGGAAAATGACACATCCATAGCTGAAGACTTAAACTTGAGTAAAAAAAGAATACTGCAGTGTATTTCTGCAAGCAACTCAGCAGTGTGGCAATCATGCCTCCATAACTGTGGAGCAAAGGGAGCACCTTTGCTTCCTTGATGATTTCAAATGAGGATTTTATTACAAGGCATTCTGTTCCCACAGTTGTACCCAAGACATGTGGAAGATTACTTAAAGATATGCAAAGAAAGATACAAGAAACAACTTTTCTCCTCTGACACAGTAGTGTCTTGATGCAGAGTCACATTCCTGTGTGACTCATGACCTTCCTGGAACTGACTCAAGACTCTGGAAAGAACTTCATCAGGAATTAATGATTATTACAAATCTCACTGTGATTCCATCTAAATACTAAGGCATATCTTATTTTCTGTATTATGCTTTCTAATACAAAATCCTAATTGTATGACTACTTCTAGAAAGAAATGACATATTTCTGCCTCTGTGAAAATATGATAAGAAAGGAAAAATATAATGACCACATTTCTAGACAGAACAAACGGAGACTTTATGGTGGTAAGGAAACTGTAAGAGCATCCATGAAGTGCAAGAGATTCACTAATATCCATGGTGAAACTTAGTCTTTACCTCAAGAACACAGAGAAGTTCTTCCACATATGCTCGTTCAGTCTCGATAAGTTCATTCATTACATGCCTGTGGACAAAGAATGATAATTTAGGTGGGCTATTCACTTATGTAAAGTAATGAGGCAACATTAGTTTTCTCTGTGTTTCTTCTTTACTTTGGACAATAAAAGAACAATTTCCAGGTAATGGCAAATAGGTTGTTCCATGGATATTCCTGTCATTACTTTATATATCCTTATTGAGACATACGTATTATGAAAATATTTTAAGATTTTTGAAAATGTGTTTTCACATAAAATCTGGCAGTTTCAGTGCTGTAGTACCTGAATTGAAGCAGTAGAGTGTTTTATCATTGTGTGTACAAAGTCTGGTTATACTGTGTTTGCAACTACTGTGGGAGTTGGAGCTTCATAGGATTATCAAATACAGACTTAAAGCTACACTGGTAATTTTAAATTAGAGGCATTTAGGGTACACTTTAAATACCTCAATGATGCTTTAAGTTTAATTTCCATAATGATAAAGCATTGACTCATACTTCCCGCCAAACTCCTTCCCTTGTGATTTTTTGTGAGGTAACAGAAGGTTATAACAGTAAAAAGACCATATAAGCAGCCAGTTTACAAGTAAAAATCCAAGATCTGCTATATGCAGTGCAGGTGGTACTTATTAATTTCTTTAACATATGTTATACTCTTCTGTTTTTATAGAAGTGATTTTTTGGTAACATAAATCAAAACAAGGACTAAAAAGAGTCCAATAAAAAGACCAAGTCTCAAAGCACAGAGACCAAAACCTTCAATAGATTTATTTACAGGGGGCTTATTACTCAAAAACTGCATCATCTCTGAAATGAAGATATGTAGTTGTCCTGCCATAGCATCACCTCACTGCAGCAAAGGTAGACTCTGGTACTACCCAAACTCTAAATAATGCTGCAGACAGACTGAAATGTCTTCCTCTGTGCACAGAAGAGCATAGTCAATGCATTCCAAAAAGCTCTGAGAGTTATTTCAGAGAAATATATTTGTTTTATCAAATCCTTAGCCAAACTCAGGTTTTGCTGGAATCAAATCAGAGAAAACCCACACTCTTTGCTTATCAAAATATACTTACTGCCGTAACACAGCTAGGTTTTCTTCATCATCCATTGTAGATCCTCCTCTGCTTTGATGGAGTTCAGTGATTTCACTCTAAAGAAGGAAGCAAACAATGAAAAAAATCATGGCATCACAGATGCAGAAAAAACACTTTAAAATACAGAGCTTTGTGCTCAGCACTTTTCACTGGAAAGACTCCACTCCACTAAAAATGAAGGGAGTTTGCAAGAACACTGAGAAAAAAATCGAGTCACCCTGAAGGTCTTGAAGCACACAGCATTTGGATGTGGAAAGTTCTCCATCAAAAGCCAGTTTAGAAAAGATGGTGGTTCAAAGCCCCTTTTCAAGAAGACATCCAAGCGCCAGCATAATCTTGTAGGCAACACTAGCCTTAGTCTGTTTTCCAAGCTAAAAATAAGGAACTGTGCTAACTTTCAGGTTACTTCTTAACCTGACACAGAAATTTACTTTTAAAACTTTTACTATAAAGCCTAAACCTAACTATGACTTGTGGGAAAAAAAGAGAGGGGTTCTGCTTTCAAGCCCTCCTTCAACTATCCCTTTTCTCTCTAAATGTTGTCCATCCTGGCCATGTGGTCCTGCCTTCCTTGTCTTTGGCTGAACCTTTGCTGAGTTGATTCAACTCTAACCCAGTGAGAAATACTTGTTTCTGTTGTTGTTGTCAGGATACTTCCCTTCCTGCAGGCAGGGCAGGAAGACCATCCCCACTTGGGAATGGCAACCCACTAGGTCAGGTGAAGCTGTCTTGGAGCCAATGACAACTACTTCTTCACTGTCAATGGTTTTAAGAGTAGCCAATTACTACTGGCAAATAAAAAATATTTCCTGTTCATAGACTTAATATTTTGCTGCCCCTAACATTTTTCCTAATATTGGCAACTATTTACTTTACCCTCCTCATAACCAGCCCAGCAACAAAGCAGCCCCTATTTAAACCACATGACTGTTTCACCAGTTTACTTCAACTGGGACGATGCCATCACTTTTTCAATAGAATTCCCTCATGCTTATTGAGAGTTCCTGAATGTTCTGTTGCACTGTGACTTTTTCAAGTAGCACATGTGTGAAACACGCAAAGTGAAAAAAATACCTTTCCTTTTCTGTAGTTTACCCTCCGAAGCGCGCTGCTTTCTGAGCTGGACACATTTTCTCTTTGAAGACCTACACATGTAAACCAGAATCAAACAGAAGTTAGACCTGGATCAGATCTGACACAGATGTTCATGCAACCACAAATTATGGCTGGAAGTTTCTTTAAATTTCTCAGCATAGCACAAAAAACTTAAAGGCTAAAATAGTTACTTACCTGGGGAGGTACAAGGAGATTTTACAAATGCTTCAGGTCTTGGAGCAACTGGCTGAACAGGACGCGTCTGCTTAGCTGCCAGCTTCTTAAGACTTACTTGCCGCTTCTGAAACATTTCTTCCATACTTTCTTGCTTCTGGAAAACCTTTTGCACATGCTCCTATGGTTGGCATGGAAATAAAAAACCAACTTGAATTAAAAAAAAATTATTTAAATAGTTTATTATAATTTTTAAATTCCTGTCAGAGACCTATCAACAAGCCACATTGACATCTAGAGCATCTACAGCATACTGATTTGAAATTGCAATTACTTATATACCATATACGGAAATATCACACTAACTCTTCACTCTTAACAAGGTGTAATTTACTGTGATTTCATACACTTAAAAATTGGAACATCACTTCAAAAATAGTTTGTATGCTTACTATAGAGAAGACTGGGATTCAAGTTTCAATTTAAAAACAATAGATATTTTTTGAGTGTCCAAAGTTTCTGTTACACAAAGAGATCAGTCATGAAGAAAAGGAATATTGGTGAAATATCAAAAAAATTGGTGAACCTGAAACCACTACAATTCTCAAGTTCTAAAAAATAGTTTTAAAAAAAGTAGCACATTTTTGCTAAATAAAACAAAAGGTATATCAAATTCTCACTTGGGAGAATTTTTTTTAAAAGCAATTTTACTGTCTGAAAAATGTGAGTAGTTATGAAAAGTCTCTGAAGCCCTTGATGCTTATCCAAAGATACAATGAGACTCAGGCACAGAAATGTATTGGCTTTTCAGTTCACAGGTGTAACTCCTAGTACTGATTATTTAGCT
Organism: Sylvia atricapilla; assembly: GCF_009819655.1. NCBI lineage: Eukaryota > Metazoa > Chordata > Aves > Passeriformes > Sylviidae > Sylvia > Sylvia atricapilla. The sequence continues at coordinate 89,703,100 of NC_089141.1, forward strand.
TTATCAATGGCAGTACAAGAGACCAATTCTAAAATGAACAAATGGACACAGATACACATAAACATCTTCTGATACCTTTAGGTCTTCACTGAGGATATGTGCATACTCTCTGTAAATTTTATTCAGCTCCTTGATTTTATTGCCAGCACCAGTATCCAGGAATTTTTCAATCTCCTGTAATGCTGATTCTGCACCATCCTGAGACTGACACTTATCTACTGGCTGGGAAGCCAGCAGGTAAATTCCTTCATCACACCACTTCATAGACTGGGAACAGAAAAGAACAGGCTCAGAATCCACCAATGTCAGCGTCACACAGTAAGAGTCTAAAACACCTCAACCTTGTCATGAATTCAGCTATTTAAAGAGAAAACTTCCATCACAGTGAGATAATGTTATCTACCACTATGACAATTGTTCAGTTGAGGTTTTGGGAAACAGCTATTGCACACTAAATTTACCTTCTCTAGTAAGTCATGCAGCTCCAGAGATTTGTTAAGAAGATTTCTTTTCTGTTCTGTCTCAGTATTCAAGGCATCACAGAGATGATGAAGTTCACTGCATTTTGGAATTATGGAGTCCACAGCATAATGATTACTTTGAATAAAAGCATCACGCTCTGAAGCTAACATTCTGGCTTTTGTTATAGTTTCCTAGGAAAACAAGCACTGATTAAAGTACATCTTTCCTCGGATCAAGATCAATGAAAAAAAATTAAAATTGTTTTTACGCAGTAAAATACACATATTGATGAAAAATACATCTTTAGTTAATATCTGCCTTGCTTAATAAATCAAAGTGATTTCCTGTCTTTCCAGACGCCCAAGAACTTCCATGTACCAGAGTACCTCAGAAATAACAATGAGTTTAATCACAGGCCTCCTTGTGAAGGAACCACTGCTGTCTTTCTCTGCCTTCTTCAGCAGGATCTGTGTGTATGAATGCAATTTAGGGTACAGCAACACTCTGAATTGAAATTAAAAAATACCTACCTCAGCCTTAAGAGCAACGACCTCATTTAGAGAGCAATTTGTTTCATTGTGAAGCACAGATAAGAAAAAAGTTCCCTTTCTATATTGTTCAGTGTATGTTTCTGTTGGCCATCTTTATTGTACATTCAATACGCAGCTTTCTTATTTCTAAGGCTTATTGAAAGACATGGCTTTAATAGGAATGGATGTGGCCCCTTCATCAGTAAATGCAAAACTTGGCTATGTAGACACTTCATGCAAATAATCACACTCTGTGTCTGCTCTTTATTGAGGGATGTCCAAGAATTACTCTGCTCCAATGATTAAAGACTTTATTTCAGATTCTTTCTGTATGTTACCTGACATACCAAATCTGTCTTGTTGTCAGCTTAAGCTGACACACTCAACAACCAAATCCTATTCCTCCCTGCATATGCATTGTCATAGCAGAAATTAAGGAGATGTGCAGAGTTCTTACATGTGACTTTTCTTCGAAGTTGGCAAGATCTTTCAAAATATGCTCCACATGTGAACGGCTGTTTCCCACATCTGTGAAAGCCGACAGTCTCTCAGACACAATATCCAAAGCTGCTTTGACCTGAAATGAGACACAGCAATGTATGAATGAAGAGACCTCCACCTTTCCAGAGACCCACCAATTAAATGGCTGACAGCCACTATTTGCAGTCAGGTGACACATTATGTTGTTATTGGGGCACAGAGACAAAGCACCTTTTTTTGTTAGCCTACCTTTCCCCACCCCCCCAATTTGAAAGGGAAAGAAATACAAAGAAAAGGCAATGAAGTAATCCTGTGTCCTGGTACTGAAAAAGATGGAAGAAAACAAATGCTAAGGAAACATTCATGATCTTGCTTTTACCAGATGACAAGGACACAAAGCAACACCAATGTTAACAGCAAAATATGAGAGAATGGTCACCACTCCAGAAATTGTTTTAGAGACAGCCAAATTCTTGCAAGAGGGTTTCTGAGTGTTGTTTTTATGGAGACACAGGGGCTTGTGCTCTGAGATCAGCTACACCAGAATAAAGGGTCTGCAGGTGCCATCAAGCACATGAGTTAACATGAGATCAGAAACTGGCTGTGAAAATTGTAGCTCAGCCTCCACCCAGTTTCTAACACTATGGCTGCAACTTCCCACCCACAGTGTTGGAGACAGTTTTCATAAAATTTCAGCCAGAATGTTTAGCTGAGACTTGGTTCCATAAAAGGGCCTATTGGTAAGATGAAAGTGTTGCAGCAGCATTTTATGCTTCTGTGGTACAGAACAGGTTTCAAAGGAGTTTTTGAATGCTTATACACAGCTAGGTTTATGGGAAAAAAAATCCTAAGCCTGCAGAAAAAAAAAAAAAAGTTATGTCTCTATAGGCAAGAATTCAAACTAGTAAAGATAGCTGTGTGTCAAGTAAGGGCAAGTACAAGAAAAAGGTCGGAGAAGGCTTTCAAGTACTCACAGGAACTCTAAAATCAAGAGCAGGAAGCATTTTCTAATAATTTCTATATTACCAAATATTGACCACCACCAAGAAGTTCTCACCTCTCTGAAATTGTGTTCAAAATTCCGAAGGCGCAGACACTGCTCTAGCTTCTGCTGATGCTTAATCCAAAACTCATCAAAGGCAGTCTCTGTTTCATGTAATTGAGCCAGTAGCCTTTAAAAATTAAAACAAAACACATAAAAAAATACTCTAAGAATGATGGGTGCAACCTTCAAGGAACAATGAAATCCTGCACAGTAAATAAAAAGCCTCCCCAAAGCAGTATTTTTCAGGACAAATAAACTGGATACAGGAAACATTTTTTGTATCGCACAGTATCATTTCCTACAATAACACTGATGCAAAAAACCGAAACTCAACACAAACATTAAGTTCTGAAAAATGGGCAAGTGTTTATTTTAAGCACTTTCTCAGCTTTGGCCTGGGGGCATGGGGAGCTGGGGCTAACATACATAAATAAGATATGTAAATGTGATTGGGTTAAGACTCAGAGAAGCCCAAGACTTAGGTTATCAGGAAAAATTAAGGTAAAATTTGTACTGCTGTACAGCCAGCTGCCCTTACATTTCCTTCTTTGGAGCAAAGCTCATGATAAACCTGAAGGTCATAGCTCCTTCTCTTCCAAGCAGAGTTATTAATTAAATATCACAGGCAAGCGTACAGCGGTACTGTGATGAGGAAAAACTTTGATTATAATTCTGGCAAATTTTCATTTCTTAACTTACCTTCTGTTATTGCATTTGACAGTATGATATCCCAGGGACTTTAAACAGTGCACTTTGCTATACTTAGGCTATATCCAGGGAAGGCTACACATCCGAATTTTAATGAACTTTTGTCTTTAACAGTACAGAAATGAACTCTGAATTTACAAGTTAAAATCAACTGGAGAAAAGGCAGACACACACACACACACACAGTTTGTTCCAACTTCCATCAGATATTGAATGGAATAGGAATGTTATGGATAAATGAGCAACCCCCACCCTGATTGTCCTTGGATAGCTGATAGCAACAGTGACCAAAAAAAGTGACTTCTGCCAAGCTTTGTGGGTTGGAATGGACAGTTATTTGGAAAGAAAGTCGTCCTCAGTGTAACAGAAACACAGAATGACAGACAAAAAAAGAATGCAGAATACTGCCTGGGGGAAATGAGCTATGCTTTCATAGCTTTGTGAAAATTTACATCTGTGCTACAGTGATATAATGTCTTCAAACCCGGCAGAAATGTGAGGGGGGTGTGAATGTGGCAGGCAGGGAGCAAAGTAAAGCAATACCTGTTACTTATATGCCCAGAGGAAGCACATAGGAAATTGGTGCATAGATACTTCAAGAGTGATGGTGGACTCCCTAGCAGCGCTTTAAAGGCTACCAACAACATTGATAAGTTTTCAGGTTTAAAAGAAAAAACTCCTCCCACTTCAAAGGGACCTAATGGAAATGGAAAAATCTACTGAAAATAAGAGATTTATCACTTCAGTCTTCCCCTCATGCCTTCTGTACAGCAGCACAATTTCTTGGATTGCACTTCAGTTTCTAAACCAAGCATTGATATTCTTTGAAAAAAGGAAAAGATACTCAAGTATGTAGTCCAAATGTGACAAAAATGAGAAGACCAGTGTTGTGTGGCATCAGAATTCCAACCCCATTTCCCTATAGCCAGGTGACCCCACAGTGGGCATTAGGGGGTTACTTTGTTCAGGGTAGAGTTGTTTCTGAAATGTTCCGTAACATTCACATTGCAACATTTGCTCATTTGCAAAGCATAAATATGGAATTAAATAAAGGAGCTGGGGAGGGGTCAAAAAAGCAGAAAAGCAGCTTATTTAGCATTTCACACCTCTCACCTTTCTACCGTAGTTTGATTGTCTAGCTGATCTTGATTCAGTTTGTATTCAGGATTCTCAGTAACTGGTTTGGTAATACTTCCAAGGATATCATCTCCCTGTTCTACTGCTACCCTGATATCCTCCTACAAAACAAAACAAACAAAATGAAACAAAGCAAACCAAAACCGCCACATGCTGTAGTGGCATGTTGTTGTTTTTTTAAGCAAAATTCACAAGGCACTGAATTGAAAGGAGGATTTCAATAGCATTCGAGGAAGCACAGTTTTATTAGAAGCAGTGGCTGACAACAGGCAGTAAATGATAAATGTCAGCTTCTTCCATGTTTGCCATCTTAAGACCCCAGTGTAACTGAGTTGAATTTTCATGGTAGACAGCCTTCTAATGTTGCTTTGGGCTACAAATATCTCAAAAATTTTAGATGCACAGCTCTGAAACCGCCAAATAGCTTTCATTTAATCCTTTTTGAAAGAACATTTGTTCATGCTTCAAAAGGCCATATGTTTTAATATGCACGCAAATACAATCAAATTTCCTGTTGCAAACAAAACTACAAATTAAACACACCACCACTCACAAAGAAATGACTATTTCACATACAATCCATTATGCATTTGTACATACATAAACTTAGTTTCAAGAAATGTCATTTTTCAATGCAAAAAAGATTTTTAACATCAAAAAAACCAAGTTCAAAAAGACATCAATGGTTCACATTATTACTGTCAATTACATTGTCCATATTTTCCATTAATATTGCTAGCTATAAATTAAAAGACAGCTTAACTAGAAGACAGCATCTCTACAAAAATTACATACCTTCATTTTGTCCTTCTTTTCTGTGTGTATTGCAAGAAGGGAGCTGGTTGACTGCACATCATTTGGTAGTTCTGTTTCAGCCAGCTCAGTCCCAAAGGACTGAAGAATCTGAGCTGTTTGCTTAACCTTTTGGGCGAAACCTTCTATAGCCTTTTGGAATAAAAAGCATTAAAGATGTTTTGTGTTCATCACGCACATATGTACAAACAAACACAAGCACACAAAATATAACTCCCAAAAAAACCCACAAACAGATGAATTACAAGACTGAACAATGGCCAAAGTAGAATTTTGCAAGCAACAGATACTGTCACCATTAATTCCTTAATTGTATTTTTTTTCTTAAGCTTGTATCAGGTTCTTCTTCATATTTTTATAATCTGGAGTTATTTTACAACTTGAGCTTTTTCTTTCTTGTAGCAAAACCAATAAACCTCAACACAATAACACACTGTAGTTCCTTCACTCCAAGTGTTCAGAAAACCACTCCCAAGTTATTACTCATATTATTTCTCTAAGATGACTAAGTACCATTGGGAACATCTTCTCACACAGAGCAAGTCAACTTGCATCACTTGGAATCTGTTTTATAAATGACAGGGTATAAAACAGAAGGGCTCATTAAGCTGAAAAGTTAAAACAAAACCTAAGACTTACAGTACGGCGGGACAGCCATCTGTTGTGGCAGTAATCCAGGGTGCCACCAAGATCTTCTGTTAATTGTGTCTTATCAATGTAACCCTGCAGTTCTGATACTGAGCCCAGCATTATGATCTGCAGCAGGACAGGAAAAAAGTGAACGTGATCAGTGGTGACAAGTCCCTTGTTAAGGATTCTAAGCCCCATCCTTCAGAGACTGACAGAGAAGATGCACTTTTATATTAAAGTGAGAGATGGAACTTTTTCCTTTGGGTATAGAAAAATAAACCTAACAGTTCTTTCAGTTGAAGATGATGTAAATGTAAATGACTGAATATGAGAATGGACACCAGGCATATTAAAAAAAAAAAAAAAAAAAAGCTTATGGATTATACAGCATAACACTGCCAGAATTTTTTATCTTGATAAACCACACTGGGCTATTTTCTAAAAGCAAAATTAACTTTTTGTTCATTTTTCCTTGTTATCCTGGGTCTGCAGGACAGAACAAGAGTGTCTACATGGATTTGTCATGTAGGGACTGGTTCCCCAAAATATATGAAAGATGGGGAAAGATTTTCTTAAAGATCATCTTTTCCCCTTGAAATTTACATCTGATATGTACAACGAGATTTATATCATCATCTCATATAATCTCAAATTTTATTTTAAAACATAAATGCTGTACACTTGCAAACAAGAGTATAACCCATGGGTTTACTGGCAATATAACAACAGGCATCCATTGTATAACTGCTCAAGTGACAGAAACCATAGCATTTGTCCATGGGAAACACATCTGCTTCAAAATCCACATACTCTCTCAAGAAAAAGTCATCATGAATTAGCTAAAATTGCTAGAACTGCCTCTAAGCATGGCTTTTTGTTGGGGTTTCTTTGGTCCTCACTGGCTACCTTAAGTACTCTTATAGATTCCTGGTAGTAAAGTGAAAACAGAGGATTTTACTTACAGGTACTTTCATTTTAAGCTCATCTTTGTTGAATCTGAAAGCAATGTCCGAGAGAGCTCGATGAAAAAATCCTGTTGGGCGCAGAACGAGGACTAATTGCAGGTTTCCTGGGAAAGATGCCTGCAAAGCAGGTTTAGCCTGTTATTTTCTGTGTCTCAGCTCCAGAAAATATTTTTGAACAAGGAAAAGCCCCTGATAAACCACAAACTAACTGTATCAAAGGCCTCCCATAATGGGGTGACCAATCATATTGTTGCATAGCTAGTACAAAGAGCTTCATTCAAAAGACATTTACTTGTCTTTGGGAACAGGGATCTATTCTCTTGGAATCAATTTTTTTCAGGGCTGGCTTGTACTGCTCTTCAGCTAAGATTACAACCTACCCAAGGAGGCTAATGAACAAACAGCAGTGGCTTAGAATTTTTTAAACAGCAAGATTTTATGGTTATTTCTTCTTTTCTTTAATAGAAGTTGCCAAAGAAATCTCCATTATTGTGTGAAAACCTAACAACAAATTTCTATTTTCTGCATATATTACCTTGCCAGTTGCCTACACAAGTTTTTGCCACAGAGGATGAATTTCTTAGGCAGTAACTTAGAAATAAGCTTTTATTTGGCCGACAAAAATAAAAATCAAGCAAAAAAAATCTCAATTCTGTTTTTTCTCATTAGCTTCCAACTAGCAACCTCATGGCTCTTTCCCAGGTCTATAACAGGTAGAGGGAAAACAGAAGAGAGAAGAAACAAACAAAAAATAGCATTAAATTATAAAAAACCAACCTCTGCTCTGGCAGAGATTTGCATATTTGGCATTCAGCCACTCTTGGAAACATTCTCTTCTATTCAGTATTTCCACTGTAGGGAGGCAGTGAAAAATCACTAAAGAAACGATCATTATAATGATTAAGTATGTAATTTTCTTCATTATTCTGTTGGAAATTATTTCACTGTGCTAGCTAACTGGTTTACCAGAGGGAATAAAGAAAAGCCCACCAAAAAAGCCCCGCTGACTGAAGGAGCTGTTATGCTATTCTCTGTTCCAAGCCTACTGGAACTGTTAGTATCTAGAAGGCTGAAGAATGATTTAATAATCATTCTGAGGTTTCCAAGGGTTCCAGGTACTTAGCATTAGAAATGAAGAACTTTTAAAGGGAGACGTAGTTTAACACTTCTCTGGAAAAAATCATAGATTCATTGTGGTTCCCCAGATATTCAGTATACAACCAAGATTTCAATTTGACTAAAGAACCTTAAAAGCTTGAGCTTCTCAACCTGCCTCCACTTCAGTGATGTCCAAATTTTCTAGAAAGTACAGTAGTTCAGTTCCAAACAGGTCTGAGGGCTGGGAATAGAATCCAGGTAATTCTGAGTGCCCTCACTAGTTCCTCAGCCTTGCACTATAAAATTCACTAAAAAAGCACACTGTTCACTAAAATTAGTACTGTGAAGTTTCTAACCCAGAGTTATCAGAGGAAAAACCTTTCACAGAAAATTTCTGACTGTATTCAGAAGAAAAAGAAAAGATTATGCTTTCCTTACTATTTTTTCTGAACTATCGTACAAAGCAAACTCACAAATTTATTTAAGAGACATTAAAAAGCAGCAGACAAAAATATTATTTAATTAAATCTCCTATATAAGCCTTTTAGAATGACAGCTGTATTTACTTCTCTGATTCAACAGGCATGTCAATTTATTTAGTGCCTGTATCAGCAGTGTTCAGTCCAACTGAGCAGTTAGTTTTTACCTTTAACTTCCAAAATGTGAAGCTGATTCGGTGGCAATGCAAATATTTCAGAATAAAAATTAATAAAAGAGGTATCTTTGAGGTAACACATATTAAAAAAAAATAAGGTGCCTTCTTGTGAGACGTCCACCCCACCACATGACGTCCTGACCCACTATCTATGGCAGTGAGTATCTGCAACCCATTTAGCCTTACTTGGAGTGCTGGGAAATGCCCTGGACAGGGTGCTAGATAATCTTATTGAGGCTCCCTTTTCCCACATAAGGTTGGGCCAGATGGTCTTTGAAGGTCCCTCCCAACCTAATCTGTGATTTTATGACATTTAGGCTATTACTGAGGCAAACAGCAGCACCCAAATGCAATCTAATAGTAATTTTTGCTGGACTGTGTATTAGTTTTTATGAAATAGCATTTAATTCCATGATGAAATTAGGTACAGTGCTCAAATCAATGAAGACAGAGAACACACATTACAATTATTTTCTATCTTAATGTGTCAACCCAAAATGATGCTGTTGAAGTCAATACAGTCTTGTATCACTTGAATTCTCATTCAAAACCTGTCAGAAATCTCCCTTCTCTCTGAATAAAAGCTCAAATTCTAGAATACTTTGACTTTGTCTACAGTATAAACTTGTCTCCGCTAGACTGTCTCCATTTGGTTTTGATTTTTTTTCTTAAAAAAAACCCTATGTCTTAAAAAAATGATGCCTCCTTCCCTGGCTGTGGGTAGGGGTCAAATCTGCAAATTGATTTTTGTGTAACAAGAAAGGGAAGTTGTGCTACAGTAAACAATGTTGGACTTGTGCCAGCTATTACAGTCTATCAAAGGTTGTATCTGTACTGCCAAAATACTACTATTTTTCCTAACATTTTTTTGCTAAAGCCCTGGTGACTTGCAGAGACAATACTATGATGTAAGAGATACTCCGTAGCTGCCTGTGAACTTCATTGACCAGGCAACTTCACCCTGAACACTGGAACAAAACAAAAATTCTCTGTTCCAGTCCAGCAGCATATTTGTTTGAAGCCATTGTATGCTAACCAGACAACAAACAATGACTTCTCAAGAATACTTTACTAAATACTAAGCACCAAAAAATATTCATGTTATGTTTAGCAGGGCTATTAAATAAAGTGCCTTCAAGGACTGTTTCACTGAAGTCAATGAACCTTACTCAGATTTGTTGGAGGGTTTGTATGTTCAAAAACTGGTTGTTTTTTTTCCCCAAAGTGCCTTTCTTTACTAGATTAATTAAGAGTTCCCCCAACATTTTGCCTCAAATATTGAATTTATCCAATTTAATACCAATGCAAAAGAGACTAGGGGTCATATTTTTCATATTCTCTGCAAAAATTAGGAGAGCCCAGCCCACTCATTCATTCATCTCACTTGTACTTGTTTGATACTTCATGAAAATCATGGGATTCGTTTTCTATCTGCTCATCTCCACTTTCTCGTCCAGTCAGGGAGTGTCAATTCCAAACAGAAAAAGGTATAGATGTGGATGTTGTTGTCAGCTTTAAATTAAAACTGATGAAACCAGGAATTTGTATGCAGCACAGCCCCAGCATTAAAGCACACCAATACACTGAGACCTATGTTGCTCTGTAAGTATCTGGAATCTAGAATACAGGGAAGAACCTTTTCTGGCTGGACAAAATAAGGAACAATCATAAATTCTCCACAAAACCAGTTAATAATTTCTCAAGAGCAGGTTAACCTGCCTGCCTTGATGCATCTGCTTCTCAGGGATGGGAGTCTTTCACTGCATGCCCCAGGTTTCTGGAAAGGGGAAAAATGTGTAGCCTCAATCTCAGTTCTCTCAGCCCATTCTCATAGAAGAGATGCTCCAGACCTCTGATCACCTTTGTGGCCCCCTCTGGACCTCATGTTGGTTGCATATAATCCTAACTACCATTTTTCTTCACAGAAATTACTGACAGAGAGGCTGTGTGTACCACCACTACAGACCCTGAAGTTAAGCCAGCTGGGAGAAATACCGTAACCATGTGAGCCATCAAAGAGCTAATGCTTGACTTGGTTTTAGTAGTTCTATCTCAAAATAGTTGGAACAACACTCATTTTCATTTTATGAACAGCTTCAAAACACCCACAGTACCAAACTCCGTGGTGGTGTTTTCCTATCTGCACTTATTAGTATGCCATAAGCCACAGAGCACTTCTTTCCAAAATGCTTCAGTATATAAAGGGCCTAGTAAGTACTTGCTTTCCTATTTTTTAAGACTGTTTATTCCTGGCTAGAATGAACAAGTGCCTTACACAAAATTCTTGTCATGAAAGAATCTTGAATTAAATCAGTTCATAAAAAGAGTAGCTTGAAATCTAGTTTTAAAACATAGAACTGTTTTCTGTTTTGCATTATATCTCTGTTTAATGCTTTTGACATTACGATCTTGCTTTGAGAGTTTAAGTGACTCACTTCTCTGTTTTTACATATTAAACAAATACGTAAAATAGAGAAAAATTGCTAACTACACAAGGATAAATGCAAAAGTGCCTGCATGTGTAGTAGTCTTAAAACATCCAAAGCAATCAGACAAAACCATACTGATCTCAAAATAAACTTACTCATTTTATCATTTACTGTACTTATTCATAACAATAGCTACAAAATTAATACAAATACTGTTCCAGCTTCATCATACTGCCAAATTCTAGGCTTCAATCCAAGCAAAACTAGAAACATGACTGGGGATGAAAGAAGAGCAGTATTTTCAAACTTAAGCCATACAAAGTGTGAAGTGTCATTATATTTTTCAGGACACGATGCAAAGAGCTAACTAGAAACAGGGCTAATGGGAAATACCTATCCCATATAAATATAAAATAGTGCCTTCCATGGGGAACCATTTAGAAAACATATCTTTTGGACATCAAGAACTTACTAAGAAACTCAGCATGTCTGAAAACAAGGCTCAAAAGTACTCAAAGTTGGATTACTGCAATTCAGCATTTCTCACCTTGGATATCAAACCAAGAAGCTTTCAGATGGCACAAAAATGGGACTGCCTGACTCCTGCAAGGTTTAGGCTGACATTACAAAATCAAAGAATCAATTAGGTTGGAAAAGACCTCTATGATCATTGAGTCCAACCCAAGCACTCTGGTGTGCTGTGTCCATTGGCTTCTGGCTTATTCCTGCCAGCCAGCAGTCTTGGCCCTCATCTTCAAAGAAATTAATGCGCTAAGCCACTGTTACAGTAAAGGCAGCATTTTGATTTATGAACAGCTAAGAAAAGCAGTGCTCTGGACAAGGCAGTCCAAAACAGAAGGCATGAAATCTGCATGCAGTGCATCCTTAGGGGTGGCAAATCGCAAAGCAAACTTCCTCTCCAGGAGGTTCAATACAACCCATCTCTTGCCACATTTAGAAAGGGTTGCATAGTTTTGTAACTGGATAAAAATTCCTCACTACCACCCCCAAACGACCTCCATCTACTTGCTTACTCAAGAGCAGTGGCTCACAGGTACATTATTCCCTATGCACTGAGGAAGTTTATTTTTCCTAGACCTTCAATATGAGGTTGATGAATGCCTATTATAAAACTTTTAATGATGTTGAGTGCAGTTTTTTGTTTGTCTGAAAGAATGAATTCACACTGCAACCATTCCCTCTAGATGGAGGAAGAATATGATGACAGGACAACAAGAGACTAATACGATGTAATGACATAGACCTAATTTTTTAAAGAAAATAAACTGGAACTGTGAAAAAAGCAGTGTGAAATCCTAAAACACATTGATCAGTAAATAGCGTTGCTCCTAGAGCTGTGGATGGAATATTGCTTGTTTGGGTATGACAACATTAGGAGGAAAAAAAAAAAAAAAAAAAAAAAAAAAAAAAAAAAAAAAAAAAAAAAAGAGAGAGAGAGAGTAATTTTCAACTCCATAGAAAGGACAAATGGATCAATTTGTCTGGCTTTTGTCATTCACCCAACTTCAGCTGGGACAATACAATACAGAGCTGCTTTACCAGGCAGCATGACTGCTCCTCCTTGTACACTTATCCATGGGACTACACAATTGCCCAGGCCCAGAAGCCAAAAGGTTCAGCAAGGTCTCACATGTCTCTTTTTACTCTAAGTACTGTGTTTAAATGAAAACAGGACATTCTAACACAAACTTAGAAGAATCGCTGCAGATGACAGAGCAAAAAGTTAAAAAAATTTTGTGTCCTCAAACAATAATGTAATACAAGTGAAGAATTTGCAACTACTAACTTCAGTATTTTTCTGGTAGGAACTTTCAAATTCTACTGTTTCCCTAACAGCGTGACTATCAAGACTTCCCACCTAACATGAAACTCGGCTCTTGGAATCTCTACCAGAACTTCACCTCTCAGCCTGACTATCCCAGTAGACCAGATTCTGGCCTAGGCTAATAACTTCACTTCAGCTAATTCAGGTGAAAAATAAAAATAATAATGTTGTGTGCATTGTTTCTTAAGCTACAGTTTGCGAGTCTTGTGCTTTCTAACAACAACATCCAGGGCTGCCTGCCCATTGCAGCTTCATGGAGTAGAATAAAACAGCAGCAAAGTCTGCAGGCCTGGGCATGTTCCTGCCACAGTCTCTGTCACATCCCAGGAAAAGAAGGGCCCTATTTCAGCCCAGGCCTCTGGCTTTGCTCTCAGTCCCACGGCACTGCCTGTGCTGCAGCAGCAGACATCCTGGGCGAGCCGTGCAGTCACTGACCTTCCACTATGTCTGCAAAAATAGGTTAACCTCATCTCCAGAGTCTTGGCTACAACAGCCTTTAAATATCAGCAGGAAATACAGATTCAGCTCATCATTGCTCATTTTCTGCCCCAGGGAAAAAAAAATGCCCCTAACAATAAAGAAGGAAAAATGAAGCATAGAAATTTTTAATAATATAATTTCCACAATAATCTCAGCCTAAAATGAAACATTTTCTTAGTTGTTTCAAAACCTACTTCCAATACCCATTAGTACAAACCAAATGTATATGAAGAATCTTGAAAATAACAGGAAATAATAATAACAAATACATGCTAGTATGAGTTTCTGTTTAACAGCTGCTCAGTGCTTACAAATACATGTGCTACAGTTGCCAGGATATTAGTGATGGGCAGATGCTCCAGCCAGGATATTCCTGTCAGACAGTGCTCCAGCCATAGCACCTTATGCTGGCATTTCTGATTTCACAAATCAAGAGGATCAACTCCCTCAGGATGAATAGAGAAAAAACAGGAAAGATGGCAGAAACGACAACAAATAAACTGACAGTCAAAACTGTCATCTCAAATAATATGAGACTCCTATCCTCACACACAGCAATAAGCTTTGGCAATCAAAAAACCCCAAAAAACCAAAAAAAAATCCATTGAAAAAAAAAAAGCTTTAAAAGCATAAAAAGCAGCACTGAACAGGGTCTTTTTTCTACAAAGACAAGGGGTGACATGACGAGGGGGAATGGCTTCAAATTGAAAGGAGGGAGATTTGGATGGGACAGTAGGAAGAAATTCTTTACCAGGGGGGTGGTACTAGAGGCACTAGAACAGGTTACTCGGAGAATCTGAGAATTTCCTATCCTTGGAAGTGTTCAAGGCTAGGCTTGGATGAGGCCTTGAGCCACCTTGCCTAGTGAAAGGTGTCCCTGCCCATGGCAGGGGGTTGGAACTAGATGATCTTTAAGGTCCTTTCCAACCCAAATCAGTGACTGAAACTGCCAGGGCTATCAGGTGTTCAGACATCGAGTACAGCCTGGATAGCCCAAATAACACTCAGATGCTTCATAACCACCAAAAGACAATTCTGACTGTTAGGAAAATCACACAAGTTGAAATCTCCAGTTACCCTTGGGCCATTCAAAAGAAATCTTTGTCTTTCAATAGGACCTCACTAATTTGGCACAATATACATATCCTGTATATTTGGCTTTGTTTTTTTGTTAAACAACAGAGAGTTGAAATGCATTAGATTTCATTTATATCAAATACTATCACAAAGATATAATGGACATGAGCAAACAGTTTTTCACTTCATCTTTTGGTACAGGAACACAACATTTTCAAGTATTCAGGGCTGATGTGATTATTGCTGAAGCCCAACAGGAGGACTGCTATAAATATATATACATGGGTACAATTCAAAGCAAACACTGTTGCTGTTCAACAAGGGAAGCAAATATAAAAAAATCATGCCTTTAACAGATTAGACTTCAGCTAAGAAACATGATTCTTCTCTCAGAAAAGGCTCACAGAAAAATGAAAAAAGCTGAAAAAGCAAATTAACCCAGCAGCAGCAGTACTGCAACCGTGCAGTGCTCCTGCACTTAACACCCTTCTCTGGGCAAATCCCTTAGGTACCAACACCATCACAACAGTGACAGATCCCTCATAATGGGCAATAGTTCTGCTCACCGTGCTTCAAAGCAAAGTAACACACACTGGAGGAACATTACCATAAATGTTATCATCATGGCCATAAGCAATTGTCTGCAGTTGCTCCCTAACCCTTACAACCCCAATTACGCAAATAAAAGGACCATAATCTGCGCAACACTTATCTGTCCTTGAACAGAAACTACAGCACTGACTTGATTCCAAACCTCCAGAGACAGTCCTTTTTCTTCAATCATCCTAAATTATGCTGCTCTCAGTTTTCACTACTGGAATCTGCTCAATGCTGCATCTCAAAATTTCAAGATGAGCTGCAAAAGCAAATATTGCTGATACTTCAATGTATTTTCAATGTTTAAACATTCCTACCATGATTATTGTATAAAGAGTTGTATTGTGGGAATATTATATCATTATATATTCATTCACAAAACATCATATAATGGGAGTGATATACTACCTTTAAAGATATATTACTTGAAAGTGATGTACTACCTTTAACTTACAATAAACAGAGAATTCTTTGGCTATAATTAGGCCACATTAAAATGACATCTGCTGTTTCGATTTGATGTTTACTTTACAGAGTCAAAATGTTTCAGCCATTAAAAATTAAAAGATTACAGCTTGGTTTTTCAGCCCTTACTGGTAAGACTATGGACACTGACAATTTAAGCAAGGATAACAAGGAAGGAAAAAAACTGCAAAAAACCAATCAAAACCTAAAAAACCCCAAGTAAACCAGAAGTAGAATATGCACATGATAAACATGAATCTGTTATTCCCTAATTCTGAAAAAGAAAAAAAAAAAAAGAGAGAAAAAAAAGGAAAAAAGGCAATAAGCTTTTCTAATAAGCTTTTTTTTATTTTTCTGATTTTAAAAATATTAATTGAGGGGGAGACTGAGAAAGTTAAAAGCATGTACTGTTGATTAATTAAAGAAGGCACATAAGGTTTTCTTGCTTACACATAATTCTTGTTTTAAATGAAACATCACAACAGAAGTTTTTCCATGTGAACTCCTTTCACAAGTGGTGAACTCAACCAGGACCCTCATCCTCACTTCTTCAAGAAAGGGAAGCTCACTTGAATAGTGAAAAGTGGACCCAAACTCTATGGGACCCATGGGATGTCCATGCAAATATTTGCTCCCACCTGGAAGACCTGCATGCTCACACATTCACACACACACTCACTTCTCCAAGTGCATACTTAGGAAGACGTCCTGAGCTGCAGATTGCATTAAAAGCACATTATAGACACATGATACTCTGTCTGGGATACAAAAGATCTGCTGGATACCTTCTGTATCATCTATTAGCTGACATATTGTTGAAGAGAAAAAAAAATATGGTTTTCCACTTGTAAGGGGAAAGATTCAAAAAGGAAAATCTTTTTAAGTAGTCATTTAGAACAGTACTCACTGCTATCCGCAGTATGGAAGCTTTCACAGAGGTCCATTTGTCCTGTCTGCGATCTATGACAAGAATAAATCCAATTCCAGCATCTCGTAAACTAAGTTCGGAGGAGGAAAGAAGAAAACAGGAAAGTTTTGTTAAAAATACAAATGTAAATCCTGATTCCCTCACACAGAAAAGCAGTTTAAAAAAAAAAAAAAAAAGTAGCTTGACCTTTTTGTGCAGAATTTTCTTCATATAAATATCTTAAATACAGATACACTGTACACCATTGCAAAGATGCATCAGTCCCACAGCATTTCACAGAGTTTCAAAATGTATTCAAATAATTAATTCTTCTTTTTCACAAAATCTTTACATTTCTTGCACAGAGGATATTTCAGAAGAAAATAAGACCAATTGATTCTCCACTATTGAGTGCTGATATAATCCCTTCCTCATGATGTTTTCAGTATAACTTCAGGATCAAAATCAAGTTGTTTTCCTTTTGCATCTGTTTTTAACCTTCTGTTTGAATGTCTTCCTCCTCACTGATACTTAACACTCCTTAAAAGCACAGATCCTTCTGATCATTCCATGGTATTGCTCCACGCATCTGAAATTCTCCTGTGCCTCCAGGTTGTAAACTTCTTCCTAGGTGCATTTGCACATTCACCGAAATAAGAAAACCTTACAGCATTTAAACTCTTCAAACCACAGATGAGAACAACGAGCTCAGAGGAACTTCTCTGGAATGGAAACATCTGTGAGAGTGATGCTGCTCAAATCCTGGCGTACGGGTGACCTTTCTCTTTTGCCTGTGCTCAGCTGCATGTGCTACCGAGTCCTGACCAAGGGATATGCTCCTGTTTTGTAATTCTCCATCTAAGCCAATTGTGCAATGCCAGCAGCAGCCCTTGCCAGCCAATCGCAATCAAAATGGAAACAGCAGGCAAATACAAGGCAGACAGGCTCAGATTTATTGTTTTCTCATACGTTTGCTCCTTTTTGAGCATATGTCCCATATTTTTACTTCTGATAATTTATTGCAAGGCCTGCTGTGGCACTGTGTGATCTTTAGAAATATTGTGCATCAATATGTTATGGTAATATCTTAGCAGAAATAAATAAAAATCAACACAACAGAGCACCAGGATTCTTTATTCAAGATTGCTGAATCATGGAAACACCAGCTTTTCTTTATAAGATTATGTCAGTAGCATAATGATAAGAGGATGTTTAGGAGGATGAAGAACACAGGTACCCAGATGCTACTCTTCAAAATTACACATTTAAACAGAACTCACAGTTTATTCCCTTCTCTCAAATTTACAGATATTATTTAGTGAGAAACACAAATAATCAATAGAAATGCAAAGAAACCCTTGCTTTCTTTTGGAAGCAGCTAAGCAGTCCTTTTAGCACAGCAGAATATTAGAAGTGATCCTCACTGCCCACATTCAGTGCACGTTACTTAACTCTTGCCTCTGGGTTAGGACAACACTGATAAACAACATCTGAGCACTTGTCTTGTAAGCCTGACAACCCTCGCAGACAAACAGGGCTTTATATTAGCAATATACTTCCCACTACAGTAAATTTCCATGATTTACTGAAGTTTCTCCTCTTTATTTAAAGGCCAAGGGGAGGAGAGAGATCCAGACTGATTTTAGCCTCAGACTGATTTTTTCCTTTTCCCCGTTTAAAGTTCTCACAATTTTAACATTTAGTAACTGAGGAAAATCAAATTATAATAGCATGTGCTGCAATAATCAGATGGCAAAACAAACTCTTTGGGTACACAACCTTAATGAGGATGAATGGAGTCAAAAAGGTGCTACAGCTGTCCCCACAGGAGTCAGTGTGGATTCTGGAGTGTATTAAGACTCGTAAAGAGCTGTTTTCCCTGCTCAGGAGAAGTTCCCAGGAGCCCTGAAATCCCTCCATACTTCCTCAGGGGAAGCATAATCTCAGAGTACTTAAATGCAGCATCTGTATAACATTTCAGGAAACTACTGATATTTCAGTACGAATAAAATACAAATAAAATACGAATAAAATCGAAACCTCTGAAAGAGCACCAATAGGATTTCTCTCTAGGAGGACACAAAAATACAGACTCAACTGGGATCCCAGAAATTATCTACATGGCATCTCCACACAGTTCATCACCTGCCTCAACACCTGGCAACAGGCAGAGCTTAATATCATTACCCTAGAAAAATAAAAAGAAAATTCTTAAGTGGAAGAATTAACAAAGAAAAGCACATCTCTAAGAGAGCCCAAAAGATGTCTTCAGCCAACCTTCTTTTTCCAGTGGATCAAATAGAAGGATCAAATATGTTGTGTGCTCGCATGAATCAGCAAGCTCAGACACAAAAGCCAGGATTCCCCACTGCTGCCTAGAAGAGACTCGGTGGCAAAGTCTTGAGCATCTGACTTGAAACTGTTAACACTCCATTAATATAGACCACTGGGGAAAAAAAAAAAAATTCCCTGTTCCAAATCAATCAGGGTGGGAAAAGTATTTGTTATCTTGACAACAGTGCCTTGTTGCAAAGGCCTGGCTCTGGAGTCTGGGATCCAGCTCCAGCAAATCACAGGCAGGAAGCAACAAACCAAACTAAGACATTGTGTACAACAAAGCTGAGAACATTACAAAGAGAACAAAGTCATCTATTCAAGAAAAGTAAATATTGAAAACAGGTCTGTTTGCCAATGTACCCTTGCTCTGCTGACCTCTCTTTGCTGCCAGACATGCACCTGCATATAGAGTTACAAGACACCTTGCAATACCCTCCTCTCTTCTAGGGCACAGGATGAACAGTGCTTTGGAAACAACACATACGCAATTTCCCTTTGGCTCCTGATTTAACTGTGAGTGCCCCTCTTTCCCTCAGCCATACTTATTACATTTAATCCTGATACTGGTCTTCTCCTACCCTCCATGTGCTTCAGAGGAATACATTTTGTTTTGAGCTCAGTGTCTCAGCAGAAGCATGCTCTGATGGGCACAGCTCATCAAAAGCTCATCAGGCTTTTTTTCCCTGTCTTGGTTCAGCTGCATTGTACTCATCAGCTTAGCTCACATCTTCTCATGCCTCTGCATCACTCTCTGTCTCCACCACTGACATTTGTCTCTCCCATTCAACACTCCTTGTCCAAAGAATAGGTCAAAAAGTCTTTTTTTTTGTCCCCAATTTTAGACTCTCAGGACGAATGACATGAATTCTCACCCCTTCCTGAATATCACAGTCCCTTCACCCTCCAACTGTATGCTATGTCCCACTTCATCTCCCAGTATCTTCCCTTGGGTGGACGCTTCCCTCAGCTGTGGTCCTGTCTGTGGATTCCAGCAGCTTGTCTGCACTGCCTGCTGGTCAAGAGGTGGCACATCCCATGCCACAGCCTTCCTGCTCTCAGCCCTGGTAGCAGCCTTGGCTCTAGGGCAGCTCATCCTGTAACCACAGAGAAGCTCCTGCTCAGCCCCAAGGATGATGCAAGACATTTTTGACAACAGGCTTGAGTAGTTACTTAGCATCTGTGGCCTGGGATTTAGGCAGATTTTTCTCAAGGTACTTTCTTGACACAAAAGCCATCATTCTTCTGAGTGTCAAGTCCGAGTCCTTGACCAAAGGAAATAGACACTTGAGCTTCTCAAACTATTGTTTCAATGTTTGAAGTGCATGGTGGACTTTTCCCTGGCATCTTAGGAGCCACTGAGCTATTTTGGCCAAACTTTATACCATAAAATCAGGTGGCACCTCACAAATGGAAAGAAAATTTGGCAGAGTTGTGAATCACTAGAAAGCAACCCCTATAGTGAGAAATATTAGAAAATCTTAGCAGAAGCACCTGTCTATTCAGGCTTCTTAACATTTCCCATGTGACCTTTGTGGTCTTTAATGTATTAACTTGTATCCAGTGCACTTTCTGAAACATAATTTATATAAGCTTTTAATTCAAATTTAGTATTTCCTTCCTTTGTTTCTCTCCTAATACGTGCACAAAAAAGCCCCCAGACCAAAAAAAAAAAAAAAAAAAAAAAAAAAAAACCAAAACCAAAACAAAAAAAACTAACAAAAAAAAAAAAACCAACAGCAACAACAACAAAAAAAAAACCAACAAAAAAAAAAAAAAAAAAACCAAAAAAACCCCAAAAACCCCACAAACCAAAACAACATGGGATAAGCACTGTTCTTCTGTTTATTCACCAGAACAAAGAACAGAACATTTTTAGAAAGGCAGGGAACCATCTCTGCTTCTGCAGGAAATGTGTCCAGCAAACTCACAAAGGCAGGTTAGAAAGGTAGAAAGTGGAGGAAGAGGAGCAGGGCCACAGAGGAGAGGAGAAAATGCAGCAGAGGGTAGATTTTCTGCTCAGACCCCTCCCTCTGTCCTGGGAGCCAGTGTAAAACCAGGAGGTGACAGTGAATTTGAAATACCTGCCCAACAAGCAGTCAGTTTTCCATGCAGACTGTAGAGCAGGAACTGAATTTTCCACTTAGTGACTCCTCAGCTTTAGATTATGGGGACATCTTGTTTGCAAGACTTATTAGCTCATGCACTTGGGGGAAAGGGTGGGAAAACTTAAAGTACATAAGACTATGGAAATAAACTTCCCTCTGGGTATGTGGAAGCAATTACATAAACATCCTCTGAAAAATCTTCGAATTTCTCCAAGGTATGGGTGGTGACAACTGCTACATGAATAATTTCCTATTGCTTCTGCACTGCTGTATGAAAGCAGTTAAAATACATTGAT
The DNA here is from genome assembly GCF_009819655.1 of Sylvia atricapilla. NCBI lineage: Eukaryota > Metazoa > Chordata > Aves > Passeriformes > Sylviidae > Sylvia > Sylvia atricapilla. Next base: position 89,724,162 of record NC_089141.1, read on the forward strand.
CTCTGCTACAAATGAAACAAAGCAATCTTTGGGTTCATCCCAGAGACTTTAAGGTATTGAACCTTTGCACGTTTGAAATTCTGTACAGCATTTTAGGTTACATAAGTCCACTTATTTAAAACTGAATTTCAGTCTTAGAACTTTATTATTGAACAGTTGGCCTACATTACCGTCAGGACTGTTCCCTACCTCAACTACCTTGGCATACAAATGGACTAAAAATCCGTGCTTTCAAGGGCTGAACAGCTATTTCCATAGTAGGTCTTCAGTTACATTCCAGGAAGAATCACTGCATTGAAGAGGGCACCAAGGCACTGTCTGCAGCAATCTGTATCATAAGCAGAACCATGGTACCACTCTACCTTAAAGCTTCCTCACCCACGGTGCAGTGACACACACACACTTCTTCAAAAGATGTGAGGTCTGGGACACCTCAAAAATCCTGATCTTTTCTGGCATACAATTGTAAACCTGTGTAAGAAGGACTTGGAATTGGCTCACTCGCTCATCATTGGTCACTTTGCTTAGGAACAGGCCATTGGAAATCAGACACTTAATGAGCAAAGTTGCTGTTTCCCAAGAGAAACTTTGGATTCTACATTTGCAGAGACAAGACATTTCAACTGACTGACCCTGAGCTACCTCAAAGACCACTTCTCCATCTCTCCTGCTGCAGCTAGGAATGATTTCTTGTGGGACGAAGGGAAGACAAGAATTCTTTCTTAATCATAGGTGTTTCACACATTAAAAAATGAAGCCATTGCCCCAGCAATTAATGAAAGCAGAGAAGAGCCACCTCCTTAGTGGCTTTTATAGGCTCTCAAAGACACTCGAATAATATAATGAAGAATGTGATATTAATGGAATTAACAAATCAAGATAAAAATCTCCAGTACAGCAACTAGGAAAGGAAAAAAAAACAATCAGCTAAGCCCTGGGGTGACATTTCACATTGCCAGTTTTATGCTGGTTTGCCAGCAAGGAAAAGGGCAGCAACGATTCACCTGGCATAGCTTTGCTGCACATCTCCTCTTCTCCTCTCTCCTCCTGTCCCTCATGTAGCGTAACCCTGACTACTTCAATTTGATCATTAGCTACATCCTAGAGGATGCAGTGTTTCCTAGAGCAGAAGAATTTAATGGGTTGTGAACTTGACATAAAAAGATAAGAAAAAAAAAAGGAAAATTCAGCTGTAACATTTGACAAAATGCAGTATCCAGCCACTAAACAGTAATTAGATATAGAGCAGTTTCATTTTCTTACAGTACTTGATTACTCGTTGTTGTAAAGATAGCTTTGTCTCAAAACTGGCCAATCCATCCACTTCATTCCAAAAGAAAACCACCTGCTGAGTATTTTTAAAAAGAGACAAAAATATCATATTTGCATGTACCTCTAATTTTAAAATGTTTAAAAGCTGCTTAATAATTTTAAAATCTTTTGTACTCATTTGGACTTTAAAAATTTTTATCTTATGACAGCTTCTTTCTCATAATCCAAAGTAAAACTAAACTTAAGGACTTAACATTTTAAGCCACCATCTCTAAGGAAAAAAAAGGAGAGTTGTGCTTTCTTGAGTAAAGGACGAAAGTAGGTTGATATATATCACACTCCACAAAGCTCCAATTTGAAAGTCTCAGATAATGCAGGCTTTTATAGCCCAAATTACCCAGCCCCACTGCAGAAGGTTCCTGATTAAAACAATTTAGAGACAGCAGGAACTGAAAAAGAATTATGAAAAAGACATATGAGCTCTTACATAGAACTTTCTCCTTTGAATTGCAAAGTGAGCCTGTAGGTTTTAACATTGTATCTAAGCTGTATACTGCTTTGTAATGCTGCTGGTATTTCAGACCTTACTTAATGAGTTCTCTAAAAACTTGCACTTAAATTAGTACTTGAAAGCATTTAACTGAAGGATAGCCTGGCAAATAAAATAAGTTATAATCCTTTAGAATGTGCTAAAAATGTAACATTTTATAAAGTTACATAATGTTACAAGTTATATTCTGAACTTGCAACTTATCATTTTTCATACTCATGAAGTTTTATCACATGCAATCATAAAGTAATTACACCTCTAAGACAAGCTGGAAGTGTTCTGAAAGCTGGACAATATTACCTGCCCATTAACTACACTTGCTCTAAATTAGCAAGTTTCAGAATTATATTTTCTATTTTTACAACAGAAAATTTGAGACTTGCATTGTAATTGAGATATCAGTGGCAAAGAAACCATCTGCCAAGAAAATAAATAGAATGCAAACGTATTTCCAAAAGATGGCTGCATATACAACTGCATGTTGCTGTCATGGCATTCAGTCACTTAGACAGAAAACAGCAGTTTGGTGCCAAGTTCTGCCACAGATGTAGATGACTAACTGAGGTGAAGTATACTGAACAAATCGGGGGACAGAATTGTTTTTAACAAAGGCAGCATTTGTGAACACCCAGATGAAGCTCTTGGCTACCTGGCAGACTTCCTGAGCCCCTAAAGCAAACTGGCATGACATTTTGGCTCCCACTGAAACAGTGGGCCTGACATCTTGTGGTGATACTCACTTGTGACATCTCAGTTCAGATTCCTACAAGAATCACTTTCAGCTGAGGTGTGTAACTAGTCTATCAGTTCTTATTCCAGCAATATTCATGAGAAAAAACCAGAAATTACAGGTGCACTCTATTTATGGTAGATGGCACTGCATATGGGGCAAAAATAGGAACACAATGATTAACAACTTCATACAATAATGCTATCATTTCAGACAGAAGTAATATAGTTTTGGCTTTAGTTTTTGTAACCTCTATCTCTTCAGCTGAAAACACTGAAGAAGTCAGCTAGTGCAGAAGTGCTGGAAGGACATGCCCATCTCTTCTATTTCATTGAAAAATCATCCAAAGCAGACAGACCTAAGGAGCAGGATCACCTGAAACTTCCTGAGGTGCTGAATTTAAAGCTGGTGCCTGCTGCTGTGGAAATTGCTGCACTGCACCTCTCCATATCCTCATCTCTGGAGTCAGGGAAAAAGCTTTCCATCTACTCCTTACTGTGTTTAACCAGTGAGCAACCTGTACTGTGCTTCAACACAAAAGAAGGCTCTTGATGTAGAAAATTTTGTTCTATTTGATTACTGAGCTCTGTCATACTCAGTTCAATGAACTGTAACCGTGGAAGGCAAAACCTACCCAGCTGAAACAAAGGTTGGCCACTGTTCATAAAGAAATACAGGAAAGAGAAGGAATTTCAGCAGAAAACATCTAAAGTAAGACAGCCAGAAGTGCTGTTATACAAGTGCAGCCTCTAGTGGTCTGTCCAAAATCGCTGAATGCCAAGTAAAAATATCTTTTAAGCTCTTGGCACTAACAGCTGCATTTCACCCAACACAGATGATGCAGCGACACTCCAGAGCAGCAGCACAACCTGCAAGCAAGGGGGCACCATTTCTTATTGATGCTTATGCTTCAAATCTGATTTTGAAAATAAAAACTCCCTCCACCCCCCAGAAACCAACATGCATACTATTCTACACTCAGATTTATTCTATACTGAAAATACGTGCATAGATAAATTTTTAAATGCACATTAAAAAACCCAAAGCATTTTCACTGTCTCGTTATTTTGGTTTTGATAGTTACTGCCTTCCCTTCACAGAAGCAGATGATGCTGCACAGGAAATTAAGAAAATCTGAGCTTCTGTGTAGGAGCTGAACCTGTTAAAGCTTCATCATTAGACAAGGTTAAGGTAAAAATTTGATGCATTTCCCTGCTTCAACTATGCACGGTTTTTTTTTCTCCACATTCCAGCTAACTCTCCCTAAATCTTATCCAGGGTACCAGTGATGAAAACCTTCTCTCTTTCCTTTCCTATTATGCTTACTTTTGGTCTCAGCTGTTATTAGTTCATGCCCCAGGCATGTCTAAAACCACACTGTATTGCAATTTTCTCAGGACTGGGGAAGGGAACCATCAGATAACCAAATTTACATTTTAGGATCTCTCAGCAAGCAGACGAAGATGAATTTGGATGGATTTTGGGTTGTGAGGTGGCATAAATAAAAACCATCATAGGCAAGTGATTAAAATTTGCTCATGAAGCTGAAGAGATGAGCAGAATCATACAGCCTGGCAGAGTGACACCATGAAAAGAAATGCCTTTTACCACTTTATAAGCATAGGCAAGAATAATTACACACAATGTTGTGTCAGTGACAGGAGATCTTAAAAGCCAGATAAACAGGGGAAAAAATAATGAGAGCAACTTCAAACAGCTTTCTCTGAGGGGTTATTAACAATTCAAAACTTTGGAAGTTTCATCCAAAATTTACAGTGATTGTAGGCCAGACAGTCACAAGAGGTTATGTGTAGCCTTATGCCTGATCTGAAAATTCCTCAGTCACCACAGGACTGTGACAACAACCGCTCACTGCACAGCCAGCAGACCAAGGACCCACAAGGAAGAGGGGCCACTATCAGAAACATCCTGGCAAGAGGGCAAATGCCAACTCACTGACAAACAGGAGAGCTGCCCTCCAGCCTTGGTCCCAGAGGCAACCAGAAGCCTTTATCCTGCACAGAACTAGGTCTCTTAAAATTGTGAGATACAAATCCCAACACATTTACGTGAGGGAATTCTGTCTCAAGCACTGCTTGTGTTCCTCAGCCAAACGGACAGCACTGGCACACATCTTAATGGTTTTAAAATATTTATGCCAATTCATATAACATCCAAGTCATACTTCTTTTATCTCCTCACTCAGATTCAGAGACACGGGCATCAGTATCTTCCTTGATTGGCCCCTATATCTGCTCTTTATCTCCTGTGTTCCTTTAGGTCCTAAAATCAGCCTCTCTTCCACTTTCAGCAATTCCTCCTGAATCACAACTGATTGGAAGGCAGTAATGCTGGCTATATTCTATCATAAATGCTGACCTTCTTTCTGCTCCAAAAAGCTTATGCTGTAGTGGGGGAAGCCAAGGGAATGTAGCCAGGGTTAAAAATAACAACTAAAGTGTCCAGGCATCATCATCTGCCTGGGCCTGGACATCTGCTTGTACCACGTGCACTTACTGCCTTTCCATGGTATCCATCAGCCTTTTTTATGGTAACTTCATAGATTTATAGAATTACTTAGGTTGAAAGAGACCTTAAAGATCATCTAGCTTTGACTGCCCAGAACTTCACAAGCTTTATCCCACCAAAGAACTAAAACCAGAACAACCTTAATGCATTTTTGCAGGTAAAAGAAAAATTAACAAGCCATTGCTTAATAGATCCTCTTTTAGTGTGTGAAATTAAGTAAAATAAGAGTTTTTAAGGATGAGTTATAATTTTCTAAATGGAAAACACAGTGTGATTTCTTGAGGTCATGCAGAGCTGCGTTTAGAAGGACTGTTTGAAGAAAGGCAACAACTTTGAGGACTCATTTAGACTTAACTACAGATGGCTGAAGTAGGTCACATTATCCTGGAGGGACAATTAAGGATAAATAGGTCAATAAAGGCAAAAGGGCTCCATGTCGGTTTAAGCTTAAGAAAATTGAGCAACAGAAAGCCTGTGCGACCCTCATTTTAGAACTATTAAGTCCAACTCCATAAAAACATTTTTACACCTTCTCAGAACTGCAATATTGGAATTATACCTATTTCCAGGACACTGCAACAGCCACTAATGCTACTGCACAAAGTATTGGAACAACCTTACAGGGAACGCTGTACAATTTATTTTAGAACTGTGCCTTTACACTTAAATAGGGTGTAAAATTCTCTGACTTTAGTACTGGACTAATAACGACCCCTGTGTGATGGTCCATAATTTTAACAATTAACTTCCACAATTTTACAGTGCTTAATTTACTTTGTCTTATTAGCAGACTAAATTTACCCCCGGATGGTGCGTGTCATACATACTACCCAAATCCTCTAAGCCCTAAAGGTGTAAATGGGATTTAAAGACTGGAAAAGCTTTACCTGCACAGGGCTGGGCTTTAAAACAAGTTTAAGGCACTTAAAAGGTGGATGTTGAAGCAATTGTAAATATTTCTAGACCCAATAAAATTTCAGACTTGAAGTAACAATTTGGGCTTTGACCTTAATCTTCTGAGGGTATGTATCTCACACAAAAGATTTCTACTATATTTTAAGATACAATGTTCTTACTTTAAACCTAAGACCTTACATTCCCTGTCTGCTTACAGCAACATATGGTATTTACAACTGTTTGGCAGCTGTGCTCTGAGAAAGGAAGGGTACACGCAGCATGACAGATTTTGCTGGAAGTCCTGGGATATTCTCACTGACAAATTTGAGGGGCTGCCAAGGTAACAGCAGGGTACAGGTTCCATATCTTCAGCCTGGATTGTAATCCAACAAAGAGGAGAGCAGGGAAATTAAGCACAGCTGACAGAAATAAACTCTGAAGCTGCAAAGCTGTTGCTCAGCACGTCAGTATGAACTGTCAGGGCATCTGGTTTTTGGCACTTCTTTCCCATTGTGTGGTAATGTTCATCCCTGGCACTCCACAAAACAAAAAGGCTTAACTCTTAGCTAGTGGTGTGCTGCCCACTCAGTTTGCAGATAAATGAGCAAACACGGGCAGTTAGCCCCCAACACCAGCTCTTTGCAAGGTCTGCTGGACCCTGATGGACTTACAGGCTCAAAACACAGCATTACCCAACACTGCTGCCTCTGCTGTCGGAGCACAGCGGTGGATCTGTGCCAAGGGGACTGGCCAGGTCCAAGCAGTGTGAGCCCTGGGCTCTCCTGTGTCCCTGGCACGAAGATTTGCTAGCTCCAGCAACACCCATGCCATGCTGCTGCCTGTCCTTCTGGTCCCTACCTAAATCCACCTCACCATGCTTTGCTGTGTCCACACAGATCTGAACCCACTGTAAGGCTCAGCACACACATTTCCCTTTCAGTTTTCCAGTGTTATCCCAAACAATGGGAAGCTGGTATAGTAAACAAAGAGGTAAGCTTTGTTAGGTTAGCAAACCTAACTACTGAGCTTTTGAAGTGCTGGACATCAATACTTTTGGAGGTCATCTCATCCTGTTCCATCACTTGGACAGGATGGCTCCCTAGTTTCCTACACCAGAGAGTACCAAAAACAACAGGATTTTTTAGAAGGCTACATGGTGTTCTAGCATTTGTAAACCTTCAGGAATCTCAAAGTAGGGGACGCTCTTCCAGCCAGGAAAGTGACGGACACCTTTCAAAACAGGAAACTGCTGAACATGCCAAGTTAACCTGAGTTATGCTCAAGATCATGCAGTAGGAAGGAACGGCATTACAAAGAGAAGCTGCACAAGGCTCTGGCAGAATACAAGCAAAAATGGCCTGTGTATCATGCTTAACCACCAATATGGGACTCAAAAAGACCATCAAACACTGTTCTGAATTTTCTTATCTACACTACTTATTTCTCCTGAAAGAGATTTTGTGTTCAAGACTCAGCTTTACACTTCTAAAATATTAGCCTTCCAATCTCTTGTGACCACAAGAATTTTAGCTTGCTTTCTTTGTTCAAAGATGAGCCCATATAATCAGGCAAGGAAAGCATTAAAGCTATACTCTTTTGTTCCCATAAACAGCAAATTGTTTTCTAATTGCAGTAGAAATTGCTAATTAACCAGAAGCAAAACCATATGTTGAAAAATACTATGTAGTTAAGTTTTTTTTTAACCACTACAATTACCTATTAATTTCTTTCAGAGAAAGCCCTCATGCTACTGCCCATATTTGGTAAATTCATATTCCAATAATGTGTACACACTTAAGCTAATAAAATACATTTCAAGAAACAGCTGTGATGAAGAGAAATTAAATATGAATAACATCTGCCTTCAAGGTACATTGCAAATTTTTGAAGTCTATTTACCATGATCAATAGAAAAATTAAAAAACCCAAACCTTTTAAATCAGAGAACATTGAATGCTCTGAAACGCAATATTCTTCCTTCAGCCTCAGTATATGTGTGATGTAAAAGGCACATTGCACAGCTGCCTCTCCCACTATGCAGTAACAATGATGTGTCTGGAGGTTGTCAGGCTTTTACTCAGCTAAGGGAGAAGGCAATCTTGATCTGAGGGGCCTTTTTTTTCCTACCAAGCTCAGCAGTCATCCCCAAAGGACTCACAGAGTGAAGTAGCAGGAGACATTCTCTGCTGAAAGAGAATCAGACCAACTACATGGACATTATAAAATCTCAAAATATCCCAAAATGATGCAAGACATGGCTGACTGTCCTCTACTCAAACACGGTTGAATATGAAGTTATCGCCTCTTACAGATACTTTATCTAGAGATATTACTGCATTCTACAACTCCACTGATAAGAACTATTAATTCATGTGGATCAACATTTACATGTTAACTATTTGTATCAATTCAGCATTTCAGCTAAACTACTGTTCCTAGAAAGTACTGCCTTATGTACTGCCATGGATTCTCCTACTTGGGTAACCTATGCATCTTTCTAAGACAATTCTCACCTTTTTAATAAAACTTTATCTTATATTTCAATAATAATAATAATAAATATTATTTGCTGAAAGGAAAAACCTGCTTCAGAAGCATTACAGAATTTCCTTTACAGAACATTACCTTTACAACACATATTTCATTACCAAAACAGAAATTACAAAAGCGTTAGCTGCAGTCTTCTGCTGTCTATTGTACTCGTCCTTAATCCCTTGTTTTTCCTGACAAAGCAGCGATCTTTCAGCACACATGGTATATGATTGTTGTCACATATTATGGCAACAATCTGTACTGAACATTTTGAGATTACTACAAACCATATGTTAGACATTGTATTTTATCCAGCCACCTACTGAACACGAAGTTACCTTGCAACATTAACAACACCCACCTGAAGAATATGGTTCAGCTCTCTGCTTAATGTCATACAGTTGCACCAAGGTTAACCGAGTATCTTTAAACTGAGATGAGGTATTCCCTTTCCACTGTGCCCTTTCTCAACGTCCTCATGTATCAGGCATTTACACATCTAAGCACATGCTAATAGCTCTTCTATTTACACTGTTTCACTCCATGATCATCTAAGTTGGTAGCATGCAACTTTTAATAGTTCTATTCCTAAACGTAAGGTACTCCACGAGATATTTTTTGTTTCATGATTAAAGTTTACTGTGAAAAGGACAAGAGAAAGTTCACACAGAAAAAGACCTGTATTTAGATAATACAGAAGAAGGACACAGTAAGAGGTGTGACAAGGTCATGCTTATCTGTAAAATCAGAAAGAATAAAAAGGTAGGTTGAGAGGTTTCAGTTTTTTCCTCTTTCAACCAAGTCCTAAGCTAGCCTTCTTTCACCTGAGATGAAGTGAGGTAAGAGATCTTGAAAACCTGAACCCACTGCTAAGATTTATTATACCAGGAAATATTCTATTGGGTGAACTTTACTGCAGAGCACAGAAAGATCTTTTCTTATGAGACTCTTAGTAGCTCCTTACTGTCATCTCCATGAAATATAATTTCCCTTAACATGTGACTCCAGGCAGTTGGACAATGAGGTTTGAGTTACTGCTGCCAACCCATTGCTGTGATCTTGTACAGGGCCAAGTAGAACAAGCAGTTTTCTGAGGAACTGGGGTGGTTCCAGATGTGTTTGTGCTCTGCAGTCTGTGCTCCTGGAAAAGTCCATTTCCCCTTAGTTTGTCAGAACAGCCAAAAGACAGAGTTACATATCTGATAAACTAAATGACAATAACCTGGGAGAGCAGTCCATGCTTAAGAGCTGTGGGCTGCATTTCCACCCTTCCTGTAAACCTCTGCTCCTTACACCGCTTTAACCAACTGACAAACTAAAAACTAACTGACTCCACTTCCTTTAAAAGCCACTTCCAAAGCACCTAAAACAGTATCTGAATACTAACATAGCAGGAAAAATCCCACCTTATACCACCTTTAAGAGTACTAGAAATATCCCAACTCAAGAAGAACAGCAGCCCTGCCCCTCTTAGGGTTATACATGTGTCAATATGTGTTACATATCAATAGCAAAAACATCTTTCACAAGGATGCTGGCATCTGGCTAGTGTCATTTCTGTATCTTTTTATTCCTATAAACCTGCACAAGGCCTCCAAACACAATTTTACACAGTAAGCTTCTGACACTGCTAATGAAGGTATCAGTCAGGAATGTCATAACCCCTTTGAGATTCTATCAATTCTCAGACACAAAAAGGTGACACATTTATTAGTATCTTAACAACAGTATTATTTTTACAAGATTTGAAACTGAGCTGTCATCACTTTAAACCTAGAGAACTGTTATATTCACAATAGTATCTTATTCTTAACATCTAGACAGCTGGGCTACCTCCTTTGTTTACAGAGAACAGTCCTGTCTTTCTAAATAGTTACGAATTAAAGAAGCAAGGAAATCCTAGAAGAACAGCCAGACTTACGGAATGACAGCTTCTGGCTCAATACCCAGAGTAATTGTTTTCAGGTAGGAGCAACTGACAGAAAAACCTCCAGAAAGTCTGCTCCTATAAAAGTGGTGTGCTGGGATGCACTCAGTGCTCTCTCACTGCACCAGATGCTGTTTGTTCTGATCAGAATTTCTCACATGAACCCCACTCTGTGCAGAAGTTCAATGGGCCACCATGAAGTGCACCACCAAGGACTTCCAAAAGAAGCAGATGTGAATTTAGAATGTAATTATTTGCAGAAACAGTACCCAAGATACGATCAAGGGATGCTTAGCACCATGCAGTTTAACCACCACGAGGATAAACAAAATGCATAATCTGGCTTTGAGCTTCAGAGTTTCATTCCCTGACAAACTAGGGATTAAGAAGTACAACCAGGAGGGGCTGGTTACATCAAGTACAACTTGATATGAGTGCACTCCATCTTGTATCCCAGACCCTTGCCAAGGACATCAGACAGCAGGGATACGTACAGTTCCCTGAGGAAGTCTGTCTCTGGCTAAAACATCAACCAATAAGCACTTCTCTTTGAACCAAATAATCCAAGCACTTTCTTACCCACCCAGCAGCCCACCTGCACAAATGTAACGCCTCAAAGTGAATAGAAGAGTGCTGGGGGCGAAGGAGTTGAAAATCTTGCTCAGGATGAGGCAGAAGACATACATAGCTTTGTCTCATTGGTACATCCACTATTGTCATCACAGAAATAGGCTGGTCAAGCACAATTACTGTTGTTTAATTCATGCTGGCTATTTCCTATCACCTCCTTCTTTTATGTGTCCAAAAGTGTGTTTTAAGAGGACTCACTCCATAATTTTCTCACAGATCAAAGTGAGGTTACGTCTAGTCTCAAAACCTTTCAAGGATTATAGAGAGCAATCTTACTATGACACTGGTCAGTGTCCTCATCACTCTCAAAGCAGCTCATCTTATCCCAAACACTAGAGTTGAGTCAAGATTTCTCAAGAGATGCTTGATTGTGTCCTCAGCCACTGTTTGTCATTTTACTTCTTAAATTCTCTCTCTGAACACATAGGCCTGGGAAACACTGTCAGAGAAGACTGAAGTGAATAACTGTAGTGTTTCAGCCTCACCTGAATAAGCAGTTTTGGCTGCTACTAATTTGCCCAGTCCATTCAGCACAGGTCTACATTTTCCTTGTTTATTCCTGTACCGCTAAAGCAGTGGAAGTTTTTTCGAGTGGTCCTTGACGTCCATTTGTTTTATCCGTCAGCTCCAGGTGTGCTTCTTCTGACGCCATCCCTTACACGTTTGGACAATGTATCTACATTCTTCCTTTGTAGCCTGTCCCTGCTTTCACTTCCCTTACCCTGCCTTTGTATCTCAGCTCAGTCACAAGTTCACTTTCAGACAGTGGGGTCAGTCTCCATTCACGTTCCAGGATGTTCCCTTCTTGTACTTGGAGAATGCTGTCCTTCAAAACTTGGCAGCCTTCCACAGCAGATTTACTCTTCAGAGCTGCCTTCCTTTGTCTCCCACCTACCAGCTCTTTGAATAAGCCTAAAATTTGCACTCTTGAAGTCCAAGGTATGTACTTTATTCTGCTACTTGCCTTTCTCACCTGCATCAGGATTTTGACCCCACTATTTCATTCCTTAAGAGACTGTCAACAAAAATCACAATGTTTATTGAGCAGCCCATTGGTAACACTACTGTGCCCTTTTAGAGAGTCAGAATTATTCCTTGGGCCTGCTTCACACCCTCAGGCAAAGCTCTGAAGGTCTGCAGACACTGCACATTCACCTAAGCCAGGGAATCAGGGAAACAGCCCAAGTGCTCAGGACAAACCTCTGTGTAGTAGATACAGAGTGTTCCCTAACTGAGTAATATCCTGAGCAGCACCCAGGAATTAGCATGTTCTTCCAAAATTATACGTGTGCTTAATTAAAAGACTTATAATATTGCATTCTAAGACAAGTGAAGACACAAGAGGATGATGTCCACCATGGAACCTATATCCATACATACCAGGAAATAATTTTCTGATGAAATACAAATAGCAGTACATAATTTTATCTAACAGCCTTAGACAGCTGTCACTAACCAACATTTACTTACCCTGCACCATAAGCTCAATTTTCCTTTTCTTTAATTAAACACCAAGCCTGACTTTATCATCATGTGTAAGGGATCAAATGTGAAAAGTCTCTCAGCAGATAAAAGGTTATTTTCTTCTAGACAGGTGCTCACCTTGGAATGCTTGTCAGGTAGGTCAGGACATTTTGAAACTCTTTTTCAGGAATCTCACTGAAAGCTGGATAGTCTGGAAAGGTGATAACAGGGCAGCCATCTCCCCCTCTTCCACCTACAAAAGAGGCAGCAAATGTGTTTACATGCAAGTCTCTTTACCTAGACTGAAATTTCCCCGTAATAAAACAACTGCATTTTTTTCTCTCTTATTCTTCTCTTTCTCTCTCTCCCCCCCCCTTTTTTTTTTTTTTTTTTTTTTTTTTTTTTTTTTTTTTTCCCCCCCCGGGGATCACGTGTGGATAGTTTATTCTCAACAGTCTCTGTTCTTCTGTTCTTCGGTGCTTAGGAAGTTTTATAGAAAGGAATTTGTTACACGAATTTTTTTCTGGACAAACGCCTTGGCTCCTGTGAGCAGTTCTGACACCAGATGGCAGTGCATCTTTCTTTTGATAAACGTCAACCACATGTAAGTAGAAGCAATTGGGAGAAAGAAATCAACTAATTTAGAAACGAAGAAGTTAATTCAGAATTAAGTAGGCGAATCTCCATCTCGAACTGAACTCAACCCTCTAACCAGTTGGAACTCATCCATGCAACACCCCCTGCCCTGCTCAGTTGGCTGCTTTGCTTCCAGGTTGGTGAAACAGAAGGGGCTGAACATTAACAGAAATGGGCGTAGGTGTTTCAAATGAGATTTCCCATTCCCAGATTATGTGCAGAAGGTAAAGCAGAGCTGAACACCTACACTGCAGTAGAGATGCCGATGAGCCAGATACCATGGCATTTGCACCACTGGGTACAGCTCACAGACACAATGCCTGTTCACACACTTCACATGCATTCGTACATGCAAAACGTAATGATTTTTTTTTAAAGGATTACTAGTGTTTCATGTCTTTAGCAAATACATATTCATAAAGAAAGGTAGGACAAGGGGTTTGCTGAGCCCTAGCAACTGCATAAAGTTAGCTGTTCTGGGGTGGCAGGAACACACTGATGGGAAGTAATCTTCATAGTTCAACAGGAGAAGAAAAACAACAAAAAATAACTGTTATAAAATAACAAGGATATTTTTCCAGCCTTGAAATCCAGTAACTGTGCAGAAATCAGCTTTAAACTGCATTAACAACAAAAAATTATGACAGCAACAGTGATTTGTGAAGATTACTACTCACTTCCAGACCCTTTGAGTGTGACCTCACAGGAAAAAGAAAGAGAAATATTTGACCTCAGATTCATTTGATAAAAAAATCACAACTTCTCTCCAAACCACATGTAATTAGAAGAGCTCAAATAGTATCTTTATGGTAATTTGTGGAGAATCTGATTTCCATTTACCAGTTTACAGACGGCATGGTGCTGTCACTGTGAAGCTCTTGGAATCAAAATACAGGAAAAAATAATGTGCTCTGAATGTATTTAAATAACAATAAAATGCAACTATTATGCAAATATCACAAGACTTCAAACACAACCTTTGTGACACATCTAAACATGGCAACACTGAGTCAAGGGGGCTAATTTTAGCTATGCAAATATTCACAACACAAATATCAAGTTAAGACCTATTTTGATTCTATTGGTTTCTGTTCTACCCAAGTTCTCACAACTGAAGCATTTTCCTCTCTTGTTAAAAGCATGGTAATGATTATTTCTGTTGCTTATGAGGTGTTATGCATGCTCTAGAGCAACTATTTTTAGGCACAAGCATACATTATTTGTGGTATCTTCACTGGTTACTTGTTTTGTTCTACTTAATTTCTATAAATAGGACATATGAAACAAAAGAAGAACAACAATAGCCTTGCAGGACATATCCTAAAAGCAGAAGTCTGGACTAGGATTTTCAGGAAGTTCCCAGACCACCACTGATTGTCAAGGGCAAATAGAGCCATCCTGCCTGGTGACTGCACATTAATTTTCAGTTTCTAGCACAGTCATCTGTGGTTATCTTGGGTGGGATGACTCTGCCCTGACCTGAGCTCTTAGGAGGTTGTTCTTCACTGATTATCATTTTCTTCGGTGTTTCCCTGTGGGGCCACTTGAGCACACCTATACCTTCAAATGCTCCTCAGCTGCTTTTCCTCATCAGAACCCTGCTGCTCAAAAGAGTTTGGGGCAGAGTGACCTGAAATGCTACACATAAGAAGTTCCGTAAATTTCAGCGTCAGCAATACCGACTTACAGAAGCTACTCTCTGTGTTGCAACTTTATGGGTTGGACTCGATGATCTTGAAGGTCTCTTCCAACCTAGTGATTCTGTGATTAAATACATGGCCATCAAGGGAGTAATTTTTAAAATGAGTTACTGCAATTTGAATCGCCATACAAAAATTAGAAATATAACAGCAACATTTTAATAGATTCAGGTTGGTTTGTACAGTGACTACATCTAACTACCTCAGTCCTAAGCACTGGAAAATCACCTCTTTTGCATTCCGCTCTAGCTCAGAGTCCTGAAACTCCAGCTACAGCTGTTGAAGAGCCTTAGCTGATCTTCTGGACAAGTTCTGTCCACAGAGGCACACACAAGCCTGCTCTCCTATTTCTAGTCTTACACTGGGACGTGCTACACTACTGAAATTTAATAGTTTTATGTGTTTTTAAGACAATCAAGTACCTGAGAGCATTAAGAACATTTTCTTAATCTAATCTTAGCCATTTTTTTAAACATAAATTTCTGAAAGTATAACAAATACCCTTATTTTTGTTTAAAAATTTATGAGCACTGTTCTTCTGACTATGAAAAGGTCAAATTGAATGGATCTGGGGAAAGATGCCTTCACCCATGGCAGGGTAGGGATAGCCTAGATGATCTTTAAAGGTTCCTGCCAACCCAATCCCTTCTGTGATTCTATGAATATGCTCAAATACATTCAGCATCATTTCTCTATGAAATATTAAACAAATGCCACTTGAGTGTCAGCTTTAGTTTTTTGTTTATTGCAAAGAGCAGAAGAGAACGCATCAGTCCTTAAGTGGGTGCAATCAGTCTGCAGACATACTACCTGAAACAATTCCCAAGAATTCCTTGATGCTTGTCTTCTAACATGCAGCTGTGAGAAACACTCTGCAACTGAGAGGATTATTACTTTCCAGGCTATAAATAGAAGCACCATAGAAGTAAATAGGACAAAAGCTTATTTCAGCAATTAAAATAAAAACACCACATCACTTTAAATTAAGCAGATCTGCTTCCCCCCTAGTTCTGTGAGCATTCATTAATGGAAAACTGTTTGTTATTAACTGACATACATGAATTTGGAAGACTATTTACATGAAAGTTTTTAAAATAGATTTAGTGTCAAAGAAAACAAATTGCCTCATAAAATGGAAATTTTCAGTGGATAAACCTTGACAATTCTAGCAAAGCCCTGTTAGGTGGAGCTCTTCTAAACAGATCTATGAGCTTTGAGTTTTTACAACAGTGACAGCCCTGTATTTTGGAGAAACACACATTTTAAAAACAGTGAATTGTACTGTCTTCCCACTGTGCTTAGAAAATAACACTTCATGCTCCTAACTTTTGAACACAATTAACACCAGCAATATCACCAACTGCTAAAATGTGTAACCAGAGCATCATGGTCTTGTGGATGAAAACAGTAGAAAAAATAACCATGGGAAACTAACTGTGCTATTGTGAGATGGGACTGATGAAGTTTCCATTAAGTTCCAGTGGTGTAGCATTTATTCTACTATATTCTGCATCTAACTTTTCCCATCACAGTTGCTATGTCTTCTGTATTTGTTTCATTTTTTATTAAGCAGGTTGGGTGATAGAAAAGAGCTACCCCAAAGAAATTGCACTGCACTTTCAGAATTTCTAATCAAGAAGCATGTTAGTAACTTAGTTTCTAAAAACAATCTCAAATGAGACATTATTAGCATTCTTTTCAATTTAGAAAAGCATTGACAGGGAAAATTATGAAACTTGTGTGTTGTACATCTGCTAAAATCCACACACAGAAGTGCACAGGCACACACAAACACAGGGAAAAGGGTAATTCCCCACAACGCTGTAAAGGACATGCTAGTTGTCTGGGGTTTTGTATGGACAGCAGAGTCTGACAGCAGCAAAGACATTCCTTAGACTTACTTCCAGGAAGGATGAGTAAGAGATTATTTTTTATGTTTCCTGAACTAGTCTGCTCCTGTTTGCATAAAAAAAAAAAAAAAAAAAAAAAAGTATTCTCAAAAGTACTCTGACCACCCCCACAAAAAGGAAGTAAGAAGTTAGATATAATTAGATGACAGAGCAAAGTGTCTTCTGGCCTGATTCTATAATGCAAAGGAAATAGAATGAAATAGTATTTGGACTGTAAGAAAAAATATTATCTCTATGTTGATCAACGTGCACACAAGATTCAAAGCATCATCCTTGTTCAATGGCTCAGATCTACAACTTTAGTTCAAAAGATGCTGCTTAAAAATTGCAGTCCTGTCAAAAGTGAAGTACTCATGTGGCTGAGAGAAGGGCTTACTTCATTTTTTTTTTACTATTGTAGTGGTTCAGCTATTATGTTTGTGCATTTCTGATAAGGAAATTCTTCTCCTTTCTGCTTGCATAATATACTTAACTGGAGAATTCAGTATTTGAAATTACATGTAGACTTCAATGAGGGAGTGGGTAAAAGCTTCACTGCATATCCTTTGCAAAGAAAAATAGATTCAAGAGGAATTTATTAAAATGTTCTTCCTCTGAAATGAGAAGCTTTGCTTGCATAACTTCTCAAGCTCTGCTTTGCCCAGGCTGATCACCAGCAAATATACTGGCTTAAAAATCGGATTGCAATACATAAATTTGCATCTGAACGTATTTGAAATCTCTTAGCTAAGGATTCACTTTTTCCCTTTATCTTTTACTTTACTACGTTTTTGCTCCGAATTTTTAAAAATCTCTGCAGAGGTTTAGCACAGGAAATAAAAAACAGTAGTTAAGCTTACACCTGTGCAAGGCAAAGACTGATAAGCCATACCTCTTCCACTGTCCACATACAACGTATATACAGAGTATATTACACCAGCAACAAAAATCAGGCTGATATTTTTAGCTAATTGTTGCAATGTATATCTGGTACAGGATCTACTCAGAAATACTCAAATGTAATTTTACAGACTCAGCAGCCAAAGCTGCTTCAATGGGAACAGTTTGATCAGTGAGGAGCAGTCAGGTCATTTCCACAGAGGAAAGCAAGAGCACACCCTTAAAATAAACTTAGACCAAGTGAGATGCTTACTGTTTACAATGATAAAGATATAAGCATGTATGTGTGTATTTATAAATCAAAGGTATAAGCATTTTGAAAGCCAGTACCAATGTTAAATTTTCCAAGGGCAGGAAAACCAACTAAGAATCAATGGAAAAAAATGCAAATAGCATGAACTCATATTTGTATTTCCTTTAATGGAAACACTTTGAAGTTGTTCAATGCATAAATAGGCATTCAAAGGAAAGGGAGTTAAATAACTGGTTCAGAACTCATGGTGGCCAAGAGTCTCATCTGCACATCACATAGCTTGAAGTATTTAAGATGCATATGAACACACACAGGTGTCTGTATGCTCTTCTCTGTCTCCATTTATTTTAACACACCACACTGTGATGGCAGACAGACACAAGGCTGGATGGGTGTGAAAGTCACACAGCAATCATGGAAAGATAAGATGCTTATGAAAGAAAATATAAAACATGACTGAAAGACTGTGAGGAATAGATAAGGAATACATTTTCCAGAGACTTTAAAATGGACCTTACACCGTCCTTCATGGGATAAAAACCAAAAACAAGCAAATAAAATGACCCTTTTAAATGTGGAAGAAAAAATGGTTGCACTAATAGTAACTAAAGAAAGCAAAGGTAAAAGAGGTGAAACACTGAACCATGTAGACACAACACTTAGTATAGCCTAGCAACAACAAAAGTAACTCTTTTAGCCCAGATAAGGACCTTGTTCCACATAAAGAAAAAAAAAAACTCCAAGGCAAAAAGTAAACAGCTGTCCCTGCGGTAAAATATTAACTTCAGGGTTTATAAACTTTCTGTATGAATGACTAATTACAAGCCTCCTCCAGAGCTTGCCTCACCATTGGATTTAAGCTGAACACCACTGCTGGCAAGAGCCAGTCTGCAGGAGTAGTGAGCACCTTGATTTCATTGCACTTGGATATATTTACTGACAAATTGAAGCGTTAGTGCAAGTTTTCCCTTAATTTTGTTTCATTTCAAGTCTAATTTGGATGTTCCTGCAGCGTTTCCATTACAATCCAGCACAATGAGGGACACAAGTAGAAGTGACCTTGATCTAGACCAAAACACAGAAAGCAGGTCAGTAAGGGCTACACCTTTAGGCACAGAAGCAGACTGGGTTTCATTCCCTATTCAAGCCAAGTGTCCCATGAGACCTAGATACATCCTATTAGAGAAACTAAAGCAATTCTCAAATACATGTTGACTTGCTGTTAAAAAGCCCACATCTAAAATCAGAAACGCATCTAAGACATTCAGCAATACCTGCAAATATGCTATTTTAACAAAGGCATTAGTAATCAATGGATTTTCGTTTCAATGAGTTTTATGCCATGTACTTAGATCCTATTTCCTAGGCAACTTAGTAATAAGCAAAAAGGTCCCTTTCACGCACACTGGGAATGTCTTAAGTGGCCTTAGAGCAAAGTCCCTCTTAGCTCAACTGTAACAACAAATAAACTGTACATAAATCAGATATCAAAACATTGGCTCTGTTCCTTCATTCACAGAACCTGTAAAACCACTATTTGGTACAGCACACAGAATTACCCATCAACATCCTGCAGGAGAACATGAGGATAAAAAACCTGAATTCCAAAGTGAAATGAAAATGCCTAACACTCAAGTTTCCCAAGAATAATAAAATGCAACAGTCTAGTCACAGTAATTCGGCTGATTATTTCTTGAGGCAAATAAAATTCTAATTGACATGAGTGTGAATAGACAGCAGAAAATAGAAAGAGGAATGGCTGCTCTTACTGAGCTCCACTGCCAGGTGGATTTAGTGAGTGCTGAAGACACTTGTGGATTTGTGAACTCAGCAACTCCTCTATCACAGTCACCAGTTTCCCCTCTCACTTCAGAGGGGCAAAATATAAACCCTATTAATAGTTTCATAGATAGGCTGATTCTTGCATAACACTCTTATGAGATATTTTTTGCCCATGGATAAGAATGAGTATGGAAAGTCAAAAAAATAAATTTCCAGAGAGGAATTGTAGCTTAAACACTATAATCTCAAATGAAATATGAACAGCCAACTTCATTAAAAAAGATCTTGCTTTCGAAGTGTTACCACCACCCCACAGAAAACACAGTTGCTACTGCAGACCCACAGTTTAGTTTGTGTAGCAGAAATCAATCATAATTAATAGTTAATTTAGTACAACAAGATTCAGTGAGCTCTTGCAAAGTAAAGCATGACATTGTTTCATTCCCCTATGTCTCTGGATGGGATTCAGAGAAAGAGGGAATAGAGTCCAGCTGCAGCTCAGAGAGATAAATCTCCTTTATGCTGAAAGATTCAAGGCAGCTCTGCAAAGCCACTGACGCTCTCCTTCGTCGTGTACTGGAGGTAAGGCAGGACAGGGCCATAACTCCATCAAGTTCACTGCTGCCCACCTGCAAGAGCTTTTACAAACAAGGAGAACAAACTCAGCACCTTATCAGACACCTTCTTCCACTGAGCCTGATCCTTGAGCAAAGGCACCATCTCCCTTTGCCCGTCACCAGCCAGCCGTGGGCTCAGGGTGGCAATGGACCAGGTGCAGCAGCCAACACGGGCATGGCACAAACACATCACACACCTGGCACAGGTGACCTGGGGACAGCAACTCTGTGTGTGTGAAACTGGCTGTGCTGCTTTTGGAGACAGCCCTGTACTCAAAAGCTGGTTCCTCTGCAGAAGGCTGTCAGAGATACCAAGCCAAAACTCCTGTCCAGAGCTCGATGCTGCAGTTGTCTGAGCCCAGCACTGATGCTGTGGGGAAACAGGGTACCATGGTGCCTCCTCCACCACTTCGGTCAGGACCAAGGTGTAACCTTGGGCTTCAGTATCAAACATGACAGCAGAGCCCTGGCAGCTGGGGCTGTGACCTGAGGACTGCAAGATATAGCAACCACCAGAGCATACATGCTGTAATCTCCAGTTAACTGGAAAATTACCTGTAATTTTAAAATTTCTATTATACTTTAAAAAATCTTTTAATAAATCCTTAAATAACAAGTCTTGGCAGCCTGAATTTCGAGTTATTCATTGGTTTCTCATGTAAGAGGCCTCAGAGACTGTGAAAGGACAGTAGGTTGAACTGTGCATCTAAGCAGCTTGTATAGGAGAGAACACCATAGTCTTACCTGACAGATAAGCAAATTGTTTCTTTAATTGGTCCTGAATATCTGCAGCATAGAGGGGAATGATATCCTGATGCATGATTTCATCTGTGAAGAGAGAAAAAAACTGCACTGTAAAGTCATTTTATGAAAAATTTCACTGCACACATTAAAAAAAAAATCCCTGAAACACAAAACCTCAGAAAACTGTCTAACTTTTGAAAAATACCTGAAAATCCTTGGAGTCTTTCAAGCGTTTGCCAGGGGCAAACTTTTCTCTGAATAGCACTCTAATAAAAGAAATTTACATTTACTGACATTTAGAAGCAGTACAGAACTATCACTGAACAAAACACTGTAGAACTAATATTCCTCAGGAATGATGTCAAATAGTGGGATTTTTACATACTAAATTCAATTTTTATTGAAGTCTTCTCAAACAAAACACTTATGATTCTTAAGTTCTTATGATTCTACAAAGAAACTTATGATTCTGTAGCCTGCCATGGAGATTCAAATATCTCAAGAAAAGAGCATTAAATAAGATGGGTAAAACTGGCTTGAAAGTACGTCCTCCTCTTGAAAACACACACAGACACACACACACTCACTTTACCTCCACACTGAAAAGCAATGCTTAAGCTTTTATCTCAGCCCTTCCACTTCAGCCTAATGACAACCACACTGCTTTCCCAACCCTTGGCTTTCTGTGCCAGTGTTTCAGCAGAGGCGTTTCCCACAGCATGTTTCCAGAGGTCAAGCAGAAACGTGAGTTTCCCTGATCGTGACAACGACTGCATGACAGAGTTGCTTCATTCATAAGCTATGATCTCATTTTTTACAAGGAAACAGGAACTTTTACACTTTTGCAATTCCTAAAAAATAATTATTCCACATATTAGCCTCATTGAAAAGTACGGAAGAGATAACATAGCTTTTTCTTTATTTGGTTATGAACATTTCTTGTAAGCTGACATTGTACTGACACTGAAGTTTTAGGTTTTAATGTACATTGAAATGCCATTAAGATACGTTTTGACACTCAGAGCTGTGAATGTGCACAAGAAAAGCAAGTAAAAACCTAAAACTGATGGAAGGAAAAGTGTCATTGAAATACAAGCTGAAGTAGAGCTCTGGTCCTTAAGGATTTGCTGTCACTGAGGTCTTTCAAATGCTAGATCGTGAGCAGACAGACACTTCTATGAGCAATTGTCACATATGTAAAATTCTGAGAACTGCAATTATTTGAGAATAGCAAAAAAGCCACTTTCAGTTACTTCTTCCAGATAAGCAAGAACTTATACTGTAAAACAGAACTTCTCTGTTCTCTGTCGTCCCGTTGGGCAGAGGAAGACCCATGACCACTTTCAGGGTCACACACTGATCAGAGCTATTTTCCTGCATCCGGCGAACTGCTGCCTGATCAGAAGACCTCTGCATACCATGCTGTCAAATCCATAAGTGGCTACTTTTAACTGTCAAGTCATATTTCACCCAGACCTTCAGTAATGTCACCACTTCAATGTTTTCAACAGAACACTGAGCACAGATGTTTCAAAACTCCAATCTCAGATGGCCAAGGAATTTCCAGAAGAGGAATATCCCACTTCTCCAAAGAAAAAAGGACTTTAGAGTTTATTTTTGCTGCCTGTGCCTTATGATACAAGAAGCCCTCCTGCAGCAGTGTTTAAAAAAACTACACAGCCCTGATTCTGCAAACCAAATACCTGCAGGTGGTTCCACTAACCTGAATATAAACTCTTACAGGATTAATGCAAATTTTTGGTGGGAGATGGAAGAAGGGAAAATAACATCATCAGTCTATAAAACATCATCTTTCCTAAAGTCACAGACAGACATAATTTTCATTACTGCATTGCACTGCACCCTGAGCATGTAGTAAAATAGTTGAATTTTGCATATGTAAGTAAATACATGACACTACACTGATGGAGGTAGGAGATTCCCAAGGAAGAGAAACTCTTCTTGTATCATTACATAAGGATCACTATTTCCCCATGCTGCCCTGTGATCAATCCCACAGCAATTTGGATATGTGCCATGTGAATACCCAAGTCTAGATTTGACTGCTCCAGTGTTCCCTCTGATAGGAGCAGCAGCTTTTTTCACCTGCACAGGTCAGCCACACAACACCAGTCAAATACTGCTTCACTGAAAAGACAGTCTCTTCCTCCCCCCAGTTTTAAACTCAGTCTTAACTCAAATGTAAGAGATCATCTGTTTGCAATCGGAGGAGACACAGAATGTGTCCACAGACATGACACTGCTCATCCTGCTGTATTTCCCTCCACCAAAGCCATCTCCTCTTCCTCCTGCTGATTCAGTTTCAAGACATAATTCTAAAAGCCAAGTATGCACTGAGATCAGAGCTGATTTTCAGTAATTTGAAACAACTGAGATAAAAAATAGCAGCATAAAAAAGTGCAAGGAAATGCAACTCTTGGAACTGCCAAACAGGTCTCATCCAGCAGCTCAACAGGATACACTTGAACCCAGTGTTACCACCCAGGGATTCAGCCAGAAATCCCTCTTCAATATGTTTTCCTTCACACTGCAATTTTAAAGACTCATTGCTCTGCACCATTTTCTTGACATTCAGCACCCCTTTGGAAAAGAGAGTTCATCACAGTTTGTCCAGGGTTCAATCTGATTTCACTTCAAGGTTGTCCATCATTACTTCAATATGCTATTTCTTTGAAAGGATAAGACAACAAAAGGCACACATGCCAAATAGAGTGTGAGAGCACACACTCCTTACTCTCATGGCCTTTGGGGAAAATATTTTCTTGGAAATATTCTTTAAATAGAGAACTTGCCACCTGCTACTTTCTTTAGGAACCATTTCCATTTTGGTAAAGCTAATTAAGTGCACAATGAAATACAGAATTACTGAAAATCTGCTCACTGTTCTGTAAGGAATTTTTATAGGATCAAATTCCACTTGTACTTGAATAGATGAAGAGTCACACAGACCATTATTTTCCCTGTTCTACCTTTTCTGCTTTACACAGTATTTTCAATGTCGAGACCTAAGAGTCTGTCTGTTTTACCATACCCCAAATTCATTGCTGAAAAAATTTGCTCATATCAAAACATGCTTGAATATCCTGTCTTTCTTGTGGAGCTCACTTAAGAAGCTTAAAAGAAAGCTCCTGGGAATTACAGTACACCTGGTATTGTAGGTGATAATAAACAGTAAAATAAAGTTCTCTAAAGTTAGTACTGCTTTTTTATTACTATTTTTTAAACCGCAACACATAAAATAGCTGGAACCCTTTTTTCTAAGCTGACAACTGGAGGATCTTTTAAAAAGTCCCCACATTATCTACTATTTAAATTGAGTGTAAGAGAGGGCAGAAGTGTTCATCTTACTAACATAAAGGAATCACTTAAATATATGGTTCTTATTACAGAAAAAGCCTTTCTCACTAAAAATATGAGAATGTAACAATCTTGCAGATATATCATCTTCTAGTTCAATTACATCTTGCTTTGATAGTCCTGTCTCGATGATAGAGGATTATGGCTTAGAGGGACCTGACCCCATCCTATCAGAAGCACCTGACTGCATTTCAGATGAAGCAGCATGATAGATTCAAGCACGAGGGCACAAAGATAACTTGCGCTTGAATTACCTGGTGCCAGCAAGCCCTGAAGAACTTGGGATCTGAGAAAACAATCCATATCTTGTTCTTGACTACAGTCAAGAACTTCCCTTATTGATTAAAAGCTCCTCTTTCTTTTCTGATCAAACTAAAACTTATTTGTAGTTTGTCTGACATGCTGAAGCAAACCCATTTTCACAGAAGACAACATTTGAGTGGACTCTGAACTGGCTGCACCCATATTACACACAAGGAAGTCTCCCAATATGACTTGTGAGCCTCCTGTAAGCAGTTTAATAAAATTCCCAGCAAGCCAGCTGAAATTACACCACTCTTTGAGTAGTTCTGCAGGAAATTCTATGGCCATGACTTTATACTGAC
The DNA here is from genome assembly GCF_009819655.1 of Sylvia atricapilla. Classification (NCBI taxonomy): domain Eukaryota; kingdom Metazoa; phylum Chordata; class Aves; order Passeriformes; family Sylviidae; genus Sylvia; species Sylvia atricapilla. Next base: position 89,749,197 of record NC_089141.1, read on the forward strand.
TTGAAAGCCAATCTATTTGTACACATCCGGACACGGTTACGCCTTTCAGCACAGATCCCAGTAGCACATCAGAAATCAAATGACAAATAATTTTTCTTCCTCTTCTTTCTTGCTGAGTCTGCAAAACTTTCATGAAAACTTGTCTACAGCTTCTCTACGAATGCCATGCCTTAAACTGAAGAAATATTGTGTTTTTCTTAACCGGTTTTGCTTTGCTTCTCCTCTGGAACAGCTTATCCACCCAAAGAGTTAGATGCCTTTTATGAAGGGGGTCTTAATTTGAAAAATCTCTTCATTAAACCACCCGTCCCATCTGGTAATTATATATGCAAGATAATGACTTTCAGAGCAGTCCCTTCATCTCTCTCAGCCCCAAGGCAAATCTTTCATTTCCTCATTCTTCCCTCTTCATCTTCACCCCACCATCACCGCTACTAACAGTCAGCTTCTTTGTGACGCCCCCCAAGCAGGGAAAAACCAGAGCAGCAGAGCTGGTGCACAAAAGCCACCTAAAACTAATGAGCTGCCAGAGATGCCAAGTGAGCTTTCCAGCCCTGAAACTGAATTTTAAAAATCACTGCTGATTAGTGACAATGCCTGCAAGCTCAGTGCACGGTGTGCTTGGGCACAACAGCTGCAGACGAGGCTCCTCAGGTCCTCGTGCTATTTGTTGCCACACCAGGCTGAAGACAGGAATTTGTACAAGTGTTTGTCAACTAAGATTTCAAATCTCACCAGTTCAAAATAGCTTTAGGAAGAGTTCATTCCAATTTCATTTGACCGTCATTAAAATGACAGACCAAGAAAACTGAGTGAATAAATTCAGACATTTTCACGCAAAATACAGTTGCCTGTTGAAATGCAGTAGGGAAGGAAATCATCACCCAGGCAAAACAGTGCTTTTGCAACTTGTTTGCTTCTGGTGAGCTAAAATACCCTAAGTAAGCATAAAATATAGGTTCTTTGCCTCTATCAGCATCCCTGTTGCTGGCACAGAGATATAAAACAACTTGGTGCTCTGAACAGCTTCATATAGCATTGAGTGCTCAACAAACATTTTTAATTACGTAGTTACATAAGAATTTTACTTGTAAGAGCTTTATGGACTAGAGCTAAGCTCTAGCTCCCATTTCCTCTCCTACTTAGAAAAGACTATTTCCTCTCAAAAGCTCTGGTACATAAAGCAGATCTTTGAGATACCTTTTCTTTTAAGAGAATCAGCTTTATACAAGTTCCACTTCCCCAGCATTACTAACATCAGTAAATTTTCTAAGACTGTCTGGCCGATTGTCACACACAATATGCAGACAACAGCACTACTACATACTCAGTGCTCCAACTGGCTAGGATGGAATCCCATGCATCTTCAGTGTTAAGTAAGGATCTAATTGAGACAAGACTTGGAAGTGGTAGTGCCAAAGAAAAATCTAAAATCTTAGGAACAATATTCCTGTATTATAAGCTCAGGCACAGCGGACACAGGTACTTATTGTCTGGGTGCTGCTTTAAATGTCTAGTGCCTCAGATGTCCAAAAATTATATTTCTGCATCACTGCTCATATTTCCTAAGTGTTCGTAATAAGTAAATTATTTCACTGAATGAAATGAAACTAGATAATTCTGCTTCATTTATCATACCTGAGGAACACCATAACTACTTACAAGACACACAAATTAATCCCCAAAGGCTACAACTCCAGAATTTGAGAGGCAGAAACTTGTCATGGGTCAAAGAACAAAAAATAAAATCCAACACCTTTGTACAGAAACCTACTGGACCCCCTACTTTACTCAGGTAATTTCTGTTTTCTGCAATCACACCTGTTTCTTCTTTGAGATCATAGGGGATTTGGCGTAAGGCTACCTACAAAACTATGAGAACAATGGTTTGCCTTCAGCTAGGGAGATTAAACACTGATCCTTCTTTTAAAAAAAGAAGTTTTAAGGTATACAGCAAAAGCAATGCTGTTGTCCTGGTCCAAAATGACAGGAGGTGTAACAGTTCCCATTTTCATGAGTTGAATTGTTAAATATCTGCTCAAAAGCATACTTTGAGAGCCAACTAAGATTTTGGTTTATTCCAAACTCGAATATTATTGGATTTGACCACTTATTATACATACATTCAAAGTACATTTTTCTCTTTCTTCTTCCACCTCCCATTTTGTAAAAAGCAACAAAGTTCAATTGTCTTATTTTGCCAAAATAACATCCCCTCAAAGCACAAACATGAGAGGAAATACAATCCCTTCCCTTTCATGTATAACAGATGCATTCACAGGATACTGTGAGTGCTAAATACTACAGCTTCTTCCTCCTCTGCTTCATCAGTCATACCTACTTGACACACTACTCTGTAGTCCACAGCTCATCAGACCTGTAGGTTTGGATGTGATTTACAAGAGAGACTAAACACTAGCTAATCTGTAACCAGAAGGAAACAGAATAATTAGAAAGTCAATCTAGGGATCAACTCCAAAATCTAGTATTTCTTTTTTCTTGAAGAAAATCCCAAGTAAGACAACAGGTGAAAGGGGTGTGCATTGCAATTTTGTAAGACATCTCAAAGTGTTACCAGTCATGGCATTTAATCTGTTTTACCATGCTTTTGCTGCATACATGCTCAAGTACACCCAGACTTGTTTTGGTGAGAAAGACACACTCTTTGTGCTATTTCAAGTCATAATAATTACTCTCTTTCCAAACTGAGAAGTAAAGGGAAGTTAGAATCATGCCACACAGCCATATTATAGTCTAAATTTGTATTAAGCACACATGGGCTTAGAGATAAAGCAGCAACAGTGCCAGGTGTACCTACAATCCAAACGTATAATTAACCTCATGCCTATGGCATGCTCTTTATTATTGCAACAATATTTCTCTCCTCTTTCCAGGATGTCCTGAAGGAAGCCAAGACTGCTGGTAAAGCCTTTTCTGTTCTTGCAGGATACTTTCAGACTGCTAGGAACCACACTTAAATATTGCCAAAAACTGCAGCATTCTTAACTCCCTAATACTGCAAATCATGCTGAGTATACAGAATAAAAATACTTCTAAAGCATTAGATGTACTTAGTCACCTACAAACAGCAGATTTTGCAAAGGCGAAGATTTTTTTTTAATGGAGAAATAGTAGATGAAGACTGAGCAGCAGAGAATGTTCCCCTAGCCAGGACTCAAGTGATAAGAAGGGAAGTGACCCAGATGTATTTCACTCAGTACTTTAGGAAGCAAGCCTCAACGGAATAACAACAACATTAGATTTTGCCAACTGCATTTTAGTAAGATTTAATGCTCTGAGAAAATTATTACAGGAATTTTGCTTTCTAAACACTAAAGCTTTGCCAAGAAGCGGAAGTCTTCCAAATAGAGAAAATGGAAAGATCACTCTGAACAGAAGAGCCACATGCAAGCTCCACGACTCATCTTCAGTGAGCCTTGGAAATTAACGATGCAATCACTCAGCTTAAACACATACACTGAAGTGGGCATGTTTCAGAGAATTAAACAAAAGATTTATCTCCACCAAAACAACCTGCTTTCAACTCTTTCTCTTCAGAAAAATATGTATCTCAAAGGAGGGCCCGAAGTTTTAACTGAAATGTCAACACACACAGGACCAGCTGTGTGATTATGAATACCTGGCAATTCTACTACACAGAACGCTACTTTTCTGTGTTATTTTGGAGGCACAGTACTATTTTAAACACTGAGTGATTTTACTCTGTTCAAAAAACAAAAACCAAACACTTACAAAGCAGTAAGTAGTAAAATCTGATTGCTTATTGTACACATCTATTCTAGAGATAAACTACAGCAGTGCTAACAATTGTGAGGTTGCACAGAATGGGCTGGATTGGAAGAGATCTTCAAAGATTATCTGTTTCTGACCACAGTGGCGTAGGCAGGGACACCTTCTATTGCACCAGGCTGCTCAAGGCCCCATCCAACCTGGCCTTGAAAACTTCCAGAGTGGAGTATCAACAACTTCTCTGGGCAACCAGCTGCAGAGTTTCACCATCCTCACTGTAAAAAGAATTTTCTTCTCTGTGCCAAATCCAAGCCTACCCTCTTTCAGCTTAAAACTGGTGCTCATTGTTCTGTCATTGCAGGCCTTGCTAGGAAGGTCTTTTTTGACTGTCATCATTTCAACAACATGGAGGATGGCAGGAATAACTTCTAAAAGACAATATATTATTTTATGGCACTGTTACAAAAGTACAGTTTTTTTATAACTATACATCTATAAACTAACGTTTTGAAAGGGAATGTGTGAGTATGTGAGCGAAAGAAGGGCTAAGTGTTCACTAAGAGGCTTGTTTAGAGTTGTGCACTAGTTTTCAGCTAAAACATTTACTTTTAAACTTCCCAGTTTGGGACTCTAATTACAGATTACTCATAAAGAAGACTTTGCTGAATTCATAACCCAACTGGCTGCCCCACCTTACCACACAGATGACAGAGTTGTTAACGAAGAGGTCTGAAGCACTGTGGCTTACTAATGCCATGAAAAAGATGAAACATATCATGCCCCTCTAAAGCACTGCAAATACAAACTACTTCAGGTAGTTCAGAGGCAGGACATGGACACAGTTCAGTATCTCCCATAGGCAGCTGCAGAATCATTTTGTGCAATACAGTCAGCCTTGCCGACACCTCTCCTTCACTTATATTTTCTCCTCTCTGCTGACGGCAGGCACAAAAAATACTCCACACAAAGCTCAGGAGGAAGAGGAAAGTACAGTGCCAGGGAACGGGACAACCCTTCTGCCCACTTTGAGCAGAATGTTCCAATAGCTCTCCAGAAAGGAATGATCTCTGGCACACTGAACATGTCCACAAGAAGTGGTGGCAGTCCAGAGATGACAATCAAGCCTTGGCAGTTAAAAGCCCTGCTCACTTATTTCTCAGTGATCAAATACAAATGAAAACCCCCTATTTTAAACTTGGGAATATACACAAGTAGTCCTGCCACGATTACATATGCACCACCATGATTTGACACGAAACACTCCCTAGTTCTACATTCACTGTCTTCTACAGTAATCAGTCGTTTCCTAAATCCACCCCTCCCCTCTCAGAGACGCAGATGAGGATGCACATAAAGAACAAAAGTTACTCAGGCTGATTACTCCACTCTTTCCATCTGGTTATCTTCATCCTCCTTAAACCTTTCATTCATTCCTCCAAAGCAGCATGCCTTTTAGTACTACCCCCGGTAGCATTTAGCACTGCTTGAGAAGCAGAGCACTCAGACTCACGTGTTGATAATTAGTAACACTAATTAAAGATTAGTAACAAGATCCACCCTTTAGTTAGAAGACCCACCCTTTACATACCTGTTTTATTTAAATCTGACATTTCAAAAGCAACAGTATTAGAAGCTTAGACACCAGTCCATGGGCTTGGTGCTCTCTGTCTCCTCTGCAATAGTCACACATACCAAAAGCAGAAAACAGAACTGGGAATGTACATTCAGGCACCAGAATAAGGACGTAATTTTTGCTTGTCCCTGTTCCACAAAACATGCTTTCATTTTCCAATAGACTGTGGCTGCACTATTAAAAGCAAATAATATCTCTACTATTTCATTATATCTTAACAGAAACAACATTTCTATAGAAAGCTCTGACTGAAGGAATTAAAGAAATAATTCATTTTAGATCAACCCGCCTATACTAACAACTAGGGGATGCCAAATTGTATCTTGTGAAAGAAATGTTGCTTTTTCTCTACCTCCAAGAGGGATCAGGAGAAATTATGTATCCAATATTCACACAAAACGCAGTGAATTAAAAATTAAAACACACTGTAAACCAGCAACAGGACAGCTCTCTGCAACAGCAAATTCTCCCTGTAAGCTTTAGCAGCTGTTCTGATCACCATAATCACGGCATGAAAGAATCCTGAGCAAAGTACCTTCCATGTAAAATACAGGGATAGAGGCTGTGGATACATAGGCGTACTGAGAGGTACATCTGCAAATAAAATGATACACTGCAAATTTACACAAGGACAGAACACACACCCCCCAATAAATTGTATTTATACATGAATGCACACAAGCAGAATACAACTTTCACCTTTGTACGAAAACACATCCCATTTTCCTCAGTAGGATAACGTTATCTGGCAAAGTTCCTGCCTGATCTGCAATCCAGCAACTAAGAAAATTTGAAATACTAGACACACCTGTGCATTTCTTCAGAAGCAGCCACAATTCAGCAATATCTTTGTAGAGCAAGGAGATCAGGCTTAAGGTCATGTTGCTTCTAATCGATTTAGAGCAAAATAGTTCCGTGGACAGTGACCTATTTATCTGTGAGCTCATCCTCAGTGCAAAATGAGAGCGCAAAACTCCATCTTTCACTCGAAGCCAAGCCACTGGGGGCACAATGCCTTTCTTCAAATTACATGCAGAGTAAGTGTGCCTGTCAGCAGGCTCAGAGGTCCACCGAAGGGCTTGCTGGCTGCTGGCAACCACGTCTTGTCTTCCTGCATAAAGCCCTGGCACGCATTATTCGCAAGCTGTTTGCTTTAAATATGAACACATGCACTGTTCAAACATTATCAGAGTAAGAACGCATTAAAAAAATAATCCTAAGTGTGCCTTGTCAAAAAACCCTCCCTTTAAAGGCTCTAGTTTTAACAAACAATGGTACAGTAAATCTAGCATTATCATCTTTTTCTACCACCCACACCTACTCCACACAGGGAAATTAACTGCCCAAGGCACAAACACCCTTTTTCCAATGAACCTTTGGCTAGAAAGATCCCCAGAAATACAGTCAGCATTTCCTGTTTGTAAGGGAATTCTCATCCATCTGTCTTTGGTGGAACCGAACTGGGGTGTTTTCCTTGGTGGGAAACCCATCAAACACCTGTTCCCTATGAAGGAGCCTACCCAAAGCAGCAGGAGCTGACAAAAAGACATTCTACTAATGTGACTTTGCAAGTGGAAATAAACTGAAATCTTATGAATAAGACAATGGAAAATAAGGCAACAAATGACAAAATAAACTAGAACAGAAGTATTTCATATGATCTTTCAGACTGAAATGCTGAGTGGACTTGCTTTACCTGATCTTTTAAAGTAACTACCCAGTGACAGACTACCTGTTAATTAATACACTTGAGATTAGTTATCAGCCATTCAGACTCACTAAGAGTGAGCCAAGGAGCACGAGTGACAGCAACAGCCATATGAAAACAAATGGATTGTTTTTCTTTACTTCACAGTGTTATAAGAGTCCTCTCCCAACAAGAGAGGTCAAGGAAAGAGGACAGAGAGGATAAAAAGCTTGAATTGATGGTTACATCTGTTCACAAAATCCCATTTGCAGATGGGAAAAAGCTCCATTTCTGCCTCAGCACTCCCAGCCATCAACCAATCCCATAAAAGCAAACCAAAACAAACCCAGATCACTCATAGACCACACCAGAGGTTATTTTCTCTGAAGTGTCCCACATCTGTGCTCCCACCACTCATTTGCCACGGGGCAAGAACTGTTGATACTCCACACCAGTCAGATGTATTTTAACAAATATACCATCTATACAAGCAGGTCTATTTAGTGTCTGACATTAGTATGTGACCTGAAGAAAATAATCAATATTTTCAATTCTGCTAATTAATTTTGGGGTCATGATGTTTTTTAGTAAGCCAAAATACAAGAGTTTTCTAAGCAATATCAGATGGTTTTAAATAAAGGTAGATTTAAAAGAAGTGACACTCCTTAGAAATAGTTCACTTAACTCTTCTGTATTTTATGAGCTATTAGCACATTAGATTGTGCAGAGAGTTAAAAATTAGTGAATGAGTCCTCACACTACTCCCACAAGTCATGTAAATACTCTCACATGTGAAAGCTGAGATGTAGCAGGTGACCTCTCTTAGATCAGGTAACAGCATCTGTTGTGCTGTCAGACACAGGATCTATGTCTCGGCTCTGAGCCCAGACTCCCTCCTTTCCAGGACAGCCACCTAACCCGCTGGGTGGAGCGTGCTCCCAGATCAGTATCACCACTGGTACTCCTCAGACAAAGATCACAACTCACAGCACTTTTATTTCTGGTTGTTGTGCTACAGCACAGCTCCAGGAAGGACAGTCTCAGATGCATTATGCTAGTATACACACTGATGTTAACTTACTACTTAACAGCACCAAGCTGGTATCAAACAGTGGACAGAGAGTCCACTGCAATATGCTTGGCTGACCAGATACTTCTGTTAGTAGTGGCATGGGCTTGGTATCACCTACAGCACAGCACGCAGGAAATATAACCCTTACTACCTGATTGATAATAAATGATGATAAAGCAAACATGGGAACACTTTCCAAACATCCACAGAGAGGGAGAGGAAGTTTTATAGCCTTCCTTCAGAGATTAAAACCATGCAAAAGAAGAACTACACCCTTCTGCAGATAGGAATTACTCTCACCTAGATCCACACAGTAAGATCCAGGAACCAAGCTGGCCACTTCCTTAAGAAAAAAGAAATAAAACCCAAAAAAACCCTCCATGAATGTAAAAGACAAAAAACAATGACAAAAAACATGTTGGTTGCGCTTGTTCTCATTGTCAAGACAGAGAGGAACTATAAATCTTTGTATTAATCAACACTGACTGCTTGAGTCCCTTCATGTTGTACCCAACGTGGACAAACACATTTTAACAGGCTTCTGCCTTCAGATTTCACAGCAGTGAAATCAGTCATTCAGGTGAAAACCTATTAGTAGTTTAAAAACAGTTTAATTTATTGGATGGGCACAATAGATACATGAAACAATCATCTTCCAGGCTCCCATCTAGATTACTCTTTCTTAGCCTTAAATCTCCAAACCCCACAGTTACATATATTGTAGAATCATGGAATAGCCTGGGTTGGAAGAGACCTAAAAGATCATTTAGTTCCAATCCCTGTGCCCTGGGACACTTTCCAACTAGGTTGTTCAGAGTTCCATCCAACCCGGCTCTGAACACTTCCAGGGATGAGTTTTTCTCCAGATTGATCACGATGCAAAACAAAGCACTGTATGTTCCAACCCTTTTATCTTTCAATCTTGGCCAACAAGGCACACTTTCACCTCCCACCTTTAGGGACCAGTGTCTTTAGACTTAGCAACACACGTGAAGAGGAAGTAGATACAGAGAGCTCAGAGGTTGCTGTGGAGGAGCCTTGGAACCTGCCCCCCACTCTGCTGGAGAGACAGAAGCCCACAGAATGTCTCTATGGAACTTGGTCTCAGATGCCTGGTTAAAACTTGTTCAGCCAAAGGTGTTTTGGTTTTTTTCCCCAGCAGGTCCATTCTGCACAGAAAGCTGGGCTGATGAGAGTACAGGCTCCTGGGAAACACCCTCCTGGTAAAAGAGGGTTCCAGCCAGTAACCAAATAGCTTTTTGTGTTAGCACTCTATTTCGTGTGTGGGGGAGAAATGTTTGCTCTGTGGTTATAATACCTGAATTCTTTGCTGTGCATTTCAAAGAAGAGCAGGAAAAAAGAGCAAAAGCATTGAAGCACAAAACCTTCCCCTGGCCTTCATGATCCAGCTTAAAATAGAACCAGAGAGGAAAATTGTGCTATGTGGGTATGCATGTTAGCAAGAAGACTTTAGGGCAAATTTAAGCTCCATTAAAACACAAAGAAGGAAGAGCCCTCCTGAGAAAATCTTGGTGGGCACGGGAGTATGTATTTATAAATGCAAAGAAATTAATTTCAACTCCACTCAAGCTCAGCACTCAGGTTAATCCTCCCTCCCACCTCAGTATGGGATGTGAGTGACAAGCTCCAGGCTGCAGAACGGAGGAAAACTGTGGGAGAAGCTGTTAAAGGATGGATACAAAGTCAATTGAGGTTAAAGACTGCGTTATCCTAGTTTTATGAAACCCAGAGAAGGAAGCTATGACTGTGGCTTAAATATACAAGATACTTTACCTGCTTTATAAAGCATGTGCAAGTGTGCAGCATAAGGCTGGCAATGTTTGTGGTAAAGGATATTAAAGTCTGGCAATTTCAACATTAAAATACAATTATTAAACATGTTTTTCCTTCAGGGGTGCTGTATATAGCAAAAAGCACAGCAATAAAATAATGTAGCATTCTGGATGACAAGACCTATCCTTATAGGAGCATCCTTAATATAATGCAAATGTATACTCTCTCACAAAAAAAAAAAACCAACCCTAGCAAAATACACCAAACTCACTCCTGTAGCTGCAGAATTTATATATTTGTGGAGTTTTGAAGACATGGAGCAATTTGATACATAATCTGTTGGCTTCTACTTTAGCATACTGGACTATTTAAAAGCTCCATCATTTTCTTCTTCTAATCCTTCTTGATGTTTTTTTCAAAGAATAGATGCAAAAGAGGTTTCATTCTTTTTGAAGTCATCAAGCACTCAAGATTTAAAATTCTGTCTGGTTTACATCAAAAGATTCCAAGGATTAAAAATAATTTATACGCTCATTATACATACACACACACAAAACATGTATGTTTGTATAAATCCATTATACTAAGCAGCTTGTTAAAACTTCATGCAGCAACAAAACTAACCTATTTTGAAACTGCTTTGGCAATTTTCAGCCTGGATGCTAATTCATCAGAAAAGGTTCTTGCATGATATCCAAACTTAAATTTAAGCAAGTACAACCAATCAAAAGTCATGGTCAGGAAACAACAATAAAAAACCCCAACTGAAACTTCCATCCATGAAGAAATATACTCTTTCCACTGAAAACAAACATGCTGGTAAACACAAATAGTTGCTGGAGCACTTAAAAGAAAAGGACGCTGTTCAATCAAAAGGCTGAACCCTGTACTATCTTTCAAAAAGATAATGCCTGGAAAAAACACAAGGAAAACTGCTGAGAAATTCCATCTTAAAAGTACACTTTGCACTGTAAGACATAAATAAAGATCAAAGGTTTGAAGATTACACATCCTTCACGCCAGGTATCTAAGAAGTAAAACAAAAGGCAAAAGAACATGCCAGTAATTTTTAAGACAGAGTGACACCCTATCAAGGATGGTACTTTTCTGGCCTCATGACTACTCCTAGGGGCTTTCCCTAAGCCATGACAGAAGCCTGGCCACTGAATGCAGTTATAACACATCTGTTTCAATTTCTAATTTAAAAATTAGAAATTCTGGTGTTCTGTGAACTGAATTTTAATCAGCTTATACTTTTTTTGTTTACATGTCCTTTCTAAACAAGCTCCTCCACAAGTCTTTAATCCCAGGCCTCTCCTCAGCTCTGCTGAAGGGTTTACCAACGTTTCTTGTTTCAGAGAGACACAAAACCTGGACTTTTTTCAGGATTAATTTAATCTCACAGGAGTTAGTCAGTAAGCAAGCACTTTATCCTGCATTATTCAGTGACAGTTCCCTCTGTCCACAGCTGCAAAGCCAACAAAGAAATGGATGTGACCTTTTTAACTTCACAAACAGCAGCAGCACCCAGAACAGCAGTGCCTACACAGGGATACTGCCATTCAGACTGCACTGGTGTGAGGAAAAGAGGACTTCTGGCTTGGGGCTCAAGGTTTCTGCATGGTGTTCAAAATGCAGAGGTGGGAGACTGCAGACTGATGACAGCTGAAAACTGGAATTAAAGGTGGCAACCAAATGACTGCTGAGCTTGGGTAGAAGGCAGGACTAAAATTTGGAAAAATCAAGAGGATGAGATCCATTTTTATACCAGCAGTGGGATTAAAGGAGCAAATGAAGTAGGAAAAAGGATGGATGTGGAGTTTAGTGGCAGCAGAAAGGAGAACTCAACAGTGAATAATTCCAACAGAAATGCATGATGAAAGCAGCACAGGAATTAAAATTAAGAAAGGAAAAACAGGTTTATTATGTATTCTGAAACATATATATCAGTAAGAATATTAATTCAGTAAGCAAGGAAAACCAACAGAGACCATTATAATCAATGAAATGTTGTGCCTCAATCACAAGTATATTTATAGCCAAAGTATAAAATAAAACTTTGTCAGCAGCAGAAAACCCTTTTCATGACTCTTAAAGTACAGAGAATCTTTTTTTTTTCCGAGATGAACAAGTTACTTGGGAAGCAGAAAAACCTTCACGTCAAAAGTTGTGGGAGAACCGGTTCCAAAGAAAATATCATATGCTCCTGTAACACTGATGAACACAGATAAAGGCTACAAAACTATTTATTACAAAGGAAGGAAAGGAAAATTTGCAAAAATCATCATTTCCAAAAATCCATAAAGAGCAAAGAGGACAGAGAGCCAGGAACAGAGATCTGCTTTTGATCTGAGGCAAAATTAAGAGCTAAAAAAATATTAATTCCATCATATCTTTAAAATAATCAGTTGGGGTGGGTTTGGACAAGTTAGTTATGATATTTCAGTACTGAAAGATTACTCATAGCTTCAAATGGAATAAAAAAAAATTAGGGTATGAGATCATATCATTACTTGTCATCTTCGACTGGCAAATCTAAGCAAAATTCTTCAGGATGGGCCATCAACCTGAAGTCCTACTTACACTGTATAAATCTGACCCACACTGTTATGAGATAACACTTGAAAATGGTAAAATCTACATAACTCATAGGATAAAAATGCCACTGTCTTCTTACTTATCAAGGCAGTTTTGATTTTGACTCACGATTTGGAATTTTTGTGGCCTAGGCGTGCACACTGCAGCAAGCTGTCTGAGGCTGTGCAACCCACAAAGCCCACACATGGGGAAGTGTGAAAATAAATGCAATAAATGCACTGAGCAATCCTCAAAGGTCACCATTCCCCCCACTGAAATATTTCCAAAATTCTATCTCAATTTCTCCCACTGCCAATTCTTTCATCCTCCTGGGCTTCAACAGACTCCACAGTTTCCTCAAGACAAGAAGACACTTAATACCAGCAAAAGACAAGACCATTTCCCACTGATCAAAAAGGAAAGAAGCAGAAAACAGACAGACTTCTTCTGGAGAGGCAACCAGGAGAATTGCTTTAGGTTCTCTACAGAAATGAATTTCCTTTATAGAAAGAAAGTCTCACTACAATAGAGAACAAAAATACCTTATCTCTTGTACTTAGCAGCATGATATTCTTGGCTAAATTTAGTCAGTGGAAAAGAGGTAAACTCACAGGAGTTGCTTTCTGTGGAAAGACAGGACATAAATCACACCTGACCTTTTTATTTTGGAGATGCAGGACTTTTAAGAAACTACTAAAATATTACTTAAAAAGGTAGTGATTCCTTTCATGAGCCACTTCTATAAAATAAGTTAAAAAATCCAAGCCTGCAAAGAGCTGTTGTAACATCCATAAAGAACTGCAGCACAGCAGCTGTAACCATGTCCTGTTTCCAGTCTCTGGGATCCAAACAGGAAGCCCATGCCCTTACCTGATTGAAAAAGCAGCCAGTCCCTGCGATTTTAATCAACCTAAAGCAACAGACATTCTCCTTCTTTTCCAGCTTCCTGGCCCATTCAGGAAAGCAGTGTGGAGGACAAGCTCTTTAACAGCACCATTACCTTCATTTTCCACATTACAGCCTGCCACCTGCCCTGTTACTGCATTTACTTTTGGCCCAGGTGTGACAGCACAGGCCAGCCTGTGGCGTGAAACAACAAAACCCCGCCTCTGCCAAGGGTGGGTTGAGTGTCAGCCTCTCATCAGGCTGGATTTTTCAGCACACCTTAAAAACCTTCACACTATTTTCAGATGAGCAACAACAGAAAGAGATGCGCCAGCCATGTAAGAGATGTAATTATGCAAATTTATATAAACTTGGCAGCCAACCACGTCAACCTCCCAACCTCCACCAATTAGGATGTCAAAATTAACAGAAGGCAATGCTTCTGGGGTCCCCTGCATCTGCAGTTCTGGGAAAATGCCTCAGCCCCAAGAGGCTTTTGAAACAGTTTTGTGTTTCTTCTCCTTTCCACAAGGAGAATGAAGATGTAAAGAAAGACAAAGAAACAAAGGCCAAAGAGCAAATTCCACCTGTTCTGACACATGCAGCAGCTGAACTAATGCCCATGAATCTCACAAGAGTAAGACACAACAGAGACACAACTCCCAGCCATTCCTTCTGCTCTTCCTCTTGTTGATTCTGCAAAAAAAAAAAAGCATTTATTTTCCACCAGCTCCTGCCTTGCCAACTGCGTACCTGATTAGTTCAACATAATTTGAACTGAACTCTTACCCCGTATCTGCACTAAGCGAAAAAGCACAAGCAAGTGGATCAAAGGTGAGGGCACTCTTTGTAGTTCCCTGCACCATGGTGGCAGCAAACAAGGCCTCTTCAGTTCAGGTCTCATCCTACAGCACATTTTTGACATATTTAACAGTGTCTTTTTACCATGACAGATTTTATGTCCATTGCCAAAAGCCTCCATCTCTATGTGCCCAAACACAGCACATGCTACAACTGCTGCTGCTTGCAGCCCCACACTACAGCAGTTCAGCCAATGCTGAACACTCACAGACACCTTTCCAGGACACCAAGTGCTCAATACCAAGGATAACAAATGCACATACCCACCCAATTCAAAGGATCAGCAATGAACTAAAGAGACTCCTCAGACAAACAGAAGAACAGCAAAGTCATGTTGAGAGTATTAAAACTACCCCCACTTCCCAATGAGGCTTTACTTGCTGAACTATATTTTTGAAGGAAGTTTCAGGGCAAGAAACTGAAATTTTCTTTAAGAAATATCTTGCACACAGTTCTTCAGAGCATTTAGGGGAGTAAGCTAGAAATGGCCCTGAAATATTCCATTTTTTCTCTGTTCTGAGTATCTGGAAATCAGTTCTAAGGATTTTTTTCTTCAATGGAATTTCTTTTCCTGTGCTATGAGCAAATTTGAAATGGCTTACATATAACACACATTCAAGTCCCTGCTGTTATTTGCATGTAATTCCTTAGGGCACAAAAAACCAATGCACATCTTATTTTTAGTAACCCTACTTTATTAACTAGTGAAGAAAACAGCAGCTCAGCTTCCAAAAAGGTAACAGCATGTAAGTATTTTAGAACCAACAACAAAAAGCCTTGACTTCATTGAGCTTATTTAATGTTTTCTTCTTCAGGCAAGCAGAAAGAAACTTCTCATGGTACCTGAAAGAAGCCTCTTTCACTGTACATTGTACCTGTACAATGAAAAAAGGTCTCATTGTACCTCTCATTCATGCCACATTGGGCAGCTCTGTTATGAGCTTGCCAAAGGCACTTGCATGTGCCTGGCACCTCCTGGCAGCTGAGTGGTATCCAGCTTCAGCCAGCCCTGCTGGGGTGAACTCACAGGCATTAAAGGTTTACAGGTGCAGACACCAGCAGTTGGCTGATAAAGAGCTTGTGCAAATACCCTCTTGTAAGGAGGTTTTAGATCAAGCACCGTGCTATGAACCAGCAACCAAAGTTCCTCCTGAAGCCTGAACGCTAAGGAACAGATCTAATGCAAGCCTGTTCCCATCTGTGGCAGCAGTTCCACTGAATTTATTGCCCGCCATGCAACAGCAGAGATTGGCAGCTTATCAGTATATTTCTGGCATATGTCACAATTTGGCACACTGCAACCCAAAGCCTACTTTGTCACGTTTTCTCTGGTTTTATATTATTCTTTTATACCACAGTGCCTCCCCTCACTTGCTAAACTGCCTGCACTGTGCTCTAAAACATGTCTTCTCTCCCTGAAGCACCAATGCCTTTTGCAGGTTACAAGAGCAACCTCTGTTTTTTCCTTTCTAAAACAAACATGGTCACATAGAGGAAATAGTTTTAAAAAATTTAAACTATTTAAGAGTGAACAAGCCCATTGTTTGCAGAGGAGACCTCAGGGCAGCAGCACGTTACCGTGACTATGCTACAGAGCATCCACAAAAATCCTGTGGACCACAAGGGTTCGAGGCTGGCATGTGCTGGGACAGGGAGAGCATTCTCATTGTTTAAATGTAAACAATAATAATAATAGGGTTTTGTAACCGAGAGAAGGAAGCAAACTAATGTGGAAAACAGTTGTTATTACTCTGTTTATGACTCCTTGTTCCCAGAAAAATATTCTGGGTTACTTTGTAGTGCTGAAGAGGATAAACTGAGGTGACCTGAAGCTGGGCAAATGGCTGAAACCCCATCTGATAAGATGGGCTTAGGAATACCTTTTCTCTTTTTTACGCTGGAAGCATGCCAGAGTGGAAAACACTGGGTGGAGGATCCATAGCTCTTGTGACTGTAGGACTCTTATCTTCAAATCCTCAGACGAATTCCAGTTGTTCAGGGATTAAACACTGCCAAATGGTGGCTTAGGCACCTTCAGGGAATAAGCTGTTACCTGAGTCCAAGCACACGATCTCCAAACCAGCCTCCTGACACCTCAAAACTTAAACTTCATTACAGATTTTTCCAACACACTCAAGTTCTCTGCATACTGTCTGATCTGTATTTAGAAAACTGAATATAGAAAGAAATCTCAAGGGCTGGGCCAAACATCCAAGTCCTTCTTTTGGCAAAGACAAAGAAACAGGCTTTATTGGGAGCCACTAAGACAGTTCTTTCGTTTTTAGGCTTTAATATTAAAGGTAGATACCAGAAAACCTCCTTTAATGCTTTCAGTGAATATAGCAGCAGAGGTTGGTTTTGTGCTGAACTGTAGGTGCACATCACTCATAGCTGGGTGTTAACTAGCTTAGAACACCCCAAAACACTTGGAATCCTGAATTTTTTTCCAAAAGAATCGAGACCAAAAATAACTCTCTAAAGGCAAATGACAACATCTGCAAAAAATATTATAACAACTTACCTTGCAGACAAAGAACATAACTTTCAATAGCTGGAAGTCAGAAAAAAAATTAGAGAAAGAACCAAGGTCAAATGCTATCAACCAAAAGCGGGAAAGTTTATACTGAGAGTAGTAGACAACACCTGTATAGGCACCTGAAGTCCTTAAACAGTCTTTGACAGCCATCATGGCAGATGACACAAATCCCTACCTGTGCCCCACGTGACCATCAAGTTAAAATATCTGAAGACAATACTAGAGATTTGGATGGTAGAAGCTAGAGAGCTTGAAAGAAGACTTGAAGGCGAACTGCAGTCTCTTCAGAAAGACGTTTCGAGTTTCTGTTTCAAAAATGTAGCTATAACAAACATTATCTAACAAAAGTATTAGAAAGGTAAAGTTTCTCTAATATAAAAGGATAGAGGCAACATCTGAATTCTTCATTTCACATACTACCTCTCATTAAAAACAATTGATTTATCGATCCCTATCCACTTTCTCAGATACACCTTTGGAATCCACCAAAGATAATAATAATTATGTAAGTGTTTGGCTAAAGCAGAGAAAATAATTTTTAATCATGTCTTAGGAATTAGAGAGTATTCTGCTCCAGAAACTCACTGCATGAAACAAATTGCTTGTGTTTCATGTAAGAAGATGAAAAAAAAGGCAATATATATTGCATCTTTCCTTCAAATAAAGGCTTGAAAAGCAAGTAGCTCCTTCCACAAAAGCCAAGAGACACAGATAAACAAGTTTTTCCATTAGGTCTCTGCCATGGAATCATATAAACTGATATATGATATCAGCACTTCTCACAATTACTACTCACATACTTCTAAAGCTACTTTTCAGAGAAATAATTCAAGAAAGGGAATCATTCAGAGAACTACTCATCACTAACACAACTATGTTAAGCTTGTCCATCTGAAACTCCTAAAGGTTCTCAGAATATAGCCCTGTCCGGATTTAGATTACTATAGGTAATTCACACATCACAAGAGCTGTTGTAATCCAAGACAACTCCAAGATAAATTTTCATAAGAACTGTACTGGACACAATTTTTAAAAGTGTGCTCTTGACTAACTACTCACACCTGAAATTACAGCTTCACTCCCTCCCAACTGCTCTACCAACTGCTATGGTTTGTTAAGTGGACAAAATTCTTTACTAAAAGACGTTTCCACTGAGCCCTTCAGGATCTTTGTCTAACTTGGTCTCTGACTCACTTTTTTGTGATCTCTATTTATAAAAGCTCCAGAGTTGACTAGAAACTCTGAAGTTACAAAGATGGGTAAGACTGATAATAATTAGATGAGGCTGAGATTCACTGCTTGCTGTCAACAGTCTAGGTGGAAAAATCTCAAATTTTTTCCACCTGGGGGGTAAGAATGGAGAAGAAGCAGTCCCTACAGAAAATTCCCAGGTACTTCAGTTAGTTCTTTGGCCTCATTCCAAAAGGAAAGAATGAACTTACTCAACCGCCTATTCCCTCACCCTGAATTGTGTGCAAATTGACGAACTCACAGTCAATGACACCAAAGACTGCTGACAGATACTAATGAAAAGTAAGTACATGTGAAAACCACAGTTGTCAGCAGCCCTTGGCCATTATTTTCAGAAAAAAGTCACCAGCCAATAAGACCACAGAAGGTTTCATGCCATACTCGAGTCTAAGTGCAAGAAACAAACTGAGATGTTGGATAAACTGCTGACTAAAATAAAATCGTTTTTGGGATGTTTTTAGATCACTGAGCAAGAAACAAAACACACAAAAGTTGCATTGATCTCTGCTTCCTGCTTTGGAAGAAGATGTAATGGCTCCAAAATAAGATAAAACAAATAAGTAAATACAAGAGCTACCTTCAGTCAGGAAGTGCTGGAAATCTTACAATAAACTTTGATCCTTTTGGCTTAGGCTGCTTCAGCACGAGGCTGTGTGTGTTCAACCTTTTCAGGTAGGCTTAACCTCTGAGGTTAATTTGAAGATCATGTGGGATTTTGTTAAACACTGTAAGCATACACAGTAAGAGGAAGTAGTGCAAACCGTCCTATTAAGCATGACTTCAGCAGAACTAAACAGATTGCAACAGCCCATGAGATTGGCAACTTCTTGGAAGAACAATGACCAAGATAAAGGGAGTAAATAAAGCTACATCCTGGCTCCAAGACTGGTTCTGCCCAGAGAGTAAATATCTACTTGTTGACAATTCTCCACGTGGAAAAGCAAAAGTATAAGAAAAGTAAGTAATTTTTACTCTAAATTATTGAAGCTAAGTGTCTGAGATTATTGATCAGAGCAACTCTAAGGTTTTTTTTTCACTATTACATTTATTTTTTTCACATATTTTTAAGTGGCCATGAAAACAGGAAAAATACAAATTCCTACTAGCTCACTGCCTATTATGGTATAATGTCATAGATAGCTACTACCTCTAATTAAATGGTCTTTACAAATAGCACTAATGGTTAGAAAGACATTTTCTCCCCCCATTTCAAGAGTCAAAGGCACAGTCAGATTTCATTTTCTGAGGATTCATTTTACATGGACTGAAATAACGGAACTATTTCTCACGTTTTCTTCCTTCATTCACATGTGCAACCCTTAGTGTCTGTCACACAACAAACACGGTTAGAGCAGGTCTGTTCCCTGTAAGAAAACTCAAAGAGAGCTTAAATCTTAGCAAACAGGGAAAAAGAGAGGCTGAAGAGGTCCAAGGGAGCAGGCTCATGGAGTTCAGTCAGCGTGGATCTACAGAAGAAGAGCCTAGAGGCGCAGCCTTGTATTGCCCCCAGATGTATGTGTGTCTCTTGCTCATTAGAGAGACTAGTAAAAGTCCTTATTTTCTTGGAAGAATCACCATCCAGGAGCCTAAAAGTGCTGGTCTGTATAGCGGTATCCCAAACTCATGCACTCAGCTAGAGAAGAAACATTCTTTCCTCTGAATTAAGGCACCAATCATTTGGAAATAGTAACTTTTACAACAGCCCAATTCAGAATGTACTAACTTTATACAAATCACCTTTTTAACAAAAAAAATAGGAAGGACATTATAAGCAATTTCAGGAATCTTGAGCGGGACCAATCTCCCAAATCTGCTGATAATGTCATGCTTTTTGGATATTTCTACTTTCTATCACAGCATGCATCTTATTGTATTGTAAAGTACACTTCTCAAAGCATGCATTTTCTTAACTTTTACTTTGTAACACAAGGATAAAAATTTTAAAATATAAAAAAAAAGCTGAAAAAAGCATTTTAAAAAGGAAGCTAAGGTCCCTCAGATTTATGGGACAGCAATACAGACACTTAAGTGAAGGAAGAAAAATATTTGCTAGTGTTGCTGAATTGGTATTTGAATAGTAATAAGCTCTTTATCAGAAAACACATACAGAACACATCCCTATTAAATTTTATGATGATCCTTTGAAAATTATTTCAGAAGAAACAGTTCACTTTTGATGGACATCCTGCTTGGGATGTTTTCTGTCTTCACAAGGATGTCAGCTGTGACTGGTTTTGCTGATGCACTCACTTTTCACTAAGTAACTTGCCTGAGCCAAATAAATCAATTACATACATCACAGTTATTAAATGGTAATAAGTTTGAGGAATACTATCTGAAAATAAAAGTCTATAAAAACCTTATATGAAAATTTGAATCCTAAAATACCTGATGTTTTACTTCCTTTGGAAAAAGGGTTTTGAAGTACAACCCAAATACTACCCTTTACCACTCAGACTCTCCAGTGGTTTGTTTTCTATGGACAGTGTATATTTTCAAGAATCTATGAACTAGCAAAGTTTATATTAAAACTCTTGAAATACATGGGGTATTTTGGCCCATATAAAAAATGTTTAAAATATTCCCAGGAGCACAGCCCAGAGCCACACACCCTGACTTAGCAGACTACACAGGTCTGTTTACATTTACAAGATCTAGCAGTTATTATAAGTTAAGCCAACTTACCCTGCGCGACAAAGTCCAACCACGAACACCATTCTGAGAAAAAATAATAACTCTTCATTTCTGCTACTGAAATCCCTTTCTGATTCATCATCAGAGGGAAAAACAGGTCCACTTTTCCCTTCCCCTGCTCAGAACAAACTGCCCCAAGAAGGTAAGAGTTTTTGTATTACCTGAACTTTGGCCCATATATACAACAGGTGGCACAAGACGACTTTACAAATATATTTCCCCCACTAATGCCATTGTTCTTGTAATTATCTCTTTAATTATAGTGTTCTCCCCTCGTGACCTCACCCTGAATATTTACAGACTGCTGATACACCCAGTGTCTGATACAGTATATATAAGCATAAGCCCTTAGCATATTTTTGTTCATGTTAGGCTTTAACAAGGCAAAGCAAAACTGTTTTCCATGCAGATAATCACAATGCTATCTGGAACTAGTCATACTGAATTGCTCACTCACAGGTACAGTTTCAAGCAGGACAGGTCAATCAAAGTCTTAAGCATGGAAACCCAAAATCTCAAGTGAATCCCTTTTAAATATCTTTATGCGGGCAGCAAACAAAGCCACGAATGCAGCACACCGTAAACAGCCTCACACACCTGCACCTATCTAGTGCGGGGACTAACAGTAATGAAGTTGTTATGTTGTGGCAGACTTAACACTGACCAGAAATGTCAGTGTTTGCACAGGCTCCAGGCAGGCTTTGGCCACACTGAAGCCTTCAGGTACTTAAATATTTCTGCTGTTTTTGTGTGTTCAATCTGACATCTCCACTTCCACACATTTTGCTAGCCTGCCTGTCAGCTAACTGGCTCTCCCCTTACAAGAATGCCCGATATCCAACAGTAATACCCATGCAGCTTCAGGAAAAGATGTACCACATTTGCATGCCCTTAGCTAACACAGATGATGCAGAAGTGCTCTTCCTCTAGACTCTTCTTTACTATTTGTGGTGGATTATTCAGGTTATGGATTAACCAAGCTCTGTCTGACTGACTACAAAAATCTGTTAGTATGAGATACCCACACTACAGTGCTGCACACTGTACCTTTTCACAGAACTTCTTTGGATTGCAGGGATCCTGTGACACAGTTCCCTCAGCCACCCATTCATCACACTCCTAGAACTACAAGCAAAACCAAACTACCCTAGAGCTTCAATCATCTTTGTCAGAAAACCAACCTGAATCCAAAGTGAAAAGATGCAGGCTACAGGATGCCTCCAAAGATACTCCCCATCCATACCAGGCACAGCACAGACTGAAGACAGATGTCTCTGGCATCTCCACTTGCCAGACTTGTTCTACAGCTCCCGGTTCAAGCTGACCTACTGTTTCCATTTGCTTAGAGAAAGAGAGAAGAGGGAGACTCTCAAAGCATGGTCCATGAGCACTATGCTGGGATGCCCATCACAAAGGGCTACACACACCTTGGAAAATCTCCCCTGCTGATGGGAGACAGGGGAAGACTGCTCAGGAGGATTTCAGCTTGCCAGGACTGAAATCCTCCACAAACCCACCACTGCTGTCCCACCTGCTTGCAGTCAGAGATGAAGAAGCACACAGAAGATACAGAGTCAGGGATGGATTCAGAAAACATGATGCTGTCTCACAGCACTCACTGTACCAGCCTGGGCCCTGCCTGTCCAGGCAGGAGGGGCCACATGGCACCTGGTCCCAAACATCTGCATTTCAAAGAGCAAGTATTGCTGGAGCAAGGGCACAACCAGGGTGAGCAGATAAAGGCAACACAGCCTGCCCTGAGTAAAAGACACCTGCAGAGAACAGGGCAATGAAGATTAGGCCAAGGAGGACAGATCCAACTGTCAACAAGCTGAAAGTAAATAAAGTCTGCTTTGTTAAAATGAAAATAAACCAGAAATGGATTTGATGAAGTATGATGACTCTGGAAGCCAGCCCAGCTTCCCTTATTAAGGTAAATAAGGTAATGCAAAATCAATATATGAACTAGGATATTTATTGTTCAGTTAAAGGTTTCTATATTCTATATTAAATATTTTAACATGCAGGGAGAGGATGACAGCAAAGCAAACATGCTCTCAGCAATTTCCAGAGATGCTAATGAAGAGAGAACAAAGCTTTGTGAGACTTGGGACGACAAGACAGAGCAGCTCAACTTTGTCACAAGGAGAAGAGAGGTGCATACATTATGGGATTCATAGAATCACATGCACATTTACTTTGGAAATATATTCTGCCAAAATTATGATTTCACCCAGCATAGCTATAGGACAGAAACATTCCCAGGCTGGAATACCTCTCCCTTTCCACAATTTAAAACTTTGATCCACCTTCTGTGTAACATTTGTCTGCAAGTGCCACTGAAAGCTGAGGTTTGTGACCAGAAAGGTGGGAAACTCATATCAGTCCAAAGGGCCATAAACCTTTTGACCAAAACAATGGAGTAATTCTTACTGGATATACAAGTTTAACATTAAAAGCCTCTAATTGCTTTCCTACTGTCAACATAAAATTGGTAACAGGAAGGAAAGGAAACAGAATTTTTGCATACTTGAAGACTTCAAACAGAAAAGGCTGCCACATGATCAAAAAGAGTTTTGGAATAATAATAAAGATGGGTGGGAGACAGAACAGACAGCTTCCTACAGAAACGTACTATTTTCTGACTATACACACACACACCTCTAAACAGTGAAAGGAAGATGTAAAAAAGACATGACTGCACAGCGTTACAAGATTTACATTAAAGATCTTGGCCTAAAGGAAATTAGGCAAAAATTAGGAATATTATCTGTTAGAATGTATTCAACATTATAAATTTGTGGTTTTCTCCTATGTAGCTTTGCCTACACATTGAATTAGCTCCAATCCACTAAGGAATGGCCAGCAGGTGCTTGAAAATCATAAAAAGATAAATATCATAAAGTACTTGGTGAAAGTAGTGGCTTTCATTGCAATACTATGGACTTGACTACAGTGTGAGTGCTACCAAGTGATAGTTGAATCCTCCATGAAAGTAAGACTGAAATTTGAGGAGATCTTGTTTTGTTTTGCTTTACAAGATGACATTCCATATGTTAAAATGCGACTAAATTTTTCCTGATTTTTCTTCATTGTTATTAACAGCAATTTACATCAAAACTTTTTCTAGTCTCAACTGAATAGAATAAATTTTTAGATTTTGATGGTTTACTAGTAAGTACTCCTAAAAGTATCAAATCTTGGCCTCACAAATGCCCAGAACTGCTAAGTCAGGAAAGGTGAAATCTTTACATTTTGGAAGTTATTAAAAAAAGGTTTATTAAAATACCTTGTAATTTTAATTCCAAACACAATAGATGACAAAAGAATCAGTGACCATAGTACAAATGAAGGTGTAAGAAAATCAAATCACCAGAGAGGCATTTTTCTCATAATTTTTTTTTCTAAGAGTAAATGTCAATATCAAAGAAAGGCTTACTGAAAAGCCTTGAACACTAAAAAAGGTAGCTCGATTTATGTTGATTTATGTTTAGATTTCCAAATTAATTTAAAAAGAAACAGAAAAGTCCCTTTTTCTTTTTTAAAAGATCATAATAGGTCACCGTGCATAAAAGGGAACAATAAAGTTTTAATTAATTATTGAAAAATCTACTTCAGCTTATCTTAGCCTGTCAGGCTTAACTTATTTCAGAGAAAAAGAAAAAAGCAAAATGTAGCTTTACTAAACACAAAGATTATATAATTATCAGTTGCACTGACACATACTGTATGAAACAGATTTTGAGACTAAGTGGTGGCAAGTCCTAAATTTAGTACATTACAGACGTGATCAGAGGTTTCTTGATTTTTTGAGTACATTTTATAAATATTTTCTTGTGCATAAATAGGTATACTTTTCAGGCAAGGAATACTCAAGCAATGTTCTTCTAGAATACAAAAGAAGGGCTGATGTAAAGCTTTCAAATCTGTATTAGATACAGTCACATACCTGCAAATGCAAGAAAAAACAAGGTACAATTTTTTTCTCCAGTAGGCACTGGTGACAGAGAGTCATTACTATCATGAGTAATACCTAATATTGATAAAGATTTGTATTTTTTAACTGTAACAATCGCTGGATCCCTATATGCAAAAAAAACCCCCACTTGTTCCTGCAAGAATCGTTAGTTGAAAAACATCAGGAACACAAATGCTAGGCTGCTCAGTGCTCATATTCAACTCACATGCTGCTCCAGTTTAGTTGCAACATTCTGTGTACACACACATCACACTATAGGATCACGTACACATTCACCTCACCAGAGCATATTTGATGTGGGTTATTTCTTGAGTGCCTTCTGCCATGATGGATTTGGAAGAATCTTTGTAGGATCCTAAAAGGACTTTCATGTCCTTCCCTTAAAAGGCGGCGTTGAGACATGGGTGTATCTTCACCAAAACTATTCAGCAAAGGAAATAAAAGATCTCCTCTTTAGAGTTACTCTCTTTTAACACACTGAAAAATACTCTGATTTTGTTTTTAAATGTCAACGGAGTGTGAAATTACTTTGTCAGAAGATCTCAAAAGTTATGAAAAAGGGCTCAGATTTAAAGTCCTAGAAGATGGTGCAGTGCAGTTATTTGTATTCTGTACGCTTTTCTTCAGGAATGCCTTTCTAGTTCCACTAGAGAGGAAAAAGAAAGATTGGTGGCATTTAATGCACTGAAAATACCAAGATGTTTTCTGCATGAAGCTGCAACACCCTCTCAGTTCCTAGCATGCTGCACACAGCAGACAGGACATCTTGCCACAGCTTCAGTCTCCTTTCAGTGTGAATAAAGAAGTCACATCTCCTCACACAAGCAGGAAAGACTAGCAACTGACATTTTAAGAGAATAAAAAAAAAAGGTGCAAAACTGTCTATTTCTTAGTGTTTTATCCGAAATAACTATATCCAAACTAACAGCCCTGTGCTGTTTAGGATAAAGGAAAGCCCCCACAAAACATCCAGGTTGTCAATGCACTCCAGTCACACAGGGAGATCCAACAACACTGCTCATCCCAAGTAGCTGGTACAATCACCTCCTTCTTCACGTCCTTCTCCTTAACATGAGGGATGTTCAGCTGCTGCAGAGAAACTTGCAAGGTTTCTCCTGAAGAAGGGCAAGTTGAACGCCTTTCTTCTAACTTCCCAGTCTTGCTTGTAAGTTCACGGCTCCGCACTCCGAAGTCAGACGTCTCGCACTGACACTTGCTGCATTTCCTGCTTTTGTCTCAAGCACCTGGTATCCTTTAGGGACAAGTGCAATGCTCATACCAGCAAATTAAAAGAAAATACCATTGTGAATACAATGCTGTCAATTAGAAACTCCTCTTCAGTTCATTTGCCCAAAGTCAGACTCCCATCATCAATACAACTCCTCTTCCTCCCCCTGTACTTGCACAGAGGACTGAGCCCTTCAAAGGCAGAGCCTGTTTCCAGAATATGTGAGCAGAGAGGTCTTATGAGAAATATCTGGGTCTTCCTGGGAGTTAACAAACAGCTAATAGGAAGGAAGGGAGGGGAAATGAATCCCAGGCTTTCTTAAAACATATCAGGAAACCCTACACTGTCTGCTCCCCCTGTCTCTTCCAGTGCAGGAGAGAGGAAATTGATAATGCTGCTTTACTTGGCAGTCAAGGTTTTCCTCTCAATTCTGTTTAACTATGTCCTGTATGGCCACAGATCTGCCAGAATCCAAATATATACCATTATGCACATCACCCTGAAGAAGTGTTTTAAAATATGATGCATCACCTATTACTCTGAAAGCAAATTAAAAGAGACAATCTTTAATTCAGTTACACTGAAGTAAATTTTAAATACCTTATTACAAAATATTATTTTGCATACATTGTCTTAATAGAGGAGAATTGTTACAGTCCTAGCCAGAGGAGGTTCAACTTTTGACATGAAATGGACAAATGTGACAATCTTGAAATGAGACAACCAAGAAAAATATTTAAAAAGTAATGAAGAACAGATGAGTATCACGCAAATATCACTTCTT
Source organism: Sylvia atricapilla (assembly GCF_009819655.1). Classification (NCBI taxonomy): domain Eukaryota; kingdom Metazoa; phylum Chordata; class Aves; order Passeriformes; family Sylviidae; genus Sylvia; species Sylvia atricapilla. Next base: position 89,775,928 of record NC_089141.1, read on the forward strand.
TTGCAAATTCATTATATCAAGCAGATGGATATTGCACATAACACACTGCATATTGCAGCTGTGTTGCATGTCCTGGATCAAAGGCTTTTCGAGCTTATTTAGGTACCCAGAAATTCACAGGAAGGAAGGATGGGAAGAGCCTAGTGGTGGAACATCACCATGATACACACTGCCAGTGTACTGAATACTCAGGGTTCAAACAAAAGAGGAACTGAGTTAAGATACAGCACCCATATTAGGCAGAATTCTGCATTTTCTTGTGCTGCTTCTCACTGGGGGCAGAGCAGCAGGTTCTGGCCAGATAAAGGATGACAACATCCGCAGAGCCAACACTGCAACGTGTTCCTTGCTGAAATTCCCAGCAGAGGCACCAAATGTGACCAGGAGATGCCTGTGGCCATTTGTCAGCCAGCAGGGCTTCCCTCCTACCTGCCAGGATAACTACTCCTTTGGGGCTTTTGGGGCACATGAGCCTCATGATCTAATGACCTGTTCTGACAAACCAAGTGGGATGAGGATGAAATTACACATCTTCTTTATGCAGCCAAGTCTCACTAGAAAATGAGGCTGATAGGGTAAGAAAAAATGGCCTCAGGCTGCACCAGGGAGGTTTAGATTGAATACTAGAAAATATTTCTTCACAAAAATATTTGACAGGTACTGGATCAGGCTGCCCAGGGGAAGTGGTTTAGTCACCATCTCGGGAGGTATTTAAAAAGGCAAATATACATGGCACTTAGGAACATGGTTTAGCTATGGACCTGCCAGTGTTGGGTTAACATTAGGACTTCATCTTAAAGGTCTTTTCCAACCTAAATGATTTCATGATTCTATGAAAAGTGACTCTTTGTCCCAGCGGTGTTTTGAGCATGTGATGACACCAGTGGCTCATGGTGAAAACCTCACCAGCAATTCATGTAGAGGATTATTAGAAGGAAAAAGGATGTTCTCCTTTCTTTCTTCACATATCAAATGCATGCAGAAGATTGATGACTTAAACTATAAAGTTGGTGAGTACACACAATCCTACTGAAATCTAGCCATTAGCTACATCCCTGTCCACAAACAAGCTTTTAATCTTCTTTCAAGCACTCAAATTTGTGCCTAGAAGCAAAGAAATTAATCACAACAATGGCTGTGGTAGTGCGCAATCAGAAGGAAACAGATGGTGTAATGCACTGTTTTCCAAACAGCAGCAGCTTCTATCTCCAGGAAAATAATCTGAATATTTTCCCTTGCTGCTGGCATTACTATAACAAAAGCTCCTATTTGAAGGACATCTCTGCTCTGTACAGCAGCAGCAAATTACCCCTGTGTTTACAGACAGCAATATTCTTTGAGTATTAGTTGGCAGAACCAACTAGACTGCACCTATCTCCCACATCACATAAACAGCAACATTCAGTGGGTAACACCCCTCCAATTATCTTTAAATGACTGCAGACAGCCTGATGGAATCAACACAATTGTGGCAATGAAATAGGGGCTATTTTTCTCATGCTTCATTTCCAGGTCTGTTCCTGACTGCAGGCAGAGTGTTGCACGTCGACAAGAGAAGCAGCCACACTGATTTACAGCTGTACACTCTCCAATTCCTCCTTTCCAAGGGACTCACAAAATACTCTAGAACAGTAACTTGAAATTTTCTTGGGAATCATTAAATTAAGATGCCACCACTGTCTTCACCACCAAATGTTCCTAGTGCTCCTTTTAATCTCTTTGTACAGGGACCTTATCTTTACTGGACATCTTGAACACCCTACTATGATTTTTGCTCCAAATCCTAACAATTATTTACAGGCCCCTCCTTAAATCCTTCCATTTGATGCGATGGTGAAAGATTCACATTGAGGAGCATGTATTCCTCCTAACTGTACTAAGCAGGAGGCTCTGGCAGCAGAATCATCACTGTTCTTGAGCTTTTTCTAAATGTATTCCATTTCTCCACACCTCTTTATATCTCCTGGTGAGCCACTGCCACTGGTTCTGCTATTTCTCCTATTTTAGACCTCATTTTTCAGGAAAAGAGTACAACTCACAGAAAAGAAACATGGCAGCTCTCGTGCACTTCAAGATCTCACCACACACCGGGCACAAGATTCTACCTGTGCAGATTGCACTCACCCACTCGTTTTCCCTGGAGTTTTGGCAGGGAGGAGAAACTCCAGTATCAGAAGTGCCTTCACATCCCCAGTGACAACCCAGAGGGCTGCAGGACTGATCTCACATGAAGAATATAAAAGACTCTGAAAATTATACGGAGAATTGCATCTACCATACACACATGCAGAGCTCAGAAATTATTGTTCCTTGGATCAGTTTCTAAAAGCAAATACAAAGGCACATACGAGCTAAATCTTGCCATGTGGACCTTCCAGCATCAACACACTTGCAGTAACAGTGGAAATAAAATGAGGGAGAAGAAAAGTGAAAATGTTGTTTAGATTTTTCTCTTTAAATCATGTGTCATCCATTATGTCCTGCATTCTTACTTATTTTGTTGAGAACAGTCATACAAACAGAAAGATAAATTGGACTCATGCTACATTACTGTACAAACGGATTGTTTTGCACACATTGAAATGTAATATACAAGTTACTTCTAATCTGAAATATAAGTTGTTTTATAGACTTGAACACCCACACAACCATAACAAGTTGGCACTGATTGTTATTATGCTTAGTTCTGAGCTTTTTTATAACCCTGTATAAGTGTTGAATTATGGCCAAGTTGGTTGTGTTAATTTTTAAAATTGAAAACAAGTTGTCAAAGATTAATCCATGCCAGAGGCCAGTCACTTGGCTAAAACAATAAAGAGTCAGAGGCAGATTTTAAACGAAAAAGAAAACATAGCTGAGATGTTAAAGAAACAAAGCTTAATATTTTTACATCCACAAATCCCACAGGGATCTTGTAGAGTGAAATTGATGAGAAAACCTGTCTGAATATCCAAGAAATAAATCATTATTCCACGGATATTCTAGATTCTTGAAATACAAGAAAAGACTGAATCTTCTTTTTTCAATTTGGATGAGATTAATATAAAGCTTAGGAACAAACCTTTGCCTTTGTTACTTTTATGCTTGTTAGATTTGGACAGGTGGGCTTTAATTTCAGACTACTCTAGCAGAACATTCTAGCAAAAAAGTTCAAAAAGGGGTCTCCATCGAGTATTCTAGAGAATCTGTCATCTAGAAATATATTTAATAAAGTACCATTACATATCAGCAGAAGCTGGAGTGGGAAGAAATTTCAGAAATAGGTACGAATGAAGATATATCTGGGTGAACTTAAACCCCACTGCAAACAAACTCAGTATCTCATAAAAACACAGACAGCGCTAAATATTCTTCATATTTTGATGTTGATTTATTAAGGGCTGTGAGTTTAAAGAATTATTTGGTATCACAAGAAATGTAGACAGAAACCCTGAATTAAGCTACAAGAGTGAGTTACAAGAGTGAATTAGGTTAGTTGTCCAAGCTTAATCCTAACTGCATGTATCTGCTCAGAGACAAGCCATGATTGTAATAAGCATCAGATGAATATAAGCAGATCAGGACTGAGATAAATGGACAGCTTGCATTCTATTTATACTTGCACATTATGCTGCTGAGCCACTTCTGCCAGTCTTTCTTCACAGCAGAAAGATATCTCAAAAAATTAAACTAAAATAAATCCTAAACCTAATACAGAGTGTTTCATAATTTAAATGTACAGTAACAAACAAGCATAAAATTACAATATGTAAGATTAGGGTTTCAATGTCGTGGAAGTGTTAACAGTTAACTTTAAAGACAACAAAAAGCTCTTAAAGCCTAACATCTGTCCCTCTAATTTGGGTAATCTTATATTGCATGTCTGAACCTCCTGAGGGTTAGCAATAAATGCAACCCATCTCCAAAAGAACAAGTTCCTTCACCATTAGCAATAGAAAATACTCTGAAAGTCACAGTGGATCAGAGAAATAACTAGAGGAGAATGTCACTTTATGATCAGCCGCACAAAGTGACATTTAACATCTAACAAGACAGCACCTCCACTTTGTCCTTTAATTTGAGTCCTTTCACTTTTGAAGGCAAATAGCAATCAATTTCACAACGTCAGAGATGTTCTAGGAAAGAGTAAGGAAACTGCAAACACACCGACAAAGACCAGGGGTTCAGAACATGAGGAAAGCCTCATTAGCATCCAGTGCCAATGCAAAGCAACAGGTAAATGCCATTGTGATATTGGAGCTAATTCTGCCACTGCCACCACCAGCTCAATAATTTACTTAAATTCTACCAGGTAAAATTACCTGGAAGGTGACAGTTAAAGGGTGTGACTGAACAGATCTGTCAGAATTATGAGGCCTACCTTTTTGGGTCAGAAGTGAAAGCATGTGAAGAGGAATCTGCTCACACAGGAAGCTCCTGGGAATTATTTCAGTCCTAAGCTTGATGTGGACCCCTACTTTCACCCAGCCATAGTTCAGCACCTGAGGGCTGCTGCTCTGTGAGCCCAGTGCAAGGGAGGGAGGAGACCAAGACTGGTGGGGGCCTGTAGAGAATGGATTTTTGCAGCAAGACAAGGAGAAAGAAACTGATGGGAGACCTTTGCTGCCTGCGCACTATGGAGTCACTGCAAGAGGAAGCTGTTGATGATAATCAGATAAAAAAATTGACAGCAAGAAGAAGCGGCTTAAAATGGTTTATCAAATACAGTTTTATTGACTATGTCCTATAAAGACTCCACGGGTTTGGGTTTATCAGCCATTCCTTGCACATACACCCTGAGGCACAGTGGTCCTTCCCATAGTGTACCAGCTAATAATCCAACTCAGGGACTCAGGGTAAGTAGCTGTCTTTATATATTGAGTTATGCTAGTGAAAGCTCTGCTCAAAAATTGCCTGCATGTAATAAATATGTGCATATACATACCTATACAAACACATGAATGTATAGAAATCAGTAACACATGCAGATGACAACACTGACTGACCTTCCAGCAAAAATGTCAGTGCAGAATGAGCTGGGGAAGAGAGAACCAGAATTTGACATTGGAAAAACTCTGGCTGGCATTTAGGAATCTTTGATTATGCTCAAAATAGAATTCTAGTTCAAAAGTTGTATCTCTTAACAAGTACAGCAGATACACAGTAGTTTCCCATCAGGCTGAGTTCTGGCATAAGCAGGCAGAGAAGGGGTTTGAATGCATTTACACTCTAGACAGACATTGCTGCCTTCCCCAACCGGATCTGCTGCATTTGAGATTAGCAAACGGCTCACTAATGAAGCCTGCACTTCCTTAGTTTCTCTGAAGGAGACAGAGCACCTGGGAACACATTTCTCAGTTGCTCAGGAGGGGGCTGATTTTGCTGAGGGCCAGGAAAACGCAGACCCCATAATTTTCAGAAGGTCATTTCCTGCAGATGACACCTTTGACAACTATGAAATACAAAACATTGCACTGCTGGATCAATGCATCCAGACAGCTCCCAGCAGGGGTGGGCCCTGGCTACAGCTTCAGGTGTTGTCAATAATCTAACATGTACAGAAGAAAATCACTGCTGAGCACCTACATAAACAGAGGATGTTGTCTTGAAGTGCTTCCACAGGCCAGGAGCACCCTTTCAGCATTCAGTCTCTGCTACCCTGAACTTTCTTCCTCTGAAAAATTTTCTCAGTTGCCATGTGCTTTGGACCCAAAGGATCCAGCGCTCAGTTCTCACATCTTCTCTTTTCAGACTTCAATTCTTCTACACTTTTTCACAATCCTCTCTTGGTCTCTTCATGAATGGGCTATTAATAAAACAAGAGAGTTTTCAGCTGAGTGCCTGCTTTGAAATTCTTCCGCATGCACTGTTACACCAATTACAAATGTATATGGCAGTAATCCACTCAGCACAGAAGAAGCAGTGCTATTTATACTTCACAAAGCTTGTATGCAGCTGTAAGTAATACCTTTTAGGGGCCTATGAAAAATGCTGCAAAAATTCCTAGGCTGTAAGAATTTCATACAAATTTTCTCAGGCTACTGTTAGGATGCAGCACAGCAGGTTGTGTACTGCAATCTTCTGAAATGGGTATAGAGATAAATCATGTGTTTGGAGAAGGAATGAGATATTCATCATATTAGTGAACATTCATTAACTGCTGATTTTTATGATGTTCATGTCAGCCTCTAGCAAAATAGGATTCTTCCTGTGTACAGATAAGCATGCTTAATTGAACTGGGATGAAGGGATTTCTGGTGGAATGTTCAACAGTTTCCTAGACAGTCAAAGTTTCAGTTTGTTCAGAGTTAGTTTGCCAAATTCTGCTTATGAGCTACTCAGTTTTAATTGACATATTTTATTTACATAATCATAATTAAAAATATGCAAACAAATATATCTAAACACAGTGAGAGAGAGACCAAGGGTCTTTATGCCATCTGGAACCGCAAAGGACTACAAGTCTGTGCTTCAGTTGAGTAGTAAAAAATTCTTTGAGAATTAAGAATCAACAATTTCCTTCTGAAAACCTAAAATAAATGCTGTATGATATGCAGTTACTGTCACTGTAACCTTTAAAAAGGCTGAGAAAATCATTCCATCTATAGCATCCTACCAACAAGCACCAACACTGAATACAGCCACAACCACACAGGCACTTAGACCTGACTCCATACTGCTGCCAAAAGGAGGATTCCTGCTCCCAGTGACTTCTTGCTTCCTTTGTGTGGGCATTTGCATCTGTGCAGCCTAACAGTGAATTATGCATGGATACGTTCCAGGTAGGACAAGCAGAACAGAGACACGTGATGTGGTTGAAGAAGCCAAATATGATGGTATACAAAGGGGCATGTGGAAAGCTGCTGAAATTTTATCTACTGATTTCCAGTTTGGGTGTATTATTTAATGAGCATTTCCCAAAATAGTGCTGCAAAATGTGCTTGTGTTTGGATCCTTCAGCTGAGATGTTCACATGATTTCATAAAATAGCACTATTTCATAAATAAAATAAAACAGCAGTAACAGCATAAATAATGACTATTTAAGGCTGTACATTTAGAACCCAAATAAAGGCACAATGGGTAAATACATCATTGGAGTAACAACCGCCAAACGAATTATTACATCAAAATGTGTTGAAAGACACTGAAGATTTTGTGAATAAAATATATGAAGTAGAAATAGGCAGTGATGAAATCATGTCTCCTCTTCACATAGTCATACAGCATGGAAGCATTGGGGCAAACAACATTATTAGTATGTAAGTTACTGAGAAAGAAAAAGTCAAGACATCACCAAAAAGTCATAGCTTATACCTCAGGCTGCATATTCTCTGATGTGACTAAAGCCTGCACAGAGAACACAGTGTGGGTACCCATAGCTGTAGAGCCATAAAACCAGTGGTTAATCCCAGCTAATAGTCCCTTTCTGCCTCCCAAATTTTGATCTCCTTTGTTACATTTGGACTCCCAGATTAATTTTTTCCAGACATTCGAAATGCTGTCAGTAAAGACAGCACTGTGACCGTAGTTTTTATATGTTCCTTTTTTATACAGAAGAAATGTTACACAGGCACGCTCTGCTGTCCATTAAGGATGTGTTTCTGAAAAGTCTTATCACTAAAAACATTATCCCATCGCTTCAGTCTTCATCACCATACTGATTTCATCAATCCCAGCTGGTTTGAGGAAGATGATGATGACACTGAGGATGGAACTACTGAGGAAGGGGGCACAAGTGCTCCCACTAAAAGACTGATACTGAGGACTTGGTCTCAGGGATGCAGCAGCTGGGATCGTAAAGGAGGGTGATCTACTCCAGAAAGCTGGTATCTCCTCCAGGTGACAATTGCTCCACCCACCATGTCATATACTCTCCTATGCATTTAAACTGTATGTATTTTAGTCTCTGCACACATCCCCACAGAAATAGTGATTTGCTTTCCAAACAATCCAGCATTTCACCTGGGTAGCTGACAACAGTTGGCAGTGCAGGATGTTCAAGAATCAGTAGTGGAAGGCCAAACCCAAGGACAGGATCATCTAGACAACGGGTCCTCTCCTTGTGCAATCCAACACAAATCAGAGACTTGGTCATAGGAGTAATCTTTGCTCAGATTTGTGATGTGTAGGCCATCAGCACCAGGCACCTCTATTAGTTATATACAGGTCTGCATGAGATATTTTTTATTTTGCATCTTTAAATACAGGCAGGGCATCCAGAAAGCATTATGCAAACTGACTTTCTCCTTCGGAAGAACGTATGGGACTCCCAGATATATCCCAGGAGTGAGAAGCAGGTAAGAAAACAAAACAAAAAAAGCACAGACACTGCAGTTCATGTTAAATATATGCAACACTCAAATATTTCAGAGCTCCCCAGCTGCTCTTGAATCAAAATAAATCCAGATCAAAACCAAAGAAGTATCAGAGAAAAGGCTGTTACTGAGTGCAGAAATTTTGCAGAATACAGGTTTAACTGTAGTTTATAAGGCTCTTTATTAAACCAGAAATTATACTCTGCTCTGCTTTGCAGCTACATGCCTGGACTTTGCTGCTGTTCTGGATACTAATAATATCCGGCCACATTTCCCTATGTACAATCATTTAATTCTCTTTAAACATTTAAAACAATCTGTGACAACTACTACAATATACACTATATGAATATGACAAAACAAAACAAAACAAAACAAACCCCACAGTAAATAACTAAAAGAAACAACTGGCTACTATGAAAATTGACACAAACAAATTCTTTCAAGATGCAAGACCTAGAAGCCTTCATACAGTCACTGTGCCTCGATCTGTTAAAGATCCATTTAGAATGAGCTGCAAAAATTTCTGCTATGCCACAATGGCACTGGAGCACATGTACACCTTACTGCAAGGGTTTTGACTTGCAGGAAAACTTCTGACACTGCAGAATGCCACCAAAATTCACCAGTCAGCCAGGCAACAGGTCTGATATGTCCTGTCAATGTACCCATGGACACAGGAGACCCCTGAATGCCTCCATCCTGAATCATCTCCACTCCTGGAGGCATTCAAGACTCAACCAAGCATGTCTCTAATAAATAGATTGGCTTTGAGCAAGTGGTTGGCCTAGATGATACCCACAGAAGCACTTTCCAATCTAAATTATTCTATTATCATCTGGTCCATTTAGCTCCCTTGCTGTTACCCAGTTGTGTTCACTGCTTTGATTCCCAGCAAGGAAAAGAGAACCATTTCCTGTGCTTAATCTATGTCAGTTGTTTCAATTTCCCAGTGAATTAATAATTTAGCAGAATTTTATCTTCCTCATTTTAGAGTTATGAGAAGAGGCCAAGTGGTAAAGTAAAACATTAAATTATTTACAAGTTGTACCACATGCAGGCAGATAAATGGTGCATCATATATTTAACAGTTGTTAGAAAGTACAAAAACAATAGGCATGACAGCCAAAGACCTTTGTCTAAGGAGAGAAAAGTAATCCTCAAATTTGTGTTAATTTTTCAGGCATAAAAAAGGGCTAAAGCAAACATATTGAAGGTAGATCCAAAGTTGGTAAAGACTTCAGAGCTACCATATTAAGCAGTTTCTGTCTGCAAATGAAGGAATGAGGCTCCATTGCCCTGCTGGCAAAATTCTTCCCAAAAGGCAATTAAAACCCTGTTCCATGGTTTGGAAAGATGGAATTGAATAAATCACAAGTGTGCGGAACTGTCAATCATTGGCAGGTGATTAGGTTATCACTGACTGGGAGAATAAATTGCAAATTCATTTGTAATGGGTGGATAGTGCTATAAAACAACAAACAGATCTTAAATCCTTAAGTCTCCAATTACCAACCCTATTCAATTTGCTTGAATAAAAGATTACATCTTCTTATTTTGGTGGTCAAGAAATAAAGAACTAATATTAAACTGGTGAATTTTTATACAACTCAAAATAATCCCTACAAATGACGAAGACAGGGTCAGCAAACAGAATTCCTCATAATTCAACCTTTCTAAAAGTATTTACTGTTCCTATACATGCAGCTGAACAACTTCCTTCAAATAAAACTTAACCAAAAATAGGTTTGGAAAATGGAAATAATTTTGAAGAACCGTGCTCTGAGTATTTTCTACAAAGGAACTGCAAAACAGAGCAAAATACCACCACACTTCCCCCCACCCTGCCCCCTATAACTTCACATTCTTCTTGAAAACTGATTTTAAATATATTTCTTTCTTAATGTGCATATATTTTACACAAAGACCTTCTGTTAAAATTCATCTGGCTATCTGAACCCCCCTTCCCCCAAATGCACACAGAGAGACATAGTCATTAAAGGATTGGCAGAACAAGATCTCCTTTCTTTTCTGAAGGGGGCCCTACCAACAAAGGACTTCGACTTTATTGTGAGGTGCTGGGTGATGCAATCCTCTATGGCGGTGAAGATCAAGGATCTACTTCCTCCACGTCCTGACAAGCAGACACATCTCTTAGCCACACTGTATTAGCACTCTTCCATCCTCTGTTTCTGTTCTGGCACTTCACTGACTTTAAGTTCAGCAGGAACTGCTTTGAGCACCTGCAAGTAGCTCCACCACAGCCAGAAGGTCGTTTTCTATCCATAGGGGGGTCAGCACAGAAGCTCTGCTGTAATGACAGCAAGTGAAGGGCTTAAAGCACCTGCAGCCATGGGGCTTGCCATGGCTCCCCAGAAACACTCAGCCTGGTCTGGAGCTCACTCCTTTCCCTGATGCAAGCTCCTGCCTCCTCTCACTGGCAGAAAAGGCACCAGGTGTGGGAGGCAGAAGGATCCCCTGCAGAGAACACGGGGCTGCTGGCACATGGTGGACACCAGCCCACAGCTTGGGGAAGGCTGGGCAGTGAGACTGCAGCAAAATGGGAGAGGAGGATGGACAGAGTCACCTTCTAGTGAAAGGAGACACTACAAGGAGGCCTGTGGAAGGAAAGGAACTTGGTGGTGGGCAGGGACAGCTGAGGACTGAAAAGGAGTGAGGGCAGAGGAGAGGTGGTGTGATGCTGGGTGCAGCAGATGGACCTCAGGCAGGAGACCTGAGGAGGGACCTGCTCAGGACAGCAGCAGTGGGAGCAGAGGCCAGGATGAGAGTTAACCTCTGAGGACTCTGAGGAGAGGGGAAAGCACCTCTACCATGCAAAGGAAACTGCTTCTGGCTTTGCCAGAATGCCTGTGTGCTTCCTGCTCAGTGCTGGGAGCTGATGCTTCTCTTGGACCAGCTGCTTTGCCATAGGTCTCACAGAAAACAGGCAAGGAAGACTTGGGATCATCCTGTTCATATTGCACTGATACAGAAATGCTCCCTAGCATGCAGGCAGGGGCAGAGGGGGAGAGACAGGAGTGTACATGTGCAATTAAGACGTGATAATAAGAAATAACATAATTACAGTTTATTTTGACAAGTTTTGATGGTTTATGGGGTGCAATTTTTAATAAAGTATAAGACACAATGCCTTGGGTGAGAGACCTACTCTTCCATGATCTTAGAGATCAGCAGACAGAGCAAAAAACACAAGGCCTCAAAGGAGCAAACACTTGGCAGTCATACAAACCTAGATGTACCTTGTTTCCTTTTCAGAATAAATCTCATGTGCCTCAATTCCATGCTTTAAGGCACCTTTCCAACTGAAAGAAGAAATTTAAGAGCTTGAATATATTCTCATCAAACTGCAACACAAGAATTGATAGCAGACACAAAGTATAAAAATATATATCTCTCATTAACTTTGCAAGTAGCAGTTATGAACTTTGCAAATTAATAACAAAATAACTAGTAAATGACAAAAATGTTCTCAGATAACACTTAAGATTAATAATTTAGCACTGAAAATTAAGTTTATTATGAATAAATACTTCTAAATGAAAAGACAAGCATCTTATGTTTCATATCAAGGCTAGAAAAACAGCAAAAAAATACCACAACATGTTTTTTTTTTCTCGGACAAAGCAGGACAAATGGCAAATCTTAACAATATTTGTGGCTCTCAACAGATGGCTTGGAAAAGATAAATAAAGGTCTCATTAAAAAAAATAACACTTCTAGCTCTTCTTATCATTGCAGCTGTTTGCTTACACATACTTGAAAGTTGTTATTAATATAATGCATGTTTTGTCTCTAGTTTAAGCAAACTTTTTTCCCTGATTTTGGACTCAGCTAAGGCAAATATTTAAATTGATAAACTGAACTACAGACAGAAGGAAAAATGAAAGTCACAACAAAATGTCACTTTTTAGACTCCGTGTGCACACTCAGCTTTCAGCCTTGTGCCTTCCCAGATGACCATCCCATGACATTTGTTTCTTTAGACATAGTGCAAGATGAAAATGCAAAGGGAAACAGAGTCTAAGTCAGTCCCTGGTTGCATCTCTATCCTATTTACTCAGAAGGTGAGGTAAAAATTTGGCACTTGAAGAAATTCTGGTATTGGTCTATACATACTAGAATCTGAATTTCCCCGTAATTTCTAACTATGCAGTTTTGATCTTCAAAGTAAAATATTGCTTAACACATCAGGTATTTGTTTAAGAGGTGTGAAAAAAATTAAGAGTTTGGATAAGTGATACCATAAAAAAATGTAGCTATTTCTACCTTTCACAGCAATCAAATAAAATTTTGTGTGAAAACAAACTGTGTGCAGATATCACACCTTGAAATACAGCAGTCCTTAGTTACAGGCAGAGGACAGAATGAACAGAAATGTCACAAGTTTCTATTTCACACAACATGAAAGACTAGGAGCCTGATACTACACCTACTGAAATGAACTCCAGGATAACTGGTGAGCTCAAAATTCAATTGAATCTTGACAGAGGCATGCATCAAGAAGTGAAATGACTCAGTGGAGAAACTGGGCTTAATGGGCAGATCTCTGCAGAAACCAAGTACCCACAGTATGGTAACAAGGAGATCAGGCAGCTGCTCTGTGCTTTGCCAGTCAGCAAACCAACAGCCATAACATCCAACACACACATTCAGTAAACCAAGACAGTAAACTTCTAAAGAGATTATTGTACTTGATTCAGTTATCCAGGAGAAACAATTCATAGGAGATGGTCACAGGTTTCATCATTTCTCCTCTTAACTAACTGCAGACCACTAGTGAAGGAACAGTCATTCCCCATCCCTGTCCCACCAGCGCCATGTCCACGTGCTCTCACTCTTGCCCTGGTATCCGCTCAAATGACCTCAGGATGAGTCAGGGCAGGCTGTGGATATGACAGTAATCATACTTCTTGCTCCTCAAAAAAGGCAAATTTCTGTTTAATCAACCACCAGTTTAATGGTTCAAACCACTGCAAGGTACCCATCTCTCACCTGATACAAGAGAAACCATGGGAGGCAAAAGGCAAGGGAGAGAAAAAAGTAGATGTGATTGTGTCCTGGGTTGACTCTGATGCCTCTGTATCCCCAATCGTCTGTTCTGTGTGTGCTCTAAGTTGTGTTCTGTACCCTTAAGAGTGGTTCTGAGGGTGAGTAGGGAAGAAGACATGCGTTTTTGAAGTTTGTTTTTGATAAGTGTTCACTCCTCCACATTCCTTTTTTTCCTTCCTCGGGATGGTGTGTTCATCGGATACTCAGGAGAGGATTTTTTTTCTTTTTAGTTAGTTTAGCTAGCTGAGGCAAAGAAGCTTCCTGGACTGTTTTTCTCTCTTTTTCTTGGGACTGTTCAAGTCTGCTCTGGACTGAAAACTCAGAGAAGTCTCTGGGATCCGGCATCCGTGGCACGCCGGGGCCTGGACCTCGGCATATTCCAGCACCAGAAAGACTGAAACTAACTTCTGGCGAGAACCTCCTCAGTTTGCCATCCCTCTTCGGAGCAGCAAGAAGTTTTGTTATTTAATTTTTCCCTCATGCCTGTGGGCATTTTGTTTGTTAAATAAATAGTTTTTTCCACTTTTCTCTGAAAAAATTCTTTCCCGGACCGGCTGGGGTTGGGGCCGTTTGGGTTTGCTCCACAGAGGAACTCCATTCAGAGGTTTCCTCCCAAATTTGACCTAAACCAGGACAGCTTGCAGAGTGGTTTGGGACCAACTGTCTTGAAAAAGCTTAAAAAAAGACCAAAAACTTTATTAAAAATAGTTGCTGTTGGGTCTTCTGTCTGGTTTTGGTTTTTAAAAATGGTCTCATTTATTAGGTGGCAGCAGCAACATTGTTTCTTAATAGCAGTCAAACTGCTGCTTGACATTAGAAACTTGTTTGTGGAAACTGTAGTTCTGTTGACTGGACATCTAACAGCTGTCAGAACCTAATAAGCTCACCAAGTGTTGACTCTACGCCACACAAACCCACAATTCTGCATCAAGTATGGTGAAATGTGATACTCTACCTCATTTTTCAAACAACTTTTCAAAAACTAGGGGGGAAAAAAGCATCAAAGATGGAAACTAAAACATTGAAGCAAAAATGCTATTTCATGTCTTAACTGTTCATAACCTAACTGTGGTTGCTTGCTGACAGAAGCAGCTGAGGTGAAGAACAAGAGCAGGCAGCAGCCCCAGATATCCAAGTTTGCACAGAGTCATCACTGGCCAGACACCTCCCAGGCTGTCTCCGGATGGGACGGGTGTTGCTGTTTCCCTGAGCTCCCAGCCCTGCCGTGCCCTGCCTTTATCAGGGGAGGAGATGCCAAGTGCCAAGCTCTGCCTTGCCCTGCTCCCTCCCATCCCACCTCACCTCTAGGAAAGGAAACCCAGGTGACTGAGCTGGGCAGGAGCCACAACTGAACTCTCACCTCTGCAAGCAGAGGACCATACCTACCATGGGGCACACACCCCTTATTCTACCAAACAAGAAAAACTGCTTGAAGCCCACTGGCACTACTGTGCAACGATGTGCCTGACCTTATTTCTGCTGGGAATGTTCCTCCCTCCCTCATCAATTCCACCACGCTTGTCTGATGTTTCCTTTTCTGCTGTGTCAAATACAGATAACAAGTTACTCGAGGCAGGGATCTGTCGAGAGCAGTATAGCTCATCAGCAAAGCGTTTGGCAGGCTGTACAAAAAATGGAGCAGAGCAAATGACCAGCCTTTAAAACGAACACAGTTTCATTTATTCATACCTTCATAACTTATGAATTCATTGCTTATTGTGTTAGTAGCAATACACTTTAAAGATCAGGCTTTGACCCTCAAAATTCCTTTCTAAAGGCACAGTTAAACTAAGTACTTCCCTCTGCAATTACTAATGCATTGATAATTTTCAAAATCTGAGATCTCCAGCATCAATGATGCCATAAAATCAAACCCGACATTTCTAATAACTTCTTTCTGAGTACTTTACAACTCCAGTAAATTGTAGCCAGAGCAGCTGCTTGTGAAGCACTCTGATCTCAGTGGGATGAAGGGGCCCTGATGGCCAGGTCAGCCCCTGCAGCCCTGGACAGGCTGTAGGGCAGAGTCTGTGGAGAAACAAGTTTTGCAAACCTCCAGCACAGCACCCAGAGTGATCCTGCTCCCTAAACAGGAGAGCAGCACACAGGGGGCAAGGCTTGTGAGACCCTCACAGAGCCCAACGAGCAAAAATACCCCCCTGTAAGGCTAACCCACAGCTGATCTGCTGCCAGGAGCAGGAAGCAGAGAAAAGGGTTGGGAAAGAGAGGAGAGTGGATGTACAAGTCTTGCTTCCTTTTCTTCCAGAGTACCTTTAAAATTACATTTGTTGCTATTTAATAACACAGGTCTACCTCTCTGTACCAGCCACGCATGACATGTCTCACATGTCAGAGAAATTTGCAGGCTAGTTGTCAAACCAGCCAGACTGCTGGTCCAGGGTGGTGGTGATACCGAGTGAGTGGGAAGGTTCCTCTGTTCCATAGCACTGCCTGCTCCTGCTTTCCTTCTCAGGCAGGGTGCACACCAAAGAGCCACGCTGCAGCTCAGGGAATGCCCACGTGCAGAAAGTCAGGAGCTACTTGATGGGAAAGGATGGGAGAGGAACTCCTGAGGGAACGTGGGGGAACAGGAGGGGCTTCTCCACAATCCAAGCGCCAAGTGGTAACACCCACACCCCTTCCTGCCTTGGCAGTCGCACATCAGGACTATCTCAAATACCTGTGTTTCCCTTCAAAATACTCTTGGATCTCTCTAAACTCTCACCCTCCTTTGGGGACAAAATTTAAATCCCGCCTCTTCCCACCAGCTCCAATAAGAGCTCCCTGCAGTATCATAGGAATGTCAGGGGGAGTCTTTACTGAATTCAGCCCGAGGCAATTATCCTACAAGAATCATTGTGGTGTGTTTAAAAGGAGTATCAAATAAAGCCTGGAGTTATTGTTCTGTTTCCATGTGGTAGGATGCTGCAAAGTTTCTTCCTGATTTTCTGAAGGCTGAGTGGGAACTGTTAGTAGTACTTTAACTGGGATAATTGCTAAGCACACCATACAAAATTAACAATGTAGTATATAATGTGTACCTTTACTCCCCTTATGCAAAATTATGGCAGCTCTCTGTGCCACCCAGACCTTTTTAATTCCGTTAGATCTTCAAAAATGTAAACAATTGCTTTGAAAAACACCTCCCACTGCCACACTGAAATAATTCATCTTCTGTCTTCATACAACAACAGAGAGAAGCTGTTTCTATTAATATCTCTCTCTCACTCCAGGCTTTGTGATCTCAAAGAAATTCAGGTATACAATTTTCATAGGAATTGACTTTGAAACAATGATGGCACTGAAGTCAGATGCAGATTGCAATGTCCTTGAAAGGCAAGTAAAGCATGGGCTGGGAGTAAGAAACACAGAAGGGACTCAGCAGAAGGAAATTTAAATAAAATATGGAATTAGAAAGCTAAAAAATGCTGTGTGTTGGTTTGTACTTTTTTCTTACCTTTACTTCACAAGTGATTTTCCGATGTAGAAAGGTCCTCTTTTTTTTATTTTCCTATTAGCTGTTGGTAGCATTTTGAAAACCATCAACAACTTGGATAACTTCCTTTTGATCCCTCCAGTGCACTCAGATGCCCTTTGCCTCTCTTTACATTCAAATCTCTGCTATCAGAATGCCAACATACATCCCACAGGTCACTTGCAACCTCAGGAGCTGTTGCACAGAACCCAGAAATGGAATTTTTTGACTGTGGCTGCCCTCAACAAAACCACCTATGCCAAGATCACAGTAAATGTCTGGGTCCTGAGCAGACTGGAGCTATCTCATAATTAGAGCCTGGCATCTACTCAAGCATGAATTAAGTAACAATGATGAATTTTCATCACTCTTGTGATCCTGTGAATGTAGGTCATATTCCATCATAACTATATGTAACTACTATGAACATAAAGCTATTGTTTTTCAGACAGTGTATTATGGGGACCCAGCTTCATGTCCTACTAAATGCCCATCTATGAGCAAAATATCCAGAGAATCTTTTTTTTATCACTTCACTTCTGCCAGATTTTGGTTCCCAATGAAGCTGCATAACCAAACATACCTGTTTGGCTTCCTTAGCCCATCTTTCCCCTTCTCTCACAGTCAACATTCCTCAAAGTAAGTTGGAAAAATTCCTTTCCCAAATACAAACATGCATTTTTTTATACTTTGTTTCACGGTATGTTTGGGTGGGAGCTTTAATTTTGTTTTTAAGTATTATAACAAGAATAGAATATTTTATATAAATGTACTTTGTCATTACAAATATGCTGAAAGGCTGTGTAAACTGTCTTAAAAATGTGAAATGCTAAATAAGAAAGCATCAAGCTTCCTTTTACGAATCCATTTGGAAATAACAACCAAGTTCCAGACTCAGCTGGAAACTGAAAACGCAACCCAGCAGAAGAATTTCCCGGTGTTTGGAGAGAGGAATTCATGTATGTATCGACAAGAGGATACAAGATGAGTCAATTTTGCCCTCCCTCCCGCACCCGAGACACCTGCCTGAGAGTTCAGGTACTTCTCAGAGGCAAACAGGGAATCAGAAAAACCCACTCAGTTTTCAATTCAGTACATGAACTGCCAAATGAATCTCTTCACTGCAGTAAATCTGAAAATTGCAAATGCTAAGATAATGGAAATAGAGAACAGCCAATCCAGTTACAAATATTCCACAGCAGCAGGATAGAGAGCCATAAGGAACATTTCAGCTTGGCAGGGCCTTTCCACAGCAGTTGCTTCAGTGGGCATCATGCCTGTAGTAACACACAAGGTAAATGCAGAAAGGGGAAACAAATCAGTCACGCAACACACTGGTTCCTGTGGTTCATGGGCCAAAAACTGATACAAGACTGGTTTTACAAAGCTCTTGTTCAAACACTGGCATGTGACATGAGGTAACCTCAAATGACCAGGTAGGTAACATTGGGTTACTTGCAAAGAAAACCAGCAGCCCAGGACAAAATAGTGACAAGGGAAATGGCTTTGTCCATGCCAGAAGCCAGACACAAAGTATTTACCAAAAAAAAGGCTGCAATTTATCATTTGATATTTTTAACAGTGAAGGTTGTAGCCTGAAGAGTAATTTTTAAAATCAGCTATGTGAAGTCTCATCATTTATTATTTATATAAATTATCTTGGTGTTTCACATGCAAAGCCACCCTCCCTTTAAATCCATCAAATTATAGGCGGGAATTGAAAGAAAAGGAAGATACATTTCTGGCTCAACAGGAATTGAGACTTTAAAAGAACTAGGACAGTCACTTCTCGGTGCAAATTTTCTGCCTGCCACATGAAATACTGAAAGCAGAAAGACTTTCAGTAAAACTGTCACTTAGCAAATGCCTCAAGCACAGGAAAGGGTGACAGCACTTACAGCCCTGAAGTAACAGCAGAGGTGAAAAACAGGAGCTTACTTATTGCACAGCAGTGCAGTTCTCAACTTGCCAAATACCTGTTTGCCCAGATTATCAATTTTAAAAAGGCTGTCTGCTGCCAAGCAGCATTATACACAAAATCTTCAAAACCTAGCAACACCATGCTGCACTGTGCTTTATCAGCTCACCACAATTTAAGTGCCACATTCTAGAAAACTGCCTTGCCCGCTGCTCTCAAAGGGATTTAAGTGCCTAAGGCACCCTCACACTGGCTCCTACCAAGCTCAAACACCATCAACCTTCACACGAAGGTAGAAACATTTGGGGATGGCTGTCACAAGGCTTCTCCATTTCAGCTTCCTCCCATGCTGAAACTCACAGCCAGTTACACCTTCGGTGTGACCAAGTTTAACATTTCTCCACTGCAGCAAGGGCTTCATTGTGTCCCACTCCCTGCTGCTCCAGGGAGCCATGTGGGAAGCTCAACAGCCTGCTCCATGCCCTGGAACACCACAACTCAAATAGCACTCCCCATCAGTCATCAAGAAATTCAAAGCATTACAACAAAAACTCAAAAGCCACAAAAAGAACAGCAGAGGCTGACTGAGGATGTAACTAACATATGAGACTGCTCTAAGTAAGGGGATTTATTGTCTAAAACTGCCCAGTCTGTGCAGGAGGTCAACCTGCAAGATGATGATTCCATCTCTACCTGCACCCAGGACTGTGTGCTTAGGCTGACTGGGGAGGCTGCACCCATGGTGCTTTGAAGGGCAATGTTAAAGGCTGGAGTTCCAGACAGTTTGCATCACCACAAAGCTGCATTCCTGTGTGTGGTGAGCCAAGTGGCTCATGCTTGAGCTATTTAGCTGTGAGGATAAGTAACTAGAGAGGGACAGCTAACACATTATTGCAGCATTAACTCAAAAGACCTACAAGTAATTAATCCGCATAAAAGCATTAAAGATCCTGATCTTTCTGTCTGAAATTAGAGCTGCTATTTAATGGGACAAGACAAAAGAAACAGTGGAAGTAGGCTGGATATTGTAAAACAGCAGGCTCAAACTTCCAGCTGAAATGCAGTGTTTCAGACACTGAAAACCTTAAGAAGTTGTTAGAGCTGACACACAAGCAACAAAATCTCAAGTAGCTGGCTTGATCTTCTTCATTTAATGCAAAAGTGAGTGACCCAAATGCCTCCTACTCCCAGGTTTTGGCCAACACATCAGCTTAGAGCAAACACCTTGAAGACAACACAGCCTGTGTTACATGCAGACACTCCATCCCTGCTCTGCATTGTTCCCTTTTCTGCAGAAGTTCCCTGTTATTTGATATGCACGAGGTAATCTTGCAGCTTGGCTCTTTGTGGTTGGAAGCGTGGCTGGCAGCTGTGCCAGGCACTCCAGCCAAGAAAATATTCTGAGACACCGTGGTAATAAAAACGCATCAAAGGAAAAGGCTTTTTTCTTCTTTCATATCACTAAGTACTTAAATCCAGGCAGGGCTTTCCCAGCTCTGCAAGCTTTCAGTATATATACCCAAAGTCCATAAACTGAAGGGGAGACTGACAAATATGCAGTCCCCTGAAAAGCCATTCTAAATGTGCCATCATTTACTGTTTAATACCTATTTTTGGGTATGAAGTCAGTGATAGGTGTTTTCTTGGGGGGTGGGGGGACGAGTTGCATGTAAAAAAAAAAGAAACCTTGTTATGATTAAATGTTTTGGGACACAATCTTTAAGCAACAATAGCTTGGTTAAAAATAAAATGTAATCAACCTTAATGTTGATCAAAATATTTTTCCTCAGATTCCCCAAAAAGCAGCCAGCTCCTTTTAACAAGGACAATTCTGTTGCCATCTCTGAACCTTACTCCCACCAGTTTCACTAGATTCAGCTGTTTGAGCAGTAAAATAAAGAGTTTGGCTTAGGCCAGAATATGCTAAGAAATGGATGCCATGTGCTCCCAAAATCTGTGGGAGTGCATCCTCAAAGAAAATATGTGCAATCCACTCCTAACTGCCTGTGTCTGTTCAATTGCAGCTCCTACCCTTACTTTTAAAATTTTAAACCTCATGTCAGGAAGGGCATGCCTACTTTTTCTACTTTCAGCAGAAAAGCTGAAAGGAAGGGCAAGCAAGTCAATACCAGGCAGAGGCATTCCCCACTACCACCAAAGGACACCTGGTGCAGTGGATGTGCCAACAACCTGCAGATTTCAGAGCTCTCACATGGATCTCTCCAGCTCTACCAGCTACACAGAAAGCTGACAAAGTTGCCAAGTAGTAAATCAATGTCTTCATGCTCAGACCTGCCTGCTTGCCAAATTAACAGAAGCATACAGCACATGCTGCCACATGGAGGAAGACCTTTTGAGTTCCCGAAGTTGAAAATTAAGCAAACCAAGGGCAGAAGCTACAAGGGTAAGAAAGAGCATGCAAGCTCATGAGAGTGTAGGAATGGGGAGGACACACAGAACAGGTCCTTCCAGCTGCCCATGACTTTAAAATGTTCCTTCAGTACGCCTGAGGACGTTCCTGTTTGTTCAATAATCCAACTCACTCCAGTGATTCTGGATACTTGGTGATGGTGTGTGAGTCCCTTCCTCCCACATCTGTGCCTCTTTTGTCAAGACAGGTGAGCCAGCCTTCAAAACTTCAAAAGCCTGCCTGTCAAGAACAGAAATCCAGGGAAATGTAATGTAAAGTTTGGGCCCAAACTGTGAATAAGACTGCAAATGTGGAACTACTGGAAAGTGACTGAGGCTGAAATGGCTATGGGATGCTACCTGTACTTAAAATATCAGCACTGCATAGATATTTACTGAGGAACCACGTTTTCCTTCTTTGCTTTGCAGATGTTTCTTCTTTCTGCAGAGCATTAAAACTGTGTTTGAGGAGAGGAAACAGATGGTAGCTGTAATAGTGGCACTTTTCCAAGGTGGAAAGAAACCATTATAGAGGGGCTTCCACAAGCTTAAGGCTGAGAATGTCAGATTTGTATTGCCTGTTTGCACGAATCAGACAACACATCACTGCAAGGCTTCCAAATGATGCAAATGTAGGGTAGTGACTGACACTGAGAGCCTTAACCCTGTCTCTGTGTCAGTCAGAGCAAAGGGAATCCTGAACTGCATTCCCATGGCAGTCAGGGGTATGGACAATCCATGAGGTCCCAGGTCAGAGCTGGTTATCATCTCAGGCTTCAACCTCTGAGCTACTGTTGCATGGGGAGGGTAAGTCCTGCTCATAAACAGAAATTTGTGGAAGAGGGTTGAATTTAGCACAGCAACAGAACTGAAAAAGAAGAAGAAAAATAAAAACCGCATCCAAATAAAGAGAAATTGTGCCATTATCTATCAAAACAATAAACATGGACAAAAATTGGATTTTGGTTTTTTAGTATCAATAATAATTTTACAGTTGTTTTTTTTAATAACCCCAAAAATCTAATAAAAAATTTAAATAAATAATAATTTTAACAACCAACCAGATAATTTCTTTAAATAATTTCTGCCTTTTATGGATTTATATGAGAACAGCAAAAGCAATTAGTGTGGTCATCCAAGTCCAGGTTGCCATTTGATAGAAGGAAAGTGGCTGGGAAGATTGAGGAGCATATTTGGGAAAAAATAAAAGGAGATGTCATGGGAACACCCTTTACAGTTGTTGGGAAAGTGTAGGGTGCATTTTGAACTGTGGAGCAGGAGTCAGAGCTGCAATATGAAACAGATGATAATATTAAACTAGGGAGCATGATTTTGGTAGCTAAGTATGTCCAGAAGGACATACATATCTGCAAGGTGTTGGAGAATAAGGTGAAGGTGAGGAAGATGAGAAATAATCAATCAAAGCTTTGCCAGAAAAAGCTGCCCAGATTTGTGAGATGTGGTGGAGGAAGGCACCCGAGGGACTCAGTGAGAGGATCCCTCCTTGGTAAGAGAGTAAGGAGAGGTCAGTAACGTACCATGGGGGAATGTGAGTAAATCAGAATTTGGTCAGAGCAGAGGGAGCAGGATCACTAAGGCAAGTGCTGGTGTGGCAGTGAGGGATGAGTGGCCCAGAAAGGTTATGTGAGTGCCAGCCCGACACAGGGGACTTGTCAGCGGGAAAGCAGCCAGAGGCACAAAGGCTGTTCTGGGAGAAGAGTGAAAGATTACAGACACACCCACACTTACCAGCCCTAACCTCAGGCACCGGGAGATGCTAGGCTGGGAGCTGAGCTACTCCAGGCTCCCTGGCCACTGACCCATCCATAGGAACGACCAGTGCACCTGAGAGGGTGGAAGGACTTTCCTTCTTAACATGCCCCCTTCTCTCTCTTCAGCACACAAGGGTTTTAGAATTCCTCTTCTGACTCAAAAAGCTCAAAACTACCTGGGATAAATCTCAGCCTGCCTGCAGTATAATTTGGGAAAAAACCCCACAAGCTAAGGAAGGAGAACTTTTTTTTTTTTTTTTTTTTTTTTTTTTTTTTTTTTTTACCTAGAATCCTACAATGGAGAAAATCCCTTGATGCCTGAAGGTGGACAGCTGTACCAGGCGGAAGCCAGGGGAACTTCTGCATTTCAAGGACTCCTGAGCACGGAGCTATTGAAAAAGTCTGAACATGATCTTGGGCTGTTAAGGAAATCTTTGCATACAAAAGGTTTCTGAATCAACAGAACTGCTGTGAAGCCAGACAGAGGATAATTGGACCCAAGGACAGTGTACAGCCCTAGAATGGGAGACAGCGACAGAGAAACTGTCTGAGCAACCTGAAAGCAACAAGGGAAGGAGGGGGGTGAAGGAAAAAGGAAACCCGAAACAGTAACCTATAAATACAACCACTGGCTGCAGAAAAGCGCTGCCTTTGGCCTTAGAATACCTGCACAAGGATTACAACAGTAAGGAAGAAAGAGAAGAGGGAGGAGACGGACCAGCTAAATCACAATAACATGGAATTGGCTGTAAAGTAAAGGCTGCCTTTTTTTTTTTTTTTTTTTTTTTTTTTTTCTCCTCCCTTTCCCTTTAAATATTCAAGTTTAACCAGCACATAGTCAGAGCTGCCAGCAAGTACGAAAACAGCGTTGGGAGCTGCTGGTGGCTTACATGAAGGTCACAGTGTACCTGCAGCTGCACAGCTGAGAGACAGGCAGTGTCACAGGCAAACCTCCCACTCCGGAGCTTCCCTCTCCTTCAGTTTAGGAAGAAAAGGCTCCCACATTCTCAACCAAATCCACCACACATTTTTAAAATTTATCTTGCCACAAAGAAAACTAAATCAACATTTTCATGGGAGTGGAAGAAGTAATGTGCAAATTACTAAAAATAAACTGCAACAGACAGTATGCCCTGGCAAATATCAGACTGGCTTTCTTCTTAAGCGTTCAGAAAACTAAAACAGGAAATGAAACAAATATTCAGATATTTTAAAAATACATGCGTTTAAAATAGGAAGATAATCAATAGGAAAAACTAGGAAGGAGAAAAAATAGTGTTTATGTGACCTTTACTTGTAATTTAATGCTTGTTCTTGTCAGATCAAATAGTGTTTTCCCCCCAAAAAATGTTGTTTAGAAGGTAAAATGCCTTTTCTCCCTACTCAAGAAAACAGCTGATCTGTTCATTCCATATTTGTCATTTAATCTATGTGTTCATCAGACTACCAGCATCAGCCATCTTGCTAATTATCTCCTTCCACCACATGGAAATTGAAAAAGATGAAAAAGTCACCCTTAAGGAACAGAGGACTAGGAAAATGGGAAGATAAATTCCAAGTTTTGATACTGCAATGAATAATATCTTACAATATTCTGTATTTTCAAATCACTGTTTCCCCTCACATGACAAGAAGATACAAGACTTCTGTAATCTGGAAACCAAGAATAAAGGGCAAACCAAACAGTTTCAAAGGATGCAAAACCCACCTCTCTTGTCTTTCCAGGTAATTTTTTATTCTGAAATATGTTCACATCTTTGCATGAGCAAAAGCCAGGATAACACTCCTAGATCTAATCAAAGATCACCTCACGGTGCACTGCTTCTTAGTCCTAGTTTTGAACACACAAGATTTCACATTTTCAACAAATGTAACAAATAAAACAATCGCAGAAATTTTCATAATCTTTCTACAATGCTAAAACCATTTGAGCAGATCTGCTCTAATCTTTAATTCGTACAGATGTAAAACTACATTTACCACCATTAATTCATGCAACTCTTCATTCTCATGGAAGTGCAGTTTAGATCCACCCTAAATACTGCCTTGCAGTGCTTACAGTTAGCTGAGCTTTCCACTGCTTCATATCAGATCTGTTTCATTAGACAAACCTGTAATTCTCCCAGCTTAGGTACAGCCGAGTTAGATAAAAAGGGAAATCAAAAAATGGGAATCAAGACCCATTTAGAGTATATGACCGGGCTAACAGCTACCAAAAAACTACTCAAAACGATGTTCTAAAGCATGCTTCAGGAATAACTAGGCACTAAAAAATGGTAATTAGTGTTAATAGCATCGAAAGTTGAACCTGCTGACAAAAGCTCTTAATGTTTCCTTTCCTATTAATGACAGCATGCATAAAGAAAGCTAGTCAGATTGCCAGGATTTTCTGTAAATCCTACAAAATCACTAACAGCATCCACACAACACATTATTTAAGACCAGCAGCTCCTCCTACCAGCGCACTGGGAAACCGCATTTAATCTTTGCATCAATTCTTCTAGGGCCATTTCTTCAATTTTCAGCCAGCATCTCATTCTCAGATAAAACAGAAAGAATCCACAGCAAACATGCCCCCTCCTGCTCAGGGATTAAAGGAGGCAGGGGGGAAAAAAGCCCCAAACGAGCCCACTAGGGCAGTGCTTGGCAGCGCTGCATTCCGATGGCTCGGCACAAAGGGAGGCAGGAGCCGCGGTCCCCGCCGGCGGTGCCTGGCCAGGCGGGCGCTGCCGGAGCCGGCGATGGCACCGCTCCCAACTTCTGTGCCCTGTGCCCGTGTGGGCTCGGCCGCCGCGGATCCTCAGGCGCCGGGATGGATGCGGAGCGCGGAGGCGGCGAGGCGCGGCCGGCGCTGGGAAGGGCTGCGCTGCATCCCGCGGGAGCAGCCGGAGCTCGCACAACGCCCCAGCCCCTCTCTCTCTCTCTCTCTCTCTCTCTCTCACGTGAACGCCGCGGCTCCTCCACCTTCCCGCCGCCTCCCTGCCGCCGGGAGCGGCTGCGGAGGAAAACGCCTCCCCACAGACAGCGCCGAGGAGATCCCGCGCTCTCCAGCCCGCGGGATGCCCTCACGCTCCCTTTGGAATGGTCATTTTTGAAGGCTGAGGACTTCAAACTTCCTTTAAGCGCTGTCGAATTTCCTTTAAGCACAGCTGTCTTCTGGACTCTTTGGAGGAGTTTGCTTAAATGGTGTGCCACAGCAGCCTTACAAGTCGATGAAATCTGTATTTCCACAGCAATTGTATTCCCACCTTAGGCAAAGGGGTTTTAGAGCCGGGCTCTATGGACCCCTCAAGGTGTATGGTAAAAGAACTGCAGGAGAAGGCAGCCAGGAAAACCAAACCTCATAACCAGGAGACTTCAACTTAGTATCGAGGGTACAGTGCCACTGGAAAACTTTCAGGGACACAGAAAAACCTGCAAGACTGAAAGCAGTGCAATGCTTCTCTATACAACTGCTCCTCATAATTGATTTTCACTGCTTTTATACAGACTGTTTTACAAGTTTGAAACTACGACATTTTTAACACTTCTTTTTCCAGAGATCATCTTGATGCCTACCAGATCTTACTGTTGGCAGGCTTTTGCTGATGGTCAGCTGAATTCCCCCCCTCTCCTAATCATCCTATTGGTTTTACCCTAATTTTTAACCCTAAAATTAACAAGTTACCTATGGCTAAAAGAAAAAGGGATGCTTTTTGTTAAGTTTAAAAGGACTGCACTGTGTTTAAGATATAGATCCTTTTCTACAGATTGCATACAGCAGGTAAAAACAGCAGTTCTTTCAAGGAAAATATATGGACATCTGTGATGAGTTGTTCATAACTCTCAACACCACCATTAGAAATGATATGAACTAAAAAAAAAAAGTTTTTAAGAGGACCCATCAAACTGTCTAGGCTTCCTCTGCCAATAAAATTAATTTAGATAATTCATTTACTACATTAATTCACATTATTTCCACTCAAAGTATGACAGGCCCACAGCAACTCCATGTATTAGACATGACTAGAGCCATATTTCCATTTCAATATTAATTGGAAATAACAAAATGAAGTCTTCAATCAAACTTTTCCATAACAAAGTATTACCACCGAAAAACATTATCTGTAGGAACTTTGTATGCAAAAAGTATTTTGCTTATGTGACTGCCATTTGAGACTGCATTTTTGCAAAGAAACAAGTGATGGGCAGCAAGACCATAATTACCAGACCAGGCTCTTGCTGCTCTGGTGGTGACCCAGGAGGTGCAAATGCATGAGAAAAGGTGTGCAAGTCTGCAGGTACACTTGGATAGCTGAGGCTTGTTATCAAACAAAAGTTGTGTGACCATATTGCATCCACACACAGCCCAGGGAGAACTCCAGATGTCAGATGGCCAATGGGATTTGTTATTGCAGCAAGGCCTAAGGCATTTTCACACGTGCAGAACAGCAAAGTTGACTTGTAAGATTACATTGTTTCCTGGTGCAGCAAGAAGTGCAGCCAATGTATTAATTCATAAGCACCTACTGCAAGAGAAGATGATAGTTCAATCCCAGATTTCCCTGAGTATCCTGCCTCAATTCAGTAATAATTTCATGTTTTCTTTGGAGAATCAGCAGACTGCTTAAGCTCCCCATATATCAAAGGTCCATCTTTCCATGAATTTTGCTGAGTTTCTCAGTGAAATAATATATGAAGACAAAAAATGTAGAGAGGAATTTTAACACATCAACCAGCCAACTTTCATAATCACAAGCACATAATAACTTAGACTTGTGCAAAATGAATGGAGAACCCTAATGTTAGCTAAACCTCAGTACACCAATGATGCCACTTTATATATCCTTTCTACACCTTCAAACAAATTCCCAACATGCAAAGTATGAGCAGAGCATTCATATGAAAGGTTTAGTTAGCTGGACCTAAAGTTAGTTTACCTAAAAGTGGATTATTTGTAATCATGTATTTGTTTAATCATGTTCATTCATGGAAATCAGGCAGCCTTGTCTTCCTGAGTAAGAAGCTTTGGCACAGCTTCTCTACTGAATGAAACAGAGAGTATTTGAAGATGCTTAACCAAATGTGGGATTACAATCTCTGCTGATTTGAAACAGGATCATCCATGGTTTCATGAACAACCTCAAGTCAGACTAAAGAAACAGACCTTAAACTAATTAAAATCAACTCTTAACAGGAAGACAAACTGAGCTTTCTTGCGACATGAAGCAATCCAGTATCTGTGTGCTATGTAAGGGATCAAAACAATCCAGAAAATACAACATGACTGTATTTCAGGGAAGAGCTACTGCAGTTTTCACTCTCTTGAGGTTTTTACTTGATCCCTACACCCCTTCAGATCATCATGACAACCATGTTATGGAATTAAACATGCCATTTCAGTCCCACACATCTCATGCCTAATTAAAATTTGATAGTAAAAGGACTGATGCCAATGACAGTTCTGTACCAATGAGAGTCTGTACATACAACAGGAACTGTTGTAATTTTTCAGATACAATATGATTCCTTTAAATTCTTTTTAAATTAAAAATTCAAGCTGCTTCTGGAATTCTGATTTTTAACTTCTGCTTATGTATTACCTTCAGCAAAATATCTTCACAGTCCCAAGCAAGCCCCTGCTGCAACAGAGGAATTCATAAAGAATATTAACAACTACAGAGCCTTTCAGTTCTGTCTTAGATGTTTAAAATGCATTGGAAACGTTTTTTGTCAAATGGTCTGCACTCCTGTTTCTTTCAGTGAAACTGCAAGGATAATAAGAAAGGCACAAATGTATTACAGAATTTAATCAATTGATTTCCATGGCTGCATGGGTATAATATTTGACCTGATTAGTATTGACATTTTTCTATTAGATTTGAAAGCCTCATCAACATTATATTTTCCTTCAGTTCTCTACTTTACTCTGGTTTTCGCTTCAGCAAATCCTATTCAAAACACAGCCAACATCATGCATCCTTTCTTTCCAAACAGTTTCACCCAAATAGGATTACCTAGTTTTTCAAGAAAATGTGGCTATTTTGAAAATGTTCCAGAAGTAACACAGAGCTATCCACTCATGTGGGGGGGGGGGGGGTCAGACTGGTAAACATAAGTCGTTTACATATAATCACGTAATGAGTTTTGCTTGAGCAAAAGATGCTTTGAACAATATACCTAAAGATTTCTCTGCTAACTTTACGTTGATCTCTGCAAGATCAGTCATCAGTGAGTTCCAAAATTTAATTATGTGCTGTGTGAAAAACTGTTTTTGTTTCAACTACCTTCCTGGAAGTTTGCTGTGTGCCCCAGTTTCTCTTTTGTAAAGCAGTGGAAAAAAACCCAACCAAACAAAACAAACCAACCCCCAAAAAATCCCTACAGGAAATAAACACTCTCTTTTCACATCCCCAAGCCATTCATGACTATACAGACTGCCACTGTAGGTGATATTATGTCTTCTCCAACTGCTTGTTTTCCAGACAAAATTTTCTATACTAATTAGTTCCTTCTTGTATAAAAGCAACCCCACACCTCTGACCGCCTCCACCGTTCCTCCACGTACACTAATTCTACTCTAACAAAGGGAACAAAACTGGACATGGTACTCCAGAAGCAGGCACAGCAGAGATTACTCAGTAACATAAGGATTTTGCTGTTCTCAGTTTCCCTCTCGGCGGTTTGTAATGTTTTGTTTGCCTTTCGGAGCAGCACTGAATGCCAACCGAGCTGCTGCTGTTTGAGGGAACTACCCACGGCCAGTCGAGGTCTCTCAGTGAGGGTAACAGCTTAGCTTACAGAATAGCTTCTTTTTTTTTTTTTCTTTTTCTCATCTGTATTGCTTGTACAAACAATTAATTTCACCTTCTCTACTGATCACTGACTTAGCACCACCAATTTATCCTCCAACGGTTTGCACTCAGCACTGAATTTTACTATTTTGAATAAATATTTTCACATATTTGCACATCTTCTCTTTCCAAACTTCCTTCCATTTCCAGCTCATTTAGGATTATGTTGAACATCTGCAGGAACCCCTGCAGAAATCCTTGCTTTTTCTCCACCAGTAACTCCCCCTCCACCCACAAAAACTGACCACCTAAAGCAACTCTTTTTTTCTAATTTTTTCAGTCAATTACTAATCCACAAGAGGGCTTCCAATTGAACCCATAGGAGCTCAGTTTCTCTGCGAGCCTAAGAGTGGCTGCAGCAGAAGAAAAATGATGTATTGACTATAAAGTAGGACTACAAGAAAGGAAAACATGCAGAGGTTTCCCTGCTGCCCCTTTGCACAGCCCCTTTCACATCACTTGGGGCAGGGAGAACAGGCAGAGCACATGGATGGTCGTGTCCGTGCAGCTGAATCCCCTGCCAAACATCCCATACAGCTTTCTAGTGATGATACCACATGGTCAGCGTCAGGCAGCCCTTCTCTGCATGGCCCCACCCACCACATGCCACAGAGCTCGACACTGTGTGAGCAAAGCCACAGCACCCACGGCACCACTGCTCTCTACAGACTCTGCAAACAGAGCCGGGGAGACTTACCTAAGCTGGGCTCCTGCAGAGAGGGAAGAGACCCATTGAACGTGGTTTTCTTAAATTTAAGTCCTCTCAGGTCCTACAAAAAACTGCCACATACACCCACTGCACAAGGGTGATACTGATCCCCAGCCTTAAATAAAAGGGAAAGAAGAGGGAAACAGGACAGTTGATACGAAAGATCCAAACAGAAAATGCATTTTTAACATTTCAACCTCCTCTTGGCACCAGTTCTTCCTTCATGAAGAAAAGGGATTTTTCCTTTTTATTTCCCTGAATGACTGAGTTCTCTTGGTAATCAGCCCAGTTAGGCTTTATTATGTAAAGCATCTGGGATTTGAAACTGGGATTCATAAGCAGAGATGGCAGTATTCTGGTTTTGGCAGCACCTCACTCTTTCACAAGGAGAAAATTGTTCCTAGATTCACAATCTCAAGAAATACAGAGAACTTACCAAATACATGGAGGAAGGAGGGAAAACAAAAAAATCAAAGTTTTTCTTTTAAAAAACTTGACACTCAAAACACTCATACAAAGCCAGAGTATGGGCAAGGTTCATTCATACAGGAACACAGACTAAAGAAGCTTTCAGGTGTTCAAAAGCAGTTAACAGAATAACTCCACCAAAATTATTCCTCATTTAATTAATATATTAATTTACCAAATCTCCAGCAAGTCCTCAGTGTCTCCTCAACCTCAATAAAATCTCCTTTGAGAAATTACATGCCATAGAGAAGAGGTTCTAGCAGCTGCTCTCCAGGTTCCCTCATGTGGGATGAGTGATACCCCCACACAGGGACCAGGCTGAAGAGATCAAGTTCCTAGCAGTACAGGAAGAGCTCCACCCTCCCCTTCCTTTTCCATTATTGCTCAGGCCCATGGCTGAAAAGTAGTAAAAGAGATGAAATGCAACCTGCTCATCTCTATTGGATTGCCTCTTCTCCAGTTTAGCCCAGTCTTGCTACAATCCAGCTCTCTGTCTTCCCCAAACAGCTGGCTTCCTCCTCCAGCAATTGCAGTCTAGCCTTAAAAAAAAATAAAAACCAAAACAAAAGCAAAACCAAACACATCCATTAGTTCTTAAAGCTTAGTAACTAAGTTTCCCTATTTTGTGCTTTCATAACCTGTGTCTCAGCTTCACACTACAGCAGCATTTCTCATACTGCTGAGAAGTTTTATAGTAAGGCTCTTCAGCCTGAATTAACTTAAAATGATTGACCAGATCACAGGTCTCAATACTTCATAGCATAACAGGAAGGGCCTTCTTTGTCCCCAGCCTCTCTTGCCTGGAAGAAATGTCATTTGCATCTCTTCTGCTTGTCTGCTGTGTTTCTAAAGAGTACCAAGTTTCTTTTTAAGTGCTTCATTCAGATTTCTTCTTTGTCCTTCTTTACCACATCAGATTAAGTAATCACTGCAGAGCCAACAGCCTTGAAAGAGTTTATTTAATTTAACACCTCCAGTTGCCCCTGCTCCAGCTGAGTGGTGTTGCAGTCTTTTATTCTTCTTCAGTCTGAGGAGCTAAACTATCCAGATGTGCCCACAGCTGCACCCTTCTAAAAGCAGGCATGGCAATAAATGAATGAATGGTGCCTTTTGCCAGTGCAGTGCCAAGTTCGATCCTTCCTTTCTAAGTTTACTGAGATATCTTTATAGATGAAGGAAGTACTTTGTGTAGGAAGTTAGGAAGACTGAGAACAGGAAGCATAAAGGTGAGCAGGGAATGAATTTGCTGCAAAAAAGAAGTAATATGGAAGGAAATGAAGTTTCACTGTTATTTCCTTCATTGGGACTCCATATATATGTGTAGCTAAAGGAAAGGGAAACTACTCCAACTGTGAAAGAAATGAAACCACAGTACTTTAAATGTAGAAAAATAAAATAGTAGATGCCAGGGAACCCTGGCTTCAGACCAGCTACTGGTACCATGATAATTAAATAGATTGTAGAGTATAGATGCAGAAATGCTACAGTAATATTCTTCCACAAACTTAGTATTATGTATGCAAATGCCGGAATTAAGCAGATTCAGAAAACACACCCCTTTTGTATTCTGTTGTTAGGGTGATTTTCTTTTCAAAAGAAATGCTGGATGAGGGGTCATAAAATTAATTTCCTCCCTCCAAAAGAGTCTGTCCAACATTTTTTTAGAGCTCAAACCTAAAAAGTATTAGGCTTTAAATCAAATGACGTGTGTGTGTTCAGATTTTGAGTATTAAAAGTCTATATTTTATGACATGCCCTACTTTGTAAAAATCCCTATTTCAAAAGAACAAGCTGCACACACAAAAGTTCAGCAGGTCTACCATTCAAGTCAGGGTTGATTTAAAACACTCAGGAAATTTCTCTGTAACAAAAAGTGATATTTAACTGCCACATATAATTGTTAATTTTACATATAATCAAGTCTATAAAAAGTACTCAGAATAAAAATGCAGGTTTTTTTCCAGACTATTCAATTTGATTACACAGAATAAAACTGAAGTGCTTACCCCTGAGGAACAGGCTGACAAATTTTAACACAGATAAAGGGCTCTGTAGAAGGATGTCAACTTTAATTTGGAACTTTTTTAAAATCACAGAACCATTAGGTTGGAAAAGACCTTTAAGATCACTGAGTCCAACCATTAACGCGGCACTGCCAACTCCACCTCTAAATGTGTCCCTAAGTGCCACCTCTACACACATTTTCAATACCTCCAGGGATGGAACGGGATGTATCTTAAAATTTGACTGCCTCTTCCCCCTTGTGCATCTTAAAAAGTAGCATTCAGTGGAACTTCAGGGTGACAGAAAGCTTTTCCCCTTTTATAAAAGGAAGTAGTGCAGTGTTCAAGGAATGCACTGAGGACATGGGAAGATTCAGTTTGTGGCTGGTCTGGCTGAGCTGCCCACCTCTGGCAGATGTGCTCCCCAAGGCTGCTTATCATCCCCCACTGAGTGCTGATCTCCCTCCTGGAATGCACCTCAAGCAATCTTAAAGGACTTGGCTTTCTCTTAATGCAAGATAGGAAAAAATTAAATAGGAAAGTAATCTTTCTATTACTCATCTAGAAATCTATTTTTATTAATCATTTAGAAATAGGAAAGTAATTTCCAACCACCACGAGGATATTTCACCTGCAGCCAGAGGCCACAGCACCAACAAGATCTCCGTCTTGCTGCAGAATGCTCACACTCATCATAGGTCCTGCAATGGTGCTGTTGTGTCCTTCACAACAGAGCTTGAAAACTTCTCTGTTTCCTTACCAGACCTATTGCCCCCATCTGTTATAATGCAAACAACCCTCAGTAAATAATGTAGCATTATTTTGTTATTTTTGTTGGTGGATGCTTAATACAGCAGGTACCATCAAAAATGGCAGAAGATTCCAGATAGGGAAAAAAATGTGTCTAAAAGAGTGTATTCCAAACAATTACAACTTTTTCATTCCTTGACAAGCAAATATCACTATATTCAATTTACAAGGACTTGTGGTGTTGGGTTTTTTTGATTAGGATATGAAATAGTGAATATTTTCACATTCCCTTTATTTTCCATTTAATGTTCTTCATGGAATATTGTACTTCTCAAACAAGCCAAATTAAACTGATCTTTCCTGGGAGATAGTCTGCACAAAACCCTCAGTAGATGAGGGAAAACAACTGCATTTCAGTTTATAGTTACTCTGTTACATTATGGTAAAACTGTCAGAAAGAAAAATGTCAACTAGATTTCTTTATATGGAAAGCCATATCCAAACCACCATTTCTTGCTTTCTTGAAACAGAAAGACTGAATTTTTGCTTCAATAGGCTTATGGAACTACCATTGTTAGTTTTCGTAAGTGACCACAGTCCTAAACTGTTACTGCTTTAGGAAGAAAAATATAAGGAAGAATGTATACATTTCCTTTTTTCTTTGATTAAATACCACTGTTGCTTTTTCTTATTTTCCCTCTTTGACTCTCTAGAAT
Organism: Sylvia atricapilla; assembly: GCF_009819655.1. Classification (NCBI taxonomy): domain Eukaryota; kingdom Metazoa; phylum Chordata; class Aves; order Passeriformes; family Sylviidae; genus Sylvia; species Sylvia atricapilla. The sequence goes on from NC_089141.1 coordinate 89,810,347, forward strand.
TATTTCCAAATCAAGGATTCTCTTCTCAGTGAGAAACTTAATACAATGCTAGGTGTTTTTCATTTACTTAAAATGCAGTAAAATTAAGTGCTTTTTGATAAAAAAGAGGTTTCATGGACTTCACTATCAAATAATTTAAGCTTTAAAATTACTAGATACTTAAAAAAAAAAAAACCACAACTATGATCAAGATTTGACCCATAAATCCACAAAGCTTAACACAGAGGGACAGGCTCACAGAGAGATGCATCCCCAGAGTACAGTACACCATTTCCTATTCCAGCTCAGGAGACATTTGTTTCTAACCCTACCCAGGTGCTGTCAGGTCAGCTGCAGAATCTTACTGGTAATTCATCTCCAGGATGCACCAAGAAGTGAAAAGTATCTTCAATACTGGTACTTTCAACAGTTGCTTTGTAATCATGCTGCTCTTGCACTATATCTGTTTTCATTGGGTCATGTTGTATCTTATAAGATCTAAAAATTTGAACTGAGCATTCCACAAAATTTCAGGTTTTGTATTCTTGCTGTTTCTCCAATGCTTCAAGTTTGTTTCTGTAAAATTTTGCTCTCAGTGTTCTTCTCTTTACAAGATCAGTTTCAGCAGGCTGTAAATTACTCCTTCAGCTGCCAGCTCCCTCCCAGAGCCTCAAAACATCAGTGCCATGGCAAAGTCTGAATCCCTGAAGAAGAACACTCAGATCCTCTTTGCCATTCCTACTTGTGTACCCAAGAGAAAGAACATTATCAGGGTTGAACACTTTCAGTGCATCAGCAGAGCACAGACAAGCAGCAGAGAGAACAGGGAGGTGTGCACTATGAAATGTAATTTAAAAGCAGAACTCCAAAGGGCAGCATTAAGAAGAGAGGCTTAAGGATACCAGATGCCATGGAAGACCCAACTTGAAAATTTGGCTATAACAAGACCAACACACATGAAAGGAAGAGTCTCTCTGGCCCTAGAGACTGATCTGCATTAGCACCCCCCTAAGACCCATTTACTCCCTTCAAGATATCAACCAACCCTTTAGAGAAAACTAAGACAGGCATTAAGGAAATAGGCACTTTTGCATCTGCAGTTCTTAGCATGGTTGGATCTGTCATTGCTAGCAGCCCCTGTAACAAAAGCAAAACCCATTAAGTAACTTTGTCTGCAAGGCCCTATTTTGTAAAACCAAAGAAATGCATAACCATAAGCAACCTAACAACTAATGTTTGAAATTATGCCATCAAATACAGAAATCAGAGATTCCTTAAATATCCAAAAGCTTTCCATAGCATACAGGTACATGTATAAATTGTTATTCTACTTCATCTTTCTAAGTATCAGATTACTTTACACAGTCAGATGTATGTGCAAACAGGATATCATCTTGGCAATGGTGCAATGGGTTGCAAGCAAAGAGCTCTGAAAAACTGGGTAGTTTCAGATGGTTCAGCTTTTATTCCCCCATGGAATAAAACGGAGCATGCTGTTCAAGAAACTTAACTGTTTGCCCCACAAACAGTAGATTTTTGTTGAAAAAATATTTTTGTTGTCCACTTTTTCAAAGTGCAAAGGCAGCAAGAAAGGGTATGATGGGACTCGGAAAACGGAACATGAATAACTGCATTGTACAAACAGTTCTTTCACTCTCCTTTTGTCCCTTTTCTTTCCCCCCGACATTTGCAAGGGAGTATTTAAAACTAGACTAGTTTCTCATGTAAAAGACAGTATCTGCCTGCTCTCCCCACCTCCTCAACCCCCCAACAGGCTGTTTGTACACACAGAGCTCATGGACCCTTCTAATGCAATACAAATAACTTACAGCACCCAAAGCAAATAGCAATAAAAGAAAGTCCATGAAAACTTCAAGTCTTATCTAGAGAGAACTCTTCAAGAAGATATACCTCATTAATGACATTCAGTATTATTTTCAGTATTAAGGTCTCAGATTCAAAGGTTGTTTAATACTCATGAAAAAGACCCCAAATGCAAAAAGTCTAGTAACTAAACTCATACATAATTTCATGTGAACAGCTGCCTCCTTTTAGAAAGAAAAGGACTTTATGAAACATTTTAAAGCCTATTTTTGAAACCAGTCTCACCATGGAGTCACTGCCAGATGGCTATAATACTTCACAAGATACAGACAACATTTTGTCAACACGTGTTATGGTTTTTTTACACTGCCTAGTCTTCTCAGTACTGTATGTTATTTTCACAATAAATATGGGAAACCCATTTACAAACAGAAAGGCAGTCACAAATATGACTTCTGCTTCATGTACCTGTGATCTAGGTACACACAATGAAGCTATGCTAAACATACTTACTGAAAAACAATCCAACTCTTTAAGAACACTTGCTTAACAGAATTTCTCTTTCTTAAAGTACAACAATACAGGTTTTTAATTAATTCTTTAAATTAATTCTTAATTATGTGCTATAGTAACACAATCACACTGTTACATGGATTTTTTTTTGTTTTTTTGGCTTAAACAGTTGAAGCTAATCATAAGCATCACTAAAATCTTCTAACACAATATATGAAATCATACTCCTTTCAGTCAGAGCAAAATAGTCATCTGTGAGAACATATACATGTATCCCATATTGAATTACTTAGACAAATAAAACCAATGTCCTGCCAAAATTCTATTATATGGCATATGTACTAGCAATTCCTTTCAGCAGCTCTCTGATCTCCAGCTCCAAAAAGCAGTTAAGACTCAACAATATGCAAACAACAGCACTGAGCTTTAAAAGGCAAGATTTTAGAAGTAAGTGTTCAGAAAACAAGATGCTGTAAGGAAATATTTACACACACATACAGAGGCAATGTTTAGACTTGTAAATACCAACCTTTTTTGTAGTCTTGTCCAAAATCCCAAACGTGTTGCAAATGTCCTTTAATAAGGTATTTTATGCAAGAGCAGCATAAATGACACGGCATTTGAGAAACTCATGTATCAAAAGGTCCAAGTGTGCGTGTTAAACTCTCCTCAAATGCAGTACAATTGACAGTCTTAGTGCAGTGCGTTTAGATTTTGCAGTGAACTTGTTACCAAGGAAACCAGCAGCTGCAGGTGTTTTCCCATACACCAGGGAATGAAAATTCAGCAGTGAGCTGGTCTACTCAGTATTTTATTCACACATTTTTTGGTCTTAATAACAAACTATTTCTCAAACTCTGTTAGAAGACCAGACTACATTAAAAAAAATTAAAAACTTTCTCCTACATATGACCTTACTGCACAGTAAACACCACCTTCTAAGTGTTTTCTTCTTTATTCTCCTCCAGTCTCCTCTCCAAAAGTGCCCTACATGCCTTGCTTTGTCTCTTTCAATAAAAGTCTGCAAAACTGATCCCGTGCAATGGGTTTTCATCCCAAAAAGTGCTCTAACAACTTGGCAAGGCTTCAGCTTCCAAGAAACAATGCTGACTTGGGAGAGGCTACAGCAGTGCCTATTCTGATCATACTGCATGGCTTTGCAAAACTGTACCATGCTACAGAGATATCACCATGACTGGTCTGATTCCTGCTTCTCAGGATGAGGATAAAAATACAAATACTTAATAAAACCACAACGGAGATGCAAGGTAGAAACTCTACTTTCAGAGCAGTTCTTCCACAGGACATTAAACCAGTAACTCACACAATGTTTACTTCTCATTTATGCTACATACTGGAAGGCAAATATATATAAATTAAAACACAGGCACTGGTTTTTTTTTTTTTTTTTTTTTTTTTTTTTAAGTAGCCTCTTTTCTCTGAATAATATACTGGAATATTCACAAATCTTACGAAGTCCTAAAGCATTTTTCTACTTGTCCTCTTTCAGTGTTACTGAATCAACAGCAACATCTACTGGGCACAGAAGGGCAAGATTCAATTCCTTGAAACAGACTGAAGGGCTAGTACAGGAGCATATAATACTTTCAGTATCTATTTCTGGATACTATGGCATCACTTTGGCAGTCAGTGTGAAACCAGAAATAAAACTTTTAAATATGCATTTGTTTTCTCTTAACCTCTTCAGAAGGAAAACAAACCCAATAAAAAGATAGAAAGACAGCACTGACTCCTGGTAGCCTTTGTAGATGACATATTACATAATGACATACATAAGACAAATAATATTACAGTTAGGAATATTAGATACACGGGGCTAACAGAACCAGTTGACAAAAATTCTGCTAGTAAAAGTATTCAAAGATTCTTTAATGCAATGGAGAGTTTTATTATGAGTCTTTTTGCTCTTGAAATATATTTTTCCTCTTTGTTTAACAATTACACAGATTTGCAAAATGAATTAATAAATAAAGCACACCTAAGCAAACTGATACCAATCAAACAGCAATGATAAAAACCAACCAGATCAGACCAAGCAGAAGTTCTTCAAAACTTCACAAAGAACAATAAGAACACATGTGAACCTAGTAAATGCTCCAAAAGAGTAAAAAGATTCCAAAGAATGTTGGCCTAGTAACACCCAGTATTTGCCCTTCATAATAGAACCTACTGGGGTCTAAATTCCCTAACTAGGACACAGTAACTCGAGCTTTCTGAGAGGAGCACAGGACAATCCCATATTTCTGATATCTCATATAAGCAATCCAAAGAAAATGACAGTTTCATCCTTGTTGGTGCCCCTCTGCAGGGACTGGTGTTTCACCTGCCTGCCAAAAGGCACACTCCAATCAGGGTTCACAATCACAGCCCTTGCCTGGATTTTGACACCTACACAGTTCCCTCTTTTAAGATGCAATTAGGTAAGAACAGGATCTCTGCTCCAAGCACTCACCATGCATCACAAATCAAGTGATTATTTATTAGAAGTGCTACTGGAAACTGAGAAAATCTCAAGACTTTGCTATTACAAGTTGGGACCTCAGTCAGCAGCAAACCAAGTTTCCCCTTGCTACCACTTCCTCTGATCTAGTGACTCTTCAATTCTTCCATACAGTGTCTTCACCCAGGAAGAGCTCAGCAGCCAGACTGAGCATCCACCCAGACTTCCAGCCTGAGGAGGAAACTACAGAGAACTCTCCTTCTCGGTGAGTGCTCCACTCACTTTGCTGTGGCATACTGGGATGAGGAGCCCCAATGCCGTTGTACCCCTTCTGCACGAAGCTGATTACGCTGCCATTTGAGCCATTTGAGACACCAAACAAGGTGTGTGCAGGGCACAAAACAAGGTGTGTGCTGCTCAAGAGCACCACACACACCAAACTGCAGACAGCCCTCTCAAGAATGACAGCAGCTCTGGGCAAAGGCAAGAGAACCGTGATGAGGTAGCTCAGTCCTCATCAGAAAAACTACTGCAGGAAGTACACCCTCTCAGACTTTAAACACCTAAATGCTACCAAGGTGCCCCAAACATTGGCCCTGTTCTCCCTCCCACATGCTGCTGGGGAGCCTCTTCCTTTACAGTGCAGTGAACAGAAGTCCAGCAGCACTGCTGGAGCCTCACCAGCTGGTAAAACAGGAAAACCCAACTGCTCCATCTGGAACTAGTCTTAGCTGCACACACAGATGTCATTGTGACACCTTCTATAATCTCACTGATAGCCTTCCTATGTAGACATGTTTTGCAACAATCAAAAGGGCAGGCACAGGCCCTTTTCTGTGCAGTGAAGGATGCCCAGGTACACAATATACACCACAGGAGACCATTACTCTGCACTGAAACTACAGAGGCATAGTACAGCACACAAACAGCAAATTTCAATACACAGTATGGTTACAGAACATACAATCTTGTGTTTTACAGTGAGGCATTTCTCAAAAGAAGCAGCAGTAGGGAGGGGAAAAAAGTACAAGAACAATCATGTGTCATGTGGTGGGTTTTTCCCTATTTTTCCCCCTACTCCTCTGACTGCAAGCCCTGTCTATATGGAAAAAAAGCAACTGCTAGGAAAAAAAAAAAAAAAAAACTGTCCTCAACACAAAGAATGCTAGTGAAGAGGACTTCAGGCAGCATTAAGAGAGCTGACTCTGCTTCTAGGCCCACCAGCTTTGTTTCTGTTGGGTTTTTTGGCAATTCCTGACAGCGCTACAGAGGTCCCCAATATGTTCTCTGCACATACCTGGCCTCATGCATGTATCCACACACCTTTCTGGAAACAAGCTGCTGGCAAGACTGCCTGGTTTTCAAGGACTTTCTCCCTACCTTAAAGAAACCTAAGCAGAAGTACTACTAATATGTTTTCCCCTAAACCTTCACCTTTGGACATGTTTCCTTGGCAGCAGTTAATCCCAGGTGGTTTATTTTCCACTGAATCTGTCATTTTCAGTGTAGCTCTTTTTCCCAAAGATGATTTTTGGATGGAAGTGAAACATGTTGCAGGGATACCACAAGACCTTCCCCTCCTTTCTCCACACACAGAGTAAATAAATACATTTCCCCAGGTAAGTCTTTGCAAAATAGGTTGCACAAATTTGACAGCAGGAAATTTTAACTGACAGACTCCAGATACAATGTCAAATTTACTTCCCTCTTCTCTATTTAAAGTTGTTTAGCAATGTCAGAGGAAAACATATTAGTCTGTTCAATAATTAGTTTACATGACATTTGAAGACTACAATAATCTAATTATGTGCAGCAAATTATTTTAAAGAATCACAATTTTTCTAATGCCCCCTATGATCAACAAATAGGCTTAAACAGATACAAGCTAAGCTGAGAAAATAAAACTTCTCACTAAACAACTTAAATTGCTTCCAGCTAGAGCAGAAAGAAAAAAACTAGAGTTGAAAATAAACTTCAATATTTTATTTCATTATTCTCAACTCTGTTACCGAAGTTCCCTCCTCCTATGTAATGAGGCTTTGACTTCCTAAACACTGAAAGAGAGTGCATTGATTAGCCCCAGAAAATTTGCATGAAACAGCCCTGAGTAATTCCTCAGTGCCAGAGGCAAAGACTGAACCCAACATTTAATCTGGGTATTGGCTAGAACTGAGGCAAAGCAATTTATTTCCATGACAAATGGTCCAGCACAAGCAGTCCAGCTGGAAGCCAGGGAGTCTATGTAACCCCACATTTTACCCTACAGATATGTAGATGACACTGATATGACATTAAGGCAGCATGTGAGACCTTGCCACTCAGATGGCTCCTACTGCACTTGTCCAAGACCTAACATTTATATTCACAACTTCTCCATCTTCCCAACCTGAGGAGCAAGTGCCAAATCCAGCAAGCAGCCTGCCTTTACAGAATAAGCCAGTTTCTAATACAGAGCTTGTTTTTTTTTCTGTTTACTTATTATAATTAGGCAGATTTACAAAGATATCCACTGCTGTAGATGCAGGAAAATGGGATTCACAAAATGCCTAAGCAGGTTAGACATGTAACCCTTCCTGAATTTCAATTATACTGCTGCTTAGACACTTTTCCAATTTCTTTGGAGCCACCTGAGGCACCAAAAGCACAAAGGTACTCATGTCAGGGACTAAACAGAATTGACAAAGCTTTTCTGCTTTTGCTTCAGCAAGCATCTATTGCTTCATCCTGCATGAGGAATCTGAAAAGCAACATATGATTTAAACAAAAAGAGAAAGATTTGCTACATTCAGATGCATCACAAAAGCTAGGAATTTTTAGTAAACTAAATGTTACTGTTTTCCCTTCCGATTAAATGGCTGTAGATTTTAAATAGATTATGAACCAAAAAAAACCTCTAACTTGTGATTGTGACATCTCTCTGAAATTTTCTCAATAGAGTTCAAAGAACTTTGAAGAAAAAATTAAAAATGCTTTCATATCTTTAATAAAAGCTAAGAGCAATTTCAGGCAGGGCCCCTTCCTGAAAATGTTCTTTTCAGCAAGCAGCAGCTAAACTGAAAATCCATCAAGTGTGGCACTTAATTATAGACAGACAGACAGAGGCACACATATACACACACTGAATTTTACTCCTGACATTACCAAACTACTCTGCATAGCTCATTTTTAGCTGGCAATGCCTTTTTACACTAATGAGGCTTTTCTGCTCTGACATCTTGAACTGAACAAGAAGTTATTTTTATATATTCCATATCTGCTGTAATTCCCAGGAAATAAGGACTTAGAGTAAGATGTTTAATATTAATTTCATTTAAGAGGGTGGTTAACTTGTACAGCTTAGAAGTCTTAAGACGAAAATCCTGACAAGACTCCTACTGATTTTAATCAGACTGGATTTCACTGCTCTATTACTCAAAGCAGCAACAGGACACAGAAGAGGTTTACCACGCAAAGGCTTTCTTTTCCACGTTGTTAGATAGATTATACCAATTAGTTTTAAACATGCCTCATTTTGACGAGTAAAGCTCATAAGAATTTGCCAAATTCCCTCAGTTGAAACTCAGTTTTAATAAAAAGCAGCTCCTTTAGCTAACACATAAAAACACAGGCTCACAAACACATGCTGAGACGAGTACCAGTCCTACAGCAGCAGGCTTGTAAAGACATTTACAAGCAACCAACCTCCAACAATGGGCGATGAGAACTCTCCACACACAATATTTGCTGCATCTTACTTGGACATGTACCTCACGTCAATCAAAACACTAGCACCCAACAGAAAGCTCTACATGGATTTTCTTATAAGCTCCACAGCAAAACAAAACCAGTTTTTAAAGGTCAACCCACTGATACCAAGCAGATGAAGAAAAATGCACAGCAGAACAAATACCCTTTTCTGCCAAAACATTATGTTGAGCCTGGATCTATGTTCATAAAAAAAGAAAACAAATCCCAGGTTCCCCCTCCTTGTGCATTGTGACAGATGCCACCAGGGACAACAATAGCTCCCAGCTACGTGCTGGACCACGTATCACTAAGTGGCTTGTGTATTATGGCTTAGAGACTGCTGCCCTAGTTGGCTTGTATTTAAAGGTAAAAAAGGTCATGGGCTATTTAGCACCTGTACAACTGAGAAGCAGACTGAGGCTGAGAAGTCTGCAGTGCCATCTTCATTCCCCAGAAGACAGACCAGTGTTAATCAGATCACAGTATATTGGTGTCACACCCATGAAACAAAGTGGTCTTATTGAAGATGCCTCTGGAATTCTAACAAAGAGGAAATCTTCAATTGCCTCACATATTTTGGCCTGACACTTTAGTTGGGATTTTTTTGTGTATGCAAACAACCTCATAAAAATACTTTGTATTATATTCATAGCCTCATTTTTCACATGCACCTTCTAGCTGCATCAATCTCGTTTGTAAGTCATCCCCTGAAAAGAGAACTTTATGAAAAAGTTGTTAGTGGAAAAATACTCCAATGTACACAACTTTTCCAATTAAAATTAAACTTCTGTTAAGACATTGAATCTGATAAAGGTTCTTGGAGAATATAAACAGCTCCTAGAACCAAGGAGCTTTCTAAATATATGGCATAAATCAAAGACTTCTCCCCCCAAAAAACGCAATGGCACTCTTCTAGCTACCAATAAAAGCAGCTTCTAAGAGACAGTTTTCAGTTTCTTAGTTTTTAATTATGATTTTTAGAAGCTGCCTTTGTACACTATCAAGGAATAGGAAGGACTCGATCCAAACAGCATTAACTATTTTATTTCTAAAAAGTCACTTAATTTGAAACAGTATAGTTATTATAACAATGAATACCCACAATGTTTCCCTTGTACATTGCTTCTGAAATCTTGTATTTACGCAGTTCTGACTAGTGGAAGCAAAGGGCTAATACATGTAGCTGAAGTTATACTATGTGTTCTGAGTGTAACTGAAGCTACCAGATGTACAAGAGTTTAAGAGAGATGTTGTTTTTTTCCCCTCTTCTTATGCAAGTGAGGAGTCATCAGTGGTCTTGATAATGTAACCTGAGCATCCTGTTCCAGTGATGCTGCAGATGTATATAACTCAGTTAAAGCTGTCACCTTCAGCAAGGCCACTGAGAAGTACCTAAAAGGGTGTTTATGCATAGAAAACAATGTCATTTAACATTTTGTGTAGCAGAGGAACATTTCAAGTGCCTATGAGTGCAACAGTTGATATTGTGCTTTGCTGCACTGTACCAAGTGTTGGCACATCACAGTCATTCTGCTGTCTTTTCAGCTGCCTTGTAATTTCAGATGCAAAAATGCCAAAAATCAGGTAAATTGACAAAATTATATATATTTTGTAATTTGAAATAATTAAGAAATATTTTTGTAGTCCCTAAGTACATCATCTTAGGTAAGTTTGGATTAAGGAGACTTCAGACTTCAGTCACTTGTCACCCGTTTTCTTGGATTCTTCAAAACCTGGGCAGGGTCATGACAGTCCCTTACTTTTGTAAAAGCTTTGAGTGTAGCACCCTCATGGCTATTTCCTACTACTTCAGCAATTACAGCTCCCAAGATGTAACACTACCAAAACTTGAGACCACAAAAAGTTTCCTCTGCTGCATCATGGCAGGAGGCTAAAAACCCTTGCATGAAACGATTCTATTCCAAACAGACCTGAACTGGACAGGGAAAAAATCCAAACAAATAAAGAAAAGTTGTCAACCATCTGAAGGGGATGATCACTAGGGAGAAAAAAAGATAACAACTGTTGTACATAAATAGGCCTCCAAGGCCTCCAACATCATTCCTCAAGTCCAATGCCACACAGGTAGAACAACATAACAGTCACTGAGGAAATACAGAAATACTGGAATTTTTTTTTCTTTTATTATTAGTAAAGACTTCATGATTGTCTTCCATGCCTCCATTCATTTCCAAGATCTTCCCATTTTTCAGGCTCTGCTGAAGACAGGAGAGGGAAGGCTGAATTACACACAACATCTGAATTGAGACAAGAGAACACCCAAGTTGGTCTAATGTTATGTTTCCATCTCACTTGTGCTCTATCTCAAGCTGAATTTTGCATGCTGGTTTATCTATTGCTTTCAAGATTGACTCTTAAAGCTTCCAAGGTGCAGCATCTTCTCTCTGTGTGTACACTTACAGACACAATGAAGACCTGATATTAATTATAACTTCCAAGAAGACACTGCAGTAAAAAATATTGCTGTTAATATACTATCAACAGCACAGCAGATGAGTTCCTGGGGAGGGAGAGGGAATTAAAACTTCAGCCACAGCAACATATGGTTTACATAAAAGCAGAAACATGCTCTCCATCATACAGTATTATTAGTCTGCATGGGAGACTAACACCCCTCACATTTGCTTTTGGCAGTAAAAACAAGGGAGAGGACTCCAACATTATCTTCCATGGCAGCATCTCTCTTTCCCATGGGAAGACTATAAGGATTAGTTTCACAGAACAAGGCACTATGGCTCCCTTTACCAACAGGAAAAAATACTTGCTTGTTTTCTTGAAATAAATATTTAAATAAGTATTAAAACTAGAGTAAAGCATCTTCTCATTGTAAATGTTCAGCATGTTATGGTACTATAGTTATTTCCAGAGAAGATTCTTTTTAGCAGTCCATTGATAAAGTCAGAAAATCTTAACACACAAATTTCATGAATTAAGAGCAATGATTTGTTAAAAATATCCAAAAAAATTATCCACAAACAATGATTCAGCCAATCCTCAATACGAGCAACGACAGTATTAAATATGGCACAGAAAACCTTTCATACTTCATTTAACTGTAAAGTTTATAAACTTTAGCAGAAAACTATCTACCAGTAAATTTCTCATGTAGTCACTGGCTAGCTCTGGGAAAGCTCCCCTTCCAGTCTACACACTGCTGTCTTCAAGTCAAAAGAAAACGAACGCACCTTTTTTTTGAAAACTACATCCCACTTTTTCCAGGGATGAAGAGTATCATCATCATGTGCTTCGCAGTTTCAGTTAATGGCTTGCAGTTCAACTGTCATGCCAGACATGGATGTAACCTCTAGTGAAAAATCTGCTACTTCTCAGGCCAGGAAACTTAGTCCAGAACTTCTTTCACTAAACCTCATGTCCTTTTTACATACACTGCAGTGATAGAAGGGCAGCAGCCACAGCTTAAAGATGAAATGAGCATAGTCAAGTATGTGCAGGCTAAGACAGACAGTCTCACGGCTATGAAGTACATCTCCACACTCAGCTCCTGCTCTGCCTTCACTGCTTTCATTTCAGTCCCTGCAGTTTACTAAGCTTCCTTTGTCGATAAACCAGTCAACCATTGATTCACTGACACTCCAGCAGAAAACAAACATGCAACTTTGAACCCAACACACCTCTCCCCTGAATTTCTGGGGAGGGAAAGCAGCAATTTCCCATTTGAAACCCTCCAGATGACACAATAGCATCTTTCCTCTGACTTCCTACTCCAGGCATGCCTTCCCAGGACTTCTTTGTTTCTTCTTCTAATACAGAAGCAGAGTGCTCTTGGCCCGGCTTAAATCACTGAGATGGGATCAAGGATACCCAGCTCACCTCTAGCAGTGGTTTGTTTCACTAGAGATTTCATTAAGAGCAAGCTAGAGACTGCACAAACTCTTTAAGTAGCGTGTTTAACAGCTGCCCCAGTTAGGTCTAAATCTTCTTTGCAGGAATCAAGTTCATATTTTCTTGCTCCTAATCTAATAGTTATGGACAACAAGAAAATTGAAACAAGCAGATATTCACCTTCTTCCACAACTAGCACAGATCTCCACTAGAAAGCCAGAATATGCGTGGTTTCCCTTCAGTTTTCTCTTGTAGCCTAGATACACACACTTATTTCCACAGAAATCATATCTGATCAACCCTGACATCATCCTCTGGAATTACTGCAGGGTTTTTTTTGCATCTTTCGTTGTTGCCTTCCAAAGAAACCTCCTTCTGGCTGAGACGTCACTGGTACAAAAGCGAAATGATTACTGTAATCACTACTTCCTGTTAAGTCAGAGCAGACTATGAATCATTCTGCAGTAGCAACATCATTAGTTCATTCCAGCTAGGACAAAGGAGTCATATCCTGTGTTATAATTGTGTATTAAATGCAAAACTGTATGTCAGTGAATTCCACCTTTCCAGTTTCGGAACATCTTTCCAGCTTAGAGAGGTTTACATAAATATATTTAGGTGTTTAATTACCTAATTAAATTTAATTACCGAGGAGGCTTTATAAAAACATTTTTCAAAATTGAATGAAGATGTTTTAATAAAGACCAAATACCATCAGATGCAACTCCTAATCAAATTATAAAATTACAGTCCATCTGCACTAGTACCAAGATAAAGCTTCCATTCATATATGAACTATGTGCCAACCTCCTGCATGGGTAAATATAAGATCAGATGGTACAGAAATAAAAATTGTATTCTTAGTCCCAGCAACCATAAACTAGCAGTCACTACAGTTTTGTGCTTATGGTCTACAGCAACAAAAATAACGTGATATGATGCAGAGGTATATTTTTCTTGCTTCTCAGCAGTTTCTCAAAACTATGATCTTAAAACTGTAGGAAGGTAGGTCAGGTTTCTCTGGGATGGCTATTTTTTGCTAAACAATTAATTCATGGAATGATTTTAATTTCATATAACAAGCATCAGTCCTCCCAAGTACAGGTTTTCACTGGCTGCTATTAAATATTTGCTTTTGGGGTGACATCAGCCTCCTCCAGTGAATACTCAGCTATCCTTTTCTTAGGCTCCCTGTCCTGCTCTCATTATTAGAGATGAGACACAAATGCTGAAATTCTTGAAGCCATCCATCCTCTTCTTAACAGTCTGGCAGCCAGCCAGCCAGTTTCAAAATATGCTATATTTTTCTCACCTGCTATGATTTCTGTCACCTCTTGCTTATCCTGCACAAGCTGCATGGTATCTGACACCACAACCTGATGGTTGGTATCTTCTTCTTTCTCTTCATCAGGCTGGTTGGCTGTTGCAAAACAGTTGCAGCCTCCAGTTTCTTTGCACAGGATGAGGGCCCGATACCAGTAGCCAGACATGAAAACTCTGTGAGCCGATTTCTGAAATTGAAAAACAATCAGAAAATCATTTTCTGGAAAACACAAGGAAAAAATCTAACTACTTGAAAGATGAGGCTCAAATGTTAAGGATAACAATTATATACAGATTATCGAATCTTTGATTTTATTTGAAGACAAAATACACAGTTTACAATAGTCATCCATGGTATAGCACTCAAGGTAAAAAGTTTGAGTTCTCTGTAGTTTCTCAAAATGCTTATATCAAAGGTCAGGAAGCTAATATTATAAAAAACAAAGAAAAAACAGTATATAAATATCAAGTCACATGTGATCTGAATAAAGGAAAAAAAAATCAATATCACTCTGTATTTTCAGCAGAACAAGTCAATATTTATCTTAAAAGCACCTTCTAAAACCAAGTTTAACTAGGTGAAAGAACACACCAGATCATGGGCCATCAAAAAGATAATATATATATATATATATATATATATAAAAGGACAAGGTACTAAGATTGCCTTTATATGCAAGGCCGAAATTAAAAGCTTTCACAAGCAATTTAACTGAATGAAACCTTGACATTTGAAATCTGGCAGGAAGAAGAGATGCTTTGGTTTCTGACATGGCACCCAGGTCCTCCACCACTGTCCTCTTCCTGAGCAAAAGGATGGGGCAACAGTTCCCTTAGAAGGGAGCCTAGAACAGCCTAGAAGGAGCTAGAAATTACCAGGCTTATTATATGTGTTGGCAGGTAACAGAGCAAGCACATCCTTAAACACCTGCAAGCTTCTCAGTTTATGTCAGAGAACTACAGGGAGGTTTGTTTTTTAACATAAACAAAAATCACCCGCTTCTTGAAATAACAACTAAAGCAGCATTAACTGTGAAAGATTTTGTCCCCATGAGGAAACATCTTGATCTTTCCAAATAATTAATCATTGTTAAAGGTTGCTGGGAACTCTGCAACTGTTTGGGGTGTAGGGGACTTATAAAGTCACAAAGCCCAATCCTCCTGCAATGAGCAACTCAATCAGGTTGCTCAGAACCCTGTCCAACCTGACCTTGAATGTTCCCAGAGATGGGATATCTACCACTTCTCTGGACAATCTTTTCCAATGTCTCACCACCTCATTGTAAAAAAAAAAAATAAATAAACAACCCAACAAAAAGCCCTTCCTTTCTTACATCTGATCTATAATCAATCCCTCTTCAGTTTAAAAATATTACCCTTTTTTCTATCTCCAAATGCCCTTGTAGAAAGTCCCTCTCCAGATTTCCCACAGGCTCCCTTAGATACTGGAAGGTGCTGTAAGCTCTCTCTGGAGCCTTCTCTACTCCAGATGAATAGCCCCAACCATCTCAGCCTGTCTTCACAGGAGATGTGCTCCAGCCCTGTGACCACCCTCGTGGCCCTCCTCTGGACTCAGTTCAACATGTCCACATCTTCCTGATGTTGGAAATCCCAGATCCAGCTCTCCAGGAGGGGTCTCACTAGAGAGAAGGGCAGAATCCCCTCCCTCAACCTGCTGCCCCCACTGCTTTTGACATTGCCCACGTTTCAGTTGGCTTTCTGGGCTGCAGGTGCACATGCCTGGATTGTGTCCAGCAGCACCTGGACACTGGCTCATCCATGAGCACCCCCAAGTCCTTCTCAACAGGGCTGCTCTTGAGCAGCTCATTCCCCACCCCAGACCAATACCAGTAGTCACCCTCATCCACACGCAGCACTTCGCCCTTGGCCTTGTTAAATCACGTGAGATTCCCAGGGGCCCATTTCTTGAGCTTGAAGGACCATCAGGTCCCTCTGGATGGCATCCAGTCCTTCAGGTGTGTTAACACTCAGCTTGGTGTCATCTGCAAACTTGCAGGGGGTGCACTCAATCCCTTTGTCATTTGTGAAGGTTCTAAGTAACACTGATCCCAACACAGACCCCTGAGGGACATTATTGTCACTGACGGCCATCAGGACTCTGAGCCATTGACACCACCCTCTGTGTATGGCCATCCAACCACTTCCTCATCCACGGAACAGTCTACCGTCAAATCCAACTCCCTCCACTTTCGACAGAAGAATGTTGTAGGGCATCATGTCAGAGGCTTTACAGAAGTCCAGATAAATGACATCTGTAACCCTTCCCTTGTCACTTGATGTGGCCACTCCATCACAGATAGCCACTAGGTTGGTCAGGCAGGACTTGCCCTCAGTGAAGTCATACTGGCTGTCCCTAATCACCTCCCTGTCTTCCATCTGCCTGAGCACAGCTTCCAGAAGGATCTGTTCTGTGATCTTCCAGGCACAGAGGTGAGGCTGACAGGCTGGTAATTCCCAGGGTCCTCCTTTCTACACTTTTTAAACATGGGTTCAATGTTTTCCAGTCACCTGGGACTTCACCTGACTGCCATGGCTTTTCAAATCATGCAGAATGGCTTGACGACAACATCAGCTGGTTCCCTCAGGAACCCGGACTGCATCTCATCAGGTCCCATACATCTGATTTCCTCAGGTGGTCAAAAACCTGATCTTATCCTACAGCGCGAGGAACTTTGTTGCCTTGGTCCCCATCTTGCAGTTCATCTACCCGAGAAGCATGGGAAGAGAGGCTGCCAGTGAACCCTGTTCACCTCAGCCTTCTCCTCATCCACTGTTAGCAGTTTGCCAGCCTTGCTTATCACCTGGGTTTCACTCTCCTTGACTTTCCTTTTTTTGACTGACATACCAGTAGAATCCTTTTTCATTACTGTTTGCATCCCTTGCCAAGTTCAGCTCCAGTTTCACCTTGGCCTTCCTCCCCAGAACCCTACAACTGGACTGCATCCCTCTATTCTTCCCAGGATACCTGTCCTTGCTTCCCCTGTACTCTTCATGAAATTACACCACATCCAGAGATGGGTTAGTTCCACTCTCCACCGAAAGGCATATAGGCAAGAAAAATATGGTCCAAATCTCCAAGCACAAGGGACTCGACAGGCTTTCCCAAGTCTATCTGGAAAGCACTAAGTACGGGAGATATACATCTCCCTGGGCAAATGAAATGCTTTTTAGATAAGAAACAGGCAAACAATCTTAATCTCTCCTGCAAGCATCAAAATCCAACTGTTTCTAGTGTAGCTGTTTCTAGCTGCTGATTAAATTGAGTAAAAGCATCCCTTCAGACCATGGATATTAACAGTAAGTCTGCATTTTCTGTATTACAGTTGATGGTGTCCGTTTTATAGACTTGAACAAAGTAAACTCAATTTAAAAATCCTTCTTAGTATAAAAGAGTTATCTGTATAAAAGGCAAAAAAAGCATCAGATCCCTCAGGAATCACCCATGAAGAATAGAGTATTCTCTCTGGCACTTACTGCAATCCTTCAACAGAGGAGACGATTTCCAGATAAAACATCCTTCAATTATTACAGCAAGGTGCATCTTCTCCCCAGTTTAAAGAGAGCACTTCTGTTCTATTTTAGCCAACATACTGCCATCTCCTCAGTTCTCTTCGCCTATGTCCAGACTTTGGCTTTGCAGTGTTTGTCAGAGGATGGGTAACAGAGTTGAAAGCAAATTGCTCAACTCTTCCTACAGCTGCTGAACTGCACAGGTTCATTGCACACATCCTCCTTGTCACACAGAAAGTGGCAAACACTTCCAGCTGCACTAATGCACATTCTGCTAGTTAATAATGTATGTAGCAAATAGGAAACAGTTTTAAGCTGCTTCTGCCTCTACAACTGTCTGGCATGCCATGTGCAATGACAGACACAAGTGGGCACATGCAGGTACCCTAACAGCACAGGAGGCTTCATAAAAAACCACTTCATAACAATTCAATTATTTTTTAATTCTGTGGGAGCAGGGGAAAATCTTTCAATTACCTTTACATCTAAAACATTAAATTGATTTTACTTCTTAAAACCACTTAGCAAAGTTTAGTTCTCTACTTTTTACACCAAGAATTAGGGCAAAGATAGGGAAGTCTCCTCTACAGGAGACAAGAATCCCAGAAACTTTCAGCAGTTTTTTTCCCTGCTCTTGTGCAAGGTGAACAAAAAAGCAGCTGGATCTACACTTCAGAAGTCAGCAGATTACTCTAGGAATAATTTTTTGATTTATTGCTTTTCTTTAAGGAATGGAAATTCCTGGAGATTGCCAGAAATAATTATACACAAACATGCAGTTAAAGACACACATTTATGACCTTAATCCTAATTATTTTCTGATCCACTGATCATCTTGATTTTAAGTGTGGTAATGTGAACTTAGATCTTAAGAAAACACCAACATTGCTGGAGTAGGAACTCCAACGGCAAAGAAGTTGGGGGAAAAATACATGAGGCTGAGAGATAGTCACTATATGTTTGTCACACTTCCACAAAGAGAGGGAGCTTGCACATTCATAAAGCTACTTGACCAACATTGCTTAGAAAAAGGAAAGCATAAAAAAAGAGGAAAAAAGAAACCCCAAACGATTCCAACTTCTTCTTTTGGTTTATGAGCTAATACAAGATGTTCCAAATAGTCAAAGCATTTCTGATGGATATATCTCCATTTGGATCACTGCAGTGACACTGAAGACACACACAGCTTTTCTTATTATTTCAAAGCATCCAAAGATAAACTCATACCCTCAGTCAGCATAAAACTAGGCTGATATACCATGGAAAAAGCCCAAGACTAAAATCTCCTTTTGACATTTACAGATCTGAACAACTGCTCCCAAACCTCAGTTTCATGTGCTAGAACCAATACTGCTTGAGAGTCTGAGTTTCTCTGTTTGCTTTAAATTAGATTGCAGACATCAAAGTTGGTGAAATACCCAAGGAAAAGCAGGGGCAGGATTTGGATTCATTTGTCAGGACACAAAGGCACTGGTAGACTTCACTGCAGCCAGGACCTCTCTACTTCTGGGCCCATGAACTGTACCTAAGTAATAATATTCTTAATATCCTTAATTCCACATTACTCATTAATTAAGGTGCAAATGCTTCCTGAAACATTGCTTATGAAATTCAGACAAAAGAACAGTTTTTGAAAGCAGGAGTCCTATTTCAATCACTTTGCAAACACACTTCATTGACTTCACTTCAGTTTTCCATCCAAAATCCCCCTCTAATTCAAGACTAACATTGCAACGGCAGTAGTTAATTATTATCTTCAAATGTAACCAGATTACGTAAGGCACACAGTTATCTCAGAGACTTAAATCCACGTTCTGCAGCCACTTCACCAAGGCAGTTAAACCCAGCTCCCAGGGTCCCCATCACCTTCAATCCATGCACTGTTACTAGATCACTGTTGCTGACACATGATGCAATTTCTTCAGCCATTTCCCTGGTGAAAGGCATTATTTCTATTCAGGTATAACACAAACATTTAAATATATCTCTTTTAAGACCATTTGTCCGACATTTTCAGACTGCCCTGTGAATTACCTCCCTCAGCATTTAATCAGTGCAGCATTTTACTGTGCTTTCATCATTTTTCCATTTAAGTCACTAATAAAACACATTTGTGTGGGGAAAACCGCTCCTAATTTAGCACCTACTAAGATTTCACACACTTATTTTCCATATACATGGTAACACTTTATACCAACGTCCTTAAAAAAAAACTGTTTAATATCCAGCCTGGACAGCAGGCTTAAACTTAGTAATTCACCAAGCTCAGTACACCCACATAGTACAGATAGCAGAGTCCAGATGATGATGTAAGAGCTCATCCATGCACCCTGCAGGTCTCTGCAGGAGAATTGAACTGAACTGGATCTCAATATCTGTATAACAGTATCTCTTTACTTTAGAATGGATTAAAATACACTGAATGGTATTTAAATCTGTCAATATTTTTCTAATGAGAATCTTATTTCAGGGGTGCATGTATCTGTCTGCAGCACTCTTCCCAATTTTTATGCTTTACAATGTTGGCCAGCCATTCTTCCCATCACCCAATGCAAGGGGAAAGCACAAAATGCATCACACACACAGAGTACAGCCCAGGTTCCTCCAATCCACGATCAGACATGAAACTCAGATGTCCAAGTCAAGAACCTTCCTGACCCTCGACTTCAGCATTCCCTGGAATAGGTGAGATGTCCATCCTCTGAGGTTCCCCAGCCCCTTACTTCAACTCCAGATGAACCTGAGTTTCTATAATGAAAAGTCCTACATCTGTATACATTACCAACAGAGTGCCACAAAGAATGAGACGCATAATAAAAACAATACAACATTTTAGGATTTCAGTAAAGTCTATGAAATGACTCAAGTTCTTCCTATACAGATACTGTATTTCTACAATATTGCCCTTCTCCCAGTCCTTTCATATTTTGTTCAGAAAGATGAAGAAATAAAATCAGCAACAACGAAGACCCATTCTAATCTCTCTAGGGCATGTAGAAAACCCTGACATGTTTTAAGTAAAAATCAATTTAAAGACTAAATTTTTTCTCATTTGGAGTTGTATTTTCATCAACATTTAACTTGAATACTAAGTAGTTCTGCAAGATAAAGGGTCTTATTTTGTATTTAAAAGCCTTTCACAAAGCATTTTAAGTCATCAACCGGCTTATGTAGAAAATACTGTTTTCAAAGAAAATACAAGACTATTTAGCAAGAGCTAACATGAGGCCTCTACAAAGGAGAAAAATCAAATGCATTTTATAAGAGAAATGCCTTCTTATTTATTCAACTTTTCATCCTATATGTAGCCACTTCTTTGAGGAACATTTACAAGTTTAAGTGAAGTCACTCAGTTGTCTTCCTTCCTCCTTTTGGGGCAGAAAGACGTAAGTTTACTTCTGTAAGTCAACTCAGAATTGTGCATTATATTTTAAGACCTCTAACAAAAACAATAAAAAGATAAACCTAAGATGACAGAGGGTAGCTGAGTTCCCAAGATTTGAGCAGCCTTCCCTACTGCCTGACTCTACCCACTCTGCACACAGGTACAGGAAGAGCTTCAAGTACTCAGCCAAATTCTCTTCCTTTTCAGAGCTACAGGCCCAGTGCACACCAAGCCATCCATGGAGTGTCTGAGCAGAGCACCAGAACAAGGAAACAACAGCTCCTTGCAGAAATGAAATGAGGTATGGACAAAGGAACTGGCTGTAAGCAACTTCACCTGAGCTGCATCTCATGTCCTTCAGAAACCTGGACCTTATACATGCCATACTTCCCCCTTTGCAAACAGGAAAAATCAGGGACCCTCAACTTTTATATAGCCTGCAATTTGAAAAGTGTCTTGTTCCTTCTGTACAAACTTTATGCCTAAATGCTAAAAGCAAGACTTCCATATTTTCAGTTAATATAACCAAAGAAAAGTCAAAGTCTGAGGAGTGTTAAAGTAAATGTGAGAAAACCTCCATATTATAGAATTCCAGTTGCCTAGAGATCATTATTAGCAAAAGCATAATTTTCTTAGTCCTTAAAACTCCCACCAGACCACCTACATTCCTGAAAACGGAGCTTTTGAAATTAGATATCTAAACTTTTCCTCCTGCCCCCTCATACTGCCCCCACAACTACAGCTTTCTTTCCCACTCATTTCTCTTTCCATCCATGAGACGTTAAATAAAATACTGGCCTGAACATGGTGTCCTCTAAAGGAGCATGGAGAGCAGCTTACACTTCTCTAGAACAGTTCACTGCATCTATTTTCACTCAGATCACATTTCAGAGATTTTTTCCAAGACCCCAGAGAAAGCCAGGTCTCATTTTTAGATTAAGCCTGAAACACAATAGAAGCTGATAGTGCTACGCAGTACTCTGTGGAGAATGAGGTGGTTTTGTACTTGACCCCTTATTTCGAGGGGCTGATAAATCTCCTCTTGTTCAAGCTGTTGTCATGATAAACCCAAACTCCCGTCTCACCAAGGCATTATTCCATGCACAAAGCCGTGACAAACACAAGATGCTGCCCACCAGCATGAGGACACTACACAAATCCCATTTGTTTAACCCAGAGGTACCTGTGGCCAAGCACGCAAATCCCAACTCCTCGGCTAATTCAGTTGAAAGAAGAAAAATACATGCTTCTTTCTGAAGGTCAGTGAGTACATGGTACGTTCTGGGTTTTAATTTATTTATCAAGGGAACAAGCATCGTAATATTAGCAGTTTCTCTTGAAATCAGAACTTGGAGCATCTAAGAGCTCTCTCTGCAGAAAGCTCCAAGGAGAGTGCCTTTGTTCAGTGACCGTAAAACAGGAGTACGTGCTTTGCTCAGCTTGTAGGACACAGGTCCCTGAGAGATCACTTGGGTCACTTCATACCACCTACTTGCTGACAAACATATAATAGGTGTCCAGTTTCAAAGGGCTCACAGAACATCTACTCCACATGTCCCTTCTCCTCCTCCTCCCCTCCCCTCCACCCCAGCTTGTGGCAGATCAAAAGGACTTTGCAATAACCCACAAGAAATCCCTCAAGACTCGTAGCTTCAGCATTCAGCCTTATACCATCACACATACAGAAGTAAAAAAAGGCATGGCTGAGGTTTCCTAAGGCTCAACAAACCTTCCCCGACTGCCTGTCTACAGAGATGGAGAGCACTGCCAATGTCCTGTGCCCGCAGAACCTGTTGAACCCAAGTGCAAGGTAAAGGCAATGGTTTAAGAAAGAAGAGGCAAGTTCTCTTCCGGTCTACCTGGATTTAATTTCCTGTTAGGTGACCATGATCAGTGCTCCCTAATGAAGTTGTTATAGATTTACCCGACAGCGTAATTTTGTTAGAAACAGCAAGTGACAACTTTAATTGTGAAAGCAGCACTTGCATTCAAAGTTTCAAGGAGATGTATGTTTTAAGACGATTAAATCTGATAGCTATTTTGAAGCTCCTGCAAAGCCTCAACAGTGCACACAGGTGGCTGCCTTCAAGACTGATTTTACAGACCTCCATCATTAAAAAAACAAAAGGGCCTTTCCATGCAACTTCTGTAATTGCTTTTGTATAGTCCAGCGCCAAATCAGTGAAGCATATCACTTCTGGAAGCCATCTGAAACCCAAGAATTGCAAAGTTCAAAACACACAAAAAAGAAAAAAATCACGTGCATGTGACCCAGACCTCCCTACAGAAGGGACAAGAATGGGAAAGAGGGTTGTGTGGCAGCAGCAAGGCCCAAAACACAAGAAAGGACGGCAACATCAAGTACAAAAACAATGCTCAAATCCCTACCACTGTGCCTTTATTAGAGATGTGCTTTAGCACCTTCTTGACTTAGGGTCCACATCAAATCTTCTCCCTCTCCCCTCCAACTGAAACGATGTTTACTTCTGCTCAGAACAGTGTTTTTTCTCTTTCAACATGCTAACTTGCACAGGGTAAGTACCTTTAATAAAAACAGACTCTGCTACCGAACATTAAACCACTCCCCAAGCCAGAAAAGCTCTGTACTAAAAAACTCCAAAAAGCACTTATGATTATCAAAAAAGGCAACCTACGGAAAATGTTTTAGAAAACAAATTTGACTTCTACTTACTTGCTTTCTGAGTTTTTCTATTTCTCTGCTGTTCACATTCTCTGTCATTCTGAAAACACTAAATCAAACTGCCTGTATAAAGGAAATAAAGAGCTTGCAAGAGCAAATAGGCTCTTGACATCGCCAAGTCTATCGAGATAAAGTTTTAAATTCCTTTTCAAGGTTTTTGGCTAAAAAATATCTTTAAATAAACCTTTATTTCTTGTTTTTAGATTACAAATACTTAAACCTCCTTCCTTTTGTAGATACAACAGAAACAGAAGTACAAAAAAAAAAAAACAAACCCAAACAAACCCGAAACAACAAAACCACCAACAAATCTACAAACACAGCTGGCAAATTTATTTTAATACTCCATCCCCAGTGAAATACAAAAGGTAAATAAACACCACAAGCGGCAGAAACATCCTCTTTTACAGTCCCTGCGATTAACCATTGCAGGTAACACCAGCCAACAATAACACCCCGCATCTAAAACACCTTCTTCATACCAAAGGACCGCTTTGTTTCTCCAGTTCGGGGATATACCCCGGGGATGCGATTCGGGGAAGGCACGCCGAGGGCACAAACGCTGCTGGAAGCGCCACGGGGCAGGGCAGGGGCAGCCCCGGGTACCCCACAGCCCCCGGGAGGAGAGGGCATCCCGTGCCGAGCGCCCCGGCTGCTATCCGTCCGCACGTTTTCCAGGCAGGTTACCGTGCTCGCCTTTGTTCGGCTTCCCCAGCGCGGACCGACCGCCGCCGAAGCTGAGGGGACAAGCGGAGAGGAAGGAAGAGGCGCCGCCGGCAGAGCCGCGGGTGCCAGGCTCGGCTGCCCCGGCTGGGGCCCCGCCGCCGCCGCCCGGGCTGCCGCGGGCCGTGAGGCACTCACCTCCCGCCCTGCCCGAGGACCAGGGGGCCGCTGCCGCCGGCGCTCAGCACCTCGCCCGGGCGAGTGGGGCAGCGCCTCCCGCCGGGGCCCGCGGCACGGCAGGGAGCGGGATGGAGCGGGATGGGGAGGGATGGAGCGCGGGGGAGGCGCCGCAGGGCCCCGCCCGCGGGCGGGGAGGCGGCGGAGAGGGGCTGCCTTTTGTCCGGGCTCGGATCCCGGCCCCGGCGCCCCCTCCCCGTGCGCGCTCCGCGGGAGGCGGCCGGGGCGCTTTGTGCGGCGGGGCGAGCGCAGGGAGCAGCGCTGCCCCCGGGCACCTGCGAGGGCTGGCCGAGCCCCGCCGCTCCCCGCCGCTCCCCGCCGCCGGCGGCAAGGGACAGGTGCCCCGCCGGCACGGAGGGCTTGTTGGAGCGAGCGGCTTTGCGGGCCTTCTTCCATGAAAAGGGGTTGTTTCCAGGAAAGCTGTGCTACCTGTAGGAGTGTCGCCTCGTCTTTTGGGGAACTGCGGCACTTCAGGACACATGGTTTAGTAGCAGCGCTGGGTCAAGGGTTGGGCTTGATGATCTTGAAGGTCTTTCCTAACCCAAACAATTCCACGGTTCTGCAACAGCAGAGAGGTACACCGTGTGCTTCAGTGCTGATGTTTCCTGGTGTTTCAGTGTTTGGCTCCCAGCATTTTGTTTTGCTTTTATTGGAATGTGTATATGAAGGTAACATCACTTTTTGTGTTTACACCTTGATCAGCTGGAAAAGGATTGAACAGCTGGAAGAGGATTTGCTTTCCCCCTTATAAAAAGAGAGCAAAAAAAGGCAACAAGCCAACCAACAGCAGATATTTTCTTTTTTTATTCAGGTATCCCCAAGCATTAAAACCTTTGCTTTTAAGCAAAACAGTGCACAACATGTGATTTTGCATGCTTTGTGTATCAACATACGAGAAATGGGAGATGCAAAGATGCGTGTTTCATGGGAAGCGCCCGAGCTGTGTCCCGAACTGACCACAGGCTTTCCCAATCCCCTCTCCTCTCATGCAGTCAACAGTCTTCAGTGCTGTTCTCTCCATCCCTGCTGCAGCAGCAGTTGTTTCTGTTCATGATAATGCAACTGCAAGTTTCAGACACTAAATTAGTCAGGAAAAATATTCCAGAGCTGAGGACAAAGTGGGGCTAGCATATATTTCATACACTTCCTATTTCTTGAGCTAGAGGCTTCTGACTTTCAGAAATACATCAGCTGACAAAGATATGCTGTGTACACTTGTCTCCTTAATAACCTGATATGCTCTTTCTTAAAGCCCAGTGACCCAGAGTACTGGCTTACAGAGACAAGGTTTCGGTATCTAGCAGCTTAACCCAAAATGTGGATCAAACAGAGCCTGAGATGCAAGTAGGTAACCAAGTCACCTTTGCAGCAGCCACGGTCTGTTCTCCATGAGATGTGCCGTGCTCCAGTAAGTATGTCATGGGAAAGAGTGACCCTGTGACACTTCACTCTGAAACAGGGGATTGCAGATAAAAAGTGCAGATTCAGATAGACTACTCCTTAATTTTTTTTTAGTATCTCACAAGAAACATTTTCAATGTTGGTTGAAAAGATCTGGTTGGTTGTCCAGGGAAAAGGGCCAATTAATGATGACATGAAAGAGCAGAGAGGATGCCTTAATTTGGAGATACTGTCAAAAATAGCTTTGAAAGAAGTTTCTGAAGCACGAGGGAGGCAGCAATCAAACATACCGTTTAGATTTCAGTTCTGCTTGGTGTTGCAGGCATTTTTTGATCTCTATCCCTATAGCTACCCCTGCAGCAGTAAACTAAGTGGGTCTAGGGTTCAGGATTAAAGCACAGCACTGGTCATTTTCTGTAGTGTCCCCTGGGGGCGGTGTCCCTAGTTGGTTCTGTCCTGGCAAACAGCAGTCCCCGAGGCGCAGCTCAAGGTTCGGCGTGTGCCGGGGCGTTCCCAGCAGACTGTCTGTGTGAAACTGACCTATTTCAGGAGAGTTTAGTTGTGCGTATGAACGCCACGTTGTGCCAGCTGGTTCCTGTGCCAAAGAACAGTTCCTGACCTGCTTTTTTTGCTAGTTAGAAACATGAGGCTTTTGACTTTTGTGATTCCTGCTGTGTTCTGTGTCAAACCAGAACCTTAGGCACTGGCTGGAGTCAAGCAGTGAGAAGATCTGAGCATTTTATTGATTGAGCAGGATTTCTGCAGAAGTTTGTACTCAAGGGAAGATACAGTTGCATTGGCTAGTGCTACCAGAGTTTATGGAAGAATTGGATATTACTATGAATAGGCTTTTATTATGAATAGACTCAGAAATGTTATTTCTTCTACATTAAATAAAATGTACTCATTAATACAACATTGGCTTTTATAAGAATGCTATACTCCCATACTTTTGACTAATGCTAAGAAGCTGGGGTACATTTCAGCAGGAAGCAGTTAAGTTTCAAGCAAATGTCAAGAACAGATGGCATTTAGGTCAGAAGAAATTAATAAAGAAAGAAAGCAAGTCACTAAAGCAAATGTGTGCTTTCACATTAAAACAGCTGAAGGTAAAAGTGAGTTGGAAAGAGGCTGAACTTTCTTAAAATATCTGTCCTAAATATGAGGAGGAGGATGGGATACCTAGGAATTGTAAACTGGTGAAGTATTACGGCTCTAGCGAAAATTGTACCATGGAGCACCTCCTTCATACACATATACATGGTATTTCTGATGCTGTCAGTGTCAAAGTGTTATAAATTAATATGGGGCTAGTATTGATGCCTCTTTTTTTTCAACTCATACAAAAGTTGGGACAAGACCAGAAGGATCTAACGAGGACAGAGGGGCGAACACGCTCATCTCTTGCACAAATGTTGAGGATTATGGATGGATAAACTCTGCTAGGTGTCTGAGACTCACTGGCATAGCTGTGTTTTGGTAGTCTGGCTGGGAACGCAGAAGACAGTATTTTCAGTGAAGGAAGGACCTTTAGTTCAGGAATTAACTTCTCCTCATCTAGTGTCCTGTGCCTTTTGCCAAAATTGTCCAGAAGAACACTCTAAAATCGTGTTTAGGAAGTAATTTTAAGTTGCAGCAGAGGAGGTTTATTTTGGGCATTAGGAAAAGAGTTCTCACAGAAAGGGTGAAAAGACACTGGAATGGACTGCCCAGGGTGGTGTTGGAGTCACTGTCCCTGCAGGAAAGACTGGATGTGGCATTCAGTACCAAGATCTACTTGACAAGGTGGTGTTTGTTCATGTGGTAGACCCGATGATCTCAGAGGTTTTTTCCAAATTAATTCATTCTGTGATTCTGTTACTTTAAATTTCAAGGAATAAGAAGAGATGTACAAAAGAATCTAAATAGGGAATCATTATCATGTACACATAATTCAAGCAAGAGCAGAACGAACTATGGCACTGTTATATGAAATTTTCTTAGTATCAGCTATACCTGTTTCTGCCAGTTTTGAAGTCTTGAGGGGCTACAAAATGCCAACAGTTGGCCTTCAGGAACAGATTACATGAATTGAGTCTATCAAAAATCTGAGACCTTTAATGAGCAAGTGTTCTGAACCACAACTTGTACAGAATCAGAAACTGTAAAACCATAGTAATGTACTGAGGAAAAAAAAAGAAAATTAAGACAAAGCTGTTATTTGCAGAAGTTCTCCTCAGTAAGTTAGGGAGATTTTGAATAAAATAGTAATAGTAATGACTGTATACAGGCAAGAGGAAATTAATTTTTTTTTACATAGATTGACAATGAGTCTTTTCCTTATAATTATAGGAATAATTAGTGAATGATGTAAACCAATTCTGATTAAATTAGGGCAGGCAAAAAAACCCCTCAAACTGAGCAATGAAGAAAAAACACAGGGCTGAAAAATTTATTAGTGGCAAATATAGTGAAAATGTGAATAAACTGGGAAGAGTCAAGACTTCAGAGAATCCCATTGGTAAGCTGCACAATTCCATGTTTTTATGAGATGTGAGCAAAATATGTTACTGGAAAATCTAGCCTGTCTTCCTATTACACCATGAACACTAACAAACATGACTCATAGGTTCAGGGAACACTATTACAATCATACTCTGCTTTCTGATGGCATAAAGTATCTCCAGAAATTCTTTTCTCTGGTAGGAAGTATTTACTTTAATACAAATCCTAAGAACTCAGTAAAAATAACACCAGTCTCTCCATAAATATTAGAAAGACTCCTGATTTCAGGGTTACTCTAGGGCTGAAAATTCAAGTTGAATGTGCTAGGAATACCAGTAGAGGCCATGGTGATTCTTTTAGCCTATAGTAAGTTAGATTTTATCCAAAGGATGCAGTGGAACATTCGGCTTGTTATGGCTGGGTACTCTTTTTGTGTCCGCCGGAGTTCTTGATGAAACACAGGACAATTGCCATAACAAATGGGAAAGGAACTGGCTTGGGCAGGAATCAAATGGACAAGACACTCAAATATGTGCAGTGAATGGGAAGAAAGCTAATTAGCTACAAGGAAAAAGCTTTGCACATCAACTGCTCTTTGATGCCCTCCCTGAACTCACTTTAATCAAAAAACAAGCTTGGGATTTAAAATCCAGGTGATCCAGTGAGAGACTTCTTGTCACTACTTGTGTGAAGACACACAGGATTCTAGAGATTAAGTCATCCTTTGTAAACCTTGTACCATTTATTGCCATAATTCTCCAAACCAGTCACTGGAAAAAATGTGGAGATAGACTCCAGTTTTGTAAGATGTATGAGGAATGTATAAACAAGGGCAAACATTATCTCCAGGTAATTGAGAAATAAAAGGGGAATCCTTTGGTGGGACCTTCCTTTTGGAAGGTACTAGGAAACCCATTGCAACAAGAGTGGGGACCAAGGGAAACTACAGCTAATGTGGAGAAAGCCTCTCATTTGCAAGACTTTAAAAGCACAAATTAAAAACCTCTTCTGATCTTATGAAATCTGGAAAGGGTTTGGTTTTTTTCTGTGCTTTTCCATTCTAATTGAACCAACACAGTGGACAGCATTAGCACCAAAAAGTAGGCAGAGTTCATGCAGCTGATGTGCCATAGCTACCCTGCACAGCAGGGCTTCCAGAAAGGGCCTGGAAGAGCAATGCAATCTTAAATGCCTGTCACAAGACAGAAGGTGGTTTCCTGCAGGTATAGGGAAATCTACAGGGCAAGTATCTCCCCATATTTTGATTTAGCAAATATTCATTCTGGAAGTGGCTGTAGAAAATCTGTCCTGTTGTTTACCTGGGTGGTTGGCACAGAATCAGACTCTTCCATCACTCCTGGTGGCTGTAAAACGTATCTGACGTGGAGCACATGACCCTCTTTCCTCTCCTCCCTTCCTTCCTTTCAGGGTAACAAGTCAGACAAGGTCTCTTTTTAGTGGTCCCACGGCTGTTAAAGGTATTGGGTGGACTGGGAGATCTGCCTGTAGCCCCAAGTGTCTAAATGGAAGGAGGAGGATTCCATGGCTAGAGATTTGGGACTCTGAAGATGTTTTGGTCCTACAAAACTCTACAGCTTCAGGCTGCAAGGTCCAGATCTTGTCAGCTAAATATATTAGTCCTAAAATGTGCACTGGGGACATGGCCACAAGCAACAAAATTCATATGGGAGGGTGAAACTGTAAGTCCATCCCACTAATGGCTTGTGCAAGAGCCCCAAATTCTACCTTTGCTATTCTCATTTCAAATTTTGTGTCTCTGTGTCTTTGTTGTCATAGTGACAGAAGGCACCAAAAATATTCTCTGGGTTTTTTCTTTGTCATGGATTCAGAACATCCTTTGGCATGTATGTTTTCTCTCCCTCATGGTTACTTTTTTCCTTAGCTTTCCCAAGAGATTTAAAAAACCCCCCAAAACCCCTGAAATAATTAATGGAGTTCACTATGCTTATGCTCAATAAATCAGATAGTAAATAATGAACATATACGAACAAATACAATACATACTAAACAACTTGGGCTGAATGTCATGATTAAAAATATATTGCAGGTACTATTTGTTTTTTATTTCACCCAACAGGAAATCTCCTGCTGGCTGTAATGGGAGCTTAGACACCTGCATTCAACACAAACAGCTGTAAGTGCCTGAACCTCACATTTGGCTTATCAAATAATATTTTGAGGTTGAGTTGTCCAAATACACAATTCCCACTTTATTCTGCTTGTGCAGAGAAGAGGCAAAGAGGGCGAGGGGTCTGTTAAAAGTTCCTGGCACTAGAAACATGGTGTGCTTTGGTCTGCAGTATGGGAAGCAGGGATTTCAAAGTCGTAGGTGCTGCTGTCTTGTTCTTTGGGAAACACAATCTACGTCAGAGTTTTGGGCCGTGCACCATGAACACAAATGAAATCAAACAATGAAGACTTAGAGCACAGGAAAGAAATTGTCTGGGATTTAACAAAAAACATAGACTTTCTTTAAAAATATTAGTAGAGCATGTTAGTTTTGAGTACATCTGATGTGGTGGTAGAGAATAAATGGATTGGTAACTCATGATCACTATTAGAAGAGCAGTGTGATGTGGCAGTAAGATGAAATATCTGTGAACAGTAATGTAAAAGACTGTGTGCAGGCAAATGTTCAGATGGACATTCATCAAATATACAAGAGAATCCACAGGAGAGGATGCCTGAACTCTACTGTGGATCAATGAAATTTATTTTTATGCCACGCTAATTAACTTTCTGAACTCCCAAGCTGACATACTTTCATGCAACACCTGTAGTGTCTACATAGAGATGAGAAAACACATCAGTGACAAGAGTACCATGGGATTTATAGTGCCTGGCAGCAGTAGTCTGGGCTTTTTGTACTTTTCTCCCTAAATCAGTAGAATTCCAAACTTAGTGTCTTGGCTCATATAAAATTAATCTGCATATAAAATTAATTATATCAGGATTGGTAAGTGTGCATCTCTGTGAAATGTAAGGGGAATGTAAATCTTCGTAGACTGAAACAGTTAAAAAGTTAATAGTGTGGTTGGTAATTAACCTTATGGAAAACACAAGCAGCTTCTAGCAACAGCTCTTAAACAATGAGGCAGGGTGGAACCTTCTTGAATGAGATTAGTTGCCAGTGAAATTAAGATGTATCTCAACTTTCTGTATTTCAGTGTTCATACACATTTGGAAATAAAGTGCTGACAATTCTCATGAACTACATCTGGATATATAAGATACCGAAGTCATGTGCATTATTCAAATAGGATATGGAAATACTCATGGACTCAAGATAATGGCCTATTTCCCAAAGTTGAAGGATATAATCTTAATTGATGCAGAACTAGATCAGTGGGAAATCAAAGTGAAATTTATCATTTGGATATGGATAAGAAGTTCCTTGGTGGCAGTGGTGTTAGAATTTAAATAGCAATTCCCTTTCTATGTTAGCTTAAAATCTTTGGATATGTATGAAAACAGACCTTTTCTCTTGTCAAGGTAAAATTGTAGGACACAGGTAGTTTGCAATAAATTGAGTTAAAAACCCCTCTTTTTCCCAAATACCTTCAAATCACAATTTTTATAAGGAAAAATAAATTTAGTGAGTCCCATGAGCCTATGTATCCTTTTGAACAATTCCAATTCACACAAAGGGACTCAATAGGCAGAAGGTTAATTTCCAAACATGCCAAATTTCAGTAAAGAAAAGGATGGATGAGCTTTTTTTGAGAGTTAATTTGCTGAGAAAGAGGCCTGGGAAAAGCAGGATGAAGATTATCTCCCACACAAGATGGGGACACAGATTTTGTGGTGTTTATGTGCACATGATCAAATACTTTTTGTGTAAAAGCAGCCAAGGCAAGAAACCATTGTGGTGGTGCCCATGTTGCTTCAGATCTGCTGGTTTGCCTGCTGAATATTCCTCTGAGAGAGCATGAAAAATAGAGATCACTCTTGTTAAAATGCATGGAACTGTGTTTGCCCATTCATAAAAGGAAGTGGTGGGGTTTTGTTTGTGTTCCCCCCCCTTTTAGAATTAAGCATGGTATGTTACCCAGGAGGGGGGAAAAGGGAGGTACCCCAGCATGTCAGGTAAGAGGCAAGTAAAGGGAAATGTAAACATATGTATTCCATTTTCTGCTTATAAGGAGAACAGGAGTTGAGCAGGAATAAAGTTTGAAACCCTAGTTAAACACCAGAGAGACAATTCAAGAAGGGTTGATTCCAAATCATCTGCTGTGGTCCAAATTTGAGAAGCCAGAGAAACCTGATTCATATTCCAGTACATCTACAGTGGAAGGATCTTCAGCTGGACCAGTTCCTTTCAGAACAATGATGCACAAACATGGCTTTTTTGCTAAACTAACACATAATTTGGACTTTCTAAGAAGAGTCACTTAAAGGCCACTGTGAATCCCAACTGTTACTGAGCTCTATTACTGCATCAGTGTCAAGCTTCGTGATCTTGTGCCTGAAACCACTCAAGAGGGGAAATATTTCCTTCTGGGCTATAACTTAGAGTATAATTATACACACTACCTCTTCATAGCTGGAAATAATCAATTAGACTTCAACCTAATTAATACTGACAACTTTCTCTAGCTATGCAATTTTGTTTATGCTAGAAGAAACTTGTTCAGTACCTCCTAGAAAAATGCTCTTCTAGGGTGGCTAATTGGTTGGAAGTATTTTCTGAAATAAAAGTCAGCATACCACTTGATGGCTTGATCCTTGGACCAGGATTTATTTTCTTTTTCTTCAAGAGAAGTGTTTATTAGATGGCAAGATTCAGAGCTTTCAAATTTGGTTAACATTTCAGAATGAAGTATCTTTACAAAAGGTAATCCGAAATCTCAAGTAAGTTGTTGATGTACTTTTGAAAAAAGTATTTACGTTCCTTACCTTGTTAGGAAGAAAAGCAGATCAGTTTTCCCACATTAAATAAGGAGAGACCCAACAATTCTCCCTGAAACAGGAAGCCTCTGAACCTAGCAGGACACTGCATCCTATGTATTTTTAAAAGCATAACACACCATGAGATTTCTTAACCAAAATGAATAATGGAAAACAACAGGTCTTTTGGTAAATTAAAATTGAATACAGTTTGTCACTTTAAAATGGAAAACCAACACTTAAATGATTAAGACTCAACATTATTAATTTACTGCAGACTTGCCAGTTAAAAAGGATCACACAGTACAATTTTCTTTTAAAAACCTTTTAAACCTAGATGAGGACATTAGGCACCTGATAAACTGATCTGTATAATGAAGTTAATGGATATATTTGGTTTTATCCCTGTCTTATCACTTCCTAGTGTAAATGAAGCCTTTAAGTGGGTATGAGTTTTGCTTTAGCATTTGAATAAAATGAAAATTAATACACCTGTACGTGCAGTGGAAACACACAACAACAAAGCTTTAATAGAATACTCAAATACTGTTTCTAAATTCCTGTAGAGTATCACCTGAGAAAATTGGAATAGTTGAAAAACAAAACCAAGGAACTTCAGTCTGTCTCCAACCTACCTCACTTGATATCAAGATAACCTTCAGGAAAGACTTTATAACACAGTGTTGCAAAAACTGCAGAAAATAGAGTAGCCTCACTGTAGAATATAAAAAACAGTTTTCAATTAATTCTAAAATGTAGCTTACTCAAAGAGCATAACTTAAAAGATAATGGAAAACACACGGTATTTGATTTAGAATACTGTGCCTCACTTAAATGATTTTCTATCCTTTTTTCTTTAAATAAGTAAATGTATTTTTATGTCCAAAATTAAATTGTGTGGTAACATGTCCATATGGGTACTGTGATCTTCCTGAAATCCAGATACATCATCACATTATTTTTTTCAAAAAGTTTCAGTGTAATACCCTAATTGCAATTTATGCATTTTTTTTCTTCTTTGCAGGAAACATCTTCCATATTTACAGAGCCCCTTCAAACTACCTTCTCTATAAGTTCATTCAGTAGAAACACAAAATTTCTTGATGTACAAAAGGGAGATGGGTACAACATTTGTATATTGTTTAGATAAAAATTTCACATAAAGTCAAACCTATTCCTCTGAAACCTTTATTATGGGAAGTGCAAAATCAATACAGAAGCAAAGGCCTATGCATTCTACATATCCTCAGAGCAGCAGAGGGAGGGACCAAAATTGACACCCTGAACTGCTTTGTGGAGGCTGTCTGGGATGCCTTCATCCAATGTAATTTGGAGCCTGTAATGATTTTGCAGAAAGTTCTGTAAAATTGTATCACCAAATAAAATGAAATCATGGTCTTTCTTTGCACTCAGCCTCTTCTGTAAGAATATATGAACGCTGCTACCAACTCAGATGTCAGAGCACACTGTTTTTCACTTTAGCTTCTTTAAATTGACAACATTGCAAAAGAAAAGAGAAATAGCTCTGGGTACCTCAAACAGCAGAACTGTAAGGAAATGTAGCAGACCTTCTCATGTGTAGCTTATGAGTTTACTTTGGAAAGAACTTTAGCACTTACTCCATCTGTGAAGGAGGAACAAAGCTCTCCTGGACTGGTACCAACTTCTATTCGTTTTGGAACAACCCCTCACCCCCCAGCTCATGTTGCAGCTCCCTTTCAATTTCTTTTTGTTAGCTTGCTTTTTTAGCTGGCTACATACACTCTGAAAATTGCAGAATTACAGAACTGGTAGGGTTGGAAGGGACCTCTGGTGTAACACTTCTACCAAGGAAGGGTAACTACAGCAGCTGACACAGGAATGTGTCCACGTGGGTTTTGAATGTCTCCAGAGAGGGAAACTGCATAAGCCCCCTGGCCAGCCTGTTCAGTGCTCTGCCACTCTCAAGGTAAAGAAGTTCTTCCTCAGGCTGAGGTGAAACTTCTTGTGGTTTTTTTTAAGGCCATTGCTCCTTGCCCTGTCGCTGGGCACGGCTGAGAAGAGCCTGGCACCATCCTCTTAGCACCCACCACTGAGATACTTATATGCATGGATGAGATCCCCTCCCAGTCTTCTCTCCTCTAGACAGGCCCAGCTCCTGCAGTGTCTCATAAGAGAGATGCTCCAGTCCCCTTAATAATTATTCTGATGGTCCACTAGACTCTCTCCAGCATGAAAAATGAACACGACTACAAACACATTCAATAATCAAATCAAACACTCATTCTGTTTTCTTTATAGACTTACATTTTATTACAGACTAATATGAAACCATCTCATATTCATACTAGAATTACTGTAATTACTTGTGAGCAAACTTAAACCAGTCTTGAATGTTTATATTTATTGCAAGCAGATTTGTATCTCCTGCTCATATATTCTACATAAGGATCCAAAATGTGGCTGAATATAAAGAAGTTATATTTGGTTGTCTACAGAAATAAAATTTAAAAATAGTACTGAAAATAAATTTTACAGTAATGTATTCACACAATGACTCTTCAAATCAAATAAATGAAGTAATATAGGATAATCTGAATATTAGATTTGAAGGCTGATTTGTTTTCAAATAAATGCACCTAAAATTGTTCAATTAAAAATAAATGTCAGTATTTGGTGCTGATGACTACAGACATCTTTAATGTTTAAAGCACAGATAACTACCCCCAGGCCCCTACAGCAACTTTCGCAGATTCTACTTTACATTAGATCATGAAAGAACCTCTAAAATGCAAAGTGTACCTAGCACAGAATTTATGTCCAAGACTATGCAGATTGAAATCCTGTGAATTTTCATAAGGTAAAAAATTAAAGCTATATAAACTGATTTTTTGATTATTCTGCAAAGTAGAATCATGTATGTTCTTTTGTAATACTTCCACAAATTTCCATTAAAGCTTTTTTAACAGAGACAGTAGCATGAGCACAAGGATCCCACTGGCTTCCAAAAGAAAAGTAGTGCAGTTCCTCAATTAAGCTATTTTTTTCTCTTATTTTTGCAAGCCAGTTGGGTCAAGACAAACAGGCTAATGCAAGCAAGAAAGTAAACTGTAAGCTTTTACATTAAGTGGCTGAACAAACAGTTATTGTACATGGTAAAACAAAAAAGATCTTTTGCCACAAGCCACTGCAGGAATATATGAGTTTCAGTGGCCAAAAAGCTTGAAATACTTTCTAAGTCTTCACGTACATTCGCTTAGCGCTTACCAGTTTCAAGACATTTATAGAAGCAGTTATGGAGACATTATGCTGTTAAAGCTGCAACAATTTAAACGAGGCAAGTTAGAAGGTTACGTAGATTTTTAGACTTTTCCTCTTTCTTTTTTTTCTTCATACATAAAAATCTGTCTCCTTTCAGTGTCCCACCCATAATCAAAGACTCTAATGCATTTTGACCTAATTTCTACTTCTTTATCTTTTTTATCTTTTGCAGTAAAACTCCCAGGTTAACACCTGCTGCAGTGGACTAGGTTTACATGGCAATAGTAACAGGGACTGACGCAAAAACACATCAAGTGAAGCCAAGTTGATGTTTTATGTTCATTTCATTAAACAGTCTATTTTAACAAACAAACAGCACCAACTTTTAAAGGTAAAAGTATTGCTAAATCAAAGCGGAAACTTCCACTTAAATTCAAGCATTCTTTCTCCTCCAAAAAATGACATGTTGAATTAAAATTTCTCAAACATGTATACAGGTGTTTCAGCCTGAACAATGTTGTCAACAATATCTAAGCAGAGGGCTACATGAAGTTTGCAATGAACTGCTTTGTTAGTAGGCAGAACAGGAATGCAGCATTTTCAAAAAACATCAAGCAAAAATTTCCTTATTTAAGGCTAAAAGATAGAACTCACAAAGTAAAAAAGCAGGAGGCTTTATAGAGTAAAAAAGCTAGCAGTTATAATATAGCACTGCAAGTACAGCGCTCTAATCGCTGCTACCACAAATCCCAACAGAACATCAATAATTTGGGTGAGACTCATAGAGCAACAGACCTGTATTTCTAATTTGACATTCATTAGAATTTTAACATTCAGCCACATCTCCACTCTAAGCTAAATTTAAGTGGCCAAAACTTATAGTTATAAAAAAAGCCTTCAAAACATATACTTAAAAAAAATAGAAATGGTGTGTTAACAAATGTATGCGTAAAACAGATTTATAAATAGCTACAGTATGAAAAATATTTCAGTGCAAAGGCAATTTTAAGATTTCTAAAAAATACATTACAAATAATTTGTTAACTACACACAAGAAATTTGTCACTGCTACTGGTATAAAATGTATACCCATATTAACTTCTTAAAAATATATACACCAGTGTTTTATGTAGGGGACGGCTCTAACTGACCAACATTCAAGTCTGCAATGGCAAGTATATGTACACACACCCACACACGTGTATGTATTTCGTAATGCTACTGCTGTAAGGACATTCTTTGAAACTTAAAAGTGCTATATGTTAAATGATAAAAAACGTTTATTTGTGGTGCTCACTGTTAGACTTTGTAAAATTCTGTTATCTTTGGTATACTGAAGATTTCATAACTCACTTTACAATCTCTGCTTGACCCAGGGCATTTTAATAACAAATCACTGTTTAATATGAAAGCTACTCAGAATACTGTGAGGAACATTTCCTTCTAAGGTAATTTTTCTTTTATTAAAAGGTAAAGTAGTAAGTAAACTTTTGCCTCTGTTTTTTCTTGTTAAAACACAAAAAAGG
The DNA here is from genome assembly GCF_009819655.1 of Sylvia atricapilla. Lineage (NCBI taxonomy): Eukaryota > Metazoa > Chordata > Aves > Passeriformes > Sylviidae > Sylvia > Sylvia atricapilla. The sequence continues at coordinate 89,848,113 of NC_089141.1, forward strand.
AAATAATTTTGCTTTACCACCCTTGTCCATGTGAAAGACAACTAACAATGTATTGGCCAGGTCTTCCAATAAGGTCTGATTCCAAATATTTTGTTTTCACACTGAAATAATTTTTTAGGTAATGTCCTCACAGAGGTATTGAATAAGGATGGCTGTTAACCAGTTGTAACCACCAAGCTGAAATTGACTGAAATCGGATTACTCTTTCAGATATTTTTGCACCCCAAAATAAAACACTGGACTAAAGAAACAACACAAAGATGAAGCTAATAGTTGAATTACTGCAAGGTAACAAATGTAGCAGAGAAAACAGAAGTGCAAGTTGGCTGTCATTCTTAAGGGAATTCAAACAGAATCCTTTGTTTCTATAGATAGAAACTGTTTCTACAGATAGTTTCTATATCCCAACTGTGGTTCACGTGTTAGTCAACAGTTGTGTGCCACCTCGTGGTTTGCTTGCAAAAACTAACAGTTGTGTGCTTAATAATGTATCTACCAAGCCTATTAGCCAGTATCTAACCACACATGCACACAAAAAAAAATTAGAATTAAGAGGATGAATCAAGACAGTAAAAGATACTCATCCAGAAAACCAGCTTTTCTTTTTTTAAGAAAAAAATCCAACAAACTGTGTCAAAAAAAGCTTAATATGTAGTACTTTCTGCTATATATGTATTTTACAATCACAGGGATAAGAAGTGAGAACTTCAGATAATGTGCATCTTTGACAAATTCAAAGATATTTTAGGCAAAATGCTTACATTCAGTTTATAAGTAGATACTGACATTGGTGATATTTACTATTTAACAGCCAACTTCACTTCATATTGTGTGTGCATACTCTACACAGGGTTTGTTTTGCCTATCTTTCTACAGGGGAAAACTAACCAAAACCATACATAGCCCTGATTTGGCCACTTACAAGGAAGTGAACATTAGAGAGTGTTTCTTGAAAGCAGATTTGCACAGAGGAAACACCAGTTTGTTCTACAGAATGAGCAAAGAAAGAAAAAAAGGACAGAGGAAAATCAGAAACAGCGTTTGCTAAATATGCTTTAGGAGAATCTCATTTGAGATAACTGAGACAATTGCTCCTGGCTGAAAATGAAAACTGTTGATCTCGAAATGTAGGTCACTGACTGAAACTATGCACTTCAAGTAACAAAGAAAACCACTAAAGATGACAGAAGTAGTAAATACACAGAAATCTTGACATAGGATGAAGAGAATTTTTAGTGATACCAGTCTCACAGTACCAGACTGTGCAGATTGTTCATTGCTCCAGTAGTTCAAAACATAAAAGGGGGGCCTACTGGCCTGGAAGGGTTCATACTTCTAGCTCTTGATCCTGTTTGTCTCAACACTACCTCAGACAGCAAAAGCCACATATAGTTTAATATGTTTCTGTGACATGTCTGTTTCCTGAAAAAATAAATAAACAAAACCACAGTTTTTAAAGGCTTGACTTGGTGTTGTGTCATATGGACGTTTCCAAACCTGACCCACTGTGGTGGTAGCCTGCACTGGAACGGCAATGCTTATTTGAATAGCCAAAGACAGATGGAAGTACTGAATAATCAACGCCTCTCCACTGCGTAAACATCACTTTTTTAGAATGAGAATTAGACCTTCTTGCTGGGGAATTGCTGCAGTCACTGCTCCTGTATCTTGGGCTTTTCAGACAGGCAAGAGGTGTGAATTCTGAGATGTGCTCCCGACAGTGCCTCGATGCATTCTGTTAAAAGGAAAGAATAAAAGAAACAAATACACAGTAAATAGACAATCTTGGAACCAAAAGTACATAAGTGTTTTCTTTCATAAGAGCACTGTCCCCTTGGTATAATAATACCTTTACCTAGATCACCACTCTGGCTATTTGTTCCATGTGAAAGCATAATCTCATGTTGCTTTGCAATCAACCAGTTTCAACATGATTAGTTTTATATTAAGACCTACAGAACCAGGCATGATTCTACACTTAACTTCTAAACCTGATAATGGACACTTCAGAGAAGAGATGAAGACACAGAGGCCCACCTTCAAATGGAAGTCTTTTAAATCAAGGTTATGTCTCATTTTGGAATTTCCCTTTGTTTTACCCCTGAATTTCTTATGTGGAATTTTAAGACAGGTTCAAGTACTTTGCCCTGTACCTCCAGAGAAAGGAAATCCTTTACAGTCAGTTTGTGGTAACAGATGAAGCTTTCAGAGTTTAATGCACTTGCTTTGTACTTCTAAGCAGTATTGAATTTTAGACTTGCTTAGGTTATGTGTAGCACCTATACAGGCAATTTATACTGTACATCTCAATACTATCTTGGTCCAATTGCCCATTAGAATTTATCTTTCTTACATAACCACTTCACACTCTGGCAGAATTGGCATGCCCACTGAGGAAATGCTCAGGACTACAAAACACCACAGCTGCATGACAAGAGTCTGCACATGTGCACCAACTGAAATAAAACTAGCACAGCCCAATGGGTTTTCACTAAATGCACATATAATTTTCAGGTATAGAGGTATCTAACATATAAATGCATTATAAACATGGTTCAAAGCAATGTTATTCCTCAATCTCCCTATTAATGCTATATGAATCACTTAATCTTCTATTCTTAATCATCCCCTTTTTCCTTGTTAATCAGAACCCAGTAGCAAAAAGGACAAAATCACAACATAAATATTAATGATGTGGCTTATAAAACTTTGGCTGCAATAAAACATGACCCTTTAATGCCAAGGTTGAAATACTACTCTTGCATAACCTAGAGCAATCTGAAAGCTCTCTTAAAAAGACACTCCTGGAAAAGTCACAAAACTATCCTAAACTGCTCACCACAGTAAGGCCTGAGTTCTTTTAAACACATATAGACCAAATAGCAACATTATTACATAAGAATCAGGTAACAGATTCGCAAATTTGCTTTGGAAATGTAAGAGGGAGTAGTCATACAGTTTGGTAATTAATTTCCCTATTCTTTCAGCTAGAAAGTGAAGCATTTTAGTTACCACAGATAGTTCTAAAAATAAAATGCTTTTTTCTACACATGGCTCTGCCTGAAGATAGTCAAGGAAGCTGATGTTTTCTACTACTACTTGTGTAACAGTCATTAAAAGTAAATCAGCTATTTTAGTTACTTTCAGCTACTTTAAAGTACTACAGCACAGAGAGGACATGACATTTGTCCTTTCCACATACTGAAAACTTTGCACTTTCACTTAGCTCCTCATACGCTGTTTTTGGGGTCAGGAGAGCAGGCAGGGACTGGAGCAGTCGTGGCATCCAGGTGGGATTCATTAGAATAAAGAGTGTACCTTCTTACTCATTTGTGTAAGCAGTAGCAAAGCAAAGAACTTCATTCTGCTGGCCTTCTGTTTGGGGAATTTAGCTCACCACTTACGCTGCTGTCTCAGCCAAATTATCACACTTCTCTCTTGATCTGAGGCAGTGACACGGCAATGCCCCGGTGTGTACAGAACACAGCACTGTGGCAGACACTGTCAGATGCACAGCCCAAGTCTTCTGACCCAAGGTCGTATTCACAAGTAACTCACTATGATTACCTTCACATATTACCATCTGCATTTAGTCTATATATGTATTCAAGAACATGAAAAATGATGGATAAACTGCTTGTGGGTAAGAATTATCTCTGACTTTATGTATTCTACATTGTGTTGTGATGTGAGTACATACTACAGTGATGACTGCAGTTCTTACAGAAGAAATGTCACACAACACCTTTATATAATACACTGCATTTATAGGACATGAATATGGATATATCGATTTATGCGTTTGCTTCACATGATTAAGTTTTTGAGACAAAAAGATCTTACCTGTGGCATGGAACATCTCTTGCAAAAACTAGGCTCGCCAAGTAAAACATAATGATTTTGTATCAACACTGATAAAGTACATCAAAAACTCTGGAGGAAACAGTTGATTTGTAAATAGCACCAATAGAAATTAATCCAAATTGGCAACACGTACAGTACTGTTACCTAGCTTTGATCTAATTATGGCTCGGAAGGTGAAAGATTTCCTTCAAGAAGTGGCCCTTCGCAGTTCGTCAGTGCATTTTGGGCTGTTTTATGTCTCATACTCTTCTGCAAGGATGAGGAAAAACAGTGAGACTCTTGCTGAATACAAGAAATGAGAATGAACTGTACCATTTGGTAACTGTTATAGCAAAGTCCTGTAAAAGTGATGGATTTTCTGATAGATTTAAAAAGGAAAAGTTATCCAGTGTAAAACAAGGTTTCTATTTCTGGATCCTGAGATTAAGCATTAGAGGGTGTTTTTAATTCCATTTCAAACTCTGTTAAAAAATTACTCTCAGAAGCACTAAACTGACCAAGCACTGTGGGCTGTGTCCTGCCCTCTAACAATAACCTGCACTGAATGGGAGAGGTGCCTGTGCTAGCACGAGGCCAAATCCATCCTACATTAAGGGGTGGACATCCCCCTTCACTACTCCCGTGAACAACTGGCAGCTGAAGGGAGCGCCTCACACCGAGGTGATGGGGCGGTGCTAATGAGGGCTGACTTACAGCTTAGTCATTACACTATGGGCCAAGAGGGCCGGGGAGTTGCCAAGGAAACTTCTTCCGCAGCATTCAAATATTGCAACGGCAAGATCCATTGCTTTGTTTCCACAGAGGAGGAGCCTGACACGTGACAAAGGCAGCAGTTTGCTGGGGAACACTTTTCTGAGCGCCCAGTGCAGTTGTTCACCAGCAGCTAAGCCCACGGCAGAACAGAAGAGTGATGAATTCCCAGAGAAGCTTCCCCAGGCAAAAGGACCACTTTGGGTTTCCCCAGCTGCAGCAAAGGGTAAAGATCTCATAATATGGCTGATGGCCCAAGCTTCTGACTGAGTGAAAGCGAAGTAAGAAATCATCAGTCAAAAACAAAGAGAAAAAGAAAAATATTTCTTAAAAACGGATGAAAGTACAGAAGTCATTTACAGTTCAGAAACTAAACACCTGGTATTTCAGCTACCAAACACTTGGAATTGCTGAAACACTGTCAGAGTGAAAATTATAAAAATGGAAATAGGATAATTTAAATTGAATTTATATTTTTGCCAACAGAGTGGCTGAAATTCTGCTACTGACAAAAGAAGAATAAAAAAGAAGAAAATATAATCAAAGTAGATTTGATATATTAAAAAAATATCCTATTGCTTTTTAGAAGTAAAAGCTGAAAGAAACCTCACAGCTGCACAATCACCAGTTAAAGCACAAAATTCAATTTGTCATTGAGCCAGAGTTGCAGAGATTACATATATAAGAAATAAGTAGATTTTGACCAAAATTACCAAAAGGCAACAGATTCCTCCAAAGCTTTTGCAGAAGTTATGTTTTAGCCCAAGAAAACAGTTCATATGTATATATATGTATATAAATATCAATTTACATGCACATATATATACATACATATATATATACACTCATATGTACATATATGTATGTCTATACTCATATATGTCTGTATGTGTATATATATATATATATACACATATATATACACACACATATATATATACATATATCAGGAAAGCGCTCTGAAAAAACCTCACAGTTATATGCGGTATGTTTAAAAACATCCAAATGTTAATGATGGTAAACAATCGCTCACCACACACTGGAGTGACTCTCAAATAACTGAAAAATTTAGAAGTATAATAACTGCATCAAAGGTTAACCTGGGAAAAGTAACCTGAGAAAATATCACTAGACCTCTGTTAATCTTTTCAATTGTTCACAAAGCCTTTTTGTTATAAAGAAAGCAGAATCACTTTTAGGAATCCAGTACATTTAAAATAATTATTTGTAAGTTCAGTTCAGACCAATCCTAAGGCACTTAAGAGGCAATTTTAGTCAGAGTTGTTGATAGCGAAAAAAATTGTGGTTTTCCTCTAATTTACATAATTACAATAAATTTCATTGACTATATATTTTTGAGGGGGAAAGAAGGAGGAAATACATTTTTTTATCTTAACTGCTTAAGAAAGAAAGATATAAAACCTGCAATGGAAGCCAACAGTCTCTGAATATTAAGTACAAAACAGTTTTCTTGCAGAATGTAGAGGAAACAAGATTTACTAGCATTTTTTCTACTTTTATATTAAATAATGTCATAAACTTTCTGATCTTGAGCTGTTTTCTTTCTAGAAGGAGCACAGAATTTCATAAAAGGGAATATAAGAAAAGCTCAGTTTCAAAATGCATTCCTGAAAAAGAGAAAAAACTGCATTTTCTAGCAGCAGAGAAGATACATTAATATATTCCAAAGACTGTTTAAGTGGTTACCAGTACCACATTTCCAATACAATGCTAGCAACATCAGCCCAATCAGAATTATCACTTGTTTATGTGGCCACTATCCTACTTATTCAGGTACAGTGGAAACACAACATGCATTCATCTACAGACAGACCAATGATTAAAATGAGGATGTAAGAGTCATAGATTCCTGAGACAGAAACATTCTGTAAATTGCAGCAAGAACAGTGACAAAAATTGATAGTGACAGTGATGGACTGTGACAACAATTCATAAAATCCTTGAGATACACAGAAGGAAAAAAACTGTACTAAAAAGTATCCCTCAAAATATAGCTCACACGAATCACAAATGGAGATAGTGAGTATGGTAAATAACTTCTGATGATAAACTTTTTAAAGTCCTTGGAATGAAATGGCCAAGCATGCAGAAAGGCAGAAAAAAGTCACCTTTTGTTCCATTAGAAACTTAGACTGCTTGAAGTCTGAGAAAGCATAAAGATGGTGGACTGCTCAACAGAAAGGCACTGATGTTTAGTCTGATTTCCCCAGAAGATTGTAGGAAGCAACCGAGCACATCATTTATGTTTAAAGCAAGGTAGCAGTTATTTAGAGAAAGCAGATTGGAAGACAGGAAGAAACAAAGAGAGGGAAGAGGAAACACAAGCAATATAATTGGTTAAAATCACAGATCTTTGACTAAATATTAGAAAATTGCCAGTGTTGAGCCCCAAGTCTGCTTTACTATTGATTCATTTTCCAGTACCAATACACAATGTCTGTAAGAAATGCTATGATACTTTTGTTAGGGGTTTTTATTTACTAGCTTGTTTTTTTACCTTAACCCTTGCTCATTCTCTCTCTTTAGACTTTTAAATTAACTACTCAGAATCTATACTGAGGTCAACTCCTTGCACAAGTAGTACAAATAGCAGAGACATCTAAGATCTCCAAATGAAAAAAAGCATTAAATACTGATCTGGGAATGCTTTCCTGCTATTCTTTATTCTTTCCTAAAGTGAGGCATTATTACACCCGTATAGTCTAGGAATATAAAACAGTAGCAGAGGGTTTTACATTAGCCACAGGGATATCTTTTTTCCATGGTAGCAAAGTTCCTTTATTCCTCTCCTCTTAATGCAAAGTAGCTTCTCAATTAAACATCAAAATCCTATCTAATCCCTTCTGTTGTTGGTAACTCTTTCTTTTAACCTACTGGTGGCAGCTGATGGTCTGAAAAGGGCAAGGGCAGTAACATTAGGTTTAAAGTTCAGCACCTCTACTGTCCTTCACGTTCTATCATATATAATATATAAAAGTTTACTGTGGTTAGAATACAGGAAACACTTTGTATTCATGTCCTTCCCACAGAACCTGGCTTCCTCTCCAGTCTTAGAAGAGCTGACCTGTATTTACACAGTCATTTCTCCTTTTGGGCTCATCGGGAGAGAAAAGATTTTAAAATCCTCGTCCCACTGGCACAGCAAGGCACATTTATGTACAAATAATGGACCAGAACAGGCAAAACATAAGTTGAAATATAAAAGATGAAAAAATTATTAATAGGATATGAGTAAGTTTTAATACATGTGTTTTTGTAACAGGCATCAGTAAGTTATCAGATGTAAGTGCCTCTTATCTACCCTTATGGAGATCCCAATCCCCTTGCTCTTCTTATCTCCTCAAATCAAAAAACATGTTGAGCCATGTAGCTGTCTCCCACCATCCTCATCAGCTGCTTTCCCTGTGGTTGCTGGTATGGAGACACAAGTGTTGCCCCAGGACTCAGGTTAGTGCCACCACATAAATAACAGGCAGCATCTTTCACCATATTGTTCGGACACCACAGATGAGGAACCTCTGCTCTAATCTCTGACCTTGGCCTAGGTGATTAGACATTTGTAATACAAAAAACCCCCCCTAGTTTCACAATGAAAAAGATTATTTACCTGGATTCTTTCTGTTGCTGTAGGCCACAACTGCCTGCATAAGACCTTCTTCAGAACATCTGGAAGAAGGCTGACAGTTATGAGCAGAATTATACCCAGCCACGCAGGCCCACTGGACAGCATTTGCATGAACACATAATACATCCTCTGATAATTGAGAAAAGGCCTGGGAGGAAGAAAGATAAAATAATTATTTCAAAGAAAAGCTGACAGTATTAAATACAAGAATTATGGCAGTGATGAATTACTTCAGGTTCAGTTTCCCAGTTTGTGGGAGTTTGCTCATCCCAGTCTTCTCAACGGGAGAGCTAACCATGCATCTGGAGAGAACTACTCTCCTTTTGTTTTCCAGACTGCAGGAAATACCATGCTGTCCCCTCCTTGTCATAGTGTCTCTCTCTTGCAAAGTTAAATTAAGTTCATTTTTAAAGTGTATATGCTCTTCCATGTACCCTCATATTGTCCCAGGTATTTTCCACCTTTCTTCTTAGTGTCCCACCCACCATTCCCCTGGTCTTTGCTAAGGCACACTGCTTTGTATGTATTCTCAGAGTAAGGCTCGTTAACCACACTTATTTTCATACCTCTCAGGCTCCCCTAAGCATCTCTAATGCTTTCATGTTATGCTCCCCATCCTATTCACCACATAGTTAATTCAACCACACTATCAATACCTTCTCTTCACTATCTCCCTGTATCCCATGCAATTGCATGATTATTAAAATGCCATCACTGTATGTGACTGGGAAGCAGAGGCCATAATCACTAAAAGCCAAGATCAAGGGACAGTTTGCAGCAACACTGCGGTGTAAAACCCTGTCAGTTCCCTGACAGTTTCCAAAATTTGATAGTATTTGCATACTAAAAAGGTAACTAAACTAAAATACATTTTTCTATACACACAGTCACTCTCTAGTACACAGCAGCAAGGTTGGTTGGAAAACATTATCTGGGAAAATGTCACTTCTGCAAACTGATGCTGAAGAAACTGAGATCTGATCTTACTAGAAAAAAGAAGAGGCAGCTAAATATCCAAGGAGTTAAGAGGTAGTTACTCATTTGCAAAAGACACCCTATATCCAAATCTCTTCTCTAAATTAAATGGCATCTTAATGACCAAGCAATAGTTAGCCCCACTCCTTCTCTGGTCTCTCAAAATATTGGGTAATCAAAGTAGAGTGACTCCAGCAGTAGTTAAAAAGATGGCCTTGTAACTGACAGCTCTACAAGTGTGAAACAAAATTTCCAGATCCTGATAGCAATCAGGCACAGTAAGAAACTGAACTTGTTTCAACTTGATTTCCTTTCCAAAATTTTCAGTTTGACTTTTAATAGCAAACACCCCAATATTTAAATTGGCTATGCACAAGAATTATACTAATTCCTACAGAGCTTCTTACCAACACGAATATGTAGGCGATCAGACACTTACAGTAACTCCACTTTGCCAAGTAATGAGGCAAAACAGTGAGTTCAAACACAGGACCCTTGGACATCCACATCACTTCAATATTGAGTTCCACTCCCTGTCTCTAGTTTTGACTGCTACAGCTAGCTTCCAAGACAAGCTCAGCAGCTGGTGAGTAGTCACCAACTGCACAGACATGACCTATTCTGTGACATTTTGAATCAGAAGGGCAACATCAGCTCCTTGAACCAACCCTTGAGCTGCTTTTGACTGACACTACTGAGATAAACCCAGTGGTAGTCTGGGGTCTGATATTCTCCTTGTGTTCTTCTTTAAGAAGATTTTAGCAGACATTCATTGCTAGAAGAGCTGAGTACTCTCCAGTTAGCAATTATGATGTGTTTAAAATAGAGTTCTGTATTGTATAAAGGCTAAATTTAATTCTGTGACAAAAAGGTAAAGTATTAACAACTTTATGTTTCTGAAACAACTTTTGCAATGCAATGAATATTAGGGCTCATACCAAATAATTCCTCCCCAGAGCAGAGAAAAGACAATGTAGAATATCAGTGATCCCCAGATCATGAAGTGATTTATCCACGTCCAATAGTGTGTATCTAGTGCAAGCTGAAAAAAGAGATATTATATGATGTTATTACTATCTAGATGCAACAAGAAATCCCAGCAGGAGATAAAATAGAATTATACCTTTTGAAAATAGGGAAGAACAGAACTAATTCTACACAGAATTAGTTAAAAACATCTTTGAAGTTTCAGCACAGTTAAGAAGACACAGATAGCAAACTCTTTACTTAAAGTAATAAAACAATGCATGGTAATAGAAAGAAATCAATATAAGAAAGCAACAATTAAAACCCAAATTTTAAGGAAGTGGATAAAATACAGCATACCTTACCTTAAATGTAACTGTGAATACAAGCACAGTGAACACCACTGTTCCAAAGGTCCAAGTTCCAAACATCTATAAAAAATGGTCCAAAGCAGTTATAGGCAATATTGTCCACTGTGTTGTAAATTGTTCAGAGTGAACATCTTAAAACCTAGTATTGTTTTGTATCATGAACTGACATTTGAGCAAAAATTGAATTCCTACATGATCTATCCAGTGCAAAACGGTTCTGGTTTCTTGTTCTGTGTATACACACCTCAGATTTCAGACAGCCAGAAAAAGACCAGAACCAATGCTCTGAACGTGAAGTTCACAAGTATATTTCCTAATAAAAATCAAAGGTAGCACAATTAACACATCACTGATATTGCAAAATGAGCTGCAGTCGTTTCACTAATCTTCTTGGACATCATCTTTTTTCTGATTTCCCTTCTCTGTTGGATGTCCTTGGCATCCAACAATTTCAAGGTGGTTCAACAGCATGTTATACAGATAAGCATAAGAATGTTTTAACCATACAAGTACAAAAACATCTGCATATGTTTTAAGATAAAACACTTTTAGCTTGTGTTTGATTTTTCTCCTCACTTGTATAATGACATAAAAACACTTCAGCTTTTCAAGTGGGCAGAAATGACCATTAATGCTGATGCAGGGAAGAACTAGTGGTGATAACTATCACAGAAGATAGCTTGGACTTCAGCAGCTACCAGATGACCAGGTTCAGAATCCAGAGAAATACTGAGAAAGTAAGCAATAGTTAGGACACTGTATTTTAGAAGAGACTGTGTTTGATTCAGGGTATTGCACCCATAAAAGACAAGTGCCCAAGAGATCTGAATTACTTTGGAAGGTAACTGTTGAGATGTATGAACTCCGTTCTGCAGTTACAACTTCAAGAATGAGACAACTTCCATGCAGGCATGGAATTTCAGCAGAAGATCCAGTTGGCAAAGTAGGATGTTACTGCATGAACAAAAAGGCAAAATGGGAACATTGAAGAGGTGATAAAGTGGGCAGGCAGCATACAGCATAAAAGCAGAGGAACAAATCACAAACAAAACTCAGCTCTAACTAGGATTTCTGAGGGGTGTTGAGGGGGACAAAAAGGATATTTACAGATATCCTTGCTTCAAAGGAAGAATGCCAGCCCACTGATGGAGTGGTAAGACAACCTAATGGAAGGTTTCAAAGAAAACCTTTGAATTACTCAATACTCTGGATATTAGTCTTCGCAAGCAAAACCTGCTCCTTGCATTTAGCAGTAAAGCTTGGGAAGGAAAGGAGCAGGCAACAGTGTGGGACCAAAAGGTTGAGTTGATCTCAAGGAGGAAAAGCAGTGGATGCAATATATTTTGAATTTAGCAAGGCATTGACACTTGGACAATAAGGAAGCAGGGGCTGGCTAAATGGACTACTACTACAGCTGAAAACAGGTTGAACCACAGGATTCAAAAGTCCCTGATGGATGGCCGGCTTCTGTTAATCAGTCAGTCAACTACACCATGAACAGCAAACTGGGCTGGAAATTGTGGAATACCCCTGTCAGTGGCTGGATGATGACAGAACACCACAAACAAACTACCAGGTGGTATAAAAATAGAGAACAGCTGAAATAACGAATGACAGAGTTTCAGTCCAGAGGAACCTCTGCTGATTTGAGATGCAGGCTAAAGGATACCTTATGGAATTAAATAAAGAGAACTGCAAAGATTTACACCTACGATGCAGTAGCAATCCAGGAAGTGACTGGCTCTGCAATGGCCCTGCTGAAAAGGAAGTTGCAGTGGGGTTATGTGGACTCCAGGCTGAATACAAGCCTATATTGTGCCCTCTCTATACATAAGGTAAACTGCACAGCAACTGGGAGGAACATGGCCACGGAAAAAAGGTTTTTATTCCCATCTACTCAGCTACAGTGAAGTAAAACCTGGAACACTGTGCTTGATTTTGGGCCCCTCAGTTCATGAGTGACGTGAAAAAAATAGGAAATGATCAGTGGCAGGCAACCAAGGTGTTTAGCAGCCTACAGCTCTTCTGCAAAGAGGGGTGCAGTGCTTACTCTGGTGAAAGGAAGGCTGAGAAAATCTAGCAGCTGCCCACAAATATCTGAGGAACTACAAAGATGAAGATCTGGAACCCCTCTTTAACAACAAGAAATATTCTGCTTAGCTACTGTGAGAAAGTTTTCCACCATGAAGACAGAAAAACATTGGAATAGGTTGCTGTGGAAGGTTATGGGATCTACGTCTTCAGAGATACTGAAAACATGAAAAAGGCTAGACAAAGCCTTCAGCAAATTTATTTTAATTAGCTCTGCACAGAGCAGTGAGTTGAACTGGATCATGTCCAATCTACACTTTTCTGTATGAGCTCACCCAATATTACATGACAGGGTATCCATGCGGGAAGTTGAACACACTTGTGTGAAAAATTGTGAAAGAAGACCGCAGCCAGCCACACGACATAAATCAGTAGGAAGCTAGGCTAAGACAACACAATCAACTGTGAATGGAAAAAAATTAAAATAAACAAATTTCTGGCCAAAAGATTCATTATTCTCAGTAAGCATTTCACTCTTCTAAAACTACTTACTGTGTGACCAAGTCTATTGAACACTAACTAGATAAAATTCAGAAAACCTTCAGCATTTTCATTTTTTACTTTGATGTGTAATAGGCTTATACCATCATTTTATTTTCTGTGCCCTATAAAAACTTGTGCAGTGAACACCAGACAGGAACCTGGATCAGTAACTACCAATCATGCTGTTTACCAACTTGCTTCTTGCAGTTAAATTTTATAATATTCTGGTGTCATGAGCTCTCAGAGACCCTACAGTCAGTCTAAGTTTCTGCATAATGAATCATTTGTCCATACTTGCAATAAAAGCTGCTAGATGAAGTAAAGAATTTGAAAAAACCTTCCCCTGTTTGTTAGGCTAGATAGAAAACACTGGTCTGCAACCAAACCTCTTATCCACTCATCTTATTGACTCAGAAAGTGAAGTCCCAGCACAGGGATAAGATCCATAAAGCTGCTACGTTAGCACAGAGAAAGGTAAGTGAGGCAATATGGGAAGGTGTGAGTTACAAAAATTCATAATGTTTTCTTAGTATTGAACGTCTCAAGATACTATTCATGTCTTCAGGCAATGAATCATTCTTTTCTAAGTCTGTTTGTTAACATCTAGATTATTAACAACTATTTTCCTATGTTCTGCTCCCAGCCTATCCAAGACTCCCCTTCCTCCTCCTGTGACTGTATTTGTTGATTTTCCATGTTCCAATTCAGCATTCTGCTCACCTATCTTCCTTCTTGTTGTTTTGTATTTCTCATTCTGTTATTCCTTTTTACTTGGTTTCTCTCAACCGAGCTTAATTGCATTTAATGTACTCTGTATCAAATGTTAAAATAAAGAAAATCACCCAGGAAACACATTTTATTATATGGGTAAACTAAGATGACATCTGCAATGACTTCTACAGTGTCTCTCTTTCTTCTTACCTTTTTTTCTGTAGCTGGTTTCTACCTAGTTGGGTTTTTGCAACACCAACCTTGATGTCCTATCCATAGTGGAACATCATACACACAAAGCAGTATCACAAATTAGTAACAACTGATAGGAGATAAATCTTTGGCATCTTAGTTTTGCTCATGAGACAATGACCAGTATATCTCAGTAATCTGAAATACACTTTTCTATTATTCTAGTAGTATCTTACTACAGGAAGCAAATAGTTTCAAACTGATTTCAAAACACTGAGAAACATTTAGGGGGAAACTGTGTGGAGGCAAGCTTAATTGTATGTTCATTTTATTCTGACAGGCATCATTGTATGGAAAAGATATCGACTTTGTTCATTTTTTACTGGTTTTGTGATAATAGTGGTTAGTTCATTTGTGGGGAAAAAAATTTAAAATTTTTGCTTCAGTACCTATTTTAACAGTCTGGAAACTGACTTGTATCACTACATATCACTTATGGCATTAGTGTTACTGTCAACTCTTTTATGTTCTTTACTGTTTTCTACCTTTTCCCTGTTCAATGATAACATATTTGTTGCAGCAGCAAACCTTTCAAACCTTCAAATTCTTCACTGACTTTTTCCAGATGTAAGCATAATTTAAAAACTGGGAAATAACTATCAACACCTATTAGCTTTCATGTGTGTATAAACTCATGTAAGCATCTCTGACTATTCCTGAACACTTGAAATTTTCAAGCCTTTAAATCTAAAATTGCAGCTCAGTATCTCTCAAGTCTTATACATAATCACAGGCACGCATCCTCAATAAAGACAAATTTTCTAATACAGATACTCAAGACTCAGAATGTCTCCTCAAGCAACACATTATCTTTAAGTGTTACCATGGGTATCTAGCTGTAGACTTGAACATTTGAAATTTGAGAATTAGGCATTAATCTGTCTTCAGAGCCTTAGAATTAGATTGAATGTGTGCAATGGAGGACAAGTAGAATTTCAGAAAGGAACTGAATCAGAATATTTGCAACACAAACTGCTTACAAGATTGGTACAGGTTATGATAAGTCTAATTTTCAGCACCATAAGTATATGGTGATGAACAATTTTGGACATCTAACAGAGAGCATAATGGTACCAAAAAAGCTGTAGAGCAGCATACAGTTCTGTCTAGTGGAAGTTTATTCTGTCCTTAGACAAAATGCTTTTTAACAAGCGTTCGCTCTCACACTAGAAGTTCATTTCCCTGACAGATGTCACAAAAGTGGTTTTTAATGATACCTGAACATTGCATTTCTAGCAAATGTATGTTGCGTACAGGCAAAAAAATTGTGTAGAGTTTATCTTCCCTCTCACTTTGAGCACATTTTCTAAGCCCATTAAAGCACATTATAGCATAAACTGTAAAAAAAATTCTACAGCAGAGAGTCAGCAACAAAATGTAGGTTACAGAAAAGCATACAACAGAATAACAAAATGCAAGGAAGCAAAAAGCTTTTTTTAAAGTTCATGGTTCTTTACCACACTTCATATATCTCAATATACTTTGTACAAAGTTCTTTTTATTTTAAGTACTTATAGAGTAGCTATAAAGAACATTTCTAACTATAGGCTTAAATGATATTTTACTGCTCTTTAACAGTTTAATTTAAGAACAGTGAAAGATGAAATGGATATCATGACAAATCCACAATAGTCTTACCATGTGAGTGCTGGTTGTCATTAACTGAGGATAGGAAGAGAAGCAAGTAGCAAAAAGAAAAAAAGCACACAAATAAAATAGACCAAAATATCAATGGATAAAATAAATAAAATGCAAAAGTTCATAAAATTTGCATTCATGTGACTGCAAAGCAAGTAGAGATAGATTATTTTAAGCTGCTATATGTAAAAAATAATTAAACTATTAAAAAGCTTGTTATATTTAAGATATTTTATGATCATTCATAACTACTCTACTGAGAGTTTTTTTGATACATTAAACAGATATTCATCAGATGCATGTTAAGTATGAAACTGAGAAGTTATTGTATAAATTCAGAAGTAATTTATGTTATTTATTTCTCCTAATTAGTGTCCAATTCTATGTCTCTGCTTACTAAAACGCGGTATGTTTCATTGCATAAATCAGATTTTGTTAAATAGATAACCCATCTATCTCACTGTAACTCATAAAAAGTTATCATCTTGCATGAAATATTGAAGAAAACAATTAAATCTATGTTCATTTCACAACTGGCATTAAAACAATTACCACTGAGTGATGAAATCCAACACTAACCTGTCCATTGCTGGTCACAACTGTGTTGTCTAACAATAAATAGGCACCAAAGAAAAATACCACAGCATCAAACACTCCTAGGAATGTCCAATAAATAAATGCACGCCAGCGCAGCAAAGCATTCTTGGCAACATCTCTGTGTGAAACAAGAAACGTGTTCACTATCAGCAAGTTTGAAAATTCCAGTTAAATGAGATAATTCATATTGTTTCTTGAAAACCACATTTCCCAATTACAACTGTCTACCACTTCAAATCTAACTCCTTCCTCAAAACGCCTTTTTAACTTATTTTTATTTAATTCTTACTAAAGCCTTTTTACTGCTCCCTGTAATTCTGCTTATTTCAACAATGGCAAACTCCCTGTGCTGTACCCATTTACTTTTCAATCTTTTTACAAAAGGTATCTCTTTTCCAGTGCTTGCTGTGCATGCCATGATCCATTGCAGATATTAAATGGAAACACTAGAGGTCTCTGGAGATTTTGCTTTATTTCCCCTAGGATACAGACTACTGCAACAAAATAAAACATGAATTTTATTCTGGAATGTGAAACAAGGGGTTTGCAGTTGACTTGAAGCTTCAGGTCAAATAGAGTTTCTTGAATGTTTTTCCACAAAAACATACATGGATCTGTCAACAACAGAACGCTTCATTAGCACGCATTTTCTTACTACGAAAACTTTTAAGTGTTACAACTTCAGTTCTTGTCCACAGAAGGGGTATGTATCAACTTGGCAAATAGTATAGAATGTTATCAGAGTATATCAGGACACAAACTAAATGAAAACTGAGTTAGAGAAACATTTACTACCAACCAGTACTTCCACCATATGAACTTTAAAGACTGTCTGATGACCACATAAAGTAATTTCTCCCCAGAGACTAACAATACAGAGTGCAAACCCATATGTGGCCAGCAATAACCTCATTTGGTCCAGAACAACCCCTATTGCCAAAACAGCTTAGCAATACCTCTCTTAGGTATCAAAACCCACAAGTCTCTAACAAATGACTAGCTTTCATAAACCAAAACAGGCTTCCGAATTACCATTTCAAAATTAAAAACATTCAAAACATCAAAGAGCAAATAAAAACGTGACTGTTGGAACGCAACAGTAATCTCTTGTATTCCTCTTCAATTTCATTGGTAAAAACATATCACTACATTGACTAATATTACATCTTTCAAATCATGTTTTTCCTTTGATTACCTACTCTTACCCCTCCCAGAAATGTATTGGCTTTGCAGCTACACAGATCTAAATTGGGCACTGTTCGTAATTTAGATGGCCAAATGCAGTTAATTGGCAAGACCTGTATTTCAAGTGGCTAAGAACCTAAACAAGTCAATTCCAATGCCCAGAAGTGAGTCAACAATATGCAGAGGACAATGCTGGACATGACACAGAATACATCCTCTGATACATTCTAACACTCAGTCGTCTTTTCTTTCAGAATAAAATGTATATAGAAAAAACCCAGCATGTTTTCTTTTTTTAGAAGACTTCTGTTCCCCATGTTTCCTCCCCATGGCTGGAGGAAAATAAAGAGTACTAAAATAAATCTCCTATTTTAATTTGGTTAAACAGTGATTTCTATTTTGCTCTCACTCCCTTTGTAGCAAATGCTTGGTGTGGTTTGCAAATGTGCATGTAAAAACACGTTTATCTATTGTACTTTGTAGGCCATGCATGTTGTCTTCAACGCTTCTGTTGCAGTGTATCTGATATTCTACTGTATCCCTGTGATAGAGAAATGCTGGGGATTTCCACTGTAAGAGACACGGATCCCACAACTGAACAGTCAAACTTTGGCGTACAGTGTTTAAATTTTACCTGTACAGGGAAGGCTCTCTCTTGAGTGTGTCTGGACTGACATGTTGTTCCATTAGACTGTACAAGAGGATAGGAAGGGAGGTGAAGCTGATATTGTACAGTGTTAGATACGCAGTATCATATAAAGTCTGTAGATGGAAAAGAATTGAATCAACTACTTTATATTAAAAATTAAATCTTACTTTAAAATTAAATCCTTTGCATGAGACTTGATTTAAAATGAATGTATGAACTTCTGCAGAAACCAAACTTATATTGTTTCAGAATGGAGACAAATACCCCTGAACATATATAGGCCACAACTCTCCACTTGTATCTCATTTACCTGGAAGAAAAAGATCAGCTAAAAAATCCATTTCACGGACCAATCTGGTCCACATCCTGGCTCTTCCTACTGTTTCAGCTGTAATACCAACTTCAAAGTACCCAAACTGAACAGCACATTCCTGTAGAGGCAGAAACTCTGACACAACATCCATGTATCCCCTCCCCTTTTATCTCCTCAATGTCTATAAAACTTGGAGATATTCACAACTCCAGAGGTTTTTCAGCTCTGAGTGACTGCAACAAGCTTCACAAAGAAACATCTCAATATGTCTTTGATTCTTCTTCTCACTGAGATGCTTTTTCATGCATGTATCATCAGTGTACCCTCAATCCTACCCTGTCACCCCACAAAAAGAGCTGTTTATGTCCCCAAACCTATCTGGTGATCATTCATTCTGGAAAAATTGCTATCAAAATCCCCTTTTCAATTCAAAATTATGTTTATCACTTAAAAAGATAAAAATTAAGCTAAATTTTCATAACACATGCTTTCATATCTAAATCCTAATAACGCTTTATAAAAACCTACAAATTTTCAGTGGTTGTTTGAAATGAAAATCAAAACAGAAAAAATAGTTTCGCCATTCTAACTCCTCCTGGGACTTTCTTTCAGCAAATTCAAAGCAATAGTACTATTTTCCTCCAATTAAATCCAATTCTCACTCAATTTAATACTGAAAATATAAACCCTTTTTGTCTAACTTCAGTCATCCATTCCTTTTTTTTTTTTGCTCTCTCATTCAGAAGAAAGAAGAGGTAGATCCATTCTACACAGATGAGAAGAAGAGAGAAGACAAAATAAACAAATTTTAGGAAGGCAAATACTGGATTTTCTCCTGAACGATGGCATTTTTCTGGTGAGCAACAGTTCACTTTTCCTCTATATTTCAGTTTTGATATTTTCTTTTCAACTAATTGAATGCTGCTATTCATTTGAAATTTGTAATTTATACCTGTTCATGCTAGAGAAGATTAGATCATTCTCTCATTTTCATTCCGGATTCTAAAAATGAACAACTGATTCAATTACTCATCTTTCAGGATTTCCTCTATTCGTGTCCAGTAGGCTTAAATCTAACTGACTATATATTTCCCACAAACATTTCACTTTGCACTGCCATTTCCATATTGTATTGTATATACATTTCCAAATATTGTATTTCTGTATTCCTTGACTTTAACATTCCTTTATGGTAATTCATAAAACTGACTTCTGTAACTTAAATGCAGTTGCCACTGAATAAACCAAAAGGGATGTTCTTCGTGTAAATTAGCACTAAATTCTCAGGAAGATCCTTTTTTTGTTGTTGTTAAAAAAAGCAAAAGAGATAACATGATATTGATGGAAAAAGATCAACTAACCTGTTGTGAAAACCCACAGAAGAACTGATATAAAAACTGAGGAAAAATGAAGCAGACATTCTGAAAAACAAAATTACTGTTGTCAAGCAAAATGGAATAACTAATTTATATACAATGCTATAGATATGTATATCATAGTTTTTTAACACTAACAACAGTGAGCATTGCAGGAACAATAGAAAAAATGACATATATTAAACCCTAACAGTCACATCTTGCAGTAATACTGTTAGAAAAATCCACTTAAAATATTTCCAAAATAATCTTGATCACCTACACTACCTTAATGAATTTAGCACAACTTAATTCACAGTAATGTCTAAATTCTCAAATACTATTTCCAATGTGAATTAGAGGTACACTACAGAGATAACCTGGAAGGCACTGGAAATAAGAAGACCAGTCTGAGATAGAATTTGTAGGACATGAAAAAATAAGATTAAAAATTTGGTTTTAAATATAACATCTATTACAGAATCTACCTACATAAAAGCTATTTCTCTTCTTTTCCAGAATAAAAACAATAATCCCATTTCAGTACTGCATCTGGTACTCAAGTAAATCTCTTTATGCAATTGTTGCTAGTTTGTACCATTAGCTGCAAAAACTGTATATAGTTAGATATTACCATTTAAGTTTTTGAGGTTTATGTAATTAGAATAAGCATTCTCCTACCTTATAAAAGAAGTATTGCACAAGTTCAGATATCCTAATGTAATAAAAATGCCCATGAACAAGCAACATTTTTTTCAAATGTTTAAATTTAGGTATTGCATAGTCACTGTTTCTTGCTGCTTGACGACCTTCTTTGCCAATGATTCCTTTAAAAAGCAAAAAAGAGGTGAAGGTATTTAATAACTAAAGAACTACTAAAAAGATGTCATAAATTGCAAAATTATTATAATAATGCTATCTGATGTACTGATCTAATGGGAGACCACGACTGTATCTCATACAATTCCTAGGATAAATGCATTAGAAGTTGCCTATAACACATAAAACCTGATTCTTTGAGACTGTCTATTTGTAAAAAAATGTAAGTTTTTCGTCATTTCACTTGAAATAATATACTAAGGAGCAGGCTTACCTATACCAACATGTGCCTCCAGAATCATACTGACATCATTTGCTCCATCACCAATTGCTAATGTGATAGGATGTTCTTTTGATAACTTAATCAACTTTACAATCTGGAAAAAAAAAACAGTGTTAGAAACTCTCCTCTGTAATAGTTTGCTTATTTTATATAAGTGTAACATGAAATAAAAATTACCAAAACAGTTTTATAAGAAATTCTCTGAAGGAATACAAAACCAGAATTACTCAATCCAACAGCTATGCATAAATTTCAGTTTCTTCATATTACAAAGTATTTGTTCCAAGCATTTTTGAACACTTCCAAAGTACTTTGAGAGAGATGGGACAGAAGGAAGGAAGAGCCGAACAACAAGATGTTGTTGAGATTGTTTAATGCTGTGTCAGTACAGTGTTCCAGAGACAGAGTGCACAATTTCAAAGAAATCTTGAAATTAAAGACTAAAAATTTCTGTTTTCTCATCTGTGTTCTAATTTTTCCTACATTTAAGAAAATATATTGGACTCTGTATACACATAAAAACTATTGACGTATAAACTGTTCAAAATTTTGACTTCAAATCTTTCTATTACAAATTATCACCTCTGTAAATTTGGTGCCAAGTCAGCTGCAACTAAAAACTTTTACAAACTTCCAGATAGTTATAGCGCTGGCTAAACACATTTGTTGACATGAATAAGGGTTACATATGCTGTTCCTGTGCACTGAGAAAATGACTTGACAAACTGAAAGAATAAAGAAATGTGTATTCCAGTACTTCTTTCCTTTCAAATTTCTTCAGCTATCTTGAGAGGTTTCAGTAATGGAAGGATATGTTTTACTTGATAGAAACGACAAATGCAACAATATAGGTATAATGTATACTTAAACATGATAATGCACACATTTTTTTGCCTGCATTCTTCTTGGCTTTCCACTTACGTTAAAAATGGAGAAAAAAAATCATTCTGGAGTAATAAGTAACACAGGTTCATGTAGTGGCAAAAGAGTACGAAGCTTCTCAGGTTAAAAGAAGAGCAGTTAGTTCATTTATTAAATAGGTTCATATTAGCACATACCAATCATAAAATTTGAACAGTATGTACCTAAATCAAATTCAGGTGCACAGCTGCGTGCTGTTTTAGAATACCATTATCTAAATTGCTTGCCAGCAGAAATTCTCCCCTCTCCTTTTTTTTTTTTTTTTTACTTTTTCCATTTTGGAAGATACAAAAATTTATGGTAGTGTCTTAAGTTACCATAGTAAGTCATACAGAGTATTAACCCTTAATATTTACATATGTGCATAGCTAGCAAGCAATTATGAAATTAAATACAAACCTGTGCTTTTTGCAGAGGTGCCATTCGACAGCATAACACTGCACTGCAGTTTCTGCAAATATTAAGAAAGATCTCTCTGTAGTTACCAGAGCTCCCATCATGTCTTGGTTTCATTATTAACGATAATGCTGCTCCATCAATAATTAAACCATAATCTTGTGTATCAGTTGAAAGTCTGTTCAGGGATAAAATATAAACTAAGTGTCATTGCAAAATTCTCAGACACATTTAAAATCTGGCAATAAGAATTATATGAAAATTAATTAACAAAAAAATGAGTATAGAATACTGCAAAGTTAATACACTTCTAAAGGAAATTCCTTGCATAAGACTGACATTTACAACCTTTTAAAATTCTGGATTATGTTGAAAATATTCAGTGCTTCACCAGTTTGAATACATAAATCTGATACCTCAGTGACTTCACCAGTGAGTTTAAGTGTATAAGTAATAACTTTTCAGTTTGGTTTGAAAAGGTTCCAAGAACTGCAATAAGGTAAGCCAAGCTGCAGGAATAAAGTTAATTTTGTGGCACATTCCATAACACTCAGAAAAAATAAGTTAAAGGGAAAGACCTTCGATACTCTGATGAGGAATTTTTTTTTTCCAAACGTCTACATTTACAAAAGTAAATTGTGCCTTGCAAGAAATGCCTAAAAAAACCTGCTGGCCCAGATGGATAAGGCCACAGTCTACATCGGGAGTATGGATATTTGCCTTTAGAGTACTGGCTATGTCAAATACAGGCTTACTTTTATTTATAATACTAAAAAATAAAGTAATTATTTATGTTTCCTATAATAGCACAATATATTCTCATCCACAAAAATCTATTAGCAGTATGCCTGTAGTAATTTGAGCATTGCTAGAAGTGTAACCACAGAAAGTCACAGTCACAAGAAGTTGTTTATTCACTTTATCATAAACTGAACAATGGGGGAAGATAAGATGGTCTGGACTGCAAGAACCATTTTCTGCGGCATCCAAACAAGTTATTTCAGAGCACCCTTGCATCTGCCTGCATTACAGCAGCCTCAGGCTTCAGGTCAACAGTGAATGTTGTATAAATGTACACTGAGGCTCATTTTTATTCTCTTTTCAGTGTTCCAAGGTTATACACTACTGTGCATGGGGTTTCATCAAACATGGTTTCACCAAGATCAGTGTTTGTGAGAAAAACACCATATTTATTAATATGTATTTTAGGCATCTCCATTTTTTCTACTTGAACACAAGCTATTTTTGGCAAGCAAGATAAAATTCTGTAAACTACATTTAGTAACAGTACCCAAATATTTTCACCACTTTGCTACCACTGGCACAAATAGGACAATGCCATTGGTGCAGAATGATATCAAATAAAAAGGTACAATTATGATGTTCAAGCAATGTACTGAATGTTTGGTGTATTAAGAGTGAAATATTTTTAGCCTGAATTTCAACATACAGGCAGAATCCTGCTATTACTATCTGAGTGCTATTCTCCAGCTTTGGAGATAAAGGCAAAAACAAAAATCCAAAGAGTTTTAACATGTAGGAAACTGGCATTGCACAGAAAGTTAAACAAACATGTTTGATCACACTTTGTAAAGCCTATGGGACTTGAACAAAAGGGTACAGATGACATGAATAAAAATTAATTCTTTAACTGAATATACTAATGTTCTTAATTGGATTAATGGGGTATAAAAAGTGTAAAGGAGAGCTAAGAAAAATTATCTGGTCCAGAGGTTTATGCTGTAAGGCTAAGAGTTATAGAAAATCTCTGCTAAAATAGTATCACAAATACTTGTTAACTTATTGCTAACAGTTTTATGGTGGAAAAATTATTACACTGTCAGTTGTGATTTTTTCTTTTAATAGTCAAAGCAGTACCAGAAATGAGATAAAGAACATGACTGAAAACCTAAATTTACCTAAACAAGCTTAGACTTAATCACCATACAATAATTTACACATTAGCAACAAAAACTGAAACATATTGCTGTTCTTAAGGTAATTGGTCATAATTTCATTGTTTGCAAAATGCCCAGAAACCTACTTCTGGTCTGAAAATCCAACTTTTTCCTTACCCTGAGAAGGTATCCCTGGTTAAGCTGCCATTTTGTCTTATGACAGTTTTGTTTAGGTCAAAAAGCACATCATGTAAACTCTGCTCCTCAATTTTCTTTGTGGTTAGCTCAAGTATTTGTGTATTTCTTCGGAAGAGTTTGCAAGCATAGCAAGTAGCTGCAGCAGTCTCCATTTTGTCTCCTGTCAGTACCCAAACTTTAATTCCTGCTTTCTGGAGTGCTTCAATAGTGTCAGCAGCTTTTTCTTGTAGTCTGTAAAGTCAATTAACAACATACATTGATGAATTGCTTGGAAATGAAAAAGGTCTTTATTGAAAGATTTTCATAAACAAATAAAAATTTCAATAGATTTTAACAGATCTAAGAATTTTTCCCACAAAATGACTCCAAAAATGTTTAGAGAACTAGTATATGCTTTTGAATTTTTTTTAAGACCTAAAGATTCTTCCTTTATTTCCTAAATACCCATTTTTCAGTCCTTTCCTCCAAAACTTTTGCCTATAATTTGCTCAATAAATTATTACATGAATGTCTACAGTTCAAATACACTGATTTTTGTACACTTTACTATCATTACTTGCTTTCTAGGTTATAAATTTACCATGTGTAACTTTAGTAAGCTAAGGATGTGGAATTGATTCAAATAAGGGGTTTCCCAAATAAATCTCGAATGCAGAAAAATTTCAATTACTTTGTCACCATCGCTGAACATAAGAAACTAAGAAATGTACTAACTAACCGATCTTCAACAGCTGTAGCACCAAGTAATATAAAATCTCTTTCTATCTTCTCATACACTTCTGCCAATTTCTTGTCCCGGTCCTGAAGGGCCAACTTTGCACTCTGAAGCAGCTTCTGCACATTGCTATATTCTTCTGCCGTGAGCTTTTTATAAGCAACACACAATGTTCGCAGTCCCTCCTAAAGAATGCAATCAAAAGAAACAAAATGCATTTTACAAAACTCTTCTTAGACTCCTTGCTGGTGGTTTATGCTGAAGGATTTGAAAATGGAACATCATGAAGTGACTAGGTATAGACTGGTACAGTATAGTATAGACCAGGATGTGGTTCAGGTTAATTCTGTTCTGCTCTGGAAGCAGTTACAACCTGATGGACCAACCTCAATCTCCCAGAACATAAAACAGCTCAGTGATCCAACTGGATATATAAGATGACAAGAGAAGGCAAGGTCAAGGTAAAGGCTTCCTTCCCTATGTGTATAATTAGGCAGGATGAGTCAGAATAAATAATAGTAATATAAATAGTAGCTCTGCAGCTACTATATATAAGTATACTTTATATACAAGAGGAATACAGATTTTGATGCTGTGTTGCAGCACATGCACAGAAAGGGACCAAACATCACAAAGAGAACTGAAAGTGAAAACCCAACTGTACATTTCAGTCAAGTGAAAACTAGAATTTAGCTGTGGGTGTTCCAGACTGCATCAAACTTCTGGACTGTGTGGTGAGTAAGAAAGGCAGTATATACATTGTGTAAGGTGGAGAAAACTGTATTATAACACAGTAAAGTTTTGGCATCTGAGTTATCTACTGCTTCTCACAACACCATTTAAATGGCACTCCAGCTTCTTTAACTTGAATCCATCCAGTAGGTCTTTGTATATTATTACCAAACCAAGGATGAGAACTATTAAAATACCTCCCTGTCTCGATATTGACAAAAGCAGGATGCAGGTATTTTCTTTGGGAGGCTTCTGTGTGTAAGAGCTGGTCCTATTTCCAGTTATGCAGGATGAAAAAATTGGTGCTGGTCTGCATTTCTTTCTTGACAGACATTGAATGGATATGATATGTAGATACTTTTCAATTCCATTAGCTTCTTTTACTTGTAATTATCAGACAGCTGTCCCATATAGTGAAGCATAATAAAGCACTTCGAGAGTTTTTTGCTTCAAAACAAAGGCAGGTGACACTAGGAGGTTTTTTTTCCTCACACATCTGTAATACTACTTTGTTTTTAGTTTGAGTACTGACTGCCAGCAAATTGTATGCTATGTAAGACTGGCAGTTTTCCTGCACTGCAGTGAGTTCTGCATATTTTTGGGCACAACAAAACTCAAATACTACTTTTAGGTAAAACCAAGTTCTGAATTACTTTTAAAAGTGATCAGCCAGCTCATAGCTGATTTTCAGCAAGCAAAAATATAAGGTATGGATGATCACTGCACTGTCTCCCAAGAGCTTGTAAAGCAGTCAAAGCAGCAAATCACAGTTTGCAAGGCTGGGGACTGAAACTAGTAATAGTTTTTATGGAGATTTTTAGTTTTTCACTTTTCTTCAATTCAAAAATTAATTCAAACCACAATTGTGAAAATGCCATACTAAGGAGCTAACTGACGACCTCTGGTTTAACATTTCAGGAGTTTAACATACAGTTGTGCATATCTAATGCACCACAACTGACATCTGGAACATAAGATGGAGGACAGATGCAATTAAGGGAGTTACACGGACTGCTACCCACAAAGTCTGAGTGAACCTTGGCATAGAATAACCTTGGTGCCTGTAAAGACAAATCTGTTAGCAGGTAAAGCAGGTGGTCAGAACACTTAAATTTCTTTTTGACACTGGTATCATGTGAACAGATTAATAAAACGGAATCTTACCACTGCATTGCGTTCTACTCGGGATCGTACTTGCTCAATTTTACCTTCTTTAACCCTAGGAAATATGGAGGAATCTGCTCCCTTACAAAACAGAAATATATCACCTAAAAAAAGACAGCATATGGAATTCAAAATGACCAAATACACTTTCTTCAAAAAACATCCAGATTAATAAGCCTTCAAAATGTTTTCTTACAACATTTTTATATTTGTACTCATGCTAGTACCTGGTCCCTCATTTTATAAAGAAAGGCACACAGACTGTGTTTAATGCTTAACTGATAAATCTGAAACAAAAACATCTAACAGAAAGTGACAGCCCTACCTGTTGAAGACTTAACGATTACACTCATTCGCCGTCTCACAGAATCAAAACTGAAAACCTCCAGTAATTCAAACCTGAAACACATCAAGATTATGAATTAAATATTACTTCTAACATGGAAGATTATGTTGAGTACTATGGAATATGGAACTAGTACAGAATGAAACAGACAGTTGTAAATAATAAGGAAAGCCCTTAACTTCTAATTACTTGAACTAGAACTTGTGATGTCTAAGTATGAACAGTCATACTTGATGTACAGTCGACTTAATTTATTTAAGTAGAAGACTAGAAACCTTGCAGCAGAGTACCGTATTGACTATAAAGTAAGTTTCTATGCATAATACTTAGACATAGCCTTAGAACTTGAAATGCATACTTACATATAAGTCTTCATTTTATATTTTTTCTGATTTTTACTATTCCTAATCTCCCAGAAGTGCCGACGTAATTCCATAATCTTGCTTAAAGGTTGACAATTTATTCAAGTGAAAAAAACCCCAAACTTCTATTTACTGGTTGTACACTTGCCATTATTTCTACGGTTTGATTTTATCACATTTTCCTTTCTAAGAGGAAAAATGAACACAAGCTCCTGTTGCACTGTTTTGGTTTCATCAGTTTGTAAACTTCTATCATTTACTCTCTTACCTGTTCCTGTTAATTTAAGAGAGCCTCTCTTTTTCCAGCACAAACATAAGCAATCCAATCATTAATCCCAACTTTTTCAGGATTTGTCTCAGTCCAGATCTTCTTGTTTAATTACATCCTTCAGTTCTAAGTTCTTTTAACACCCTAGAACTCAGACCTGTGCAAAGCTACATCAGGCCTATGTCTACAAACTGTGATGCATTTGGGAGAAAATTCTCAATGATTATAGTGCTTTCTTCTGAGTCACCAAATGATGCCGACTCCAGTTCTTACGAGCTGAGCCAAAAAAGTTGGAAGTAGCCTTTGGGCAAAATTCTCCATATTATCCTAAAAGGGAGTAAAGTAACAGCAGGGTTCCTATATTTGTGCCCAAGAGTCCCTGTGTAGTTAGCAGAGTACCCAGGCAGGAAGATCCAGATACAAAACAGACTTAACTAGCAGACATCTAAAGAAGTGTAAGGTGAATTTTCAAGGGTATGCGTATATCACAGAAAAGCTGTATTATTCCAATGTTATTGAAAATTTGACTCATACTATGGTCCACAAAATTTATTCTACAGATATTTCCCTCCTGTACATTCTATGGATTATTTGTAAACAAACTGGGTACACAGCATTTTCTATTAAGAATATATTATGTACCATATATAAAACCATCAGGAACTATTAGATTAGGTCACAAATCCCACACCACACCTTCATTGTCATATCAGTATTTTATACTGCCTATAATTTCAAAAAAAGTGAAAGTAATTAAAATGACTGAATTTTCTTTATTTTTCTGCTAAACTGCAAGGTTCCTAGCTTTTCTGACTTAAAAATTCATGTGTAAGGAAACAATGGTTTTTTAAACACATCAACAAAAACTTGTCATCAGTCTATTTTGTTATATTTTTAACCACTCACTTTTCGATGTTATTTTCCCGATTTAAGATCTCCATATAATTGTCTTTCAGCCTTAGATAGGTGTAACCAAGTCTGTAAAATGAAACACAGAACAAGAGAATGAATGCACCAAATATGTAACTATCCGGTTTAAGTATGTCATAATGATTTAAGACTGAGTCCATGACAAACCAACACCAAAACTCCAAACTGTTTTTAGTTGATTTTAGGCTACGAATATTCACTAATTCATCTTAAGAAAGCCATCAGCTGTAGATAACTTAGTGTTTGTTATTATGATTTTTGTTCTGAAAACAATTTTGAGCTTCAGTGATTAGATCTATATTTTAGAAAAATATAATACCTAAGTACACACATACCTCTGTATTCCTTCAACTAAAGCAACTTCATCAGGTGATGATGATATATATATACAAGATCTTCTTGATACCTGGTTTTTCTTCAAACCATCTACACTATCATCATCCTTTACCTGAACAGTGTGGCAAAGACAAAGAGCTCGGAAAAATAATTCCTCTCTCTCCTGAAAAATAAAAAGGACAGTTGTCATTATATGTTATCACTTGGAAACTCTTCTTTTGGGAGGTGATCGATATCGCTGATTATTAATCAGACTAAGGCAGGCTCCTTGAGGGGGAGCCATGTCTTTCCCTGTGGTAACCATACAATTGTGTCACAGCTGTTTGTACCCTTAGGCTTGCATACAGGTCAAGCTAATGATGCAAAACACCCCACAGAGTGCATCTTCTACCTCCTCTGAGTGCCTAGATGTGGCTGAAGGTGCTCTTTCTTTACTTATGCTTAACAACTTGTATTAACTGAATACTAGGCAAGGTATAATTTAGAAGTCCTGAGTTCACACAGAAGGATGTAGTAGTACCTGGAGCACAGATCTTAGCAGACCTTACAGATTCCAATCTCTTGAGCAGCTTGTACACCCTTCGGAACTAAATAAATTACTAAAGTGCACATACTTCGGCTGCTCCAGCCAACCAGTTCCTGTAACATTTCAGATGGTTTGGCAATGACAGCTCCTGGCACCAGAAAGGGAACTCTATTTCATGGATACCTGCCTGTGTTACATCTTTGTGTCTGAAACCTATTCTTCTGCACTGTTAAATATAAAGTGTCTGTGCCATCGTGATTCCAAGATAAAAACTCAGCACAGCTTGTGACCACACTCTGAGGGCCATGGGTGAGAGATACAAGGCTGCTGAACTACACCAACATATTTTAAGAGACTTTATTTTACACAGTGAAGGGCATATATGAAGTGAGTGCGAACAATATGATAGTGAACTGATGTAATAAAAAGTATACATTGTACTTTGGCTGTTATTATCCTGCCCATAAGTATACATTGTACTTTGGCTGTTATTATCCTGCCCATATACACCCTGTTCACCTGTTGACAAGTGAAGACTCCTGACCTTTGAACTAATTTTGCTTTATGCAGAAAATATCCACAATACATACATGCTGTAGGTAGCACACTTCAGATGTGGCTAAATTAAGTCACATTTTAAAGTAATTTTATTTGATTATAAACCATTCACTGGCCACATTTTCACTCAGTGATGACTAAATAAGTGTTTGCGCCAAGGCCCCATTTTCCCCTTTAAGGATTTTCTTGTCCTTTTCTTGCTTTCCCTGTTGTAGCTAAGGTTAAATAGGAACCTTATCTGTGTCTGTAGCTATTAACCAGAGAAAGTTCTATATTTGGGTTTTAAGTCAGCTTTAACAACTTCATTAAAATGAGAAACTTCTCATTAAGCCTTTACATCTTACTCTAAACTAGGAAATGAAAATGTCTATGCAGTTATCTACTTTGATTAGTAAAATTCAAGAATGTTTGATTTCTAATATTCCCTTCATCAGTACAGTTCAATTTTCATGCTTCATTGTAAAAAACCAAGAACATAGAAAGAGTTATCACACCTTTCCACTACTTCCTGGAGATGAATCGATCATATCAATGCCTGTACAATCATGGATGATTTGTCCATTGCAGATGACATGTGGTACATAAACATGCCCTTCAATGCAACATTCTACAAATTCCATATTATTCTCAGTTAACGTTCCTGTTTTATCTGTGAAGACATACTCAATCTGCAAATGAGCACAAAATAAAAACAGCAGGAAAGTGAAAAGAGATTTTCCAAAGTCTCCGAACAAAACTGCGTTTAATACTGGGGTACACCTTCCTTTGAAAATCTTCATGCTCTTTCAGAAAAGATATTGTCACCTTTCTTCATAGAAATATAAGCCCTGAAAGATTTTATCCTATGAGAGTATCAAACAACGCTATCTTCTCCGTCATAACACATGTAAATGATGTGTTTAACCTATTTCCCCTCTTCTCTCTAGGTCCTTTTTAGTTCTTAATGTCTTTCCTGCTGCAAGAAAAGTATTTACAGAAACAAAATGCATACAAATTTCATTTCTCTGGCATTATTATTTAATGCACATGCCTGGATTTGGATCAGTTACTGTCAGAATAGTCTTTAGGGTAGTATCAGAATTCCCCACTACAATTGCTTTAGTTTAAATGAGGATTGTAGACACATACAGTTATACACATGGGCACTGTAATTGCCCTGGAAACACTCATTTTGTCTCAATATTGAATTTTTCATTAACTGTATCTTTTACAATGAGCCCCAGCGCTTAAATCTAACAACATTAAAAATAAAACCAAAATCTGAACTATCAACTAGAAGAACTAGATTGGCTCAATTTTGGATCTTGGATGTAGGTATTGTATACATAATGCACGTCATATTTGATAAACTAAGAGAATGATGTAAGGAACTAAGCACTGAAAATAAGGCTATTATTTATAATTCATCAGATGGCAATTATGCAGTGCATTGAACAAACGAAAAACCAAATAATTTTTTGCTCAGTCTTAAAAACATCATTAATTACGCACACTTTCTGCTGATAGGTACTTTTATAATATTCACTAATCTGAAAAGGCAAATGCCAAATTTTCCAAATCTTTTATCTGTGGATAAAATGCCCACAATTAAACTCTTTTCAGAGTGGATAGCATTTATATGGATTTTTTTCATCTCAACCCCTACATTCAGTTTCATCACAAAAGTTACAAAATCCTACCAGTCAAAGGTCTTTAAGTCATTCAGTGTGTTGCTTTGTCACAGTGATTCCTCATGTTCAGACAGCCCTTCAGTTTCATCAAGTTTTGCTCACTTCCTCTGGTCCTGTCACTGGGCACCACTGAGAAAATCCTGGCTCTGTCCTCTTAGTACCCTCCTGTTCAGGTATTTGTGTACATTGCTAAGATCTTCCATGAACCTTCTTTCCTCCAGGCCGGACAGTCCCAGCTCCCTCTGCCTGTCTTTGCATGAACCATGTGTCCTTGTGACCCTTCACTAGGCTCCCTCCAGTATGCCCATGTGTCTGTACTGGGGAGCCCAGAACCAGACACAGCACTCCAGGTGAGGCCTGGAGAGGGGCAGCATCACCTCCCTCGACCTGTTGGCAACACTTTGCCTAATGCAGTCCGTGATTCCACTGTCCCTCTTTGCCGTAAGACACACTGCTGGCTCATGTTGGACTTCATTTCCATCAGGACTTGTTGGCCCTTTACTGCAAAGCTGCTTTTCAGCTGGATGGCCCCCAGTCATCCAAATCATTAATGATCAGGATGGGAGCCAGTATTGACCCCCAGTGAACACTGC
Source organism: Sylvia atricapilla (assembly GCF_009819655.1). Lineage (NCBI taxonomy): Eukaryota > Metazoa > Chordata > Aves > Passeriformes > Sylviidae > Sylvia > Sylvia atricapilla. The sequence continues at coordinate 89,880,674 of NC_089141.1, forward strand.
TAGATACTAGCCTCCCACTGTGCACTGCTGACCTCCACCCTCTGTTCCTGGCTGTTCACTCCCTTTTCAATCCACCTCACTGTCTGCTCATCCAGGCCGTAATTCAGCAGATCCTCTTTGAGGATTTCACTGGAGACAATGTCAACGGTCTGTTGTAATAATGAAATATCTGGTATCACCCTTAATCCAAATAGATATGTATCCTTAAAAGCTTTACTAAGTTTGACTAAGAAAAGAAAGAAATACAGCATCTTATTTATTTATTTGAAAAACCTATGAAAACATTTTTAACTGAGATCTTAAATATTTTCTCAAACAAAAGTTATCTGTCTCAGTGTGATGACTTCCTTAACACAGAACAGAATTTCTTTTCAAAAATGAGACTAACAATTGATCATTTTAAAGGATGAAACTTGAGACCTGTGGCACTGGAAATGCAGTGCCAGTCTAGTCAGACAAAAAAGGAGGTTTTTTCATCTAACTTTTCCATCTAAGGAAACTAGATGCTTATATAATTTCCTTCTATAATGCAGAGGAAGTGTTAATCTCTTAATATTATAGTAATACTAATGGAATTCCACTGACTGGGTGAGAAATCAGAATTTTTGATTCTGAAAATAAAAATATCTCAGATTTTATTTTTAAGAAATAAAATCTAAAGAAAATTTAAAATTTAAAGAAAATGCACACTTAATTGAAAAAAGCCCCAAAATAAAACAAAACAAAAAGACCTTGAAGAATTAATTTTAAAATAAAAACCTACAGTAGAAAAAATATTATCATTCAATGAAATTTACCTGTCCCAACTCTTCATTGAGGTCAGAAGTGTTCACCAGTGGTCCTTCACCTGTATCCTCATCAAACATTTCCTCATCCCATGCAATGAAATAAGAACCAAGAAATTTCTGCATTTCCACAGTGACATACATGGATACAGGAATAATGTAGTTGAAAAGAACCATGAATGCAAGGAAGTCTGTAAAAGCTTGAAGAAACTGCCAAAGAAACAAGATGAAAATACTGATTTTTCACATACCATTAAAGACTGCAGGATTACTACATGTATTTACAAATTGGTTTCTCCAAGTAACTTCTGATCAGTAAGCAACGCCTTTCATAGCTCACAGTTCAGCACAGGATGTAAACCTTCATGATTTATAATATCACAGCAGGCATGCAATAGAGCTTTTTTTAATTAGTATTTTTCTTTATAGACATACAGGTGTAGAATACTGTTACATAGCATTATTGTAAAGTTCTAGAGCAACAAATGAGCATGGTGAAGACTTTTTGGGAAACAGGTGCACGCAAAAATTGTCCAAAAAATAGCATAATTCCACAGCAACTCCTTCAAGGATTACCAGATTACATAACTTCCAGGCAGCACTTCATAAATAAATAAAGAGTTTCCTTTCCCTCTCTCAACAGAAGCAGAACATGTGTGCATCATCTGGCTCAATTTTGCAGCGGTGGAGACTTGCTGGAGCCACAGCCAACCTGCTGAGCAGGTTGAGAGTGCTGCTGGTGGTAATGAGAACTCTAGAATGCCTGCCTAGCATGTGCTCCACAGGATTTAGGGTAAGGAAGCAAATTTTCCCCTAGCCTGATTGGGAGGATTCAGTGAAATAAATATTGTGCTTTCTGCAGGGCAGGGCTCAGTTCACTGCTCTGGATCCTCTGGGTATCCATTCAGGACGATGTCCTTGTTCTGTAAGGACATCTGGCACTGGTGACTGATGCTCCCCAATGCCATGAGTGCTCATAACAGAGAAATATGAAATTAAGCTTTTGAGGGGCATTTTAATGGAGACTCCTACAGTGGATTATTTTGAACATGTCTCTTACAGGACTGCCAACAGCTGTGGGATTCCTTCCAGCCCTTTTATTTCTCTGCAAGAGGTCAATTCTTTAGTAATTTATATAAATAACAGGCAGCTCCAAAAACACTTTTGTGAAGATTTTTATACTAAAGCAGACATTCTCATCTGTTTAATTCACACATACAATTTAAGGGCAAAAATTTTACATACAAGCTTTCTACAAATACACTATCACCACTGTCAGCAAAGTAGCCTGAGTGGTAAGTAAAGCAGGCTGTATATACTTTTCGGTAGAATCTCTATAAATTAAGGGTTTAGAGAAACTTTCTTGGTATTATAATTTATTTCCATACCAAATTTCTTTTCTTTTCAGGCTCTGTTTTCTGATTATACCATGGCTCATCACGAAATGGTTCACTCTGCCAGGCATACTTCAGAACAGTATTTATTAGTGCTTTACTGACGAGAATACAGAGGTATACAACAAGAAATACATTCATTGATCTAAAAAAAAAAAAAAAAAAGGCACAATAAGAATCCCATTAGCATATAAACTACAGAGTTTATTAGAAAATGTTATACTTGTTCATCAGTCTAACATTTGCTGCAAGTCTAACAGTGCTCAGATGTTAAATAACTCTTCCAAAGTGCTTTTTTCAATAAGGAAAAACATTACTGACATTATTTTCCATTTATAATTTCTATTTTTTTATTTTTATAATTGTTTCCAAAATGAGTGTGACAAACTAACAAAACTAGTATATTAGTGAAAACAAAAGCATAAATAGAATCATAATAGAATAACTGGGCTTGCATCTGCAGACCTTTTCATGCCACTTCACTGAATCATTATAAGATCACTCCCATAAGTGCTTTTATAGAAATATAAAACCAAAAAGAACATTTTGCTACGTAGCTGTAATGCTTTAACTCTAGTCAGATCTAAAAAAAGAGGAAGAACATTTTGCATTTAAGATTATATTTTCATTAATGATGGGCATGAACTAGAACACATCAATAACAATAGAAAGAGACACATCATCATTGCTCAGTCACTGTGTAAATGAAAGGGTGTCAGCTGGTCAGTACATCTTGCCTCAATCAATGACATCCTGTTTTTCACAAGGCTGGACACCTTACTTAGAGCTGATGATTTCAGATAGCCAAGTAGAAATAGGAAATAGTCTGTATTTTAATAATAGTAAGCAACCAATGTCAGCTCACTCCTTAAGGACACCATTGCCTTACTTTCCCATTATATATGTCTATATAGAACTTGTTCATTTTACCTAAACCGTGGAAAACATGCCACAGACAAGCACTGTTACTGCAGCTGATCCAAAGTGAAGTGCATTAAAAAAGTTACTTTTACTGAATTCAAGACTTAATTGCAATTAAAAGCATGAATGCCAGGATAAAAAAAAATCATACATTAAAGAGCTAAGCATAAATTGGCTTTATTTTTTAAACACCTAACAAGAATTATTCGGTATTGAGAACCTCATTCATATGGTGTTATATGACTTGCATTATAAGTAAAAAAGTAATTTTTAAAAGCAAATTTTAAGTCCCTATACCTCTTTTTTGTTTAAATCAATGAAACATACACTTTCAGAGGGAAAAAAGAAACTGATTTGCACCATTCAAACAAGCAGCTTTAAAACCCCAAAATAAGTATTAAAAATTTTACTTCTCCACAGCAGATCGCTTCTGTGATTTTGACTGGTAATTTAATGCCATCTTAGTTTCCATGCCAGTGTAGATAGCAACACCTGAAATTAGACAACTTGTTTTAGTGAAGACTGCACAGTGCAGTAACTCCAAAAGAGCACAATCCATCAGATTATTGTACTCTGTTATTTCTTTAATTTTTTACTCTGAAGAACGAAACCACAGATTTGGATGATAACCCAAAATTAGAAATGACTTTATTATCTTGGTACTTACAAATTTTAAGCACCATTTACATCCCGTTCCAGTCACAGTTTCTAATTGACCAAGTGTTTCTATGTAACAACACTAAAACTTACTACAAAGTTGTAAACCAAGTGACCCAATAGAAATCATAAGCCCAGCAGTAACTGTAGGCTTGTAACCTTGTTTGGTGTTTGCTTATTACTTCAGGGTCCATAAAAATAATCAATAGAAATATTTACCAAAGATTTTTTCTGTGTTCTTTAATGTGGCTCCTCTAAGAAGCAGATTTTCAGATCCTAATGGCCTGCAAAAGGTAAGTATTACACAATGTAAACATTTAGAGAAAACCGTCAGACCTTAGCGGAAGTCATATAAAATAAGAAATCAATTTTACTAAAAACCTTTTATTTTAATAAGTTACAAGGTATATTTAAAATTTTAAAGTGAAAACTAAAAATAGATAAACAGATGCCTAAAATTAAGCTCACGATTTCACAGCTCAAGCCTTAAACCACTGCACTTAAACCCCACATATGTAGGTACCCAAATAAATCCTAATTGCGCAGTACTTATTTTTAAAAATATTAATTCTATTATTTTTTAGGGTTGTATAAACGGTAAGTGTCCTGTATGTTAGAACTGCTTAAGGACAATACACTCCCCCATTTTATTTTAGGTATAAAGTGTATAAACACAAGATATTTTTGATACCTACTGTAAACATTTTTTTAAATGCTGATAAATACAGGTAAAATAATTTATTGATGAGTACAAGAATTAATGTAAGAACTTCAATGAAATTTAAATAATATTTTGGAACATGATATGTTCCAAAATGATGCTATGACACTAATCATCATATGAGTTCAAAACCAAGGACTACTTTACAGACAGATCACATTCAGAATTGTCAGATTCTATCTATACAGCAATAAAAAAACCAAACCAAGAAATTCATTCAGTGTCTTCATGTGTTATTTAAAGTGCAGTTATTTGGGGTGTGAAACTCCCCAAAAAACCCAAGAAATTCCAAACAAACTTGGCCATAATTCTGAGGTAAAACTTGAAACTAGTTTCAAGAAACCAGTGGAACAATGTTACGCGAATGACCCAGATCAGTGGACAGTTTCCATAGAAGACTGTGACAGAAAACAAGGTATCTACAGACACACTGAGGTTAGGAAGGCACTTGGCCAGCACTGAGCAACTCCCCAAGTGCTGGGATCTAGGATACCACCCCAGCAAGCAGCTTTTCCCTCCTATTTCTTTGCCTCTTTGTGGCAAGAATCAGAACAAAATCAGCTACAGCAAGTTGGATGTTGCCTTTCTTGAACACACAGCACTAATGACATTTTAGACAGAAGTACAAACACATTTTGTAAAATTAAACACAAAAAAATTACTTGACATATTCAAATCCTTCAAAAATCTAAGAAAAATGAAATACACAAGTGATACTATTTATATTGTTTAGTGCACTACGAAGATCTCACACTAATGGGGCAGTATTGTACAAGTGCTGTCAAAATCCTACCAACGTCATTTATAAACTAAATACATTTCAGATAAAATTGAAGTTGAATAAAGACATTAAAATACTAATGAAGAAGAATATGATTAGGTGAAAAATGAAGTATCTATGAAATAGCAATTTGGAATCTTCTAAGAGAAAAATATTCTATCACTAAAACAAAGCAGCACCATGTTGGTGAACCAAAGGTAACTCTCATTACTGATACTTATTCAACTGTGAAATATTTAAATGTGTAGAAACTCTGCATTTCCCCACCTTGCAATAGGCTCATTCCTATCATGGTAAACATTTATTCGACCAACAAATCTGAAAGGGAAATATACAAGTAGTTTAACAGTACTGCTAATAGATTATTTAAGAAATATTTTCTAGAAAGTATCTATCACAGAGACCATTTTCCAACTCAACAGGCTCCAATTATCCAGAACATGAACAGGAACATAAGAGATACATATAGATATACACTTAAACATGTGAATACAAAAATACACTGAATGGTAACTTGACATAAATTTTGCTTATAAAGAGGTGTAAGAGATTATAAAACATGGGATACATCTTCTAAGTCAACCCATGAACAAGAAGTCTTATTCCCTAAACTACCCAGTTTAAGGTAAGATAGTGCAATTACTATCTTTTATTACTATCTTTTACAACATCTAAAGCCTATGACTAAATTAAAACCAAAGCAAACCAAACCACAGAGCTAGTAAGTAATTCTTCCTCTGAATGTCTGTCAGTACATTTTATCTGTATGTGGTGGCTTGAACCCGGACAGGAGCCAAGCACCCATCAGCCTCTTGCTCCTTCCCTTTCCAGTAGGACAGGGAAGAGAACTCAAAGAGCAAAAGCAAGATCTTGACAGTTTAATAATTGAAGGGAAAAGAAAACAAGTGACACAAAGGCAACCACTCACCTCCTTCCATGAGCCTGCTGATTTCCAGCCAGTCTCCAAGCAACAGCTGCTTTGGAAGACTGCCCCATGCCCCCTGGTTTTATTGCTGAGCATGACCCTCTATGGTCTATGGCACAGACCCTCTGGCCAATGGAGGTCAGCCATCCTGGCTGTGTCCCTCCCCAGCCCCCTGCCCACCCCCAGCCTATTTACTGGAGGAGCAAAATGAGGAACAAAAAATTTGACGCTGTGTAAAAATTTGGCAATAACAGCTAAAACTGTGTGCAATTAATGCTGTTTTAGCCTTAGAGCAACAACACTACACTACACTGGCTATTGCTCACAGTCCGTGAAGAGAATGGACTTCATTCCAGCCAGACTTGGTACATTTGCAATACCACTGTCCAAGTGGATAACCCAATGGCAAAGGGGAGTGAGCTGCTGGGCCTATTACCCCAAAAGGGAACCTCTGAGGCTCAGAGGAGTGGTAAGCTGTCTGCTTACAGAACATACAACATGGTAGGGCCACATCTGAAGACAATGTAGAGCTGGTTAGGATCCATCATGATACAAAATAAGCATGTGCCTTTGGGGAAAAAAGATTCACCACTGTGTTTTGTTGAGAGGTAAAGTTTCAAGTAAAAATCAGCAGATTCAAGCTGACTACCAATAAACATTTTCCTTATTTGTGTGTCAACAGGTGCCCCAAAGAATTTTACCAGCTATACTAGCATGAGTTTCAACTTGCAGTCATTCACTTTGAGAGGCAAATATCTTAAAAAAAGGATCAAGCAAGTGATGAGCTTGATACTCTAATGAACCTGTTCTCAAGCAGATTTCTAAACCAGTTTCTTAATCACCAAGATCACAGAAAAGATGCATTTACACCTCAGAAATAAGCAATGTTTTTTCTGCATCTTCCAACAGTATTTGCTGACAAAAGAGTGCATTTTAGCTTGACATATTGTTTTCTGTGTAGTATTTCAGCTATTTTTTTACTGTGGCAGAAAAAACAAGTGTAATCTCAATGGTATAGGACTTTTTGTATTACTCTTTAGAAAGAAACCTCAAAAGAGGCTTCTCAAGATTTCTCAACAGGTTTAGTGGAATAGTATATCGTTCTTTTGTAAAATATTGAGTATTTTATGACTTTATACAACTATAAACATTTTTCTTCATGTTCTGCATTAAAGTGTTTTCCTAATCATGATGGCCTCATACTGTCATTAGCCAGTATTTCAAAGCCTGTAGTGTGAGGCTCATAGTTAACAACAGCAGATGAAAATCTTTATTTCAAATAATCTTGACAATTTATTTTTTTTCTGGCTGACACCCTTTCAGATCTGATTAGATTGACAGTGGCTTTACTTGGTAATGTGAGCGATGAAGTTCTCTACCAGGACTAGAAGTGCTTGCCACTTAGTTATTGTTTATTTGTGCTAGAATGTTACTATTATCTTCAATCTGCAATACCTTTGCAAGAGTCTTTTTAAGTCGCTTCAGCACTTTATGGGTGTTATTTCAGTTAAACCTAGATAATACAATCTGGAAATCCATTCAACTGGGTTCACCTAAATGACAATATTTTGCAATAAGCTGAAAGCAAACAAGGGAGTGCAACAGGCAACTTCTACATATTATGGAACACCCTCTTCCTCTAAAGAACCTCAAAGAACCTAAAGAACTAACAAACTATATGTGACATACAGAGAGGGTATGAATGCCAATATTGAGAAGTGTACTAAGTATTAAAAAGCTTACTTTCTTTCTTATTTTTGTACTTAAAAAAAAAAAAGAAATTGAAATTCTAAAATTTTCACCACATTCCTCAGCGGACTACTTTGTGCCATCCCACTATGGAAATCACTACCCCAGAGCACACCTAGGGAGCAACCTGCACAAAAGGAGTAAGGATGGAAGACCTACCTGACTTCAAGCTCACTCTGAGACTCACTCTAACCAGAGATGCAGCCAGTATCTTTTCATTATGATATTTTTATGATTTATTGCTGATGTACCTTAAATGAAACAGGTAAGAATTATTCATAAGCCTTACTTATAAAGGTCAGGCTGAGGTTGTTCACATTCAATGGTAGCATGTAGTGCATCGATTTCTTGTTCATTGTGAAATGCCTTTGTGTCTTGAACAGCATAGTAAGTCTGGAATTAATAAAAACATGTAAATAAAATAAAAAAGAACAGAAAAACAAGACATTAATCTGTACATACACTGCAGTTCATCATGAAATTTACAAACTTTTATGTAAGAGCTCATAATTCAAATAAGAAGCATCTCTAAATGCTCCTATTTGCAGCATTACATGGTGTTTTCCAACCTTTTTTAAAAACCATTATGCAATTATGAGCAAGCACTTTGCAGTGTATTCATAAATCAGATCACCATGAAAGCACTTAAGTATAAAAAGTTAGTGTATTACCACTGTAATCTGCATGCCTATACTAGACACAGACAAAATCACAAATAAATGTCTTAAAACTTTTCATAAAATACTATTACTTTTAGAGAAATTAAGTAAGATGGTGAAGAAACATAAATTACACAGATTAATGTAGCTGCTTACACATATAAACAGAAGTCATATTGTGACCTGTGTCAAAAAAATTTAAAACAAAGTTTGCCTTAAAAAGAAAATGTACAATATTTAATTACTTTGTGACTGGATTCACCATCCAAACTAGTTGTTGTAACAAAACATGTTCCATCTCCTCTACTACTTGATAGGAATATTAAATCACATGGGAATTTTTCATCTTCTTTTACCATTACAATATCTCCAACCTAAGGAAAAAAAACAAGAAAATAAAATGCAGGTATGTAGCAGCCCAAATTTCAGATTTCAAAATTAAAACCTAGATTAACACAAATATTTTGAAAATTAAACAATTTTTATTTACATCAGGATTTCACCACAAGAGTAAAGAACTACAGAGATATCTCTGGAAAACTGAATTATATCTTGTGGAATGACTGAGATCTACTGTTTCTGGCTTTCCTCTCAGGATAAACATCCTGCAAGTCCTGTCTCATTATGTTTTGCAACATTATTTGAGAGATGAAAGATATAATCCTTGTTTTAAGACTAAATAAAACAAAACTATCTCAAAACCACCAGGAGATGTGAGCTGATCTTAGACATAGCTGAAAAAGTCGACAATTTCATCCCCTGATGAAAACAAGATACATTCAGAATCCTTGACTAGAAATCCATTCTATTTTCATCCATCTTTAAAGGTAAGCAAAATAATTTTTATTCACAGAAACACAAGCAATATTTTACAGCGCATTAGAATGTTGCAACAGAACAGCCAACTAATTACAAATTCCAAATATTCTTGCAAATCATTCAAGAAAAATGAGTTTTTCTACATTTTTGGAGGTAAAACAAGTGGTGAAGACACACTCCATGTTCTAAGAATATCAGGGTTTTAATAAAAATCCCATCAAAAATACATAATTTTTGCAATTTTTCATCAACAGATGTAGGTCAACATCTGTTCAATACATTTTTATGTCATAATTTATTGTAAGACTCAGCATAATCATTGTTCTTATTATATGCTTATAAAGCTGAATTCCACTATTCTTAGCAGTTGGCAGGAGTCACTTAATTCCACTTAAGCAAAACAGTCAAATAAAAATCAGCAACAGTAACATCTAAAAATAAAATTTTAGAAAGATTATAAATAAATGAGATTTATCTAATTGTAGATACGAAAAAGGCTTTTTCTTAACCAATAGCAATGAAAAACTGCAGGTTGTACACACGGCACATGAGAACACAAACTCTAAGCATACCTGCAACGATCAGGTATGAAAGTCTCATTTTCCTCAACCCAAACCAAATAAAAGTACTAGTACACAGCATCTTCATAAAATTTAAAAGGTGTTCCAGCATTTGCCCCTACGTCAGCTAAGGATGCAAAAAGGACAGGGACAGGTTCTTTCTGATGGAAAGGACAGGACCTGAGGGAGTGGGCACAACCTGGAACATGGGATGGTCCACCTCATTTTCATCACACTGGTGACTGAGCACTTGAACAGTTGCCCAAGAGAAGTAGTAGAGTCTCCATTCTTGGAGAGACTTAAAACCTCTCTAGATGGGGTCCAGAGCGAACAGCTCTAGGTGTCCCTGCTGGAGCTGGATCAGAAAACTTCCAGAGATGCCTGACAACCTCAACCATTCCCTGATTGTGTGAAAAAGAACTCCATTTTTAGCATTTTTTTTTCCTTCTTCAGTCAAGTGTCCTCAGGCTTTAGGTACAGAGGGATCTACTTTATACAACCTTGTCTGTTTTCTCCTGAAATACAGATCTGAGAATTTCACCCATCTACAAATACACATAGATATCTCTTTCTATGCAAGTATTTTCAAGGTCTGTCTCTTCTGTCATTTAGTCACTCAATATACACCCTCTGAAAGGCAATTAATGGGAGAAATTAAGAAAATATGGGCAACGGATTACACTAAAATTCAAAATCCAATTGCATGGTATTTGACTATTTTTGTTTGGAATATTTAACTGGTTAGTTAACAGACCTGGAATTCTCAAGCATGTGATGTCCTGATTTTTTTTATTACCAAGAAGCCCTAGGCAGAAGATATCACACTCAAATGGAAAGTCACAGCAGAAAGGCTGTGAACACTGTTGATACGCTTATGCCCAAAAACAGCAGAGCAGAAAAAGACATCCAAACAAACATATTAAAAATAAGAAAATTGCAAACAAAAATCTATAAAATTTTCTGAGTTCTAAAGGAATTTATGTTAAGAAGTTCATCTGCTAAAAAAAAGAAAAAGAAGGAGGGGAAAAAAAAAGGCAGCAAAAACTAATTTCTGAAAATTTACCAAAAATGGAATGTAGCAGCATTCACAAGGTCAATGAAGAGATTGTGACTTGATGGGTGTTGAGAAAATACTTAGAATGTGTTGTGTCTGTACGAATGCATCTACCCCTATACATAGCACTGACTGTCCCCATCAGGCTTAAATGAATCATTAATGTGCATAATAGCCATTATAGCTCATCCCAGAGAGTGTTCAAGGCCAGGCTGAATAAGGATCCAAACCACCTGGTCTAGAGCAACGTGTCCCTGCTCATGGCACAGGGATTGGAACTAGATGATCTTTAAGGTCCCTACCAATCCAAAGCATTCTATGATTCTGTGATAATCACAGTCGACAGAAAATAGAGAAAAGATCAATCATGACAGAAATTCTGAGTTAAAAATGGAAAATAAAAGTGATATTTACGGAAGGAATTAGTTAATTCCAGTCAAGCAAACCAGCCTGATAAAATCAGAATTGTAACATCTAAAAATAAAATTAAAGAATGATGATAATAAATTAGATTTATCTAATCTCATTAGACAATTTAACTTATTAAGAGTTTGATTTTATAAAAATATTTTATTCAGAGGCATAAAACTAAAAATTAGTATACTGTAGGTCTAATCATTAAATACAATAAATGCTACATCATCATACTACATTTCTATATAACTTGTTTTATGTGTAAAGTGTACAAGAAGGTTGAAGTAAAGTCTGACTCACAAAACCTGTTAAGTTATAGTTACTTACTCTTAATTTTCGGCTTTGCTTTCTAACCAGTTTACCGTGCTGAATGAAATGAACAGGGCAATGATTTATTGCATTGTCAGCTTTATGTCGCAGCCAATCTTCATAACCCTAGAAAAGAGTGAAATGGAATGATGCAGTGATGCACATTTGGCTATAAAGACACAGAATAGCTCTAGCTTGTAAGAAAGAATTTAGGAATTATCCTTGATCACAATAAGGGAAAAAAATATTCTCACTAGAACAAATGAAATTGTGATACATGTCAGTACTAGAATTGTGCTGGATATCTCTAAAAGAAAAGCATTCATGGTTACAATTAGTCAAACAAAACCATGTATTTTAATGAAGACATTTGAATGAATAAGGGTTTCAAAAGTGTAGAACAGTTTCTGGTATTTAAGTGATCATCTCTTGCTCATGCTCTATTGACTTGATTAAGTGCACAGGACTTGTAAAAGCAGTTGACAAGAAGGTAGTAGTATAGGCAATATATTTTGGAAGAATTGGACTTGATCCTGCAAGATGATAAAGAGATGACATGACAAAAGGCTGTCATATTTGATGACTGTCATATAATTAAGCCAAACCTTTTAACCTTATATACAATGCATAGTTGTGAAGAATTTTGTTTCAAGAAACTTTGCAGAGTACCCTATTTTTAGTGCTCAATTATCCTACGAATTTGTGTTTTATAAAAGCAGACAAACTAGAGGATAGGGAATTTGCAACTTTCTATTAAAATGGTCCTGCCATATGACAAAGATTGGGACTGACAAAGTCATCTGTGCTTAAGAGCTGAAAATACCACTTGTAGTCCATAGCATTTTTAGATCGAATGCTCTTGAGCACATTTGAAAATTCAATGCAGAACAAAAGCATCACTACCTTGGATGCTCTCAAAAGTAATCTAGGAACTCGCAGAGACTTTATAACCTTAGTGCAATATACTTCCAGGGGTTGGTACCGCTCCTTAAGAAGGTCCCAAAATTTACACAAGATGTTGGGAAGAAAAATCAAGGAAATACACAGAACTGCAGTACCAGGCACAGCATGTCATAACCCAGGCCTTGGTAGGTTACTACTAACAGTAAGGCTTGAAAGTGTGACATTTAAGATGCTAAGACTGGGAGAGCCACACTAAAATACTAGCTCTTGCATGTATCACAACTTTTGCTTAACAAGAAGTGCTGAATTTAACTTCACAATATACTTAATTATGAATAGTTACTACTGTAAAGAAAGAGAAACACAACTCTCTATAGATTCTCTGAAGACTCATGAAGGAAAAGTCTGTATTTAGCATGAAGACTGTAAAGGTAGTAAGTTATCTATTAAGGGACAACTGAAATTATCCTCTGTTTTGAGTCTATCTGGGGTGGAGTTAACTTTCTTCACAGCAGTCTTGTTCTGCTGTGCTTTGTTCTTGGGACTAAACCAGTCTTGGTAACACCCCAGTGTTTTGGCTACTACTGAAGAGTGACAGTATCAAGGCTTTCTCTTAAACCTTCTCTGACAGCAGACCAGCAGGCTGGGGATGGGCAAGAGGCTGGGAGGGGACATTCCTTGGACAGCAGACCCAAACTGATCCAATTCTCTCTTTAGTTTTACTTTTCCTCACTACATTACTCACCTGTTTGATAGCTGTGACAGTGATGACAAACAAAAGTGGAAGTCCACTTGTAACTGGACTAGTAGGTGTATCAATAATTAACTGCAACAAAAAGAACAAATATTTGCTGGTTATATTTTTCTGAATGTAAACAGTCAATCTTTCAAGTAAGATTTTTCAAGTAATTTTATCAGCATGAACAGGGCATAAAGAAATTTTAATTGCAAAAAACCAATCCTTCAACACAACTTTAAGAATGTGGACTACACTGATAAAAATTTGAAAACTGGATTCTATAAGAGGACACCATACTGTAGTTAGACCACATTAAAATCAGATATTAATGCCTTGTAAAAATATTTGCTTGCAAGACTTTTAGGAGGTATTAGACTGGAAAGCTGCAGCTTTGGAAGCAAAATTATGGCGCACCATTAGAAATTAGCATGGGACTGGCTTTACATGTCATACAATAGATCTGTTCTTATGCACACAAAGAGTAAATTCTGAAATATTGAGCTGGGGCTTCTGCAAATATAAACAAAGAGGCAGAATTCACAGAGGGAGTGCAAATGACAAAATCCAAGTTGTCCTGGGAATCTGCACTGCTTTTTTCTATAGAATCTGGTCTGCAAAGTAATACAGCTTTTCACTTACTAAGATTTTTAATATTTAATGCAATAAGTGACCATGACAGGTTCAGAATTAAGACATCTAGAAAGCAGCACACCAGGTATTCATGGAACTCATTTCAAAAATAAGTATGTATATACCTCCCTAAGAAAGCATCATATCAGTACCTATTTCAGTTCTCACAGGCTTTGATCACATTACAATTGGAAAACTGCTATCAAGACATTTTGTTATAAAATAAAATTTTTGCAAAACAAACAAAACTTCGTCATCAACAAAAATTGTAGTAACAGTTTTACTAATCTGGATGTTTATTACAAAATAAAAATTACAGACGTTCTTTTCAATTTTTTCAAGACACGTCTCGCCATCCAACTAGCAATGTTGTCAAATTCTCTTCAGATTAAATTCACAGTGACAACCTGGAAATTAAATGAAACTCTTTTTGTCACACCATCAGTGTAAAAGGTTTTCTAGGCTCAACCATTTACCTCCATGGTCGTCAAAATCAGTTAACTTTAAAACCTTTTTCAACTTCTCCCTATTTTAGAAAGAGCACAAAACTTACTGAAAAGTGGGGATAACTTACCTGAACAAGGAAAATGATGAGAAAATAGAAGTTAGCTATTCTTCTGAATTGCTCAAACAAATTTTTTGGTATAAAATTCCAAAACGTGTACTGAAAACAAATACACAGATTATGATCGTTTGTGAAGGAAATAATATTCACATTCAAATGTATACCTCACATGACAAGATTAAACTAATCAAGAGGCAAGGAGTGTTTTTGTTACTTAGTTGAATAATCTACTGAATGTGAATCTTAATTGACAACCATGTATTCTCAAAATAGTATAGTTTTTCTGAACTCTGATAATCTTTGTACTAAGGACTGTAATAGTTTTTAACTAGCAACAATACTTGTCTAGAGTTAGCATCCAGAGTTAGTTAGTTATGGAATGGTTTATTTACAGCCATTATTAGATTTTAGAAGCACCTTAGTAATTTCAAAGAGCACTTTTAATTCACTTTTATGTTGTGTTCATGACCTGAGATAGGTGACACTCAGAGTCAACTACACAGTAACAGCAAGACAACCAAATAAAAGCTGTCAGCCTTGTTCCTTGGCAGGGACACAAAAATACTCAAGATAAACTACAGTGGTGAATACGAGTAAGTGGCTGCCTATATCTGTACTTGTTGCGGAATTTCTTAGAGAGTGAAGACATGATTTATATTTGGAGCAAGGGTGAGCTATCCAGCCTGGGCGTCAGTGCAGGCCTGCAGTCCTGTGCTGTGTTGCAGCACAAAATTATGTTAAGGTGCCACATGGAGATAGTGGCTTTCTAGTTGTAGGTTTGTGGTGTGAGCATTTTAGCCACCTTAACATTAGGCCAAACAGTGTTTGTTTGCAGTCTTTCTATGCCCTGTCATGGTAAACTATCCTGAAAGATATATAACCCACTGTTGGCAAAGAATAAATGGGAGAACGCGATGCTTAGCCATGTTGGTTTGACTGTTGTTGCTCTCTGTCTGACCTCCTATTAATTAGAGTCCTCCTATTAATCTGACCTTCTATTAATTAGAGTCTCTGCTACATATACTGATCGTACAAATTACCACAGGCAGTGTAAGAAACAGTACATAAAGCTGCAAACTGAAAATGTAAAAACTTCAAATTTAAGAAGTCCTGTAAAAATGAGAAAGTACTTTAACAATATCTAGCCCCCATCCCCTGCCCTGCAGCAGGTTCAACTGCAGTCCTCTTACACAGTTCACTCTGTAGCTCCGGAAAAACATTGCAAGGACTGCTTATTGGAACACATGTAAAACACGTCAGCTAAAACAGTGTGAAAAGGTTTGAAAAATGACTTGAGAAAACTAGCACTGCATCATCTTATTATCCAAATTATCCTTTGACACATAATAAAATGACAACTCCAATAAAACTTTCATTTCAAACGAGATGGGCTAAGAAGCTTATCCTAATTTATTTGCTCTGTTACAAATGTGCCTTGTCTCCTCTTGGCAGATTGCACTTATACTTGCTGATAACCAAATTATTCCATGAGCCAGACATCTTCTGAATTTGGCCCCGAAGGCAAAGACAGACAGAGCTCCAGAAGAAAAGTACTTCTATTACATCCGAAGACAAAAAGTATCCATGAGAAATATGCTTTAAACACATATGAAATGCTATTATATGGAGCAATCTTTTTACTTTGTGGATGTTAAGGCCTGAACATGCGTAAGACATAGGAATGAAATGTTTTTCTTCCAAAAAATCATCCCAAAAATCAGTATCTATGCTAAATATGCCCTAAGTTACCACTTAATCCTGCATAACAGCTAGTTCAGTATTAAATCACCTGTGAGCATGCCAAAACTCAGGCAGGCAGACATGCAACAGCTAGAAAATCAAATGTTCTAGTCTTGCAATCAGAACACTTCATCAGACAGGAATGCAGTTTGCACTACCCATTGCCCAGCTATGAGAAATTTTCAAAGAGAATGAGTTAGACTTGACTATTTTTCCTTGCACAACAATGCTGATGATTCAAAACTGCTCTTATGATAGACGACCATATGTATTCTATTCAATGACAATAATTGCATATTTTCATCATTATCAGGTAAGTTATCTTTGTTTTCTAATTTTATCCATTTATTTTTTAAGAATCTCTTCCTGCTGGGAAAGAAAAGTAAAAAACATTTGTTTCCATTTATCTGTTTAGCTCTTTTTATAGAAATACTATTTTTTCCATGGTAAATGGTCTTCTGACCATTAAAAGTTTGATGATTTACTCAAACCCCCCAAATCACCGATCATTAAATAAAAATGTAATCTCTTATGTAATAACTTCCACTTTAAATCTCCTAGAGGGTTATTTGACTAAAGGTTTGGTAATAGCATTTTATTGTTGGAGTAGATATTTAAAATATCTGATTGAGGAAGCAAGTAAATCAATTAAAACAAAAATCCATAAAAAGGCTGTTCACCTCTACCCTTAGTATCCTACCTGCCTCATATTCCAATCTTAGTTCACTGCTTTCCTTGCCAAGCTGTGGTCTACCACAGCTCCACCTTTGATCAGCAACTCTCTTAGGTGAATAAAAGTGAATAACATGGGAACAAATCACTTTTATGGTTGAGAATTGCTTCCTAAAATGGATGCTTCTTTAACACAGACTACTTCTTAAAACTTGGTTTTCAATCTGAAAAATTTTAGCACTTTATGACTCTGGGTTTCAGGCATACTAAGCATGCCTTTATTCTGCCCATTCATCTTCAACAGATAAGTAATAATTTTTGCAGTTTAGGCAAGAAAGAACACTAAAATGTCTAGACAGACCTTTCCCTACCCAAGCCATCAGTAGCTCAGAGCAGCATCTACAAATGGGCAAGTAATGTTTAATCAACATAATCACTCCCCAGAGAAGCACTCAGAACATGATTTATCTCATGACTGCTGCATTCAAGGCAGTTTCTCTACCCTAGATAGGCAGAAACAAAACAAAAATTTTTAAAGGCAAGGCATTTAAACTGATGATATTAAATCCATCAGATTACGGTGCCAGGAGTTACTATTATCATCTCTCTTCAGATAATTTCTAATCATGCCCTTTGCAAACTCTTGAAAAGTAGTTTATGTATATTCAACTATCTTTTTCTACACTATAATTTACTTGAAGGATATAAGTTTATCTAAACAGTTACACACTATTTAGATAAGCTTTCAAGTTGGAGATGGCTTAATTGATCTTCTCCAAATGCTACGAAAGACCTACAGGCCAGAGCACATGGGTGCTTTTTGCATATGGGAGGTAACACATCAGATACCAAGTAGAAGTAGTAATGCATTCAGCCAAAAGAAGAACACATGATGCCACCAGATCCATCTGAAGCACTGTGCAAGAGTCTCTAAGATCAATCTGGTGTGAAAACACCATCATTTAAGTAGATTTTCTTCCCATTTGTACTTGCAGTAGCACCTGCAGTGTTGGTGTATTCCTGCCCTTGCCTCTGGCTCCATCTTGCTCTTTTTATTGATACCATCTTGCTTTCAGCTACAACACCTTGTTACAGCCAGTCACACAAATTCAAAAATGTAAAATACAGTGTACTTGACACTCTATTTTGACCTTTTCCTTTAGTATCTGCATGCCAGAATTTTGGCTCATGTTTCAAGCTTCTCTTTCCACCTTAAGAGGGAGATATTTTCTTAGGAGTGTTTCTTGAGTAATCACTTTACATCAAAAGCTGAAGCTGTAAGAAAAAGCACTTCATACTGAGTTTTGTCAACACATCAGTTTCTTACAGATTATTTGTTTTAATTAGTCACCACCTCTCTTTTAACGCACCCTGATTTCACTTTACACTCAACCTTTTTTGACTGTTCCTTGTAAATGCTTAAAACCATTACAACAAAAATATCTACTATATTGGTTTAGCCCTGGTTCATAGACATCCCCCTGTGATGATTTTCATCCCTTCTGAAAAACAAAATCCATCCTGAAGATAATAAAATCTGGATAGTATAGAGAAAAGCTGATCTTGCAGTCATTTGTATCCATGGTGACTTCAGTATTTTTAATGCACAGATTTTTATCTCAATTACCAAGAAACAATACATTCTTAAAGCTGCAGTTTAAAAACTAGATTGCAGGCATGTGTGCATATCGTAGAACAGTTTGGGTGGAACAGGATGTTCAAGATCCTCTCAAGCATCTAGTGTCAACCTCCCTGCCATGGGTAGAGACACCTCCCACTTGACCAGGCTGCTCCAAGCCCCATCCAAAACAACCCTGAATGCTTCCAGAGATGCAGCACCTACATCATCTCTGGATAACCTGCTCCAGTGCCTCACCATCCTCAAACTAAATCTAAACCAACCTTCTTTCAGCTTTAAGTCCTTCTCCTTTGTCCTTTAATTTAATGCCCTGGTAAAAAGTCCATCTCCAGCTTTTTCGTAGTCTCCTTTTAGGTACTGGACATAAGACTTAATATATAACACCATGTTATACAGTGTCATGTTATTAAAACAATAGAAATACTACATATATTATATACATATAGGTACTCCTATTCAATAGAGTAGCTGAAAAAGTTCTGATCAAAAGTTTCAGTTTCTTTAAAGACAGTTTTATTTATAAATATATTGCTTTTTTGAAACACGATTTGTCTATCTATAAAGAAAACTGGGAGAGAAAACTATAGCAAAGGGTATAAAAAAAACCGAAAGCAATAATTATCTGAAATCATAAGAAGTGAGTTGAGAGTGTGCCTTGTCTAACCCAAGTGACATGTTCATAAACATAGAGGAAGTTTCTAGCAGAACTCATCTATATTCTTTAATGTATTAAACTAGTATCAAGACTGACTAAAAAAAAAAAATCAGACTTCTGTGCTTATATGCTACTCAATCAAATTCAAATATTTTGTAAAGTGTTGTGCCATATTTATGACAATTTGGAATGAATGTAGAAAGACATAATATTTCAACAAAAGTATTAACATATGCACCATCTGCACAATGTTTATTACTCCACTGAGGGAGGGAATCCTGTTTCTCCACATCACAAGGTCATTCACAACACAGGGATCAGTGACACCTCTACTACATGTAGGGCTTTTACAAGTGAGTAACAATCACCACCATGTTCAGAGAAACTGCAAAAATGAAACTGATTTGGGGAAGTTAGATCAAGTGGTACACTTAATAAATAAAACCACATATTTTGGCATAGGATTTCTTAAAAACAGTTGCTGATAAAACAGGATTTCTATTACAAGCAAGTCTATCTTTAGTAGTCCCTGTTCAGCAACTCTCAGTCTCATCAAATAGAGGCTATTAACGATAGGAACTCCTCTAGCAATAGAATCCCCCAGTATCTGTAATTATAACTTTTAGAAAGAAAAAAAAAAAAACCCAACAACCAAACAACAACAAACAAACAAACAAAAAACCAAAACACAAAAAACTTTACAGCAAGGATGATTGCTTGAAGACAGAATCACGAGGAATACTAGGCAAAGAGCAAACTTCACTTTCTCACTTGTAAAAAGAGAATTACACCCATCTTCCCTGACCTTAGGTTTAGGCATGCTGTTTTCCTTCCTTCGTCTGCTTCTCTTTGACTGCATGAAGACTCCACACTGATACAAAAACCTTAAAAGGCTCTGTTAGGGGCAGTATCAGCAGAATAAAATATTGCTAATAACCCTGGACTGAGCCACGGGAAGGGTAAATGGCTTCTCCTGGGAACATAAGGGAGGTTGCAAAGAGCCTCTGACCTGGAAATCCCACGCTGAGCAGGATCATCAAGAGCAAAGAAGAGCTTTTCCTTGCTCTCTCCAGGCACTGACAGTTATCCCCAAAAGGAAATTCTATTATTGTGCCTGGAAAAAGTGCACACTCATGCACTCCCATCACAGCTCAGGTACTGAGATCCCTGAGCTGGCCCCTTTGAGAGTCCAAATGATTCAGAAGCATTTAAGCTTTACTGCCAGCCAAGCCCATTTACTCTTTTCATCTCTAACAGCTCCTGCCCCATTCAGTCTCTGGCAGGGCTGGGCACATCTGACTCTTCAGCCTTTGTAGCTGAGCTCCAGCGCAGCTGGGAGTCAGGGGATTACCCAGGCAGAAATGGAGAGCTCTGTCTTACAGCTGCTTTCAGAGAAGATCAATAAAAGGCACACACAACACTCCCTGCATTAGTCCCTGCCCCATACACATTTCTGTCTATCCCACCCTCTCTGCCCCCCCAGAGTGCGCTACACAATTGTATATTGGCTTCACAAACACGTGATGATGCCTCTTTCCACTGTGGGCCTTGGATGCTTTTCTGACTTTCAAATACCATTGCTCAGGGCTGTGTTTGAACTTCTCATCTTGAAACTGCTATGTCATGGCCCTAGAGAGGCCAGACAAAGCCTGCCAGTTGGGAAGCATCACCTTGGAAAGTGTGAGAGAGCCTAGGTCACTGCTGGGTTCCAAGTGGCTCATCTTGACAGAGGTGGTTTAGTACTTCCTTAAGCTTCAGTATTAACATTTGAAAGAAATGTGGCCACAAAATGAAAAATCAGAACAGATCCAGTCTCCGTGTGTTTATAATGGCCCTATGAACAAGTGCTGCAGAGAAGAGGTACAGGACAAGGGCTGAAAGAAAGGAATATTTCAACAACATCTGCTGAAACATGTCATAATTACTTAACTTTATTAAACTATTAGTCACTGAGATTAAATGTGAGTCATCTCAATCAGATTAGCACTGAAGGTAGCTAAGGTTTCCCTTGCAATGTATAGGATTCCCAATACACAGCATTATTGTCTCAGCCCACGACCACAGAAATCAATGTTTGGATCAGTATTTAATCAAAAAGCCTAAGGAAATAGGCAGACAACAGAAAACTGCATCATTTGTGCAACAAAACCAGGATCATTTCTGATCCATGAATATGGCATACAGCATTACAAAGTACGAATAACAGTGGTTTTGTTCTACCATGTGAGTTCAACTTATTGCTTTTCTATAAGGCAGAACATGAAATAAAGCTACAGCACAAATGAACACTTTGTAATTTCACATATAATTTAATTCTAGTGACATCTCTTTAGGGCAAATTCTTCAAGTAATAGTTTTGCATCCACTGTAGAGTCAATCTTGCATGCTGTGCAAGAGTCATATCCCACTACTCTTCAGTATTGTTTTCTGGAAGCATAACCCTTGCTGCCTGCAGTAATGGTGCTGCCCCAGGCAACAAGTGGGTTCTGTAGCTGTAATATTTCTCTTTATTAAATTATGACAGTAAAAATTTGCAGCTAGGTAGGACCACCACGGAAAAATACTGTGTGTTGATTACCCACAAACTGAAACGAAGAGCAAAAGCCTTTGTAAGTCTCCTTAACTTCCTTTATGAGTTGGGGGTGGGGGGAGGGCAAAATCTGTTCTCCTGCCTGAAGTTTGTGGATTTTCTAATTTTGCCAGGTGTCTCTGACACACAGGAAATTCTCTTGGCTCTCATTAAATAGGCCACTCCTACCCAGGAAATTTTGGCTCTTTCTTGTGGTTCTTTCTTCAAGGGTTTTTTTCCAAAAGCCATAAGCAGCTGTAATTAAACGTATTACTATGAACTCCATGTTGTTGCCTCAGAAAAGATTTTATTTACAGTACAATTTTTCCCTCTGTTCATACTATCAGTCTTCAATTCATTGATTCAGGTAGAACAAGAACTGGAGATCCCTGCTTCATCAACAAATGAGCTCCTCAAAGCAGAGCAATTCTGTAAAGGTATTACATTAACTTCAGGCAAAGGGAATTTGGATATTTAAAAATAATAAATTAATAACAAGGTAAAACCATCATCATGCCGCTACAAGAATCCACAGCTGGCTAAGTATTGAACAATCTGTTCATGATTCCACTGGCTTGAGAAAAGGTACAGACCAAACCTGAGCAAAGGCTAGAAGCAAGTTTCACACAAAATTATTAACCAGGCTAAGGCTATTCCTGCTGGCAAATATGGTGGAACACCACCAAAAGAAACAAGATTATCAACAGAGGATAACAGTCATTGTCAGATTCAAGGATTTGGAACATGAACTCAAATTAGTAGGAAGTTTTAAAATGAAAGCTCATGCTTTCTTTTGGCAAACATTTCTACAGTTGAACTGCTCTGAGAATTTACATGGGCCTAAAAGGTATTGAAGGAATTCACAGAGGAAAAAATTCATTGAAGACTACTAAATACAAAATCATATTCCCAGCACAATAATACAAAGACTGAATCTTATGCAAATTCTGTACTAAAAAGTTATTTTATAATTTATCAGTTTTTTCAAAAAGTAAAATCCTGTTTTAGAAGGAAAAGAGGTTGTTACTCGCCAAATTTTGGTACCTGCTATGGCTGGCTATTTTACCCAGTTTCCTTTTAATCTGTAAGTTCTACCAAAAAGTAAATAGTATCAAAATGTGTAAGATTTTTTTCTGAAAAAAGCAAGCCACCTCCCTGGCAATTCAATTACTTACTTTCTTCTACATTTAGAACATTGGGGGTTTTCTACCAGCTGATATTTTTCCATGCTGCAGCACTATCATGTGATAAATTCAATCAAGGGCACATCACAGCCACTTCAAAGGCCAACACCCAAGGCAGATGAAGCAGATAAAAGTTAAATCAACACAAGATACATGGTACAAAGGTCACTGTCTCTAGAATGTAAAAAGAACTGCATGTACAATCCAAAAGGCAGTTTTTTTGTCTTTTACTACTTCAACATACACCTTTTGCAATATACTGTTAATATAATAATTGAATTTACAGATCAAACCAATACAATGGTATTGGTTTGATCTGTCCAGCCAAGGTCTGTCCCTGTATCATTTTTCATAATCAGGAATGTATCATTAAGCGGACAGAGCATTAACCACATTCCACAGTGACACTGCAATGTACATGAAATATCCCTCTGCAATTGAATCAAAGTATTACCTTGCTGACACCAGGAAGCCTCTGGTGAAGCACTGCAAAGTACACCCTTGGAAGGACCAGTAAAGTCTAAGATTCATATTACTGCAAGCTAATGTCTTTTTCAGAGCATTATCACATTTTTTAGTAAAGAAGAATACAGATAGACTAATTGATGACTTTTCCTCATGCTTTTCAACTACCCTTTTTAGAAATTTTGTCTTAAATTGGTGAAGTCTCTATTTGGAAGTTTAGAGTTCCTCATCCTTGAAGAGCAATCACACACCTTACATAAGCACTAAACACCTATAAAAGACAAGCTGAAAGTTACTGTCTCGCTGATGAAAGATGGAGGAAGTATCCTTCATGGTTGAGGTAACATTATACAATGTGCTTGCAAGCATGTACCTTTACCTACTCTAACAATTATGGATTTGCCACCTCAACATTGCACATTTGAGCTTTAGTAGGAAATTCATGCCTGTGTTCAATATGCTGTAATAGGTGCCCTCTCCAGAGGGTTCGTAAGCAAGCAAGGAGCACGGGTGGGTGAAAGGGTAAGAGGCAGCAGCTCACAAAACCAGAACAAATGTCACAATGGTGCTTTATTCAGCCTGTCTGGGATGGAGCATGTGAATAAGAGAATTTACTTGAAAGGGACAGCATGGAAAGTTCTCATATACAGGCAACAGTCATTGAAATAGCTTTCAGCCATCTAAGGACCTGTTCAATATTATAAAGCATTTACATGAGTTCTGTTCCCTCCTGAAATATCACCACTGTATTTACTTCCACAAAGACAACCTATGGTTTATTTTTTAAATGAGATAAGTTTAATCAATAAACAGAAAAACTGAGAAATAGCATGTATATATAAAATGTATACCTTTCCTCTAATACTTTTTTTATGAAAGGCTATTTACAGAAACAGATACAGTTCACAGATAAATAGTTTAACATTTGAAGCATTTAACTGAATATGCTTTATATCCAAATAAAAATATAGTGAAGTCTCTGTCCTGAACTGGTTGAAGTCATACATATTTACTAATTGCTGGCAAGGATTCCCTATCTCAATGCACATTTAAGTCATACTTTAAAAATCTTGCCCTGCAAAGAAAAGCAACTTGCTACTTCCACTAACTTAAAAATCACAAAAAGATGTCAAAAGTTGAACAGGATGTTTTTATTTAAAGAAAAGTATCAGCAGTACCTTCAATGGCTTTATTTACGTACATATCAGATGAGACTAAAAAACCACATCTTTAATCTCACATGAGGAAAAAAAAAAGAAAAATGTCACAGGAGTACAAAAACTTGCATTAAATGTGTTTACTCTGCCATAATTCAAAAGGCAATACAAATCAATGCATAGAGCACAAGATTTCCCACTGTATCAGTCTAACTATACTTCATCTGCCTTACCTTTCAAGCATTCTATCTAATTAAACATGCCTAAATGCTACACTGCTTAGTACACTTTCTTTGAACGAAGTATGGTAAGAAGGTAGTAAACAGAAAATCTCACATGAGAACTGACACACCATTTGTGAAAAGTCTGGCTTTCATTATGTTAATGGCTGGTAAGTGTTCAGGTCCATGAGGGTAATTACTCAGTTCTTTGAGATCACAATGCTACCAAGGTTCTTAAAATGGCTGGGGATTTAAGACACTACTCAAAAATAAATTCTCAGTAAAGGAGATATTATTTTAAATTGATTATTTCATATTAGCTGAAGGTGTGAGCTCATGAAGATTAAAATCTAAGCATATTGCAAACTTGGGAGTTACTGAACTGTTAGCCATAAATCACCTGCAAGCATTCAAATTTCTATGCCACTGTAGTACAAACCTTCGGCTAGAGCAAGCCAGCTGGAAAGTACCAGCATCTCAACTGCTCACAAAAAGCTGCTGGAGCTTATGGAAGTTAAAACTTACTAATTGAGGTAAGGGACAACTGGAAGGTTTCTAAACAGCACAAATGTATTACACTACCAAGACATCAAGTATGATGCACTTTCATGTGAATAACAAAGACTGTTGAACAAAACCCCACAGAAACAGTAGGAGCTTTTGAAGGGAATGACACTTTTATGGTGGAGAGAGCATGATGAATGTAAGTGCTCAACAAATTGAATTATTTCTAGTACTTTTTGAGGTAGTGCTTTTGAGTACAAAGGATGTAGTCTTTCTTTAGGAAGATTTTATTTTACTCTAGGATTGCCTCAAATGAAAATTGCTTTTTTTCTTTGTTGAAAAGCTCCTTATTACTCCAAGACTATACTATACTAGGCACTACCTTAAACATGAGAGAAATTATTTTATTTCTGTTCATTTTAGAGGCAACTTAGCAACTAGTATCTCTAGAAGAAATCTGAGATATTTTCATTTTACCTTTGCTGGTCGTGGAAAGAAAAAACACACAGGAAGCCTAGGAAAAATCTTGAAAGAAATAAACAGAATAGCTTCAGCTGATTTATCTAAATGAATGAGAGAAAACAGTGGTACCTTTGATGACACTATTCTATTATCTGGAAATCTCTGTGGAATGTACGCTTCAGCGCCTGGAGGTGGTTCACGATGCCCAACATAAATAGTCCGACTGTCCACCCAGTTCTCTTCTCCAGCACACTATGGGGGAAATAAAGAGTTATGGTGTCAGTTCACTCAGTATTTCTGCAGTAACATGAGTCACACACTGAATTAACTAATCACATGCCTGACCATCAACACAGCCACCAGCACATGACCCCTCACTTCTCTGTATCAGCTCAAGATCACCAAATGACCTAAAGCCAAGTCAAATGTCACAACTCTGCTTAACTGCACTTCACTTTCCATAACACAATGAAAGAGCATCCAGGAAAATCACTATTCTGACCTTCTTGTTTATAACTGAAAAAAGGGCAAATGGTTCAAGACTCTCAGTCAAATTAGGTATTTACGAAGTATTTATGTTTGTTACTCTCGTCACCACTGAAAAATCTGTGGTAATTATCATATTTTAATATACGACAAATACTTTACATTTTTGAGACTAGCCAACCATAAGTTATAACTTCATTTGCAGCAAAGTGAAACTCTGTTCTCCTGAAATACTAGTAGCAATCATTTCTCCACACATGAACAAGCTTAGAGACTCCTAGGTTGCCAGGAAAAGATCTCAGCCTGTCAACTCAGAGCACTCCCTCTTCTATGAAAGCTGTGGAAAAAAACAGTAGGTGTGCCAAATTTTCACATTCACATCAAACTCCACCACACCTATAGCTTCCCCAAAATTAGTATTTGTGTTCTATTAACTGCAAAAATGTACAAATCACTGTAGAAAAGTACTTACACAAAACCAAAATAACCAATTTTTTTAATTTAGAAGTTGATCTTTTTGGAGGGGTCATGGATTATAAAATGACCATCCCCTAGTCAACAGTCTAATTCACACCTACCTTATGAAAAACATTTTTTAAGCACAGAACACATTCCTAACACTTGGAGAAGCCTAGGCATCAGCAACTTCATCATCATACAGTCAAACCTGGAGTAATTTCAATATGTTATAATTTAAACTTAAAACCTCTGCTTTATGTTGCACTGATGCACTTACACATACTTTAATTAAGCACATTAGAGGGAAGCTTCTTTTCTGCATCTTCAACAGCTACATTTACTTAGTACATTAAATATGACCTGAAAGTGCTCCTGGGCACTGGTGCCTGTGTGCCTACAGGTGAACTGTCAGACTGACACTGAGCAAACCAGCCCCAAACAAACAGTGTGACTTTGGTCGTCCACACAGCCACCGCACCATTCCCCAAAGCAGCTGGATGTACCTGTGCAGTTCTTAACAGAATTTCATCACACAGACATGGGACATTCTTTTCCAGTTAGTCTTAATGTCAATAGTTATAGGTCAAATTACTTTCCTAGTACACACTTGGCTAGTAAGCCTAAAACAGAATTTAGTTCTCAAACTTAAAAAATATTCACCTTAAAATTTTCTTCATCAGTTCACATCTATGTGATTTTTCCACTGCCCTGAAGTGCAACATAGCCAAAGATCACTTTCTACATAATTTATGGGGAATAGATGTATAAAATCCTGCAATACTCTGCAGATTTGGAGCAGCCAAGTTAATAAAACAATTATCTCTGTGATGTGCATGACTTTCTTGAGGTTGGAGAGAACATCAAAAATATAAAATGAAAACCTATTGGACTCAGACTATTAACCACAAAATAGCTGAGTAGCAATCATCAAGTAAAACGTTAAGTGAAGGATTAAAGAAATGCAATTCCTGCCATCCCAGAAGTAGATACTAGAAGCAGACACAAAGGACCCAAAATCATTACTTGATTCTTACATGACAGAAAAATGAAGGCATTATGTTCAGAAGATACCAAAGGACAAAACTGCAATACTAAGCACAAAACCAAGACCAAAGTAAACCCCAAGTTTTTCTTATGTGTTATTCAGCTTCCAATAACTTGGAAGAGTCAATACACTACATGAAGCTGCTCACAAAGGAAGTAAAATTGACAGCCCCTCATAAGACACACCAATGGCTCAGTCAGGGCTTGTGCTAAGCCCTGTTAACTTCCCCTGGCTCAGTGGGAATGCACACACAACATTTCTCCCATGCCACATCTAGCACAGACTTGAAACCAGGACATGGCTCAGTATAAAAATTGCATTGATTTTCCAGTCAGACAACTTCTCCCTTACCACCAAGTGGACGTGTCAAAAAGTAAAGTGTCATTCAGCCAGCCCACTTCTGAAGGCCAGGTAACATTCTTTGAGCAAGCCAAAACATTTTGGAAGGAAGGAAAGCATGACAGTGTTTCCATATTCCTCCTTACTTCTATGGCAAAAACTAAACATGGTATCTTTTACCATTTTATCAGTATACAATACTTCTTTTATTCTGTCAGTGTACTAAAGGTACACAAATTACCTACTGACACTCAAGCCACTTAATACTCCTAGAAATGCAAGGGAATGTGAGATATTCCTGTATAATACATCAAACTGTACAACATTTTTTAGTTTTTCATTCCAGAAGGGCATTCCAGATATAAACTCAACACAAAAATTACTCCTGAAAAGTGAAGTGCCTAAGTTCAGATTACATAAAGGACTAATGGGAATGCAACACAAACTTTGAAAACCAAGAAGAAATCCCTCAGCTTCTACTTTCCTCTACAGAGGCCCAGATTGACAATTTATCTCAGTTATTATGAGCCGGTCCAAAACAGCCAGACAAGGCTCTCAGCCCAAAAAAAGCACTTTTTAAAGTTTCACTGAATCTTTATCAAGACTCAGTTAAAACAGGCCTCTGAAATTACCTATGAACCTGGGAAGATAGAGCTCTAAGCAGCACCCTCCTGCATTACTGTCAGTATTTGCAGGTCTGATAGTCTGGGAGTACTGTGTCAACACTAAGCAAACCAACCACTCTGGAATTTATATCTCTAAGCATCAACATAAAATAAAGACAATCTCTTCTATTAGCCTAATTTTGTCCAGTTTTATCACAAATTGATAAATATACCACAAATACATAAAACATATCTAATGAACTATCTGCTAGCACAGAATATTTTTTATTTCTCACTATGTTAATCGGTTATAGAAAATAAATGCATTTTACCAACCTAATTCAACAACTTCAAACCTCCAAACCACTCACAGTCCAAGTATAAAAAACTAAGTATGGAAGAGTAAGGCTCTCTCTGCCAGCGAAGTAGAACTGCAATGCAAAGTCACGTGCACTGTTCAATATGGCAACAAGGCAGCTCACTTGTGTAAAGCAGAAAAAGATACTTCTAGAAAAACAGCACTGTAAGTCAGGACATGGGCCATGTAGGGAAAGCAAATCACAGCAACCGAAGGTCCTGTAATGCCAACCTCCAAAGCCAAACAGCCCCATCTGACAGTTCTTTCAGTGTTCTGGTATTACAACTTACAGAACGACAGCAGAGTCACTGATAAAAGCAGTTTGATGCCCCTGCCAGAACAATGAACTATATCCACTTCTTTTTTTTAAGTTACAGTGCTTATGCCCATTAAGACTACGTCCAAGAAATCATAAATATACCTTAGCATTATCTGCTTCTATTTATAGTGTACAGCTCAGTGTACTGAGACCTAGTTTTATTGGCACATCAATGAAATGTTACATACCTTTTACTCTTTCAAGCAGCGTCAGCAACCATGAAAGTAAAGACCAGCAAAAGATGAAGGCACAGAGACAGAGACAGTTAACAGGATTTTACCTTAAGAGTTTAAGTATTTCTGCAGCTTATTTTCTTCTGATTTAAAAAAAAAAAAAAATCAAACTGAAACTACTTGAGATTCACCTTCATGCTACTCTGGTAATTTTTACCTGGATTTAATTTAAACAAATGTATTGCCTGAAAAGACAAGTGGCTTGGTATTCAATGGGTGACAGCAAAAGGACGATAGGAACATGCTAGTGGTAGTTGCTGGAAAAGTAACTGACTTTGAAAGATTCCAAGTCTTTGCACACATTTTTAGTAAAGAGATTTAATGTATGATTTTGAAATCAGTGGAAGAACTGAGTGACATTTCCCGACTCTCCACTTGAACTATTAATTCTGCCATAATTACCAGCAATCTTCAATTCAATATTATATTTTCTCTCCAAATAATAGAAATACAAACACTACCCAAATAAGTTAATATGCACTAAGTACAGCTGAAAATTCAATCCAATCTGCCCTGGCCAGGCTCTAAGTACATTTCATTGAACAGTATTCTCTTCTACCTTTTTCTAAATGCTTTTTGATTAAAAGGAACAGTGCACTGCAACCACAGACATCACAGCAACAAATTCTCAGCACCAGCTATAGCCTTGTTCACCCAGACTATGCCTCCATTCTTCCACACAGAAGTACTTTACACCAAGAGACGCTGGCTTTCCTAACAGCCTGGTGTTTTACTGAATCACGAATATTTAATGTCAATTAAGCAATTAGCACCACTGTTAAAACCGCACACTGAACACAGCTGCTCAACCACTTTGGAGTTTCAGGGCAAGAGATACTGACAAGCCATTATCACTCAGAATCTACAGGAAGAACTAATAGTGCACAGTGTGAAAAAAACATTCACACATTACAACAGCTCTGCACTAAAGACTCTCAGTTTCCAATTTTTCATTCAGTGAAGAGAAACAACTTGAATATCTCAAAGCTGTAATTCACTAAAGTGAAGAGAAATAAAAAGTTATTTTCCTTTCTAACACTGTAAGGAAACCTTTAGCAAAAGTCTTTAGCGTGCACTATTTACCAAACCATGAGATAATATAATCGCATCTTTGTCCTCATTTGTCAAATGTACTGAGTACCTGCTCTTTTACACTTGACACCACTCTGCAGGAATAGGTGCAGCCATCTATCTCCCTTGGCAAACAATGGCACAGAATGCGGATTTTTTTACCTCATATTTCCAAATCCAGTCCTTTCAAGGGTAGGTAGATTTGATCCATAAATAACAAAAATCCATCTAAAGAAAAAATTTTTAAATAATCGATATTTCCTAAAATCGTTAACCAGTAAAACAGATTAAGCTTTTAAATAGTCCACTTTTTCAAAAAGAAAAAAAAATCTAATTTGTAGGTATATATTTGTGGAGATAAAGGGTGAAATTCTCATCCATTTTAAAAATCTTAGTTAGGTTTCAAATGATAGCCCACAAATACCTAGAGAGAGAGCACTTAAGCTTTACATTTTGCTCACAGCATTATGTCAGCCCCTCGTATGGATTTGCCAAGCTGAGAATGAAGAAGACAACTTTGAAAGCTGTTCAGATTGTCATGTTTCATATGACTATAGAACAGCACAGAAAAAAGAATTCATATAATTATCAGATAAATACCCTGTCAGGTCTTACAGTCTGAAAAATGACTACCTCAATATGAGACATTGTAAACAGAAAGTAAATTACTTCATTCACCCACGAGTCATTTGCTATTAAATAACTACTTTAATGGAATACCAAAATGCAGCTCTTCAGAGGTAACCACAAAAAAACCCCCAAAAAACCAACCAATAAAAAAAAATCCCCAGAAAGCTCTCTCCCAGAAACTTCTATGACTAATTAACACATTTCCTATGGGTCACCCATAATGGGATCTGTTGCCACAGAATATTACCACATTTGATTTCAGCAAATGAAAGCCAAATAATTGGATAATGATTTTTGTCAGAAAGAAACATTTGAAATCAAAACTCTCCCCAATCAATTGCCTAAAAATCACAGAATTTTGGACATAAGTGTATGCAGAGGAAAAGAAAGAAAATATTAGCATTCTGTAACTGCAAATACATTATTTTATTTATGACTCTCAGAGAAAAGACGTAATCAGAAGCAAAGGCAGGTACATCTTAACTACAAAAAATGGTGCCAGGGTCACAAGTTTCCCCAACCAAGCCAAATTTTCTACTACTTGGTGCATCCAGGTTTTCTGATCCTTCTTTCCACCTCCTGCAAAGGTCTTGTGCACGCAGACAGAAGGGGAAAAGGATTTATAGCAATAAGCTGAAATAAGTTTTTGTGGCAATTTGAAGAGGAAATGGAAAAGTATGATGATGAAATGATGCAAAGTTCTGTAATTTTCAGCTGTTAGAACAAACACTGTCACAATAGCAAATGTTCCAGTTTCTGTAAAATTCCTAACACTTCTATATGTGCCCTTAATATGAATTTCATTTCAGCCTTCCAGTTCATGCCACCTAGAGCCTTGTACTTGGAGTAAAACATTCCTGAAGCTATCCTAATAAAACTAGATTCAAGTTGTGTCACATGAGCTGGCACTGGGACACTGCAATATAGCACTTTGGAGACAGTCTAATTCACCTTTCTGATTTCCAGTTTGGAACGTAATTTTAACTGAATTCCAAATACTCCGTACTTTGAATGGTTGAATAATTTGACCTCCTGGATGACAAACCCAGTGATCTGTGTTCCTCCCAAAAAGGGTTACAATAATTCTTTGTTTCACATACATAAAAGCTCACCTCAGTTATTCAGGGAAGATGGAGATATTTTTAAGCAGTCAATTTAAATTCCAAATACTGCTGACACAGGGGCCCATTAGGTATAGCTATTTCTGATGTCTGTGCTTTCTCTTCAGGCAAATCTTTAGTTTCCCTGTTTATTTCCTATTGTTACTGAGCAGTAACAATAGAAGTGACAGAGATAAAAGTCTCCTATTCCATCCACATATGCAATCTTCATCTAGTTTCAGGGAGTCACTACAACGATGGTAAGAAATTAGATCTGTGATGTATGTGAACTACTGGGCATCTGGAAAAACACTTTTGCTACAATTTTCCTTCCTCTCAATGTACCAGTTCTGACACATTTTGCTCCCCGTTGCCAGTGGGACAAGGACACCACGTGCCTCCTGCTCCTCTGCCCAGGTCCAGTCAAGGACCCCTCTACATGGAAATCCTTTCAAGAGTCTCACTTGCAATTAGAAAGGCAAATGGGAAAAAAAACCCCTACATTGCAAAGTGCAGTAGTAAGAGAAACTAGAAGGGAAAGTGTCACATAAGACACAGTGTATTTGACAGCCTTAGTACTTAAATTAATTAAAAATCAAGTTTATTTCTAACTACTTCCAGACCAAAAGGAGCTACTGAAATTCAGGTTTCCAGAGGAAATTTACAGCTTCCTTTGGTGCCAGGAAGAGCTGTAAAAGAAGAGCAATTCCATTTTTTTAAGGCAACTAAGGGCCACTAAGATCTACATGCAGTGCCAGTCACTCAGAGAATCTACAAGGATATTCTCAAGAGAGTTGTATAGGTACTTCAGAATGCAGAGCTTTTTGGGTTTGGCTTTTTTTTGGCAACTCTTTTTTTTATTTGGCAACTCTTAGTTGCCAATAGCTACTTCTGTTTGCAGTAATCCAAGAAGTAAAAAATCAAAAGCTATCAAAATTTTTAGGTCAGAAAATGAAAAAAAATTTAAGCTATATTTACAGATTTTAAAGGAGCAAGAGGATGGAGGGAAGCAAGAGAGATTGCTTTCATTCATTCAAAAATAAGTAATAAACCCACAGATATGCCACAGTAGCTATTTTCTTTGAAATAACATTATTATTAAATTAAGTAACTAAATTATTACGAAAAATCAAGCAAGAATACCTGTTGTGAATCTTTTCCAAGGAACAACACAATGCATATAGAGACAGTATGCACTGGCAAGATTAATGACATCAGATGCAACAAAATCCATTCCTACATGGTACTCTTATAGGTGCTTCAGATTATTCAAAAGGGAATGTACTCTAAAAATATGCTTTATATTTAGAACAGTAAATTACTCTACCATCAGACATGATCAGAACTGGTGAGGGTGACACCACCTTCCATTAGGATTTTAGCAAAGAAAGTGGAAGAGTCAAATTTCCCTTCTGAATTCTAGAACAAAGATATCTAAAATATATGGGCTTCTTCATTCTTCTTTATATGTAGTACAAGGGCTCTGAAAATGCCGCATCTACATGTTTGCTGGTCTTTAAATTGTTCAAGTAAACTATGGATTAAAAAATAGGATACTTAACGATTGCACTCTGCAGTCTATTGACACACAACTGAGCAGCAGACCTTTATTCCTATTTTTTACTACAAAAATACAATGTAATTTTGATGTCAAGAAAATACCTTCCCCCACTGTTAACCCTTGTCATCACATTTAAATCTGTAAAACAAGTTCACTGACAAGTAGTAACTACTCACTATCCTAATGGTCAGTGCCTCTTAGACTTCCAAAGAATTTTCATTCCCACGTGGATACAGAGTTCGTGAAGCTATGATTCTAGCAGACAGAAGGTGGGGCAACTTTCTTGTATTATATGATGTTACCACAAAACCAACAGCTTGTAAAATGCTGGTCTTGCAGGTCACCAAGTCAGTGACCAAAGAATGTCCAAATGCTATTACATGAACTGTTCCATCCACAATAATATAAAGCTACTTAACCTATTTGTACTGGAGAACCACCAAAATATTTACTGTAAACTCGTATCTCTATATACCTTTACATAACTATTTATACTTGATACTGAACTACATTTTCTTAAAGAAGAGTGACTCTAACATCTTTTTAGGTTGTTTTTGCTACACAAAGATTACTTTTAAAAAAGTCTCCCAGCATATATCTGTAGCTATGCTACCACACATACTTGAGGTCAGGTGGCAACCTTATCAGAAGCAAATAACCCAAGATAAAACAGAGAGAAAAACTACCACGTGGGTGCTACTGAACACTGTACTACTAAGGCAATCGTTACCTGTTAGTTTTCCACATCTATAAGGAGAAACCTAAATCTTCAGTAAAATTGGCAGGTGTCATATTTTGACAATTTTTCAAATTAAGATCTTGCTCACGTAGTCTGGTCCTCAACTTACTCCCCCTAAGGCCAGACTATATTAGTCTACAGAACTATCCACACTAGTAGAAAGGTGTAGTACAAATACCAAGCTCTCCCTGCATAACTGGTTTATCAATAGTCTGGAATAAGTCAAGGTGACAATACTAACAGCCAAATTTCCTACTACTAGTATGCATATTCTGCCACATCCCTGCACTGCAACATGCAAATTCTCTCTTACATGCAATTGGTTTTGATAACTATTTGAAGAGTCACAATATAAGCCCATCATCCCTACACTTCATTTTGAAGAAATCTTGTAGTCCACAAATAACTTGGCTGTTTAGAATAATGGACTAATTATGTAGTATTAGAAGCTACCTAGCATTTTCCTTCATCTCCATGCTTTTTGTTGCACATCGGCACCGAATCTGATATTATGCAAATTCAGTTTGGTGAACACACAGACATTTTGACAGAAGGAAGGACCCTAATTACAGATGGCTATAAGGTTAATGAAACATTTACTTGGCGCTATTTGAAACACTTGCAACACACTTCTAACTCTTACATACAAAACAGTATTCAAGAACAGTTCTGAAACATTCAAGGAATATAAAATTCTAAGCTATTACTACCTGCACTGCAAAGTAATGCCATGTGTTGAAGCATTTCAGGGGAAAAAGCCATATGCTGATTCAGGTAAAAGGTCACAAACTGTATTTTACAGTGTTACCTACTAACACATAAGTGTTGCTGATTAAATGCCACATTCAATCCTCATGCATAATAGTGAAGATCTTTTAAATTTTCCAAAATTAGCAGGCACCAGCATCATAAAACTGACTTCAGATAGTGTACACTGATAAAAGACAAGAATTTTAAACTTATAAAATGCCATAAAGGATATTCAATAGCTTTGAGTGTTCACGTCAGGAGTATGAGTAAATCTACTCATAATGCATAAGAAGTTTATGATACCAGTAACCACAAGATTTTTGAATCCCTTTTGTTTTCACTGCACTTAAGAAATGTGAATTCCATTAAGATTAAACATTACTTTACAATTCTTTTGATGCAGTAAGCTTTTTAATATTTACTTTTACTCTCAAATAGCAGATTTAAAGACTTGCAACTGAACAATCTGAGGCACAATAAACATTTCACAACTTTGTACTTTCATGAATATCAAAAGACTTCAAGAACTTCTATAGTAATCAGTCAAATATTTACAAAAAATAAACTTGACCAGCATTTGTTATCAGCTGTGTTTTAAAATTTAGATATTCTTACAAAACCACTGTTTTACATTAGGGGTATTTCCTTTGTCATATACAGCCACATACAGAATAAGACATGTAACGTTTTTATAAACATATTACAATACAAAATATTGACTGCTTACTTAGAAGCTAGTCACCAATTGCTAGTCAAAAATAAAAAAAAAATCTACAAAGTCCTGACCACCTGTTATACAAGTAATTAAATCAAACTCTAGAAATCAAAATAGCCAATGTTTAGCATCAAAAACAGTGAAGATGAAGGTTTATAACTAAACTCTTCGAGAACTAAGTCAGAGAAACTCCAGTATCTAACTAATCCCTGAACATGTAGGACACCAGAACTCAAGGACAGACTTTCAGGTTTTATCAGGTTAAACAGTTCAGTGAAGGCAGCGTGAATTTTAAACCAAGATACTATTAATAATTCAGAGGAAACTTCTGATACAGCAAAGGTGAGGCATGCTTAAATAAAACACTTTCTCAAAATATAGTCAGTCACCTGTAAGGTACTACAAGTTCATCTACAACAAACAGCCAGCCTGAGTAAACATTTCATGCTTGTAAAATACTACTAATAAAAGCATTAATAACAGCCAGAGAACTCAAGGTCAGCATGGCACACCCAACACATCTAAGTCAAGCTCCAGTCTAATAAGTACAGTATGAAAGACCATCTGTTGGTCAAAAGCAAAGTTGGTTCATATTTTTTTTTATTTTAGCAGAACTACAGCTACTTTCCATTTGAAATTGTTACTATGAGACTTGTATCAGTATAATTATACCATATTGCGGATGTCATTTCAAGCTTTAGGTGATCCATATGCCTCCTTTTATTCATATGTGGAAGACAAAATGTCCACAGTGCAGTTCAATATATCAAAACTATTCTGTGTCCTTCATGCAGAAAAGGAAAGGTATTTTTAAAGAAAGAATTTCTCCTATCAAGTCTAGAACTGTACTCTAGGTTGAGATTAATATATTCTGACTTGAAATGATTTTGATAATAAAAGGCAAAGGAGTTTATGCAGGTTTGTCTGGGATGAGATGATAAGTGTAATCTCAACCTTCACATGTCTGTCATTCAGTGATACAGAGAAGAGGTTTAACAACCTTTTGATGCTGCTGGTTTCTATGCAGGAGCAAAAGCATACATAAAAACGTAAGAGGAGTCACTGACTTTTAGGCTTTGATTTACTGCTGTGACATCTTTGATGTGGGGAGGGGTGGAGGCAAGTCGTTACAATACATCATCCCCTAAAAACAACTTTGGATGGCAAAGCTGCTTTTTGCCACAAAACTCTCTCAGGACTCTAGAATCTAAGAAAAAAATCACTCTTTCCCCCCCCCCCATACTAATGTACTCTACAATATCAACTTACATCTTTAAAAATCTCCCTGAAGAAATGTTTCTCAGACTTCAAAGGCTGATCTGCCATTCCTTCTCTTTTTAATGATAAGCAAAGGAAAAAAATAAGAAAAAAACCCAATCACATTTTCTTCTCAATAAAATGAGTCTCTGTACCCCACATTTTGGGAAACACAAGTAGAAGTAAGCTCCCAGTGCATGTTGTCAGGAAAAGACTTCTGTTTAGGAAATTCGAAAAAGCACATGTATGCCTAAGGGCATCCCAGGCAGATCCTTCAGAAACCAAGTTGAGTATACCTGGCTTTTGGACAGCCTCTACAACAGACAATCTAAGAAAAAAAAAAAAAAAAAAAACCAAGAAATAAACAATTCACATTTCTAATAGAAGAATGACTCCTGAGAAGTTGATATTACTTCAACTCAACAAGCATCAAAAAAACTACTGCACCAGAATCATCAGGATTATCTATATTAATCTGCCGTGTATAACAAGCTAAAGAACTTGTGAAGTGAAATAGCTCGATTATCACAAAAAGCACATTTGCTTTTTTTTTTCTTCAAATGTATACACCTACTTATGAAATAGAGATATTACAAAAGCAAAGAATATATTTTTAATAGATTTTCTCTAGTGTTCTTTTTAAAAAAAGTCCAACAGACAAATGTTCTTTTAAAGTTTCCGCTTTCATGCTTAATAAAACTAATTCCCAGAAAACAGCACATCCCCTTCATGTGTCTTTTCCTGCTGGATTAGAAATTCCTGTAATCAGTCCAAGTGAAAAAAACCCCAAACTGAAAAATTCTCAGTTGCTGCAAAATTGGGTTAGGAAAAGCAAAGAGGACTTTTGAACTAGCTTGTCATGCTGTGTTGGCTTTTTTTACATCTCTGTGGAGGAGATAAGAATTAAGTATAAAGTGAATATCCAATACTCTTATTATACTATAACACCTATTCTTTCAAAAGTAG
Source organism: Sylvia atricapilla (assembly GCF_009819655.1). Lineage (NCBI taxonomy): Eukaryota > Metazoa > Chordata > Aves > Passeriformes > Sylviidae > Sylvia > Sylvia atricapilla. The sequence goes on from NC_089141.1 coordinate 89,919,160, forward strand.
ACAACAGTTCTGTACTTCGTAACCATTTGATACTATCAACAAATAGGGAAGTGTGAATCAGATTTCACTGACTTCAAAGTTCAATGAACTGTAAAACTGTCCATATTCTGAGCAGAGGTTTAGATCAAACAACTTCCACATATCTGCTGGTTGCATAAACTGACACAAATGCCTAGAATTCAGTGATTTTAGGAGAGGCAACTCTGTACTCTCCCTAAACCAGCTAACATGAATTTATTGATTACCTGGCCAATTTCAATAACAGCTGTGTTTGTAAACAAAAGTCTAACCATTCATGACATTTATTCTATCAGGTAATTCTTTACCTTAAACCTTTAAAAACGTTGAAAGCCAAAGGCAATCCCTAAATCAAATCAGAAATCTTTGTTCTGGACTAACTTCTTTGTTCCTCCCAAAACGCAGAAAAACAGTAAGATTCTAGAAATTCCACTTCACCCATAGACAGGAATACAGACTCCTAATGATGGAGGCATGTATGATTCCTGCAGAAGAGCACATGACCAGTTTTGTAAAATCCACACTTCCAAACGTGTTTTGATGACAGGGGGCACTCCTCAAGGCATGTATCCTACAGGCAGGATCAGCTGTCCTGTAGGCAACAAAAATGGGGCAAGATACCAAAAGGATAGTGCCAAAAATAAAACTTCAGGTGACAGCCCAAGGAGTATTACTACAAATGAGTTAAGTAATCCTTGGCAGTGCCCTGGTTGGTAGCACAATGTCTTACAGGAGTTATTTTTGTCCACTTCCTAATACTTTCCTTTTTCCCCTCCTCTAAATGTAAGAAGTTACAATCCATAAGTAAGAGGGAATTTCAGGAGGGGAAAGTAATTTACTTTTGCCATCTAGAAACCATGTTACTTGTTTTTAATGAGGCATTCTATTACACAATTCCTTAGAAATAAAATACAACTACATTTAATAAAGACAGAGGGAATACCAGACATAGATGCCAACTTGAGTCATCATAGGAAGCACAGTACAAACAGAACAGAAAACCCAACATTTTTTTCTTCTCAATAAGCAGCTATGACAAAAATCAAGGAAAGCAGAAAATATTTTTACATTTATTTTACTTTTTAGAATGTGCCTGCATCTGAGGCCTCGCAACAGCAGCCATATCAGTTACCATAACCAGTAAGTATACCCCTGGAAGCAAGTAGCTACTGTAGGTCAAGTGCAGAGCAAGACTGTGAGTCTACCTGTTAATCTGTTAGTTCTTTTCCTAGTACACATGGCTCCTAAGGGGTCAATCATACATTGTACGTTGAATTCAAACAGAGCAAGTATTCTGATAAGAAGAGATAATGACTTACTTTGTTTCTTAATGTAAGTTGATTATGTGCTTATGCAAGAGGCTACGCGGTTGGCAGCTGGATCGTTTTATTCAGCTGAGCCACAGCCTCTGGTCAGTGGGGACACTGTGAGGTGGAAAGGGCACTGCCCTCACCATGAGAAGGAAAATAATGTTCACACCACTTTGCCAAATTCTGGCACATGCAAGAAGTATAGATATTACGCATCAAATTCATCACAAGGGAGTTAAAACTGCTATTGTTAAGAAAGCTTATCACTTTTACGGAAATAAATTATGGACAATATTCAAATAGCCAAGGACACTGGGGTTTGAGCGAGGGCTTTTTGTTGTTTTTGTTGGCTTTGATTGTTTGAAGTTTTTTTTTTCAGCGAAGATATATTATTACAGAAGTAAGAAAACTGAATTCAACTGCCAACTTTTAGAAATAAAACCTCCAGATGTTTTTATGAGGACACTAGCAGGAGGTTATTAAACAGATAATGGTTTTATTTGCAATTTGGGTAAATATTTACCTTTACAGAAAGAGTAAAAGGGAAGTATAGATGTTATGCCAAAATGTATTTCCACTTAACATAAATCCTTTCAATAAGAAGTACTGAAGTCCTACAAAAAAGTCCTATCAGAAAACAACACCTCCAAATAATCTTAATATGCTATAAAAATACTTCCTGGAGTATTTGCACACACACGACACACATACACAGCATCATCTTGACTCATAGTACTAAGCTCTATTTCAAAGGTACAAACTGCCAAAATCACCACGACTTCATTTTTATATTAGTTGAAATCTTGAGTGAAAACAAAGCAAGTACTATAAAACCTGAGTACATGTTAAATCATCTGTATTAGAACTTCTATCATCCTTCCCATACACTCTATAAAAAGACCATAAAATAATGCCTCAGCTCTACATAAAACCAAAAGTGTGTCCTTGTAACAAGCAATGCTAACCTTGCACTGTTAATGGGGAGGAAAAACAAAACAATAAATTGTATGTTTCCACTTATTCCAATGGAGCTATTGGGAAAAAAAAAAAAGAGGCTTGCCAACGCACAAATATAGAAGTTACTGCAGTTCATACAGGGACTCTAGATCACTGTAATCGTCTTTGTAAGTTGCTTAGATTTCCTTAGTAGTAATTATTTCTACAAGGCACTTTGCTATAAGTCTGTAAATTTAGTATCAAACTCAGCTGGTTTAAAAAACCTTGATTTTGGTACTTGAGAAATAACTAGTGTTTCACACAAGACCAACAAAAAAATACAACATCTCTACAACAGTGTTGCCTCCAACTGATGAAGCTGCTTGCTTCAGCTCTACTGAGAGCACAGAGGTTACAATCACATTTTCTACTTGGTCTTATTTCTGCTTTATTGCAGAGAAAAACCCCTACAGTATCACCATCTCAGAGAGCTTTTCTGCATTTACTCAGGGAATTGAAATTCAATGAACTTTAGAAAGCACTTTCTCTTTGTGTGTGGGAAAAGGGATGTGAGCTAGACCTTGGAGATGGGAGGGACAAGGTGTCATAAAGCAACTTTTGCTGGAAAACCCCTATCATCTAACAAATACCCATGTCCTCCAATTAATACTTAAGAAAGTAATTCTCCCTCTCCTTGTTGGTATACACAGCTGACCATTTTAAAGGTCTCCATACTTTAATACTAACAGAATCACAGAATCATTGAATATGCCAAGTTGGAAAGGATCCATCCTGGCCCTGGTCAGGTCATCCCAAGAGTCGCACCCTGCACCGGAGAGCACTGTCTAAAAACTTCTTGAACTCTGTCAGCTTTGATGATGTGACCACATCCCTGGGGAGCCTGTTATAGGGTCCAGCCATCTTCTGGGTAAAAAACCTTTTCCTGATATCCTACTGAAACCTCCCTTGACTCAGCTTCATACTGTTTCCTTGCATCCTGTCACTGGTCACAAGAGTGAAAATCAGATTTAATACCCAGCAGCACCTATATCCAAATCCACTCTTTGGAGTAAAGAGAGCAAATACTTTGAAGGTTGGTTTTTAACTCCGGAAGTATTTAACATAATACAGTAACACAGAACTTGACTTAAAAATACCCAGAAATAGATTTAGAGATGGCATATGAATTTTGCTAGTGTCAACACTGTGATGCAACTTGCTTTTGATTATCCATTATATGGAATTTGCATTGCTTCAACTGTCTATGGTTCCATGGCATGAAATACTCATTTCTATGCTTCTCTCAATTTAATCAGTTTAAGGTAATTCTTCTAATTCTTAGACACTGTCATTGCTTCAGTGTTAGAGAGAAAGCAATAAATTATGCAAATAATGCCAGATTTCTTACAATGTAGATACCAAAACAAGGAAGAAATAGCATACTGGTTTTGTTCTGAGTGGTGTACAGTAATCTGCTTACGTCTAATGTTTCTGTTTTAATTTTACATCCTTGCAGTAAGTGAAATAATATTTATAAATCTTTTCATGCTTTGTTTATACATCTGCACAGATATGAAGCTGGACACACAGAAAAGGATTTTCCTAAAATCCAGTGATGTTAGCTGGAATCCTTATAGGTAAAACACAACCATTCCATCTCTTAAATATTTTAGGTGCAGCTTTATCGCCCGTTTAATGCCTTACCTTAGTATCAACATCCTCGTCAATGTCTCCACTGTGAAAATCTAGGCATTTCTCAATATTATAAAGCTTAATACAGCATTAGATGTAGCAAATATTCAATAACTAGGAATACTCTCATAAAAAACACAGTTTTGTCTAGATGTCTTATGAGGTACAAGCTTGGTGTACCTCAAGTACATCCTGGCGAGGAAGGAACACCAAAGGCCACACCTTGAGCCTTGCAAGCCCCCCAGGAAACACCTACACTTTGTATTTCTTTCTTACTTATTCACACAGGGATTTGCTAAACAAATTAAACGGAAGACTGCCTGGTAAAATAGGTGAAGAGCCAGCAAGCCAAGAGGTATATACTGAAGGAGATAGACTTACTTAATAGGGGGCAAAAAATATTTTGCACGTCCTGAAAAGAAACCTAAATCTCATAAAACCTTTGCTATCTGTAAAGACGCTGAACTCCGTAATACCCTTTTGTACTTACAATATAAAATGAAAATAATTCTAGATGACAGGAGCTCTTAAAAGAAAGAAAAATTAAAAAAGGTAAGTAGCACGGAGAAGTCCGTGCAGGCCAAAGCACTGTGGAAAACAAGCACCATGCCAAGGCACTGGGATAAACCCACCTGGAGATTAAGCTCAAGCCATGGGGCACGAAGGGGGCCGCTGGCCATGGCTGTGCCGGGCCCTCAGGGCCCCCAAGGGCTGGCGGGGGCACCAGGAGGGAGCCAGGGCCGGGAACGCAGGGCAGGACGGCCGGACACTGCCAGGCCCGCAGGGAGGGCCCAGAGGCCAGGCAGCACCCGGGGGAGCAGCTCCCCGTAAAGCCACAGGGGCACGGGGATAAAGCCGGCATGGTCTGCTCTCAAATGGCCGCAGAGGCAGACAGAGGAGCACACCAACAACTCCAGCTCAAACCTCACAAGGCCCCAGCTCTATCCACACACTCCAAAGCACTCACATTCCACTGACAGAAGAGTTTTTGAAGTGTGCACGTGGTTGAAGGAATTTGATTCATATGATACTCAATTTCCTTACTTAAGTAAAATTAATCAAACTTATTTTTCCAAACAACTCATTTTGAAAGTTTAGCAAAACCAGAAGTTTCACCTCTGTCGTACCCACGCAGCTGCCAGACTGTTCAGCAGAGCATGTGCTCCTAAAATCTGGCCTGACAGACAAAATGGAGCATCACTGAAGTTTCCAGTCCCTGGGGCCACCACAGTGGCCACTGCTGCACAGTGTCAGAACGCTGTGACTTGGCAGGGTCTGCTGAAACCCCAGCCTTAACCTCACTTACAGGAGATCTAACCCTTGCTTGGCAGCCCCAAGCACTGAGTAACTTAGTCACCATTGCCTCAAACATGTGCCAGACGCCACTGTACAGGCACATTCATTTCATTAAGTCTCTCTCAGGGGAAAAAAAATTTAAAAATTGCATCAGCTGGCACATGATGAAACTCCCCTCTGTGACAGTAGAGCCACCTCAGTGGCCTTTCTGTAGCTAATGGCCACATGGCACTGCCATCACCACCGAGAGGGCTGAGCAACACAACCAAGCTACTTATTGCATATCTGGTAGATTAAGATTAGTATCAGCTAAGAAAGCTTCTTCGCCACATCTCCATAAGACACTGTGAAAGTAAACAAAGAATTTCTAAAAAACAATACAGCACTGAAGAGAGAATGAATTTCAAACTTTATTTATAGGCACAGAGATAGGAAAGTCATCTAACTGAGGTCTCACCTAGTGATGCACAAAAAAATTTCCAGTGAGACAACTTGTACAAAAAATACTGATTTGCACTGGGGATGCAGTCTTTTAGAATGATGGTCACAACAATCTCTTGCTGCTGGAAAATACAGAAGTGTCTTCTCCTTTGCTATTCTGATCTTCTGAAGACAGGTATTTTCCCATATCTAATTCCCGGTATGACTTGATCTCTAGAACCATATTGGCTCTAAATTATGTATTCTGTTAAAACTGAGTTTGTACTGAGTTACACAGGACAGACAAAACACAGTCTAGTCCCTTACTGCTACTTTGTTAACCTCCTAACCTATTAGTGTTTTTAGTTCTAAGCTTTTTGAATACTGTGGATTGGTTCACACCACTGAATCAGGTAAACTATCAGTATTGTAAAAAGAGAACAGGAAACAATGCAGCCTCCTCTCAGCACCTGAAAAAGACAATGCCAATAATAGCTGTTGCTCTGATTTACTCATTTTTTACTTCCTATGGTAAAACTGGGGAAAAACCAGTAACTACTACACTTCAAAAGTCCTTTCCTTTAAGAGGAGTCACAGTTAAGTCAACTGACAACTGTACAATTTGGTCTGTGATTTTAAAACAATACATTTAATCTGTACTCGTACCATTTTAAAAATCTTTACACTATTCTTCAACTGCCTTTGTTTTTTGTACTGGTACTCACATTTCCACAAGCTAATGAACTCCCTCGATTAAGGCTTGAAGGTGGTCTGGAATTGTGTGTTGCTTTAAAGTACTACGCATTCAACTCTGGATAGTATCTTTGATCATATTGCAAAAACCTTGTATCTCTCCCATTATATACAGAGCCAACATATGTCCAGCTTTCTGATTCGGTCTCCTCAACATTAGCTAAGTAGTTCCAGTGTCTCTGAAATGATCACACACCAGAACATCTAAGAACACGCTTATTCTTTTGAAATGCCTCCAAAAAGTCTGTTCCTCTTTTATTGCTAGCTTGTCATTATTGGTTCGTGCCATTTCCTTTAAAAATGAGTGGCACTAATGTTATTGATTTAAGAAGTTCTACTCCAGGGAGTTTACATTAAATTCAGTCAAATGATGTAATGTATTGGATTGTCCCATCATCTTAGTTCAAAAATTGTCTAGGTCATAGAACAAGGCCAGGCTAAGAAAAGAAATCACCTTGGCAATTCCTTGGAATTAATAAATAAAGGAGAAAGTCCATACTTTTCCTTCAAGTTGCAGCAAGTAATAAATCAATACAAATTTATGAGTTTATTTTTTCCCATTCTCCTGTATGCCAGTAAGAGTAGATCACAGCTCTAATTACAACAATTATTTCCAGTGATGCTAATAAGATCAAATCAAAGTTACATGAGGCTGTTTTAAAGAGATTATTACTACTTTTCCAAGACCCAAAATTGAAAATCAATTAGCAGATGTCTATTTTGCAACATTTTCAAACTTGCATCCTCTCCAGACACATGCTTTGTTCCAGCTCCCTAAAAATATTCAACTTTTTCTTTCAATCCCTAGAACGACATTCAATACCAATATACAAGGATTACAGGTCTGCACTGTGTCTTATGGACCAAATGTGATAACAAAGGTGCTTTCACACACAAACTGTTGCTGCTTTTTCCTTTCAGAAAAACGGAACAGAAAAAAAAAAAAAAAAAAAAAAAAAAGCACTATAAGGTATTCCAGTTTGCGCAGAATTAAGAATCAGACCAATACACAATGTTAATTCTTTACAAGTGTTTTCCACAATTATTTAAACACCAATTCTGAGCTTTAGTAATTACTGTGAGAGTGGCAAACACATGGTACCTTGTTTTAATCCTAGGAAAAAACTCACCAATTTCACCACCACTTAGACCTGCTGAAGTGAACTTTCCTGTGTTTCTCCCACTCCCAGACAGAGACAAGAACCAACACCGCATATCAGTTTCTGGCATTTAAAACAAGTAACTTGCTCAGCTCAGCCTATTACAAATGCTTCCTTCATTTCCTACATACAACCAAACAATCAGCTGAAGAGAAATGAAAAGTCAAAACAAAACAGGAAGAGAACTACACATGCTGAGCAAGTAAACCTCAGAGCAGGATCTAAAGGTTCCCGAGCTCGGGCTCTAGAGAATTCAACTGGCTCAGTTTCCAAAGTCAGGAGACCTTTAATATTCAACTTTCAAGCATAAACAGAAATCCATCAGAAAAAGGCAAAGGGGGGAAGGTTGTCTGCTAACACCTTGCAAATTCAGAAGGGTAATGGATTTTATCAAACTATGTCCTGTGCTGCCTGGTAAATCCTGTCTGCTCAATGCATCTATTCCTACGTAAATCTTTAAAGGTTCTGAACACATTGGGCATACAAACATATTTGAAGTTGACAAAACGTGGGTAACCTTCCTCATGACCTGTTGAGAATAAAGACCTACCATACACAGGTGGAAGGGCATGTTAGGTCATGCTTTCCTAAATCCTTGCATTTGGCTTGTTACAACACCCGGGAAAAGATCAACCTCAAAGAAAAGCCCAAGGCACAAAAAGCCTCAAGCACAGAAGAAATGTCTGTCTTCTACTTCTCAGCATCACTTCCAGCTTCTACTAGGAATCTATATACTACTAGACAAAATTAAATCTGATACTGTTCTTCACTTAAAATTAGTGTAAAGCCAGTCAATGACATAACATTCACTCTCATTTCTCACTGGACCAGAAGTCATCAGAATGACTTACCTAAGTAACACCATACAACAACTCAAATCTGTAAAGGCAACTTTCCACTGCACATCATTAAAGGCATAAAACAAGCAACGCAACTGATATGTTTTTTGTACGACATCTAAAGTTAAGAAGCTAAAGAGACAAAAATTAAGTAATTTTAGGATAAACAGTGACTTGACAACCACTTTATCATCACCAAAACCTTCCTTTTATGCAGGACACATACCAATCAGCAAAAATACTTCAATCTTGAAGTCAGGTATTTATGGGCTTCAGAAATCTTACAGATCTCGATTTGTCTACATAAAATAAACAATTACTTCAACAAAATAAACAAAACATCAACTTCCTCCATCATTACTTCTCTCTACATAATACATGGTTACTCCTAACTGTAACAATCTTCATTTAAATATGGCATAAACAAGGGGAAAAAAAAAATCCTGTAAGATTCTATCAATGTCCCTAACTCTACCCATACTGATGTAAAGCAATCTGCATCTCAGATTTTTCTTGCTATATGCATGAATAAATTCCTCCCTCCCTCAACAGTTAAACTACTAACTCTGAAGCAGTAAAGAAGATATAGCCCAGTCCATAACCAAAATTTTTTACAATGTAGTAACTGACTTTCATATATTTGTGACCATACTATGGAAAAAGCAATGTTCTTTCTGAGAAGCCTTGCCCATGCCCTACCATCCTTCACTCATGACACTGTAGCCTGCCTTCTTAGCGCAAAAGGCACAAGTCTCTGTCCTATTTCAAGATACATTCAGTGTTATTTGATTGTGCATAGAGTACTTCCTAAATATATCTCCATTTAGAAAACTAAAAAAGTTTCTACCCCTTCATTCTGTCTTAACACAAACAAAATAGAAATGCTTTGTTGTGGGACTATGCTGGCTTCTTTCCTCTTGGGAAAGCAAAGTACTTGGAATTACAAACTTAAGTTTCTGTGTTCTGCTAATAAGAGATTAGAAGTTAACAATGCACCAACTGTTGCAGAAAATAAGACTTGCTGGAACAAACAAGATCTCTACTAATATCCACTAATAGTAAAGCCTTAAAAAAATCTGCAAAAAGAGGAAGAGCGATCTGCAAATTCCAAATACTGCAGGGTTTACACTAGGGCATCAAAAAGGAAAACTTGACTCAGATTATCATATGAAATATAGTGCTACCCACTGTCAAGTTAAAAAAAAAAAAAAAAAACCTCAGGGTTTGAGTTTCCTATACAGCTTTATTCTTAACTGTATTCAAAAGAACATAATCTAAACAACTATGGTGGGAATGATACAGAATTATTCTAGAAGCTAGAAGAAAAAGCTTTTATTAATTAAAATGGTTCCTCTACCATGAAGGAAAAGTAAGTCATAGCATAAGCTGTTAAGTCACCCAGACATAGTACAACAAGCAGCATTCTCTTATGCAATGTGCTCCTCTTGCTCCATCTTTAATACAGTTCAAATTGCCACAATGTGGATACATGGAAGGGGAAATAAAGCAAACACCATAATCTAATAGAAAAAGAATTTCTTTTGTAAGGCATATGAAAAGATCTTTAAACACTTCATGTAGCTCCATCTCTAAGTTTTGTTCTCTCAAGGCTGCTATATATGAGAACTCTTTTTCCTAAAATGTATCAACATTTTACTAAGACCCTTTTCTGCTGTTCCATTGATTATATTACCTATTTCAGCTATGAAAAGCTGCTTTCTATTGTCTTCCTCTTGGGAAAGCATTTTTCCCCATTCATACTGACAAAAAACTTCCATCAAAAAATCAAGTCTCACACCATGCTCCAAAACTAAGCTGGCTCATCCTGTTCTTTGCTGACATGCAATTCTAACAAAAGAACAAAAAAAAAAAATCTGATCATCAACACACCTTACCTTGAGAACCTTCCCACTTGAGATCAGTGTGAGGCAGCATAAAAGTAGCTATTAGGCTATTCTTTATTAAAGAATAACAGAACCATGAGCTAGGTCCAAGATCAACCCAGCAGCAGGACCACACGCTCCACTGCAGCTCAAACTGTTATTTCTGTAACAGTCCCCCAAATATGATTAAGACTGTTACGTGGGCTGGTGTGTAGGGGAATGCCTCTGTGTGTGTAGTGAGGGTGGTGTTTATATCCCACAAACATATTCTAAGTCTGTTATCTTTTCATTTGAGCCAGAACAAAAGAAATATATATATGCAATATTATGTGGTGCTGGGTTAATGTTGGACTTTACAATCTTCGATGCAATTTTCAACTTGAACCATTTAATGATTCCATTGCCCTCCACAGGGAGCCAAATAAAATTCAGAGTAGAACAACAAATTTGCTTTTTTGTGGGGAAGTGGCAGATAATGAAAGCATGGAAGCTGCAATGTGTCTAGACTGACACTCAGCATAGCACACATGCCAGTAGAAAAAAGTAGACCCACAGCTGGGGACTAAACAGGACTAAGGCTGAGCACTGTACAGAAACAACCACAAGAACACTTTACAGAATAGCGGTAAATTTTGATGACAACACAAAGATGGACACCAAAAGAGGATTGGGATATTGTACTACAACACCTTGAGAACTGTAGTTAAAAAACCAGTAATATTGAATCATACAGAGTATAAACTGAAGCACTTCTAAGGACTAAAAGCAAAAGCTGTGGCTATAAACTGGCAGTTCATCAGCTGGGAGAGGGCCAGAGGATGGGCCTGTAGAAAAAGAAGTGTCCTGATAACATTTTATATGGCATGGGTGGCATGTAAGAAAAAAATACTATCCTGGCCTTCCTCACTTTAAAAAAGATCAATCTAAATCAAACCAGGCAGATAGCAGGTCTATATCAATAATCAGAGAGCCTTTGTGATGAGAAGAAACTAACCCTTCTTTGTCTAGGAAAACCTAAGAATGAATCCATAACACTGGAGTGTGAAAAACTCATGTTTTTCTCTAAAATATAAATAAATAAAAAGGAATTAGTACTAAACAAACACTTGGGTTATGAAAAGATATGCACAAATTGTCTGTAAAGTTTGACTGAAAATGAAGATTCCAAACAAAGTAGTGAAATTTTGGTTGTTTGGAAGAGGTTCTTTTTGGAAGAGGGGTAAGAAAAACCTTTCAATAGAGGAAGAAAGTTCTAACAACTCTTGAACTTGGAAAACTGATGACACCAATACTGCCTGGCTGCCTGGAATATGGAACTTATATGAAAGAATAAAATCCAAAAGGCATCTGGGAGAGGGAAGGTATTGGCTCATCATTTGCTCACAAAAACACAATCTCTCACTGAGAATTTTTTTTAAGTCATCATCAATCTGCATATTTCTTCCACTGTTAAATGTGTTAACATTCCACCAAAAAATGTTAAGTCCTAAAATGTTTTTCATTACAGAAACATATTCACTTGAAAGAATATAAGACTTTATTTATTAAGTAAGTCTATAGAGAGAACTTCAAAACAGGGCTTAGAAAAACATCACCTGCCATCTGTTTTACTAGAAAATTTTTACCAACTATAACATGCTGAATTGCTTATCTAGTCTATACTTAAAATGTTCTTCCACCTCAGAAAACTTTCTGCTGACAAACATGACAAGACAGATGACTACACCTGTAGATGTGTATTTACTGGATATATGTATTGTGCAGTCAACAGAACTGGCAATAGTCAGAACTGAAAACTAATGCACCTGTCAAACAAATGGAAGAAGCTCAGACTTTGCTTATTTCAATTATCTAAGCCTAGCAGTCTGTAGCCTCAAAGCTGAAGATCGGTACACCTACATTAACAAAACCTCAACACTAAGAAATAGGATAGCCTTTTCTAATTGCTATGGATCAGCTTTGGAAACCAAAACAGCAAAATACATTAAGAGAATAGTACAATCCTAAAATGTTCAAGCTTTCAAGCTGCAGTACAATAACTACAGTCATTAAAATATCACTGTCTACCACTGATGATACTCCACTGGGATAAGAGCCACCACAGCTAAATTTAATCTTTTTATCTAAATTATTTTTAAGTTCATGGGTAAGTGGCAGTATTTAACTGAACAACAAAGCCCAGAGTTAAAAAAACAAGTCCAAGTGGCACAGCTGTTCTTTGTTTAAACAAAAACCTGTCCAGAAGGTACCAGTGGACTCCTGCCCAAGAAAACAGTGCTGGGAGTATCCCCACAGTCTTACATGGCATATAATGACATATGATGTCAGAAGTCTCATAAACATCTTCCTTAATTACACTTACACTGTAATTACCTTAGTTTTGCAATAAGATTTCTACATATTTAGAGCTGAAAAGGTGACAAACTAGAAGCAACATGCAAACAATCATCACTGTCTGTAAGGGGACCTGTTCTTCCCTCCTAATTCCCTGATAAGTGCATTTGTAGCCTTCAACAAAGGTAAGTGAAGCAACTTCTGTTCTCACTTCAGCATCATCAAGTCAACATTATGTCATAGTGTCAGTACAGCCAAAGTGATCTTGCTTCTGACTACATAGCTGCTGCCTGAAGATACAGATAAGGAATAAGAAGCTGAGAGCAATTCCATAGAAGTATCTTCTGCCTCAGAAACTGATGGTGCTTCTTCGAGGCACTTCGTGTGTGCTCTACTCACTGAATTTTTCAGGTGTAACAGGTCATTCTGGTGAAGGAAACCACAGGAAAAAAAAAAAAAAAAGGCACAGCTGTCTAAACTTCTTAAGCTATGGCTAATGGAAGGCTATGTGCTTCATCCTTGGAAAGACCCACAAAAGTCTCCACTATAATAATGGCCTGACTGTAAGCAAGAGATATAAACAGTGTGCTAGAAATATTTATAGCTGGCTCAGAGTAAGACAATCACAGAATCCTTAAGGTTGGAAAGGACCTCCAAGATCAGAGTCCAACACCTTTGATCACCATCTTGTCAACCAGACCACAGCACTAAGTGCCACACTGAGTTATTTCACAGCTTCTAACAGTATTTGACTCACAGACCAAACACCATCTATCTAGAAGCTGCAGACAGCAAGAACTGAAGTTTTAGCAATCCCTGAACTTCAGAACCATACTTAGTAACTGCTAACAGAATCACAGCCAGGCATCCTTGATGGCTCCTTGGGTATAAAAAACCCCAAAGCTGAACTGTGTTCAACACTGAAAGCCAGACAACTCTTGGGCCATAGGAAACAAGGGGACAAAAGGGACAGGAGATTAAAAAACGTGAGTTTACATCAAAGGATTACCTAACATGAGGTTTACTGGACACTCTGTGAAGCAGCTGTGTCACAATTGGTCTTGAAGTGTAAATGAGGCTTTAAATTCTATCTTAATTGCAAACATAAGCACACATATGTGAGGCACCCAGACTCCTGGCACAGTACTAACACATATGACAAAGGCACCTGGGAAGACAGCAAAACCACAGACAATTTACTGTGAGGACAGACACGGCAATAAATATAAAAATTATCTCAATACATTTCTACAGAAGGTTATTTAGTACTCAGCTGAGACAAAGTTCACAAAATCATGCCTGCTTTTATTAGCACTGTAAAAGCACTCTTCATATATGACTGTTTACCAGAGATAAACATCAGAGGAAAGAATTTTGCTCTTCTGAAAGAAGAAGAAATAGCCGTGACATTCAAATCCAGCTTCAACAAAATATGTTCCGAGCAAAGAAAATAGGTTAGCATGGGCACAGGAACAAAAATACATCGTGTAGAATGAGACAAAAGAATTAATGTCGAGGAAGAGAATCTCAAGAGGTGAAGTGTGCCCTGAGCGTAAGAAGATCAGTGTATTTTTCCATGCAACTCCTAAGTCCTTCCAGGAAACAGTAATATCTGCAAGACAGCACCATATAACAGAGTACAAGAAGCGAGAGAGGCTGGAATGAAGAGGGAAAAAATTACTAAAGGAAAAGAGGAGTGGATGAAAATGATAACAGCAAATAGGCAGAAGTCCTCTGAAAAAACATGCTTCTTCTGAAATAAATGTGTCACCAAAATGAAGTTCCTGGTAAATATAATTCCACATTAAGAAGGGAGCTACACACAACATAAATAGAGAATTCTATTCCTGACAGAAATCCATTTAAAACAGATGTGCTCTACTAGCAAATTGCTAAGTGGCATTGACACTCAAACAATACACAGATAAGGTATTTATTTCATACTTCATAAGCATCTCTAAGATTATCTGTCATTTTCCATGGGCATTTTCTGTTTTGGGGAAATAAGCATGTAACATGATTTCTGCCACAACTGATGAGCTACTTCTTTCATAAGCACGGTTACAAATACTGCAATCCATTTGCACAGATGTTTCTGTATCTTAATTTTAAAAACAGGCCCTTGAAGTTCCCCAAATAATCTGAAACCATGTGCTTTCCACACATTAGAGAATAGTGATTTCAGCTTTGAAACTATGTTCTCTAACTGGGAAATACTAATCCTTCTATGAACTACACAATTCTCTAGATAATTTCTGCTGCACTAGAATGAGCAAAACATCCTGCAAACCTTCTTCTTCCTCCAATAACAGAGCCACCTAAACTTGATGGAATCACCAAGTCACTTATTCTTAGTTATAAGAAGGAAAAAAAAGAGAAGTCTGAAGCTTGTCCTTTCAGAAAGATATTTTAAGTTTAAATCTCAACTATTCAATACATGCAATGTCTTAAGGAAAAAATTCCCAAGCATTAAGAAAGCAAAAACCGGCAAACCCCTACTTTTCAGAAAGTATATCAATTTTCCTCTCTTAGTATCATTCCTTCTGTTCAGATAATTGAGTAGGACACACCATTTTAGCCAGTGACCCACATTACACAGCATTAGCTGGTTTAACAATACTTAAGTAGAAAAAGGGCTTAAGTAGCTTACTAGGTAAATGGTAAACTACAAAAAAAGAGGACAAAATGAGCAGAAGCAATTTAGTGGTAATGTTACAGTATACTGTCAGATTCAGCAAATAAAACAATACAAATTCTAAGTATTTAAACAGATCTGGGCATTTACAGCAAATGAGGAATTATCAGAGGTTGATTAAATGGAGCATTTTGCCTAGAGACAAGACTGGCATGTGCGTACAAATTGCAAATGAAGTCAAACATTTTTACCTTAAGAGAAATTATTTTCAACAGTCATAGTCCCTAAAGGAGAACCTGTTTCTTCACTCTGCAGACCTAATCCTGTCATAGCTTATTTCCACACAAATTCTTGCACAAACTAACAAAATCTTCCTGTAAGAATAATTTTTAAAGTTGTAACTGCAAAATAACAACGAACTCTTTAACTTACACCCAGAAATATTCATAAATCTTTTCTGCAATAAAAAACAACCAGGACTAAGACTGCAAAACCCGTTAAATCCAAAAAGTCTGGATCTGGTATGGATTAGACTGTTCCAGACTGGAGTTTAAAAATTCCTCTCTACAGAAAGCCTTGAAGACCTTCTCTATGTTCAAAGGCTTAAGCGCAGTGCTTGTGGCAGTACTGTTCTTCAAAATGCTCTCAAAGTCCAACCATGACTACTAACAGGAAACATTTGATAGGCTTTTATAAAAGCTGCTTTCTTTATATAGAATAATCTTCACAAGAGTTCACAAAAAATTTAACTTAGGATAGCTGTATTTAGCTTGCTTTATATTAAGGTGACTTTCACTATTAAGATATACAGTCCAGTGCATCAGTCATTAAGAGGAGAGGGTAGTCAATTCTAATCTCCATATACAAAATTTGACTATTCCCTCTGTTCAACAAAAATTTAAGTGAAAAGATAGGTTTACAGCAATAAACAGACATCCAATTTAACAACATTACGTCAGGAAATTATACTAATGTGTTTTTTTAAACGCAATATTAAAAAATCCAGGTTTTATTGCTAAATGATTTATTCTACATAGTGAAAAGCTAGTATTTTCACTGAATTTGAGGTGATACTCAGTTCTAGTAGATTCAAGCATACCAGCAGCCTTTTTCCACGCCCCCCCCCCCCCCGCAAGTTTTAATTTGAGGAGAAAAAACACAATCTTTCAAAAGCAATTCTCTTGTGATAGAATTTATAACTTAGTAAATAAAATTCTCAATTTCTATCAATTTCTCTTTGTAATTTTGTAGTATGTGCCTCAGCATAAATTTTAACAACAACAACAACCCCCACTACCAACAATTCCTGTGCAAAACCAGCATAATGTTATAGCCAGACTGTCTCTGACAAAGTACAACTTAGTCAGGAGCTTTTCCCCCCCCCCCCCCACTTGAAAGTGACTCCTATTTTATCTCCCTTTATACACTTCAGTAAAAACTGTTCAGGAATTTCTATAAGCAATTTGGGGAAATGAAAGGAAGGGTTAATAACCTCAGTCCTTTCCATCAAATTTAAAACAAGAATTAGTCCTGGCAGCTTACATTGGATGATCAGCTTTTTTCTTCTACTACCCATAATACCTGACAGCAATTTACAGCAGGCGGTCATCAACCACCACAACTCTCAGGGAGGCAACTATTCTACTAGTCCATTAGGTGAGTCATTCAGGGTGACACACAAGAATATCTTCATAACTGAATTTGTAACACCTGCATTCTTCACAAAAGCCGCAGTGCTGTAGCCATTAACCTGACCCAGAAACACTCCACCAAGGTCTCCAAAGAGGAGACCAAAGCTGTTACTTTGGGCCTGGAGGAAGGTGACTAAATTTAAGCTGCTCTTGCTTTAAAGAATTTTCACTACTGCTTTTCCTGAAGTAGACAATCTTCAGGAAAATCTTCCTGAGGTAGATAAGTAGGCTGTAGGTGATTAATACCTCTATTAAGAATGATGTTTTTCAGGTTTCAAGTTCACATGCCCAAGTTACTCCACATTTGTATTCCTATATGTAGTTAATAGAAACCCAAATTTCCTAAGTTTTATACAGGACACAATCACTCGGACAGCAGAATTACAGACACTCTACATGACAGCCTTGAAAAGTCAGTTATATTTGCAGTGCTTTATTTTTTTAAAATTAGCATTAATTCTTAAACTGATCAGGACTCTTCTGTAAGAGTTTCTGTGACCTCCATACAATCTCGTCTGTAAAACATTTTTTAGTATCATACAGTAATCCATATAAGGGAAATTATCTTGCAATGAAGTGGTGGGACTTGCTAGAGAAAGGAGAAAAAAAAAACGGTACAGAGCCAGATCCTTTGGGCCCCTTTTCCAAAAAAACCTCATGCTTAAGTTTAACCCACAAACTTTCCTCTTACCACTGTTCAATCCTGTTTAGCCTTCTCTCAAACAGAAGCCAGGCCACAGCGATTATCCCAGTCACCATTACTAGTTTTACTCACGGACAGGAATCAAAGATGGATACAGTATACAGTACACCAAGGAAGAACAACAATGATCTTTTCTGTTCTACTTCCTATTCCTTTCCTAAACACTTCTGCCTTTAAAGTTTATACCTTAAAAAGAATTGCCCAGAAAACAGTAACGTTTCTGCTAAAGGTTCACAACTAACGAAGGTTCTGTTAAAGCACACAAAAATCACAACTGTTTTCAGGATGCAGTAGGCATCACATTACAATCAGCAAATATGGAATCCCAGCAGCTATTATTTATTGTCTGGTATCTGTCTACTTTGAAATTCTTCTGGAACATCTCACAATTAACTATGGATTGTGTGATTTTGCATTCCTAGCTGAATGTCAGCACACTTTGTTCCTTTGTCTAGAATATGTATGAATTTGCTGAGGGCACATATCCTTGAAGATCCCATTTGAAAGACCTCTGTGGAAATTGATCATTTAGTCTTACCTTTTTCTCATCTTCTGGCCAGTTATTAATACAACAGGAGGTGGTTCCTCTTAATCCACAGCAGCTGATTTCCTTTAAAAGCCTTTGGCAGGAGGTCTTGTCAAATGCTTTTTATAAATCGAAGTGCATTACACCAGCCATATACTTATTCCTCCCCCTCCCTGTGCCCTCCAAGGATTCTAACTGCTTTATGATGCATGACTTCTAGATAAAAAAGGCTGTCCTTTTTTTTAACTTGATGTGTTTAAAATTTTTTTATGGTACTCTACTTTCTTGAAGCACTCAGTTCTACCTCTTTCCCAGGTCACTGTGGTATCACACATTTGCATCTTCCATTCCTCAGCTACACACAGCCTGTTGTAAGTGATGGATTACATACTTCTGACAAAAACCTTAAGACACTTAAATGTCTGAGGTATTTTACACCTTGAGTAAATTTTAACTGGTTCGCATGATGTCCTATTTATTGATGCTGATTGCCTCTCAACACATTAATTAAAAAGATCTTGTCGGCTATGCCTGTAAGAAATTCTTCAGTCTGAGAATTCATGTACAGTCTTCCAACAGTGAACACTTCTGCAAAAACCTCCTGTGGCTTGTCTGCTGTAATAGCACCTTCCATACGAATTCCCTGATGTGCTGGCCACTGAACAGGCCACAGCCTTCCTCACATTCTTCCCATTCTCAGAGTTGTCAGTAACTATCCTAGGGTTTTAATTTTAAACCTGCCATTCTTTAAACAGTTCTGCTCATTGAAGGATTACTACCATCAGCTTTTTTCATTCTATTAAACCTGTTGGGTTCAGTGTTTTTTAATTTCTTGACACATGTGACTTCCAAGTCTCCAATCTGTTGTCTTGACATGCAAGTCTCACCTTCACAGCTCTACCTCTTCATTTCTTCTTACTTTGATTCACTGAGTCTGAGGCTTGACTTAGTTTTTGGGAGGGGGAAGAATAAATCTTATTAAAAAAAATTGGAGTGTTTTTGTTCATACAGGAACACCATATACCAATACAATACAAGTAATTTTTTTTCAAGATAACTGCCAAGTAACATCTCAAATCAGACTTTCTGCATTGCCTAAGATTAACATTTCCTCTTTGTGCATCAAGGCAGACAATCAAAAACCATCCTTGACAGCTGAAGTAAATATTGTCCCCATCACACTCAGTAGTAAGATTTGTTCCTCCTCCTTCTCTGTCCTGAGTAAATGAACTGTACTACTTTTACCAGAACTTCTTCCTTCTGTTTTTTTCATGCCTTCTAGCATTTTCATAACTGTCAGTATTCTGATTATGTGCCTAAACAGCACAGCTACACTATAAGTCAACAAAACAGCAATAGTATTTATGCCCTTCTTTTAAGATGTACTTCAATCCATTTAAACTAACAGATCTTATTTTATCCTATTTTCCTTCATCATATAGCATCTTTCTACTAAAGCAATTCATCTGTAATGCAGTTCCTGCATATTCACACCCAGATACTGCAGTCTCTTTGCTTATCTATCTCCCATCAAATTTCTCAAAACACTTACAGCATGAGTAAGCTCATTTGAAAATAGTTATTTCAGTCTACTACCCTTTTCAAAAGGCACACAGCATTTTGGTAAAGGCATACAAGATTCCATGCTTTATCAGCTTGTCTATTTTTATATACCATTTAATATACTATTTAAGAGGATTTAATTTAGCAATATGTTAAAATTCAAAAAAGAGGCAACAAGAAAAAAGGGACAGAAGCATTTTCATTGGCCTTTCATAATTCAGTGAAATTCTATCAATAAAATCCCTTTTCTTCTACAGCTTTCAGTTTAAGGAATGATAAAAAGTTTACCATAATAAAGCTAGTGTACTTTTAAATTTCATTACAGATTTTGACCACAGGCAGAGTGCATCTCCAATCCCAAGGACTAAAGAGGAATCCTTGCATTTTTAATTCACCTGCCTATTCACTGCTCCTTCCTACACCCTCTAATAGTTCTCCATGGAAAACCTTTTACCCCCTTTGCCAGTTCCTGGGAGGTTCAACAGCACACCACCATCATTCAGCAATCCTGCTTCTCAAACACTGCCCTGTGACAGCTCCTTCTCAGCCATGTGTTTCATGAACCATTGCAGCATCACCATCAGTTCACTGTACACAGGCACTCTGCATTCATCTTCTCTGACACTACTAGACTCTCAGTGTTCTTGAGAACACCAAAAAAGGTTGTCGCTCACTTGAATCACATCTTTTGCTCAATATCAGCTTCTTTCAACTCCCCTTTTCTATCATCATTGCTTAACCCTTATCATTGGCAAGCTGAGACACCTGTCTGCACACTGGTCTGTATGAATTTCTTGGGGTCTGGCAATAATACAACCCCACTCTACCACAGTTCAGTAGTGGATTGGGCAGTGTAAGGTTAATCACTGGATCCATGAACCTTTCCAGCCTAAATGATTCTATAATCTCATACCTTATCATAATACTTCTCAGAAAACCAGACTTGGCTGAAACAAAACAGCAGACAAAGCTATCTACACTGACAGCAGGTGTTAACAAAGGCCCCAAATTCAGCAAGAATATGGCACCTGGCAATCCTCACTTATGGTTTCAAACTGATTTTGGCTCAGATGCTCTCTGGGTGGGATATGCTTTCTACCTATTTAGATATATGCTTCCATTAAAAATGGTAATCTTTAATTTGATGCGTCAATAAATGAAATTCCAGTAATTTGCTGTGTTAATTTTTAATCTGTTAAACTGCAGTGTAACCTTTACATCCTGTTAGACATTTCTGATGTAGCTTACTAGCTGTCAAAGCCTGATGCCTTTTGTTGCATCCTCTTGAAATGTCAAAGTTTCATAACTTGCAGCTATTCTGTCACTTCATCTGACTTGGTATATGAAATAAATGTAGTGGGCATCAGATCACTGCATTTGGCCTGCTTGAAGGGTGAAAAATTTAAGTCACAGCTCAGGAACAAAGTAATATAATGTGGCAGCCTCTTATTAATAGCATGAAAGGAAGTAGAGCATGGAATAGCTTTCTTATTACACCAAAAATGACATATTAGATTACAGTATGCTCATTTTTTGTCAGATTATATAGTCATTGCTCCTAGAGGAACAGAGAATTAGAGTCTTTGTCTAGTTTAAGCATAAATTTTTCCAAGAGTTTGGAGGCTACTTGGTTGGATCGTTTTCAAAACTATCATGACTAGCAAACTACCTGGAATAAATATGCTGTAAAACAGAACTAAATTTTTAACCACATTTTTTCATTCTTGTTTTATTTCAACTCTCTTGACTAGAAGACATACAAGAGTATCTAAAGATATAGAAAGCAATCAAACAGAACCCTCAGCCTCAAAATTAGAGGGGTTTCATTGCTATTCTGACACTGTTCAACCCTGCCAGTTTCTGCTTTGCTCAAAGCAATGTCTTCCCTCCCCTCTCCTTTGGAAAAAACACCTTTGTAAGCACTGCTGGTGATACACACACTTCAGCATGCCCCAACACGTAAAACTTGCATTTGAGCCAGAGAAATCATGAACAGCCACAAGAAAAAAAAAGGTCTGAATAGCACTACCTAAAAGGTGAGTAAAGCCAGAAACTGCTCACCAACTCCTGCACAGGACCTGCACAGAGGCAGCAGAGGACTGTTCTCCCATCCAGTGCAGACTCCTTTACCATAGGCACTTCAATTAAAACAGAGCTGGATTACTCTCAGGTGCTCACCTAGCAGGGAGGTCTCTTAAGGAAATCCATAAGCCAAAAGATATGCTGGTCTCCCACATACAAACAGCTAAAAAGTAGTAGCTTGAATTTGCTTTCATTTGTTAGTTAAAATCAACTACTTGATTTTGGAGAAGGGAAATCTTAGTATTTTTTACACAAGCATTCTCTGCTTTTTCCAGGTTTTTTTTCCCACATGATGTTCCCATTAAGCTGTGCATTACCTTACCACCAACCTCAAGAGGTATTGCATGCAGGTATCCCAGTACCAGTGAAGAGGACACACAAATCATGTGTGAGATCAGAATGGTGTAGTAACTTTCATACATTGATGCAAGTCCAATGAGCAATTAGAGTATCACACCACTTACCTTTGCAAACCTTGGGAGTCAAAGCTAGACATTCTATGCTTAAGCTGTGTCACTTGCCCGAGCCTTTTAAAGAAACTGACAGTAGTAAAAATGAGAAATTAAGTCACTTGCAGCTGATCTGAAATCTCAGCCCAAACACACTGAATAATTTGACAACATTAGACAATGATAAGCCTTTTCTTAGCTTGTCTTCTAAGTACAGACTACTCAATGCCAACATTTGGATAGGGCTGAATGGAAATCAGGTAAAGATCAAGTGGCAGCAGGCAAATAACTGCACAGTGTTTCCACGGCCACCAGAGCTCCACCCACCCTGCAGCACACCCAGCCAATTCTGCCAGTCCTCTCCATGGACAGCCCACCTGCTGGTGCCCTGCACAACAGATGCTGCTGAAAGATTAAACCCTCCATTTTAGGTTATTAGTTTTATCAGAAAGCCTAGTCTGACTGAGAGAATTCACTGGACAAATTCTAGTTTTCCCTGTCACCACTAGGTTTGAGGGACCCTGGATAAGTTCTTCATCCCATCTAGGACTCTCTGTTCACATCACATGTGAAAAAAAACTTCTCCAGCTCAACCAGATCTGGAAACAGAGACACCAATTCACTAGCATTTACTTCCTTGGTAAATCTTCAAGCATGCCCAGTTCTGACCTACCTAATCTCCCAAGGTCAAAATTACAGGAATTCTTGAATGCATTAAATGATTTACATATTGGACTGGGGTGGGGGACCACACATGTCTGTTTCTACAAAGCATTAATTCATCTGATACCAACTGTACAGAAAATGGCTGATCCTCCCACAAACCCTGCATGAACAGCTAAATAGCTGCCTTCTTACAACATAGACTACAAACTTCGACATAGATTACCAAAACAAAGATTAATAATCTTGTTTTGTAAGAAAATTAAACTTGTTACCCAAATATCTATCATAGTTTTATTATTTTAGTCACTCTGTTGTTCAAGGTCTCTTGGGAAAGTTAAGCTACTAGTTGCATGCCATTTTCAGCTTTAAGATGCCAGGTGACCTGATGTAATAATTCCATCTTTGCTTTTGCCATTTATTCTCAAGATTTAAACCAGTATAAACTTGTTCTTGAGAAGTATAACCTGCATGCTAGACCCCACTGAGTGTCCTTCCTTCATTTTTGGTGTTTTAGATTTGTCTTAGACAAAAAAAAAATTAAGAACAACTCAGATTTAGACCCAAAAATTTCCATGAACAAATGTTTACTTGCCATTGGGAGACACTTGTCACGCTCCACTTTCTCAGTAACAGGCCTGCTGACTGGATAAATGAGAGCAACACTTTTCCCTTGAAGCAGACTCAGCTAGTGTATAATACCAGTTAAAAGGAAGGATGTTTCACAGACAGTATTGCTGCTGGAGAACACAAAGGCAAGGCACTTTCTGACGACTTTAGAAAGCTGTATCAGTAATGGAGAGAGTGAAGTTACTTTCCACAATGCATAACAGCAGCATATAGGATGCACCACAATATAAAAGCTTCAAACACACACACACAAGAAGCAGACACTACATCAGAGACACATCCTGAAACCTTAACAGTAAAAAGGGATGATTTTCTATTTTCAAATAAACAGAAGTAGAGTAACATCTACATGTACCATCACAATACATTGTGAGGGATTTATCCTCTAAGATTAAAACATGTGGGGTTTTTTTGTTGTTTTGTTTTGTTTGTTTTTTTCCCTAAGTGGAATAAAGGGCAGTAACTGCCAAGAAAATTACCAAAGTTCTATTCTAAGCTCAAATAATTTACTTAACCATACTTTAGCAACTCTATACCTCTTATTAAATGACATGGTAGCTCACAATGCTACCAGATTCGGAAAATACAAAGGAGTGGAAACCTTGTATCAATTTTAGAAAATTTTCTTTATGCAGGCAACACTTTCTTCCTTCCTCATTTCTATCCATCTCTACTGCAGCAATATCAGTCCAAGAGTCACATTACTCTAGGTCATCAATGTTATAAATATGGCACTGTAGGAAGCAGTCATTACTATCTGAGCAGTTGCTTCTACTAACTGGGCTTTCATCATATATCGCTGTAGTAGTAGTAGTCTAATGTTAGCACTGTGGTAAATGGCAATATTGCTAATCAAGAGAACAAAAAACACTTTATATCAGGGAGGCATCCTTCAAACTAACTGTGCTGCAACAGGAGCCTTCAGGGACTTCTGCAGAAACAATCAGAAAAACAATCCTTACTCCTAGTTTCTCACACTTCCTGACACCCTAAAATACCCTCCAGACTCCTCGGTTTCAGAAAGATTTCTCTTCATGCAGGAACAGCACCTCTCAGTAAGGGTCCTAACAAACAACCTATGGAACTGGGTGTAAGCATTCTCTCAGGTCTAATTTTTAAATGCACATGTAAGCTGATTAACCGTGCCAGATATTTAATTCTTCCAACATTTTAAATAGCTGAAGTATGAAATTGAAGTTCAAGTCCATGACACTACATGCTCTGACAAACAATTCTTTTGCACCGTTTTAAAGCTTTTTCTCCCTCCCTGCTTCCCTTCCATACCCAAGTGTAAAAGTGTTCACCTACCTACTAATTTTCCATGACAATTGTTTTTATTATATGAGAACTCGTAAATGCATGACCCACATTAGAACACAAAGTATGCAGAGATCTCAGGGACAACACAAGCCTGCATGCACTTGCAATTAGTCAAGCAAAAATATTCAAGAATACCAAGACATACGAGAAAAGCATTTTCTAAATGGACAGTACTGTTTATAGCTTGAAAGCATGGCTTGCTGATTATTAACCATTTTGGAACAATCTACTTTATTACACTTTCTCTAGGATGCTATTTTAATCAGGAAAATATCTATGCTAGTTACTTTAACTCCTTGAAATAAGAAGAGGGGAAGTCTAGCAAGAATAGTACTTTATTTCAGTTCTTACCATCGCCTTACACAAATACAGACAGCCCATAAAAACTCAAACTAACAAAAATCACAAATAATCAAACAAAAAAACCCAGCAAACACCCAACAAAAAACCCCCAAAGGTTCCACTGAAAGAAGAGTATATTCTGAAGTTATTCTGCATATAAGTAGAGCAAAACTAGTGGGATTTATGTTTGGCTCAATCTCATGAGTGCTTCAAGAGTTCATTTTCTACGAGCAAACCCATTTTGGCACTTTGAAGAATCACAAGCAATTAAGTCAGCTAATTTCTGCTGTTAGTTTACCAGGTGATAAGCACGCTTTCAGGCAGTCCTGAACAGAAAGGCTCCTACATAACAGCCAGGCTTTTCCTCCAAACTAGAGAAAATAACAAACCTTCCTACAAAACGACCAAAGTAATATAGTATGCTAACAGCCAGGAATAAGTCTCAAAATTCAGACAAGAAAGGACAGCACAGGACTGCAAACATTTGCCTATAAAAGACTGCTGAGCATGAAACCCAGGAAAGAAACAGGTTCCTCAGAAGTTCAGATACAGAAGCAGAAAAACCCAAATGTGGATTCAACCAGACATGAGTCAGACATTGGCTGTTTCTTTTGTTAAAGCCATTTGATTTTTCTGCATTAGACATGGGAAGCAACTTTAAAAAAATGCATGCAAAACACAAACAAACATTTTATCATTTGGGAAACAGAAATTATTTCAGAAGCAAAACTGGTGCATTCAAATAAGGGAAATGGAAAGGGGTACTTAGAAGAGGACTATGGAGACTTTAAACAACCAACAGCTCTCACATCTCATTTTCTCCTCTGAACACCTATATCCTTGGTATCTACAACATGCAATTTGTTTCCACAAGAAGTTTTATATGTGTGTGTTTGTATACACACATCTATGAACTCACAGTATACAATTACATCTTTATTGCCCCAAAAGGAAACAGCATAAAATAAATTGTCAAGTCTAACTCACAGAATGTTTCAGAACACAAGAAGTCCAGTAACTCTCTCCAGGTCCACTAATATTAATGTGCACACATCTGCTACCATGTCTTTCATTAATGCGTGCACAGCAACTGCAGAAAGTTAACTTGCAGGCTGTATTTCAAACCCTCAAAGACATCAAGACATTTTTAAGCAAACTACAGTAGATTTAAGCCAAACCTAGTGATTTTAAAAACCCCCATTGTTAAAGCCTTTGTAATGTTGCAATAACGTATTTGATAATATTCATGTCTACTTATAAAGACCACCTTATACGCTAAAATTTTAACTAAATCTCTCAATAGCAAAGATTTACTCTATTTTGCCCAAACCAAAAAATAACAGACTCATAAAACAGAGTAATTATCAGCATTTTCAGAGGTGTCATTATTTGAATACAAATATAACATTTGTGCCTTAACTACTATTTTGAAAGCTCACCTTCTACAGAAGTGGAAAACAGCCAGCCAGATATATGCACAAACTAAGGGCTTCAGAATGGGTCTATTTTAACACAAAACAGAGGAACAGAGAACTGCAAACCCACTGAGATGCAATATAAAAGCAGAACTTGATTTTTTTTTAAATGGAGCTTAACTTCCATGGGTTCTACTTTAAATCTCTTTCCTCGTTTGCAAAGAAGTGAGTTTTGATAATTTATATTAAAAATTGCATTATATACGCCTGTATTTTTAAATATAACAACATGGTTTTACTCCAGATGCACTCAATCTTACAAAAGACAACTCAGTTTCTTGTTTGGAGCATAATAAGCAAAAGAGAAAATTAACACTAGGAAGTAAAAGAAAATTCCAACATCAAAAGTAAACTGTAAAGTTGGGGTACGTTAAAAAGCATGTTTGAGCTTCTCACTTTAAAGTAGTATTATATTCCTCTCATGTACAGCCCTTAATTGTTTACCAGGAAATCTTGCTCATTCTTTTTTTTTTTAATGCTCTAAATACTACAGGAGCCTCTTACCAGAGCAACATTACATTTAAAGGTCTACAGTGAACTGGTTAAAGGCCATCTCAGTACATGGCTGCCATCATTAGCACAGACTCCATTTTGAAATAAATATTTATTATCCCTGAAAAGAGCTCTGGTCCACAGGGAAACCAAACAAAAAACCCAACATCCAAACGCTCACAATAAACCAAACACCTGTGAAAATGGTAATGCTGAAAGCAAGCCCACTCTTTCCAGAAAGGTAACTCCTCAAATACTGGGCAGCGAGCCCCTACTTCAGAATCTTCAGAAATGTTCACATTTCTCCTCTGTTTTAACACTCTCCATTTTTTAGAAATCAAACAACAATGGTGAGGGAGGGCAGAAGGGACAGACACAGGGTGTCTAAACACCCAAGGACTTGCACTTGAAGCTTTATGTCTCTAGATGGATACCCATGCTAGTTTCTTTTATTTTTTTCTTCTGTAACAACTTTAGTCTCCTTTACCTTCAACATCTCACTACATCTGTTCACTTCTTCCCTTGCCCCTTCTGCATTTGAAAAAAGAGGAAAAGAATACTTCTTGTACATTTTGTTAGATGCTCAAAGCATCAACCACACCTGCTTCACTTTCTTTCTGCTTACACTGAAGTTATGGGTATACCAATAATCATTTCTCTTCTAGTACTAATAAAGCACAAGGGAAATTCATGTTCCCATGAGAGCTGATGGACATGTCTGCTATCTTAAAAAATAAGTTTTTAGCACAAGTGACAGTTCCATTAAGACTTTCAAGCAAATAGTTCATGCTTCTCAGACACAGGGTTACAAAGCAAGGTCTCCAAAAATTGAATCAGCTGAAGTACAGACAGACAGGAGAATTTCCATCATCCAAACTGTACTACAGCTACCATCTTGGATGAGGATATATCCCTCACAGCCATAAAAGTAGGATTACTTAGGGGTTTATCATGCTTAAAACCCACCCACATCATTTATGGCTTAACTAAAGTGAGACCTTTACTCCTGCCATCTACATATAATAAAGCAAAAAAACCGTATCTCCTTATGTGCAGCATTTCATAAATAATTTAAAATTGCAGATTCACTTCCTTTAGATTAGAACTTAGCCCGTTGAGAACAAGAAATCTTTACTATTCTTATTAAATATTTACTATATGGCTGTTCTGGCATCCTCACAAAAACCACTGCATACAAATATTATGCATTAAAAAAATACAGAGGCAACATTTAAAACATTGCTGGCAAGTGCACAATAGCTGGGAAATGCAAACAAAGCTGACAGCCTAACTTTCACTGGTGATTCTTTCCAGGACAAAAAGCAGCCTCATGAGACAGTTTAACCCTTCCCTTTAAGGTCAACATGCATTAAAGAGTTTTCCATAAAATGGGCATTTGTCACTACCTGGAAAAAAATTAAGAAAACATTTTTAGTGAAGCAAAAAAGACAGCCAATGCTTTTCTAAGTTTTCCATTGGTGTATGTTACAAACCTAGAAAGGTCACAAGTGTTTACCAACTCCGTGCACGCAATCAAAGTGTATCGATCCGCCTCTGCCTGCAATATTTCTATCTTCAGAATGGCAAACCTAACAAAACTAACTAGATATGTTACATCTACAAAAATCTGTAAGATGAAGAATGAAGGAGCCTTTTAATATAACACACTTTCCTCAACAGCCCATCCCCGTCATCCAAGGCAAGTTTCAGCTTATACTAAACCTGATTTTTCACCAAGCTTTTTCCAGTTGTCCTGGTTGTAGTCACATAGCCATGTGTTAAGGCAACAGGCACACAGAACAGTGACTAGACAGCAATCCCACTGCAACTTCCAGATTTACTGCAGTCAAGAGATACAGCTTGCACTGCAGCAATAACCACAATTCTTGGGGTTTGGCAGGCCTCAGCACACACTGCAATGCAACCATTTTTCCCTCTGAACCTCTAGTAAGAAGCCAAAGGAACATGCTTCCCTCAGGCTCTTGCTGTCTCTATAAAACTGCTACAAGACAGCTTTATGTATCACGGCTCCTGCAAACAATGCGCCTGTAAGAAAAAGCTTCCAGATTTTAAATTTTATTTGAAGTGATCCAATAGCAACCAGTGCCCTCACAAAAGCTTCCAAGCCTAAGAATCAGATCATTATTTAGATAATGCAAAATCTAAACCAGACCTGGACATGCTGGTTGGGAACATTTTGAGGTGGTTCTCCCAGGTACAAAACTTGCTTCACAGAGAGTAAGTCAGTCAAAGTTCCAAAGCCTCAAAGGCAGCAAAGCACCTATTTCAAAAGGTATCTTTATTTTCCAACTCCTTCTAGCAACTAGAAGCCAGGCTGCAACACTGACCATCCTGCAATCCATTTCTCTGAGGGCACATGGCGAACACACTACCATTTCCCTTCTGCACAGAATGCAGTAGCCCTGAGCCACCATAAGCTAAACCCTACTGTGCTCCGCACCAGCTTTCAATCCTCTTCTGCTGCCAGGCTGAATTGCCACTTTCAAATGCATCAATCAGATACACACTAAATTAGGAACTGCACTTCTTCCTAGTACAGCCTGCCAAGACAGCTGCAGCACTGTTTTCTGTACTAATGACTTCAAAGGTACTAAAATAAAGTTCTGGCAGTGATGTCCACTAAGGGAAGGTACTCCTGTCACTACTGGAGATAGCTATCATTGTGTTTTTCCTTTTAGTGTAAGAATGTCATGCAAAAATATATTTAGTAACCTAGTGTGGCATAATCCTTTCAGTCACACGCTTCAGCTCAGTTTGAGGGAGATAACAAAAGCAGGCTTTGTTGGCTGTAGTTTTCCAAACACCCAAAGCAGTGGGATCTTCAAAGAAAGCAAGACTCAGTTTATTCTTCCTGCATAAGGCTCCACCACACACAGCAACAGCTGATCTGGTCAGCTGGGGATCAGATGTCCCAGGGCAGACTGTGGGAAGGAGGGAGGCAATGTTTCTGTTAGGCCATGAGAACTCATTTGGAGTTCACTGTGTTGTTTCCTGTAACTTCCAACAGGGATGAATACAAGGAGATAGACAAGGAAGGCAAAGAACCGCAGAGACACCCTCCTGGCACAATCTGGGCTCAAGGAGGACAATAACTGTGGAGTAATGAACTGGGAAATCTGAGCAGAAAAAGACCTTTAAGAAAGATTTTATGGAAGAAATAGGAACCACAGTAAGATTACCTGAGGCAGCACTAAAGGGAAATTGAGGCACTGGAATAGCATGCATCTGGACTTAAAGATTAATTCATTATTCTGACACAGTGCATGGAAAACCAGAACATCCTGAACCATCTGCAGAGGAAGCAAAAGCTGGACAAACAGAGCTTTAGCAAGCCAAGCGAGGCTGTTAGATGCCCTCCAGAGCAAGGGTTGTACACTTTCTGGTATCTATTCTGACCTTAGGCTCAGAATTAAACCTTTTCAGGAATGTCTCCAGTATTTTAAAGGCTAATGGAAACATCCATGAACAGTGCAAAATAAAACCAGATGTTTAAACACATTGTTAATAAAAATGAACATTTTTAGCAAAGATTATTTTATGTAAATGGATTGTACTGGGCTCAGCCTTTCCAAAGGAGTATCATTAATTCTTCAAAAGTCTACTCCAAAGAGAGGAAGAACAATCTTTCTCCTGGAACAGTCTACCAGACTTTTAGATCCTCTTAGAATATGCCTCTTAAGAGTGCATCCATCCCAATCTAAACATCCCAATTTAAAACACTTAGCAGGAGCAGGTAGATTCACTCTGTCTTTTGTTTTGTTTTTTTTAAAGAATAAACTCAAATCAGAAGCAGGAAATCTGGCTTAATTTGCCAACTTAGTGGTCAAGTTCTAAATAAGAGTTTGATCAAGCTTCAACTGACCACAAAAGTGGAGAAGAGAGAAGTATTTATAGCCTGCTCTCCCTCAGCCACCAGCTCAGAAACCACAGAAGGACACATTACAACACATGACTTCAAGCACATGATATCAAGTACTCAAGTTTCTCTTTCAGCCAAGGACTCCCATTCTCCTATGGGATATTCTTTTACCATTCTTCTCTTTGATATTTTAAAACAGACATAGAAACCCATTGCATTAACCCAAATTATTTTAAGAGAACATGTCAACTACACTGAGATCAAGGGGGTTTTACTTTCATATTTTCCTTTCCTTTTGAACAGTCAAATACTCTTCACCACTTTTTCCTCAACTTAAGGCCTGAGATCCTTTCCAAAACTTGTCATCTCTTAACCCAGTAAGAAGTCTTTCAAGAACAGCTTATTTACATGCCCATTGCCATGATCCAGCATTTTTTCTATATTAATGGCATTGCATAAGTAACTCTGCAACACTGTCTTGAGCTGATGCTATTTTCTATCTTCTTTTTACCATTCCCCACTCTCCAAACTAAACAGCACCTCGTTTCAGCACCTAGATGGAGTTCCAGAGTAACTCCTCAGAGCACATGCACCCATGAGTGCTCCATGGTGACAACGATCTTGTCCTGAAAGCTGAGACAGGCCAGCTTAGGTCTCAGGGCCACAAACATTTTCACACTATTTGTTACTAATTAAAGTCTAGTAGCTTTTCTTTTCCAGCCTCTCAGGTCACACTTACACAACAGCAGGTTTCAAAGTAAGTTATAGGCATGTAACTCTCAAAGAGTTTCCCACCCACAGCTCCCTCTCCATCTAGCTACTCATTACCATCCTTTTTCAGGCTAGGAATTCCTTAGATATTATGAACATCTGGATTAAGGCACATGAATCAGACAGCTTAACAATTTGCTCACTACTTTGAGAAAAATCCATTTTTGAAGGAAAAAGGTTTTGTAATATGAGTTTAAGAGAGTAGAGAATGATGATAATAACAATGTATAGCCTAACCACAGTAATTATTCTTTAATAGAAGAATAGGAACTAGGAGAAATAATTTAGTCTGGTCAGGTGCACAGCTATGAAAGCCTCAGTTCCGCCTACAGTAGTTCTCACTGAGCAGGTATACACAGGGAAGTTGTTGTGAACCTCTGTTGTAGTGATCTCAAAGCACAAATGAACAAACACACCACACAGTCTAATTAGTGCTGTGGAGCCTCTGGGTTATCACTTAAGGGTGTTACGCAGCTTTATCCACAGAGCCTGTTTTCAACTTTACTACCACAGGCTCAGAGATTAAAACCAAGATGGCTGCAAAAGAGGTAAGAGTATTTTCTCCTTTAAATTAAGCAGAAGTCCCTAGTTCTTATTTTAGAATTAGAGCAATGCAGGTTAGAAGGGATTTATCCAGATCACTTTTTATTGGAATAGGTAAAAAGCATGAAGCTTTTTTAGACTAGCCTAATATTAACAAATATTTTTTTGTTGCTTGTTTTAGAATTGCTGATCTAAGTAATTATTCAGAATTAATTAATTCCAAATATTATTAGTAAAATAGATTGTGTATACCTTGTCTTCATGCAAAGGAAACCTTGATTTTTAGGCATTTGACACTAGTCTTCACATTAAACCAAAGATACTAGTCTCCCACAGCTGCCTGTGCTATAGACGTTCACAAACTTGAGCATTCCTGCACCGGCATCCTTATTTCTATAAAACATGGTCTCATAAACACAGGAGGAAACATTAGGCATTTAAGTGCTGTTCCATTTCCCCCACACATCATTGTTTTGACTGCACTTAGAACTTAAGGAAGGTCAAGTCATATGACACAAGTGGCTGCAAGAGCATGCATATCAGAGAGTGAGTCTGGGGAGAAAAAGGTGGAGTTATTTTCCAGTTGGTTTATATTTAAGTAACATTCCCTCCAGTATGCTGTCCCCCACATACTTCTCATTCTATAAATCCCCAAGCTTCTTGACATTTACACAAACTGTTAACTCCCACCCCTCTCCCAATTACTTCTTTTCTGATGCCAGCTGCTACTCACAAAACAAGGCAGTGTTCCATGGATGTCAGCATCTTGCCAAATCAGCCCCTGACTCATCAGTCAGCACTCTGGGATGTCACTTCATTCCAGCTAGAGTCACTACCTAGAACTCTGGCACTTGGCAGCACTCCTCTCCTCATAGCAAAACCTGCTACTGCTTCACCCATTTCAGCTACACACCCAGAGGAACAGAGCTGCCTCTCCAGGAATGCACCCACACATCGCCACTGCCCAGTGCTTTGTCACTCAGCAAACTGAAACAGATGTCTCCATGAACGAGCCAACAGCACATCCCTAGAGGGAAAGAAAGCACAAACCTGTCTGTGCAGCCAGAGTCCCTTCTGACAGCTCTTGCACAACTCCAGGAGCTACCCACCACTGTCGCAGCTCGCTTAATAGTTGTGCTTTGGTCTTTTCCACATACTGCAGGAAACCGAATGAAGTCCAGATCACACCTTTTATCAGTTTAAGGAAGAAGTGACAAAATGCAGCTGCCTGCAGCCAGCAGCCCCACAAACATGCTTTTTCACTCCTGTGCTGACCTAACAGCCAGTGCCAGGTGGGAAGTTCCCTGTGCTGGAGTCCACAGGGCTGGAAAGACCACATTCCTCCTTTTCCATTCCACATCTCCAAGATGTAACTATGAATTTGACAGTGCAATAGCACTTTTTCCCTTTATCATATCCTGTCAAAGATCAGCAACAAGCCACATAACCAAGCAGCTGCTATTCTGCAGCAAGAAATAGTCATTATAAGCAGAATTAAGTGGTCTGACTGTGGGCAGAGGAAGAAAGCAAGAAAAGCCAACACCACTGTCTTACTAGCTGTAAAAGTCTGCAAGTATTTGCAGTTCTCTCAATGACTCAACTATTACCACAACTCCAGTAAACTTTGTTTGGTTTTTGTCAACATTTTTAACACTTAAAGCAAATGCGTGCAGAAAAACATTATTATTTTCATCTTAAAATACCTTAGAGTTTGCAAGGAGAATAGCAAAGTAATACTGGTATTTTAATTCTATATGCCCAGCAGAAATCTAGCCTCAAGACTTTTTTTTTTAAACTTGTTTTATATATATGCTGCCATAAAAGATCTTTCAACAATTTACAGCAAATATCAGTAACACAGTAAAAATGCTCAAGGTAAACTCTTCACTTCTTAGGAACTAAGTCAGAGGCTTAAGAACCTTCCTTTAAGAAAAAAAGGTAAGCCTTTTAAATTTGAGACCTCCTGGGCTCAAAGAGGCAAGAGATGCAAAACCACAATCCAGACTGCCCTTTATAAACATGTCTTTATACCTGCCTGCATTCACTGTGCACTGCTTCACAAAAGCATGTGAGGCTTTCCTTTCGCTTCTGTGTCATTACAGCCAACGAGAATGGAAACATAACCTCCTTATGTCAGAGAAAAGCTTACAGCATCAAGAAGTCAACATATTCATATTCATGGATCAGCTTAAAGCAATCATGCTGTTCTGGGCTAAGCAGAGAGCTTTTTTTCCATTTCTCTCTTCATTTCTTCCCTCTTAGTGCCAATACACAGGGATCTCCTACCAAATTAGGCCATCTGGTCACTTGACAGCTATAAAATAGCAAACAGTCAGTTAACATTGTTCAGGAGATTAACATGTAAGTGAAGTTACAGTAACCCTGTGGGTTAGTTTTGTGCTTTTTTTGTTTTTATTTGTTTTAATCTTAGAAGGAGAAAGAATTGTGTAGTTGTGCTTGATAATTGTCATTAAACAAGTTTTTAAGCCCAGCTTTAGCCCAACTGCCCCCATCCTCCCCACTATGATATTAACAACCAACCATATATTCAATGATGCATCTGTTGTACCAACAATATACAAGAGCTTAAAGTCAAAAATAAAGGGGATTTGTTTAGAACCCTGAAATCTGTTTAAGGTAGTCAGGAACTGAAAATCTGATAAAAATTTCTGGTTAAAAAGGATAAAGATACTGAATAGCCTTTAAAAAGAAACAGGGTAAGACATTTTAAAATCTATAAACTGGATTTTAAACACTAAATTAACTTGATAATGTTTTTAATACTTAAGCTTACCTGAGAAATCTTTGAATTTTATTATCTTTTCTTAGCCTGGTGAGCAAAAAGTGTGATTTATCAGAGTTAAACTTTCCAAAGTTCAAACTGATGGTGAGGAGGTTAGAATATGAAAGATTAAGGTAACTCTAAACATCATGGTTACTGTTAGTGTAATTCCACTGGGGGGGAAAAAAAAAAAAAAAAAAAAAAAAAAAAGGAACCACACAATTTAATAGAAGTTTATAGCTGTTCTGTAACACACACAAACAACAATACAACAGTAACAACAGCATGTCAGTGTATTCCATGTTTACAGACAAAATGACAAAATGCTGAGTATTAAACTAAAGGACTAACATTAATCTATCAAAATCTGCTTAGAGTGTAAGGAGTCTTTTCAACCAAAGCAAAACGTGTAGCCTGAACTTACTTACATTACACTTCTGCAAATATCAGCACAAAAGTTTACTTTTTTAGCCATGACTCAGTCAATAAACTGTTTTAAAATGTTTTAAGCCTACATTTACAGTAACCTCCTTCATACCTATTGTATTTCACATAATAGAGTGTATTTCTACAAAGGCTCATTTTATAGTAAGATTAAATGACAGTCTAGTTAAGAACTTTCATGCAGGTAAATTGTAAATAATGCCTTCCTCCTCTGAAAAAGTAATCACTAGATAAGTAGATGTCAAATTCCCCAACAACGTTTCCTGCACATTCCCAAAATTCATCCAGTGACAGGCATGCCCTCTATGACTACAGCTGCAAGCCAAAGACACCAGATATATTTTAACGGAATCGAATTCTCTTTGAAGTGAGCTTTGGGATCCCAGAGCCAAACACTCCACTCATTCATGAGCCATGGACAATGCCAGCCTGGGAAATTACAGTTTATTCAACTCACAGTCACCTCAAGAATAAGACCAAGTAAATAAACCAACTTTTTCTCAACAACCCTTCTTCAGACATATTACCATCCCAAAAATAAGGGTAGATTCAACTCTCTAGTGTTCTGCAGGAAATAAAGCTAAAGAAACCATGAGTTTCAGTAATCTACCTGCAACTGCTAGTAATGAACTAAGACTGCAAGTGCAAATTCTCAGAGGCAAATGTCACTCAACCACCTTCTTTGCAGCTCCACAGGATACTATCCATGCTTCATGGAAGGCAACCAGTTCTATCACTGACAGTATAAAACTGTAAGCCAAACTTCTCAAATATATACAGCCATTTTTCCTTCACTTGAATCCTTATACTGTCGTATATACATCATATATGTTCCAACAACAGTAGCATTTTCCCGTTTTATTTTCTAATGACCTCTTGACAAATATAGAAGTATCATGTTAGCCATCAAATGCCACTGCTGATTCAGACTCATCACAAGAAATGCTATTTACAATAGCATAAAACAGTTATACAAGCACATCTAATGGACAGTGTTTGTACTTCATTACAATAATTTGTGCAAACAACTCATTAATAGGACTTCAAAAAGAAGTGAAGAACTATGTAAAATGCCAAGTATGAACTGCAAGTTACTAATGCAATTCAGATAAAAAATCTATTTCAGTTCATCTGCATGTCTACTCCACAGTGTAAGTTCAAAGCATTAGAGACAGAAACACTGGGCAAACAGTTCAGTATTCCTTCCCTCTCCCCAGTCCATCCATACAATTATCTGCAGACAAGTACTTCATACACAAGCGGTTTCTTCTGCATACAACTATTTTGATTATTAACATCAATTTTGCAAAACTTTAATGGCACATCAGCAGATGTTCTTTTCAGAGGATTTCACAACATCCCATCTTAATGGTGAAGCAGAGGAAGAGCCTAATTGTCCTTAATCCTCTATTCAAAATAGGTTAGATGAAATCCTCTTTTGACTGAAGCAAAGAGATTAGCGCGTGTCACCAGGAAAAAGAAACACTATTCCCCCCTCACCCTGGCCCGTATCTTGATGAGCTTAATGATTAATGAAGGAAACAGATTCTCCTATTTCAAAAAGGGAAATTAGTCTACAGAGAAGAACAAAATAAATGGAAAAATGTCTCTATGAAGTCTCCAAGTTCTTAAACTTCCATGGCAGTAGCAAAATAAGATGCATACCAAAACACACTTTGCCAGTATGCCTCAGCAACCAGGAAAGAGCTTGTATGAAGATCCTTTTTATAAATACCAATATATATCTGTATCCCTGGTAAATCTTAACATGATTTTTGACATTGCTAAATGAATAGCACACAATTTATGGAAGCATATGTGCACCCATCTGCACATGAATGCAGATGGAGGAATAAAGAGGAAAATAGGTGGTATCAGGAGAAGCAACACAGAACACTTAGGTAACAAGGAAAAAACTGACCCCAAAACAGAGTCATTACAGGCTTGTGTTCACACTCAGTCTTCTTCCTGTGAAACAGTAATTTTGTTCCCTGGAAACATTAAAATAGCCTTATAACTTCTTGCTATGGAAAAGGTGGACAATAGTCTCATCCCTGTCTCAATAATAGAAGTTAACAAAAGATATCTAGGTGATTTATCAGCCTGTGCTCTTCTGCGATCTTCCAACCAAACTCCAGAATGACTGGCTCACCTCCTCAGTCTCCTAGAACAATCCAAGCTGGGATGCCAGTTTCTCCCTAAAAAGAGTGCATTTTTTAATATAGTATCACAAATACTCAATACTTCCAAAATCAAAATCAAAGTTTAATTGGAAAACAAACAAACAAACAAACAAAACACTTCTAATGACGATTCAAGAGTCTGTGCCACAGGCTTCAGAGAGTCATTACTAGTGGGAAGAAAAACAGCTTGTGTACGTAAGATATAGAATAAGAAACCCTGGTTTGCCTTGTCTACCTGCAGCAGTTGCCATGGTAATTATAGCAGAGAAGATAATAGCATTCCAGTGTCATTTTGCTTCACAGCTCAAGATGAACTTCAGCTGAAATGTCCCTCAACAATTATACAAATAAACATAATACATTATCTTGTGTAGTGGTAAGCCACTAGAATAAACAGAATTAATTCTGGAAAAAAATATCATCTGTCCAAAAGACTTCTAGGAGGAGAGGCAGGCTATTCTGCTCAAACAACAAGAACAAACAAAAAAACCCAGTAAAGTTGAATCCAGTTGCATAACAGGTTCTAAAACATCTGCTCAGTCTTCTCTGTGACACAGTTTTCTCTTGTTTCTGCTCCCTGACACACCTGCACATGACATGCAGCAGGCATCCCACAGTAAATCCCATCGGAGCACCTCAGAAACCACAATGGGTTTCTAGTCACACCTAAACCTAGTTAGATGTTTTATTATGCCCATCTGAACACCACCAACAGTAGCCCGCCATGGTATTTGTGGAATGCATTTTGTCAGCCCAGTCACTGTTTTCTAAGTGCTGGGGGTTTAAAAAGCAGACTCATTAGAAAATCCCATTCCATCTTGTCACCTTTCTTATTTCAAATTCTACTGTATGACAGAATGAAAAAAATCAATGAGAAATGGTGATCAGAAATGTTAAGCTATAAAAGTGCTATGTGGTACTTTCCATTCCCAGGAATAATTTTTAAAAGGCTTGCAGAACTGCTACTCAGTGGTGCTTGAGAAAATGCACAAAAGCGGAACAATACTGAAGTTTTTTTTTACTCAAACAACATGTTATCAAGAGACAAAAGCAACTATACAGTTCTCATCTCAGGATTTTTGATGCTAAAAAAAGATCAAAACTTCTTGATCTATTTTAAGTCACTGAAACAGTTCTAACAGTTTAGATGCCCCAAAAGCAATGTTTTCTACTATCATAGAACATCTGATGAGTGCAGATGAGTAATATTTTGTAGTCAATAGCAACCAGCATGTAATATGTACACTGACTTCCTGTAAGTTAACTGTTTTACATACACAATATCCTATTTTCATTTGTTTATTCTCAACAGAAAAAGGAAATTATGTTTTTCTTGTGTAAATTAGTGAATTGGTGGAGTGGGGGGAGGGGAAAAAGAGCTCATGCTGTTCTCCACGTTTATTGCCCTTCAACAGTAAATAATTGATGGGGAAAGGGAGAGTGTCTAGGGCCTTTTTGGGCATCAGATAGTACTGAAATATCTTTAGAGTACATTACAAACCAGAATAAACACAAGACTCATTACCAGTATGAAGAGCTAAATTTGCAGGGGCGACAAATTCTGTCAGCCACATTCAAGAGAATTAATTTCTAAGTAAAGCTTTGAAACTTCACCTTTTTAAAATAACTTGCTAGAAAGTCAGCAGGAAACACTCCACATAGACAGCTACCCTCAAAAAAGAAGAGATAAAAGCAATTAGGCAAACAACAAAGCAATGGTGCATGGGAAAACAGGAATTCGAAAGTTACTCATGCGGTCTGATGCCCTCTGTTGAACCTTCCACAGCAGGAAGAACTGGTACCTGCAGCAAAGCAGAGCTAAGAGACGGGAAGCATCTCAAGCTTCAAAAAACATTGTGACAGAGACTTGCACAAGAGATAAAATGGATTACATACCAGCAATAGACACAAATCCTTAAAAGCTGCAAGTTACTAATGTTTGACCCATGAATACATATACAGATCCTACAAAGAGCATCTTTTGTACATAAAACACGGCTAGCAGACAAAGTCAGTCATAGAGATGTGTTTACATACAGCTTAAAACAGCTTCAGATTGTCATATTATACCTCTGAACTTAAAAACAAAACATGATGCTTTCAACTTACTTGACTAGGAAGAAAACTGTTATACAGCAATCTTGACTGAGAAACATAGACAGTACCAGTTTAACACCCATCTGCAAGAGTGCAAAGGAGGCTGAATAAATTCAGAAGCAAAAGCCAGAACCAAACACCTTCAAATGAATTCACTAAATTTAGATTAAAAACAATAGGGCATCTGAAACACTGGACAAATGGACTGTCCTATAAGACAAATTACTATAAAGCACCAAGGCTTGTTACAAGTTCACCAACTTTGAGGCCAAAGCAGTTTTCAACCTCTACTGCATCTAAGTTAGATAAATAAATAAATGAACTCAAGTTCAATATTGATCTATGTTTACTAAGACTACAGACACAAGTAAAATACTTAGGAAATCTAATTAGAAAACAGTTTTAGAATTATAACGCAAACCAAAAGCAACAAAATAATCTAAGTCAATGATGAAAAGTCACAGGTTGTCATGAAAGTTAGTTAAGAACTTGCTAAAAATCCCTACCATAACTTCCTGGCTAGGCTAGTCAAATGTCTTCTCAAACTACAATTAAAGTTGACCCACTTCTACAAAAACGAAAAATAGAGCATCCATTTGTAAACTCAATTAATTCCAGCCACCCAAAAAAGAGATTCTTCAGAAATACCTGCACAACTAATAGGCCAGCAGCTCCCCAGAGACCCAAGCTGTAGTAAACCACTCTTCCTTCTGGAAACACATCTTACCTGCTACTACCTGCATTTAGAAATACTTATACAGGTAACAAACATTTACGATCCAGACTTGTAATCCTAAAGCAACAAAAGAACCTGAAAGAGGAGAAGCGGTAAACTAGCAAGATCTCTAAATATACTACATAATACAGGCAAAACTCTTCAGTAATACAGACTGGTAGCATAATGGTAGCATTCACTGTCACCTAAAGCCATCAACCTGGGCAGGAGCTTTTAGTGACCATGGCCAGCTGTCTTACAAATATAGAGCAGACTGTCACCACAGGCTGCAAAATGTTCAGCAATTATTTACTGTCCAAAAAAACATATGCTGAAGAGCAACATCTTCCCAGATTGCCCAAATACATTCAAATCAATAATATTCAGGAATATCCAAATCCATTCATTCAGCCATAAACAGCTACAAAAGACATATGCCCATGTAAGGAATGTGTTCATTTCTGAAAGATGCCACCAAAACCTGCTTAAATATTATTAACCAACTTTGACTGTGATGAGGATAGACTTCAGAAGTTCTATCACCAGCAAAAAAAAGTGATCAAAGGAAACTAAAGCAGCTTCATTAAGACAGGCAGAGCAGATGACCTAATGATATCCACGGTGCCCCAAATAATTTAACTACAAAACAGAAGCTAATCTTGTATGGAGGCAGCTCTAATTGCCATCATATCTTGATTTTTCCCCTAAATAGTGCACTGCCTAATATTAAGCTAACAAGTTTCTCTTGTTACTAAGCAGGTTCTGCATGACACTTACAGGATACCTCATGCTAATTCTGCATTTTCTGGCTGTGCAGCTGCCCTCCCTGGGGTAGCACATATCCTCTGGGGAATCCAATGAGAAGACAGAGAAGCATTTTGTCTGATGCAAAAGCAACATCTATAAAAAGGTTACATTTTTATAGAGTATGTGACAAAAAACATAGTCGCATCAAGTAATGCTCATACTACTCACACACAGCCTATTGGAAAATAGTAATAATTTTGGTGTCAAAATTTATCTTATTTGTCTTAATGTAGAAAACCTATTCAGTTCCTATGATTCCATGCAGAAGCAAAGCTGTATATCAAGGTGTTTCTATTTTGTTACTTAAAGATGCCTCTAATATAGCTCATACACATCCTAAAGCAGTAAAATATACAGATTAACCTCAGTAGACACAAATCAGAAAATTACAGTGCTGTTTATCAGCTTAAAAGATCACAGGGTTCGGAAAACTGAACTTCATGTCAGCTGTACTGCAGTGAAACAAACACTTCTGTAAAAAAGTTACTTTTTGGCATGAGTCCTGTAAATCGAGTATGGCTGAAGTAATCGTTACATGAGCAAGAGGTGAAGTGAAAAAAAACCCAAGATTTGCAAGATGATCTAAAGAGCCAAAACAAAATAATGTCAATTTAAAAATTTAGTAAGACTAAGACAATTCCTGCTATCCTAAGAGAAGACATCGTCTCTTGGTGAAGAGATATGAAGTACTGTATGCCTACCATGCTGAACATGTATTTTATTCAACCTACATCACTAATAAAACAGTAAATATTAGAAAATGCTAACCAGGAAGCTGACATCACCCAGTCACTGCCATTCCTCCCCAGGACCTTGGAAATACATGCTCTGATTTTGCGCTGCTTCAGGACAGAAACTGTACAGTAAAGAGGAATGGCAGGAACTTTCTCAACCACAGCAAACCCCTTAGTATTTAACTTATGCCTTTATGTCCTACAACAAACAGGACTGAAAAAGAAAAGGAATGACACAGAACTGTTAGAAACCATCCTATTAGAACTCTCCATTAGCACACCACATCACAACCATTTGTTTTCCTGAGATTGTACCGTAAGAGCTCCCAGCTAACCCAGCATCTCCAGATGCATCAGCCAAGGTTCTCAGCATAATCCAGTGACCAGCTCCTCTAGGAAGCACCTGCAGCTGAACAAGTCCAGGAGATTTTGTTCCTTGCTGAACAAAAATTCATAGTTCTAGGACCCTGATCATAAAAAAAGTTATTGTATTGACTTTAACTAAACCCAAGTTTGAGCTGACTTTGGAATAAACACAAGATGTAACTATCCACTCCAGCACTCCCACAGAAGAGTTGTTGCCTTGTCTCCCTTATTAAAAGTAGCTTGGAAAGTGACAAGCATACCTACCTCTGTGTGCCTGGCTGGGGCATACAGAGCTTTGGTTAACAACTCTGGAGTAACACCCCTGACTTGTACATCTGCTACTCATGCAGAGCAGTCAGTTTCAGGCCCAGTGGTCAAACAAATACTTTTCATTTTCATTGCTGTATATGTATAAAAGTACTTGAACCAAGCAGACACAAAAAAGAAGACAAGAAAAAGCACACAACACAGACATAAGGTTGCCAGACCTCAACAGTCTTACTGAAATGAACACAAATTTACTTACAGACCCTTTTCCTTAAAATTACCTTTCTGTGGAAGAAAGGTTTCAAAGTTAAGACACTGAGTGAAAGCAAAATAACAAGAAGCAACAGGTGAAAATATACAAGGCAGCACCGACCATCCTAGGCAATAACCTAGGCATAGCCTATTGGCATACAGACAGTACAGAAGGTTGTGTGACCTAGGCAATAGGTAGCCTTCTTCACACGGGGCACAATAATGTTTTGTTTATCTTTGAGACTCCTGCGTTGGTCTCATCAGCAAAGCGGGAGGATGGCGACAGTTCACAACACAAGAGCTCAATCCCCTTACTTTCAACATACTGTCTTCTCATGTATCTTTACTGCAGCTGCTCTGAAGCCCACCTCCTTCATCTTTGATGCTTAAGCCTGCTTCGGAAGAGGTTAGCAACGATGTTATACAGAAGAGATTCAACAGCGTGCTTGCTCTGTGCAAAACGAACACACCATTTGCACAGGCTTCAGATGTGAGCACACACAAAGACAGAAATCTTAAACTAAATCTAACAG
Organism: Sylvia atricapilla; assembly: GCF_009819655.1. NCBI lineage: Eukaryota > Metazoa > Chordata > Aves > Passeriformes > Sylviidae > Sylvia > Sylvia atricapilla. The sequence continues at coordinate 89,962,746 of NC_089141.1, forward strand.
TTAGATCAGCACTGACAGAACTCTACACCCAAAGTGATCCTACCTCTTTCCAAACAGACCTCAGCACAACTCACCTGGTCTCCATACCCATAGAGACCATTATTATTGTTGCCACACATTATTTGGAGTATTCTCTTCCTTTTCTTAGAATCGCTTTCTAAAGATCCATAGCTGCTTTCAATACTCACCTCTCCACTCTCACCTCATCCCACATGTATCTTATTATAAACCAGAAGGAAAGAGTATAAAATTTCATCTCTCCTACCTTTCTTTGTTTATACTTCAAAAAGACAGACTTCAGCCTGTATTAGGTGGACACAGCTCTTGGCACACACAAACCCAAGTGTATTTACAGTAAGTGAGAAAACTTGAGTGCTCTGACCAAGGCAAAAGTACTTTCTACATAGAAAGAAGCTATTTGTATTGGAAAATTCCTATTATCTTGCCCTATCTTTTAAAAATTACTTCTATACCCAAAAGCAGAAATTTGCCATTTCCTAGTATTTGCGGTGCCAATGAACGACCCCACACTTACAGGCATTCTGCTAATCTCTTTAAGCCATTATCCTGAGCATGTATTAGGGGTTCCATGCAACTGGAGCTACACTCACCGACGCACCCCAGCCTACACTTGCACCCCGTTCTAATGCGCTGCCGGGTTGCTCTCTGGGGCGATGCGGGTGGGTTTTACACGCTGACCAACGAGCCACATGAGCCCTCTCTCCCCGTGGCACTCTCCAGCCTGGCGTGTTTGAATCTTACTACGCACACCTACCAAAACTTGGGACCGTTCCGACAGTATACTTAAACTGGACAATTCGACCAAAAAGTCCCTCGACTGAAACAACATAGCGAACAGAAAGGGGGAAAAAACCCGAAAATATTAAAAGAAAATAAGCTGGAGAGCTAGAGGTTCTATTTGCTCTGCTAACGACGTGTGGCGGTACAGTGTAAACTACAGTGCTCTGAACTCAGGTCAAGCCGCTGCGGTTCAGCGAAGGACAGTCCCGTGGGGCGGGCGGGCCGCGGGGAGCGCACGACACCCGGCGCGGCCGCCGCATCCCGCTCGCACCGGGCATCACGTGCGGCGGCCCCGAGGCTCCGCGGCCGCCCAGCCGGTCACGGGACCGCGCAACTCCCGCCCGAGCCCTTCCTGCGAGCCCGGGGCCACGGCGGCGGCTGCCCCCCGCGCCCGGGGGCGATCGGCACCGGCGGTACTCACGTATCGGCTCACGAGGGTCCGCAGGAGGCTGCAATCCATGGCGGGCGGGCGGCTCAGGACCGCGCCGCCGGGTGCTCGCCGGTGCCGCCGGGCTCCCTGGCTCGCCTCCTCACTTGCCACATGCAGAGAGCCGCGCTCGCCCCGCCGGACCCGCTGTGACGCCGGCCCGGCGCTCGCCTCCGTCCCCCGGCTATGCCATGTGCTCGCCGCCGCCGCTGCGGCGCGGCGCCCCGCGGCCCCACATGCCCTCCGTCGCCGCTACCGCTACCGCCACTACCAGCGCCGCCGCCACTACAGTCCCGCCGAGGGCGGTCGGAGGGGACTGCTCCACCAGGAAATCTTTCCCGCCCCCCGCCCGCTGCGCTCTGCCCGCCGCGCACGCCGCCCAGGGCTTTATCCGGCGGGCGGGGCCGGGGCCGCCCCCGCCGCTCCCCCCGCCCTTCCCCGGGATCGGCGCGCGCGCGGGCCCGCCCGGTACCGGCCCGGCCCCCGCCCGGCGCGCGCCGCTCTGATCTGGCCGGGCGGCCCCGGCGGCGCGCACGTCACGCGGGGCGGGCACGCGCGCGCCGGAGGCCGTGCCCGCGCCCCGTCCCGCGCGCGCGGCTCCCGGAGCGGCCGGTACCGGCTCCCGGCGGGGGGAGGCGGGAAACCCGCCCGTGCCCGGGAATGGGCTGGGACACTGGGGTGAACCGGTGTACTGGGAGCACCGGAGGGAGCGATACCGGGAGGGAAGGGAAAACATAGGGAGAAGCCAGAGAGTAATGTTGGCTGCGTTGGGAGGGAACTGAGAGCACTGATGGGCAGCCAGGGAAGTAGCACCGGGAGTAGTAGGAGGGGAACTGGGAGCATTGAGGGTAGCCACGAAACGATACTGGAAGAACTGGGATGGTATGAGAGCGCGGAGTGAAAGGCAGGAGTGGTGCTGGGAGTGAAGTGGGAACACTAAGGGGAGTCAGTGAATGATGCTGGTTTTTTCACACTGGGAGTGCTCATAACTATGGAATGGATTGGGTTGGAAGGGACCTTAAAGACGAGCTCGTTCCAATCCCCCCCTCCCCGCCATGGGCACGGGGACCATGGGGGGACGGGGTGGAGCCAGGGAATGTTGCTGGGAGCACTAAACACTGGGAGGGAACTGGGAGCAATGTGGGGACAGTATGAGCGTTCCTGGGCGGACATGGGGAGCGCTGAGGAGCGACGGGGAGTGGTCGTGGGCAATCCCTGCGCCCCGGGCAGGAGGGAGCGGCCGCCGCGCCCTTCCGGGGCGGGGGTGCCCGCGGCGGGACGGCGCCGACCCCCGCCCGCCCCGGCGCCTCCCGGGGACGCTGCCCCGCCGTGCCACAAGCGCTGCCGGTGCCGCAGGGGTCCGAGCTGTGCCGGGGCCGAGCCCCGCTGTGCCCGGCCCCGATCCGGCCCGGCCCGGCGGGCAGGAGCGGCAGCGCTGGGGCGCAGCGCGGCGGGAGCCCGGCGCCCACAGCGGCACCGACCCCGCCGGTAAAGCGCGGCAGAAACAGATTGAGAAACCTCTGCGCGGTGCCGAGCCCAAACATCACAGCCCTGCTAAGCCCGCAAACAGCAGAAATTACTTGGTGGAGGGTGAAGGGATAAGCAGCTCTCGGCAAAAAAAATGCTCACGAAAGAGAAGTAGAAGCATATCATCGTCCCCTTTTGGTGTGGTTGTTTTTTGTGAGGGTTTTTTGGGGTGTTTTTTTGTTTGTTTGTTTGGTGGGTTTTTTTTTTTCCCTCACCCTAAATGCCTGAGACAACACCTCTGAGGTATTTAGGCCTCTGTTTTCTGCAACTGGTTTTTCTTCATGCCATTCATACCGAGGAACTCGCTCAAGTTTGCAGGAATCTTGTACATAGTCTCAGATTACTCTGTACAACTTCATATAAAATGAAGGCTCTGAATCAAATGCTTCCTCAAAAATCAGTTGAAACTTATTAATTTTATAAAATTCAATATTTTACTAAAAAGTTGATTTTAACAAAATCAGAATTTTATGCTTATGAAAATCCATTCCCTTCCTTGGCAGAAATCACGTAAGCTGTCCCTTATTTTCTAGTTCATGGCTAAAACAACGAAGCTTTTGTTTATTTGGGTTTTTGTTTTGTCACAATTACATAGTTCTCTGGACACCATCAAATATTCTACCACAAAGTATGCACAAGTTTCTAATACAACAAACACGTAGAAAAAATAGAAATTGAACTATTTGAGATCATTACATAAATACTAAGTGAAAGAACATGTGACTGTTTCTTTACAGGTCACCTTTAATGTAGGCGCATTTTATAAATTCAGCAGTTTTTATTGCTGGTTAGATTGCAAAATGTATAATTTAATGCACACTAAGTGCACTGTGGTCAAGGTAATGTTGTTCTTCAAACTCTAAAGGGATGTTGGTCTAACCCCCAATTTCATCTTGGTTACAAGTAATATTCATTTGTGGCACCTCCCATTTTCCAGCCACTATTTGCAGACCTAACACTTCTGTGACATAGGTTTCTGTACTTGCATTTAAGCTTCAGGAAATCATCACTGAAATGGAATTGTGAAAATAAAAAAAAAGATCCATGAAACAACAAGATTTTTTTCTCAAAACTAGCAATCCTGCATGACTTAACACAAAACGACTTTATTTTGTTTATTTACAAAAACAGTTACATATTAAAATAATATATGTGCATGTCATGAGTCTTCAGGAAATTAGTTTATGACCGAGAAAAACGACAGAAGAACTTCATGAACATATAGTGATAATTTCAAAACAGATTGCAAAGCTGTAACAGGAAATTGTTTCCATTGCTTTTTAGGCATACTTTTCTGTCTAGCTATTCCAATTTCAAAGAATTTATGGAATATTCATGTTTTGTAAAATTTTTTCTAGTCATTCTGCTTTTATTCAAACAGTAGCATTTAATCTGCCCAATCTTTTTAATGATGTTGCTTCTTACCTGGATTTGGAGCAAAAGTAAGTTTTCAAATTATGCAGAAAGTTGCTTTCTAAAGGTTTCTTTCATCCAGGTGCCACAATATATTTTTTTTCAGTTCATTAAGTGCCCCTTTGTGTGACACCCACGTTACTTGGTGCACCTCACAGAGCATCTCTGAAGGGAAGGACGTTCACCTGCTGAGCTGGGAATGGTTAACAGTGGTTCCGTTCTGAGTATGACCATCATGGAGATATTTCTGAACTCCTTGCTGTCTCCTCAGCCTAGGTAACCAAGATGAGGCTTCAAGAAGCATTTTCCTCAGATCTAGAGCCCAGAAGCCACTCGTAGGTTGGCTGCATTCCCTGAGGTGAAAAAAGGGGACCAAAGCTCCTGTCCTCAGTGACTCTTTCAGTCCAGGGCAGAGGACACACACATGCTCAGATACAGCCATTTCCAAGCTACTGCTCAAGCAAAGCTGAGCCATTTTCTGTCCTTCCTACACTGCCAGGAAAAAGAGAGAAAAGGAGCACAGCTGGGGTTCTGGGCACATACTGAGGTGAAATCCCAACCTATATTAGTCCTTTGTGCCAATATTTCCACAAAGAAGGCGCCTAAATGTGCAACCCCTAGGAGAGCACTGGTAGGACACTGAAAGTTAGCACAGGACCTTGCACCTGAGCTGTGTTTGTGCAGAAGGACGAACTTCACATGTGAGGACTGCACAGCACATACATTTGACTTTTGGAGTGACAAGCTTCTCCAGTGTGCAACTGAGGAGGGTGTTGAGGTCACACTTTTAGACTTAGGTATATCAAATCTGGCTAAGTCAGGCTTAAGGTGCCTGAGTCTTTTATTGGATCTATCCTGAAGTGACCTGCTAAAGGTCACGTTGTGACTTAGCAGTCAAGCCAAATGAGGAGCTTTGATCTTACTGGTCATGGATCTGTTCTGCCTATTATGCAATATTTTACTTTTAAGCAATTTATTAAACTAATCATCTTTGTCTTTGAATATGCCATCACATTTATTTACTCCCCATTTCTCGTTTTAAAGATTCCTAAAATTTTAAAAAATTGCCTGCATGCTGTATTTCTAAATTTCATGTGTCTTTCTGACTGCAGGTTTGACCTCCTGTTACTGCTCTCTGCTTCTCCTTCCTATTCGGATTGATTCCTTGTATCCATTACTGGCCTTTCAGGATACTCCCACCTGCCCATCTGAATTACTGCCTTCTCTAGGTCTTACTACACAGAATCTCACACCCCTTCTGATTTACTTACTGTTGCTACAGCTCTGCTAGAAACATCCTGCTTATGGTTTAAATAGCATTAGAAATCGAGGTGAATATGTTAGTGTGCAAAAGAGTTACTTTTCTTATGTACAGCTGTATTTCTGTTACTTTGCAGCCCTTAGTAAGTTACTCCATTTCATAATTGCAGTGAAAATGTTGAGACTGATCCAAGGGCAGCAGCTCACTGCATGCTGGATACTCTTTTGAGGCAGCAGTAGAGTTTAGTCCACACCCTGATTTTGAAAGATGGGAAGGCAGGATTTAAAGCTGGGATACAATAAAGTGCCACAGTTCTCACAGGCATGCTTGTGATACAGTATTAATGGATAACATAGTAGATGTCAGAGGATTTTTGTTCTAGATTTGAGTTCAACATCTGTTTAGGTTCCTGCTCCCTATTATGGTAGTCACTATTACCTCTAGTAGTTGTGGCCAAAGTTACAAAATACTTCTTGAAAAAAAACCGTATGCAGGTGATAAGAGTTTGGCTTGGGCATGTGTGAGAATAGTGTGAGGAATGGGAAATGGCAGAGATTGAAAAGCTGGTTGATTTTATGTAGCTTGTCTGCTTCTGAAATTGGTCTGTGCTTTCAGTGAAATTGTTCATTCTGCACAGTGCTCCTGGCTTCCCCCTATAAATATATCACTTCTTAATTGTGTCTCTCCATCTATTATATTTCTGAAAAGTTAATGAAAAGAACCACTTCTTCTCATTCTGGTGTCACTGTATATTTAAACTAGTTAATTTGTACTAAAGAGAAATTATTCCCTCAATGAACAGATGTTTGTGCGTTGATCTATCGAAAATAGTATTTTCTCAGATCCTTCTGATATTGTTTGTGAAAAGAGATACCAATAATTCTGAAATACGCTTAATGTTAAAAACATTTCATTGGCCTGGAGTTTGTGACAGATGTACTTCATTTGAAGAATATAATTAACAAGTTAACTGTGGTACTTGGACAACTTACCTGCCCAGACCAGATAGCAAATTGAAGACAAAGCAAGTAAAATGAACCAGCATCAAATCTCTCTGATGATTTTAGGAGAAGTAGAGTTGCCCAAAGGACAGAGGGAGATTCAAAAAAGCACTGGGCATTGAAGATCACTCTTGCTTGACTTTCTTTATCTAGATCTGGTTTTTTTTCCTCAGAAAACACATATGTGGGAAAGAGACATTTCTGACTCTTTGACCTGTTTCTAACCCTGGCAGTAATGCATAATTTCTCTTATAGTCAAAAGTTAAATGCACTGTCATTATGACAACATATAATTCCCACATCCTTGCTAACAAAGGTGACCTCTGCTAAATAGTTTCTAACAAAATCCTGTAACAGAGGTATGTAAACTAAACAGAGTACTATTCTAAACAGATGCAATCAAACAAATGCACATCAGTTAAAATAATTGGGCTGTCATCTTCTGCCAGCTCAGGCAGTCAACTGCAGTTACAACCAAGATACGTTCATCTGCTTTACCTGATGAAAGAATCCAGTCCCTGGCTGCTGCAAGTAACCTCTTCATCAGGAAAGGCACAGGAGTCAGGAAGGTCTTACTAGAGACACAGACATCACATGGACCATTTGGAAGACTTGCCCCATCACTGTGAAATACTGTATGACACTCATTAAGAGGAAGCCCAGCCTCCACCAAAGGAAGCTTCTCCTGGGATGAAGTGCTGTTGGCTGCTATGGTTACTAAGGTGATTTTCCATTTACTTCCTTGTTCACTCACCTGCTTTCTCATTCAAACACCAGGCACAAGTACCTCCAGAGATATTTGTTGTTGGAATAGTGACAACCTCATTAGGGGCGGTCATGCACAATCAAGAGAAAAAAGATACAAATGATCAGAAGAAAGTGCTGGAATCTATGGGTTTTGTAAATAATATTCTGTCCTTGCTGCTTTGTGAACTTTGTGTTCTCTTCACTTTGGATTTGCATTAATGTTAGTTTGCCTTATGTCTCTATTTTACACCTCAGTGCTTGATCCAGCAGAGAACTCCCCACAGTCAGACTCCTGTGACTGTAGAGCTGAGTGCAGCGTCAGGATTTAGATGAGCAAAATTTTGTGGTTTATTTTGTATCTTAAAGGGACAGGACATTAATTTGCTATTTTATTTTAGTAGCACTTCACAGGTCTTGTGTACCTTTATATACATTTTTTAACCTTCTACACATTCTGACCAGACAGTCTAACTGTGTGGTAGGTTCTACACTATGAAAACTGTCAAGTTCCAAATAAATTACATGTCTTGAGGCTATTTTCCTCCACCAAGTATCAAGAAAAAAGAGATAACTTTTTTAAAAATGTGAAAATTCCTGACATATTCCATGGTAATAACCAGATGGACTAGTTAGTATGACTAGTATTTATCATAACACACTTCCAGGTTATGAAATACTTTTTGACAATACTTTATAGCCATAAAAGCAAGCAGCTGATCGTCCAAAAGGGTAGTAAATAATAAGGATATCACTTTCTGGCTACTTTAATGTCATCTGTAAAATTATTTTTTGTTTTGATGTAGCATTCAATCGACGCTGGAAGAAATCTTTTAGTGGTTTGCTCTTTCCCACCAAGTAAGCACTAAATATAGCAATATCAGCATTCTGGGCTTCAAAAAAGCTGTGGTTCAGGTTTCTCAAGAATATCTCCTTTTATTCCTAACAGTGTTCAATTTGTTTTATAACTGTTTATTTAGGAAGCATGAGTAACTACAAATCAATACATAAAGTACCAGAAATATTAAACACTACAAAAACGAGCCTTTCACTTAGATAATAATGATGTAGTCATGCAGTCATCAGATTTTCCAGTTTGAAAGTTACACCTAGCTGGAGGACAAATTCCTAAGGGACACAGCAGTGCAAGCCTAGGGCATTCTGACTTGTCCCACTGCCCATGTGCCTTCGTGTTGTCTCTCTTCCCTTCCCGCTTTTATTCTTGGAAGCTGCATGCTCAAGGGCTGGGAGTGGACATGGTAGTGGAGTGGTGGTGGCAGCGGAGTGTCCAAAATAGGTCCTTTCTTCACTTCTTCACCCCTCTTGATGACCTCCCCACAGGCAGGTAGGGATGGGAGTAGGATGGCTACAGTGCATTATTTTTCTTGTAGGTAAATCCAGGGTGACAGTGACACAGACTGCAACCTCTTTCATTTCCATTGTCCAAAAAGCATCAGTATTTCCTCTCAGATTAGCAAAAAAACCTCCCAGTATTCCAATACATCTTTTCAAGTAATTTTTTGCTATATGTTCAGTATTAATGGTCTATACATGGTTTTTTCATCTGCCTGTAGCAACTATCAGAAGTGCTTTTATGGTGACAGCTTATTCAATTGAGAAGTAGTTCTTTAAGACTCTGCTATGTTTTCCCTTAATGCAGCTATGTCTGTCTCATCTCCTTGAGCACTGCAGAGTCTGGGCATGATGAGCACTTTGTGGACTGGGAATCTTGCTGTGAGGGAACGTGGTGAGACTTAGCATTTTGTAGATGGATTCAATGAAGTGTGTGAGATCCCTGAAGCTTTCAACCAGACAACATTGAATTCCATCGTGTCACTTGCTGTGAAATGTGTAATGGCCACAGCCATTGCTCTTTTTTTCTCTTTTTCATGTAAGAGTTTGCCTGTAATTTTAATATAGTTGCTGTTACAAGTTTGTTCCTGTTGACATTTGTACATTAAGAAAAATTGCTTTAGTTAAGTAGGCAATAATTCCAGGAAGGATGTTTCCTCCTGACAGAGATGTATTGTCACAAACCTTTACATCTTCACAAAAGGGCTTATAAAGATATAAATTAGTTGCATAAAAGGGCAAAAATAAAAATCATATTAGCATTTTCATTGTCTTATCTTTCCTCTCCAGAGCACAGCCTATCATCTTGTGAAGTATCTGTCTATTATATATATTTACAGAAGTTTCAACTCTATATTCTCCTTTAATATTCCACACATTTAAATCCTCTAGAGGGGAGCAGAAAGGGGAGCCAGACTTTTATAGAGGCTAATATTCTCTATGGACAGATGTATAAATTGGCAAATCTAGCTCTGGTCTGCATAATTTTTTAGGCATGACAAAATCTGTGTAGCTTGCTGAGAGTATAGAGGTAGATTTGTGTGACTATGAAAAATAGCTTGCCCACAGACACTGTTGTGTGCTTTTGCTCTTCTGCAAATTTGATTTTTTCTGTGTCTTACTTTATTCATGTGATGGGCATAAGGATTAGTAAACAGTAAGTACTAAACAGTAGTGGTAGCATCCATACCTTGTCATGATGCTTCCCAAGCTGTCAGTTCTGAAAGGAGGCCTGCCTGACTTACGGCTGAGTAGGAAGGAAAGGGAATCAACATCTACACAGGGTGAAAGGGCTGGTTGAGGGAAAGATTTTATCAAGAGGCTGTAGTTTGCAAAGCAGCAGTCTTTCCTGAGATGTTCAGGTCTGTGCAGACTGAGGTGGCTTGTTCTGAGGAAGCTCATGTTTCCGTGTAACTGGTCCTAAGTTGTGGTTAGGCAAACTGAAGCTCTTCCTGTCTTTGTGTTCTAACCTGAAAAGCCTGTTTGCTGCAGTGGGCTGTCCTGGCAAGGGACCATCAATTATCACCTTGACAACAGCTAAGAACCTCTGCTGACCCAGGCAGGAGCTACTAACAGAGAGTTTGACTTTCTAGTGTCCAGAAATGTGGGACAGAAAAAAGCATATCCTTAGGTGGTAATTATTCCACTACTATTAGTTTTTAATAGCAGTGAACTTACAGTGGAGACAGATAATACGACCAGAAACCATTTAAGACGGATGTATTGGCAGTAAGCTAAATACTATGATTAAGTGCCACCAACGCTATTTGATACTCTATAAATAGACATGTCTACTGGGGCAGTCCTGCAGCAGCCATTCAGTGTTGACTGATTTTAAGACAGTTAAAGTGCTGTTGCTTTGCACCATTTTGATGCTACAGCTTCTGCAAAGCTGGCTGGTGCTAGAAAGGAAGGGCCAAGCTGTGACAAGTGCATGGTTGGTATCTTCTAAAGCTAGAGCGTTAACATCTCCAGGTGAAAGGAGAGAATAAAAAACTATTTGACTTTTTGAGTGTGCCTGTTTCCTTTGCTTCCTCAAGTCATAGTTTACTGGCAGTTTACTGCCTAAATCAGGCCACCATTACAAATGATCTTCAGTGATAACACCAGAAAGATGATAGAGCTGAATTTTCCTATACATGGAGATGGAGCAGTGATTCAAAGCTACATAAATTTGGAGTTCTGTCCTGAGTGGCACAGGCCTGCCCTGATGCATCTGAACTGGGGAGTGCATGTTCCTGTGTGACATTTCTAGAATGAGTTCTATAGTGGGTATTGATTTATAGTTGGATGTGGGAGAGTTTGTTTGTGTTTTCATAGTGCTGTTGAATTGAGTTCTACAATTAGCAATTACTTTGCCTCCTCTATACTGAGAAGCACATGAGCAAGAGGAATTTCAATTCTTGCCTTATTTTCCATATTGCTTAGAGAGGGGAGTAAGGGAAATGTCAGTTTTTCCACTCTTTCCTGCTATGCCCTTCCTCCCCCTTTGGAAAGAGAAGGTGGCTCAGGTTAATCATCAAAGCCAAGATATTAAGAACCCAGTAGAGGGATAAGTGATTTATGAAGGCTTCACTGCTTTAAGGTCATGAGTCAGGGATTCTTTCCTTGAAGTACTTAGCCCTTAGACTTGCCTTCCCATCTTTGCTTGCTGCTGTGCAGTCCCGTTGATGTTGGTGGACTGGCACGTGGGTAAAGATGAATTTGCTTCTAATGATGATCACACTGAATCCATCTGAATGGCTTCTTGCATTTCTGTAGAGCTACTTCGAGCTTGAGGGGTGCTGAGAGTGGAGACAGAAACAAAGTCTTATGAAAAAATTTGACCAAGTCTTGGGCAACTGCTAGCCAGAGAGAAGAGAGATGAGGGTAAAGGAGTAAAGAGAGTAAAGGTGGGTAGTTCTTATCAATTAATTCCTGACATAATTACTTATAAGTGTGCACATGGCCTCATGCATACAAACTCCTTTTTTCTGTTTAACAGCATAATTACAGTGAGGCCCTTTAGTACTAGTCACTGTATACACACACACATAGAGTGATACAAAATCATGGCACCTTTCTAATGATGCATAGCCCGGTGCCTTATGCATTACGTATTTGTATATATAGCACATGTACAGAATGATGCAATGCAGATACATCTGAATAACACTATTTGTAGAGACGAACTTGCTGCTAAAAAAGAATGGAATACAGAAGCTGAAACTGTATTACTACAGTGTATTACATATCCCTTAAGTGTTACAGTTATGGGACATAAAAGCTAATTTTAGTCAAGAAGCAGCATATATTGCCTGAGTTCCCATGAGTAGACTGCTGCAGTATGCTTTATGCTAGCGAGCCTAAAGAGAATTTGGATGGCCCCATTACAGCTCTGTAGTTTTTAGAAAAGCTCTTAATGGCACTGAAACCCTGGATAATAAAAGCACTTGTTAAGTCATAGACTTTCTATTCAGTCTCATAGCCAGAGAGCAAAAGAAGGCTGTGGGAATACTATGTTACACTCAGAAAAATTTTAAAAGCAAACAAAACAACATTTTATCTCACGTTTGTGCATCTGCTGGTATCAGGATATATTTAGCTGTGTTTATACAGAAAGTAACAGGTAATTGCACTTCAATGAGAATCAGTGAAGTACTCTGATGGATTTTTTTTAAGAAACTTTATTTTACAGTGAAAACCATGGTTGGGCATTTTTGCTGCATGAAAGCTGCTTGAAATAGGAGTATTGACTTGGTTCCTTCTTGTTTTCATGGCATAAATAAAATGCTATAAAATAACTAAATATGCAAGAAAAGAACATTTAGTAATAAAACTATTGTCATCTTCAAAGGGCTAAAGAACTACTGAGTTGCTGCATATGCATATGTTTTAGAAATGCACTAGAAAGCCTTGTCTAGAAGCCTGGATGTTTATTTAATATTAATTGGTGGATTAATAGGAAAGAGCAAATAGTGAGACAACCCCTCCTACTTCCATTACACTTTCAAAGATGCTCTTATTTCCAATCATAACATTATTACTTGAAATAGATAGTACTTCTGGCAGCTTTTACTCAAGTACTATTTTTGCTGAGAAGAACATAACTGTGCTTCTTTTTTACCCAGCAATTTTCCTCCTTTGTGACATAATGATATGGTTCTGCATAATGTCCAGCACTGTATGGGTTTCCAGGTGTTTCAGTCACTGCTGACAAAACCTAACATACCACTTTTTTTATGTAGCCTGTTTTGTTGCTCATGAAAAGGTAAAGACAATGAACTTTCCTCTTTGACTAAGGTAGAAAAAGTGCTTTCTGATGAAATATCCTTTCCTTTTTCAATAAGCTTAAATGTTACCTTTCCTATGCTGATAGGCTGCCAAGGCTTTTTATTAAAAGCTGGAAAATTTACCATGTTATCCCCTCAGACCTGAGTGGATTGTTCATACAACTGATGCTGGCACATATGAAGTAATTGATTTATCATGCTTGAGTTTTTGTGCCCCTTGACATTTATATCTAAAAAATCAAACCAGCCTGGAACTGCACAGCACATTGCAACAGAAGGTGTATCCCTGCAGGCTTCATCTACTCAAAGCTAATTTTTAAGCATTGGCTTAGTGGTAAGGGGCAAGTAGTTGTAAAGTAGCATAATAGTGCTCTTTTCACTTATACGTCATATTTAGAACACTGAACATGTGTTCTTTGTGATAGGTAGATGTCAAAAATATCATCATTTGTGTCTGTCACATTTGGATTACTTTTGTTATGATCTGCTCCAGGGCAGGATTCAGCACCAGCCTGACAAGGGTGAGGAAGGGAACTCCAGTAGTAGCAGCTGCAGAATATACAAATACTATGCTAATTTTTTTTTTTATCTTCTGTTCAACAGGTGAAAAAATTCTTAGACTGTACTCAGCTACAATGGTAAACTGAAATGGGAGGGGAAAGGGAAGTTAAGGGCAATCAGATATGTCAAAATGGCATGTTTTCTCTAAATCTGTCCAGTAAAAGTCATCCTTTGTATCAGCAAAATAGTCTGGAATGTTAAATAACAAGAAAGGAGACCCCAGAAATGCCTCAAAACACCATTTTGGTCCTATTTGTGGAAAAAAGGACTATAAACAAAAATCTGTCTCCACAGCAGAGAGAGGAATGGATTGGCTTTCTAGGATGCTCTTAGTTTGAGATCACAGCCTTAGAAGCATTACAGAGCCAGGAATGCAAGCTCAATGAAACTTTGGCCAGATTTACAGGATCACTTACCAAATGTAAATCTCTGATGGAAGGAAACAATAAGAAGGGAGGAATGGTTTTTCTGGCATCTAGTAAGCACTTCAGTCCCTGGAAAAATAATTCTTTGTGTTAATATGATTTATAGGATGCTGTCATGATTGATTATGCTGGAAAATCTGATTCTAAATTTGTGAAAGGAAGAGGCCAAATGAATCTATATAGCAGGGACAATAAAAAGGAAGAGTCAGCTTTATGATAATATTCTAGGAATACTGATGGAATTTTATTAATCCCATATGGTGTTGCCATGCAGAAAGATCATGGCTGGAAAGCTGCCCAATGGAAAAGGACCTGAGGGTGCTGGTGCAGCAGCTGAACATGAAGCCAGCAGTGCCCAGGTGGCCAAGAAGGCCAAAGGCATCCTGGCTTGTGTCAGCAATAGTGTGGGCCAGCAGGAGCAGGACAGTGACTGTCCCCTGTACCTCAGCGCTGGTGAGGCCTCACCTCAAGTCCTGTGTTCAGTTCTGGGCCCCTCACTATGAGAAAATATCCACTGGTGCTGGAGAGTGTCCAGGGAAGGACAACAGAGCTGGGGAAGGGTCTGGAGCAGAAGTCTGATGAGGAACATCTGAGGGAGCTGGAGTTGTTTAGGCCTGGACAAAGGAGGCTCAGGGGGACATTACCACTCTCTACAACAACCTGAAAGGAGACTGTAGACAGGCGGGTGTCACCTCCTCCAAGGCAACCCGTGATAGGACAAGAGGAAATGCACCAGAGTTGGTTTAGATTGCATATTAGAAAAAATTCCTTCACTGAAAGGGTTGTCAAGCATTGGAACAGGCTGCCCACGGTGTTCAAAAGGTGTACAGATGTGGCACTTAGGACACGACTTAGTGGTTAAGTTGCCAGTGGTGGGTTAATGGTTGGACCAATAACCTTAAAGGTATTAGCCAACTTAAATGGCTCTATGATTCTATGATTATTAGGGACTGTTTTCTTCAGGTAATGTTTTGTAATGTCCCATGTTGAGTCCACAAGTCCAGATGTACCAAACCCACAAATTTTGGTTGTGCTCCATGTATATAATTTCAGCGATATTTGACTAAAATTGGTTATTAATTCAGTTCAGAAATTTCTGCCTGTTCACCCAAACTACAGTTTCATGAAACCAATTTAAAAATATGCTTGTATCACCAGCAAAATGAGGGTATCTTCACTGTTCTGCATACTACTGAGGTTTTCCTCTTTTTTTCTGTAATTTAAACTTCTGTGACTTTTTGAGATCATTCCTCACTCAGTTGGGTAAACATATTTTATATGTTACCAGTTTTCTTTCGATGTCATACAGGATAAGAACTCTTCAAGAAAGTCAGGGTAACTATCCTTGCCTGGAATTTCATGAGATTTGTATGTCTCTTTGCAGTTTGGCCAAAAAAAGTAACAATTTAAAAAGGATTCTTTACCATAGCTAAATATGCCTGGTTTAAATAAATAAAACCAAGAAAACTACTAATGCAATTACTAACCTCATTGTGGGTTAATGCTCTTCCAGTGCCTTGTTGGTTTCCATTGATAGGGAGGTATTGGTTTATGTGCTAGGAAAGCTGATTATGTTGCCCAGACAAAGCAGGAAGAGGGTCTGAAAAAGGTAGTAAAATACATAGACCAGAAGGATCCCCACGCATAGCGAAAATACCTATGACCTGTGCAAAATCTTCATTAGTTAAATTGTCTCTCTTACATACTTCCCTGCCCACCTTGCTCTATTACTTAAAAATGCTGAAGGTGATGTGCACTGCTGTGTTATCATCCAAAGAAAAGGGAAATGGAGGAATGAGATATGTATAGAGAGGCTGAAGTCACTGAGATAGAGCATGGGAACAGCAACCTGAAGCCTAGACAGGGAGAGGGAAAATCATGGACTGTAGCCGTTGAAGGCTACAGGTACTCAGGAGAGGTCAGAGTTGTAATTAACCTAGTACTTGTGAGAGCCAGAATCTCTCCTTTTTTTTATCTGTTCCGTTGCAGACAGTTCAGAAGGAGTAATTTTGTAAATGATTGCCTGAACAGCAGGACCAGCATCTGCTATTTCCGCAAAGTGTCCAGCATAACACCGAAGGAAACCAGACACAACTCTTCACGCTAATTCAAGTAAGGCCTCACTTGAAGGAATTTTTAAAGCAATCAGCTAGACACTCCACAAAGCAGAGGAGGTCTAATACATTTATATCCTAGCCATTGCCTTCCTGTGACTTAGTTTAATTTGTCAGTTCATATCTAGTTAAACTATGAAAGAAAAATCAAACAGTGTTGGTTCAAGGCAGATTGAGCTTGATACCTGATATGTCAAGCCAGAATAGCTGACATGCAATTAGAATCCAAGCATTCATGCTTTTATGCTCAGCCAGGTGCTGGCAAGATCAAAGGGACCCCTAAAACCTTTGAATTTATTGAAGGGAATTGAGGAATTGTCTAGAGCTTACAGAAGGGCAGAGAGGACCCTAAGTAGAGACATAGGTAAAACTGCAAAAGACACAGTGATAAAAAAATCCAGATATCTTTTTCCTCACACAAATTATCTCTTGGTCAATATTGCATTAGTGAAATTCTGAAGAATTTCTGATTGACATCTTTGATATGGTGATGAGGTCTCTTACAGTTCATCTTCAAAATTATTCACAGTATAAAGGACTGGGATAAAAGGGCCTTTGAATACTGTAGGGCATAGGCTTTTTCCTTTGGTTGATACTAGAAGTCTTAGGGAATCTGAATACTAAGTCTGAAAGTTCCCTTAAAGACTGTTTTCTAAAACTGAAAACCATCAAGAGAAAGATCCAGGGAAGTAAGAGAAATATTTTTGTGTAATAGAATATATGATTTTTTTAACCACCTCCTCAAATGATACTAAGCTCAGAATAGGTGTATTTTGCTTACTGTTTCCTCTAAACTCACAAGGTTTTCAGTATTTTAATGAGCATTGTCTTGAGCAAAAATCTTGTATCATACTCTTGTGTTTTGGGTTTACAAGTAGAACAGTTTCAGGAGTGAAACAGCACTAAATTTCTAACAGGGTAAGACCTTAAAACATTAAATCCTAAAACGTTAGATGCTGAACCTCGGTGTTTTCCAGGGGGTGTTAGGCAAGAAAGCAAAAGACAAAAAAGCACTTTCTCTTCAGTATCCTGTTACAAGCACATGGGCTAAAGGATGTAATTAAAGGTTCAAACAGTATTAACACATGATATCATACTATAAAAATACCATCCAGAATGCACTGAAATTGGCTAGACTGCTTAGCTTTTTCTCTCCTAGCAGTGTCAACAACAGCATCAGTACTGTTCAGCCTTGAGAAGAGCTGACTCTGTCAATCTCTGTCAGTATCTGAAGGGAGGGTGCCAAGAGGATGGACCAGGCTCTTTCTTCTCTTCTACCAAGCAGTAGAAGGGGCAAGGGACAAGGGGCAATGGGCAGAAACTGAGGCACAAGAAGTTCCCCCTGAACAGAACTTCTTTACTGTGACTGACCATGCACTGGAACAGATTGCTCAGAGAGGTTATGTAGTGTTCCTCATTGGAGATATTCAAGAACTGCCTGGACACAATCCTGTGCCCCGTGCTCTGGGATGACCCTGCTTCAGCAGGGAGGTTGGACCAGATGACCCACTGTGATCCTTTCCAACTTGACCCATGCTGTGACTGTGACTCTGTAATTTCAGGCTCTACTGTAGCTGCCTAAAAATAGATTTCTACTGGAAAAATCGATAAATAGTAACCAATTGTTTTCATCCAAATCTGCATTAGATAAATTTTTACATAACTTGCAAGGACTAAGAAAATATAGTAGCAATTTCAATGCCTTCCTAAAATATTTGTCCCTTCTATCTATAAAGAGGAAGTTTAATAGTATATTTTATTCTGTACCATTGCCTGTAATATATTTTGTCTTTCTTGTCATAAAACAGCACTGTTAGGCAGAAGAAGTACTTTTCTCCTCACTTGCCAAGGAGAACTGAGAACACACATCTGTGGTGCATTTTGTGTGTTGTTTCATGTCTTGATTTTAGTTCAGATTTTACAAATGCAAGTGTGCATCATGGCATGAAATCTAGGAGTGCAATTTGACTTATGTTTCAGTGTCTGAACTGTGAGAATTTTCACCTGAACGAAGTGAACTCCTGCTATAATCAGTGAAGATCTCACTGCAGGCAGGGAGCTCAGGGAGGCTTTCAGATGACCAGGTGGGTGTGTTTCCCTGCAGACACCTGTCTATATGCAGACATTTCCACTGTAGACACCAGCTGGGGGAACCCCAAGTGCTACATAACCTCAAGTGCAGCTGGATATGCTGATACCTCTGCATCCTGGCTGAGTCCACAACAATATTCAGCAACTGCCCTTCTTGGTGTGTGTCCTGTGGCTGATGGAGACTGGACATGTCAGCCAAGGAGTGTGTGATCAGTGGGGAAGTTGTAGTGGCCCTACACCACATGTAGCACAGACAGCTGGGGTCTGTAGGTCTGGAGCCCATGCAGCCTCATCCTTTGAGGAAGATGGTCACGGACCAGCTACTGAGTGAGGCAGATAAGGAACAAAACTCTGTCAGGAAATACTCTGGCTATTATCTTACCCTCTGTCCTATGGGATAGTAATACAGATATAAACAGTGTGATTCCAACCAGATCCCATGGGAGTCAGGCACTGAAATCCTTTGGGATTTTGTCTCCGCATGAATTATTACAGGTTATAGAGGAAGTCTTTGAGGCAGAATATAAACAATCTGTGACATGCCAAATCTTAGGCTAATGTTTTACACCTCAATAATTCATCTTGAAGTGTCTCATGATTATTTTTTATTTTTCAGAAGTACGTTAAATTAAAACACTTCTCTGAGATACAGAAATAAATTTGAACTAGCTGTTAACTCTTTACATCTGTTTTTATTGAATGAGAAATCATTTTGAATTCTGCCATTTTATTAAGGAGCACTGACATGTCACAAAAGAAGAGACAGAGTGGGGTTAAATGGACAGTGTGCCTCTGAGGAAAGGTGCTAAATTTGCTCAGTCTAGAAAAACAGGCAACATATTGTATGCTGCTTTTAGCAAAGATAGACAGAAAGAAGGTATGCCTCTGACTTAGGCTGGGAGGGGTATGGAAAGATGACTGTGATGGAACATACAAATTCTGTGCAGTCAAGGATCACCTAGGTGTTTTATGCAGTTTAGTTTATATGTTATATCATGTAAGGTGGATGTAAAAAAAGCTTTAGAATGTGTAGATAGACTGTTATTTTATATAATCTGTGTTGCCCAGTGTTGCACAGCACCTTGGGTACCTTCTCCTCTTTACTGCCAAGGGTCTTCTGTTGGCCCTTCTGGACCCTGCCTTTCCTCCCAGCTGGGTGCTCCTGCCCTTAGGCTGTCCCACAGCCTCAGTCCTTTTCCCTTGCTGGCCTCACATGGCTGTTCTCACGCTGTATTCCCACAGGCTCTCCCCAGCAGACACGGTCCTGTGGTGGTTCTCCTGAGGAGTGACCAGCAGTGGCCGAGTTGACCCTTCCCTGTGCTGTCTCCAGCCCTCAGCTGTGACGTGCACAGAGCAGTGAGCACACAGCCCTCCCTGCAGGCCCCCATCAGCCCTGACCCTGTCCACAGGAACAAGCAATGTGACAGGGCCAGGGGCAGGTCCCGAGGCCACCCAGGGCAGCCCCACAGGGAAAGGATGGCGGCGGTACCAGCTGCCCAGGGGAGGGTCCTCATCAGAGGATCTGCCATCCCTCCTCTTCTCAGCTGGCTTTTCTTTTTTTCCTCTTCTTTCTTCCTCTCTCCTCTTCCCAAACAGTAATGCTCAACATGAGAAGTACTGTAAGCTGCCAGCTGTGAGTAATTGCCCCTGGCAACAACACTTTGTGCAGGTGACCCTGTCTCAGCATCCTCTGTGCAACAAGTACAACCTTGGTCAGAGCTTTTTAGGCCAATATTCTTTGATCACAATGTATTTAATGATATTGATGTTGGTATTAATGTAATTGATGCCATAATTATTGAGAGTGAAAAATACTACTTTTAAATCTCTCGTAATATTCTTTTGTTTTTCCTCCTGCACCCTTACATAAATGCATCCTTGGTCACACAAGTCTAACAGATTTTGGTACAGGAGAAAATACTGACCTCACTTAACACTAGGAACATGGAGTTCCCTGTCTTCAGTTATGGAAGACATGTATTTATGGAATATGTAAAATCTGTTATTCCCTGGGTTGTGTGCCTGGCTGATATTAGAAGACCAAGTCTATCATATTTGCATTCCTGGCATTACTTCAGAGGAAGCTGAATCCCGAACGGGTATAAACCTTCAGGGTAAGTATAGGTTAAAGCCATTTTCAAAGTAACTTCATGCTGTTGGCACTGATTTTTCGACTTACGTAAGAAGTCAATAGATACTTAGATCACTGAACACTGTATTTAAAATCAGTTTCATGTGATAAAAGCTCTATAGTATGCATAACAGGGAATTGCCAAAGAGTCTTAGACTAAGGCATCTTGATTTTATCTTCTATATTAACTGTGATTTTTTTAATAGAAAACATTTATATTGTTGCTATAGGAATGTGTAATCTGGGCCATTATAAAGACTGAAACCAACCATATTTTAGATGGACCAGGTTATTTTCCTAATACTTGAAAAATATTACATTTGAAAACATATATTATGTTATATGTAATAGAGTAAGAAATGATCACATCTATTGTTATGTAATGTCAACTAGCTTTGTATCTAATATCAAATACAATTGTTCAAGAAAGTCAGATCTGTCCTGTACTATAAAATATATGCTGACATTTGAGAGAATGGTGGGGGTTTAAGGAAAAATAAACATGGTTATTGGAATATTGCTTTTAGTAAGAAAAAGATTGAATTCTTCATCCATGAGAAAGCTTTTCTGGGTTATATTTTTTAGAACTTGTCATACTCACTGAAAATACAACACAATGGCAAAGGCAACAAAAACAAAGCATAAATACAAAATCATGTAAGTTTTTTATTCTCTTCTCTGTAGCTCATACACTGCTGTTTAGCATGAATAGCATTCTATAGACATCTGTGTCAGTTAAAAAAATCTAGGTATTTTTTTTAAATGCTATGCTAAAATGGTGAAACTTAATGGAGCCTGCTAATTCATTTTATATAATGATGTAATGACAACTGACAATTTGTGCATTTTAACTAAGTACTCATTTTTACTTCTAATTTATATGAATATCCATTTAAGCCTTTAAAGGAGACTACTGTATAGAACAGAATTTCAAATATTTGCTCTGCTTTAACTGTCTTTCAAGGGAATTTTTTTATCATCTTGCATTTTAAATTATGTTAAATGGCAGTGTATTGCCCATTGTTTTAGCTGATATTTGCCACTCTAACCTTTTTCCTAATATAAATTTTGTTTACCTGTGTATCATACAAATTGATATATGCTGTGTATCAAGCTGCATACAATCATACAGGTTTATGGTCTAGATATTTGTATGTCACATACATAAAGTTGGTTTAAACCACTTCAAGTTACTTCCTGATTTAAGGCATTCTATTTATGCTGTGGGTTAGTGCACCTTCAGGACATCCCAGAGCAACTTTTATTTCCTTGCACTGAGAAGCTCCTTTGATCTTGATCATCTTAAACAGTAACACAATCCAAGAAAATTTCTGTAAATCCTTGTAACTCTTAGAGGTAAGACTGCTACTCTGGAATGTTACTAGTTGTAATCAAATCATAGAATCAGAGAAACTTTTAGGTTGAAAAAGACACTTTTAAAAGTTCATCGATTTCAACCATTAACTCAGCATTGCCAAGTTCCTGACTAAACCATGTTGCTAAGTGCCATATCTACATATCCTTTAAAGTGCAAGTGATTGCAGTCTTAATTTAAAGTTGAACAAAACTCATGCTAGAGTTATAATAGCATACCTGTTCTATACACTTCATGGCACAGAAGCATCACAACTGACTTTTCAATGCCTTTGTGTGAAGGTGAAAAGGAAATCATAAATATAATGTAGAGGAGGAATGAAATGTTCAAGACATAGCTCTGCTTGAAACCATTTAACACCTGCTACTAATGATAGCCACAACTAAGCTTGCTAATTATTTTATATGCACATGATACAGTTCTCTTTTCCCCTCTCACACATTTTCTCTGTTTAGTACATGAATGAATCTTATTAACATAATTCGAGCACTCAAATAGCACTTTTCAGGATCAGAAGCCCTGTGCAAGAAATGTTGACTTTCTATGGGAAAAGGGCCAGAAGGCATTTCCTCCTCTTTGTTAGAACTTTTAGGTGCAAGAGTTACCATAACAACAATTACGGTCACCTTCATTTCAGCTCAATAACTTTAGTGATGTGCATTCACTATGCTGATATGAAATTGTCAAACAATCAAACAATCCTGTATAATGAATATGTGGATTTTCTTTTTTGAAACATGGATCTGTTGCTACTTACATTTTGAGAATTAGATCCTAGATAAAGAACTGAGTCTCAGGATACTATGATGGGCTGGACAAGACAAGACTGGACAAGACTTGCACAAGTGATTAAATGTTTTTCAAAGTCAAGTTTTTCAAAGTTATCTCCTCAAATTAATCTGTACATCGCTAAACTTTTATCATTAGAATATAGTTTTAGAGGAAAAATAGAACGTGCTTTACCTTGTTCCTGGTACAGAGTGGACAGTTGTCTGTAAAATTGCCATATGATGTTTTTTTCCCTTTGGTATCTTTTCCACACTGAGAAGTTTTTAAAGACATGCAGTTATGCAGATATCTGTGTGTACAGCTGGTCCTTTTACTGTGTTTCTAGGCTGGAGTAGACAAACAACAAGAAGACATACAGCTCTTATAAAATCTCGCTGAGGTTCCACAGACTCCTGTGGAAGCTGAGAGCTAGAACCTGCCATTCCTTCAGAAAAAGGTATAAAGTGTTTAACCTGGGGAAAGTCCTGCAGGTACTGACTCCCATGACAGAATTTTTCCTTTAGTGGAAAAGAACAGTCTGGTCCTTTGAGGAACTTCCACCTTGTCTTACAAGTAATCCGTGCTGAGTTGACAACTTCTTTCACCACATTTACAGTGATGTTAAATAAGGTCATTCAGAAAGTGGAATTGTACTGGTGTTAAGCTAAGTTAACCTTGATGAATTGCAATACTAAAGTATTGAAAATTTAAGAATTATTGTTAGTTTATGTTTTAAGACAGAACACTAAACACTGGTAGGTTAGAAGAACTGTGTAAGATGCATTATATTTTCCTCTAGGTTCTAATAATAAATACAGTTATTCTCACTGATAGACTTGTTGTGGGTATTTTTAGACTGAGATAAATATTTCTGAGTAATGTAACTGCACTAGAGTAGTGTGGGTGTGTGTGTTCATATGGCCATGACAGGAAGGAATACTTAGTTCAGAAGAGGATTTAATATGTTGTCTTCCAAAATATATAGGATAGATACACGTTCTTTCGAAGTCATATAATAATCATGGGAAGTGTTAAAAATTAATTTAATGCAATATCTTTCTATTGGGTTCAGACTTGTAGAAGCTGAAGCAGGACATTTTCATTTTTTATGAGCAATTCTCATTCTAAATGAATAGAATGTGGATCAGTGTTTCCATATTAAGAGATGGCTCTGCCACAGCTCATCTTTTCCATCAATAATAGATACCTGTCACCCCTGGCAGTTAAGAAATCCTATCTGGTACTGACTGTTTTCAGACATATTTCAAAATGAGACTTAAGCCAAAGTTCTTCTGTTGGCAGTTTGAATCATTATTTGACTTTATTCAGTTTGCAGATGCAAACAGGCATGTTATAAATACATATGCATTTTTACAGCATGCTTTATTAATTCTTTAAGTTAGAGATTGTCTGTTCATATCTGTCAGAGATAGATTTATTGGGATGGGCTAAAGGACTTGTAAATCTTTTCTTCTCATACCCTATCGCGTTAGTACAGTCAGCCTTCATCATGATGGTGGAAAAACAAATACCTGTACAACATTTCATGACAGTTAAAGCTTATCCATAGCAATGCCTTGATTTACTCAAATATTTTTAATTTTCAATTAAAACCTAATAGTACTTCCCCCAGTCTTGTCTTAGCTCTGAAAAGACAAAAGCATGACTGTAGTTTACTGGCTAAGCAGTTTGTAGGAATCCCAGAAATACATTTATATGTGGTTGACATTGTGTGTTATTGTTTTCACAATACTGGATGTCTCGCTCCAAGGTTATTTTCTAAAGAATTCCCAGAAAATGCAAGCATATAATTAACAATCAGTTTTGCAAGCATTTTCACTGTCCTTGGAGCAACTGTGGTGTTGTTCTACCAGCCCCTAATCAGGGCTGTCAGTGAGCAGCAAGGGCCAAGTTGCAGGAGACGAACATCTGTAAGGACAGGAATGTGAGTGGAGAGTCCCAGACACTTGTCTATCATAAGAGGTATTCCTTTCAGGAGGACTAGGTCACAGCAGAATTTTAATCAAGCAAAATGTCCCAAATCCATCCTCTGCATAAGGGATAAAAACTATGCTGAAGCACATGGAGTTGATTCAGGATTAAATTAGACTGTGAAACAACATGAGGTAGAGACCCAGTGCCATAAAATGTTAAAATCAACTTATGTGGTATGTAGCTAGAGTCTTTGTGGCAGCAGTTGTACATTGCCAGGAAAATGGCCAAGGACTTTATACATATAAAGATGGCTTTTGACTATGTGACTCAGATGAGAAGCTCTTCCTAGCAGTAAATAAACTTGCTCATCTTGTGTCTGAGGTATCAAAACTGGTCTGTCCATGACCTCTAATAAGGTCTTTTAATTTGTCCTATTCTTGCCTACTTTTCCTATTAGTGAAACATAACAAATATACAAATAGCTAAAATAAGAGTAATACATATCCAGAAAAATATATTCCTATTTTTACAGAGACAAACTGAAGAAATAATTCCTTCCTGAACTTTTTACCTGCAATGTTATTTTTACTGTTTTTTTCTTTTTGTCCTGCATACACACAATAGGTGTTCAGAACATGAAAATTTCAGACCTTAACATAACATTTCACCTATGTTATTCAGCACAACAGTCTGAAAATTCACATGAGAACAAGTACATTTCTAGTGATGTGGAATGCTGAGACATTTATGCTATGGGTCAGCATGCATGCCAAAAGAAAGGTCTGGAAAAGACAAAAGGCTGTTGTTGTGCTTTTGGATTTCCGAGAAATTAAATTATTAATCAATCCACACTTTTATATACTGATGTAGGTAAAAGATTAACATACCTCAATTGTAGAGATTAAGGAGAGAGACCATAAATCTTGTGATAGTGAAGCTGATGAATGTCTAAAAGGCATATTCCCCAAGTATCTTGCAGATCTCAAGACTAACAAAAGGACACAGCATTTTTACAAAAGGGAATTAAAATGTTCCTTTCTTTTCTGCCTGCTTCTCCAATTGGAAGCCAGAGATGTTTTTCAGCCAGAAAGTCTTTGCCTGCAGGGGAACATAAGATTATGAATCTGTTATGTCATGAAAAGCCTATGCAAAAACATGTATTTCCTAAAATTTCTGAAAATAAATGGTAATGGATTATTGTAACTATCCATTTAAATTTGTTTTGTCACAATCACATCATGAACAACAGAACATTGCAGTGGAGACATATGCACAGCAGATTGTCCAAGTATATAGCAGCCTTGTTGAATGCAAAGGAACTTTGCTGTCTAGAGTCCTCAGCTCTGTCAACAGTTGGGTGTGAGCAGTGCTCAGCCTGTGGGAAGGGGGAGTGTTGTGCTGCTGAAGCTCCCTGGGATAACTCCTGTGCTGTCCAGAGACAGAGCAGCCACACCCTCTGAGAACTCCACTGGTGTGCATGAAGCTGTTTCTCGGTGCATGCAATGCATCCTCTGCACAGTTCTCTTAGCACAGAGCTGCACCTGACATCATTGCTGCAGAGGCTTCTTTGGACAGAATTCCTGTCGAGAATTTTAGGGAAGAGTTTGCTTGCTATGACCTGATGTAAGAATATAGTAAATTATTACTTGCAGCAGACAAGTCAAACTTTTCCATTTGGCAATCCATTGTCAAACTATAATGGAAAAGAAGATGGTATTTGTGAAGAGAAACTTTGTATTAAATTGTGATGCTTTATTGTCAAGTGTTTAAAAAATTAAAGTACAAATGCTTTGGTCGGTGGTGCTGCCTTTGACTGTGTTTTTATGGGTTTTTTCAGCTAGCATTATATCTTTTAAGTGGAGGAATATAATTAAAATATTGTTTAGAATTATAGGTTTAATTTTTTGCATTGCTGTAATGAAAGTGATCCTAACGGGCAGATTTTTTGTAAAGACTCAGGGTATTAAAATAATTTCTTCCAGACACATTCTTTCAGAAAAAGTTCTTGGCAAACCAGGCATCACAAAGACTTAGATAACAAGTACATACTGAGTCCTCTCCATGGTGTGGTCTGGGCTGTATCAGAAGCATATGCCCATACTGTGGAGCTCTGAGATCAGATACCGTTAGATGTGGGTAGATTATAGTAAGATAGCTAAATAGTTTCTCCCCCTTTATCTGTTCCACTTTTTTCCTGAGGGCTTGTGTTTCCGTGATAAGGGGAAGTAAAGAGCCTAAAAGTGCCTTTAAAATTTGATGGGCTGCAGGTAGAGAAGGTGTCTGAGGTGTCTGTATTCCTTTGTGAAATGTGTGTCACTAGACAAAAGGGAGGAAGCAACTGAAAACCAAAAGAGGTCTGGAGTTGTGCAGAACCTTTGTTCCCCCTCTGGTACAGGCCAAGGCCAGATAGATCCTATTTCAAATATTATTAAACTCGAACAGAACTTCTGGGAAGTGATATTGGGTAAAACATATTTTATGGGGAAAAGTGCTGTAGAATACCGACAAGGAGAACGTGACTGTGAACAACAGTGGGAGTGTTTTTATTTCATCTAAGTTTGAAATAGGAGAACACACTAGACTGCTGAAAGCAACTCTAGCAATGCAATATCCAGTATCCGGAGAACAAAATCCTTTTGTTTCCTGACCTCGGCCTCATCAAACAAACCAAGAGAAAAGTGTTATTGAGCTGGAGGAATCTGTTTACTGGAACAAATACTGAAGCTCTACACTGGCATCTTAGAGCACAAAAGACGTTGGAACAGAACTGTCCTATTCTGGCAAAAAGAAGCAGCAATCATGCACAGATAATAACAAAGTCAACAGAAAATGAACTTGGACTACAAAGTAAACTGTCAATAATTTGTGTTTCCTTTATTTAGCTGACAGCTGTACCTAAAATTGATCTCAGTTACACTGACGTAAGATGTTTTAAGGACTCATTAAGTGACATCTACATTTAATTCTGCTTGAAATGTTCAAGTTAAATCTGCTTGTGCCTTCAAAAATGCATGATCTGGTTGAGTGAATAATGGTGGAAAATATCTATCCAAAATTAACATCAGTTTTCTGTATCATAGAGTCAACAAAGGTAACTGTTGTTTAGTGCATTCCTGTAATGAGCTCTGGAAACTCCTGATCAGCTTGCTGTAATATCAAAGACATTGTTTAGTATTTGTGGTTTGTTTATCTACCTAGCAGTGTTATGAATATTCTTTTACTTTATATCTTGATATGTATTCTCTGGTCTATGTAACTAATCATCTAAGCTATGTACTTGCTTCTTGAGTGGATGATATGCTTTCAAAATAGGAAAAATATAGTGTATAATAAATAATGCATTTTTATATTAGATAATCTATTTACATTAGATTACTTGTATTAATTTATTTATTTTTATTAAGCTTTATGATGTTTCTGCAATTTATGGCCAATTTGGAATACTTATGGATTTGTTTAAGTCATAGCAGACAAATGAATTATCTATTTTTTTAATTGAAAATCACTTCTATTATTAGTAAAAATGGAAATTTAATTATGATCTTACAAATTACATTCCAATACATTATCAAGATTTTTCCATAAGTTTATTCATATTTCTAAGGAATACGTATGAAAACACATGAGACAGAAAGAAATTTTTGAAGAATAGCTGAAGACTTATAAAATGCACTTCTGGTTTTTATCTTTAGAGGGGAAAATGCTATAAATGACAAGATGGGACTTATAATTTGAAAGCAATTATGCACTTTGAGTTTTCACAGATCCATTTCATCCTGTGAATGAACTACGCACACCAAAAAATCACTCACTTCAACAAAACATATGCAATAAATCATAGGACCCTTCCTCACACCTGCAGAGAAGAGCTGGGTAAGCAGTTGAATGTTGCAGCATGTCCTGAAGGTCATTGCCTCAAGCTCAGGCTCTCCTGCACCACAGCAGTGAAAGCAGGTGTCCTGCATAGCTCCTCTTGTTCTCCTGAGGGACATTGTGCCTGTTTGATTTGACTTAGTTCCTCTGGCAGGCTTGACAGTGTCATGTGTTCTCATGCACTTGTGGAATTTGTTCATCTAGAAGAAAAAAAAAATCGATTATATGTAGCTCCTCTGCAGCTCCCTGAGAGACTAGGACATGATATGCTGATGGACTCAAGGGATCAGTCAAGTCTAAGCAGCAAGTCATTTTATCAGGAATCTAAGAGATGTAGGTGTACAGTTCTGTGTTTTCTAAGATCCGACTTCTGCAATTCCCTTTTCAGTGTCTGAAGTTGAACATCCTCTTGCTACTTAAATTCTGAATGTTATTGTCTCTCCTGACCAGCACTGATATCACAAGTGAAATCTTATATACCTGCTGAAACAGCCCTGACAATTTGTTGGATTCTGAAGAAATTTTAATTTTACGAAAATTATTTTTGTGTTTGTTCTCTTTTCACAACCTGTTCTCCTCCCCCACTGCTACAGAGTGCTTTTACTCTGGAGTATACATGGCAAAAGAACGGAACAGCAGATGGGCTGCTCCATATTTAATGCCTTCAGGGAGAAGAACACAAGGGCATGCAGAGCACATGTGTGGTCCAACAGCAGTCTGTCAAGGCAAACCCTCAGAAATCTGGGAAGCTAGTGTCCCAAGAGTGAGAGTCACAGAGACAGGACAGCTCCAACCACTCTCCCCCAGTGCAAGAAAGCTTACTATTCTCATATGAATTTATGAAACATTCAATCTGATATTTCATAACTCAGAGATTTTGCTCAGAAGGCTGGGGAAGTTTTGGATGAGAATATGTGAAGAGGAATACCATCACCTCCTGTTTCTCTGGGAGATATGTGGGATGGGGCACTAACAGTACAAAAACTAGATCCTAGTTGTCTTGAACCTTAGGAGCTGTACTTCATGTGATCTTTGTGCTCATTTACAGAGACACTGAGAGTAGCACACTTTGTATAATGACCTGCTTTACTATGTTCATATATCCCTTATCCCCAGCTGGTATTGTATTGCATAGTGATCACCACAAAATCTGTCTTTTGCCTTAAAAGCAGTGATTTGGCCGGTGGGACTGGCTAATGCAGAACCCTGAGCAAGCTGTACAGGTGGAAGATCTTCCCCTCTTCTAATATACTCCTTTTTAACCTTCAGAGGAGTGTCACTGAACTTCCCCTGGACCTCAATCTGCCCTGTCTGGCTAGCTTCACTGGCTGTGAGAAAAGAACAGGACTTAGCTTCTGGGCAGTCATGAGGGGATGACATGTATTCCTCCCTTAGATGAACAACTGTAGAAAGGAAGGAAAGGCATCTGTCTGCTGCACCACACTTTTTTTAACAGCTGAAATGATGAAGGGTGAACCTGCAAAACTGAACTGCTGCTGTGGCATTTGCCTGAGCAGAAGTAGAAAAGCTTTGAGAAGAGCCCATGTCCTGGGGTGTGCAAAAGGAAGTCAGTTTGGTTTCTGGCCAAGTCTGGACTGTCTCTAGTGTGCACAAACAACACCAGTCTCAGACAACGGGCAGAAAGCAGGAATATGGGTTGAACAGTTAATGCATCCTGGGAAAGCAAGGCAGAACTGAACAGCCCTCTTCTCCCAAGGGAGAGCTGCAGTCTACATTCAAATAAAGGTACCATAGAAGCCTTTTATTAACTAGGGAGTACGTACTCTTCTCTTCATTTCTACTGGCATGCAGTTATCACTGCAGTTAGCTGATAAGGTAGCTGATGACGGGCGCCGCAGGGGAGAGCCACCGAGGCCGAGGCCAGGCTGTCGCAGCGGAGCCCGGCGGGGCACTCACAGGACACTCACAGGGCACTCACAGGGCACTCACAGGGCACTCACAGGACACTCACAGGGCACTCACAGG
This sequence comes from Sylvia atricapilla, assembly GCF_009819655.1. Classification (NCBI taxonomy): domain Eukaryota; kingdom Metazoa; phylum Chordata; class Aves; order Passeriformes; family Sylviidae; genus Sylvia; species Sylvia atricapilla. The sequence goes on from NC_089141.1 coordinate 89,992,803, forward strand.
GCACTCACAGGGCACTCACAGGGCACTCACAGGCACTCACAGGACACTCACAGGGCACTCACACGGCACTCACACGGCACTCACAGGACACTCACAGGACACTCAAAGGACACTCACACGGCACTCACACGGCACTCACATGGCGCTCACAGGACACTCACAGGGCACTCACAGGGCACTCACAGGGCACTCACACGGCACTCACAGGGCACTCACAGGGCACTCACAGGACACTCACAGGGCACTCACAGGACACTCACAGGACACTCACACGGCACTCACAGGGCGCTCACAGGGCACTCACAGCGCACTCACAGGGACACTCACAGCGCACTCACAGGGCACTCACAGGGTACTCACACGGCACTCACACGGCACTCACAGGACACTCACAGGACACTCACAGGACACTCACAGGGACACTCACAGGGCACTCACAGGGCACTCACACGGCACTCACAGGACACTCACAGGACACTCACAGGACACTCACAGGGACACTCACAGGGCACTCACAGGGCACTCACAGGGCACTCACAGGGCACTCACACGGTACTCACAGGACACTCACAGGACACTCACAGGAAACTCACAGGACACTCACAGGGCACTCACAGGAACTCACAGGACACTCACAGGGCTCTCACAGGGCACTCACAGGCACTCACCCCCCCCCCCACCCCACCCTCACCACTCACCACTCCCACTCACACGGCACCCACAGGGCACTCACAGGGCACTCACAGGACACTCCAGGCACTCACAACACTCACAGCGCACTCACAGGCACTCACAGACACTCACAGACACTCACAGGGACACTCACAGCACTCACAGGACACTCACAGGACACTCACAGGGCTCTCACATGGCACTCACAGGACACTCACAGGACACTCACAGGACACTCACAGACCTCACAGGGCTCTCACACGGCACTCACAGGGACACTCCAGGACACTCACAGGCACTCACAGGACACTCACAGGGCTCTCACAGGGCACTCACAGGACACTCACAGTCACTCACAGGACACTCACAATCCTCACAGGACACTCACAGGCTCTCACAGGGCACTCACAGGCACTCAATGGCACTCACACGGCACCCACAGGGTGCTCACAGGGCACCGGAGCAGCGCGGCTTTGGAACAGCGACTGCGTTTTCTGTGCCTTCTGCAGACACCTGCCGCCGTCTCCGGGCACGGCCGTGGATTGCAAACCCTCTTTTTTACAAGCACTCTGTATTTTGCGTCTATCTTCTAAGGCCCAAAAGAACCTCCTCGGACTGATGACTTCTTGCATATTCCACATAAACCTGCTTCGAGCTCGACGCCCATTCTCCTTATTACAAAACTAATACAACACTACAACTTTACTATTTCATGCTGACGAGCAGCAGTAGCAGGTTTATAGCATAGCTTGCCGATAGGATGCCGGTCAAGCAGAGAAAAGGACTCTGTGAGATCAAACTTGAGCTCTGACTTGTTCTAGTGTTGTTCTCTCTTCATAGTGCAGAATATTAGATTCAGACTGTGGTGCTTGTTTACTAAATTCATGTCTCAGCATCTGTGTTTTACTTGTCTCATTCCTGCTGTGGTACTCTTGTGTTCTCAGGTTGCATTTTTCAGCTGCATCTTCTGAAGCTAACACGGTAGAATATACCTGGAACTCACTGGGGAGATCTCTCCCAACAGTCCACAATGTTTCTTATCATGCAGCCAAATGACCTCATTTTTTCATTAAATTACATTGTAGAAGGCCAACTTGGTTTTATCAGACACCACCAGTTTGCTGGTTATTTACTCTTTCCATCATTTTCAGCTGAGAGTTGTAGTTTTAAACATGTCAACTTCTCTAGACACTTTCCTATTTCCAAACAATAAGTAATTTATCCTTAAAATGGAATAGGGATTAAATGGCAGAAAATTTATGATTACCAGATGCACAAACATATAGCTGAGCCAGTACTTATTAACATAGATAGTTCCCTTATTACATTAATTTACATGAAGATATGTGGATCTGTCATCTGGAATTAGAACTCCACTGACATACACCCCAGAGTCACTTCTGACAAGTGTAAGCCTCCAAGTTTCCCAACCCCACACTTTAACAAGCCTTGGCATCCAGTAGCCTCCTCCTCATGCCTCTCTTTCCATGTAGAGGTAGGCAACATGTGGGGCTCACCTGTGAGCAATGCTGCACCCCCAAGTAAAGAGCAAAAATTGTGAAGTCCTCCCACAATAACATGACTGCTTTTCCCTTAGGCAAATGTAACTAGGAAATATAACTAGGCAACAATACTAGATGGAATTATAACTGAATTTATATGCCTCACATTTCATTAGGCAATCGAGGAAAACACAATTTTCATCTAACACTGATTTTTCAGGTAATAGCTTGTATAAGGTTTGTTGCTGAAATTCTTTCTCTGTTCAGTGAAGCAGACTGCATTGGAATGACTCAGTGTGATGTTTTCCATCTTAATGGTTTGATAAACAACTCTGTCTGGTTTGTGTTGTGTTTTTGTCCAGCAGAGGAAGTGACTGGGAAATGAAATGAACCTGCACAGTTTCCTGGACTGGACTCTGCTTTGTTTGCTTATTCAATCACTTATTCAGTTGTCTCATAGTGTCCCTACAAAGCAGGACAATAATGCTCACCATGCAGTTCTCTAAGAAATCAGAAACAATGGAAGGAAAATTCCAGATTGCTAGCAGCTCATTTTGGAAAAAAGATATTACTAAACAAGATTATTAGAAGACTTTTACACAAAGATTATTCCACTGTTATTATGTGCTCTCCCTCATAAAGCAATAGTGGTAACTGTAACCATAATCCAGTGAATTCCAATTTTTATGAGAAAACTATTCTTTCTAATTATCTGGACTATAGTATTCATTATTTTTTCTTATATTGAGGATAAGAGGGTTTTCTAATTTTTAACTCATATTGGCCCTAGAAAGATAATAATGACTTTTTTCTTCAGGACATTTGAGAAATCTGAACAATTTGTTAACAAATATATGCTGCTGTTGTGCCTTTGAGAGAAGTGCTGAATATATATAATCCCTGTCTTTAAATAGAAAGCAGTCAAAGGATAATTGCAGAGTTTAAAAACACTGAGAGCATTCCTAGTAGGAAGGAATGATATTCCATAGTGTAAGTATAAGAAAAAGAGAATATCTGCATTATATTCCTGAACTGGGAAGATTTTTTCCTTATAACCTTAGGCAAAATGCTTCATCTCTGCCTGTCTAAATGTCTATATTTTATTTGGTATAAAATGGGGATTATAACCCTTTTCTGCCTCAGAGAATACTAAAAATATATGTGCAGGGACAGGACATCCTGGGATGGAAGGTGTTATCTGACATTATAAATGGAAACACAGGATATGGCTACACAGGCTCTCAGTTTAGAGCTGATCTAATCACACAGAGGAAACCCAAGAAACAGAGTCAACAAACCTCATTCTCAAAGGCTCCAGTTACTACCTGATTGTATCGCTCGTGTATATTTATTTCTGTCTCTGGGAGCCTGATTCTCCTAGAATATTCTTTTAACTGCTACAGATCTTCAGGAGGGAGGAAGTATTGGAGATTAGTTTCTAACCTACTAGATTTTATATTTAAGAAATCTTTGAACAATATAACACCTAAGAAGTTACCTACAGAAAAACTATCCTGCCTCAGGACAATGAAATGCTCCTGCATGTAGGAACCAATGCGGTTCCCCTGCTAAAACACACACCTAAGAACTGGCAAATTTTGCAGCTCCGGTGCTGCTCCTTTTGTCCCTCAACTGCTACCAGTTCAACACTGGTGATAATAAGCCACACTTGGAAATCCTACAGCTTCCTCTAATCTGAGCATCTGGGAGCATGCAATGTAAGTTTGGATTCACAAACATATACAAGCCTAAAACTCACCAATGCTTTAACAGCCATAGGGGCGTGTATTTCTACATGCCTTTATAATTCAAGCCTTAAAAGGCACTTGGTTGCACCTATTTATTACACCTCTCAACCTAATCAAATACAATAGTTTTTTAATGAGTCATAGAAAAATGATTAAATAGTTTAATGCAAGAAACAGAGAAAAATGCCATATTCACTAATGTAGACACATGCAATAATAACCATCAGGCTAGAATGTGGCAGGCAGGAACATGAGAAATTGTTCTTATTTTCTTAGGAAGGCTATGGATTGAAGTTGGATTGTTTTTCCTTACAAATATATAGTATACACATAGACTCCTCCCAATAGTGAGAATCAAGCCAGTAATCTTCAAGAACTGTAATGGACAAAGCGCAGGCTGGTATGAAGTGAACTATAGGAGATAACTTCATAAATACAAAGAGTTCACTAAAGTGAATAGGAATTTTTCTTCCAGTACTTGTAGAAGATGAAGCTCAAGATGTATTCTGCAGGGGATATTGTTACCTTGACAGTCATTTTTGTCTGGAAGAATGGTACATATTGTACAAAGCGACTAATTGCTATACTCAAACCTGCAGGAAAGAAAATTAAAATGTTTCCTTCTATTTTTAAAAACTGTTTACCCCATACATTTAACACAGCTAGGGACACAGCTAGTACGTCATTTCTTGACTAGCTCATTGGGAAAGGAAAAAAAATGAGCATCAGGATAAACTCTCCAAACGCTGGAGAGGAGAGCAGAAAAATCAATAAACACTCTCAAAGCATTACAGAGTGAAATCTTCAGACTGACCCCTTAAAGAGTACACTGTCAGAAAACTGCCCAAATACAGCTAGCTAAAGTAAACTCACAAGATGACGTTTGCTTATCAGTTCATTACTATTTTTGACATTTAAAACAAAACCACGTGGGGAATTGGTTCCTCCTTTGCCAACTGGTTGCTTTCTCTTCTTCCCTGCGATGTAAGGAAAAACCAAAACCTTGACCCTGAGGCTTTCAGCTCACATAGACATGAGAGTTGCAACTGGAATGAGAAATATGTGCCTGGGAAATGAGTAAACCAAGTAAGGTTGTTAAAAATATATACTGTAAAACCCTCAACACTGACTTCATTGCTTTCAAGTGAAATAAGATATAACAATGCCACCAAAAAACAGTCAGAAAACTCCATTATTTTGTCATTCCTGCTCGCATAATATTACAATGCTTTGTAGAGCTTTATTATTGACTTATACTGTTATTTAATGAGTTATGCTGGCCTAGTGATATTTTCACATTTATAGAAATAATTTCCTTACAAATACATTAGCACATATGGTTTTACTGATTTGCTACATGCCATTTTTAAATTCTGTGTCTTATTTTGATTGTTTCCCCGTGCACAGCTTTTTCTAGGGCTGATAAAGACCAAAAGTCTTTGCTCTAAAATACTGAATCCAGATATGGTCAAAACTCCTATTGAAAAGCTCATGACCTGTTCAAATGAAACATATCTATTCAGAAATACTAACCCGAGTTTTAGTACAGGGCTTCATTCCAGGCTCCTTCCAAAACTATTGCTCTGATTTTTAAAATTAAATAGTTGTCACAAGTTGCTTTAACTTTCAAAAATATTTTGACAGTATTTTAGGGAGTTTTGACAGAAGAGAAGTGCTCTTGCAAAGTATTTTTATGGAATCACTTGCTGGCAGAAGATGATTTGATGTGATTTTTTTTACTGAAACTCCATGTATGTAACTTGACTGTGATATGACAGACAGCACAGGACTAAGAAAATGTCAAGTAGTTTTACTGAGCTTATGGAATCTGTTTGCTGCTGCAGCTACAGTGCTCTTTAGAAAGATGTATAATGGTGGTCTCCCCCTGTGGGATCAATAGCATTTAATATGGAGTGGGCTTCAATGGGCATCTCTCTGTGTACCTTCCTGTTGGAAAGGAATTCTGTTTATGACTAAAGGTACTGAAAAAAATGAAACTTCTCAGATAGCCAAGGCACCAGCAGAAGAAAGACAACTGTCCCGAGATGCAAAACATCAATAAAACTTCCAGTTTATAGGAGAGCTAGTATTATTTATCTAGATAGTTAATGTTATCCATCTAGATCCTGCCCCTCTACTCAGCCTTAGTGAGGCACTTCTGGAGTGCTGTGTCCAGTTTTGCGCTCCTCAGCACAAAGGAGGACAACGAGCTCCTGGACTGGGTCCAGTGAAGGGCTACAGAGATTATTCAGAGACTAGAGTCTCTCCTGTGAGGAGAGGCTGAGGGCTCTGGGCCTGTTCAGCCTTAGGAAGAGATGACTGAGAGGGGCCCTCACCAACCTCTGTCAGTGTCTGCAGGAGGTGTCAGAGGATGGAGCCAGGCTCTGCTCAGTGGTGCCCAGCAATGGGACAAGGGGCAATGGGCAGAAACTGAGGCACAAGAAGCTCCCTCTGAACATGAGGAAGAACTTCCTTACTGTGCAGTGACCATGCACTAGAACAGGCTGCCCAGAGAGGTTGCGGAGTCTCCCTCACTGGAGGTATTGAGGAGCTATATGCACACAATCCTGTGCCCTGTGCTCTGGGATGACCCTGCCTGAGCAGGGAGATTGGACCAGATGACCCACTATGGTCCCTTCCACCCTGACCCATTCTGTGATTCTGTGATCTAAAACTGTTATTTTATTATAAGTATTGAATAAAAATGCCAAATTTAAAAAAAAAAAAACCTCAGATGTTGTTTGTTTTGCTCTCATATATCTTAAATCATAGTTTCTGGCATCTCTTTAAATATTGGGAAACACAAGTTTCTTTTTGATACACTAACACCAATTCCGTAGACTTTCTTTAAGTATATGGCATTATGGAATGTACTTCAGGCTCCTCAGTCAACAGAGGAACAGCTAAGTGAAGAGTTTGAAAATGGAGAGGTGGTAGTAATATTATGAAAGTCACAATGAATAGGCTGCAATGCAGAACTAACACAAGCATGAGGGTTAAACTGGATTAAACTCTCTCTTAATATGAGCCCCACTTGTGCACAGGACATCTATCTGAAACAGTCACAGAACATCATCCTAAAACATATGGCTGTTCAAAAATTAGATCTGTTTAATACTCTTTTAATGCTGCAGACTCAGCATAGCAGGGCTCTAGGCCATTATGAGGTTGCCTGTGTGGAAAATATATGCTTAGGGACAGAAGCCACATGGTGCTGGAGGCCAGAAGAGGCCCAGCTGCTGTACTTCCAGGGCTGCCATACGCTAAGGCACAGACAGTATCCATCCCTATTTCCAGCCACTATAATTCTTAACATTGACTACATAACACAGAAAAAAAAGTCTGTCCAGCACAGTGAAATGCTGGAGGTGTTAGCATGATTCCCTACTGCTTTTGGTGTGCTCCACAAAGAGCGAGAGCTGTCTAAGGTATTGTGCCCTGTAGGCATAACCAAAGAAGAGTTCATAAAACCAGCACACCAAGGATAAGATTTTTTTTTGCTTAGTACTACTGATTAGATTCAGATGATTTACGATTAAAAGGGACAGTGATACCATGTAGACTGATCTTTTGCAGAATGTAAATGCAACTCAGTAGCTCCCATGCCAGTTCATACCTGGTCACTAGGCTGTATCAGAAGGGTGATTTAAAATGTTTCAGATATTAATAAAGTGCCATGCTTTAAACATCTTCCTCGAGTTAGTGAATATCCTTATTTAATTAAGGCTGACATTGGTTTCTAGCTTTACTTGAAGCCTCAGCTTCCACCTCCTGCTGGATCCCACTGCATGTTCTTTTATTATAAAGCTATTTACTATCAGAAATATGATCTTCAAGTTGCAGATCTGAAACTCAAATCCCTTTAACCTTCTAAGGATGAGCTGATTTTCTTGTAAGACACTGTCGTAATTTTAAAAAGCACACATTTAATTCTGCTAACTTATTAACTTTCTGTACTATGAAAATTTGAGCAGCAACAACTTTTTTTTTATTGTCCGATGCTGAGAGACCAAGCAGCAAGGTGAACTAAGCTTATACAGTAAGAAAACAGTTTATATTTTTCTTTCTCAGTGGTAATGAGACTTTTTAAGTTGATTTAAGCAATCATGGCTGTACTGGAGTTGGTAAAACCACAATAAGCTGCAAGTGCTAGCAACCCACTTTATATCAGAATTATCATTTCTAAACAGGATTTTAGGATTCATTCTTTCCTTAAGAAAAAGCGAGGAGATCTGTGAGAAGTGACACTAATGAAGCTTAACTTCCCTCTATTTTCCATCCCTCCTATCTCTTTCTGACTACTTTCCACATTATTTCCAGAGTTCTCTGTCCCTTACACCTTCAGTTCTTAAATCATCCATCCATCAGACTAGGCAAGAAGAGCTGGTACTGTCGGTGGCTCGGAGCTAGGATGTGCGCACCAGGGTGTGCACACCCATCAGCTGCTTTGCTAAGGGCAACCACAGTAGGAGAAGTTCTCCTTATCTTTCTTTTCAATGGGGGACTGACTTAGGCCTTAGTACTCTTAGCTGCTGAATTAAAATTCAAAAACCATTAAATTTTAACCAATATCCTTAAGAACTCCATCCCTCTGCTGAATTTGTTTAAAATGGTGATGAGATACAGCAGTTACAAGGAGGCACTGACATACAGAATAAGTCTACTAAGCCTCATTTCCTTGGGAAAAAGAGGCTAGAATGAGAGAATACTTTCTCAGCAATGTTACAGAAGGTTGGCTATCACACTCCTTCAGAAGCATAACATAGGATGTGGTCATGCTGAAGCTGAAAAGCTTAGGTTTGTATTTGTACTGCTGCTTGCAGAAGGCCCGAGTGAGCCCATTTCCATGGCATGTTCTCATCATGCTGCTCCATAATGTGTTCTGATTTCAGACCAGTGACACAATTGCCTTAGTTAAAATGAATTAGTGTGACCAGAAAGAATTAGTATATCCACTTAAAAGCAGTAACAGGATATTTGTGAGTGACTGGACTCTTTTGAATGTAAAGGTTTTGTAAAGGAAACACCACTTCCACATATAATTGCCAAAGTATTTTTTGCCTCATGTGAGAACCATATTTGCTGCCTGCTAGATTAACACCTTCCACGGTGGAATCTAAATCTGAATGACTAGCAGCAGTGGTGAGTCACCAGCTCTTTGTGGCACAACTGTGTTTGCTTTGGGCAGAAAAATGGAACTGAGATTCTTCTGCTGTTCAGTAAAAAAACCAAAACCAAAACCAAAAAACAAAAAACAACAACAACAACAAACCCCCCCCCCCAAAAAAAAAAAAAAAGACGAAAAAAGCTCACATCTTCTTTGAAGTCTTCACATCTCCTTTGAAGTCTTTACTTCAGAATTATTGGAAATGAAGCTTACAGCCCATATTTACATAGGATATAGTTCTGGTAATTTTATTAGTTTTGGGTCCTATTTTACTTCTCAAAAAAAATCTGAAGAACGTATCATTAAGAACTGAAGAGTTACAGTGTGAGTGATGAGACTATGAAGGTTCTACTAGAATATTCCAGGCAACAAAACCCCATACATCCTCAATGTGTTTCAGTTCTTGGCTTGCCACTGCGATTTGTTTCAAGCAGTAATGCTAGCAATGAGCTGTTGTTTACATCTTTCATTATGTTTCCATAATGAAAGGCCATGTGTACATGGTTGTAGAAAGCATACACACAAAATTGTGGCTGTGGAGACAATAAAGCCAACAGGGGCTGTCAGAAAACCATGTCTTGCACAGCAGGAATGAATTTGTTCACAGCCAGCAGTGCACCCACCTGGCTGCTGCTGCAGCATTTCAAATCACCCCTTACAGGTCACACAAAACTCCAGCAGCACAAGGTAACAACCATTTCATTAGTATGTACTTTGGGCTGGACACTGCATGAATTTACTGAAGAGATGGAACTCAGACATCTGGTAACATCAGTGCCAGTGCTAGGGGTGACAAGCCTGAGGAGCAGGTCACAGGGAGCAGTGCAGACCAGCCATGAGCCTGCTGTCCCTGGTCCCTACAACCACTCAGCTGCCCAGAGCCCAGGCCCTCGGCAGAGACTGGGGACACCCAGCTGCATGGCACTGCAGGACATGGAGATGTGGGTCCAGATCCTCTCACATTCTTCCAGACCTGCCTTGATTTGTAATGACTTTGTGTGGAAAAGCCACTGATGAGCCTTGATCCCCAAGGCAGGAAATCACAGAAATGCAGCCACCCCGCAGCTTGTTCTTCTCTGGGGGGAGCAAGGGAACCTGATCTCCCTGTAAGTAATTTACAGTGTTCAATTATTTCTATGGAGTTTGGGGGCAAAAGCCTTAGATACCTGTGAGATCTTTAAATATAGTTGGGAAATTTCTAGTAAAAATTCTGAACAAGAAGGTGAAAAATCTTGATTGTAAACCATTTGTGCAGTTAGCCTCCTGTCAATGTAAAATATCAGGTAGTGATGTATTTGGGAAAACTTTAATGGGTAAATAACAAAAAGAGTTGCATTTCAATGATCTAAAGGTTGTTCCTACCTGTACATTCCCTCAGTTTGTACTTCAGAATTTTTGTTCTCCCTGGCTGTGTTCCTTCTCAGCACTTGTGTGTTGCTGTTGTGAGGACGTGCACAGCACTATGGCTAACGCGGGATTGTTGCAAAATGCAAATATGTAAATATTTCTGAAGAAAGTGTGTTCTCTGATGTTTGATCTTTGCATGTTTCAAGCCGAAACAACAACAACGAAAAAGAGATTTAATTTGTGAAACAGAGAGCAGCTAAGAAGCTGTAAGTGATGTCCAGGCATTAAAAGACAAATTAGTTGTTGGAAGAATTGCTTTGTTAAGGTTTAGGGTTCGATATGTTTCAATGACCTCAGACCTGGGAGAGGTTAAAAGAACTTGGGACTGATGGCAGACACAGAAAATGCAGAATTTAGGGCCACAAGGGCATCTAGCAGAACTTCCAGATCAAGAAATAAATAATAATGCCAACTCGGCAACTGTGCTGAAATCAGCTCCGACTGGTAAAAAGTCACTCCAGCAGGACGAGATTGTGATCCCGGACTCACAGCCACCAACTCAAAAAACCCCACTGACTCAAAATAAGAGAAAGACTGAGAATGCAGATTAACAAGGATGAAAAACAAGGGAATCATTAAGAGAAGATAGAATACTTATTAGGAACTACGTATCTTGTAGCAAATAAACACTAATTCCTTTGTTTACTAAAATGTATGAACAGTAAAAAGTTTTGATAGTTGCGATGCTGGCTTTGTGGATCTGCCACCCACACCCCTCTCAGTGCAGAACTGTAAATTGATCAAATACCTCCACTTTGTGTGTGTATTGGCCTCTTGCACACCGGGTGAAAGAACCTATTTTGGCAACAGGATTACTCTGCATCCGTGTCTACATTCTGCAATCCCACGTCTCCAGTCCTCTGTTAGCCCTCTATCAAGGACTTTTTCGCTCCTGCCCATGACGGCCTGAGAAGGCTTCCACCTCCTGCACTCCTTAGAAGACCTGCGTTGCAGTGAACCTGTGCTTTGACGGAACGTGACTTGGGAGAGTTTGCGGTGGGTGAGAGGCGTTTCCAGGCGCGGGCAGGCGCCGTGCACACACCCGGCCCCGTCCCGCCCGGGGCCCGCCCGGCGATAACGGGGCCGCTATTCCCCCTGGCCCGCCCGGCGATGGCAGAACCGTTCCCGCCCGGGGCCCGCCCGGCGATGGCGGGCGCCGCTCCCCCCCGGGCCCGCCCCGGCGATGGCGGGGCCGCTATTCCCCCTGGCCCGCCCGCGATGGCGGGGCCGCTATTCCCCCGGCCGGCCCGGCGATGGCGGGGCCGCTCCGCCCCGGCCCGCCCGGCGATGGCGGGGCCGCTCCCCCCGGGCCCGCCTGGCGATAACGGGCCCGCTATTCCCCGGGCCGGCCCGGCGATGGCGGGGCCGCTCCCGCCCCGGGGCCCGCCCGGCGATGGCGGGGCCGCTCCCGCCCCGGGGCCCGCCCGGCGATGGCGGGGCCGCTCCCGCCCCGGGGCCCGCCCGGCGATGGCGGGGCCGCTCCGTCCCGGGCCTGCCCGCGCGCGGGGCGGTGCCTGCCACCGGAACCCCGCGCGGGGCATTGTGGGTGTGCGGCGGGCGGCTGCGGGTTTCGGCGGGTCCCGTGAAAATGGCGCCGTAGGGCGGCGGCGGGAGCGGGAGGTGCTGCCGGGTCCCTGCGCTGCCGACCGAGCGGCGCGTCCTCGCCTCCCTCCTTCCCTCCGCCACCCCGCCGTGCTCCGGCTCTGCCGTCCGCTCCCTCCTCCCGCGCCGCCTTCTCCCTCCCCGCGCGGCGATGGCGACTCCGGACCAAAAATCCCCCAACGTTCTGCTGCAGAGCCTCTGCTGCCGCATCCTGGGCAAGAGCGAAGGTACGGCGTCCCCCCGCCATTCCCCCGGCGGCATCGCTCGGAGCCCGCGGGGCTGCCCCGGCAGGGCTGGAGAGGTGCCGGCCCCTCGGCAGGGAGCGGCGGCGGCCTCCCGGCCGCGGTGTGACAGCCCGGCGCGCTGAGGTGCCGGCCGGGCACGGCAGCGGCCCCGCGAGCCGGAGCCCTGCGGCGGGAGGCGGCCGGAGACGGCTCCGTGCCCTCCTGCCCCGGCTCCCCCGGAGCGTCTGCCCGGCCCGTGGAGGTGCTCTCCCTCTTCGGGGAGCGGGGCAGCGGTGCCGGGGTGTTGGGGCGAAGGGGGGCTCCGTGTACGCCTTGAGGGAGCCTCCGCCTCCCGCCGGTGCCTGTTCGAGCGGAGCCATTGCCGTGCGCCAGGTCCGCTACAGGTTCTCGGTGTCTTGATGCTGCTGTGAGTCTCCAGCAGGGGAATGAACCTCCTGTCTGTTTGCGTAAGTTTCTCCCTTGCAGTCAAGGCGAAGACTGTTTTTAGTAAGCAGTGGAGGGGTGGAAAGGAAGACATGCATCTGCTGAGTCCTCCTTTTTAAGTTACTCTATTTATCAGCATGGCTCTCTGGAGAAAGTCATGCAGAAGCTTTATTGCATCTATTTTCTTGTATGAGAGACGACTTTCTCCCTCATTAGTAATGGCTGTCAAGTCCCTTATTCTTTTCTCTCTACATGCCCCTTTCTTCTAACAAGTCCCTTTAGATATTTACAGGACAGTAACTAAAACTTTTGAGCATTGACCTGTTGTGAAAAATTACTAAAATGTGGTCTACGTGTGGATTATTGCTATCTTAGAAGTCTAGAAAGTAACAAGATACAAGATATATTGTCTGTCTCTCCGACTTCATTTCCATCTATTGCAGACAACATGTTGTGGTCTCACACCCCGTCTTTGTCTCTCAGTTGGAGAGATATGGGTTTAATGGATGGATTGTTTGGTGAATGAGGAGCTGAAACTGGCAGTATGGCCACATCCAAAGAGTTGTAGTCACTGTCTCAATGTCAAAATGAAGATCAATAGCAAGATGTCCCTCAGAGGTCTGTGCTGGGATCGATGATGATCAGTATCTTTATTAATAACATAGACAGTGGGCTTGGGTGTGCCTTTGGAAGGCTTGCTGATGACACCAAGGTGAGCAGTGCAGGTGATGTGCTGAGGGAAGGGAGTGCCATGCAGAGGGACCTTGAAAGGCTTGAGGAGCAGGCCTGTGTGAACCTCAAGGTTCTGCACCTGGGTTGGGGTAATCCCCCATATCTGTAGAGGGTGGGGTATGAGGGCATTGAGGGCAGTCCTGCAGAGGACTTGGGGAATGGATGAGAAATTGGACACGAGGCAGTAATGTGCATCCCAGAAAGTCAACATATTCTGAGTTCCTTAAAAAGAAGCATGGACAGCAGGTAGAGAGCAGTGATTCTCTCCTCACTGCTCTGCTTTTGTGACACCCCATCTGCAGTGCCGTTGTTCAGCTCTGGGGCCCTGAGTCTTAAGAGGTTTTGGATGTGTTGGAGCAGATCCAGAGGAAGGCTATGGAAATTGTAAGAGAAGTGGAACACCTCTCCTACAAAGCAGATTTAAGAGAGTTGGGGTTGTTGAGCCTGGAGAAGACTCTGCTCAGAGATCTCATTGTGGTCTGTCAGTGCTTAGAGAGGGCTTATAAGAAAGACGTATTTTACCAAGGCCTAAAGTGACAGAACCGAGGGTAATGGCTTTAAGCCATTGTAGGGTATGTTTAGATTGGACACAGAGAAGGAAGCTTTTACAGTCATGGTTGTGAGACACTGGCCCAGGTTGCCCAGAGGAGTTGTGAGTCCCATCTGTGGAAGTGTTCAAGACCAGATTGAATGGGGCTTTGAGCAACCTGATCAAGTGAAAGATGTCCTTGCCCATGTCAGGGGAAGTGGACTAGATTGTCTTTGAAGGTCCCATCCAGCCCAAGTAATCAGCTCATCTGAGAAGGCTGAATCACAGAAAACACTCCATGTAACTCTAAGATCTTAAGGGTCTTTTTCAAACTAAATAATTCCATGATCAGCAACTGTTGATTGCTGTTTTGTTTTTCAAAATCTTTTCCTTCTCCATTGCATGATGAAGTCTTCTGTAAGACAATATTTTTTTTCCCCAGAATCTGTAGTATTTATGTGTCAGGAATTCCTGTTATAAGATTTTACCAGAATGTGGCAACTCTTCCCCTACTTCCACCAAATCAGCAGTAGCTTCTAAACAGTGTAATGCCTTTTCTGTTCTGTAACTACGTTTCTTTTAGCAAGTGTTTTAACTGTATTTTAAAGCGTGCTTCACATCAGATTGTAATTCTAAGGTGCTCTTATAGCTCTATTTTTAAAGCTTTTTCTTGCCTTTAGCATTTGTTGGAAACATTTTTTCTGATACAATTTGTATATTGTTACATTCTTGTTTAAGAGTATTTCAAACATTTGCTACCAAATTATTGTGCTAGTTGCTAGTTCTATTTTCAAAAACAAATAAAAAAATTGGAAAATAGATTTGTCTTGTTTCATTGGAACAGTGGATGCCTTTTCAAGAACGTTATTTCTGTAATGTCTAGTCCTGTTTTTTTTCATGACTTCTTTTTCTTAGATTTGGAGCCTAATCTAAACTCTATCTAAGCTTGTTTCTTAGTGGTACCTAGGTCTGTTACACTTGAAAAAGTTAAACAGAGCATGAGAACAGAAATTGAAACCTCTGTGTATCAACTGAAGTATGAGTATTGAGGTGAGATGGCTCACTTCTAGCAGCTTAGGATCTAGCTTGTTTTTGAAGTCATAGTTTCAATACCTATCTGTACCTCTTGACTGGAATAATAATTTTATTTGCAAGCAGCATGTGCAAAAACATGCAAGAGAACTGGGTTTTGTTATTTTTTTAAATACATGTTGAACCTGTTCCTGTGTGTTGGGATTCTGATAATGTAATTTGAAATCGTTTCTATGTTTGACTAATGAAAGTGGGAATTTTGGCCAAAATCACCGTAAGTTTCTGTGTGCAACCTGTAGCCTGCTTCTCTGCGCACTTGAGGATTAGCTGAGGACTTCTTTGAAGTGACAGCTTAAAAAACAAAAACGTGGGTTGTCTGCCACATTCATCACCCATGTTTTTATGCATGTGACAGATGGGAAGCCTGTTCTTACCCTGCTCTTTATTCCTTTTTATTATCCCTCCTAGAGGGATGCTAGCACTGAAACCTCACCCTTCTGAGACAGGATTTCCCTTGAAGCAGTCAACTGTGATACATGTATTAGCTCAAGACTTATTAGCATAGACTTCAAGTGCATAGAGACGGAAAAATAAAAAAAATTCTGTGAAAGTCTCAGTCATTAAATGTGTGTGTAGTGGTTTTTCCCCCCACTCCCTGATATCTATACTGAAGGAATACATTAAAGACAGAAAAGGAGTTTTGTTAGCATTAGCATCCTCTGTGTTGAGGAAGCTTTGTGTATCCAAAGGTAGTAAGGAACCCACTGGACAAGCTATTAAACATCTTGCTGTGTTTTAGGATTGTAATTCTTGCTCTTTTCAGCACAGGAGGTGTTTAAAGTAAGGTATTAGCCGAAGTCTGTTTTCAGCTTCTCTGCTGCTTGTGTACAATGAAGTTCAGCTGCTTTGTTTATATGCATCCTCTTTTTTGAAGCAAACTTTACAAGAGTTACCAGTTTAGTCTTTGGAAAGTAAATGATGTGCAGATACTACTACAGAGTTCAAGGGCGAAAACCTTAGACACTTAAGAGATCTTTAAATTTAGTGGAGAAATCTCTACTCACAATTCAAAACAAGAAGCTGAAAACCTTCATCTTAAACCATTTGTGTAGTTAACCTGCTGTGAGTGTGAAGTACAAGGTGCTGATGTAATTGGGTGAAATTTAAATGGCAATAAAGGAATTGATGATTTAGTGGTTGTTCTTGCCTGTGCATTCCCTGACTTTCTACTTGAAATTTTTCTTCTCCCTTTGTTCCTTTTCAGCACTTGTGTGTTGCTATGTTAGTGAGGAAGCTACAGCTTCAGGAGGAGCTGAAGGGTTCTGTTTATATAATGTCTGTGTGATAATTGTTCACTTAAGACTAAGGTGGGGTTCATCTGCTTCCAAGTCTACATCGTGTAACCCCCTGCCTGAAATCTTCATCAACCCTCATCAAGGAATTTTCTGCCCATGATGGCCTTAGAAGGCTTCCACCTTCTCTGCTTGTTAAAGATTTATGTTGAAGTGGATTTGTGGTCTGATGGACTGTGATGTCAGGCTCTCAGTGGTGGAGCCATCTTCTCTCTCTTTCCCCTTTCAGGATCATCCCCTAAGTAGACAGCTTGCTTTGTTTCCAGAATCAGTCAGCTGCATAGGCCTAGTTACTGGGATTTACTTTTTTGCAAACATCTCTGAGATGTTGCAAAAAAGATGCAGAAGCACATGTTTGCCTCTGAGAAATTCATTATAAAGTCTACTCAGATATGTGGAGGAACTGTTTAGTTGTTTGTTTGTTTTTTTAACATTATCTTCCTAAACTTTTTTTTTTCCCCAAAAAAACTAGTGTTTGAGAGCTTTTTGTTGTTGTGCTCTAGCCAGTCCTCAAGGAGAGGCTTAAAGCTTTGCATGGTGCTGTGTGTCTGCAGTCAGTCACTGTGATTAGTTTGGGGTCTCTGCCCCTGCAGTTGGAGGTGTTGTTGTTGTCCTCTCTCTTCCACAAGTTCTCATAGTGTTTAAGAATTACCATACTGGCTTTGTGTTATTATCTTCTGTGTTTTTCCAGGCTATCCACTAACTTTTATACTTGCACCTGATCTTGCAGGGAGCTTGCTTACCTGTGCAGTAATTGCTATAATTTTCTTTTCCTTCCTGTGTTTGTAGGCTCCAGCAGTTATACAGGGTTCCATGCCTCTTTTTGGACAATGATTTTAGTCCTTCTGACAAAGAACTTCTTGTTCTTAGTTGTCTTTCACAAACCTCCTGGTAATCTTAAAACTCTTAAGAACTCTTAGTGCCTCCAACAGAAACAAATGGTATTGCTGTAAACATTCAAGCTCAATCTATTTGAGTTTGAAACCTAAAAAGATTTTTATCTGCTGAAGTACTATTGGAGGTGTGCATGCTCTAGAAAGTAAAGTGGTATTTTAGTCTTAGGGGAGCAGTTTGCTACCTGAAGTCCATACTGTGACCTCAGTTTAATCTCCAGAGTGTCAGTGGCAGTTCTCTTAATTGCTGTTTGATTTTGATTTTTTAAACTCTAAATTATTGGAATAGATGTTAAAATTTCATGTCAGAGGAGAAGCATAGAGTTGATTCAAAAGGTGATATGGAGGGAGTTTTACCTATGCTAATGACAGAGCAGATGGGAGTTTACAAAAGAGGCAAAAATTCACAGTGAGGGAAAGTTCTGAAAAGATTATGACAGAGCTCTTGATAGTTCAGTGGGACAGTTCTCACATAAACCTGTTCATTAACAATGCAACAAGAGCCAGCCATATCAACAGAATTAAAGAACAGTTATGTTTCCTGGGCTGTGCATGAAAGTTTGTGGACAGCTTCTAAGTAAGAAATAATGGGAGTGTCTGTGACTTGGGCTTTATTTTGTACTTATGTTGATTTATTTTCCTTTGTGAGAAAGGAGTCTGGAGACTAGAAAGACAGTTAATTAGTAATAAATTTAAAATGCTTCAACTAGAAACTTTCATCAAAGGTAGAGAAGCTTAGGATGGTTGACTAAATCAAAAGACTGATGTAAGATTAATTTTTTCAGGAGTATTTCATAGAATCATAGAAAGGCTTCACTTGGAAGGTACCCTAAATGTCATCTAGTTCCAACCCTGCTGCTATTGGATGGGACACCTTCCACTATACCAGGTTGCTCAAAACCCATCCAATATGGCCTTGAACACTTCCACTGGGCAGAACATCCACAACTTCTCTTGGCAATCTGCTGCAGTGTCTCACCATCCTCACTGTGAGGAATTTCTTCCTAGCCTGGTGTCTAAATGTCTCCTTTTTTATTTTAAAAACGGTTCCCCCTTGTCCTGTTACTATCTGCCTATACAAGAAGTTGCTCTCCCTCTTTTTTATGCCACCTTTTAAGTACTGAAAGGCCACAATAAGGTCTCTGCACAGAGCCTTCTCTTCTCCAGGCTAAACAAGCCCAGCTCTCTCAGCCTGGCTTCACAGGCGAGGTGCTCCAGTCCTTTGACCACCTTTGTGGCCTCCTGTGGACTTGCTCTTAACAGGTCCAAGTCTTTTTGTACTGGGGACCCCAGAGCTGGATGCAGCACTGCAGGTGGGATCTCGTGAGATCACAGCAAAGGAGAGAATCACCTCCCTTGACCTCCTGGCCACCCTTCTTTTGATGCAGCCCAAGGTGCCTTCAGGCTGCGAGCACACATGGCTGCCTCATGTCTGGCTTTTCATCCATGGGAACTCCCAAGTCCTTCTCTGCAGGGCTGCTCTCAATGGTTCTGCCAGTGTGCAGTTGTGTCTGGGATTGCCTCAACCCAGTGCAGCACCTTGCATGTCATAACCAGGCTGGGCCTAAAATTGCACATTTCAGACCTAGTTTTTCTATAGGAACAAGCAGTTTAGCTCACAATGCATACAGATTCCCCTCAAGAACAAAATAGTAATGCTAATGGCATTTGAGACTAGTCTTCTAGTTTATCGCTATATGCCGTGTTAATGCAATTGCCTTTTTCCCCAGGTAATACTTCCTAGAAATGTAGAACATCTGATACGAGTAAAACAGAGGAGATACAGCAGCATTATTGCCTTGGCAAATGTCATATGTACTCATGGTATATGTGAGAAGGTGAAAAGTTTTACAGCTTTTTTTCCCAGCTTAATTTTGCAGCAACAGCACATTAGGCATTTTTCAAACACTTTGTTATAGGAAAGAAGCTTGTTGTTTGGGAGTTTTTTCTTCAGTGTGTGTTTTTGGCAGCATCTGTATCTGAAGTAGTTTGCAGAAATAATTTTTCCCTGGTCAGTGTCTCTCCTACAGCATTGAATGCAGTTTAGACTGTAATTGTTTTACAATGATTTTGTGTTTGTGTTTCAGGAAAATGGTTGTCTGGGATGATGGACAGCTGACTTGAGAATTTGCTAATCTTTGAAAACTTTCAAGAAAGGAAGAAACTGTTTTAGCTAAACTTCCTTTAGCCTAGTCCTATAGTTTGGAAATTGATTATGGATGTTTTCTATAATAATAACCAAATGTCTTCAGGAAACAAGGTTTCTCACCATGATTTGGAAAAACAGTTTCAGTTACTACTTAGGTTTTTCAGGGCTACCCCTTGCCTTCTTTTGGAAACTTATTTTACGGATAACCAAGCTTATTTAAATAAATATCTAAGAGTATAAAGTCAATTTCAGATCACTTGCCTAAAATTATAGGTCGTGTTAGCAGCTTCTTGCTGAATTTCAGCATGTCCTCTGAAATACTGTCCTCTGAAATAATTGGCTAATTATCTTTGTCTTGTGAACTTTTCCTTTAAATTTTATCTTTAGTCTCATTTCTCCTTTCTTTACAACCAGAGTATTTCTGTGCATTGCTTCTGTATATATATTTTTCATGTACTGCTTGTATTTTCTTCAGCTTTAAAGTGCTGTTATCAGCTTTTTGAAGTAGTTGAATTCTAATACTGCATTGTGTGTAGGAAAGCTTGAATGGCTGTGTGGAGTATGAATCTTTTGAAGGATTGACAGGTTGCTTTGTTCAAAGGAGACTGTTTTTTAATTTTCACTTTTTTTCCTTGTGATTCACAAGTGGCAGTTCTCTGTTAAGCTGTTTGGCTGCTTATCAGTGTCATTAATTGAAAGTGTGTGTATTACTTAAGGGATATAGTCTGAGGAGAAGTGGCTGTCTGCATGCTCTGCTGTGATTGGACCTCTGGAAATCAAGTCATGATCAATGTTGTTTTACCCCTTTAGCCTTCAGACAGCTTCATCAGATATATTGAGCTTGCTGTTATGTAACAGAGTCATGCTGTAATCATTTTCTGATGAGGGATGTTCAAATAGATAGATGGCTGTGTATTTTATGTATGTCTGCTGTCATAATGATGATTCTTTGAGGAGGGAAGCAATTAGATGTGCCTATTAGTTATAAGCTGTGAATTTTTATTGTACTGACACATATCCGTATTAAGTTATGTTTAATCACTTCAGGTGTGTAAGTTATTTTACAAATTCATGAGAAATAATCTGCTGAAGAAACACCCACAGCAGAGAATTCTGTTTGTAAAAGAGAAGCTGGACTTGATATGAATAAAACATAAAGGTCTGAATTAAGTAAAATAGAAAACCAGTCTTGCTACAGAGCTGTTGAATTGCTGGTGCAAATCAGCAATATTTGAAGAGCAGATAACTTTTTCCATGTTCTCAGCAGTGCAACAGGTTTAAAAAGCAGGATGTGTTGGATGAAATTGTTATCTTTGAACTAGAGATCTTTCTCAGATACCTTGTTAGGGCAGTATAGAAAAGGCTATACTAAGTTTCAGTGCTTTAACTAGTCTTGCTATGGTTGGTGTTGAAACAGAAGGCTTTTGCGGGAGGTGATATATTTTCCTTAAAACTTCCCCGTTACAGGAAAAGCTTGCCCCTTTCCTATCTGCTGCCAGGTACATAGTTGAGGAATTAATGGATCATATACTGTTTGGGATAACTTAGTCCCAGTATTTGGCTTTAATTGACCATGCAGAATACTCTTTGAAATCTTGGGTTCTGTTATGGCATGCATTAAACTTTAGAATTATACAGAAATGTTTCCTCATACTTAACTCTTCACACCTGCTTCATTGGTAGCTGAATTGATAAATTTTTATATTTGTATTTTCAAAACCTAACTGCAATTGAAAGGTTGCTTAGTCTAACAGTAGAGGAGAGATTTGCCATAGAGATATGTGACCTTACAGTAATAGGAGTATTGTCTTCTCTGACGATAGAACAATACTCTTGCTCCTTCTGTAGGCCAGTATTGTCAAATACTGTTAAATGTTAATGATTTTGTCTGAGCAGACTTTTCCTGATTGTGTGAAGTATTTCTTTGTGTGAATTGGTTAATGCTTGCTGTTCTGCAGTGGTATTCTGGTGGAGTTGGACCAGTGGATGACTTTCATAGTATAAAGCAGTGTAAAATGGACATTCAAGAAGAGTGTAGGGCATTCAGACACAATCTAGCACATTGTGATTTTCAAATTTCAAACTTATTTCCATAAATTTTTGAAGATTTAATGCATTTAATTAATATTTGACTCCTAATATCTCCAAGGCAATTTTTTTTCAATTGCAAATATTAGTTAATTTAAGAGATGATAAACACTTAAAATATTTCTTTTTTTAGTGGTCCTTTACCTTATTTCATGTTTCTGTTCATTTTGTACATATTTGTCCTGGCCAGCATCCTTGGCCGAACCTTTGCTGCATTACTCGGCACTTTTCCCTCAGAGCTCAACTGGCTAAATAAAACACAGAAGCATGTGATGCATTTGCACACGTAATTGTTATGCACAGAACAGACAATATGCAGAATTCCTTAGATGGATTTCTTTCCTGAAATAAAAGATTCAAATATGTGGCAAGCACACTTGGATAATTTCTTATGTACCTTTTTCCTTGTGTTAGTAACGTTGTTTCTACATAAGGAATAAAAATGTGTCTGACATTTTATAAGGGGACTTGGCATGTCTGTAGGCTTATTGTTTGATTTTCTGGTCAATAAATGGGAATATGAGTGTGCTGTAGAGGCATTAATACTGACCTGGCTCTGTTTTGGTGTTACCAGACTGTTAGTTTCCCCTGAAAACAAGATAAAATAGTGCTGTTCAACAACAAGATTAAACCAGAATTATGAGGAATCATGCACTTCCTGCATGAGGAAGAAGCAGTGGAAGAGGTCACTGATTTATGACCTGTGTGTTAATGTCCACATTATATATTGGGATGTGATGCTGATATCTCTGAGCTGGCTCGGAACCAAAAGGTGAAAACATTCAAACTGTTTTAAACAAAACCAAACCTAAAACCAAGATGCAAACTGGTAACACCGCATGAGTGAAGATCCATGGGTGGGTGGTGAACATGAGTGTATTGCTGTGGTGTGTGAGCTGAATTGTGGGACTGTGTGCCAGGTCCCACAGCATTTCTGTCCATGGGGATGGGCAGAGCCAGTTCAGTGTTCAAATGCTCTCTAGTAACTGGGTAGACTCAATTCTGTCTTTCAGACCAGAATAGGAAGGGCTTAGTCACAAATTTTGGTGCAGTTATTTGTGGACTGTGTACAGGTGAATGTGTTTTGAAACACTGCATTAGTACTGTGCTAAACTGGGTAAACTGGGCTTTACTGCCCTCTGGTTATAAATGTGCCTCAAAGTGCAGCACAGCATTATCAGATCTAAGCCAGGTATGCTTTACTGCTTTCAGACATAGCAATGTAATCTCATGTCTCACTTTTTTTGAAAAATTAGTTTTAATAGAACTTTAGCATTCTCCTTAACTGACAGCTTACTTTTTCTTTCAGCTGATGCAGCCCAACAGTTTCAGTATGCAGTAAGAGTTATTGGAAGCAATTTTGCTCCCACTGTTGAGCGTGATGAATTTCTTGTAGCAGAGAAAATCAAGAAAGAACGTAAGTGCATCTTGTTCCTTTCTTAGAAATATAAAAGTCTTTATGAAGTTAATCAAGTTATTTCTCTGAAAAGGGGACAGCTCTGCCTCAGATAGTTACCTAATCTATTATTAATGCTTACTTACTGAAAAGCTCATGATGTAAATGCCATTAATTTCCTAGTAAATGTGTTTGAGTGGCTGTTTGTATTCACAGCTCAGATTTTTCTGAATACTCAGCTTAAACTTTCCTTGCTGCTTTGTATCTTAGCCACTGGAAGACAAAGAACAATTAATGCTGCACTCCTTTCACCTTAATAATACTCGGAATTTGTAAATTCAAAGTTGTTCTTAGAAGAGTATTTTTGAGATGTGCACTTCACAATATTGCTCAGTGGCACAATTAACTTCATGAGCACCTGCGTGAAACTTGCTGAATGAGCATCCTGGGAATTGATGGAATGGTTTGTGACTTACCTTACTTGCCTTCAGTTTCTCTACAACTTTTCTTCAACCACCTTCTTAAAAACAAAATCGCAGACCCTGACTTTGTAAGGGATGTTGCATTTCCATTCCACTGTGCACTCTGCTGCTCTGAGTCAGGTGTTGCACTGTGTGTATCCAAAAGGGATGCGATGAATTCTTCTTGAAAAGCCAAATACAGCTTTCAGCAGATTCTGCTGCACGGTAGCATGTCCAGAAGCAATTACTTGAATTGTGCTAATGAGATTAAAGCTTTGTATTTGAGCTTTGAATATTCAGAGATTGAATTAGGATAACTGACATCAGTGGTTGTAACTGGTTTAAGGTCCATGTGTATTTTTTGCTAATGCAGAGCTTCCGTGACTTGCTGATAGATAAATAAGCCCATTAGAATTCCTCTAGCTACGACTCCAAAACACAATGCATACTTTCTGCCATGCTTTGGCTACTTGTAGATAGCACAGCATATATTCTTTGGGCCTGTTGCCAGTTTTCTGAAGAGGACTGTCTCCCTCATCCTCCTCTGCAACCTCAGCTTGTAAGCTTATATTAGTTGTCATGTAACAAGTGACTGGATATATATCCTTCTAACTTTACACTTATTTTGGAGATAACCACACAAGTAATGACTTATTTGGCAAAGTGTACTTAACAGTGACATTTGATGCTAATTAGCATTTCTAACATTTAATAGCTATTTTTCTTATCACCGAAGTTTCTTCAGATGTCTTTATCGCCTTGGGTTTCTTTTAACAGGGCTCTTTCTAATGCAACATAGCTTTTTAAGAAATCTTAGTAGGAAAACGTCTCCTCTGAGAAGGTACTTCTGTAGCTGGCATTGATTTGAGACTATAATTTTTTGTGATATATGAAAGTTGTGTGACTCTGGAATTCTGCCTCACTTGCAGCAAATGCCATTACTACTTTTTTCCTTGATTTTGTTGCCTAAAATAGAAACAATTACTAGTTTTGGAGCAATTATGTGTCATTATTATAACATTCTGTAATGCATATCTGCTTTCAGTTGTGTCTTCAGTCCCTTAGGTCCCTAGACCAACTGAATGGCAGACTAGACTTTACCAGAACATTTGCTTAAAAAATGTATATTTTGATTGAGCTGAGAAAAGCAGGTACTTACATTGAATCACTTGCATTGCTGGAATTCTCAGGGCTGGAATGCAGATAAAATGAAAACAGGTGAAGAATTTAAGTAAATACAGTGAAACAGTCCAGCATCATGAAGCTTTCTTGGTTGCATTTTATAATTTACCACAAGTATATGTAAAGACTTGATTGTTAAACTTTCAAATTTTTATCTTTTTTTTTTCTTTTGTAGTTGTGCGACAAAGAAGGGAAGCAGATGCTGCTTTGTTTTCAGAACTCTACAGAAAACTCGGTTCACAGGTAGTTTAATAAATGTGTAAAGAGTAAAGAAACTGAAAGCACTCACAAGCATCCTTCTTGTTAGAGTTGTTTTGGAGAATGCCCAGGTGATGAACAGTATTTTTTTTTCTGGGAGGATGGTTAAATACTAGAAGAGCTTGCCTAGGAAAGTTGTGGAGCCTTCATCCTAGGAGACAAGTCAAAACCTGACTGCACATAGTCATGGGCAACCTGCTGTGGATGACCCTGCTTTAAATGGAGGATTGGACCAGACAACTTTCAGAGATGCCTTTCAACCCTAGCTATATTTTTAGTATTTGATTCGAGTTATATGAAGGGTTACCTCATATGAAGAAAGCAACCCTGTTAAAATCAAGGGATTATTTTATATCTAAAACTGATGTATTTTCTCATAATTTATTTTACAGAAATGCCTTGCAATGTATTGATCTCACTAATCTAGTATTTTCATGCATCTGAATTTTTAAGTGCTCCAGGTCTTTAATGTTGCAGGCTAAGGGTTTACTGACTTGGATGGCTCTAACACCAGTCTTGATCAAATTCTGACAAAAGATGTTAGTGTGTAGAAAATCTGAGTTTAACATGATAACGCTAAGATTAAGATTACAAAAAAGGTATTCTGTGGAGAGTATGACTAGTCAGAACTTGGTTCTCCTCCTCCCGTCTTCCATACTTGACTTACCCATTACTTTGTTAGTGTTCAGAGCTCAAGTGAGTAAGTTGTCCTGGTATCCTGTGGGTTTGTGTATTAATTGCACTGGTTTGTACAGCAGACCACTGATTTGCAGACAACTCTTAATACAGACTTTATGTAACACGTTTCTGTAGCTTATGTAGTGCATTGCCATTTGGCAAGCAAAGTGCTGCAGAGCATGATGACTAATCTTTGGAACAAAATGCCTTGCCTGTGTTATATGTTTGCTTATTTTTCTGAATGTAATGCAAGCTATCTCCTGGTATTTTACTGCCTCCTCAAACATTTAAGGTTCTTTTAACCTTTTTTTTTTCCTCTGCTAGCATCTTGTGTATGTGAAATAGTACCATGGCTTCTTTAAAATTCACACAACTAATTATTATTTAATCTGCTGTTTGGTTTATTACTAATGGTGTACATTTCTTTTTCCCATTCCCAAATAATTTCTTTTTCCCGTGAGCATAAGGAAGGGCTCAAAGGGATATATGTTTTCTGAATCAATGAGGCTCTTCTTCCAACAATTCTCTTGAAAGCAGTTTGGAGGGGGAAAAAAAAGCAGGTGTGAATCTGTTTTAACTTTGTTACATCTATTACTCCAAACTGGAAAGGAGGTCAGTGCTTATTTTTAAGGCAAGCGTGCCAGTTGAGCAAACCATGCTTCTTGGAGCACTTGGATTTATTCTGTCCTGTCCAGTAGAAGAAGCAGTTGCTGCTCCTTCTTCACCACTTGTTAATTAGTTGCTGTACTAGTTACCTGCAACAGGTGCAATACCTCTACTTTTTGCTTGTTCTTGAGATCAAAGCAGAAGAGAATAGAATTTTGCTCTACATAATAATATAGAATATCTCCTTTTACGCTTATGAAAATTTAGAGCTTTGGTTATGCTGCTTCATAAGGGATGGAGTCTGTGTTGAATCTTGGTATGATTCAAATATGCTTTGTATTCAACATTGGTTAGTATTGCAGATCATAGCCTGATCAACATTATGAGGAACTTTGTGTAAGTTTCTTTGACACGGCTTAATGTCCATCATAAGGTTCTATGCCCCTGGTAAATTCAGATGCAAGTGTTAATGTCACAGAACTATGGAGTAACAAATCTAGCAATGTGCATATTTAAAATAAATCATTTTAGTACTTGTCTTCATTTTAAAGTATTCTGTTTGTAGCTTGGGCTTTAGCTAAAATTGGTCAGCTTTCTGCTTAAATCAGACAGTCTTATTCTATAAGTCTGTATGTGTCTATTTCCTAAAGACTATATTGTGTCTTCAAGTTTCATATTAACGGTGTCTCCTTTTTAAGCTATGAAAATTTTAGTAGTTCTGTTAAATAACATTTAAAGTAATAGAAATGTAAGCCCTCACTTTTGAGGTCTCCCTGTAAAGGAGAGTGGAGAGGAAAAAGAAAAAAGACAGTTCCTTGCTTAAAACTTCACCAAGAGTTTTCCTTTTTCACATTTAGGTTAAATTAATGGCTGCATCTGAGATGTTTTAAATGGTGAGAGTGTGTGGGAATGCTGGTAACAGTTCAGCTCTATATAGACCTCATTCTTAGTAGCTATGAATTTTAAATTGCACCTGGTTGCTGATCTCAGACCAGGTGAGAATTCTTTATTTGAACACAGTGGAAAAATTAATATAATTAGCAATACGGAGGCCGCACTGCACATTCCCACTTTATTCAAGAACTTGTCTCTGAGTCAGTCTTATTTACCTGGAGAGTTTATTTATATGTGTATGTATTAGGAAGTTGGGTAATTCAAAAGGATTTTGTTAAGATCAAGAGTTAGACTTACTATGTTTGTCTTCCTCTTTTTTTGAAGGGCGTTTTGAAAAACAAATGGTCAATACTCTACCTCCTGCTTAGCCTTAGCGAAGATCCACGTAAACAATCTACCAAGGTAGGTGAGGAGACTTCTGTTGCTTCTGAGAAATAGTAAATGTGTGTCACTTATTTTAGATGTCTTCAAAAATCATTATCCAGACTGGACCAATGCCTCAGGTTGTTTTCATGGTATCTGTGTGAGATTGGAAGGAGGAAAACACTTGACTTAAGTATCTGTAATATTTGGTGTTGTTTTCTTAAACTGCGTAAATGTAAAAATATGAGCTGTCCAACATGTGTAACTGAAGTTTTGAGTATATAAGATGAGTGGTTTTTATGTTTGCTCTCTGCTTGGTGGTGTGATGTTTGCTCATGCTCATGATGAGTTTTAAATGGAGATAGGGAAAGCAAAATGCAGTTGCAGCTCTGCTGGCACCAAAGTGCTTTTTGAAGCTATTGTTAATGACAATTTGCTGATTTGCGTGAACATGCAGATATTTTTTGTGGTTTTGATACTTCACTCCTGTTAACTGAAAATGTGATTTGAAGAAATTTCCACCTTTTTTTAAATGATTATTCTTCCCTTTTCTATTCCTTTTCAGGTGTCAAGTTATGCCACGCTTTTTGCTCAAGCATTGCCACGGGATGCTCACTCAACCCCTTATTACTATGCCAGGCCTCAGACCCTTCCATTGAATTACCAAGACCGCAATGCTCAGTCTGCCCAGAGTTCCTGCAGCATGGGGAGCAGTGGGATCAGCAGCATCAGCCTGTATGCCCTAAATGGGCCAACTCCAACTCCACAGTCACTCATTCCAGGGTAAATTTCACCTTACAGATAGATTTAGAGAAGACTTCCTGTTTTTCTTTATTTTCTTTATTTTCTTTTCTCCACCCTCTGCTTTTGTATGCCATTGGAAATTCCACTTTAGGTGCACAGAAACTGAGTTCCTGAGCTGAACAGTTCGGAATATCAGGTGCTGGCATGTGACCATATGAAGCCATAAATGGCTGCTCAAATGTGTCCATTTTTAATCACTGTCTTCTTGTCTGCTAATTTTCCTTCCCACCCCCAAGAGTTGTGAAACAAACACAAAATCACAAGATGCATTTTCAGAAAGGACTAAAGCTTCTTTTTTTTGAGTTGAAGACATATCTTTTTAGTGGAGTGTATTTGACATGAGTAAATAAATTCATATAATGGAATGAGTGCTGACAGAACTGGATTTTATTGTTGTTAATGGGCTTTACAATACGAATATTGCAGTAGTAATAAGATGCAGTAGTTCAGGATTCTGGAAATAGAAGCATGGCAAAAAGCAATATTTCATCTCTGAGCTTTAGATTAGGAGACTTGGGACTCTTCTGGGATGTTCTTGGAAAGATCCCCTGAGAGGCTGCCCTAGAGAAAAGAGGCATTAAGGAGAGAAAAGAATAGGATCATTCTCTTTGAAGGGAGCTACAATGATTATTTGGTTCAACTGCTGGACTAGGGAGCTGACTGATATTTAAGGATCACCTCCTGCAAGCTTAAGAAAGAAATGAGCAAGGAGGAATTAAAAGCGGCAGGAGGCCTGCATGGAGAAGCAAGTTGTTTCTGAAAAAACTCAGATGTAAAAAAGTGTACAAAAGATGGAAGCAGGGCCAGGTGCAAAGAAGCATCCAGGGCCAGAGTGACTGCAATGAAATCCTGAACTGATGTAGAGCTTAATCTGTCAAGGTGCATGAAGGCAAACAGCAGATATTTCTGCAACTATATCAGCAGTAAAGGAAGGCTACAGAAAACATGGGCCCCTGTTCAAGGGGCATGGACTTAGGTAACAGATATGGGAAGAGTTGAGGTACTTGGTGCTTCCTTTGCCTTTGTCCTGGTAAAGTCAGCACAGGACACTGACACGCTTGGAAAAGTCTTTGTTGCTCTGGAAGGCATATCTGGATATGTGATGGACAAAAGGAGGGGAAACTAGGAGTAGTCAGCACAGAGTTCGGAAAGGCATGCTCGACCAATCTTTCAGCCTTCTATGATGAACTGTTTGGTGAACAAGGAGAAAGAAGTAATTGTTGCTTATTTCAACCTTACTAAGACTTTTAATGGTGTCTACCTGTGACAGACTTAATAAAACATGTACTAGGTAAGGTGACAGTGAGGTGAACTGAACCTGCTAGACTCAAAAGGATTATGATCAGTGGCACAAAGTCCAGTTGGAACCCAGTCCCTAATGGTGTAACCAGAAATGGCATCCTTCATCCCATCTGATGGCACAGAGTGAATCTTAGGCAGCTTTGCAGAAGATAGAAAGCTGGGAGGAGTGATTGTTAAAGGAGATCATTAACCTGCTTCTCAGAGGGAGCCCAGTGGGCTCCAGAAACCAGCTCACCGGAGCCTGCTGAAGTTCAGAGTCCTGTACCTGGGAAAGAATAACTCCATGCAGCAGTACATACTGGGTACTGCCTGATTGCAAAGCAACTTTGCATAAAATGTGCTGGGATTCATGGTAGACACCACGTTGAACATGACTGTGCAGTGTGTAGTGAAGAAGTCTAAGAGCCTCCTGGGTTGTGTTATGAAGGACATCACCAGGAGGGTGAAGCAAATAAAACTTCTCACTGCTCAGTATTGATGAGGACACATCTGAAACACTGGGTCCAGTTGTATTACAAGGAGAGATACAGGCAGGGTGGAAGGAGTCTGGCGAAGGAAAGCCAAAACCATTGATGGTGTTGAAGCAGCTGACATATGAAGGAAAGCTGAGTGAGACCTGGAGTTGTTCAACCTGGAGAAAAAAAGTCTTGGGATCTTACCTATGTAATGGCATGACAAGGGGCATAGGGAAGACTGAGCTAGATTCTTTTGGGTCAGGGAAATAGGTAACTGGCAAAATGTGTGTGTTGTGAATCACAGGTAATCAAAAGGGGGAGAAAAACCCCTTTTTACATTAAGATGGGGAGGTATGTTGAATATGCTGAGGCATATTGTGAAACATGGAAATGGGTTGCCCAGAGAGGTTGTATAATCTCTATGTTTGAAAATACTAAAAATGTGACTTGAACAATGCACCAGCTAATATCTAGTTGATCAGCTTTGATCAGAAGGGTTGTAGGAGGCGATCTCCAGAGGTTTCTTCTAGCCTCAGTCATTGTATAATTCTGATACAATATAGAAAGATATGTCAGTGAGGTTATTTTTTATATCTGCTTGCTTAAAAATATCAGCAGAACCTACCTTCTTTCTGGTATATTCTTGCTCTGACCTTTTCATACTCTTATATTTTATTGCAATTTCACTGTGCTCTTTAGTCACGTAGTCTGTGAGCTGAACAACTGAGATTAAAGCTTTCTGTGAGCTTCATTCCTTCTGAACTTCTCTTTATCTCTGTGTTTCTTTTTTCTAGAGTTACATTCTTCTGAACAGCCAAAATCTAGTGTTGTACTCTGAGGCTTTACTAATGCTAAAGATACCAGAGCTCAGTCTTCAGCATTGAGACTGGTTGTTCTCAGGACAGGTGGCCTCCTGAGCTGGTAGATGTGGTCAGGGAGCAGAATGAACCTATTCTAATCTAGGAGGGAGAAGTTACTGACCTGCTGATGCACTTAGATGCTCACAAGTATATGGGACTAGATGGGATTTGTCCTAGAGTGATGAGGGAGCTGATGGAAGAGCTCAGCAAGATGCTGTCCATCAATGAATCAGCCCTGGCTAGCCAGGGAGGTCCCAGGCAGCTGGAGCTTGGCCAATGTGATGTTTTTCAGGGTTAAGACTTTATGAAAAGAATTGGCAAGTGTGGAAGGAAGGGAAGTTGGAACTTGTCTGGATATTCTGTCCTTGATTACATCTTTGGGCAGTTGATACAAACTATCTGGAAGAGCAGAGTAGCTTGAAAGTGAACTTTCTCCTCTTTATCTATTTTCCTTTAGTTCTTTGACACATAACTACAGCTTCAGGTAATAACAAATATTTAGGTGTTTCTACTATGACTGTTTATTATTCTTACAGTACCTTCACTTTTAACCAATTTCAGTGTATTTACATGTTTCATTGAAGTTAATCTTTGATATGAAATAATGTATGTCAAACTTACACTTCCCTTTGCTACGGGTTGGGGGCTTTGGTGAAAGTGTAGGCTTACAGGAAGAAATACATTGCTTTTGTGTTCTCTACCCTTTTTTTACAGTTCCTTTATTAAACCATCACTTCCCCCCGTCCCCCAACCAAAACATCTGTGAAAAACTTGGGATATTTTTCAAAATTTACATCACTCCACACTATGTAATGGGTATAGAATCAAAGTTTTCAAAAATGTTTCTTCCTTTTATCCTTTTAGACAATCCTATCAAGCTCCAGGCGTTGGAGATTGCCTCCGTCAGCAGCTAGGGTCACGTCTTGCATGGACGTTAACTGCAAGCCAGCCTTCTTTACAAAGCACTACCTCAAAAGGCTTTTCAAATGCTGTCTCTCGTGGTGTGCCAAGGTCTAGGCGAGAAGGGGATACAAGTGGTGAGCAAAGATGTATTTGTTAAAGATAATGTTTTTTACAGTTGTTATCTATATCCTCCATTATATTTTAAATTGTTTTGGAATCATAGCATGTTGATTTTTTGACGAGTGTTTTTCTTGAATGTGCTTAATAGAAGGATAGAAGCAAATATGCAAGACTGATATATTTGGCCACAATCTCTTTGGCTGGTTGTTAATTTCTTCTTGCACTGGTTAGATTGTGATCTGGTCCTCTTAACAGACTGAGTTCATTCCAGTGTTTATCATAGTTAAGCAATTGTGACGTGTGAGCAATGATCATTCTTTTGATGATCAGAAGACGCTGCTGTTCTTAGAGTCAGAAAGATAGTTCAGTAAACAGAACTTGTTGAAATACTCATCTGCTTGTGGTTCTGTGTCTTTCAGAATTTGGAAATGTCAACTGGAATATAGAACTCTTAAACATGTTTCTTCTTTAGATTAGCATACCATTTACAGTGGTTGTATTTAGAACAAATGACACAAAATACTGTTAATAAAAAAAAAAAACCAGACTCCTGAAATCACAGAATGGTTTGAGTTGGAAAGTACCTTAAAGATCATTTTGTTCCATATCTCCTACATGGACAGGGCCACCTTCCACTAAACTAGGTTGCTCAGAGAGCCGTCTAGCCTATCCTTGAACACTTCCAGTAATGAGGCATCCACTGCTTCTCTGGGCAACCTTTTCCAGTGCCTCATCAGCCCCCACAGTAATTAATTTCTTCCTAAATTCCTAATATTGATAATGTACATCCATGATTAAGTGCCTGTAAAATTGAAGCTGATGCCTATTCTGGATTTACACAAGTGTAACTAAGGAGGAATTGTTTAACAGGTGATCTGTGGCAACTCTTACCATAAAAGTAAGTGCTGAATAAATGAGGTGATGGCAGATGTTGCCATCCCATAGCACTGTTATTCTCTGGCAAAGAAAGATAGGAGATACAGGATTTTGTTTGTGGTGTTTTGTTTTGGTTTGTTTTTTTTAACTTCTGTACAAATAAGTGTGGATATTAAGGAGCTAAAATATAGCCTGTCTGCCAACCTCTACATCTTTGAGTAGCAGTGTACAAAGCAGTGGCTTATAGATCAGAGTTGTACTGGTGTATCTGAGGGCAACATATTGCATTAAGAACCTAATTAACAAGACTGTTACATGCAAGAAGATGTGTGTATGTATATCTATGTAAGGTAAATGTGTTTTATATATGTGGTAGATTTAATATATATAAAAGTAGAAAAAAGAAAAAGCAGAAAAAGGAGAGAAAAAAGCATAGGAAAAAGAAATAGAAAAACATATAAAATCTAGCACTGCCTTTTAATTTATTATCCTGATTGCTATAAAAAGCAATACTTCTTGTGTTGAGTCAGCCAGCAGCTGTGACTTTCCTGTGTGGGATGGGTATAAGGACTGACAGTTGTCTTAAGTGTAGTCACTTGCTGGTGTAGAAATAGAAGTAGGGACTGCATTCAAAATATGCAAGTCTATTGTCAAGAAGATACATTTCTTTGAATGTTAAATTCCTGTAAATATTTTTTCTCTCCTAAAGTTGCTTGCTTTAATTTGAACTTTTCTTACTGTTACATGTACACACAGAGTATAAAAAGGCACATTGTATGGCTGATGTTAATACTTGTATTATTTATCAGTTAAAGAAATGTGCACTTGCATCTTTCACTATTTCACTACAAGTTCCTAAGAGGGGCAACCTACAGTTATGCACATCTTATTGTTATGGGGGAAGACTGAGTTTTAAATGATATCTTGAAGTAAAAACTACCTTTGCTGAAACAAGAGTAGAATTTAATTTAATTTTTTTTTTTCTGGGAAAGTGGATTGTTGGGGAGGCAAACTGACAAGAGTAAGAGTAATGTCTAAATTGGGAGAAGCATGTTGTAGCATCTCAATTTCTGGATAGTTGTTGTTAGAATTGTTTAATTCTTGAAATCCTTAATGAATTTACAAAAGCACATGGTGACAGTTTGCCCAGAAAATGTGGGAATAGTTTCAATGGCTTGCACAGTACCTTTTTTGATCTTATGTTTCCTTTAAATTCATAAATATCGTATATCTCTAACACAATCTACCTCTGACTAGAGATGAGAATCAGAAGCAAACTGTATGTTGCAATAGCAAAAGCTTTACTAAATCAGGGAGATACTTATCTTCAGAAACAGTATTTACACTTAAATATTTTCTGAGTCCATGGCTGTTATGCAGTCTGATTTGACCAGTCTTCTCACTGAGCAGTGGCATATATGATTGCAAGCCACTATGAAATGAGCAGCTCTTCCTTCTGGATTAACTTTTCTTCTCCTAGGTGAATGTAGAAGAGGTTATTCTGTAAGTCTATTTAACAACTTCAACTGTTTGTTCAAAGAAAGATAAAGTTGCTGTGGGGCTTGCCTCAGAACTTGCACTGGTGCTGGATCACAAGAGATGACAAGTTTAAGAACTGGCCAATGTGTTGGTTAAAGTAGGATGTGCCCTGTGCCGTACAAGCTGACTGTTCTGAGAGCACCACAGGTGGCATTAGAGGCAGTAGAGGCAGTCTTGGGCTTTCCTGTCAAACTAAGAAGACCTAAAACATTTCTTTACATGTTACAAGCAGAAGGCTTTATAGTTTTTATAGTTTTGGAGTTTTTTGGCTATGCATCTAAATAGCTCTTCAAATTGCAATAAAAACTAATTGTCTCAACAAATCTAAATACTTGTTTTGTTTTTGTTTTTTTCTTTTCTAGGTTCTGTTGAAATAACGGAAGCAAATCTTGTAAGAGATGTTTTATATGTCTTCCAGGGAATAGATGGCAAAAACATCAAAATGTGCAATTCTGAAAATTGCTATAAAGTAGAGGGAAAGGTACTGTATGGTGACTTGTATTTAATGTGTGAGCAGAGAAGTATATAGGGGAAAAATAGCTGTGAGAAACATGTAAAAAAGTTAAAATATTTTTACAAGTCTATAGTCCCTCTGCCAAATGTTTTGTTTTGTGCTGGTTTTGATTGTTTTGTTGTTGGGGGTTGTTTTGTTAATACAGCAGAGTGGTTTCAACAGTAGTAGTTCAAAATCGATTGGGTAGATTAGATGCCAGAAAGTAAATGTAGCATTTCACAAGACGTGAATAGCCTCCCAGCTCCTAATCCAGTAGAAGGACTCTTAATTTCTGGCTTTGAGGACTTCTGTCGACATTTCTCCTTTTCAGTGTGTAAGAACTAATATAAGCAGATAAAGGCATTTAACTGCATTATTATTGAATTAAATTTAACAGCTTGAAAATGGATGGATAGAATGGATGCCAGCCACTTGATGTTACGGGCCTGATTACAATTATAAGTGATTCGATGCAGATTACTTAGGAAAGAAAGGACTGGTGGTAGAACTTAAGAAAGGCCTGATGCGAATTTGAATGAAGACATCAAATGGGGGACAAAAGAACGGGAGACTTTTCTTTAAGGTGGTGAGATGTTAAGCCTATCTGTAATTTAAAAAAACCCCAAGAGTGTGATTGAGTCAGCTGAGCCAAGAACAAAAAATGGCCCTAGTTGCTTTAGCGTCTTCACATTCAGTATTTAGACAGTACAGCTTCAGAGTTCAGTTTCTGCTAATTGTTTTTCATGTTCTTGTTCAGATGGAAAGATAATGCTTTCAATTTTTTCTTATATTAAAAACTTTCTACTATGCCAATATTACATAGTCCTTAAATGGCAGGGAAATTACTTTTGGGGCATTTCATACGCCAAGAGCATGGTAGACAGGTCTTAATCTTGATACCTGAGCTAATTTCCTTTTTTCCTTTATAATAGTAGCAAAAAGTGAAATGTATAGTTGTTCAACATTACTTTACAATGACATTACAGCTGCTTAATGGAGGGATAAATGGAAAAACTTGACTCTTGTTAAATAAGTTAAATCTTATTAATTGAAAGATTCTTAATCAATATCTGCCTGTTGGTGATGCAAAGTTTGTAATTTGTCAGCAGCTTCACTGAGTAAATTATATTCCATATATGAGTTGATACATGGCAAAAGAAGGGTAGCATAATATATTTATCTAGAGTAATGTGAAGAAAATTTAGTCAGTGATTACAAAATTGACAATGGGTTTCATTGGTTTTCTGTGTAGCTTTCATATCCAATAGGCTGGTTTAAGGTCAGAAGCTGTTTTACTTAGAACTTGTAATTCAATGAGTTTAAGTACTGACCGCAAGCCGGCTGAGTAATCTTTCCTGAGAACTTTGTCTTCAGTTATTTTTGTGAAGTCATTAACCCTCATTCTTCCTTACTTGTACTTGGTCTGAGCTACCAGAACCAGTGAAGATGAGATTATCTGACTCACCAGAGCTGCAGCTGCAACTTCTTCTGACAAACAAGGAAGGCCAAGACCATACCTCCTCTAGCTGTATTGACTGAACATTAAGCAAAATAGTAGTCAAGGCACATAGTTCTCCCTCAGCTAACACTCTCATTGTACACAGTCTGGGTTGTTGGGTTCTTTTTTTTCCAGAAAGAAACACACTCTCTAAGGTGCTATTCTTGCTGAATGTTTCTGAATCTTATTGTAAATATTAGATCTGGTGGTGACATTCAGCACTGAGTAAGATAGCAGCTTCTGATTTGATTGAAGACATACAAATGTAATAACACCAAGCCAACTTTGCTTGTTCCTTATTTAATTCCAGCGGATGTGTGTTGTGCTCAGTGTTTGCCAAGTACTCTGTACTTGCAGAATTCTAAATAGCTTTTTTGTCATCTCTTTGGTTTTAGCTGTGGGCAGGGTTTCTGTGTCCAATTATGCTTGTTTGGGCTGGAATTTACCCTACAGAAGTTGTTCAAGAAGTTAGAGCTGTACCTCTGTGGGTAAACAAGAGGGCCAGGGACAGAACTCTGGTCTTACAACCAAATGCTGCAGCCTGGGTGAAACTCAGACTGGTGTGGATAACACACTCTGACACTAATTGTTATCTTGGAGAATGCCTGTACTGTTAACTAAAATGTTTAATGAAGGAAATTGATTTCTAGTTCTTTGGCAACTTAACTTAGAACAGTTCCTTGTTTTGGTTTCAACTGTTGAAGCTGGCTGTCAGAGCTAAGATTGTCTGTTGAGGTGAGACGGTCCCAGCTGCTGTGGGCAAAAGTCAGTCTCTGCCTAGTGGTCTGTATGATCAGTCATATTGTTTGGGGATTTTTATTCAATGAAATTTTGAAGACTTGATGATAGTGTTTTTGAGTAATATGGTGAAAAATGGAAGAAGAAAATCTCAAGTAGGAAGTCTCTTATCTATTGGTAATTTAGAGGAAGAAATGTGCTGATTCAGATGAAGATTGTAGTGGTAGCTAAATAGGATGTTGGGACTAAGGCAGGCTTGCAATGTGAGTGAGATTCTAGAAGAAAACAAGAAACAGAGTAGAAGAGTTCAGAAGGACGTATGAAACTGTCTTGGTTTGGCAAGACAGGTATCTGCCAGGTAAAGCTGGAGTTTCCCTTGGAATGAAGAATGTAAAACCCCCCTTCCAAATTATTATAATTTTGCAATTAAGTGCTTTTCAGGCAAAGATTTGGGAATAGGAATAACAGTTCTTTACTAGAAATACTAAGAATACAAATGCAGTAGTACAAAAAACAAGCAAACAAAACAAACAGAAAATCCTAGAAATCCTGACAAAGTCAGAAATACAACCTGGCACCCTGTTGGTCAGGGTGTTGGAAGCAGTCCAAAGGAAGCCCTCCTGGAGTGCAGATGTAGTTCTGTTGGAGTAGAGATGGTCCTGTAGAAAAGGGTCCAGTAAGACCCTCACTGATGGCTCCAGTCTTCCTTCCGGGAATCCAGTGGAAAACCAGAATCTGGTCCCCATGTCTCAGTTTTTATCTGGGTAGGAACGGTTTGGCTCCTCCCACTGAGTGGAGCATCTCCCAATGGGAGGATGTGTCTTGTCATTGGTGAACCTTGATGACCCATTACCAGAAGATATCCTCTTGGAGGAGATAAGGAATACTGAGATGATGTAATATGTCATGTGATTGGTGAGCCTTAATGGCCCATTACCAGAAGATATCCCCTGAGAGTGGAAAGAGATAAGGAACACTGCCCCACCTGGTTTTAACAGCTGGCCCATTATCAGAAGGCAGCTGCCCCTCTCCCCCCTGGAGTTACAAGAGACAAAGAAAACACCTCCCCAACTGCTTTCAACAGATGGAATAGAATAAACATTTTTTGGTTACATAAACCAAGACAATAACTTATAAAAGCTGTACTTAACCTTGGAAGTTGGGTTTCACAAGTTTGTGTTTCTCATGCCTAGGCAGGCATTGGTTCATTTATTTTCTATTAAAGGTTTCTTTCACATGTAGCAGTAACTGGTTATTTTGTAAAAGCTTTTTCATTAGTTTCAGTCATTAACATCTCTGCTACAGCTCTCATATACTCAGTCTTGCTGATTGTCAGTATAAGATAAAGTCTGATATTACAACATGAAAATGCAGACTTCTTCCTTTTTCTGCAGACCATTTTGTTATTGCCATAATTACCTAAGGTAAAAGGAGTGTATGAATAATGTTACATTAAGATTTCCGAAAGAGAAGGTCTCTTGCCAGTAGTTTGTTGTTGCTGCCTTTTTAAAGTATGTGTGTATAAATATAATGCTAATTACATAGTTGTCTGCTTTTCTGCAGTATCTGAACTGTAGAATGTAAAATGAATTGTTTCTCAAACTGGCTTTTTTGGTCCTTTCCAAAAGAGGGACCTTTGTGAAGAAACAAGTATTGCTGTGGCATATTTGACTTAATTGCAAACTCATTTCTGTTAACTTTATAGGTAAGCTTGTCTAAATCTCTCCGAGATACTACAAGTAGACTTGCAGAGTTGGGGTGGCTACATAACAAAATAAGAAAATATACAGACCAGAGGAGTTTGGATCGTGCATTTGGACTTGTGGGACAGGTGGGTCAGCTAGAAAAAGCACTCTAACTACAATATTTGGTCTTGTTTGGCTAAGGAACTACTGAGTAAATGCAGTGCTAGAATGATGCATGAACTCTGGAGCTTGAATAATTCATCATTTGATTTACTCCTTTTGTGGATGCTGCATTCGATATGGGTGATAGTCAGCAGGCAAGGAAAGGGCATTTGCTCTTGCTGATCTTAAGAATTTGCCATTGCAATTTGTAGCTGGAAACACTCATAAATTCCTGTTCTTAAGCTCTTTTTTATAAAAATCAATATTTAAAATTTATTCATGCATGTTCATAAACATAAACATTTCTTAAATGGGATGATGTCATCCCTGAGGTAATTGATCACCAGTTCAGTTGTTAGTAACCTGTGCAGGAGACATTCTTGTCAGCTATTGTTGATGTTCACATGTTAGTACTGCACTAGCATACATAAAATGTAAGTAGTCCATTATCTTCTGCCCTTTCTTCTGAATACAGCATCAAAAGAATATTAATTTCTGTTTTTATAGGTTTCATCATCATGATTTATAGTCTACAGTAACTTCACTGCTGCTGTAATACCCAAAACCACATTTACTGCTAAGACATTCCTGTTTCCTCTCACTTGCTCCCTCTGTAAAACTGGATATTATCCCTTCTGAGTCGACAGAAATGTTATCCTTGCCTCTAGCCATAACATCCTACCTAATCTGCCAAGAAATTGAAGTGCTTCTCCCTTCAATCTAATTTTTCTTAAGAGGTCAGTAGAGACACTGTAGTGCTTCCTACTTTTCTAATGTTTTATTCTGTTCCATTCTGTCTCTTACTCTAAGTAACCCTTCTAGTTACGTATAAATAATTATTTTTCTTCTGGTCCAATGCTGATTTCCATGTTTTATATGGTAGTGCTACTATGTATGCATTTTCTTTGGATTCTCCCCCTTATATCTGAGTGAAGTTTTATTCTTTATCTAGAATTGTGCTTATTTTTGCTGTCTCTGGCTTTAATCTTCAAGTTTACAGAAAGGGGAGAACTTTATATCTTCAGGGAATTTAAATGTACAGTATCGTGGCTTCCATATGCAGGTTTCACATCCTGTGCAGAAAGCTGTGCAGTTAAGTTACCTGAATCTGCATAGCTTTAATGCTGCTAATTTTGCTTGAGGCAAGCACTTGTGTGCCTTTCTAGGACATAAGCGTACAAATAAAAACTTATATTCTACTTTTGCTGTCAGTGTCTGGGCACAGAGAGTATGCCTTCATGCTCTTCATAGCTTTTATAGCTGAGAATTTCAGGTGCTGCACACTGTGCATTAAGGAATTTAGCACAACAGTGTATATTGTTATAAAATATCTTTTGCTTAATGTTCTGAAAGAATGATTGTGTAAACCCCTGTTTAAACCAGATGTAGAATAAGATTCTGTCACCTCTTTTATTATGATTCTGGTGACTGGTTTTACCACACAAAATGTCAGGTATTAACATTAGAAGTAGAGATATACC
Source organism: Sylvia atricapilla (assembly GCF_009819655.1). Classification (NCBI taxonomy): domain Eukaryota; kingdom Metazoa; phylum Chordata; class Aves; order Passeriformes; family Sylviidae; genus Sylvia; species Sylvia atricapilla. Next base: position 90,033,098 of record NC_089141.1, read on the forward strand.
AATATATTAGACCTTGCTGATTAATATCTAAGTTTTACTTTGTCCTCAGAAAATAAGAAGAATAATCGGCAGTTAATTATAATTTAGCTTGTACTTTGGCATTTTGCCTATTTAGATCCAGTTGAGCTAGTGGGCATTTTAATTTTTTTCACTTGAACAAGCATTCTGTTTTCTTCCTCAATTCTCTTTTGCAGCAGACCAAATCAGAATTCTAGGATAATGTCCAGTTTTCCATAACAGTTTGGGAAGCAAAAGTCTCTGGTTTGTGACACAAGAATTGGTACTGTATGTAAATTTTAATTTGTAAAGCTTCTCTGAAAAATTTGTGACCAGTTAAATTCTAAATCCTTTTGACTACTAAATTATTAATGTTAGTGATAACTGTTCTTTCTTTTTGAGCAGAACAATACCTTTGATTGTTTTCTTAGAGGTTCTGCTCTGCCCTCTATCTTGGCAAGTGCCACTTTAATAGGTTCAAAAATTTACTGGAGAAGCAAGTGAGAAGAAATGAAGAGTGGAGTTACACATAAAAGAATTCCTTTTTGCCCTTCAGTATCCTCTGGAATAAAATAAATGTCAAATTTCTTTTCAATTTACAACGTTGAGTTGAAGAAAGGAACCTCCTTTCCTTTAAAAGGATACAATGGCAAGATTAATGACTTTTTTTTTTTCCTAGGCTTCTTAGCTGCTTAGCAGGAAAGAAGATTTATTTTCTCCTTATGCTTCTAGATATTATGTCTGCCTTTTACATACTCTAGTGAATAAACATTTCAAGGTTATGGATTCTTTCTACAAAGTTTTCCTTATTTTTTCCAAATTCTTTTGACTTTAATTTTAAAAGGTCTTTAAGGGAAAAGCCTGAGAAATTTTCTCATTAAAAAAAATGGATCAAAATGCATATCAAATTCATTAGCTGAGAGTTGGTTACAAAATTCTGAAGGATCTGTGTGTGTGCGTAGAGTATTCTTTCAAGAAACTAAATAAATGAAAAGCTTTTGGCCTTTTTGGGGGGGTTTTAAAGTCTTTTTTGCTTAGTCCCAAATTATTGAGCTGTATTTTTAGTTCTGTTTTGAAAAATGTGTTGCATGCATTTTTCTTGTTTGTATGTTAGGTTAAGACCATTGCAAAAGTAAAGCAAGATCTCCCCTAAACTCTGAACTGTGGAAAATATCACTAAACAAGTATTATTTCAGGAATTGTTTTTAAAATTTTTCTTGATTTTTTAAACAACCCAATGTAGCTGTGCTTAGAATTGTTTTATATAGAAGAGTTTTTGCTTTAGTTCCGGCCTGAATTAACTTCTGCACATTTTACAGATTTCTGAAGACAGACTTTGTGTTATTCATTTCTTCCATGTCAAGTGAAGAATCATATATAACTGTGAATTGATAAAAGGTCAAAAATTTAGAATACTTGATCTGGCACCGCTTACAGGGAGCATTTTTTTGAGCGTTGTGTTTTCTTGTTCATGTCATGTAGTCTGTACTGAAAATGTAATGATAGTTGCCTAACTTCTGTGTTCTGTTACAGGCCTTCCTGAAATTTAAATTCTATTGCTTCACTGCATACTGTAGCTTGCATGATTTTTTTTTTTTTTTTAAAAAAATCTTCAACTGGGTCATGTTGTAATTTGTACGTCCCTGTGCTAATTATTAATGTCATTACTGAAATGATCTATCTACTTGAAGAGTTACACTTGTCATAGTTTAATCTGTTGATAGAATTAAGGAAGTGAAAAACAAGATCACTTGATAATGTGTATGAATTCTTGGAAAAGGCATATGCAGCTCTTAGGGAAGCGCTTGAACTTACATTTCTCTCTGAGTTGGCTTTTATGCTGAAACTTGTAAAAAGATTCCCTTCAGGAAATTTCTGACTATGTTGGAAGTGTGGTGATAGAATTAAATCAGAAGGATTTCTCCTGATTACGTCTCTCTCTTTTTTTTTTTTTTTTTTTTTCTCCTTTATTTTTTTCTCTTTCCCTTAGAGTTTTTGTGCAGCCTTACATCAGGAACTTAAAGAATACTACCGACTTCTCTCTGTTTTACATTCTCAGGTAAGTTAAGTGGTATGTATTCAACTTTACTATTTTGTTCTATGTTATCTAAATATCTCCTAAAAAGGTAATACCTACCTATTCTGTTAGAATGTAAAGGATGTATAGCAGTTTCTGTTGACAGCGAACGTAATTCTCTGTTCTAACTTACAGTTCTTACTTCTTAAATGTATGTGCCCTTGAATATTTTTCTCTTAAGAACTCACTGGTACTTGATGTGTTGCATAAGCAAGGAATACAATGTGTATTTCTAAGTCTCTGTCCCTGTTTTGTATCCTTTTTGTCAGTTTCATCTTGCATAATATCTTTATCATTCGAATCCCAAACAGTGTCACACATCCTTGAGGAGAAAAAAGCAATCTGTGTTTCCAGCAGTGCATGATTCAGCAGCTAGTAATAACAATTTCAACTTTTTTTCTTTGTGGGGCAGTTTGTACATTTTTTTCTTGTCCCTTTGTATTCTGAGAGTAAAGATGTCTGTTCTGCAGATGTTTCAGCATTTTACTATTTTTGTGTAACATATAGACCAATTCAGTGCTGATAATCTTGCAGTTTTCCCACAAATGTTTGTAGGTATGTGCATCCAGATGCTGTCTCTAAAATAAAAATTAATATTATTCTTCTGCTTGCCTTTTTTAAGGGGTTTTCAAGGGGTTCATTACTTGTAAAGGTGAAAAATTTATCCTGAGAATTGACCTAAAGCTAAATTACACTGCCTTTTAAAATTGGATCTTCAATAAACTCTTTATAGTTCATCATAGGCATTTGTTAATGTTTTCAAAGCATCTGTTCCTTTTAACTCACTTGTAGTTCCTGAACGTTCTTGACTTTTAGAATGCCTGTTATATATACTTTTTGCTTGTTTTTCCTGTCTATTATCCAGTTATTCCCTTTATAATTACTTCTTGCTCTGTCCAAAATGTGTTTTCTCTCTTGGTTTGCTGGAGCTTTGATTTATTCTAACTTCTAAAACTTCTTGACCATTAAAATACTCATCTACTTTGAAATGCAGTTTTGTCTACCTTCCCTACTCCACCAAACCTTTCAAAAGAGATGAGTAGGGTGGGAGGGAAAGCCTGTAAGGAGAAAACAAAAGTTCTAGGGTTACTTATTTTCAAACTGCATTTGCCTTTGTGGTGGGTTGACCCTGGGCAGCAGCCAGGCACCCACCAAGCATTTTGCTCTCCTGTCTCTTGAGGAACGGGGAGAAAATAGAAGGAAGACAAAAAGACAAGTCAATCAAGTTAGTGACAGTTTAGAATGGAAAGCAAAAGCTGTGCGTGCAAGCAAAGCAAAGTAGGGAATTCATTCACTACTTTCCATCAGAATGCAGATGTCCAGCTGCTTCTGGCAACTAGGGCCTCAGGGCACTTAACACTTGCTTGGAAAGACATGCTCCATCACCACAAATGTCCCTATTTCCTTCTCCTTTCCCTGAGCTTTTTTTCTTGAGAAAGCTTTTTGTTCTTCGTAAGCTTGGAAATGGTTTTCCAGGATTAGTTGCCATCCCAAGGAATAAATTGAGTTTCACTGAGGTGTAGTTTTATGGCTTCTCCTTCTTGGAGAGAGGAGTGACATTTGCTTTCTCAGGGTCGTCACAAACCTCCTCAGATTGCTGTGTTGCAAAAATAATGGAGAGTGGCCTTGCAGTGACATTGGCCAGCTCCTTCCCTCAACACTTGTTGGTGCATCCCATCAGGTCCCATAGACTTCAGCATGTTCCATTTGTTTGGTATACCGCTGCCTGATCGTTCTCAGCTCAGTCTTCCTTGTTCCAGACTTCTCTTCTTATCTTGACATCTTGTGTCCCCAGCACCAAATCTTACTGAAATACCAAGGCAAAAAAGGCATTAAATACCTTAGCATTTTCCATTTTTCCTGTCACCCCTCGTCTAGCATCATTCAGTAGCTGGATACACATTTTTCCCAGTCTGACTTCTACTGCTATTCTTATTGTTGCTCTTCACAGTCCTTGCCAGATTTATCTTCAGTGTTAGAGTTCGTGAGTGCATTGAGCATGCTGATTAAATGCATTTTCATAGGGAACAGTCAGTACAGTGTCAGCAATGCTTTGCTGCAGCAACAGTCTGGAGTTTTTGGGGAATCTAGGTCCCTCAGCACCTAACTGAAGGGGTTCCCAGAGTCATGTTACGTTTAGATTTTCAGAAGCTTCTGGCAACATTTCTTCCCAAAGACATCAAAGAAAAGGAGATCCAGCAATGGAGGAGAGATTCTTCTGTGACTTGAAAGGTGGAAGGGCTTGAAGGTCACACTGCAGAATGGACAAACAATCTGTACCTTTTATCTTCTTGGAAACATGTAAAAAATTGACTTGAAATTGAGTGTATGTGGCATTCTTAGATGCAGGAGGTCATACAGCTTAGGAATTGTTAACTGCATTTCTAGAGAGCAGTACAGGCATACAACAACAAGAATCTTGTCAAAGGGTTCTATACTCTCTTTATAACTTTTTATTATGTCTTCAGAGCTTCCCCTGAGCATGTTTCTGTCCTTGAATGAGTAATCCTGAGCATACTGTCTACTATTCCATAAGCGTCTCTGGTCTTTTTCTTGCAGGTTGTTTTCACATTGTCAGCCCATTTAAAAATGCAGTTCCATGATGAAGATGTACCATGTCTTCCCTAAAGTCAAAGGGTGGCTCATGTATCTCTCTTATCATTGCTGATTTCCAAAAACACCAAAGAAAAATCCCAGACATGGACCCAGGAGCATTCGGAAGCAAATGAATTTAACTGGCTCTAAGACTGAACTTAATGTGGATGACACTAGTCTTAAAATTAACTAGTATGTTGCATTTGGCTAAAAAAAAATGTGCTAGATGGGAAAGCACAGAGTGGGTTGGTTGTCATATACCAGAAACAGCATCTTTTCTAAGAGATTATCTCCTTGTACAGTTCTAGGAGCTTGCTTCTGTATTCTTAAGTTGTGTTCTTGTCCTGCTTATTCCATCCGTACTTGTTTAAGATTTGCATTTGCAGCTTGGATGCAAATGTTTGACATTTATTTTCCATGGTGTTAGAAGAGTCATGGTAGTCACGTTATAATAGTTTTTTTTTTATTGTAGCTTTTAAAGTTTGGTGTTTTTCTTTTAATGTAGCTATTACTTATTCTCACTATAAGGCTTATATAAGTTCTGATGGCTTCTGGAGGAAGACATGGAACAGAATTTGTCCCATATTGAACTGCAGTAAGCTGCTTGTGCAGTAATACAAAGTTTACATCCTATGGCCTGCCTTTCCTTTCCTTTACTCTTTTTGAGTATCTCTTGTTGTCTTTCAGGATCTCTTCTTTCTTTTCCTTTGCTCTTCTTTCTTTTCATGACTATTACCTTGCTGTCTTTTTACTTTCTTGGTCTTTGTGCTTTGTCTGCCTTATTGCACTTACGTTTGTTTCTGTTTTTTCACCTGTGCTCAGGTCTCTGTTTCCGCTAAAAATTGACTCTGAGGTTTTGGCCCAGTGGTTTGATGAGAGAATACATAACACTGGGTATATTTCAAGCGCATTAGTAAAAATCTGACTTCAGAACAGACTGTGAAACCTGAGTTCTGCTTCAGTTTTGTTCTTTGACATGTCTTTCTGTTTCTGACTTGATCAGTTACAACTGGAAGATGATCAGGGCGTGAATTTGGGACTTGAGAGCAGTTTAACACTTCGCCGTCTTCTAGTCTGGACATATGACCCCAAAATAAGGTTGAAGACCCTTGCAGCACTTGTTGATCACTGTCAAGGTCTGTTTAACATTTATTTAATATTTCTGGGGATGCTGTATAACTTTTGAGTAGTTAGAGGTGGGTATCAATAATATTAGTGTTTGTTTGGACTTTTTTTTTTTTTTTAGAAAATTTCAATTAGGTAGTTCAGATTCTCTTTTAAAAACATGACAAATTATAGTGCTGTGTCAATACATTGACTTCTTACTTTTTTAAAACTAGAATATGGTCAAAGAATTCAGTTATAAGCATGCACTTTGCATATTATTTTCAGTTACTCAGTTGTCTTTCAGAGAATGGTACACTGAAAAAGCCCTACTAATACGTTATGAAATGGTTGGCTTAGCTTCTTCACTATGTATGAGTATTATGCAGTTTCTCTATATATGATGACATAGAGGTGTCATTAGCAACTTGTCTTCAGATACATGTGAAGCAACAAAACTTTGCAAACCTGCAAATATCATGATTTTATTGGCAATCCACAAGAAGATGCTGGGGGGAGTTGTGTTGGAGTTTACCAAAACTTTGGCCAGTAGCTGACTAAACTGACCAGTAACTGATGCTTCTCCCTGATGGTACTTCAGATTTGTGAGATTGTAGCCCTTTATAAAGAGCATCTTAGCAAAAAAAAAAAAAAAGCCTACAATACTTGCTTTACCTTGGTTATTGGAATTCATAGCAATTGTTTTTAAAATGGTCTTTACTTTTAAGAGATTCATGAAAATTTTCAGTTCCATGACCTCTGCTGCAAGGAAATGGTAAGCTGTGTAGGATGGCAGCAAAATCAAATATTCAATATTTATTAACTGAGTTTTTTTGACAGTCTCTTATTTTTCAATTGAAAGAAGGCAGGAGATATTACCTAATGGAACTATGGAGGCAACTGTAACCAAGAAACAGGAAAGCTGTGTTTGTGTGCGTGTATGCACACAGAATATCTGAGTGTGTCAAGTACAGGAGAGAAGGAAAACATTCTAAGCCTCTTTTATTGCTTCTCTGGAAGCATAACATCAACCTCTGTGTGTGATGCCTTGAATTTTGCATTCCTCTAAGCTATCATAGAGTAGAGAACTCTGCTTAATTCTTTAGTGAGATTATTAATTCATGCCTTAAAACCTAGGAATTCCCTGATAGCAATAAAAAAAAAAAAATCTACTTTTGCTACGTTTTCAAATTGATGACACATGGGTAGCTAAAAACAATGGCTGCTAAATTTAAATCCTGTACATATGGTTTTCTTTCAAATGTTTCTATTCCTCCCCCTTTCTTCTTACAGGGAGAAAAGGTGGTGAACTAGCCTCAGCAGTTCATGCCTATACTAAAACAGGAGATCCCTACATGCGATCTCTGGTTCAGCACATTCTTGGCCTAGTATCCCATCCTGTACTGAACTTCCTTTATCGCTGGATTTATGATGGAGAGCTGGAGGATACATACCATGAGGTAATGTATGTGCTACAGTCAATATTTCATCTCTTTGCTTTGTGGTGTGATAATCTGTGGGAAGCTTAGAGGAGAATTTGAAAAGTAGAGTATGATGAAAATGTATAACATGAGTAAGCAATACATACAAAAACAACCTGAAATATCACTCTCTTCATGAATTCTTCATGAGTTTGATATGTGCAGGTTGCGATGTGTTGTCTTCAACAAATCATACTTTGGGTGTGGTTAGTAGAGTCAGAATGGTGTATTGACAGTAGGTACTTGTTTCTGAAGGCAAAACAATTCCTCTGTATCTTTTCTTGCTTACTGTAACAACAGTGATGTATACAGAGTTCTTTGTTCAGAATGCAAGCCTTGTATTTGGAATGAAGCTCAGAATATTTTTCTCTGACTGTGTACTGTTATCCTTGATAAATAAGTTCAGTCTGTCAAATGTGGTAGAAGAGGTTTATGGTTCCAGAATAGAAACTCTAAGTTATTTCTTGTGACTTCTGTTCACAAGTTCCAGTAATTGTCCTTTTCATTCTTTGAAATATTTTTTATGCTTTTCTAAATTCTCTCAACACTTTCCTGTCTCTAACCAGTACAATCTTTTTAAACTCATTAGATTTTTTAAAAAAACCTTTTTTTGTTCCAACAAGCCAAAGAATAATTTTTTTAAAATTAGTTGAGTTCTTCTGATACAAATTGGAGTAATTTTACTCAAGAGTCAAATATGCTGTCTTGGAATGTCCTTATTTTGGTCAAAATTTAAGTGAGTGACAGCTGATCTTTAAGGTCAGAATTGTGTAAAATGTCTATGAATCTCTTTTTAGAAGTGTAAAATAGACTCCTTTTTTCCCAGATACTCCCCAGATACAATGTTTTGTCTTTTTTGGATTTTATGTAGTTTGTTAGCTCTAACCTCTGCATGTGCACTGGAATGCACATGTTCTTGAGAACACTGGAGTGTTCTTAATACTGAAAATTATTGTTGGATGTGTTGTACTGAAAGCTGTAATTTTCATCTGATAGGCAGTTTTGAACAAAGACAATTAGTCATTCCTGGGGAAAGTGGTATTTGGAGGCAGTGAAGAAAGTTCATGTCCAGAAAATGGGTGTATTGTTGGACAGGATGAAGATGTAATCCATCCAAATTTCACTTCAACAAAATTAATAAAATGCTTTAGATTTTTACAAACGAGAATTTCTCTTGGATAGAATTGAGAGACTATAGCATTTGATCACTGTATCAGCTGCAAAATTTTGGGGAGCTTTTGGTTTCCTTGTGGTTTTTTTTCCTCTGCGTCTGTTAAAATAAGAGGAGTATTACGTGGAACTATAGGTTAGAGCTTACATTAATTTTTTGCTTTTAATTTTTATTTCAATCCTCAGTTTTTTGTAGCTTCAGATCCTACAGTTAAAACTGATCGGTTGTGGCATGACAAATACACTTTGAGGAAATCGATGATCCCATCTTTTATTACAATGGAGCAATCAAAAAAGGTACAAATCTAAAAGTTAATCTTCTGGTGATTTGTTTGCCCTGTGCTGCTGCTTAAATTTCTTTTGAGAAAATAGAGGCCAAATTTAACAAAAAATAATAATCTCAGGAATTTTAGACTTGTTTGATGAGAAAGGCTATAAGGCTGTTTCTCCTTTCCTTCCTCTAATTGTTAAACTTTGAGGAGATCTCAAGTAGGGGGAAAATAAGTTTTTGCTTAAAACCTTTTCATATTAGCATTGCTATTCTCAATTGCGATGATTGGGATTGTGAAACTAAGAGCACAGAAAGATGACAAAATACCTTGTCCTGGTGGTTGTGGATGGCTTCTTTGTTTGGTATGTTGGTTTTTTTTCTTATAAGCAAAGCACTTTTTTAAAAATCCCTTTTTGTTCAGGTCCTTTTAATAGGAAAATCCATAAACTTCTTGCATCAAGTTTGTCATGATCAAACTCCATCTACAAAGATGATTGCTGTTGCAAAATCTACAGAATCTTCAAAAGATGGTACAGTATTAATATTATTCAGTATCTCTCCTTTGAACTGACCTCCCATAGTATACATGGCTTAGACTGTTAACTCACTTTATGGATAGTGGGCTGGAAAGGAGTACAAAAATCCCATCTGCCCTAAAATATGGATAATTTAATGGATACTTTTTGTTACAAAAAATGCATGTTGATGCAAGTGTATAATTTTCTTAATTTGATAGGTTTGCTGGATGATTGTTAATGTACTGAATTTGTGAATGAAACCATTAAAAAAAAAAAAAGTCTGCCTTCAGCTGCTTCAGCTGGAGTAGGAGCAGGGATATTCTTGAGCACTGCAATAAGAATTTAGTATGTTTGACTTCTCATCAAATATACTCCATCATACAACTCCATAATACTGAGTTAGTTTTGTGGTTGAAAAATAAAAATACTCAGTTAGCTTTAAATAAAGAGAATAAGCAATAAAAACAGAACAGAAGCCTTTCAAGCCTTTCTGTAAATGTGCTATATCAATATGTCAAAAATAACTATTTGGAAGGTTAGTATTTAAATTATTTATTTAATTATTTAAAATTGGGATTGCCAGCTGGTGAGCATGGAACCAAAACTTAACTATTAGAATTCCTTCAGGTTATTTTGTTTCATTTAGAATAGATCCCAGTTTTAATGAACGAGAGCTTATATACCATTTGTGGTTATTTTTTGGTGGCATCTTTGTTGCAATGAAATCAACATTGTTATGATGAAAGATAGCAAATAGTAAACATCTAAACCAAGGAGACTCCATGTCTAAATACTAAGCAAAGAATGTGTAGGATGCTGCTACATCTCAGAGGAAGGACAGATTGCTGCATTCGAGTGGAAGTGGTTTTTGCTACTGTAACTTCTTTTGATGACTTGTTTAATATACTTGTTGAGATATCACTGGTGTAAGTTTTCTGATGCCAACCATCTAAATATTTTTCTATGAAATTCTTGTTTTTGAAGAACATACTTAACACTATATAACATAATATTGCTTATATGTAACTTTAAAGCTTGTGTATGTGGGTTTGTTTGGTTTAGATTTGTTGGGTTTTTTTGCCTCCAGATAACCTTGGATTAGTTTTAATATTAACTCTTCTGTGTGGACTTCTGGCATGAGTACCTCCATAAAAAATGTTCTAGTAATAAAAGCCTATTCATATCTGGAAGAATATGTCTTCTAATAATGTGATTTTTGTACCATGTTCAGTGCTTGCTTAGTCAAAGATAAGCCTAAAGTGCAGAAAAGGGTCAGGGTTAAGTGAATAAGGGCTGTATTTGAACAATCGTCTTGCCAGCTACTCCTGGGAAAAGGGAAAAAAACATTCTTTGGCTGCACTACTTTCACCACTTTCTCCAGCGTTTATGGTCATGCTTTTCCAATATTTCTTTGAATTTGCAGTTGTTTCTCTCTCTTCATGATTGAATGGAAGATCTGCACAAATACCTGTTTCTATTATGTAGGGGATGAGAGCTTCAAAGCACCTACATTATCTTAAGTGCTGAGAATAACTATTTGAGACAAAAGTGTAGTTTTAGAAATAAGTTACTCTATCTGCAGTGTGCTGAAGGTGTGCTGAACTTACAGTTGGCAGCCTAAATACCTCATGCTATTGAATTGCTTTAATTCTGCATGAAACTGCATTTGTGTTTAGGGCATTTAACCCCTTTAATCCTGAAAGAACATTCTATGTCAGGGACATTGGAAATGCTTCCTTTTGTGCTTGTTTGTGCCATCTAACAATATCCTGAAAGTCCCTTTAGATAATTACTTATTATTAAGATCATGGAAAACTAGGATGCCAGCCTGAGTTCTGGATGCTTTTTCTCATATCAAATCTGAATATTTCGCGGATTTGGCTGTATTATTCATTTCTTTCATTTGCTTTGGAACCTTAACTATCATGTTTCCCCAGTTTCCTTTTGATGCTGAAGTAATGATGGTGTGGAAAACTGAACATGAATTAAAACAAAGAAGTCTGACATAACTGTGTAGAAGTTGATGGGGAATTGTAGTACTTGGGAGAGAGGAACAGTAAAAAAGGCCAATAAAGTGACCTCAGCTCCAACACGTAGCTGTCTCCAACATGTAGCTGCCTGTAGTTTGAGGACTTCTGGACTAGGAATGACACTATATTCAGTAGCAGCTCATGCACCTGCCTGTCAGTGCTTTTAGTCTGACGCTTTCTTTATCCATTTCTGGCTTTTCAGTGTTCTGAGATAATTTTGCACAGTTTTCAAAACTTGTGCTTTGGCCTTGTGTTTGTAGATGTAAACAACCTTTTTAGCAGTTTTGCGTGTTAGATAGGATTGTGCTGTGTTTTGTCTGTGCTGGAGGCTGTGTGTCTTATGCAGAGGTGGTGCATTACAGCTACATATGTAAAATTGACTTTCCAGTCTGAAGTGAAGGGCTGTGGCCAGGTTACTTCCTTCAAGGCAAGAGGATCAGTATTAAGGAAAGGGGAAGGCTGCTTTTTCTGCTTGAGATAGTAAGAAGCTGAGACTGTATCTCAGAGCTACTGCTTAGACATGCTCACCTCTGTGTAAGTGGAGACAGGACCAGCATGCCTGACATGGTGGACTGGCCATAGACAAGCCAGTGCTAGTGCCTTGGGCCAGTGCTAGTGCCGTGGGCCAGTGCTAGGTCCAGACTCTGAGTCCTGGGGCTGAAGAGATTAGCTAATAACTCTTTCTGGGTTGGCTTGTTCACTCTCTTGTTTTGCCCTGTAAGTCTTGCAGCATCTTGAGAGAAGGCACTTGCACTTACTGCAGGATGTTTTAATTTCACGTCCTTAAGGCTGATGTGTGTTACTTGACTAAATAGTATTTCCCTAGTCTAGACATTTTAAATACAGCATTGTATTATAAAAGCGCATCTCTTTGACATCTTTTGCACTTTTTGTGACAATGGAGAGTTTAATTGGTTACTGAATGACAGTTTGGAAACCTCCAGGAACGTCAGTGAGCCAGACATTTAGGCTTCTCTTCTTAAAGAGTGACTTCTTCATTAGATCCACTGCTTTTTTCTTCAATTCATAAGTATTTTATTAACTGAATAGTTAAAGTGGGAGTATATCCTTTAATGCTGAAGAAGGTCTGAATTTATGATAGCTGGCAATCCAGTATTTGGAGTATGGCTCTGTGGTTGCCTGAAGAGGAGGCCACAGTTCTTGCTATCTCATAACAGTTTTACTGGAGTCCCTTTCTCTGTGAAATTTTAGTTGTAGAAAACAGTGAAATAAACTTCCTACTACTATCTACTGCTTCCTGCTTTCTGTCCCTAAATTGCTATGCATGAAAGATGGAGAGAAAATATCAGGTTGCTGGCTGTTCCCCAGGTAACGCGAGCATATTCCCTTTTCTCTCATTCTCTTATCTATGGAAACTCTCTTCTGCTGAGTGTTTTAACATTCTGATTCTTCGATTTATTTTTCCCAGCACCCTTAGAAAGAAGTGCCTTCTGATTTAGAATCTGCCCAACAAAGATTTTTCCTAATTCTGCGCTTTTTGATCTCCATAAACTATTTGATTTGTAAACTACAGTATTTCAGCAAGCTTAAAAATCCCCAACTTATACATAAAAAGTGACATAACATGAGCTTCTACTGGAAAGTACAATCTGGGCACAGATTAAACAGAATATTGTTGAAGTATAGGCTGCTTTAGACTTGCTTTTGCTTTGGCTATGGCAAATGTATAACACAGTGGATCAGAAGAAATGGCAGTTTTTCTGTTTTGTGTGTTTCAACTCCAAAGCTTGTTTGACACAGTTTTTGAAAACTACTAATTTAATTTTATTTTTATTTTCTTTTAGCTGCTGATTTGTTCACAGATCTGGAAAATGCATTTCAAGAGAAAATTGATGCAGCTTATTTTGAAACCAGCAAATACCTGCTGGATGTTCTCAATAAGAAGTACAATTTGCTGGAACACATGCAGGCCATGAGGCGCTACTTGTTACTTGGTCAAGGAGACTTCATTAGGCATTTAATGGACTTGCTCAAGTAAGACAATAGGAAGGGTAATTATGTTGAATTTCTGATGATTCTGTGCATGATCAGCACAGAAACTGTTTTGCTTTTTGAAGAGGACTCTCTAAGTACCTTGTTCAATTAAATCTTAGAGTAGTAACTTTAAATTCTATTTGGGGTTTAATTTCTTTGACCCTGAAGCTTAAAATTTCTTCTTCCATTTTGATAAGAAGTACATACTGTACCAGTTGACAAAGTCTTGAGAAGTAGTACTAATACAGATATCTTCGTGTTGGCCCTGTGACAGCCTCAAGGATGTTGGCATTTCTCTTGGTTCTGCAGCAGGTTTAAGCAGAAGAGTTCTGCTCTTGATGCCACTGATTAGCTTGGCTGTAATTATTAGGCCTCTATATTTGAGATGCAAAACACTGTATTAAAACCCTTCAATGCAATTTTAAAAACCTAATTGATTCCACTGGCTTCTATTTCAAGCACTCAGATGCACCCACAGCTCCTGATTCCAGTTCTTAAAGAGTACTTGCAAGCCCACTTTTACATGCTGGTGCTCCTGATGTAACTTCTTCAATCAGAAGCATTGGCTTGCAAAGCTTTTCTTTGATCTATAAGGCAGGCTTTGTAATAAAGCTTTCATTAACTTGTTTGTAAATCAAAATCAACAGTACATGGCCACGCTTTTTATTGTGAAGCAGAATGAGGTTGGTTTGTAGAGTCAGTATTACATTTGAGGCAGAAACAGTAAGAGGCTTTCCATATTCTAAGGGAGAGAGGGATACTACAAGAGTTGCACATTGCAACCCTTTGGAAAGTTACATAGAGGGGGTGGGTTTCTGTGTTTTTGCCAGCACTTCTGAACCTGTGAGATGGCTATCAGTAAGTTTCTCAAAACTGAAGTGGAATTATTGGTTTGATGTGCTAATGATGTAATCTGCCTCATTTAAGATGTCAATGCAACTCAAATTACAGGCTAGCTAAACTAGCAGTCCTGGTAACTTCAAATTTCTAGTGTTAAATGAGGGTTAAGTTACTCCTCATGCTAATATTCAGGAGTGTAGCTGCACATGAATAGGAATATTCTGTTCATACTCTGTGCAAATATTTTGCTCACTGATTTTCTTCATGATTAAGTCTGAAAGAGTAATATGAGAAGTTTTGAATGTCTGTTAGAAAAGGGTTTTGCTGTGTGCTGAAGTTACTACTGAATTGCTGCTGCAGAGTAATTCAGTAATGTGCTATGGCTGTTTCATAACTACCAGGCCAGAGCTTGCACGACCAGCTACGACCTTATATCAGCATAATCTGACTGGAATCCTGGAAACAGCGGTGAGGGCCACGAACGCCCAGTTCGATAATCCTGAGATTCTCAAGCGATTGGATGTTCGACTTCTGGAGGTCTGTTGCATCATGGTGACTCTGACCTGAAACATACCTTTGTTTGTATGTATACATGCAGACATCTATATGAAACAAAATTTTTGTGTGTGAGTACGTTTCCCCCCTTCCTTTCCACTGAAGTTTACTTTGAGTAATACAAGGATCATTTAGTAAGCTGTCTTCTTTTTACTTTCCCTGTCTATTGTCTATTTGTATTTCAAGATGTGGATTTACAGCCATTGGCAATACAAGGTTGAATATTTGGGGCCTAACAGAAATTGATGTTGGTGGCCCTGATTTGAGGTTCTCCTAACTGCTCTTAATGCTATTGCTCTTACAAGATTTGGGGCAGGAAAGGGCAGGTTGGCATGTGTGCCTCCCTCTTGCCTCTAGTTAAAAAAGGAAAAGGAATGAAAGCACATTTCTTGGAAGAGGCCTGTGTTTAGAAACTTGAGTCAATTTGAAAGCTTCAGTCTCTGAGGTGAGACTTCAGTGATGAGCTATAGCATCTGAAATAAGTCTTTCAGATGCCAAAGACATTTTTTCTTACCTTTATTTTCCTTTACTAGGTACACTGGAGATACACTGATGTTGCAAACATCAGTATTTGTGTGAAATCATACTTACGCTTATATAAAAGGGTTTGACCAATTTTTGCCTAATTGCTACTTTCAACAAGAAACTCCTGTATCTTTTGTTGATGTGGATGCTTGTTTGCTCATAGGTCCTTCAGAATGAAAGAATAAGCAAGTAATGCTTGTCTTCAGCTTTGGTATGCTCTGACTATACCCTGATGGTAGCATATCTTTTTAATACAGGTATCTCCTGGGGACACTGGATGGGATGTCTTCAGCTTGGACTATCACGTTGATGGGCCAATAGCAACGGTAATGTCATACACTGTTGGCTCTGAATGTGTTTTGGGTGCTGAATTAAATTGCTAAATGTTTTTTTTTTAATTGAAGTAACCTTTTCTTTGTTCTGGAGTGTGAAATCAGAGATTTCTTATTTTGCATCTAGGATGTAGCCGCTGTATAAACAGTTAAGCAGAAGTCTCAGTTCTTACCAGCTAACTGTGACTGCTGAAAAGCTACATTTAAAACAATCATTACTGAAAAGCAGTAATTCATTTGTTTCAGCACAGTTTTTAGCAAGTACTTAATAAATTGAGTGGCCCTATTCTTTGATAATTGCTAGTGCGTAGGTACTAATTTGGGAAAATTTGCAAGGAACTGAAGAATGTCTTTATGGAGAACTTATTTATGCTGTCTAAATGACATTTCATAGGTAGTTGCACTGTGTATCAGAATGTATTTAGCCTCTATAAAGAACTTCCTTTTTGAGCAGGACAAACTGAGTCTGACCAGCAGAAGGAGTTTTCATATTCAGCTTTAAAAGAGGCTTAGGCTTTTTAATGTTCACCCTTCTTACACTTCCAGCAGTGCTCTCTGTCTACTTGAATGCTAGGTAACTGTTCAGCCCTCAAGGGAGGGCCTTGCCAAAACCTCTGGGATTTCCAGTAAGCTTTTTTTTTAAACTTTTTTTTTTTTTTTTACAATATTTACCAATAAACTGCATGGATGAGGTAAGATGGATTGTGAAGAGGTCCTTGGTACTAAAGGACATATGGTTTATCTATTAATTTGTACTGTATTTTCTTTGTTTTGTAGGTATTTACACGTGAGTGCATGAGCCACTATCTAAGAGTATTTAATTTCCTTTGGAGAGCAAAGAGAATGGAGTATATTCTTACTGATATATGGAAAGGGCACATGTGCAATGCAAAGCTTCTGAAAAGTATGCCAGGTGAGAGTTGTCCTTGTAAAATGGATATAGATGTCTGCATCTTATTTTAAACTGTGTTAGGGGGGAACGAAGTGTCTGATGAATGATGGTCAGATTAATTTTGTGTTTTGGTGCTTGTCTTGACTAGCTGTTTAATGGTAGATGATGGTGATGATGATGATGAAGGTAAAATAACATAATTGTAAATGGAAGTTTCTTATCTGTTGTTTTACTTAATCCTTGGTCTCTGTCTTGAAAAGTTGCACTAACATAAGTATCTTTATGCTGGCCAAGTTGTGAGACTGTAGCTCTTCCAATCTCTTTGTATTCATCTTCCTTGATGTCTTATTTGTACCCCATGTCTCCCTCTTTCTTATGCTGTCTGTTAACTATTAAGCCTCATACATGCAGAGTTCTGAATTTACTAGTTTTACCTTCCCTTATTCCCTCTGGTTTTGTTTAGCTAAGAACAGAAGAGGCTAAGAAGAAAAGTGTGTTTGAGAAAAAGTAGGAAAGCTCTGAAATGTAGTGCCTCTGGTGTATGTTTCATGGACTGGGACTTTTTGATCCTATTTCTCAGCTAGAGAATATAGCCATATTTGTGAGCATCTGTAGTTGGCTCACTTTTGATTTTTTTTTTTAATCTATCTATGTTTCTTTCAATAAAAAATAAGTGTTGAGAGTTATGCTTCTTTATGGCATAGTAATACTTAGAAATTTCTTATTTCATAATCAAGAGTTTTTGATGGATGGGAGAGGACATCTGGCTTCAGAAGGTCACTGCTGCTTCCATTTAAGATTAGTGGCTGTGTTATGAAGTATTCAATTTGGTGAAAAAAAAATGTACCAAGCTGGTTTGTTGGCTGTGCTTGTCCTTGCAGTCTTTAACATGCCATCTCTTTGGATTTTTTACAGAGCTCTCTGGGGTGCTCCATCAGTGTCACGTTCTGGCATCAGAAATGGTCCATTTCATTCATCAAATGCAGTATTACATTACATTTGAGGTATAACTCTACCCACTCAATTAGTTACTTAGAAAATGAAGCACTTGTAATATTCTGTATGTATTTTGTGTCTTAAATTTCAAAGAGCTTGTCATCTAGCAAATCAAAACAGCCCAATCCTGTATCCTTACTCCAGGTGCTTGAATGTTCATGGGATGAACTCTGGAACAAGGTCCAACAAGCACAGGACTTGGATCACATCATTGCAGCTCATGAAGTTTTTCTGGACACAATCATAGCTCGGTGCTTGCTGGATAGTGACTCCAGGGTAAGTCTGGAGTTTGCATGAAACTTTGTTCTCCTTTGCATGAAATTGTAACTTTATGATCTTGGCATAAATTCCAGGAATGACCTTCTTTAACATTGTAGGAGCAAAGGGAAAAGTAATTTTTATTCCTCTGATTTAAGATTTTATAGTGATAGGTTCTGTACCTACTGCCCAGACATAGTGAGACATGTTGGATGAAACTTGCTGTAGTGTGGGCCACAGCTAAGAGCCTGTGTGATCATGGAGCGAGTGACTTAGGGCTTTGCAGAACAGTCTCTCCAGCTGTGTAAAAAGGATCTTTTCCTTTTCCAGAGAAGGCTGATAACTTAAAACTTTAAGTTTTAACTTTATGTGCTGTACAGCTGTTGAATTGTTTTGTTGCCTGTTTCACAGGTACTTCTCAACCAGCTTCGTGCAGTTTTTGACCAGATCATTGAGCTCCAGAATGCTCAAGATGCAATGTACAGAGCTGCTCTGGAGGAGCTGCAGCTGAGGTTGCAATTTGAAGAGAGGAAAAAACAGCGTGAGCTTGAGGTACAATAAGGATATTTCTAGAATGTAAAAATGAATTGAGGATTTTAGATACCATGTAGACGTACAGTAAAAATGAAAAATGTAATTGGGACAGATGTAAAAGTCATCAGCAGTTGCTAGTGACTTCAAGCAAAATTGTTGAGTGGTGGTTTAAATTTTTGTCTTACCCAAAATCTGACTTTATTTCTCTAGTGGACTTTGGAGGATGAGAATTTTAGGGTTCTTTTAGATGAAGTAAATGAAACTTTTGCAAAAAATGCTGTAGTTCCATGTCTGCCTCCCTGCTGCGAGACTGACATGCAGTGTTGGTGTGAGATTTGCCTTGCTAGTAAACCTAGCTTTTTATGTGGTATGCAACCACCAAAGGGAGGTCTGATAGTTTCCATATTGGAGGCTCTGTGTCTGACTTTCTATGGCAATGGTTGGTGTTTATAAAGCTGATGTAGTTGGGCAGAAGGTGGCCCGGTTAGTAACTTGAATCATGTGATGCTTCACCTCTTGACTTGTTTGATTTCTGTGTAGGGCAAGTGGGGTGTAACTGCGTCAGAAGAAGAGGAAGAGAACAAGAGGATGAAAGAATTTCAAGACTCAATACCTAAAATGTGCTCACAGCTGCGAATACTCACTCACTTTTACCAGGTGCCTCTTGAATTATGTTTTTCTAAAACATGCTGAGCTTTGTGTAGAAATGTATTTCAAATATTGAGTAGGTGTAACTTCTGTATTCATGTGTGTGCAGTTGGAGCTAGGTCTTTGTTTTTTTCCTTCTTTTCTTATAAGCCTGTGTTCACTGTTTCATAGTAATCAAAGTTTTGTGATCATTTATGTTCCCCTGACAAAGGAGAGGAGTTGTTTCATGTAAGTTGTTTTCTTCCTCCAGTAGTGAAAGTAATAGCATTTGTTTGGTATAGTCTGAGGGGGGAAAAAAGATAGAATTCCTTTTGCATTCTACTTTTTCCTCACAGTCTTTGCAAGTCATAACAGTCTATTAAAGACTGCAGAAAGTTTCTTATTAAGGGCCTAACACTTATTTTTAAGCTCACTGGAGTGGGCAGTGGATAAGATGTTTTGGGGAACATGGGCAGGCTATCTTCTGTAAAAATTTATTTATTTTTTTGTCTTTATTATATCTGATAAACTACCATTCTCCAGAAAAATGAGCCTAAGTCTTAAAGTGTAGGTTGTAAATAAATTGTTGTTTATGTGCTCTGCAAGATTGCAACAAGTTGACCATATAGGTTTTGCCTGCTTGGACTGTAGTCATGCTGAGCCCTACTATTGATTTTCCACACAGGATTTCCCTGGCCAGCATTGGTCATTTTTGGAAGTAATGGAGTGGTCTAGATATGGGCATGTTTTTGTTAATATTTATGGAGATTAGGAATGAGCTCTTCAAGTAAATCTTCCCATCTTCTCAAAGTCCTCTCCTTTCCTGTGTCCTGCAAGGCTCCTGCAGTCACATAGCTAGGAGAGAGCCAAATGGGAAGACGGGATGCAGAAGTGTGCCTCTCACATGCCAAGTGCAAATCCCTCCCCTAATTGCTCCAAGTGCAGAGTCCAGCTGGGTCTGCAGCACTGACTGCCCTCCTGGGCGCATGGTTTGCTGTTCTGGGCTGCCCCGTACTGCTCTACAACCCACATCAAATGGGTATGTTTGAAACGAGCAGTGCTCTAATGCTGGGCTGGATGGCATGGTACCTACAACATGGACTCAAGACGAGGTCTCCTGTTGGCACAAGTCCATCCATCCTGAATCCATCCATCCCAAGGCAGTGGCACACAGAGGCAGCTGCTCTGCAGCTTGGGAGCCTTCAGGCAGATGGAGTGTGCCAGCAGGGCACAGGGATTGGGGAGCATACTTTAAAAGACCAAGTGTATTTGTGCTGGAGACTCTGGTATGCGTGGCAAATATTTGAAAAATAAAAAAGCTCTGGGTTTTTGCAGAAAGTTAACAAATCAATATGCTGGGTTCATTCTGTTGGATATGAACCCTTGTGCTTGCCATTTCCCAGATTCTCTCTGCCCGTTTACCAGGTCTGTGCACCACCTGATATTCCTGTGCAAAACACACCAAGGGTGTTTTCTCAGCTGCCTCTTGGGTTTTTCTTTCCCCTTCAGGGCATCGTCCAGCAGTTCCTGGTCCTGCTGACCACCAGCTCTGACGAGAGCCTTCGGTTCCTGAGCTTTCGGCTGGACTTCAACGAGCACTACAAGGCCAGGGAGCCGCGGCTGCGCGTGTCGCTGGGCACGCGGGGCAGGCGCAGCTCCCACGTGTGACACGGCTGCCGAGGGGACAGCGCGGAGCGGGGTGACATCGGGCAGCCAGACTGCGTCACCCGGGCCTCCAGTGCTGCAGGCCGCGTGTCCCCGCTCAGTGACTGTGTGACACTGGATAGCAGGAAGCAAAAAAAGCAGGGTTTTTTACACTGATGTTTCTAGAATTACCGGACTGTATGGGCTGATTGAACCTCATCCAATCAACTTGGTAAACCATCCTTTTAAACAAGCGCCAATTTTATTTGAAGCTTTCTGAGCTTTTTCCACTGTAACTTGGGTCTGTGTCAAAGAAATCACATGTTCTTTTGTTATAGAAAGCACCATTTCCTTTTTTAAAAAGAAAATAAGAGGGTTATTTTTTCTATATGTACTTGTTCTATTTGAAGAGAGCTTTTGTTAAAGCCAACAGATCAGGACCCAGACCTATTGTCCTTGTTAAGAAGCTATACAGCATTTCATTATGCTGATTTTCCGTGTTGTGATGTGTTTGACTGTGTGACAGACTTTGTATCAGGAGACATAAAGTTATATTTAATTTTTTGTTGTTGTTTTCAAAGTTAAAAACCTGGAATAAAAATATAGTGGGGAAATTTTATGGTTACTGTACAGGAGCAAACTACAAAAGCAGAGTAAGGAGTGTATCTGTTGCACACAAGATCTAAAAATGAGGTCAAAGCCTCAGTACTGAAGGAAGGTGTTGGTTAAGCTTGAATACTTAATGTTCAAAATCAAATATGTAGAAACAAACTGACTTGGCTAATGTTGAATTCATTGTCTTCTCTTTTCCTATTTTTTTCATTGTAAATATTTATATATATTACTGTCCAGATGTTGGGGAGAGGGGGATTCTTCTTTTGCAAAGTTGTCATTATATCAGGTCATTTATTATGTTCCACAAGCGCGAGCTTAGAAAAATAAAAAGACAATTATCTTTCACACACGTGTGTTGCTTTTTGCAAATGAAAGTTTATGAATTTTTCACAGGTTAAGAAAAGAGAAGCTTCCAGTTAGAAGCGTATTGATTTATAGAACCCTTCCCATTGAAGGATTTGGTACTAGTCTTACTTGCACTGAGAGTTGTGTGTGGTTCATTAATTAACAATTACCCTCAGATCAACCAGGTCTGTGGCCTTTTTTGCCTTTTGCTCTCATTCTGCTTGAACCCTTGGGAGTCAAAGGCACCTACCAGGCCATGCAGGTAAGGCTGCTTTGAGTCATCATGGCAGTGAGCTCTGGATGGAAACCATATGCTGATTTGCAGCCCTGGACTAGCTGGTTCACTCTCTCTACACCTGGATTCCTATTGTGCAGGCCTCAGAATCGTTGCTTTTGTTAAAACATGTAAGGCTTTTCACCCTGTGCCCTGCTGGTGCGGGTGCTGTCACTGGGTGTAGAGTGCAGGCAGCATTTTGGCTGTGAGCAAGGATGGACTCTGTGAGCCAAGGGAAAGCTGAAGGATGCTGAGCTTGACGTCATAAGGTCGTGGATCATTGACAGGCAGGAGTAACTCAGTTTTTGCCAGTGTGGTGGGTGCAAATTGTTGTCAAGTCTGTAAGAACAGCAAAGATTATTTGATTGTGTTTTGATCAAGACTTAGAAAACAAATTTGCTGCACAAACACTCTTTTGGACACTGGGTTTAGAGATGTGTTGCATTATCACACCACTAGACAAGTCAGAGGCCAGAGAAGCAGCACCGATGTTGAACTAGAGGACAAGTTCCCGAGGAAGGTTAAATTCTCTTTGCTCCTAAAATGAATCCAGCGGTCTCCAGGAACCTCTCAGTAGTGGCCAACTGGAAATGATCATTTTGAGGTGATTATACAGCAACCTGTTGATCTGGGAAAAGTCTTCACTGCTGCAGGAGTTACCCTGACTGCCAGGCTGAGTGGGCCAGTGGGGACCTGCTATTGTCCCCATGTTTTTTCTGGGTGGACACCAGTCTCTTACCCTCTAACTTGGCAGCTGGTATGTTTATTTCACGTAACTTTTATTTCAACTTACACTTCAACTTTCCTTGTGACAACCTCACCTTTGTTGGAAACTCCTCTAACAAGTGGGAGAGAAATGATCTTACATTTCATTTGGGCACAAAGACCCATATTGAATTCTACATGAATGCACACAGTGACAGGCTCCTGCTGCTGTGGCTACACAAGTGGCTTTCCTTGCAGTGGGTGGCAGCAGCACCATTAAGGTACATTTCTGAGAAGAAATGTGAGAGATTTTCACTTCTTTATTTTTCAACACTGAAGGTATATACTGCAGTCAGTGTTAAAGAATAATCCTTAGCAACACATTTACTGTACAAGGATGTTCTTTATTTTTAATGCACACTTCTGACTGGTAATTTCAATGTTTTTTTTTTTTTTTTTTCCTTAGTGTCTGAAAATACAAATACAGCTGTGGGTCTGTGTCTCCAGCCCTGTTTCCAGCTCCTCACTGTATCTTGTCCCAGGGCCATTTCTAACTGAGCCTGCATGCTCAGCCCCTTCCTTTTCAGGGTTGCCAATGCCTGAAGAAATTTTGGCATTTTGGTAAAAGTCAAAATGCAGAAACCAAGAAAACGTATCACTCAACTTAGGGTGTCATACAGTATGCAATACTCTCCTGGGTGAAGGGCTATCCGTGTGGTGCTACCACCATCACAAATGCTTTAAAAGGAAAAGAGCTGGAAAATATTTTCTTTTAAACTACAAAGGATATTGTTCTAGTAACTGAAGGGAAATAATATCTTAACCAATGTGAACACTGAAGAAGAAAAAGTTAAAGAAAACCCCTGAAAGCTTTATCTCTCTAAATTCCAGCTGTTCAAATGCACCAGGGTACAGTATGATACCAGTTTAGTGTTTTAGAAGCATCCACTAGCACATGCAGAAACTCATGAGATAATGTATTTTCCAGTGAATTATAAGCTTAGGGTAGGAGATCAAGGGCAGAAAATAATCGTAATCCAGTTATATTTAAAGTGATTCTATTCAGTCAAGGCCCTGTGAATTTTCTCTTCTTACACCAGATGCAGTGAATAAATGCCAAGGTCTCTCAGCCTTACACTGGAGCATACTATTTATTTAAAACACCAAAATCTACATGATATCTTTTGTTAAAATTAGTTGTGGGAGGATTTTGTCTTCCTCCTGTCACATATGTAAGATGTTCATGTTTTGGACAAGAGAATTTTCAATCTTTTAAAAGACGCTTATCAAGAATGACTAGTTAGTTATCTTTGGTCAATGTGCAGCTCTAACTTGCAGTATGCTACATCTAACAGTGACTTTCAGTATTGAGGACACTCTTTAAGGGCATATGTGACTTTTTAAACACACTAAGAGTTGAAAGGTAATAAATGATTGGGGAAAAGGGAGGTATTTGGACAGAAAACTGAATTTTATTTTAAACTTCTAGATTTAAAGATTGGAGTTGGCTGTGATCTTGCATGAATGTTTCCTAATGTTGAAACAAACCGTGCGCATTTGTACTCATCTCAATTTTCACCTGAATGAGCAGGCTCAGAGATGACAGAATGTATTTCCCACTCACATAAGGATGCTCAGGGACTTCTCCAAATTGTCTCATTAATTTTGAAAATCATCTGTTGATTACTTGAAACCTAAAATGCCACTTTACCCTCTAATAAGATTCTGCTAACTGGAGAGAGGAAAAAGTTGGGAGAGCTGCATGAGATACGCAAATACTGGCAAGTAGAGCAGGGACAGGTACAAGAACCTGCTGTTTCAGAAGTCAGAGGAAATAATTCTATCTGGTTTCTACAAAGGCATTGTAACTATTGCCTGCTCTACCCTATTTAACAAAAAAACCCCACAAACTTAAAATACCAAGGTGGATAATAAAATTACAAGTAAAATACTGTCTTTCTTAATCTGCAGTTGTTCAGAGTGAAAAGTTTCTGCTGCCATTGATTTAACATATTCTGAGGGCTTCCTGAACCAGTTTTAAAATATAATGAAAGCATGTTATTTTTATGTTGACAAGGAATTCTACTACTTCAAGGTGTGAACCACTGAGACTCCCTAAAGTAGCAGGCTCCCTGATGTAGTATTTCTACTATTTTTGTTAGCTTGGTGCAATGCAATCCTTAAGGCATGAAAATCACTCATAAGGATTAACTTGGTGCTTACTCCCTTTCACCAGAAGAGCAGCAAAGGTACCTCAGTCGGTATTTATTTTCTTTCTTTTTGTTCCAAGGTTAGCTTTTTGCTAGTACACTCTAACAACCCAGTATTGCACATTCTTTCATAATATCTTTGGACTAAAACCTGAGTGCCTCATGAGTGGAAATAGAGACTCAAGTGCAGGTGAAAAGCCAAAGCTGACCTGGGGTGTATGGGGTCAGAGAGAACACTGAGGTCAGGAGAGTTATAAAAACCAAGCTGTTGGATATTCATCACAAAAGGAGAGAAGGGCAGAGAAGAGAGCAGGAATCATGAGAAGCATAAAATGGTGGCCAAGGAGACACTCAGGAAATAGTAGAGAAAGAAAAACATACCAAGAAAACTGAGGAGTGAAGGAGATGAAATTTCTATCACTGCACAGTTAATATGCTTCAGCTTTTATGGAGCAAATAATGTTAAACATTTTCCTTCAGAAGTTGCCAGAACAGCAATTCAGTTAGCTAAACTTTTGGGTATATAAAATGCAGTTGGAGTGATTATTACTATCACTCTGAATATTAAAATATATGATAGGAAAAAGCTGTCACAAGGTGATTACCCCTTGGTAATCACACCTTCAAGGTGTTTGAATTCTTCCAGTGCCACAATAAATGTAAATGAATTATTTGCATTTGGGTTACCTGCCACAAGAACAAGGAAGTTAGGCACCTAGGATGCCTCTCGCTTCTACAATGGGAACATTCCCAAAGCTGCTCAAGGCCACTTCATCACCCTTTAAAGTTTTTCCAAAAATTACCAAGAGGGAGGGAATGAACAGTCTTCTGTCTTGCTTTCTAAGGCGGCACTGCATTCACTCCTCAAAAGAGGGTATTTGTACTGAATTTTACATCTTGCTTTTGTTGAACCTGCTGAAGAGCATAAAGAAACAGAGGGAAATTACAGACAGGCGTGCAACAGTAATTAAAAAGGCATCTGGGATCTTTCCTTAGCAACTGGTGTGTAAAAATGAGACATGGAGCATATTATGATGGGTAGAAAAGGAAGAAACTAAAATTCTCTAGAAAGCAAGCAATTGAACCATCAGGTGGAGAGAAGTGAAATTGCGACATTTAGTGGTGAACAGGAAGCATTAAGAGAACATAAAATGTGGGGTGAAAATGGTATTTGATAAATGAGAAAAGCATAACTTCCATTCATTGTAACTTTATTACCACAACTAAAGTTCAAGACAAAACCAGAATCAGAACCAGACTTATCCCAGAGTTAGGACACGTGCACAGGTTCCAGTTTTCCACAGGCAAAATGTTCTGGAAATCTAACGAAATATCCTTAAAATGAAAAGATCAAAACAGACATTAATAACAGAATATTTTTTATGTTTGCAGAATATTTTTATGTTGACAATAATTACAAAAAAAGAGTAATTGGATGGTATCCAAGAAGCAAACTAAAATAATAGTTGTTACCACTTCTTGGTTAAGGCAAGGGCAATAGTGTAAGTGACTCAGAAGAAATAGCTGTGTAGAAATTTATAGCTGCTTGTGGCTTTAACTAGAGGGTTTCTTAATGGACAGTTGTATAACTGCAGGCTTATTTTAAGCTTGACATTTCTACTTTTTAAATTAAGAACTCTTCAAAACCACCTTTAAAGGGGTAGGTAGGCACCAAACGGGACTACATTTTTGGTTTAGTTTTGGCAAGGTGATTTGGACACACATTACTACTTGTAGCAGGCACATGGCCATGCTGAGGGACTTCCAAACCTCACCAGCTGAAGGAACTGTATCAGGATGCAGAGGAACGAAATCCTGCTGATCTTGTATCTTGCCAGAGCCAGCAACGCTGCCAGTGCAGTGTCACACATGTCACACCTGATCACTCTGTGTCCCTGGTCAGACCAGTCTTTTGCGGTGGCTTGTAGAGATCCAGCTGAAGCTCTTCACAAACCTCTCACACCTCTTTGACCTGCTGACTTGTGCTCTAAGTACGTGGATACAGAGTTTGCGTTTCAAACTCAGAGACTGAAATTCCTGAAGCAGCCTTTAGAGGACAGCGGAGAATCGCAAATGGTACATTTTCAGCTGTTGCCTCATAATCCGGGATACTTTGGTTTTCATATGAATTACGAATTCTGATTCAAAGTGCATCCAAATAATAATGTGTGCTGTTCGTGGACTGTGTTTTTTCAAGACAAGGTTGTGACTTGTAACAGCAGTGTATTTTTAATTATGTTGCAGCCTTTTCTATCAATAAGAATTCCACTTTCCATCTGGCTAAACTGTGGCCTCACTAAATGAACAGCTGCATTGTCACTTCTTCATGTTGAGGCCTAATGGAAAAGGTAACAATATCTCCCAGTAAAAAACACTGGTGACCTTTTCTGGGGGCTGTGGTGATCCTAGACTTTGGCTTCAGGGCTTTAAATCTGTAAGAAATTTGCTGGCTGGCTCAAAATGTTGCACATCTTCCTCCCTGGGAAATTTTTGGTCAAATTTTAGGACAGCTTCTAGCAATAATTAGACTGCAATTAGGTTTTGCATGACATGCTGGAAGCTGGCTGGGGCACTTGGGCAGAGCCTGCACTGTTTTGGGATGCCAGGTGCTGCTGTACGACCTACACCAGACGGGTGTGTGTGAAGCCAGCAGTGCTCTAATGGTGGCCTGGATGACATAGTACCCGCAACACGGACTCAAGGTGAGGTCTCCTGTTGGCACAGGCCAGATCCTGAATGCTGTCCCAAGGCTGAGGCAAAGGGGAGCACGCTTTAAAAGACCAAGCTATTTGCACTGGAGACTCTGATGTTCATGGCGGGCACTGGAAGATCCAAGTGCTGACCACCAGCTCTGACGAGAGCCTTCGGTTCCTGAGCTTTCGGCTGGACTTCAACGAGCACTACAAGGCCAGGGAGCCGCGGCTGCGCGTGTCGCTGGGCACGCGGGGCAGGCGCAGCTCCCACGTGTGACACGGCTGCCGAGGGGACAGCGCGGAGCGGGGTGACATCGGGCAGCCAGACTGTGTCACCCGGGCCTCCAGTGCTGCAGGCCGCGTGTCCCCGCTCAGTGACTGTGTGACACTGGATAGCAGGAAGCAAAAAAAGCAGGGTTTTTTACACTGATGTTTCTAGAATTACCGGACTGTATGGGCTGATTGAACCTCATCCAATCAACTTGGTAAACCATCCTTTTAAACAAGCGCCAATTTTATTTGAAGCTTTCTGAGCTTTTTCCACTGTAACTTGGGTCTGTGTCAAAGAAATCACATGTTCTTTTGTTATAGAAAGCACCATTTCCTTTCTTAATAGGAAAATATAAATAATTTTTAATACATACTTGTTCTATTTTAAATAATTCTAGTTATAGCCAGGAGTTTTGAATTCAGACCAAATATTCTTGTTAAGAAGTTATATAAAATATTTAGTTATGATAATTTTCAATACTGTGATGTATTAATAAAAACCTTAGGTACTTTGATTTTTTTTTCTGTATTTGTTTTCAATGTTGGTATTACAAATAGTAGTCATTTAGAAGGAAAAATCTGTGGTTTCTGTACAGAAGTAAACTGTAGAAGCAGACCAGGAGTGACCTTACTGCTTATGAAATATCCTAAGAACTAAAGTTAAAATCTCAAATGGTGTCAAAGAAAAGTATAGTTTCTTTTCAAAAACTGATGTTAGAAAAGATCTTGACTAATTGAGATCTACTTTATTTCTTTTTCTTTGTTTATTTTCCTGCTATATATTTATATGTTTCTAACCAGATATTGGAGGACAGTATGTTTCTGGATTTGTTTGTAAAAAAGCCATTATGACAGATAATTGAAGAAGCCATATACTGTGCTTCACAAGTACAAATTTAGAAAATTTGTAGTTAGCTTTCAAACAATTGTTTTGCCTTTTGCAATAGAAACACCTTAATTTTGAGCAGGGTAAGCAAGGAGAAGGCTGCAGTTCAGTGTGTGGGTGGTTTGCAGATCTCTCTAGCAAACAAACCCCTTACAAGGCTGTGGTACTAGTATTAACTGTACTTACAGTTGTGTGGAATTTGTTAATTACATTTGCTCTCAGATGAACCTCATCTGTGACTTTTTTTGCACTTTGCCCTTAGTTTGCTTGAGCCCCTGGGATGCAGAGGCACATCCCAGGCCATGCAGGCGAAGCTGCTCTGACTCATGAGGACGATTTTTGAAACCTTCAGGTCCAGATTAAGGTTTGCCCTCTGGCCATCCAGACACTGCTGACAGTGTAAGGAGTGCTTCCCTGTGGGTTATCCTGCAGGGTAACCTGCCTTTCCCAGGTGGGATGGATGCAGACCTTTCAACTGGACACAGGACAGAAAGGTGCAGATTCAGCCGTGATGTCATTTTCTTTCTGCACAATTAGACATAGCACTCTCAAGAGAAAGCTTTTAAAATCAAAATTAAAAGGGATAGATTAACTTCTTAGCAGGCTGCCAATCCCTTGAAAAAGATCTGCTGACAAGACATCACAAATTCTGTAGTTGAGGCAAAGACACTCCTCCTCCTCACAGCTCCAATATAATGTGTCCAGTTAATTTTTCCCCAGAATAATCTGGGTTATAGAACCTGCAGCTTACACTGCTGGTCTGTTTGACTGTACTAAACAGTTTGTTTGACAGTAATGTATGTTTGGCTGTACTAAACTAATATCATGACCAGTAAATTACCAACTCCACTATTGTGAGGCAGGTACTGCAGTTCTTTTGAGATTTCATTTCTGAACAGCAGCTGTGGTTAATAGGTATTTGTGGTAGCTGCTTATGATTTTGGGGTACAGTAGAATTACAGAAATTCTGGTCTTTTTATCATTTGCTTTTGATGCTGAGTTATTGTAGGGTGTCTCATGATCAGACTGCTCCTCTGAAATCACTGAATCATACCATTGCCCTAGGACTTCTCTCCTGGGAGTCATGGATAGTTGACTGCAGATATTGTTGAGTTTTGTATGGTAATCACATCTTCTTTTTCTTATATTCCTGAGTTTTGACTGTGTTCTGATTTTGATTATTTTCTTTTATAGGCAGTATCAGTATTAGTTAATATCCTTCCTCTATAAGAGAAAAAATGTTTCAGAAAAGAACAACAGTTGGACCCAATGGTCTGAGAGGTCTTTTCTTTCCTTTTCAATTCCATGATACTTACTGATATGGTTTAAGAGGCCAATTAAAATAAAATTACATCAAAGATCTCAGTATTGTTACCAGCTAATGCTGTATTTCAAAGTTCAGTTGTGAATCTTGTGACTGCAAGCACTTAATTGTTAGTATCAACCATCTAATAAAAAAATTATGTGGGGTGCGGTGGGATCAGCTGTTTTCTCCATCACTGAAGTAACTACTGAAGCCAACACTGCCCCAAACAATATGAAATCAGAGATTGCCACAGAGACTGTTATATGGAGTTTTCATACACATCTGCAGCCTTTGTGTTCCTCCTGCCTGGAGGGAATCATGCAGCCTGTATGTTAGAGGGGGAGACCCTGCATTGCTGATAATCCCATGGAGTGTTTGACATTGTTGTGTAATCTTGGATAATCTGTCTTGACATTGACAGAAAGCTTTCTTTTTTACTTTGTTAGTGTCTCTGGATGAATGAAAATCCTGCAGCAGCAACATTTTCTTGATTTCAGCAGCAACAAAGGGAACTTCCAAGTCACTGCAAATTAATATGCTGTGGAGTATCTCTGTAGACTGTCTCTACAACTGCTTTTATGGCTGTGGCAGTTCTGATTGTTTTAATTATCTGATTCAGTGAGATGCAGCCACATTCCTTCTTATCCTTACAGCCTATCCACATTTACAGAGAGGATCAAACAAGAGGGAGATTGGAGGGAAGACTGTTGTCTTCCAACATACCTCTTTCACATGTCAGATGCTCAGAGCTTTCCTGCTACACAGTGTGCAACTAGGCCTTTAATAGGAACTGATTTGGAGCGCTGTAATTTCAACATTCAAGGGATACTTGCCAAGCTTTGCTAATGATTTAAATTTGCAGTTGTATTTAACTTTATTTTTAATCTCTGCACATGCAGTCTGGGCTCTGGAGTGCAGGTCTGGGCTCAAAGCTGCTATCCCAAAGGGAACCTTATCATCTGGATTTGGAGGCTGCTGGAGGACAGACCTTGAAAGAGCTCATTGGTGCATCCATCCGATTGCTGCTGTTGTGTTAAAGGATCTTCTTCCCCCAATGGATTCAGAATTCAAGCAGCATACAGAGGATGCTTTGGACATATGTTTTAGTTTTAAGTAGTCCTGTGAGGAGCAGAAATTTGGACTTGATGATCCTTATGGGTCCCTTCCAACTTGAGACTTTCTATGATTCTGTGGGCTTGACTCTCAGAGCGGTGACTGCTGTTTCTTCCCACAGATTTCACTAGAAGACCCATCTGCCATTGAATTACTTTCATGGTTGTACATCACAGTTGTCAAAAAAACCTTCTTCCATGGCAGTACACACATATATGTTCCAATGCGAACATCAGCCTAAAGGGTATGTTTCTCTTCTTACCTTCTTGTCTTTACACAGGACAACACAAAGCTATGGTTACCCTTGACTGGAATTTTTTGACAGTTTTAAACGAGAAATGCTCTCTCTTTTTCTACCTAGTTTCTTAGAATTTCCATTGCTTTAATGCAGGAAAACAGGCTAGGATTTTTGGGGGGTCTGGGCAAAGACAGCTGGGACTGGATGATCCCTGTGGGTCCCTACAGCTCAGGATATTCCATGATTCCATGACTATTTATGCTGCCAGCACATGCCTTTGTCTTGATGTGGACCAAGCACAGACAAGGAAAATTGGAAAAAGCAGCATCTTTTATTAAGGTGTTGTGATCACCCACCCATAAGGGGAAGGAAGCACCCGAGAGTTTTAAATGCTCAGGGATGAAAGCAACAATAAAAACCAAATCATCCACAAAATAATCAAGCACTTTTGTTAAACACTTATTATTATTTTAATATATTAATATTTTGTTAATTTGGCTTATTACTACACAAATGCTACATTAGTCCCTGACCTACAATAAAAACACATGGCGGTAAGTTTGGGATAAAGGGAAAGGGTGAAAGGACAGAGAGAATGGAAAAGACAAATTAAAAAGGGGCAGACAGAAACAAAGAAAGACAAGGAAAGAGAGAGGAAAAGAGGTCATCACTCGTGGCTCCAGCATGGTTCCGGCCGATAGGACACCATGACTGGTTCCACTGTTGATCCAGCTGATGCCACGTCACTTCTGGTTCCAGCAATGATCCAGCTGTTGTGATGTCCAGGGTCATGGGCTTGGTGGGGGTACCCTTTTATGGACTGTGTTCCCCACTCTGAAATGGGCTTTTCACCTCTATGCAAATTGGGTCTCTTGCAGGGTCCATTCTTTCAGACCCTTCTGAAAAGGGTCAGCAGCTTTGGGGGTCCTTGGTGCTCTCTATCCCCCCTCTGGTCCATGGCCACCTCTTGGTCGAGTCGTGCACTTGCTGTGCTGGGTTGTGCTGCTCCCCAGGAACCACAACCGGGACATTCGTCCTGCCCAAGAGCTGTTCTGCCTCTACATCCAGGCCTGGCCCAGCATCCCATGGATGCTGCTCCTCTGGCTGTGCTACCAGGCTGGGACACTGGGACAGCCCTGACACCAGGCTGGGACAGCCCTGACACCAGGCTGGGACACCAGAACAGCTCCCACAACACAGAGGGACATCGGAGTGGCCCCAGCAGCACCTGCCTGAAGCAGGAGGGATGTTTCTCAGAGACTCTGTCATCTCCGGGCCGAGAGGCTCAGGGGGCTCCTCCTCATCATCAACTGCTGGCTTGGCACCTGTGGGACTCCACAGGGCAGGAGAGGTGCTGGGCAGGGCACAAACTGACTCTGCTCTCACCTCTATGACCACATGCCTGGAACAGCTGGGTCCCTCCAGGGGCTCCTTGTCATCTACCAGCCCCAAGGGTTTATTGCAGACGGCAACTTCCCCTTGGGACATCTCTGGGACACCTTTGGAAAGCACATTGTCACAAACTTTGAAACCGGAGATGACAAGGTGTCCAACAGCTCCTGACATTGAGCCTTCACCTTGTGCTGGCGCCATATCAGTTGGAACAGTCATTGGTGTCTGGAGACTTTGTTCTCCTCCTCCTCCTCTTCAGCCCCATAATTGATGGGGAAATGGGCTTCCAGCCATTCCAGCACCTTCTGATGTCTTGACACCTGCTATAGATCTGGCAATTCAGGTGACAAGCTTGAATCACTGTCCATGCCACCGAGCAGGGCCCTCCTTGTCCGCCCTTCATCCTCATCTTCTTCTCAATGGGAAAGCTCTTCATCCTTGTGTTCTTCACAATGGGAGAGCTGTGTGTGGTAATCTTCCCATGGAGACATCTCTTCCACATCACTCTCTTCCCCAAACTGCAGCTCTGTATCATGTTTGATGTCTTCTGGGGAAAACTTCTCATGCTCATTGTAATCCCCTTGGGACAGCTCTTTGATACTGTCACTCTCCCCTTGGGATGACTCTTTGTCAAGCTTCTCTTCAGCTGTGGACACCTCCATGTAATCTTTGCTGTCCCCTGGGAAGACCTGATTGTCATCTTCCCTTGGGGACAGCTCCTTTTCAGTGTGGTTTACCCCTGGGAAGAGCTCGATGGCCTGTCCCAATTCAGACAGCTCAAAGTCACTTCTGCTGTCCTCATGATGGACCTCCATGGCTTCTTCCACTTCAGACAGCTCCTCATAAGTCAGGTTGTTCCCTGGAATGACCATGATGGCCTCTGCCACTGTGGACAGATCCTCTTCATTCACATTGTCTCCTGAAGTGACTTTGATGTCCTCTTCTACTTCAGACAGCTCCTCATCAGCCAGGCTGTTCCATGGAATGACCATGATGGCCTCAGACACTGGGGACAGCTCCTCTTCATTCGCACTGTCCCCTGAAGTGACTTTGATGTCGTCTTCTAATTCGGACAGATCCTCATCAGTTAGGCTGTCTCCTGGAATAACGACGATGGCCTGAGCCACTAGGGACAGCTCCTCTTCACATGTGCTGTCCCTTGGATTGATCTCAAGGACCTCTTCCACTGAGGACATCTCCTGGTCACTTTGGCTGCTCCTTGCAATGACCTCATTGGCCTCTTGAAATGGAGACAGATCCTCATCAATCATGCTGTTTCCTAAAAAAATCTCAAGGGCCTCCTTCACTGAGGGCACTTCAGGGGACAATGCAAATGAAGAGGAGCTCTCCACAGTGGCAGAGGCAATCGTGGTCGCTCCAGGGGACAGCCTGACTGCTGAGGAGCTGTCCAAAGTGCAAGAGGACATCAAAGTCACTTCAGGGGACAACCCAAATGAGGAAGAGCTGTCCACAGTGGAAGAGTCCCTTGAGATTTTTTTAGGAAACAGCATGATTGATGAGGATCTCTCTCCATTTCAAGAGGCCATTGAGGTCATTGCAAGAGGCAGCCCGAGTGACCAGGAGCTGTCCTCAGTGGAAGAGATTCTTGAGGTCAATCCAAGGGACAGCACATGCGAAGAGGAGCTGTCCTTAGTGGCACAGGCCATTGTGGGTATTCCAGGAGACAGCCTGACTGTTGAGGAGCTGTCCGAAATAGAAGAAGACATCAAAGTCACTTCAGGAAGCAGTGTGAATGAAGAGGAGCTGTCCCAGTGGCCCAGGCCATCGTGATAATTTCAGGGGACAGCCCAACTAATGAGGAGCTGTCCGAAGTAGAAGAGGACATCAAAGTCACTTCAGGGGACAGTGCGAATGAAGAGGAGCTGTCCACAGTGGCAGAGGCCATCTTGGTCGCTCCAGGTGACAGCCTGATTGATGGGGAGCTGTCCGAAGTGCAAGAGGACATCAAAGTCACTTCAGGGGACAATGCGAATGAGGAGGAGCTGTCCCCAGTTGCTGAGGCCATCTTGGTCCCTCCAGGGGACAGCCTGATTGATGAGGAACTGTCCAAAGAAGAAGAGGACATCAAAGTCACTTCAGGGGACAGTGCAAATGAGGAGGAGCTGTCCCCAGTTGCTGAGGCCATCTTGGTCCCTCCAGGGGACAGCCTGATTGATGAGAAACTGTCCGAAGTGCAAGAGGACATCAAAGTCACTTCAGGGGACAGCCCAAATGAGGAAGAGCTGTCCTCAGTGGAAGAGGCCCTTGAGATTTTTTTAGGAAACAGCATGATTGATGAGGATCTGTCTCCATTTCAAGATGCCAATGAGGTCATTGCACGGGGCAGCCTGAGTGACCAGGAGTGACCTCAGTGGAAGAGGTTCTTGAGGTCAATCCAAGGGTCAGCACATGCGAAGAGGAGCTGTCCTTAGTGGCACAGGCCATCGTGGTTATTCCAGGAGACAGCCTGACTGTTGAGGAGCTGTCCGAAGTAGAAGAAGACATCAAAGTCACTTCAGGGGACAATGCGAATGAAGCGGAGCTGTCCACAGTGGCAGAGGCCATCGTGGTCACTCCAGGGGACAGCCTGATTGGTGAGGAACTGTCCAAAGAAGAAGAGGACATCAAAGTCACTTCAGGGAGCAGTGCGAATGAAGAGGAGCTGTCCCCAGTGGTTGAGGCCATCGTGGTAATTTCAGAGGTCAGCCCATCTAATGAGGAGTTGTCCGAAGCAGAAGAGGACATCAAAGTCACTTCAGGAGACAGTGTGAGTGAAGAGGAGCTGATGCATAGGCCATCATGGTCATTTCAGGGGGTAGCCCAAATTATGGGGAGCTGTCTGAAGTAGGCGATGACATCAAGCATGCTGTCACCTGGAATTACCTCAGTGGCCTCTTCATCTGGGGTTACCTCCTGTTCTGTGTTGCTGTCCCTGGGACAGAGGCTGCCCTCTCCTACTTGGGACAGCTTCTCATCACTTGTGCTGTCTACTGGAACAAGCTTGATGTCATCTTCCACTGTGGACAGCTCCTGCTCACTCCTGCTGTCCCCTTGGAAGTGCTTGGTGTCATCATCCTTGAGGTCGCGCTGCACATTATGAGCCCCTGTGGGGATAGGCAGCACCAGCAGCAGCTGCCAACTTGGGGTCAGACGGGCTGTGCCCTCCTGGGCCACCCTGAGCAGGGGCAGGAACATCCTGGGCACGGGGCTGTAGGGCTGCCCAGGACAGGGCCTGCAGGGCTAAGGCCCTTTCTCCCTTGCACTCCCCAGCTCTGTGCCCTGGCTCTCACTGTCCCTGGGGCTCACCAGGCTGGGCTGTGCTGTCTGCCATGGCAGTGGTGGCAGAGGTAGTAGCGGTGGGACCTTGAGTTGTTCAAGTTTTTTAGGTGACACCTTTGGCTGCCCGAGGTGCATTGGTGGGAGCTTGATGGGCACCAGTGAAGAGTGGGAGCAGGATGAGGAGGAGGAGGCATGGGATGGAGACGACTCCCTTGGCAGGGCAAAGATCCTGGCCCGGCCCATCCACTGGCCTCTCCTTCCTGCCTCATCACTCCCTCTTGGCCTCCTCCGCAGGCTCAGCAATTGCCCTTGGGTAGGTTGGAAGTTGGGGTTCTCCTTCTCCTTGTTAATTTTCTAAGCAATTTCCGTCTTCCTCGAGTGCAGACCGATCCAGGGAGCTGCTGCTTCCTCCTCAGAGAGTGGCTCTCCTGGGACTGGGCTCCCCAGGGCTCTGCGTCCCTTAGATACCCCCAGAGCCAGGGCAGGGCTCCCTGATGTCACAAGGGGCTCTGGCCACCACCATGTCCCGCATCACAAAGGGCCCCGACACCGAGTGCCCCTGTCACAATGGGCCACCCCCGGCCCCCATCCCCAGCGGAGCAGGCAGGAGCTGGCATGGAGCAGAGCCTGCACTTGTGGCCTGGTGGCCCCTGCTGTGCCCAGAGCCCTGAGGGGCTTTGGCCACGCTCCCACACGGCAGCCCCAGCCCCGCGGGGCACAGCCCTGGGTTTGCTGGCTGCGCTGCCCAGGCCACGAGGAATTGGCCGCACGGACGTGCCAGGGACCCGTGGGCAGTGGCTCCAGGAGCCGCGGGAGGCCGGGGACCAGGGCTGTCCCTCAGGGCTCTGCCCGGCCCCGGGGCTCCTCACCGCCTTCAGCGACGACACCCGGGGCCACCGAGCGCAGCCTGGGTGCCTTTGCCGGGGATGGGAAGCTGAGCGGGGCAGGGCCGTCACACAAGGACAGGGCCATCCACAGGCACCTGTCCTCTTGCTTTGCAAATGCAGAGACTACAGTAATGTGTTCCCTCCTTTCCACTTTTGTCTTAATTCATTCTTCTATCTGTATCTTCATTCTGTCCTTTCTTGCTTCCTTGTTCATTCCTATGCCCTCTGTTATTTTGATACTGTCTTCTCTTCACTTTTCGACATCTTTTAAAAATGAAAGAGACCTTATACTACCCATTTTCTTGGGTTACTGTGTTTCTCAATGACTGATTACCACCCTTAAGGGTTTGTTACAGCACAGACCTAAAGCACAAATGCCCCTCCTGCAGCCCCCCTGCTGCCAGCCTCCTCCATTGAGACTCCAGGCAACATATTCCTTTGGCATCTAAAAATCACCCTCAAACTGCATCTCTGAGTAAAAAGAAGGAGTGCTAAAAAGAAATCTCAATGCAGTAGGAGAAGACTTCTGGGATAAGCAGCATTTCTACTGGGCTCCTCATCCCTCTGTCCAGTAAATGTCTCTGTCTGTCTCTCCATAGTCTTCTACCTACAAACTTAAAATTGTAGGCTTCCTACTGAAGATGTTCTGCATAACGGAATTATGTATCTTCTGCTTTTACTACAGCATAATAATGATAATAATAGTAATAATAACAATAATAATAATGGCACCCCTACTATGCTTACTTTTCTTTGTTCTGTAGGACACATTCCATCTGAAAAATATTGCTTAGTTAAACCCATTGGAGAGATTTTAATTCGTAAAATTAAATTTCTTAGGATCTTTTTGATGAATTCTCAAACCAGATTTGCACAGATGGATTTCAAAATGAATGCAGCAAAATCGTTTTTGTGCAGTGTCTCACTCTGAATTCTTGTGTCTGGCCTTACCAGAATTTTTTTCTTTACATTCTAAATGACTCAACAACAACAGTATCAGCACTATCTCTGCAGCTGAGGTCATGTAGCAATACAAAAATATTTGCTCTCTTTCAGGTGAATAAGACCCAACTCTGATCCCCAAAGCAAGGGTTTGAAACCAGCACAAGGATAGCTATATTTTATTAAATTAAGAAATAACAGGACTATTTTGGTATCACCAAACCATACCCCTTGACAGAAGGCAAGTAGGCTTGACTGGATTTACCTTGTGAAATATATAACTCTGCCCAGTGAAATGCAAGGAATATTTCAAGCAGGAAGAACTTGAAAACAGAAATAAGATTAATAACTTTAGTATTTCAGTTGGGGTGAATTGGACTTGAAGAGGACTACATTCCACATTTACTGAATGGTGTCTCTGGTGACCACTCACCTCAGATAATACAGCTGAAAAACTGAAATGAGTTGAGATATTGCAGTGGGCAAGAGACAATGATGGGAAGGAGGTTCCTGTGATTATGCTAGGGCTCCAGAGGTGCTAGGTTGCTGTACTGGAACAGACAATCATAAATTAACCTTTTTTTTGTATGTATTTGGGTGATACTGCTGTTTGCCTACGTGATCTAAGTGACTGCCTTTATTTAGGAGTAGGCAGAACTAGTGGGAGCTCCTGACAGCCCAGTTCTTCTCCCTGAGCCATAGGAAGAGAGACACTGCTGGTGGGCAACAGAAAGGAATTCTCCCCATTCAAAATGCCTGGAGAACCAGTGGGTAGATCTCTCATCTCACGCCTGTCAGTGGGGAATAAAAGAGAAAGGGCAGATTGCCCTTGGTTTTTTTCCTCCTTTTTATACCAGACCACTGCATTATCAGACATCACATGCCCATGTACAACTTACTGCCATTTTCTTGGCTGGAAAGATTAGTTTGGAAATATTTTATCTGCACAAATTTATCTGACGCAAATTTGTGCGTGAGTGCTTTCAGAATGTAAATTATAATTTTTCTTTATGCAGTGATGCTCTAAAACACAAATCAAAAGACCAAAAATCACTTGAGCAAAAGGTGTTGCGTCTGCTAGTACCCTTTTAAACAAGTGTGTAGTATTCAGTTTGTTCAGAAAACATAAATTGCTCTGAAATCTGGTGTAGATTTGAATAAATAACCCAAGTCCATACAGTTGCAGTAGATCACAAATCATGCTTCAAGACTGAACCAAACTTTCTCTTCAAATGGACATTAACAAAACATCTCCAAGGGCATTCTGGCCTGTGCCCTGGAATGCCCCCCCTAGCATCCACTTGTGCCACAAACAGCGATGTCAAAGAGTGACGTCTCTCCCCAAGATGCTGATAAGTGAAGGAGGTGGTTTCTCTGCAGCTAAGAACCAGTGTTTTAATAGGTCTGGACTGGGAATTGATTTTAACAGATTTCTTCAGTTGTGGCAGTAAAAAGACCATTGGCAAATCTCTATATGAATGAATGATTTGCATCTGTATATCTTGAAATAAAGAAATAGTTGAAACTAATGGAAAATTTCTCCATGCTTATTATTTTAACTTTTGTCTCTGGAAACCAAGGCAGAAAAATGTGTCTTGTTGGCAACAGGCTTGAGTAGTCAAGAATTGCTGTAATTCCATACTCACTAAAACTTTTCAGCTTGTCAACAAGGGTTTTTTAGGAGATGTTGTCAAATGCCTTGCTAAAATCAAGGTAGTGTTTTTCTCCACAGTTCTCCTCTCATTTATCAAGCAAGTTGTTTCATCATAGAAGGTAATCATCCAATATGGTTTGTCTGAGTCACCTTCTTGACCTTACTTTGCTTGGACATACCTTCCATGAGGGCACAGCTTTTCCCAGAAAAAGTGTGAGCTTGGCTGCTGAGTAGTTTCCCAGACCTTTCTTTGGTAGGTGATCATAAATTAGATTTTTCCTACTTGTCTGGCACTGTGACCTTCATGATCTTTCAAAGATGATAGAAAGCAGTTTTACACTGAGGTGAACCAACTTTTTCAGCTCCCTCAGCTGCATCTTATGAGGTCCTATAGCCTTGTAAATACTGGGCTTGTACAGATAGTCCCTAATTCAACTCTCCTCCACTGATGGTAAAATTGCACATCTACATTTTCTGTTCTTCTAAACCTCCTGATATATTGTTAGTTGTTAACATTTGCTGACATTGAATTATTTTATAAAAATGTGGCTTTTAATTTTAGCTTCCATTTTTTTCTTATTATGATTATAATTCCCTTGTTACAGACAGAAGACTTTTATGCCACTTGACACAATGCAGCTGCAAATAAAAATACTTCTTTATTTTTTTCACGTAGAAGTCATTAAAATAGTTTTTGTGGACAGGTGAATCCAGGTTCTGCACCAAGAGC
Source organism: Sylvia atricapilla (assembly GCF_009819655.1). Classification (NCBI taxonomy): domain Eukaryota; kingdom Metazoa; phylum Chordata; class Aves; order Passeriformes; family Sylviidae; genus Sylvia; species Sylvia atricapilla. Next base: position 90,073,078 of record NC_089141.1, read on the forward strand.
TTGTGATACTTGGGTAAAAACTGTTAAAAAACCACAGAGGAAACATTAAACAACTGTATGAAGGTGATAGAAAAGGCAAGTGGGCTTTATTTTCTGAACCACTGTTTCTTACTCAAGACTGAAATTCAATAGTAAAAACAAAGCAGAAGACAGCCCTGGGTGTGTATGAAGTTTGGAAGTGTTGGGGTGATTAGGAGGGCTCAGTGCCATGGGCAGCAAGGCAGGTCCTGGTGCAGGCAGTGCTGGTAGCTGCAGAGATATGCTGCTTGCTGGAAAGGCAGGGCCAGCTCTGGGGCTGACACCTCCCAAGGAGACTAGGAAAAAATTTGTAGATTTTAGGAACTCAGACTGAGGCAAAAGAAGGAGGCGAGGGAAAAGCACAGGTGCTGATATGGCCACACATAGCCTGTGTAGTGTGCAAAGGGAGGGTGAGGCAACTGAGGAGGACTTCAGTTGAGAGACTTGCTCCCAGGGAAAATTTCCCACGATTTCACTGCACGTTCTGCGAATATGAAAACGAGGGCTGGTCCCATGTGAGGTTCCACAACCACCTCACCGCACCAATGCAGAGCCACACATTACATTCAGGAAGGGTATGCGAGCTCTACGCTAAACCCACAACAAAGCTGATTTTGAAACGGTTTTAATGATAGACAATCTGCATACCAATTGACTCGTTTGCGTATACAATAGCTTGGAACAATACCAGAGAAATATGTAAAAAGTCTGCAATGCTGTATGACAATAGCTTCCAAGTATGCTGACCTTCTGCAAACGAAACAAACGAAAAGTACAGTACTCTTTTGATGAGGCATTAATGAAGGATTAAGAGCGGATACAGCTGCATCACACGAGCACTGTTTTCACTCCACTTCTTCTCCATAATTACAGCAGAAGCACTGCGTGGGGCAGGCAGCGAGCACACGCTGTAACCCGCCCGTGTTTTACACCTCGCAGGAGCTGCGGTGTGGCCGCAGCCGCCCCGTCCCCGCACGGAGCGCGCTGCCCCGGGAGCGGCCCCGGGCACGGAGCGCCGCCCAGCCGGCACGGCTCTGCGAGGGGGCTCTGCGGAAAGGACTCCTGAAATGCATCCCTGCAGCCGCGCGGGATGTTAAACAGAAGGCAAGCATGTGAAGCCTAGAGAAAAACATGATTAAAAAGCCAACAGAAAGGACATGGAAACTTGTGCAGCTGCTTTGTCACCGGGCATCTGACATAGTGCGTAACAGCTGCAGAGAGCAGAGTTGGTGGAAGAGTTTGCAGGCTGGACCACAGCCTTTCTCTATGCAAGACAATATTCTAGTGTGCAACTGCCCCCATTCATTTCAAGAGATTTGAGTTGCTTGAAGTGGTGCTCAAACCCTCAGTGACTACTTATGGTTTTGCTCTTACCCTGCTGTCTTCCCTAGGTGTCTGCCTCCAGAATAGGAAGGCATACCATGTATCCATGGAACATAAAGTATATAAAGTATATATATATTTATTTCCTTTTTCAGGTCATTACACCAAATAATGTGAATTATAATTTATTCGGTTGAATAAAACTGAAGTTCCCAACATGCCAGGAGACTTCCTGTTTGAATGAACCAACTTTGAGTGGTTCAGTTCAGATCTGGATCTGCTTCCTGACTCTTCCTGTGACACATATCCAGAGTAACTCCCACGGAGCATCTTTTCCAGACAAAATGTTGCTTTTGCTCTTTCTCTCCTTTTCTCTCTCCCTCCTTTTTTTCTTTTTTTTTTTCCCCTTCTGCAGAGACATATGTTCTGGTTGGATCTCAAGTATGCCTCTAGAATATGCCTTTCAGATGAATGATTACTTCTACCTTTCAATTTTGTTTAGTATTTGGTCCTTCTGATTCCATGCCTCGATGTCATTGTTTTTCAAAGATAATTAGAGGTCCAGCTGGGAGCAGTATTCTCACTGGCATCTCTATTCCTCCAGTGCTAAGTGAGGATAGTGCTTGCTCCAGCTTCAAATGCAAACTTTACAAGCTTTGTAGTTCTTCTGTGTTTGCAGTGAGGCAAGTGTTCTTGCAGTTCCCTCCACAGAGTCCTGACAAAGGTCATGGGGGTGATATGTTTTCATTTATTTTTTATTTTCAATGCAGGTCATTTCAGTCATCTACCTTGGAATTTATCCAGGCTGTCAGCAATGAGCAAAGAGGCAAAACCAAAAAGATTTACTTCTGAAAGGTGTATTTCTTAAAGTTAGTTTTTAGGTAGAACATAACTTTAGTAGCAACATCAGGAGCCATTGGAGCCACAACCAGAACAATACGCTTTGAAGTAGTCTTAAATAGTACTTGGTGTTTGAGACAGCAGTGTTTTACTAGACCTATGTAGGAAATTATTTCCTGTAGGCTACAGACTTGCCCTTAGTGAGAAGTTTAACCTTTCCACTGCTATTATCTAACAACCTCCTGGTGATCTTTTCCCTCTGGAGGTTGTCAACACACATCTTATCTATGTCATTGACTACTAATTAGTGCAAATCAAAAAACACTAGATTTTGCTGATAATGGTCAGGACAACAAAGAGCTTCATATGGTTATATAAAGCTACACAGACAGACACACACTGTAGCCTTTCCTGTGCTCAAGTCATAAACAGTTTTTCTAACTGTTCAGATATTATATTCACAGCCAATATTTCATGCAATTGTAGAATAATTGTGTCATAGAATATCCTGAATTGTAAGAGACCCACAAGCAGCGCTGAAGTTCAAATCCTGACCCTGTACCAGACACCCCGAGTCACACCATGCACCTAAGAGCATTATCCAAACACTTCTTGAACTCTGTCAAACTCGGTGCTGTGATCACTTCCCTGAGGAGCCCATTCTCATTCACAGCCACCCTCTGGGTGAAGAACCTTTTCCTGATATCCAACCTAAAGCTCCCCTGAATCAGCTTCAGGCTGATCCCTCGTGTCCTCTCACTGGTCACCAGAGTGAAGAGATCAGTTCCTGCCCCTCTGCTTCCCCTTGTAATGAAGCTGTAGACTGTGATGATGTCTCCCCTTAGTCTTCTTTACATCAACTGCCGTGATATTGAAATAAAGCATGTGAGTATTAAGTTTTCATGAGATGAAATTTGGGGCAGTCTGTCAAGCACTTTGGGGGACAGATTCATAACTCAGAATGATTTTAGTACACTGAAGAGATGACCTGATATTAAAAAAAAGGAAAAAATGGAATGCACAGTGCATATCACTTCATGTAAGAAAAAATCTTGAATCTCCACACGACTGTGGAATATTTTTCTTTCCAAGTGTCAGTACCATAGGTTCCCAGGATTAGTAGCCTAATCTGAACCAGTGACAGTGATCCTCTTTCAGAAGTATCTTAGAAGAAACATCAAATGTAAGACATGGGAAGACTGGTAAAACTTGTAGTAGAATCCTATAATTGCCTTTGCACATTTACTTCAAGAAAGGGGTAAGCAAGGAAGACTGCCATGACAGTGGTCTTGCAGTACCTGTGTGGACAGATGATTATCTTGGCCTCGCCTGTGTCAAGATGCTGATTTGCCATAAAAAAATTATAGCCTAATTGCAAAGCCAAAATTCCTACAATAATTTAGCCAGGATGATTTTCTAAGACCAGTCTGGCAAAATGTGGTCTGCTGGTGATGACAGCTGAGTTGAGCTCTAGAGTGGTGTAGGTCACTTGGTCTCAAACTCCTGCTGCTCTCACTTCATTTGCATATGCTGTGGGTATGCCTGAGCAATTTCCACCTGGAAGTCCAATCTTGATCTGACAGCAGTTCATGGGAAATGGACTAAATTACTTTTTAAAGGAACTTTCCAGCCCAACACTTATATTTCAGAAACATCCTTCTTCCAGCCCTCAGTTACTGCATTAAGTCAGATGTCTGTGCATTGGTATATGGTCTGTGCTTATCCTGAGAAACGCTAGAGTGGTCAAGTCAACATAAGTTCATCCAGAACTTTTGAGAGAAATGTGAAACTTAAAACAGTTCTCAGCTGAGCAGGTAGCAAAGGGTGAGCAAAATTTCTATTTTCATTGGGTCCTGTAGATATAAATTTCTCATCTTCATGTCCACTTCTGTTAATACTAACAACAGCAATAAAAGACCCTCCTCATCTACTAATGTAGGGCACCTACAAGTTTGTGGCAGATGAGCTTTCTGGCAGTGTCAGCTCTCAGTTACCTATTGCTGTTACTCTGAGATTGTGCTGGGTGTAAGGTTTTACCTGGTTTTCAACTCTAACACATCTGTATCTGTACAGACCCTGCGTTCTGCACAAGGAAAAAATAATGCAAAATAAGAGGGAGAGGGGGAAACTAGCTAATCTGTCTCCTTTAACAGTTCTCCTCATTCCTGCAGAGGTGGTAGAAGTGGACTAGAGCCAGGTTCAATTCCTTTTTGCATGCCACCAGAATGTACTAGATTTTGTATCTGCCAACATTTGCCAACAAATGCAAACATCTACTCTTTTTTATTGTTATTTTATTTTTCCCCCAGCTTCGTCTGCAAGGGAACTTATTCCTATAAAGCTTTTTAGCACAATTAGAGCTCTTTGGAAAGAGAAGTATAGAGTGCTCTCAGAATAAAATTGGATAATCCACCCCAAGAGAGTGTCTAGGAAAGATGATCATGAGAAACAGTAGTGATATCATTTCTGTTTATGTCTCAGTCATAGGAGCAGTTTAGAAATACCTTATTGTGAAACCCATGGGGATATTAGTGGGTAGACCATGCAAATTGTGACCTTCTAGGAGTCAAAAAAGCAAAAGGAAAAATTTTAACCAGTTTGAACTTTCTTGGTAGGAAACTTAGAATTAGCTGTGTCAGTTATGAATATTGGTCCAAAATTTCCTTGGTCTGTCTTAGTAAATAGTCAGTACCTGATGGTTTAGAAGATCATGGAAAAATCTTAAAATACAGTCTTGCCTCTATGATGGTGAATAAATCATAACAACCATTTTATATGCTTCAACAGCTGGAATACAAAACTAGGAAGAAAAGAGAAAGTAAAGTAATTATCTGAAAAGAAGACTACTGTCCTGGGGTTTTCATAACAGTTACAACCATCTAGGCTATCTTTTCTGAATGAGTATCTCCTCTGTTCAAACATCATGCTTTAAAAACACTGGGCTGGTTTTCCTCCTCATTTTGATCACCCTCTGAAACACATAAATTGCTATACTGGCTCAGCCCCAGGCTTTATTTACCCCAGAGCTTTGTGCTCTAAAAGAATCATGCAAACACAGCAGGCCATGGAGTCTCACCTGGTGCATTAAAACAGAATAGAGCATATCCAAACTGTTCCAGGGAAATTTTTGTTTATCCTATCCTTTAAGAGCTTCAGCAATAAAAATGCTACAGGGCACTATGTTTAACTTTTCCAGTGTTCTGCCATTGGGTTGGAAAGTTTTTACTCACTTAAATCCCCAGGGGTTCTCTTCTCTTGCCTGACTTGGAGGATTTTCAAACCAACCAGGGATTTCTAAGTAATTCAAACAGGAGGGCAGGCCTGAAGGTCAGTAAATTACAGCGGTTGAATGTTCAAGCAAGAAGAGACAGTGAATTGCATAGCTGGAGGTGCATGGAAAATAGAAAAGGATGAAAGTGATTGATTGGAGAAGATGATGAACTGAGATTGTTGTGACTGAAACCAGAGGTTTTCACCTTCCACATTCCTTTTCAAGACACCCACACTTGTTTCAAGTCAACTGAGCAGAAGCCAAACACAGCTGTATGGATATGGATGTGGGCAGGCTCATGAATTTTGGTAAATGTGGGCATGTTGCTGTTAGTTACAATTCATGCTCCTGGCAACCTCTGATAAGAAAAGGGAAGAAGGCTGGGGAAGTGTCCAGTGTGACAAGAAGCGTTTGTTGAAGTTTAAACTTTTTTCATAGAAAGCCAAGTTAAAGATAACTTGCTTTGCCAATTACTGATTTTATTAACTTTGAGAGTATCCTTAGATATCTGGAGAAAGAGACCTGCAATTTGGCAATATACACCGCATACAAAGTAATAGCTTGTTTTAAAACACAAATGATGCTGACTATTATAATGTGAACTGTTTTCCAGACAAAAAGAATGAAAGGGATGTAATTGGAGAAGTATGCAACAGTGGCTAATATGCTATTATTTGCAAAGAGATATTACAACTTATAATCTTCTTTCATGGGTTTACGTTGTTAGTGTTTAATCAGGCGTGTGAGTGTATTCAGGTGTTAAACCATTCTATTAGCTAGGAAAATTGCACTATTATTTACTGAGCTGTTTGTGATATATTGTTGTTGGCTTTTTTACTTTGTATTTCTCATCTTTGTGCAGTTTATGCAATCGTCCTTTCTACTTCTGTCTTGTACAATGGCTTGTTAAGTGTGACTAGGGCAAATTAGCCATACAATAATCATGTTTTTTGTATTTTGTTCTTAATAAGTTATATGAACTGATTTTATATCCCATCTTGTTGTTTGGCATCAAGGCATCAAGCTACAAAAATGGTACCTTTGAGCTTTTATCAAGCTTTTAAAAATATGTGAGAACACATAATATAGAAGTGAAAACACATGGTCCTCTCCAACCTTCTAGCAAAGAGTGGAAAATAGAAGGCTGGTGGTGGGCTAACCCTGCGTGAGTGGAAGTGCTAGCACAGCAATCTGACTGTGAAGCTAACCTACCTTAGCTGGGGTTTTGTGGAGACAGTCTTGGACAGGCCAGTTCCAGGAATGCTGTCAAGGGTAGGGAAGGATCAGTGTGCCTGTATAGAAACAGATTCAGGAGCCCATAACCTTTCTGGGGGAGTATTGGGAAATAGGGCTGCAGTACCCATGAAAACTTAGCAGCATCCACAAAGGCAACAGAGATAGAGTTCATCTCCTCTGCCCCTATTTCAGATCTTTCCTTGTGGAAGGAAAGATTCAATTAAGCAAAGCCTCCACTAGTTAATTACCAACTACTCTGAGGCCAGAAAATTCACTTCTGTTCTTGTATTGCCCATTTATACTTGTAAACATGAAGACCTTCTTGGAGTGAGGTGTAGTGCTGCTGGCAGGGGAAGTGGTGAAAATCCATAGGACATGGGTGACAGAAGAAGCAGTCTGTGGACACAAGAGTATGCAACTTGTTTACACAACATACAAATATGAAACAGTGCCATTGTATGACGAAGGAAAGAGAAGTGGTGTTACACCCTGTGGTTAACATGACAACATGCAGTTAGAGTATTTAATGATTACCAGTCATTTACCTAATTTTTTCACCATTTTAAAATCACTTGTTTAGTACACAGCACTGAAGACTAAAAGGAACTTCCCTCTAAAATTATTTGGTAAGATGGTTTAAAAGTCTGATGGAAAACTAAGGGAGATCTTGGTAAATTCAGTATAGGACATTGAGTCATATACACTAAAATTAATTTTCACATGAAAAGGGCAATTCACTAAAGGAAGTGGAAATTGTTATTTTTGGTGAAGTGAGGAATTCACCCAAAGAGACCATATGCTTGTGAAGGGAACACCCATCTGAAGGGAGTGCTGAACCTGAGAAAATCTTGTGAAGATGCACTGAGAGCATTACTGGATAGATCCTCTTGTTTACATCTCTTGGTGTAGAACACTTTTTCAGGGTTGGCCTAAAATCTTTGTTCAATTAAAACTTTTCAGTGGAGAACAGGATCTTGTTGTTTCCCCTACCACAGTGATTTCAGATCAGATTCTGGATCTGGATTCTGGCCAGAATAAATAAAGTGCTTTGGATTGGCTGGATCACATGAAGTCTGGGGACACAGCTCAGTAGGTGAAGTCAGGAATGCCCTAATACACAGCCTCAGGCCAAATATAGTCATGTTCTGACTACAGTGGAAAGAAACCTTCACGACTATGAGTTTTGGCTAGCAATTTATGTCTGAAAGAGCAATATTTTGAGACAAAAGAGAAAGTGGTAAAGTACAGTATGTTGTCGTGGGAAGTGTTTTGATGGAGTGAGATTAAAACAATATTGAAAATTAATTTGTATGAGTTTCAAAAATTCTTTTCCTGACAGAATTCTGTCCTCATCTGCTTAACTAAGAAAATCTACTGAAATGCAGATATTTTCAGAAGCTACTGCAGTATTCTTTATAAACTTCAAGTTCCTTTGCTAAACCTCCATTCTATCAAAAGTGATCCTAATTATCTAACGTTTAATGTCATCCATCAGACCAATTCTTCATTCTTCACATGCTGTTTCAAGAACTCTGATCCCTAATTTAATTAATGAATCATTGTTTCCTGAGTTTTGCAGGAACAATTGCAATATTTTTTTTCACTTGTCTCCTTGAAAATAAATGCTGAAAACTGGTCGAGATGCTAAAAAAAGCTGTTGCTTCCAAACCATTCTTCCCTTCCCTTCCCTTCCCTTCCCTTCCCTTCCCTTCCCTTCCCTTCCCTTCCCTTCCCTTCCCTTCCCTTCCCTTCCCTTCCCTTCCCTTCCCTTCCCTTCCCTTCCCTTCCCTTCCCTTCCCTTCCCTTCCCTTCCCTTCCCTTCCCTTCCCTTCCCTTCCCTTCCCTTCCCTTCCCTTCCCTTCCCTTCCCTTCCCTTCCCTTCCCTTCCCTTCCCTTCCCTTCCCTTCCCTTCCCTTCCCTTCCCTTCCCTTCCCTTCCCTTCCCTTCCCTTCCCTTCCCTTCCCTTCCCCATGGAGATGAATGCAATTCCTTTAATGCCCTCCAAGCTTCTACGGGGTCAGTTGCAAGCTATTTTATCTGTGATCTGTCTCCTAATGGCATCTGTGCCATTAAATCTAGGAACATTTTGACATCCACTGTTTTAACTCATATTGCAGCCAATTAATTCATGCCTGTGAAACACTTTGAAATTTTAAAACCCCTTACTTAATATTGTTCTTTTTATGGTTTACTAATCTTAACTCACATGAACTTTGAATTAGAGGGTTTCTCTCTTTGTAATCTAAAATCCATCTTATCAAAGATTGGCAAGTGTTTTCAGAACATGCCTTTTCAATTTTGGCTTAACTCTGCTATTCACTGAATGAAACACCATGAAAATGTGGGTTCATCGAAGTCAGCAGGGACCAAGGCTCCATACAGAAAATGTTACCTCAGCCATGACTGGACCCCTCAAGTGGATGCAAGAAAGATTTTAGGCAGTTGTATGAAGGACCCAGGCTTAACTTCCCACTTATGGGACGTGGTCTGGCTTCCTGTGTATGCTTTATCAGCCTCAGACTCCCGCATTGGGGGCAAGAGCCCAACTCAGCCACCTTAGGCCGCCACATGCAGGAAGGCAGCTGGAGTTACAGGGTGTGTGTTGGGATTTACACAGGATTTACACTTGGTCTAACTGGGCTTAGAAAATAACACTACACTGAGGCTCCGTAAATGGTATTTTCATCCAGAACATCCAAACACTCTGTTTCTACTGAGAACTTAAGGAGGTGCCCCAGATCACCATATCTACAAAAAAAAAAACAAAAAAACTTTGTAGGAGTAAGGCTAAGCTTTTGATTAAAGTAAGACAGGGGCCTAAAACCAGAATAACTTTCATCCAAATTCTGTGGCTTCCTTTCAAACTGGTTTTCCTGAGCTGTGCTTCCAGGGGATATCAAAGTGAAGGTGATAGGATGAAGGAAGATATTGTGCTTAGGTCTTATCCTGACACAGCACAGGACATGGTTACACTGGCACTTAAGATCCCGTGAGCATTCTTGTAGAGGCTGGCTCAGGCAAGGCTGCAATGAACAGACACTTCCCAAAAACATGTTGAGAAATCATCTTAATTGTGTCCATTGTTAAAATAGGTGGTTTTACCTTAAGCAGGGATATTATTATTATTATTTGTTATGCATATTATCATACTGCCTACTTGCACTTGTATGTTATTTGAAAGTTAATTATACCTCTCATCCTTTCATCGTCTCCACTAATTTTCAATTTTAATGCATTAATGTGTTATTCTTGTATGACATGTATCCTAGATGCAGGAATAAAAATTAAATTGAAATCTTAAGGTAAAAAGAAGGTTCATCTCAGTTAATTAATATTTACCTCCAGCAGAACACCGACTAATTACACTGGTGCTGTAGTGGGGAGAGACCTGTATGAAGCTGGTTACCCATTATCTGCCCAGCCTAAGGAGCAATCCCAGCCCCTGTGAGCTGATGAGAGTCATTGAGAGGCTCCCAGCTGCAGGGAAAGCACAGATGCTTTCTCCCTCTGTACTGTGCTACTGAGGAGCCAGCACAGAGCCAGCACCAGCAGCTGGAGGCAAACAGCCCAGGCTGGTGAACAGGCAGATTTTGTGTGGTGCTCTGCAGCACCATGGAAGGGTGAGTGCCTTTCTGCTCCTGCCTGTCCCTCCCCTGGGCTGCAGTGTGCACTGGTGCTGTGGAGGTGCATGGGGCATCTCAGCTCTGGAGATTCACAGCATCACTTCTCTTGGAAGCACTGTGTGCCCTGGATCCCAATGAGTGTCTACCAATCCACTTTACCCTTAGGCTGAGGATGGCTATGTCAGACTGGTTCCTTTCGACAGGTTACTGAGGAAACATAATAAATGGCACCTGCCAGCATGTCCTGGAGCCCCTCAGTTGGGCCTGACCTCAATTACCAGCACAGGGAGTGCTGGTGCCACGGGCTGCACGGCAGCTCTGCTCATCTGTCTGCTGCCATCCTCCAGCATCACAGCACAGCAGCCCTGTGCTCCAGCAGACACAGGGACCTGAGACTGGGAAGGTGGGGCTTAATCCTCTATGAAATTTCTCCCCTGCTGACTTTATTTTGGCTAAATTATTTCAATTTCTCCTACACCAACAGACCTTGCCAGGTCAGACGCTTGCTGGTCTTACCAAGGTCTGTGGATAAACAGCTCAATGGTAGCCCTGGGAACGGGGTGTTCCTTGTGCAGATGGTCTTGTGAGTGCTACTGAGAAGCTGGCTGGCATTAAGAGAAGACCTGAGCCCACAGCTATGAGATTCCCACAGCCAGAACAGGAGGAAATGCTGCAATCCAAACCCACATTCTGTTGGCAGTGCTGGGATGGGGATTCCTTCCCTATGCATGTGTCTCCATTAGAACCAGCCCATGGAATCATCATGCAGCCAAAACAACGAAAATATCACCATATTTTCCATGCAGAGGACCATTTCATATGTACCTCAAGTACGTCTTCTGTCTTGATGGCCTAACAAACGCACAGGATTGAGTAGGCATCTTTTCTCTTAATCCCTTTTGGCAGATCTTTTCATTAATCATTGCTGATCTGAACAGTTTGATTCCACTGAAGTATGTAAAGCATGTGCTCAGTGACTGACTTAGTTATGGAGCCACCATTTACTCCAGAGGTTAAATGCAAAGTTCTATTACACACAGAGTATTGCTAAAATAACTCCAGGCTTTTAGTTTTGATTTCCACTTTATTGATTTGCACGAGGTAAATTTAATTCCAAATATTAGAGATGGCTGAGATAGTCATTCAATTTTGTTATTGTAGTGAAGAAACCATTAGGAAAATGGAGTAGTAAAGGTCACAGTAATCTTTTCTGGAATGAAGAACCAATTTCATTCAGAGGTCAGATTTAAACCAAAAACTCTACAGCACTCTCACTATGTCATTATTTAAGCATTTACACAGTTTCATTGATATACAATAATTGCAAAACATGACATTGCTCAACAGAAAACAGAGAAGTGTGAAAGATCTTCTTTCCTTCCGCACATGGCCTGTGAATTTCCCATGTTACACAAGCAGTTTCCTATGTTATCTCACTTGCACTCCTGAATTTACTCTGTTGTGGCTTTTGACACCACCAAGCTTCTCTTTGACCTCAGACATATTTCCAGGCATGGTGTTGACATCAATGTGTTAAAAGAAAGAGACTGATGAGGACTGTGCCTCCACCTGACACAGTTTTCTGCGGACTCCTTGCATAACTCCAGGTAAGTTCTATGGAGGCTTTGTTCCTTCATTAGTCAAAACAGGGCTAGCAAAGCACCCATGTTTTCCTGAGGTTGGGGTAAACATCATCCTTTTCTAAATAGAAATATGTGTGAACTGCAAACACAAAATAAATATCTGGAACTATACTTTTTCCTTCTTTTTACACACTGAGTTATCACTAAGTCTGTAATTCTAATTCTTATATGGCTTTATTGTCCTGGGTGAGCATTAGAAGTAAAATTTATTTACATAATATAAAATTACATATGTTGAGGATTTCACTTTCTGCTTACCATCCCATCCATTAAGGGTCCCTCCCATCCTTTCATCCCACAGGACTGTCTGTGTTTGATTCATACACTATTTCTTTCTTTAAGGGAAAAATGGGCAAAAGAGCAAATATTCTACAAAGGTCTGATAAGAAATTTTCCTGTGATTTGTATGAGTGCCAAGATCAATTGCCTGAAGTGTGTGAAGAAACATGCTTTCCTTTAATTTTCTCAGAAGTGGACTAAACCTATGGCATAATTTATATGCTCATTTTTTTCAGTTGCTCTGCTGCATGAAAGTAAAAGTATTTTTTATTATATCAACACATTTTAATTAACAACATAGTGTATTAAATTTTCTGGTATAGATTTTAAGCCTTTTTGTGCCATTGGTGTGCCAGTGGTTTTCAAATGTTATTTTGTCTGAAATACACAGTAAGATGTAAAATGGCTTCAGAATCCTGGATTAGCTGTCACTGATGGCATAAGTCTGTCAATAGCAGCTGGTAAATGCAGGAGACTGACTTTCTCCTCTTATATTTATTTATAACTGCCATTTCAGAATAGCAATAAGACACTGCAGGCCATGCATTTTGAAGGGATTATTGCACTTCTCTTATGACTAAAGTCACCTGCCCTTTAGCCTTGTGTCTTATAACACCTCCTGAGGAGTTCACTAGTAGTCCAGAAATGACAGCATGCTGTGTCCTATAGCTTCAATATATTTAGCTTGATCATATGGAGAAATAATGATAAAGTAGGGGAATGTGCAAGAAACCCACCCCAGCTATTCTATTCTTTTTCCATTCTTTTTAAACCAACTTACAAGGGAAATAATTTGCAGGTTGCCAACTGTTTGTTAAAATGTACATGAAACACGGAAGGATTGTTTCCCTGTTACAGTTATGGTATCTTGCAGTACATACGAAATACCAACCTTTTAGTACAGTTTGGATTGTTGTGTAATATAGAAATAAAGCTAAATTCTTAAAAGGGTTAAACAGTTCCATTCTGCCTTAAATTACCACTGTCATTCAATTCATTAGATGAGTTTATGAAGTTACAATATGTCTGTAATTTATAGCCTGCTTACTGACAAAGCTTAATGCTAACATATGCCTAATTTGCCAAGGTTATCTCAAGCCCCATTCATCTCCCCCACTAACAATATGCTGCTGATTCCATGCTTCATGGATGAGGTACATGCGGTTTCATATTTAGTGCTATCAATCACAAGTAATTGCCTCCAGCTCCCCGCCTCAGCGTTCAAAGTGATTTCTCTTCAGCCTCCGAGGTTGATGAAAAGGGAACGCGTGCAGCCAGAGGAGGGCATCCTCCTCCAGCTTAGCAACTGCAGGCCTCAAGCAGCTGGGAATCGGAGAGCAGCGGCAGCTGGTATTTCCAAACTTTTTTCTTCTGGAGCACACGCTTTGGGCAGTCAGGAAAGTGCACTCCTGGGTATGTGATGGTGGAGCAGTAGCAATTGTCTGTGGGAAATGAGAGAACTTCTGGAGTACTGCCTTTGGGATTTCCCTGTTGATGCTGGACACCTCCAGCCCAGGTCCCTGTGCCCCAGATCACAATTTGAGGATGTACCACTCTGCTCCTCAGCCTGGTTGTGCTGGCATGCGAGACATGGTAGGACCAGAGGAGGTTACAGCACACACCTGTATTTTCAGTTTTTACCAGGTCCTCTCAGTGAGATTGCCGTACCAACAACAAACTGTACCTCATGTATCATAACAGCTTTAAATCGTGAGGGTTCCAGTTCTACCAATTCGTCAACCTGTGCCCGGCTTTGTTTCTGGAAAGGGTCCCATTGGTTTGTCTTGCAGAAATGTCTACAATATCCAGATCTGAGAGTGACTAACTCACAGTTCCCTGTTCTTTTCCTCTTTGTCTGCTTGCTGTTGTTTTCTGCAACTTCATGTTAAATTATAACGGCCCCTTTTATCTGCATGTGCTTACCCCTCTCCCTATTCAGTTAAGGTTTTTTGGTATGCCTGTGGTCACCCTTGAAGGTGGTCACTGACTGGAAAATTCAGCTGCAGTTTCTGATCCTGAACTGTTTATGTACAGTCTTCTTGGAAATCATGGGCATTGCTCACAGTGTCATATGAGTACTAACATTTGTATTTATAGCACGTGGATAAAAATTTCAATTTTAATGCGAACAAACACACACACATTGTTGGTCTAATGAGCTGCTGAGCCAGTTATGTAGCTTCCCAAGCCTTCAGATACATTCCAGACATCTCTTAGATCACATTAGAAAACAGAGAATGAGTTAACAAGTATGTTTTGCCTAAAATATATGTCCCACTTCACTCTGGGATCCAACAAAAAGAATATTAAGGAAAAAAGTTTCGTATTGGATACTTTGTTGTCAACCAGCTGTAATCTCGGAACTGTTGAAGATGCTGTTGTGCTTGATATTCTGAAATTTCCCCAGAATAATGGAGAGTGTTTGGCAGACCCAGTGAAACTCTCTGTTCATGTTAATTGACTGTGATCTGCAGTACTGAAAGAAGTGACTGCAGCTAAAACAATCCTGAATGGATGAACAGCTGTATAGGATTTAAAAGCAGAGTGATATTCATGAGTTTCACCACACAGGAACACCATAAATTTCAAGTCCATTAGAAAAATAAAAATCAATCTGGAGATAAAAAACACCTTTATTTAAACAAATAGCTAACGCTGATTTTGGTTGTTTTGGTTTTTTTTAAGAATTGAAAATCACTATCCTGTATGGAAGTGGCAGCTGAAAAACAGTGTTAGCTTCTGTTAGGGATTTGGCTTTTTTTCTTTGTTTCTCTGCTGTGCAAGAACTCAGGGGCATGCCAGGAAAGGCATGTCATGGACTTCACAGACGTTTACTTCAAAAAGAGATAACTCCTATAGCAATCAGAAAAACTGTTGCACTTGCACTTGCAGAAGAAAAGCCTACACTCTGTGGCTGTGTGGTTGATTGTGGTTATGCTTGTTATGAACTAACATTTGGGTGAAATTTAAAACTGTGATTCTTGCTTGTACTTACAAAAGATTTTATCTCGTAAGAGTCTGATAGGATAAAGTCAAAGAATCTGCTAAAATTTTGTATCCATTTTACTGCATGGCCTCAGATAAAAGATCAAAAATTTTATTTTTATAGTCTAAAGTTTATTTTTACAGGTCTAAATTTTTAGGTGTGCTTTTTAGTCAAATCAGGTGAGTAACAGAAATACATGCAACAGTGTTTTCCATACAATTTATTGAATATGTTTTACAATTTAAGAGGGTTGCACTGTATGTACACAAAATAAATTCCATTCAAAGAATTCAATATATTCAATTCAATAGCTATTAATTACCAGAGGGGTAGGAATTTTTTTTTCTATTAGGAATATCTGAAATAAACATCAAAACAAATCAGAGAATTCATAGCAAACATGTCTGAAATGGCAGAGTTTTAAAGTTATTTTTCAACACCAGTGTTGTGAGATTTCAAGAAGATACACATTTATATAAACACAACTTAAGCAGCAGTAGCCAATAAACTAAGCATTCAGAAAACTTATCTTTTTGTTTTAAAGATTGTTTCTTAAATCAGTGGCTGGAAGGAAATGTCTTTGTGCATCTTTGCATACATTCCAAAGGGCTCTAAGGCTAAGTGGCTGCACTTTGCATAGCGTCTGCTGACTTCCCATTCAGAGCCCCTCTGGCAGGCGGGGGGTGGAGGGGTGCTGTGCTGTGGTTTGTGGGAATAGGCTCTTTCAGTTCTGGTTTATTACATGGCTAATTAACCAAGGTCACCGAGCTCTTTTATAAGCCTGCCAATAGAGACATCACTGGTGCTTTAACAGATCTGTTTATTATATTGTGTGCCCTGATAATATGATATTGATTAAAAAATATATATGGGGTAGCATTTACCTGGAGCATTGTACAAACATGCAAATATGGGAAACAAAAAATCCCGTGAAATAATAGGCAATACGATAATTTTACATATTTCATGTTAAAACAAATTATTTTCTATAACACTGCACAATGGTTTGATGTAGCAAATATAAACAACTGGAATTTACAAGCTGTTACATTAATGCGTCACAGTAATAACCTGACTTACCTGTGACAAAGGATCTTTGGGAGATTTCCACTCTATGTACAAATTGCCATGGAATGCCTGGCAGTTAACAATTGGTGAGTAAGACAAGGGGCTGCACCTCAGGATTATGCACCAGGCTAAAATAAACCTGTGTCCCTGAAACTGATATGAATGCAGAGTAGGTCTCCTTACTGCTGGCTCTGCACAGAGCCATCTTGCAAGGTGGTGTCATCCTCATTTGAGTAGCGAAGGGTTTTCCTAAAACTAGTAACAGCACTGCTGTTCTCTTCACCAGAATTTCAGGTCAGTGTCCTCCTCAGGCTGTTCTTGGCATGCATGGTATCCTCAGTCCTGCTGCAGCCCTGCCTGTGAACACAGGTATATGTGACATTGTGCCTGTATGAATGGCAGGTGCAGCACTTCCCAGGGGAGTTCTGGCAGCAGCTCATCAGCCCCACCACACCCAGCTTGTACCTTCCTCTGAGTGACCCCACACCAGCTGTGCACTGCCCCCTTCTCCTCTGCCAAGGAAGCACCACTGCTGCATGGCAGTATCCTGAACATCAGCAGGGTATTCCCCTGCTTTGTGCCAGCCTCTCCTCAGACATGGGTCAGCTGCAGCTCCCGTGTCTGAGACTGGGAGTGGCTGTCACTGCGGGTTACTGATCTTGCATATGAGATTATCCATAACGGAGCATATTTTTCCATGACTATGACGACGGGTCTCAAAAGTCCCACCCAGAGGTTAACAGGTGTGGTTCGACCCCCACAATGCTACAGACTTCAAATGGAATGGTTTCAAGATGATCTTCCCTTGAAAGGCAAGGAATATGCAATTCAACCTTGAGTGATAGACTGGGGAGCAGTCTGAACAGTCTTATCTGGGAAATGCCAACCTGCACTTCACAGAATCAGAGTCACAAATCACATGGTATGCTAGGTTGGAATTACAGTGGGTCATCTGGTCCAACCTCCTTGCTAAACAAAGTCCCCAGAGGGTTCTTGAATATCTCCAGTGTTCAGTCACCTGGATGGTAAAGTTCTTTCTCAAATCAGGGGGAGCTTCCTGTGCATCAGTTTCTTCCTATGGCTCGTTCTCCTATTGCCTGGCACCACAGAGAAGAGCCTGCTGTCGTGTTGTATCCCTGTAGGGTTCCACTTTATCTAGGAGAGAGATCACAGGGTTCAGTGTTCACCCCAAAGTCTCTTAAAACTTCTGGAATGCCCACAGGGCATTCGTGCTCCCAGTTGCAGTTTTCTGGGCTGTGATCTGAAGAGGCCCCGCAGTGGCTGCAGTTATACACATTGTACTTCCAAGGGGATCCAGAGCAGGTAGCCAGCTGTGATTCTCTATCGACCTTTCCTGCATTTCCTCCAGAGGCCTGCAGAGCACTCTGGGAACCATCTTCAGTACCTCCCTGCATGTCAGTCCCATCCTCAAACTCACATCCTGTCTTTGTACCAAGAGATTAGCTGTTTCCTTGCCATTGAAGACAAGCATCTCAAAGATTAGCATGTAGTCTGCTGAAAACCTGGCCTCCTGAACCATGCTGTCCCTATTCTGATTCGTACCTTCGATTGGTAGGTAATTCATCTGTGGTAGGAAATACCACCTCACTTGGTAGTGCTAGGAGAACTCCCACCCTCATTACTCACATAATATTCAAATAAGCTTCTTCTAGCTCTCTCCACTTTAGCAGAAAGCTTCTCCTAAAATCCCCCCCAAAAACCCAAAAAACTCCCCCCCCCCCCAAAAAAAAAAGAAACCCAAAACAAAACCCAAACCAAACAAAAAAACCAAAAAAACCTCCCTAAAACCCCCAACCTGAAGAATTACACTGTCAGAATGAAGTGTCAGTAGGCATCAGACTTCTGACTCCATGAAGATCTGGCAACCAAAGAGAAGATTTTTGCTGTCTGTCTCTTGTACTTCATAATTTAGTAAATTTAGCAGATGAAACTGGAATTATATTTTGCTCTTTAGCTGCTTAATATCCTGTTACAGTCCTTGGAATACGGGTCAAACTGTTGTTCTAGCCATCAGAGTATAGGACAGGTTAGTAACCTGGATTAGATACAGACATTCGTTTGCAGCTCTTCTGTCACACATAGATTGGCTTTCTCACTGCCAAGAAGGAAATTCAAGCACGTTATTCATGTCGTGGGTGAGTGAAAGGGTGGAACAACTACCTCTCACCTTTTCAAAAAGGAGAAGAGTGATGGGTTCTCTATTTTTTATGAAACAAAATGAGATGCATCTTATTGGGTCTGGTTTGGTTACAAACGTAATTGTATTTTTACTCACTGTGGCCTAAATAGTTTCACACACAGTGAATGCAAACAGACTGTTCTTTTGAGGTGGAGGTTGCAGGGTTACAGAGAAGATCTCCACAGACTTGTGTCCTGACACATCCATGCAACCATGCAAAAAGTTTAACCTTCTGGAGATGACTGTGGTAAAGAGTAGTTACTAAATATTTTAAATTTGGAGAAACTTAAGATACTGGCTTGTTCAAACTGGTATAAAATATATTAGTCTTATCAAGATATTTTTTTCTAAGATTTGTCTGCTTGTGGAGCCTTGGATGTTCAGACTGAATCTGACAACTTTTTTCATTTCACTCTGAAAGGTCTAACTAAATACATTCTGTTCTTACTCACAAGTACAGGGAATCTCACTGTTGCTGCCACTCCAGTCATAAGGGCAGGGTATTTGTAAACATTTCATTACCTATTTTGTAAAACCTAAACTCATGTTTATAGGAAAAATCAAACCATGATTTTTCTGGAGAGGAGCACGTTAAGACTTTTATTGCTTTTATTTTCTTCCAGCAGTGCCTAATATCTAAATGACATAGATTTAAACCACTTCCAAAAGCTTTTGACTTGAGTAGGCCGTGCCAACCATTCTACCAACAATCTTTTCCTTCCACACCTATATTTTTTCCAGTCATGTGAAATATGCTGTGTTTGGTATTAATTTTCTGTAATTCTTTGGGTAAAAAGGTCAACAACCATTTTATCTAACCATCTTTTCTTCTGAACACCATTCTTTGTACGTGTCTAATAACTTGAAATAGTATGAAAATTTAAGCAGTTAATGTCTGTTCCAAATGTTTCTCAAGAGTTCTTTTGGTTTTAGACACCCACGCATGGTCTCTTTTTTGTAAAAAGAGGTATTTTTCCTTCAAGCCCCCATACGCTGTTTGCTAAATCCTCAACAAACTGAGGGGTTTACACCAGCAGGATGGATACAAATGGTCCTCTGAAAGCTGCCATTAGAGCAATTCATAAATGTGGCTAACAGAGTGCTAAAGGCACTGTGAGTTCTAAAATACCTCCACATCTTGGATCTTAAAGTTCTCCTAGAACACTCAATAACTGCAGTTTTGACTTCACTATCAGTAACAAAATTACAAACATTATGTTACCTCAACAATCTGCTGGAAGACCTGTTAGGAAAATTCTTTAAGCTGCTCAGTCTGTAATGGTTGAACTTCACTTCTTTCAGCAAAAAAAGTCTTTGAAAGGCCTCTGAGCCTTCATTGTCCACCTTATCTGCTGATCCCAAACCCCAGGAACATTATGTATACACATGTACATATCTCTATCTCTATCTCACACATGTCATTGTTACATTGACTTTGAAACTTACAGCTGTGCTTGGAGAATCGCTGCATACCCAAACTGGGCTTCCCATTGCACAGCCCCACGAAATACTTCTACCTGCTTTAAAATGTGCTTATGCTGCCTTGTGTAAGGTGAACACCAACAGTCTGCTTGTTGGATGGTCAAAGCCTCACTATGTTCATTTGGTTTTTCAAAACAAAATGAAGGTTTTTCACTCTTCCCAAAATTTTTATCAGGTCAGTACAAAAATTTCTTTAATGGGAACATTCCTGTAGCCAGCATCAGGGCTTATTTGACGTCTTGAAGAAGGATAAAAGACCTACTGAGAAGAACTTTCCTGAGATCCCATTCAACAAACCCTTGGAAAAGATGCTTGGAGCTTCTGTTCTTGCAACCAAAAGAAAGGGGAGCAGGAGGTTCTCTGGGCAGCTTGAGAAACAGAAATGACATTTGGGACTTTGTTTGCTTTGATCCTGCAAGGAGAGACCAGTCAGTCAGTGGCTTAATAATGAGTCAGGAGGATTTGGGGCTGTTATTTGTCTTGATTGGAAAGAAAGGGAATTTAGGATTTGGTCTGACTCAAAACATATCCAAAACCTTTACTTTTGACATGAACTTCACACAAAAGGAAAGTGGTGGAAAGAGGATGGCTTTACTTCTGGAGCAGACTTCACTTAATGGTGTTGAGATGTCAGCATTACCTGTTATGACTGCCTAATTCTTGCCATTATTTGCTATTGTTTTCTTCTGCCCATAATTCTGTCAAGTTTCTGTGATTTGGGACTAAATTTGTTTTGCTCACACTCTGCCAGTACCCAAATACTTATAAAGAGGGGCACAACTTCCCTGAGAATGATGTTAGAAAAGGATTTCATGATCCCTTTCAACCTTTTTTATATAAATCATCACCATTTTTATGGTTTTGAGCAGGTATTCAGTTTGTAATGAGACATGATCTGGGAATAAGGAGGGGTTCTTTATGCCCTATGAGATTTTGTGTGGATCAGAACAAGATAGGAAGAGCTTCACTACTTTTTTCTGTCATGAGCCTGGTCTATCAAAAGTGGTGATTCATCTTAGGTATCACAGATTTTGCTTCTCTGATTTGAGACATGTGAAGGAAATTTGGAACCAGAAATTTTTTAACAGTGTCACTGACCATTTAAAAATCTTTATTTAAATATAAAAATATATTTAAACATATTATTTAAATATAAAAATATATATTTAAGTTAAAAGGTCTTCCAAAATTTTCCTGCATCCTGTTCAATATTTCCTTCTTTGCTACAATATTTTAATCCCATTTTTGATGTAGGAATTGACCTACCTATTTAGCTTTTTCCTTTAGCTTTTTTAAATTTTATTTTTATATGTATGTATTTAATAGTGTGAAAAAAGAACCTGTCTTCACTTGAAGTTATTCCATCTTCAATTACATATGAGCCTTTATCTCTGTATGTGTGCTTACTTAAAATTAAGTATCTTAAAGTACTTGATGAGATTGCTTTTTAAAGAATCCTAAGCATGCCTATCTTAATACTGGAGGATAAGAAACCTTAATTCTTTTTGTTCATGTATTTGCCCTGAAAGTACAACTTCTTATAAAGTGATAGAAATGTTGTTGGGCCTGCCAGGGAATCAGCTTTCCAAATCTCAGCCTGAACTCTGACAGGAAGAAATAAAAGCATAAAATATCCTCTACAGTTGGTCTGAAACAGTATATATATATATATTTATTCCTGCATAAGAAAACTGAGTTTAAAACTAGCATTTTGCCTTTGACTATGCCATCTTATTCTTAAATACCTCTCTTGACTAGCAAAAGCCATGCTTAGGCTAGGAAAAGAAGCATTGCAATTATGTAAATCTTTCAATCCTATATAAATACAGCCTATCTACAGAAGCTTGTTAAATCTCTCTCAGTTGCAGAAATGCTGCTCATCAAGCCAGGAAACATTATAGATGTTTCCTGGAAATATAACATTATGACCAAGCTCAAACCAAATCTCCCAATTCAAACTCTGACTATTGGATATGAATCTATTAAAGATGTCACAAATTATTTAGGTAAACGTAAACAACAATATTCAATGTTTATTTGTTTGAAATTTTCAAACAAATCCGAAGTAGTAAGAATGTTCAGTGGACAGAAAAGATTTCATCATGTAACTAGTAACTGTTAATTATTTGTCTCCATGAAATAAAAATAACATCTGAAACTTTTTTTATACTCTTTTGCTGATCTTGGGTAAAGGCTCTTTTATGTTTTACAAAACTTTTTAGAGAGTGGGCATTTTCATAACAGGTAAGATAGACAAGTAGTTCTGAGACTTTTATTACACCACTGTGTTGAGAAATCCTCAAGAGATGCACATGGAGTATTTGAATTGTACCATTTTGTACATCACCTCCCTTCTGGGTACTTCACGGGTTCACTTCAGTCTCTCTCTCTCTGGCTGCTGACCTGACAGAAATGTTTATACTTTGGATGCTTCAGAGCTGCCATTCTTCAGAATTGCCTGCAGCTCTATTTGTTCAGTTCTGCAAGGGGAAGACAGACTCTAATTTTCACCCTGTTATGTGTACATTTGCTTGTTGTTTGTATTTGTTGTACTTCTATTCTGGGCTTTCATCCAATACCTTTTATTAACATTTTTTCTTGGCTGTCTTTCCCATTCCACATGCTATTTTTAATTTATTTTTATTTTTAACTTATTTCAACACTTGTATTTTGTTTTTCGCACATCCTGCAGTCTTTTTCCCTGTTTACTGGAGCTGTTTCCTTCCCAAAATTCCTCAGGAAAATCTCCTTGCCTCAATAACAATGTTCCATTTAAGCTCTTGAAAAAAATTTTTTTGCATCATCATCCACTGACATAGGCTCTCCCTGTCCTAAAACTTCAAAATGAACTGTATTCAGATTAAAAGTCAGTTTCTTGGCCAGGGATTTAGTTTGCATTGAACAGAAATAAGGTGTTAAGCTTCTTCGGTGGAGCCCTTTTCCACCTCCTGACAGAGTACTGGGAAAATGTTACAGCTGAGTCTGGGACACTGGTGATAGATTTTTGTATTTTCACTACTGGTCTAAAAAGTCTAGTTTGGTTTCCCTTCAGATTTAGAGAGCTGGAGAGACAGATCAGCCCAACATCTACACTTCTAACCATCTCTGGTTAACCTCCATCTTCTCTTAGGGTCCTGCTCCATTTCCTCATGGACTAGGAGGAAGCCATAGGGATTTGATGCCCTGTGAACTGGAAGACTTTGGTAAGCAGGCAGATAAAGATATGAGGTCCCTGTGTACTGGGGGCTGTCTCCTCCTGTCATGTGTCTAATAAACCCTTCTTCACAGAGATGGTCTTCTTGAGAGGTAGCAACCATGGAGGTTGCTGTCCTCCACAGAAGCATCGTCCTTGTGACCTGACTGGCTCAGCCATCTTTTTATGCTCTGGAGAGGTTTCCATGGATGGGAAGGTACAGATACTGTTACAGTTCATTTTCCCCTTCTGTCCCAAATCCCTGCTTTGGCTGGCATGGGATTCTGACTTGCAGTTACTGTGTCAGATGCCTGGCCAAACCTAAGTGCATATAATTCCAGAATTACTGAAGTTTTGGTGTTGATTCACTCTTACTGTTTAATTAGACCCCCCAAATCATCTTGGTGTCCAACTCCTAGCACATGAATGGTCAACCATGTCAGCTTCAGGTGGGAGCCACTCTGTGCACTAGGGACCACTAGGTAACAAAGGGGCTTTTCATTCACTCCCTCTCTGTCTCTTCAAATAATGAAGGTAAAGCAAGTCAAGAGGACAAGAGAACAAGTCAAGGGATGGTTCTGGAGCATGTCAAGTAGAAAGAGTTTCTCAACATGCATTCAGTAACCATAAGCAACTAAAGCAGGAGATAACTGAGCTGGTAACAAACTCATGGTTTCCAGCCACTAAAATGTATGTGAGAAACATAAAGACACATGCTTTTAAGAAAATTCTATAATTTATGCCATGGGAATTGTAGGGTATTTCCAGGGCAGTGGCTGAGAAAAAATACAGAATACCAGAGATCTAATATCTGACAGTCAATGAAGAAACCAAGATGTAGCAGGGAAAATCATCATCCCAGTTGTAAGATGCATATCTGTTTTTTCACCTTTCTCTTTATTTTGGGAGTCCATGTGTTCAGCTTATGGTAGGGGAGATGTTGAAACAGTTTGGGCCACCATGGCTTCATTGTTCTGCTTAGAAGTTGGTTCTCCAGTCCAGGAGGAGCATCACTGCCTCCCATCAAAAGCCTGGCCAAGCTTAAGATGAAGGTATCAGCAAACTCACTAAATTTTAATCTGAGCAAGACAGAGCTGGTGCTGAAGAAGGAATCTGCAGAAACGTGTATACCCTGTGGGAAGAGAGATTTGATTTCTTGGTGAGTATTTGCCTGTTTTTCCTTGAAGCACTGGCACTACAGGAGTGTTTAGTACCCTATGTGCATCTCGAGTGAGGTGTGGAGAGATAGGCATTGTTACTGATGTCTAGAGTGGAGTATTTCCTCTTGCTGGGTATATCCTTGGGGCTGACAGGAAAACCACTAGAAGGTATGCCAGCTGAGGTGTGCCATCCTGGGACAAAGCACTTCCCAGGGCTGTGTCTACACTAGCACAGCTCAACAGTACTGCTGTGTGGAGTGCAGCAGTTAAATGATTGGAAACCTACCTCCTGCATTTCTTCTTCTTGCCCAGGACAGAAGAGGTCAACAGGCACTTGAAGAGGGATTCCCCAGGTTTAATTGTTCAGCAGCTTCTAGCAAGACATTTTCAGTGGAAGACTCTTGACTCTGAGGTTCTCTTCCAAGGAGGCCCAGAATGGGTTCATTGACCTGTGGGGCACAGACAGGCTTTCACCTGAAGCAGAAATGGACAAGTTGGTTTTGTTTTGGAATTACACACAGAGAAAGGAGAAAACCATTGAGAATTGGTGATTTGGTGAACTTTGTGCATTGATTCTGTGCTAAGCACATTATACATGAAATATATTCCATGAAATGGAAATTGAATGACTGGTAACACAAGCTGCATATTAGCTCCTCACCTCTATCAGCAAGTTTGTTTTGAGCCCACAGTTTTAAAAGAAGGGATTAATTTGCTTTGTCCTGTATTCTTTTGCTTATGCTACTACCACCCTTAAAGACTCAGCCTCTCAAAAAAGGAACCAAAAGCAATTGATTGTCTCATTTTCACTGGCCATTCCATTAGAATGTTTTGGACAATGTATTAAAAATCCCTCTACAGCATAAATGTTGGCAGACAAATATGTTTTCATAATCTGGGTGACCATGATGTCCCAATCCAAAGGACATTCTGAAATCCACTAGTATTTCATGGACTCCATATGCCAAAGAGCATCAGAAGATCCACTCCTCCTTCATATCTTTCATTATCTCAGCTTGCCCACAGAAGAGTTATTCAGTGTAATTTACATTGTGATGAATATACTGCACAAATCTGGTAGCACACTTTTCTGCTGTGGATCACTACTGAATTAGACTTGCAGAAAGAAGAATCTGAATGTCAAGCAATGCCAGAATTTATGATCTATCTTTAATCTTGCTTTGCAATTTACAACCCAAGCTTGTAACTAGGTGTGTCTCCAGTGGCTTTCATTCATTTCTGACTTCACTAAAGATTTGTCAAAGAGAAATTCTGCTCTTTCACACTGGTGGGAGCTTACAGACTGCAGGAGACAGCAATCTCATGGTAATACCAGTGATCAAGAATTGGAATCTAATGGAAAATAATCTATACATGTGCCAAAATAAAAGCAGAAAAATTTATTTTCTACAAAGACAGAAATCTATGTGGAATACAGAAGTAAGCTGGTGAATTTTCATCTATTTTTTATTTTATCTGAACTTTTATTTAAATTATTTCACATGGCTCTGGTAAACAGTAGAGACTCCTTGAGAACTCCTGGGCTACAGCTGAATTGGCAAGCTAAAAACTGTTTCCAGGCTCCTAGGCTGGGATGTATACTCTACCTGCATTTTAAGTCTGTGTTGGAGTGAGATGTATGAGCCCACTGTAACATTGCTTCTCCTCTAGCAAAGCAACTTTTGTGTATGGGCTAAAGAGGAGCCACACCATGTTCTATGAGATGCCCTCTGCAGATGAGAGGTATCCAGCCAGGATGGAGACTTTGCCAAAGCAAACAAAAGTGCAGAGATGCAAGTTGTGGCTGTGTTATTTGTAT
The DNA here is from genome assembly GCF_009819655.1 of Sylvia atricapilla. Taxonomy (NCBI): domain Eukaryota; kingdom Metazoa; phylum Chordata; class Aves; order Passeriformes; family Sylviidae; genus Sylvia; species Sylvia atricapilla. The sequence goes on from NC_089141.1 coordinate 90,099,219, forward strand.
CGTGGTAATGAGAAAATTAAGCTATTTTCAAACCCAGTAACTTGAAGCAGCTTGAGAGGTGGGCTTTAAGAAATAATTGGAAGGGAGAGAACACTTTGAATTACTTCACTAATTATTTTGGATTAAGAGATACTGCAAAGTATCATGCCAGCAATGTTGTTTCACATTTATAAAACAGTTCAGATTTTACACGTCACAGTACAAAAAATGTATGTGGAGGGGCTCTGACATCTTATGCAGGAAAAGGCATGGTAGTTACAAGTCAGAATACCCCCAAATTGCTTGTGTCTGTAAATCTCCTTTTGCACTGAAACTCCAACTTGCCAAGATTCCCCCAAAGTCTCATGAAGGAATGAGGCTACAGAGATTTGGTTCTGGATTTCAGCGCTCCTGGCTTTGCAGTCTCTACTGATGCCTGTTCTTAGAGCAATCTGCATTACTAAATGATTAAGGGATGCTTTGTCCTTCAGGTTTTGTAGGTTGTTTCATTATTAAAAGCTTGCAATATTTTTGCCAGACTTTCTCTCTCTCTCTTTCTCAAAAACAAAAAACCCAACTAAACCCAAACCTGATCTTTTTATCTAGTACCTTAGAAGAGTCATTGGTGAGATCAGAAGCTTTAATGGAGCTGTTTATTGTAGTTCAAATAATCTCTAGCAGCATCTTCCTGGAGCTATAACAATGGAAGGGTATTTTATAGCTTTGAGAATAATAGTGTCATATGGAAAAAAAGAAAACCTTATTATCTCCAAGTCTTTATCAGACTTAAAGAGCACACTAGAGAGACATTTTTTAATATATTTAACTCAATACTTAATAAGAACAGAAATAGACCAAAGAACAATCTTTACCTAAATTACTGAGCCTCCTGGACTTCTTACCTCTTTGTGTTTGCATGCATGCAGGCAGTTTGAAAACAAGCCACCACTCCTGACAAGAGTAATTACTTTAATCTTTGTCCTGGAAGCATACTGCATTTACTCTTTGGTTGCAGAGGAGCCAATCGGGAAACATTGGCAGCTCAAGTTTTCTTTTCAAGAAGTCCCCATGTCCTGTACACTGGTCCTTGGCAGGAGCCCATTGGACACCTGTGCTCCCAAACCTGGCCTGCTAGAAGTGCCCACTACAGATGTCAGAGCTCTTTTGTTGACTTCCTATTAGTCGCCACTTAATGGATGTGAGCTGAACACAGCTTTGCCTAAGCACTTATCAATGGACAGCAAACATTCTTCTTTCCGTGGGCAAAGGGTCAAACTGTTTTGCCTGGCTATAAAGCTTCGCCAGATAATTGCTGGTGATTAGCAATTTTAATTACCAGGTGCTAGGGGTCGTTTCTTGTGGAGCTTTTTTTGCTGTTGTTGTAATTGGGCAGGCTGTCAATAGGTATGGCTTATTGTACACGTGGTGTGTATTTGCAGATACATCGAGCATCCTTTTAAAGTAGGTAAAATAAAGTAGCATAACTTACTTCTGATCAACTGCATAGTGCTCCAACAGGTTTTGTGATAAAACTTGTCTGATACAGGAATCTTTAATACAAATTGCTAAAGCAGCCTTTAATGCTCTTGTAAACACTTGTATGTGCTGTTGTCATTGAAGAGAGGCAATGATTTTAAAGTCTTTTCCTGCTACATTGGTCAAGTTGGAACTAAGCTTGTCAAACACTGGTTTTGCATGCAGACTTTTAGAGAGTTTTCAGAGAATCACAAAACTAATGGCACGATGAGCAGCAAATGAATCTTTTCCCATATTCAGCAACAAAACAGGTTCAAAATAAAAGTGACAGAAAAGACTCTTCTCTGATCTTCCTCACAGCAGAGAGAAAGTAAGCAACTACAATACTTCAGTACCTGTTTTTACTAAAATTTCCATGTTTTTCCTTTTACCTACATTATTCTACATCACAAGCCTTGCAGACATACTGAAGGTCTCTGAAAGCTGAATGTACTGTTTACTAATCTGCTTGGGTTAGAAGAATAGGCTTCTAATAGAATAGTTCTTTGAGGAAATAACAAAAGACGAATACCTCTGCAGTACAAAGTTCTAGCTCTGTTTTTATTTGTTCTGCAGTAATATATGGTCATCTCCCAGCTCCCATCATGGCTTTGTTTTTTCCCGTGACAGCTAGGCTGCTTGAAGGAGGAGGAGAAGCTCACAAGGAGGTGTGAAACAGGTCTTCTTTGTGTCAAAAATTGAAGGTGCCTAAATGCTTGAGACTGCAATATTGCTGCTTATGAAGTTCTTCACTGTGGCATATTGTGCAGCTACCATGCTGGTTTACATTCTGCCACTAGTTAATGCAAGCTTTGATATCATTGAAACCTGCATTAAAAAAAAAAAAAAAAAAAAAAAAAAAAAAAAAAAAAAAAAAAAAGTAGTTAAATGGCACATGTAGAAAGATACCTCTGAAGAAAGATGCCCCTCGGGAGGAGAATGCAGTTCCCAGGGTGCTCTCATCCCATGTTTCCATGGCACAGCTATACCCTGTAAAAAGCACAGCTCTGATAACTGCAAAATGTGCAGACAAGCTGCAAAACCCTAGTCCTGACAGTACCACAAAGAAAGCTGCAAACAATTAAGATTCCTGAGAAGTGGGGCAGCCTGGAGCTGCTAAATTTGATTTCCTGAAAATCAGAATTTGAGCAGTGGGAGATGTAAGGCCCTGGTAGCAGATGCATCCATCAGGGATAAAAAACGTTGGTCACAGGACTAACACATAGTCATGATGGGCTGATCAGTCTTCACAAACAACCTTTGTTTCCAAGCCTGAAATCTGATCTTTACTGTACAAACAAATTTCTTAGTTCACAAATGATGACATTAGTTATACACTTCCCTCTGTATCTTCAGCTGGAAATAGACCATTTTTCTTCCTACACTCTATTCTTGTTTGCCTAAAATCACAGGCTGAAGGGAAAGGTTCTTTATACTGAAAACAACTGATGCCAGTTTACTTTGGTCTCAACATGGACTTATTTTCCCTCTTTTTCCTGTCTCCTGATAATGGCAGCTCAAAAAGATGTAGAAATCTACACAAGACTGTCTGCTCCTGTTGCCAGAAGAAGTTCACAAAACAGGTGTTTTCCTACCTCTCTGTATTGAGTTGACTCTGGCTGGATGCCAGGCATCCATTAAAGCTCCTCTATCCCTCTCCTCTACAACTGGATGGGGGAGCGAAAATACAATGAAGGATAAGGGCCAGGAGAGATCATTCACCAAATGCTGGCATGGGCAAAACAGACTCAGACTGGGGATACATATTGAATTTATTACTAACAAAATCAGAGCAGGATAAAGAGGAGTAACATAAATTTTAAAAACACCTTTCCACATCCTTCCCTCCTTACAGCTCTAGCTCCTCCTCCATCGGCACAGGGAGGCAGGAAAGAGGAGGTTACGGTCAGTTCATCACAAGTTGTTCCTGATGTTGCTCAGGGAAAGGAGTCCTTCTACTGCTCCAGCATGGTGTCCCTCTCACAGGATACAGTTCTCCATGAACTTCTCCATGGTGAATCTATCCCACAGGCAATGGTTCTTCACAAACTGATGCAACGTGGGTCACCCTTTCACAGGGTGGAGTCTTTCAGGCACAGCATGCTCCAGCATGGGTCCCCCACAGTGTCACGAGTCCTACAAGGAAACCTGCTCCAGCATGGGCTTCTCCCTCTCTGGGTCTGCAGGTCCCTGCCAGTTATCTAAACTCATTCACATCCCAAACACCTCATGCAATGATCACAGCCTCTCTCCAAAGCCTCAGGTTTCGGCCTCAAGTAAATACAAATGCCAGTAAATGGTATCCTTACCAGATATAAAGCAATTTATAGGAATCTGCATGCAAGTGTAACAGTAAGTTTGCTTTCTCTCACTGTTTGTGTGGCAACATGGAGCTGCAAAGACCTGAGATGAGAATTCAGCTGCATTCATAATGCAATTCCTGAAGAGAGTAGATTATGGATAGAGTTTAAGCCTTAACTTTGAATTGCTTTGCTTTTGTGGATTGAAGTTAGACCCACACAACAGTATTTGAACATAGATTCTGGTACTTTGTTGATATTAGTTACCTACTGTGACACACAGCACATGGCAGTTTCAGTTTTGCGCGCTGTAAAATGTAGGTATTGTACACCTGAATTATAATCTTGCTGTGATAATATGCCTCTATTGATTCAACAAAACAAGTTGTCTATTTTGTCTTCACTCAGACATCTCTATAAAAGAAAGTCTGACAATCAGAAAGGTAAATATTTTGGACTTCACAACTTGTGGCATGACAAAAAGGATAAAAGTGCAATAATTCTGGAATGAGACCTTGCAGACAATGCCACTCCATTTGAACCAGTGAGATGAACTTCCTAAAAAATGTTTATTATACAGCCGTGTTAAAATGTTGTAAACAATGATTTTTAAAAGTATAAGTGAAAAAATATCTATTTAGTATCAAACAGTATGCTTCATACTGCTAAAACATACAGTTTGAAGTATAAATATGAAGCAACAGAAATATAAAATGAAGCTGAACCATTTCACAAAATGATTGGTGTCTCAATCAGTGAACAATTATGCTTCACTTTCTACAAGGTTTTTTGTATTTATTGCTGAACTCAGCTAATGTACAAGTTTTGAAGACAGAATTGTATTCACAGAACACTAAATTTAGTGTCTTCCACAAAAATTAAAGTTTGAAAAAAGTAGCTTTCTTATAGTCTCATTTTACACCAGCTTAATTTTAAAATTTTATTTCTGTACCTTCACAGTAACTGTGTTGGAATCCTGATGAAGCTGTATGCAATAGGGTGCCCTTGGCAATGCTGATTTGAAAATACCCCCGTATCCAAAGAATGAGAGATGTATTGTTAGAAGGCTGAACTCAGCCTGGACCAGTGCTATCTGACAAGAAATACTGCAGGGCTTTAAGAAAAGACCTGTGGACACACAAAAGGTGGTGCTCTTAGCCATCTCTTCTACCCAGAATTTTTACTACAAGGGTGCTCGGTGATTGGAGGCTACACTGCAGCACAGGTGGAGGCTGCAGACCATACGTGGCTATCCCCACTACTGTGCATAGAAGGGCACTTGTACAAGCCACTTGTACTCAGATTTCTGCCTGGGGTTGCCAGATGCTGGGCCCAAAGGTCAAGCAGAAGCGAGCTGGGCTAGCATTTAATTTGTACCCCCTGCCCACCTCACGAGCCATCATTGAGTCACTGGAGCCTTAAGAAACACCTGTGGGCAGGCTGGCTCAGTTACTAACCTTTCACTCATACTGCACCCAGTCTTTAGGGAAAACTAATTAAGGACATCTTTCAGTGGATAGCCTTGCAGTGTTTTACTGACTTTTTCAAAAACTGGTGTTATTTAAATTGTATTAATGCAAGAACAGGTGTTCCTGTAGAACACTTGAGTGGGCAGAACGGGAGAAATAGTCCAATAAAGACATTTATAACAAGGCAATGAATTAGTAGCAGTCTTTGAATATCTCATAAAAATGATGTTCAGCTCCTGTGAAGACCTCTTCAGAGCCAGAAAGGAGCCCAAGGCATGCTTTGGAAACTAGAGGAGATGGAGTGCTGAAACATACTTTGTCTTAGTGAATGTGTGCTGAAGTTCACTTACAGTCCTCAAGCTTTTCACTCCCTCATGGCTGTGGTGCACTGATGTTTGCAGGGCAGAGGGAAGAGGCTGAATCATGAACTCTCCTCCATGTCCTTCAGTGTGAATACTGGCAGTCTACTGCCAGTTTTTGTGAGAGACTTAAAGAAGAAGGCCCACCTCTGTTGTGCCATGAGAACTGGGGAAATGGTAACCTATGGCAGGACATGGGAGGCATTTTATTTTTCATTGCTCTGTGCATCTCTCGCACCATCTCAAACAGAAAGGTAGTTCCAGTGGAATATGAATACTACTTATTTCCACCACTTTATATTCCCCACCATGTGTGAGTTATTAACTGAAGTGCTCTGTTGCAGCAGCCCTCTTATTAGAGGGTAGAAATGAGCTGAGACACAGACTTCTTGTTTATCACAGCATGAAAAAAGTCCTAGTTTATGTCTCTTTGCAGCTCAGCCATCCTGACTCCAACTACTCACTGACTCTGGCTGCACCGAGCTCCTGCAGTAGGTTTCCTTACAGCCTCTGACTGCTGGTTATTTTCTGCTAAACGCTGACTGCAGGTATTAGTTTGCAGACTCTGACTGCAGGCTTTTACCTGGCTAGACTGTGACTATAGGTTCCAGCAACAGGCTCTACCACAGACCCAGACTGACCTCACAGCAGCAATGCTCTCTTCCCCAGGACTCATCTACTTCACGATTTCCCCTCACCAGCTAACCCTCTCCCTTTTATCACACTTATCTTTATTGGATATAGCTGTGACTCATCAGGGGCAGGGCTGAATTGGGTATTTAGCACAATTGTTACTTGTCAGGGGCAAGGGCACCTGTATTCCCTTCTCCTACAGTGCTCATGAAATAAAATTGGGTAAAAGACCATGTACCAGAAATGTAGGTGCTTGTACAGGGAATTGAACTGCAATTCCTGCCCTTAAGGAATTAGTCAGCAGGATGACAGGACTGTACTTCTGTGAATGATTAATGTTCTCTGGGTCCTGCAAGTGAGCTGAAAGAGAAAATGCTGTCGCTTATCATGCCAATGGAATATAAAAGCATTCAAACACAGTGATGTAGTGAGGTGTTCAGGAGAAGACCATGTTGTGGTGAGTTCAGGTGAATAAACTGGGTTAGAAAAAAGGGAGATGACTTCTCTCTCATTTCTTACGGTGAAGGAAATGATATTTCATGGCTGATGAGAATATCAGCCACTGAAGTCAAGTCATTTGAGAGTGGTGACTGGGTCCATAGCAATAGAAAACTGACAGAAATCTGTTCATATATTAACACATCTTTCAGGAATTGGGGGAGGAAGGACAGTGTGTGGCATGTAAGGATAAAAATAATGTGATGAAAGTGGTAAATGTGGTAGATGTCAGTGAGAAAGAATAAAGGAAGCAAGTCTGAAATGAAATAACTAGAAGATGAAGTTATCAATGTCCTGCAAATGACATCTACCTTTATAGTCAAGGTTTTTTCCTGAAATAAGGAGCACGGATTTCTATATACAAAAGTAATATATCAGTGACATTTTAGACTCTTTTGCTATTTGTGAGCCACAGTAACTACAAGGCAGATAAGTAGTCTGTAAAAGTTGCTTTAAGATGTATACACCATTTATGCTGAAGAGAGTTGCAACTGCCCTTTGCCCTTCTTATTGCCCTGGTCTTTACATTTTTGAAAATTGTTGATCAATTCCCTCAATCCTCCTTTTCTGGCCCTTTCATTTCCTCCAACCATGCTTTTGGTATGTCCTGATTAGGGCCTTTGCTTCACATAGACTCTTTCCAACCTGAGTAAAAATCAGCCCCTGTATGTACTCAATGGTTTAGCTGAGGCTTTATCACTCAAGTAAAGCAGAAGGATTGCTTTGTATGTCTTACAGATGACCCTCCTGTTTACACATTCCAGCATGTTGGGATTTTTTTGCTGCCACATGATGTCTTTGGCTGACATTCAGCTTGTGACAATTCTAGATCCTGCAAAGCTCTTAAGTAGTCAATAATTTGCCACTCTGTATTTAAGCAGCTGAAATGCAGAAATGAATGTGGAACTTCTCATCTGCTTTTTTCAGACTATTCCAATTTCCCAAAGTTTATTCAGAGTCTGATTCCTGTCCTCCAAATCACTTCCATCTCCTATGGGTTAGAATCAGATGTAAATATCCAAAGTACGATCTCTATTCCACCATCCAAGTTAATAATGAAAATACTGAATAGAGCCAGACACAGGACAGACTCCTAGGAAATCCCCCACAATACATCCTTTTAATTTGATGGTTAACGACTGATAACTAATTTCCTAGCAAAGCTTTCTGGCCAGTTTTGCCTCCACCCTATGGCTGCTCTTTTGTTACTGTCTGGGGGTTATTCCTGTGAGCACCTGGTCTTCTGTCAAAAATGCTTTTTTTCCCCTCTGGCATACTTGCACACTGGTTGCCCCAGGAAAGAGTAGCAAGAACAGTATCTGAGCAGCTTCTCTGGGCCCTCAGCAAATTAGTACAGTTGGGGTGTGTGTGGGCAATTTGTCTTTTCATTTTGCCAGTTAACTTTTATTTGGCCTTCCAAAGAAATGCCCTCAGTGTTTAGGTTTTTTTTTTTATATACTGCTGTTGTCCTCCTCAAAGGAAAGAAAGTATTTGTCTGTCTGAGAGTGAGCTAGTGATAAACAAAAGGATCTTTTTTCCCTTCTTAGTCCTCGATGATTTTTTCCTTAATATTGATATTTTATTAATGGCATTTTTATCCAAGAAAGGATGTAAAGAAAGGCTATGTGAACTCAGATAACTCAAACAGATTTTGGTTTTGAAGCCTGAAATACATGTTTTTAACTCTGGCTCAGGTAAAAAAAATTAATTCTGTGGAAAAATAGAAGAAAGCTTTTTGCTTGGAAAAATAATTAACCATGAATAATACTAGATTTTTTTTTGCCCTTAATCTCTTTTTTTTTTTTTATGAACTTGCCAATAATTTCTCTGGATGTTTTAGAGTTCTGAATTGAGTTAAACCCTTCAAGAAATTAATTTACCCCATAAGTTAAGGACAGCACTTCTCAGAGAGGACTGACCAAAAATCATCAAAAGTGTGGATACGGTTCAGGGGTATTGGGTATTATCAAAGGTCAGAATGTTGCTGTAAACATTCAGAGCAAGTGGAAACAAAACCTTTTAGATATTCAAAGATACTCTCCTGAAGGTTGGATCAGGGCATTTTAACTCCTCATCTTTCACAAGAATAGAAGATGTGAGGTGAAGAGAGAGATTCTGAGATATAGTTTAGGAGTCACTCACAACTTGTAGAGCAGCCTGTATGAACACAGCCTGCTCCATGTCCCACCTTCAGAAAATAAATGTTTGTGAAATGACTTTTTATTTAGGAGGACCTCAGATGTTGCAATTATAACATTTTAGATGTCAAAAGCCTGGACGGATAAGTGTGAAGAACATTTTAAAAAAGGAATCTTTCAGATACTGAAGTTTAAATTGCATATTGAATGAATAATCCACTCTAGAAATGTGGAAAATATTTAGTGAACAGCTGGAGTGACTGCAGTCAATTCATCGCTCTTTTAACATGGGATAGAGGTCAGCAAATGCTAACTATGTTTAAGTGGGGATATGAAAATGAGTATAATCAAGAATTTTTAAAAATATAAACCATCTGATTAAAGCAAGAGAATTAGGGGATAATTTTCCAATATCAGAAGCTAAGCTAAGAGATAATTAGGAGAGCAAAAATATGAATTTTGAACCACTGAGAACATTTCAGCTATCAGCAGAACACACAATGAGGCTAACAGAAGCCTTAGCTCCAGTTTTAGCAGAGTAGGGGACTGACATATCCATTTTCACCCCAGGCAGTACAGTCCTTCTCTGCAGCCAGGGAAGCAGCTGCTATGTTCCCACTGCTGGAGAAGTGACATCCTGCAAACATCCTTCTGCATGTTGCTGCAAAAAGGTACAGTCAGCACTGGGACTTTAAGGCGTGAACCTTCATCTGGGCTGTGAAGAGCAGCAGGACACACCTGCCTGGCCGAAACTGATTCCTCTCTGACGTTTTTACTGTATTTTATTATGGGCTTTCATGTTCTGTCTCCACAGTAATTTGGCCCTAAGTGAGTAATAGAGAGGTTTGCACAAAATAGCAGAGTTGTAGATCATCACCAACAAAAATAATAAAAGCACTTCTATCATCTTTAATTTCCAATCAATGAGCAAATGAGGTTACTGGCTGAATAAGGGGTAGAGGATTGTCAGGCTTTTTAATTCAACCATTCTTCTGGTCTGACTCAGCTGTCAGCGCTGACTTGAAGGGAATAGTAGAGACAACACACAATCTGAGTTGTTAGAGGGCAAGGAAATCTATAGAATGAAAGCAATGATTATGACTTCCCAAGAACATTGATATGCTAAATCTGGGAGTGAGAAAGATAAGACTTTAAAATAAATTAAGACTTGGATAAGACTTTAAAATAAATTCAAGATTTTTGTAGAAAAATTAGCTTTTCAGGCCCACCAGAAAACCTTGCATTTGAAATGCTGGCTGCTTGGATACACCTCACCTACAGGAATTGTCTTGTGTGAATTTTGGTTGCTAAGGATGCTATTGCAAACAGACAGAATTTCAATTGGAGCCTGGAACAGCCTGCCTGCTATTTCTGGTGGAGTGTGGAGTAGCCTGTTCTTGTTTCTTTATTATTACTTTATTATTAGTTCCTGGAACTGGCAAAGTAATCTGTTTTGGATGAGGTGTCGTCCATTTCAGGTGGGAGGAATTGGGATAGTTCATTTATTTACCAGATGTATCTAAAAAATAAGAGCAGAGAGAGATTCCCAGGCTCAGGATTTTTTAGGTTTAGTTCGCAGAAGCTCAAAAAGGCCTATTCAGACATAGCAGGTTATTTTTGACAGTGAAACTGGGGCTACACAAAGCTCAGCAACATGAAGGCAGCAATCATCCTCCTGGCAGCACCTGGGACTGCTGAGGCCACACCTCAAATTCTGTGTTCAGTTTTGGGTCCCCTACTGTAAGAAGGACATTGAGGTACTGGAATGGAGGTGTCCAGAGAAGGGCAATGGAGATGGTGGAGGGTCTGGAGAACAAATTCTACAGCTGAGGGAGTTTGGGTTGTTTAGCCTGGAGAAAATGAGTCTCAGGGAAGGCCTTATTGCTCTTTACAACTACCTGGAAGGAAGCAGTAGTGAGCTGGGTGTTGGTCTCTTCTCCCAAGAAACAAGCAACAGGACAAGAGGAAATGGCTTTAAGTTGTTCCAGGGGAGGTATGGACTGGATATTAGGAAAATCATCTTCCTAATGAAAAGCTGATCAAACATTGAAACAGGTTACCCAGGTGTATTGGTTTTGCAGACCCTGGTTTTTGGTGGGGAGAGGCACAAAGATGACTTCCTTGAGAAGCTGCTGGAAGCTTCCACCATGTTCAGAAGAGACAATCTCTGATGGCTCTGAAGATGGACGTGCTGCTGGCCAAGGCTGGGCCAATGACAGAGGCTGGTAACGCCTCTGTGATGACATAGTTAAGAAGAAAATCAAAACAAGGTCACACAGTCTTGCTTCTAGTCAGAGGAGAGGAGGAGGTGAGAACATGTGAGGGAAACAACATGAAGAGACCAAGGTCAGTGGAGGAGGATGGCAGGAGCTGCTCCAGGTGCCAGAGCTGAAATTCCTCTGCAGGCCATGGTGAGATCATGGTGAGGGAGCTGTGCCCCTGCAGCCTGTGGGGATCCACGGGGGATGCAGAGATCCACTCACAGCCCCGGGAGAGGTGCCCATGCTGAAACGGGTGGATGCCTGGAGAAGACTGTGATCCAGTGGGAGACCTGGTAGAGACGGGGGACCTTTGCTTCCAGGCTGGAGCAGCCTGTCCTTGGAGGGCTGCACCCCACGGAAAGGGAGACCCACACTGCAGCAGTTTTGGGAGGGCTGTGTGCCTGTGGGAGGGACTCACATTGCAGCAGGTGTGGTTTGGCTGCTGCTTGTGAGAGTGGACCACACCAAAGAAGTTCATGGAGAGCTGTCCCCTGAGGGAGGGACCCCATAGTCTCACAGGAGAAGGACTCCTCTCCCAGAGCAGTGGAAGAAAATCTCAGTGATGAACTGACCAAAACCCCCATGCTCTGTCTCCCTGCCCTTTTGGTGGGAAGGAGGGAGAGGCTGTGGGGAAAAGATGTTTTAAGAGTTTATTTTACTTGTCATTATCCTCCTCTGATTCTGTTAGTAATAAATTCACTTTGCAGATTTAAGTTGAGCCTGTTTTGCCCTTGGAGTGTTCTCTCCCAGTCTTTATCTCAAATCATGAACCCTTTGTTATTTTTCTCTCCTCTACAGTTTTTCTCTCCTCTACAGTTGTGGCAGGGCAGGGTGAGTGAGCAACTCTCATGGGTGCCTGGTCAAACCACAACACCAGGGAAGTGATGGAATTACCAACACTGGAGGTGTTGAAAAGACGTGTAAATGTGGAACTTGGGGACATGGTTTAATTGTGGACTTGGCAGTTCTGGGTTAACAGTTGGAGTTGACCTTAGATGTCTTTCCTAACCTAATCAATTCTATGAATCTGAGGTGGGAGAAAAATCCCAGTAAACACACTGAAATCAGTTACATTAAGTATGATGTCCTAGTTACACAGCCATCAAAACCCAGACAGTTTTAACCTAACTGCAATATAAGCCTAATCTTAGTGGGGATTTGCTGTGCAGGAATAATCTCAATCCTTTTTTCCAGAAGGTGTAAGAACAGATGATGCCTAAATTACTGTTGTTCACAGAGGCATGAAGATGTCTGTGAGCTCCAGGCTCCCATGGAAGCTTTGAAATTTTTCCTTCAACCTCACTGTCACTAAAGAAGAGCAGGCTTGTTCTGTCAGCAGCTGTTAAAAAGTCCCATTAAAGCAGTTCCCAGTATCTGGTCTACTTCTGTTGCCCTAATGTCCTAAAGTCAGGTTTATCTCTACAAAAACAGTCTTCTTGCCCATGGTTTGGCAACATGTCTTAAAAAAATCTTTAAATAAAGCTGTTTAGGAGAATATATTCAAACAGATGGTTACTCACACAGTGGCAATTCTCTCCATTTCCAAGGGTCTCTCTGGATGGAAGGAAGGGGGAAAGAGGGAACCAGGTCAGCTGTCAGAAGCTGTGAGCTCCTGGCTGCTCGTGTGTCTTTTTGCACTGCTTTGCCTACCACCTGCCCCCAGATTATGCTCTGCGAGTGACTGATAGTAAGGCACAGATAGGTTATCATTGCTTTTGAGCATAAGATTCACACCAAATTTTGAAAGTCTTAGCCTGTGGTCAGTCACTGTCTTTTTCTGCTCCTACCTCTTTTTCCCATCCTCTTCTAGATATGCTGTTGAAAGTCATTCTGAAAGGAAGTTTGTTACAGGCGACAGCCCACTGTGACTCCAGAGATATGGAATTAGTTTTATTTTTTTTAAAAATCCAGATAAGCTTTTCTTTTCCTACATGTGAACAGATAACCCTTGTTATTAATTTGAAATGTATGTTATTCAGCTTAACTGGGGGGAAGGGAAATCAGAAGGAAAAGGATGCATCCTGTTAGAAAATGGAAAATACTGTATTTATCATCTTAAAAAGAACAAAAAGATCTGCAAGTTATGTGGGTTTCTGTGACAGTAATTATCCTTCTATTCAAGAATGAGTAATTACATTATTCTGCATGCTAACTTCCCCCCTCCCCAGTTATGTGGCATGTGCAGGCAGATGCACACACACATGCAATGTGCTTGTAGCCTGAAGAATAAAAACAGGGTGCATTAGAAAAGGTAGTTCTGTTGTGTTCTTGAATAATGGTGATTATGGTAGTTCTTTGTTTATACTAAACACCACTGGTTGAGAGGAAGGTAAGCTGAATTTCCTTATTTCTTTTAAGAAAGCTGGGTACTGCTCTGCCTTGGCACTAGCCTGTGCAAGGGTTCACTCCCTTCTGTCCACAGTGAGGTAAAATATTAAGTATTGATTAAGCTAGCAGACAGTTTGTGGAACATGTGTTTAAAGAAGAGCTTTCGTTGCTCACTGCAGGATGAACATCTGCTACAAATATTTTTTCTGTGTTTGTGCTCATTAAAATGTGAAAAGATAACACTTGAACGCATAGATACATCTCAAGTATTTTTTTGGGAATTTTTTTTTCAAATTATTCTTCCTGAGTTACTGAATGACAGAATCATTTAGGTTGGAAGACATATTCAAGATCATCAAGTCCAACAGTTAATCCAGAACTGCCAAGTCCATGATTGAACTCTGACCCAAGTGCCTCATTTACACGTCTTTTCAACACCTCCAGTGGTGAGGACTCCACCACTTCCCTGAGCGGCCTGTTCCAGTGATTGACAACACTTTCCATGAAGACATTTTTCCTCATCCAGCCTAAACCCTGGCCCTTTCCTCTTCTCCTATTTCTCGTTTCTTGGGAGACGAACACCCAGCTCACTATGGCTTCCTTTCAGGTACTTGTAGAGAGGACTAAGGTTCCCCCTGAACCTCCTTTTCTCCAGACCGAACAACTCCATCTCCCTCAGCCACTCCTCACAGCATCTGTACTCCAGACCCTTCATCATCTCCATTGCCCTTCCATGGACATGCTCCAGCACCTCAGTGTCTTTGAGGTGCTGTTGATTGACAGCAATAAACAAGGGCAGATTCTGAAGAATATGGAAAATGAAAAAGGAAGAAGGGAAAGAAGGAAGGCGAGGAGAGGTGAGGAGAAAAGGAAATGGAGAAGGAAAAGAGATCTAACACACTGCTCAGTGAAAGCAAGTCTTAAAAGAACCTGAGGAGTGGTCACAGGCAAAACACAAAGCAGGCACAGCTTTATGTAGGTGATACAGTCACAAACAAGACACTCAGCTCATCAAAAGACATTTCTACATTTCTGTGTGCTTACATTTCTGAAGTACCATCTCCAGAAGAAAACAAGGTTTTCCTTTTAGTGAGTACACAGCACATCAAGGCTGAACAATTTGTTAATGTGAACGTTTGAGAGAAGAGTGATTACAGCAAGAAAGGTTCTGACACGCCAATTAAAGTAGTTGGGTTGGATTAAAAGAATATTGTATAACATCCATGTGCCCAAATTGTAGACAAAATTCACACGGTTTGGGGAAGTGTGTGGCTTTGTGATCACATAACCAAGGACTGTGAGGGTGGGAGCACACCTGGCTTAGTGTGAGTTTCGTTGCAGGTTTTGTGAGTGCAGGTTTAACTGCACACACAGCCCCTGGAAGCCCGTGTTCCCAGGGAGGCTGGGGACACAGGCTTCACTGTTACGGAGGTTTTAACAGTTTTGCAAAGAAAATCTAGTGAGGATTTTTGGACAGGAAAATTGCAGGATTTAGCCAGAATGTGAGGAATCTTTGGGTCCCTAGCTAATTATGATTTGCTTTGTTATAGTAACAGAAATAATGTTAGAGAAAAGAAGACAGTTCTTGTAATAATAAGCGTAGGCACTCTTACTATTTTTTTTATTTGTATTCTTCCATCTTAAAAGAAGCTGCTGCAAAGAACCTCAGTTCTCTCAGTCATTCCTCATAAGACTTGTTCTCTTGAACCTTCCCCATCTTCATTGGTCTTCTTTGAATGCACTCCAGCACCTAAATGTGAAGTTTATCTTTAACTTGTCTTGCTTTTTTCACATGATGGCTGTGTAAAGCATCTGAATCTTTGCCAGACTTGGTAGCTACTCACAGATTAGAGCTCCCCAAGGAACTTCTGCCTGCTTTTACAGAGCTCTCCTCGCTTTATGCAGTGCTGTGCTTCTGTCTGCTGTCAACACATTCCAGAGGGAATTGTCCCCTCATGCTGTACCTGGATGCTGTTTCACGCCAAAAAACAGTTTAGGAGCATGACAACACAAGTTCAGGACCAAGGATTTCTCTGGGAGTGAGATCAGTCAACAGCATTGATGTGCATTATGTTAGGAGAAGGAGGTTCTGTTCCTAGCATTTTCAGATACATACTTAAATGACTGTAGGAACAGTCTTGTGCCAATCTTGGGTCACGGTAAAAAAAAAAAAAAAAAAAAAAAAAAATCTATCTTACTTTTTATATATCTGTCTAAACAGCTTACAGTCCACTTCAGAGAAAAACTCATCAGAGCCTCCTCTACTCTTTTTTTATGGGAATTTGATTTAGCTATGCCAGAGAAAACCACAGAATAATGAATTGAGATGATCAATGAAATTTCTTAAGCAAATGTTTGTTAATGCTCTGCATTTAAGCCCCAATTGCATTTAAATCCCAACCCTGTATTTAAGCCTAACCCAGATTTATTAAAATATTTTTTTTCCCTGCAAATAATCTTGTTATGGCAGATTTCTTCCCAAGCAGCTGTTTGAATTATTAGAGAATAATCTTCGCTCATAGTTTGCAGAAGAATAATGCTGGAGTGTTTTTCATTTTTTATTTGCTCTTTTGCTCAGCTATTGCACATAGTATCCTGGTAGAATTGGTTGTTTATTCCTAGCCTTGAACATGTTTAACAAGAAAACATTAGTTTTAACAAGCAGCTTTCAGGTGTCTTGTAACAAGTCATTCTTTCACCTTGGTGACTATTTCCTTTGATGATATTCATTCTGTGCTGAGAAAAAGCAAAGTGAAACAAAGAGCAGAAAAAACTCCCAAACAATTGTATAAAACAAAATGCAGGTTTCAAGTGTATAGGTACTGAAATCTGATAAAGTTCTTGGAATATAAAAAGTGCAGGCTTTCTGTAGGTTGTCCCATTACAAACAACAGTACCAAAACATGCATGTTCAGAGATTAAAAAAGAAAATAGTATTTTCTGTTTTTTCCCCACCCTGAAATGACATGTTTCACTACACTGAAAAAGAGCAGCTGAATGTCAATGATCTGGGTCAGTTTTCATTAACAGCCTAAATGATAGCATAGCAACTTCATTCAATGCATTTGCAAATAAGCAAAAACTTGAGAGGGGATGCCAGCATGCTGGTCCAGGAATAGAATTCAAATGTACCTGGCAAATAGGACATAAACTGAAAAGGCTGGGAATATAAATAGCAATACAGCACATGTTGTGTCCAGTTCTCCTCTTCTGCTCTGCATTGTATGAAATGCTGTGTCCGGTTTGGGGTGCATATTCTAGGAAGAGTAGTTGGAGGGGTGACAGTGAAAATGATCAGAGCTCCAGAAAACAGTATCTCAAGCCTGCTTGCACTAGCTGAGTGAATACTGAGGTGTGACATGGTGGGTTTTTAAGTACATGTAAGGCCGCAGCAGGGATGGACTAAACTGTTCTTGCCTAAACTGAATGGGAGAGAAACCACAGACTTACACTGCATCACATACAAATTCAGGTCAGACAGAGACAAAATGTGCCAGCTGTGGGAGCAGAAAACCTGGAATAACACTGGGAGATTTTAATACTGGAGGTACTAAAAAACATGTTAGACTGATGCACATTAAAAAGGAATTGGGGTGCTTGAGATTCCTTGGGCTTAGAGGACAGGGGTATAACCAGGATTTCAGCAGTCCTGTGGTTCTACAGCTGTATAAATAGTCCATCAAGATAAGAGAATCAACAGCAGAGTAGAAGGTAGATCCAATCATTTTGTCATCTACCCACAAAGAAAAGGTGCTTTCTTTCTTCCTCCTGCCCCCCAAAAGGCACTAATGACTGGAGTATTTGAAAGATCTCTCCGAACTTGCAAATGCAGAATTTGCTTTCCTGCTGCTTTCATAGATACTATGTGATGGTGCAAATGTATTTCTGAGTTTTCATGTAAAACCATGCAGGATAAAAATAAAATTACATTATATCTGGATCCATGAAAGCTGTGGGTGGGTGGGAGGGCTGCTGCCAAAGCTGTGATTTTAAGCTTCATGAATTGGGGAGAAATTGCTGCTCCTCAGTGAGATTGATTCCATGACTGCTCAGCTTGATAAGCTCAGCAGAAGATCGGCAGGAAAAAAAATCCTAAAACCTGTGGGGATTTTTTGTTTGAATAAAAGCTCCTGTTATGAAACTGTAGTATTGCTTGTTAGTAGCTTTTGCTGTTTGACACAAACGCTACCCATCAGCTGATAGCATTATTGATTATTTATTATTTCAGCCTGTAGTTAACAAATTTAATGATAATTTTCTACTAAAAATACCATTGTATTTGGCAGTGGATACTTTTTAAAACTTGTTTTATGTCTTCTACTGAGACACATAAATAGAATTCAGCAACAGAAAGGTTTTTCTGCACGGTTGGGGTAGAAAAAAGAGTTGTGTATGTTTACTTTATAGTTTGAGAATTCAAGGACACAGAGGAGCTTTTGGCATTTACATCTTGGCTTTAAAGGAACTGGGAAAGCTACACCAGGCTTCGTTGTATTTTTCCTGTAGATCTCCATTCCCTTTGCCATCTCTCCTCCCTCTTTTTAGAAAGGCTTTGAAAGTCCTTATGGGCCTGATAGAGCATTGCTTTAGGAGTTTCCTCATAACCAAATCCTGTCACATGAGGATACTGCTAAGAGGAGAAAAAGCACTAACAAGTTCTAGCAATGCCAAATTACATTCAGTTCTTGTATTTTCACTTGGCATGGTAACACTTCCAAAGAGCAATTGTTTCACAATCAGAACTTCTGCAGCCTGTTCATTTCCTTTCTCTTACTTAGCTGTTCAGAGACCATCAGACACCAGGCAAGCCAATAAATGTCCATCTGAGCAATTAAGTAGCTTAAACATCAAGTGACACAAACTATTTTTTTATCTTGCAAGTACAATTTAAAGGGACCAACCTGATAGTATCACTAGAAATACTTCATTTGCGTAGCAACTCTTTCCTCTTTAGTGAACTTCAGGTATTGATTAAATTAAAGGTCCTGATTTTTAAGAAAGCTCTTCTCCTAAAATAGTCCCTCTGTCATGATAGATGTGAGACACAATTCTCTTAAACAAAACTCAGTACTTGCACCATGATTTATGTGACATTGTTAGCAAAGTACTCAAGAATATGCTAGCTGTTCCTAGGCTACTTGGACTTAAATTTACATTGAAAGTTGTATTTATAAATAAGGAACTTGTGCCTGCATCACTGGAAATAGGAGAAAGTCTCTTTTTAGACTTGTCACTAGAAGAAACACTGCTGTGCATAGGGATTTCAATGGCTCTTCCATGAAGGATAGGCAACATAATTTAAAATGCTTTTAATAAAGAGATTGAGAGGTTTGCAGCCCTTCTCCTCTTAAGCATTTAAAGAAAAGAAATTCCTTTACACAGCACAGCAGATGTGCAAAAAGATGATTGATGCTTAATATCCATGCTGATAGCTGTGTTGCCCACAGGGAAGTCCTGAGTAAGAGGGATTTCTGAATTGAGCACTCTGAGGGAGGAAGAAACATGATTTGCTGATTGGTTTTGGTGGAATAGTTGTTAAAGAGGTCAAAATCAGCTGGGTCTGCTTAATATGTCCTGCAGTGAATTGCAGAAATCTGCAGGCTCCATCCTTTGTTTCAGGGTCTGTGTGTAATGTGGAAGTGAATAATTGACATTAAGTTTGTATTATTTGGAGCCTCAGATTAATTGTTGTCCTTAACAGCAGACTTTAAATCACTTTCATCCCAGTAAACTCCAGGTGTTCAGCAAAGAGGGCCATGCTGCTGAGTCATGAAGACTAAAATTTGTGCCTGCTGTCTTTAGATATCCACAGAATAAATGTCTGTGTGCACTTGTCTCCCTCACTGCCTTTATATTAATTGGAAGATAGTTTGATCATAATTTTGGCATCTGCTTTAAGATGGCATGAATCACACCTTCAAAATGTTTCTTTCTCTTTTCTGATTACACAAGCAACCAATTGTGGCCAACTTAGGGACAGACATTGAATTATCAAATCTATTAGGTTAGGACAGATGAGTCCCAAACAAAAGTGCAAATATACACAGTATGCCTGGACACACATCCCTTATGTTGTGGTCCTCTGTTGATGCCAAATGACATCTGTCTGGGCAGTGCCATGGGGCACTTGTGGGTGCACGTCTGCCTTTCACCAGGAAATTGGACAAGAGGGAGGGAGGGAGGAGAGGGGCTGGCTGCTGCCAAGCTTTCATCCCAGTATGGGATGGAAAAGTGGCTGCAGAAGCCATCAAGACCAAGAACTGACAGATTCCGGGGTCCCAGTGTGTAGAAATACCCCATGTGCCTGCTTTAAAACAGATGTAATTCAGTTCACAAGACACCCCTTGGGCCCTAGATTGGGACCTCTCAGCTGGTGGCTTTCCTCCCTCCTTACACGATGCTCGTCATAGAAAAAAGAAGTCGAAGGCACCAAGGCTCAAATTAATAGCATCAGCTTTCTTCTGTTTTAATTTTCAGATATAGGAAATTATTGCTCAGCAAGGGAGGCAGGGTTAAAGCAAAACCTCTGCCTAAAGGCTCAAGTGTCTTCTCTGGCTGCAGAGCTATCAGTATTTTGACACCAGCAGTCTGGCACTGCATGAGGCATTGCTCCAGCTGAGGATGGTTGGTGGGAGCAGCAGTAGTGAGGCAGGTCACCCTCCCTCATTGTTATTTGACTTTGCTTTCAGGTAATTTCAAAGAGAGGTTAATAAAGACTGTTTCTCTTTGAGCAAGGCTTGCTTTCCGTGATCATTTTCTGATAATATCATTGTTTTCAACTTGGCAGTAGGTTTGTGGAATGAGATCCCCCTGGACCTCCATGACTTTGTATTTTACCTGGCAGCAAACATATCAGTTCTTTCTCTTGTCACTTGATCTGGGATAAAAGAAACCTGTGCCTTTCTTAGGGAGGAAAAAAAAAATATTAAAAATCCCTGAGGGAGAGAATGATTATAGGGAACATGGGATGTACACTGTATTGGGTGGCCATTTTCTGGCAAAACTCTGACCTCAAACTCTGTTTTTCAAGTAAATGAAACATTTCACCATGTGCAGTGTGCCTAATTCTGCAGCAAGTGGCAGAAAGAGCCCCATGTGCCAGGCAAGGGGGGAGACAGCATTATACTTCTTCAAGCTCTAAAAAGAAACTTTTGTGCCAGTTTTGGTGCAATATTTGGTTTGCTTGTAAAAAATGCAGTCTTCTAGGATTCATAATAGGTGTAATGAAATATTGTGACTTGATGGAAAGTCCTTGATAAGATACCAGCGGTGACAGCATGGGGTTATTTCCTAACTGGCATTTGAGAGAGCCAACATGATTAAATCAGGGCTCATTTTAAGTTGACTTGTAATTGCCTGCACAGGAAAGGTAAAATGTGAGTTCCTCTGTAACCATGAGATTTTGTTCTCCACATCCAGATGGAATATAATATTGCCGCAGTGGCTTGTAGGCTTGTGGGGTTTAAATAGTGCCTGCAATCTGGTGCCATGCTGATTTACTAATCCTTGATCTTAGTTGAACATGATCACAGTCCCTGCTCCTGTTCATAAGGGATAGGCTTACTGTTAATTGACAGGCTTTGGCCTCCTACCAAAAGAGCTGCTATGTAGAGAAGGAACTAAAACTGAGCAGAGGATGTATCGGACAAGCCAATTTGGTGGGGGAGAAATCTATTCAGTAGATCTTTATGCCAAAAATTATTTTCTATTTTATTATGTCATTAAAACGACAAGTACGTGATTTGCATTTTAACATGAAAGTAATAAAACCAGAATAATTTGAAATGTGTTTGCAGGGTGATTAAGGATATAAGATGTGGTGTTTGGAATCTTTCCAGCTACTCTGCTCGCGTTTATTTAATTATTGTGTGAACTTCCATGTTTGTATCTGCTCACAAAACTTGTGTGCAATGGTACATGCTAAGCATACCCAAGCTCATATTGGTGATACTGCCCACAGATTTCAAAGAGATTGTATCCCAGGGCTGGGGACTGCATGACATTTTATCCAGCATTTTTGAAATTTGATGGAAAGATGTTAGCAAGCTGTAATTTCTTTTCCAGTAGCTCCCCAGAAGTTTCAGACTGTCTTCTTTTTTTTCCTCAGTTTTGATCCCCTTCTCTAGCTTTCTAAACCTAGCAAAACTTGAGAGAAAAATAATTTTGTGGAGATGGCTGAAATTCCTTACGATCTATCTTTTTTACACTTCTGCACTGCTGGCCTCACAGGGTTCTGGCATGCTAAATTGAAGGACAATATTTAGATGTCAGTGGTACTCTAGGAGTATACAATCTTCTACCAAATAGTTTTATACCCTTCAGCCTTTTACAGCCTTCATTGGCTGAACTTGCCACGTAGATGTGTTTATTTTTGGATAACTTTAAACCTATCTTGTGCTCTGGATCATGCTAACTTTGAGCCCCCTTACCTACAACCTAATATAAGTGCTTTGAAATCCCTGGAATACAGTTTTTACCCTGTGTGCTAAACTTCGGGGGATTTGAAATATTGCCTAGTTTCAATATTTCATTTAACCAGTGGAAAAAAACCCCACTCTGTGTTTTGGGGATCAGTTGTAACAGTTCTTTTGCTTGCTGTGCAAGTGAGGAGCAAAGTAGGAGCCTTCCTTCGTATAAGGTCATTCTTTGAGTTTAATGAAGGGCAGTATAACTCTGAAAACTGAACAAATTCTTTTGTGCTGGGCCAGGGTTGAACTGTGGAGCAGGGCAGCGCAATGGCACTCTGAAGGTCTCACACCAAATTTAACCCAGTGACTTGGAGTCAACTCTGAGCCTTCCCAGCTCTCAGTTGTTTGGGATGCTCAGATGGTGCATTTTCCATGCTGGTGTAGAGGATGTGCCTTCAAAGGGGCCAAGTAATTGTTTCCTGACTATATTCTTGGATAGGGTATTTGGAGGTGAAGACTGTGATGTGAACAGCCATCTCATAAGTGCATAATCCACGCTTGAAGTCTGTCCATATTAGGCAGACATGTCCTTATCAATATGAGGTTTTCCTTCTCAAGATACAGCTGTTCAGTAGAAAAACAAACCTTCCTGCAAGTCATTCCATGGCCTCTGGGATGGTCCTAGGCCTCCAAAGCCACAGTAGAACTATTGCCATAAAGCTGCAGGTCTGTGTAAATGTTTGTCTTAGTGGCAAGGTCAGTTTGTACTTCTAAGTGTGGCACATGAAAAAAGTGTTCTTGTTCACTCCCATCTACTTTCCTGAGCTCTGTCAAGTTCTTCCAAGCTCTGAGGTCAAAACCTCTCTACCTCAAGCTTAGTTAGCAGTGCCACAGCAATCTTTCCCTCATAATCTGAACAGTTGGGAGATGTCAATATTTTGGTTCCTGTGGGGTCACTGTGTGCAACCTTTCTATTGGGCTGACTGGTCTCATTCCTGCATATTTCTTATCTCTGCCAGCCATATTATTATGGAAAGAATGGCTCTCTTCATCCACCTCCTGTGAAGGGTTTTTATAAACCTGCCCTCTCTTGCCTGGGGCCTTGGTCCTCTGTGGAACTTGAATTGGCTGTGAATCAGATTTAGAGAAATCCTTCTTCAGCCTTCTTCAGCCTACACAAAATCACTGTCTGTGATTTTGCCTCAATAATTCTGCAGCACATCCTCTTCTCTGGCACCCCAATTGTCTGGATTATGCTGAGATATGGCCCAGCTCTTTCCAGTCTGAGATCCTTGGTTTTGTCCATGAAGACAAGAGAACTGGAGTGAGCAATTGAGCTAAAGGGGATGCTGTAAGCCAGATCCTCCTCTGTCCTGGATTTGGACGTAGCTGGGGTGCACAGCTAAATGTGGGAACTGAGAGACATTCCTGGATTGAAACAAGAAATATGAGCTGGAGCGTTTTCTTACTCTCTAATTAAGCAATTTAAAACCAACAAAGGCATTGCCAGTCTTGACAGATCAATTCACACAACACTTCATAAAGCCATATTGAGGTATCACTGCAACTTCAAGGCACAAAGCCATAATATTTTTGTATCAGATAATTGTCAGTGAATCACTGAATGTCCTGATTTGGAAGGGATCTACAAGGATCATTGAGTCCAACTTGTGGCCCTGCACAGGATAACCCCAAGGATCATGCTGTGTGCCTGAGAGCATTGTCCAAACATCTCTTGAAACTCAAGCAGACTTAGTGGCTTTCATTGCTGGCTTCTTCGTGTCCTGTGGTAGCGACAATTCAAGTGTTGAAAGACCCTTGGCTTGTAACCAGAGAGGAATGGAAGCATGTGCTGTATGGAAACACCAAATGGGCTGTTTCTGGAGCTGAAAGAGAAGTTGAAGTTTCTCACCTTGTCTTAAGGCTACTGAATTGTCTTTTTAACTCTGAATTCATACTAACAGTTGAGCATTTTTTAACAATCTAAGAATAGTCTTGTTCTAATCACTCAGAAGATATCTCGTGAATTAATAGAGGTATGAAATTTAAGGGGATTAGCTAAATCATATTAAAATACTTATGTGTACATTCTCCTTCAAAATTCAAAAGGTTTTTTATTTTCATTCATTTCCTGTTGTGGTGGTTGGAAATTGTTTTAAATCATGGCACCTTTAATTCTGAAGAGGAAAGCACATAGGCAAGCTGAATAGGATTTGCCTAAAATGCATTTAAAATTCAACTTGAATTAGCTTTAAGAAATTCTCTTACTCTTACTTTGAATGAAAGAAAAACATATTTGCTAGTTGAAAAAATGGTTTGTCATGAGAAGAACATAAAAATGTGAGGTAGAAAACAAGGTCTATTCTCAAAAATTTTTTTTTTACAAATGTCCTTAAAATTTAGGAGGATTTCTAACAAAACAAATTGCCTGGAAAATTCAACTATTCCCTAAGGAGTCGTTGTGTTCAATTTGGAGACACCACTCAGCCATTACAGTGTGAAACAGCTTTGCTTTAATTGAAAATCTCAGAGCAGTCTCCTCCAGGAAGTTGTTTCCCACCTGTCATTAGTAAGACTTGACTGTGAGGGGCACCTGCAAACAGCTGATGAGTGCTTTGTTACAAATATTTTATTAAAAGTGCTTTTTTTATAAATAGCTTTCTGTATTGGCAGGGATTTTGAGTAATGTTGGAAAATGTTGACTACAATTAAGTATCTCACTAATAATCCAAAGCTGGAGAAAGTTATCAGAAGGATGTTAAAAAATATATCTCAGGATAGAAAAGCGGACATGTATGTTTAAAGACACTCCTAGGGGGGAAACAAAGTATTGTGGTGAGAATGTAATGTATTTATAGAGCTCAAAAGGGTGTGCTCTGTGAAGGTATTGATAGGCAGTCTGTCCTTTTTTCAAGTCTTATCTTCAGGGTAGCAGAGCTCAAATGTGCCAAACACTTCTCATGTTCAACTCTGATTACATCTGTGCAATTTTCTCTGAGATTTATGTCTGGTGCCAATGAAAGCAGTGGGCATTGTCTCACTATATTTAACATATTTGTTAGATTAAGTGATTGCTTAAATGTTTTTATTCTTATCACATCTGCAGTGCCAAAACTTCACTGATCAACAAAAGGGTACTGGCTGGACAGATAGCAAAGTGACTGCTGTTCCAGGCAAGAAATGCAGGCTCAGAAGTGTGACTACCACAGCCAGGGGAGAACAGAACTCAGGTGCCTGCTGAAGTTGTGTTCCTGGCATTGCGTTATGATTTTCCTAAGGGTTCTTGGGAATGTACCCTCTCACACACATGCTTTGCTGCTTCATTTAGGAGTAACTGCAGAAAAGACAAAGGCATCTGGAGCAGGAAAGTCAGAAGATGCAGTAATAGGGCAAAAAATATTTACACTGTGACTTTTACTGGTGCCCTCTGGGTTATAATATTCTTGCAGAATATTTAATACCCCGCTATTTGCATGTGCTCTACTACCCCAGCACACATCCAAGTTAACTGAATGTCGCCACTGATCATGGATGTAGGAAATCAATTATTGTTGCTGTCTTTGTGTCACAACTTTCAATTCTAGAGCTAAGTATCTGGTTTGCTTGAAGCTGGGCTTCTTTAACTCTCTAATGTGTTTTGTGGGGTCTGGAGTTCTCAAGGCACACATCTGGGTCCAAATAATTTATGCCTGCTGTTCACTGGTGCTCCTCTCTCTGCTGCTCTAGAGCACTGGGCTGCTGGCCTTTCAGAAGAGGTGAGTAATTTACTCCTGGACTATGCTTTGTCATAAAAAAGCTTTCAGCACTGCATAACGTGACTATATATATGCCCATCACTAACCTCTGTGTGGGTGATTTTACTTACCTTTATTGGTGTATTTGCTGTATTGCACTTGCTTGTGTATTCTGGGACTGGATGAAATACTATGTTTAATCTCTAATTTCTGCTCTGAGAAGTGGGTTGTAAATGGTAGATATGGGAGAAAAAAACCAGCAATGTACCTTCCAACACACTTTAGTTCGTCTAGTTTCATTTTATCAAGAGCCCTTTATCCCTACCATTTATCACTGGTTCATTTCTTATAACTGCTGTGGCAGAGAGGACCTTGGGAGGTGATTTAAAAGAGAAATAAATATAAACGTTAGAAATCTGCTCACTTGGAGACTGCTGAGAGGAAAAAAAGCAGTTACTGTGGTAGGAGGTCAAACCAAGGCTGACATCCCAGCCAGCAAGGGGACAAAATCACTGGGATCAGAGGCGCAAGAGAAACAGAGAAAGACATAAGGTTAATTAGGAAGGATAAAATAAAAGCATTGAGCTTAAAAGAGTGAAAGAGAGGAAGCCGTTAAACAGGCCACAGAACAGAACATCAGACAAGGAAAAGGACTTTTGCCATTTTAGCTGCAAAACTGCAGTCTGAGCCAACGTTCTGTTCTAATTTGCGGTTTAGACATTTAAGCTAAAATTTTTGCCTGGATTTTTCCAGAGTTTGCACTACTCTTTTTGTGTTCAGGGTGACCAGGAATTTCCATTCTCTCTAGATTTTAAAATATTCCTTTCTATTCATGTAAGCCAAACGAGTTTATGGACGTTCAGCAGGTATCAATGTCACAGTGGCACAGAAGTAGAAGTTATCTGTGCCAACATCAGGCTTTGTGTGGCTGATAGTGAGCTTCATCGCTGCATTCTTCAGTGCCTCAGCAGTGCTTCTCTCAAAACACATAGGCAGGGTGGAGTATGAGTACTGAAAAACCACGATAATTTCAAATTTACTTCTCGTTCACGTTGAATGTCATTGTTTAGATTGTGTGGGTCTCCTTTATGTTCCTGCACAAGATGTACACTCTCATCCAATTGATAAGCTTTGAAACCATATATATTTCACAATGCTCACAAAATCCACACAAAATAGACATCTTATAATGCCCAAATATGCTCATTTAGAAGTTGGTGGAGGAATTGTCCAGAATGCAGAATATCACAACAAGGTTTTGTACAAAGCAAAATTTTTAAATGAGGCTCTTGGTTTTTTGTTGTTGTTTTTTGTTTTAAGTCTTTGAAAATAGGATTTGATGCTGATCTGCTGAAAGGCCTTATCCAGCAGTACTGCTGGCACTAAGTCACAGGGTAAACACAGCCTGGCAGTGCAAGTCACAATGGACCACAGCTTGAAAATTACTGGCCTAGCAGCCTGGGAGTGGGAGCTCTCCGAGCTCTGCCTTTGAATCTCTTTTCTATTTCCTTTCTGAATTTCATCATGAACAGTATAAAAACCATCATTTCTGTTTCTTGCTTTTGCCTGTGTAAAGGGAAAAGTGCAAGCACAGAAATACATTGCCTTTTCCCCCCCCATAAAGTCTTCATTCAGATGCTCATCAACCTAATTTTTCCTTCCTCTTTGCTCATGGGCTTTCAGCTCTCCTTTGCCATATCCCCCTGCTTCTGTTAGCATTGCTCCTTTGTGCCTCATGTTGTTTCTCCTCTCAGCATGGCCTGCTGATGTGCTGTCGTGCTGAGCAGAGGGGCTGGAGCAGGGAAGAGTCCTGCCAGCACTGGAAGAGGCAATGCTGTGCCTCCATTCAGTGCCACATTTATGTTCACTGATTATCAAGAGGTGCTGGATCCAACTGAGCCACTTCAGCTTGGTGTGACAGCATATCAACAGAGTAAGGAGAGAGCCCCGGGCCCTGGCACACACTGATTCATGAGAGCATCCCACAGCAGACCTGGGCTTTCTTTCCTTCTGGCCAGCAGGGACTCATCTCTCTTGTGTCTCTTGGGTGAGACTCTTTTGTAACAATGTGTTTGTATTGCATTGCTTGTCCACCTGGGAGCACACAAGAGACCGGGCTAAGGATGTGATCTCCTGTGTAAGTTCCTTGGATGCTCTCCAAAACACCTCTGGTTGGGCTCCTGGTTGAGAACACCAGCCTGCAGCAAGCATGCCCTGTCCTGCTGAAGGCTGGAGCATTTCAGTGTCCTTTGGAGGGCTGCACCAGCTGCTGTGTCTCAGCTGGGTGACGCAGGCTTGTTAAGCTGCTGTAACCTTGCTTACATTTGGCTGTGGCTCTCCAGCCCCAAGTGGGATGGTGGCTTGCATTGCCTGTTTCCATCAGCAGTTTGTGGCCACTAAGAGGACAACTGCCATGGGGTTGGCTTCACTGTGCCACCACAGTCACCTGTTGGGCTTTCAGTCACTCCCATCATTTGTACCCCTTTTTGTATGACACTTTAGCATCTTGATCGTTCCTTGGGTTTGTGTAACATTTATATTCCCTCCCAAAATTCAAAAGCAGGGTTTTTTTTTAGCCTAGTGAGATAGAATTTTCATCTGAGTTTTTGGGGATGATGTTAATACTTTCCCATAAGGGAAGCAATTTATTGTAATTTACTGCTTAGGTTGGTTGACCTTCGAATGTTTACTGCCAGGCAGATGTACACAGTTTGTCCTACAGTTGATGATGTTCCAAACCTTGTCTCAACTTTTCTACAGACTACTGCAACACTTCAGATTCCATGCTGGTCAGAATAATTGTTTGCATTATAATCCATCAAATAGTTTCCTGCTTTGTGTTCTTTATATAGTATTTTTTTACTCTTCCACAGGTAGCCTCAAACCTTTATTGAGAGGCATGTCCTTAGCCTCTGCATCCTTTCCACTAGGATTACTTTTGCTGTGACTGGTTCAAAGTCTTCACAAAGTCCATCTTTCAAGATGTGGGCATCTTTGACAGTAACTTCAAAGAAACAGTAGAAAAATCAGGTGACTGATGCTGAATGGACATTTTTTTCTTTGAATTAGTCAATAGAAATTTTAAGCCTCCAAGTGTTCCAAAGTATTAGGAGAACTATGATGGAAATGTAAAAAATAGTATGAAGGGATAATTGCAAAGTCTCTTTTTTTGCGTGTCAACTTCCTATTTCATCACAGAATCTGTTGTCTTCCAAAGTCCTGTCTTAGTTTCCACTCCAAATCTAATCCAGTACACTTTTCTGGGCTTGGCATACAGATTAAGAACCACTGATAATACAAGGGGTTTGTCTCTTATTCTCACCTCAAGTAATAATATTGTTTGTTTTAATGCATTCTTTTTGTGACTGCTGAGGTGCCATTTTTATTTACAGGTGATTTTATGAAACATTTTCTTGGTGCAACAGAGGGGTACCAAATGTATGCCCAGGTAATCCCTTGACTCCCAGCCGCGCTGGAGCTCAGCTACAAAGGCTGAAGAGTCAGATGTGCCCAGCCCTGCCAGAGACTGAATGGGGCAGGAGCTGTTAGAGATGAAAAGAGTAAATGGGCTTGGCTGGCAGTAAAGCTTAAATGCTTCTGAATCAATTGGATTCTCAAAGGGGCCAGCTCAGGGATCTCAGTACCTGAGCTGTGATGG
The DNA here is from genome assembly GCF_009819655.1 of Sylvia atricapilla. NCBI lineage: Eukaryota > Metazoa > Chordata > Aves > Passeriformes > Sylviidae > Sylvia > Sylvia atricapilla. Next base: position 90,128,499 of record NC_089141.1, read on the forward strand.
GAGTGCATGAGTGTGCACTTCTTCCAGGCACAATAATAGAATTTCCTTTTGGGGATAACTGTCAGTGCCTGGAGAGAGCAAGGAAAAGCTCTTCTTTGCTCTTGATGATCCTGCTCAGCGTGGGATTTCCAGATCAGAGGTTCTCTGCAACCTCCCTTGTTTTTCCAGGAGAAGCCATTTACCCTTCCCATGACACCTGTTTTACCAGTGGTCATTTTTAAAAAAAGCTTCTGTTGCAAAATAAAAATGCTTGTCCATTTACATTCCTGTATTTTATTTTCTGTGTGAATTTATGATCATCTTGGTCTGCACATATGTCTTATTGGGAATATAGGCATTAGCTTGGGGGTTTGCTACCCTAGACCTGAAAGATCCCAGGTGTGTAGGTGTGCTTTGAACTCTTTCTCCCAAATCAGCTTCATTTTTGCACTCTCTCTGAGTGTACTGGTGGCTGTTCTTCACATGCCAAAGCCCTACACATAGCAACATTGAGCCAAAACCAAGTACTAAGTACCATTGTAATCTGGGCTTCGGGTATATCCACTTTTATGGACTGTAATTGCTTTATAAGTTCTTATCTCAGTAACTTTATTTATAGTTACCTTGGCATAATGTTTGCTACAGATTTTGGACTGCAAAAAACTCTGCTGGAGGCTCTTCCAACAGATTCATCATTACCACATAAATTTTTGTGCATTTTAGTAATTCTTCAGCTGTAATATTTTCCTTATGATGCTATGATATTCTGATGTATTTCTGTGGTACATACCTCTGTATATGTCCTGGTAGAGCCTTTTTCCCTTTCAGTATTACTGATTTTTTTTTCTATTTGTTTGGCTTAATTCTTACTTTTTTTCCCCCTAGCACTACAAGTAGAAAATGGTGTCTATCTTATCTTCAGCTTGTGCTAATTTTTTTCTTCACATGCTGTGACTCTCTTTCTGCTAGAGCACTGATTTGTCATGGTAAATTATACATAGCTCAGTGTCATGTGGATTTCTCTGCTTTAAGTTGCATCCTTCACTATTTTCCTCTACTCTAGCACCTTCCATCAAACACATTTCTTTCTTTTGCAGCTAAAAAAGAAAAAAAAAGAAAAAAAAAAAAAAGAAAAAAAAAAAGAGTAAATAACCTTCTGCTATTCCCTTAGCTGCTTTGTTGTAAACTCTACAGCATTTTTTGTAGTGCTGTCTATGCAAACTACTATTTATCCAGAGTAGGATATGCTGAGGGATGCCACAAATCAGTTCTGAAGAAGTGGGAATTTGAGGAGCAGTGTTACAGTATCTTTTTGATTCTTCACCCTGGCCATATTTCTCAGTTGCTCTCTGAGTGTTTTGTGGTGTGATTGCTGTTATCTGGTATGATTTATTTTGTCTCTGGGCTGGTGAGCTGTGGGCTGCTGCAGTGGCCTGATGCCACTAAAGCCTGGTGTGGTGGGACAGACTGCTCTCTGCTGCCTTACAAAGCTCTACCTGTACCATGCTGTGTAAAGGAGCTCGGGTTGTGTTGAGTAAATGGACAAAGAATCTTCTCATTCCCATTGAGATGAAATTGCTTGAGGGGAAATTTGCTGTTGGAAAAGAATGGATGAGGCAGGAAATCATCTTGGCCTGGTTTTTCCATTAGAGTGTAGAAAATGCCCCTCTTTGGTAGGCAAGTCAACTTTTTGCCAGGCCAAGGGAGGAACCAAGCCCATGTTTTCTGGGGTAAGTATATGGCAAGGGAGGCTCAACAGCTTTTGGGATCATACTCAGAGCCACTCCTTGTGATACTGGAGTGGCTCTGAGTATGATCCCAGAAGCTGTTGCAGATACCACTTCTTTAACCCTTGCTGCTAAAGGGGAGGCATGCTCCTGGTCCTTTCCTGCCCTAACCTCAAACCAGGGGAGGAAAAGGGCCTGAGGACTAAGAGGTTGTGCCCATTTCAAAAGAGATGAAGCTTTACCCCCAGGAAAGCTGAGTTGCTGAAGAGAGAAATTACATTCTTGCTGAGTTACACCAGCCCTTCACACCTCTCTCCACCTGTCCCCGGACTGCAAAATAGCCACTTCAAGGGCTATTTTATACATGGAATAATTGAACAGGTGAGCTGAGGAAAATAATTTTTTGTGGACTTCCTAGCTTCAAATTATAATTGCTGCTTTGTGACCAAGGAATTCTCTCAGTGACAGAGTGAGGAGCAGATAAAGGCCAAGTAAATAGTACATACGTGTCTCTAGTTTAGCACAGTAGGACAGAACATGAAGTAGGAGCTGCATGTCAAAGAGCCGTAGCACCATGGCAAAAAGTCTCCTGATTTGCTTTAGAGTGAGGGCATAAGCTTTGGTCCTAACTCTCAGAAGGGGGTGCTGTTACCTCATCTGATTTCTTTGTATTTTATAAGTATTTCTATATGGTTTGCATGCATATGTATGTATGTATATGTAACAGCACTGTAGTTTTAAAAGCAGGCTAAGACGTTTATTTCACTTTGCTCACTGCTTTAGTGCATAGTTTTTATTAAAAATGATCAAAAATTGCTGCTATTTTTGTTTTGATTCCTCACTGGTTCAGTATGCAAAAAAAATTTTCAGCAATATGGGGTTCTTTTGAAAAGTATGGGAAACCTTGAAAATGGAAAACCAGTGTAACAGAAGGAAGAAATAGCAGTAAAAAAAGTGGTGTCTTTACTTTATATTGCACAGTGCACAGAAAAATTTACTGTCTTGTGCAGGAAGTGAAAACAATATATTCATACTAAGAGTGTATAAAAAACACTGAATTGAAATCAATGTATTTTACTATGCAAAAATATGATGGTTTAGATTATGAAATCAGATAATTTTAGAAGTCTGGATGTTGTTGCAGAATTTCTACTAATTTTTCTCTCTTGACATTCATTATTTGGACTTTAAAATAGTCTTGTTAATTTATCTTGTTTGGACATTTATTTATTTAATTTGCACCTCTAAATTAAGAAACAATAGTTGCATATATCTGTCTTGGACACACTGCTGATGAATGTGACTGACTTTGTTTCTTTTCTTCACGTCTGCCTGCCCCTGCTAACTCTTGGAGACACATCACACTTCTTCCCTACCAAGTTCTTACTTTGGAAAATGCTGCTGGATCTGTAGCCTCTCTCTCTTAGGGCAAGAAAGAGTTCAGGTGCCAAATACATGTTAGACTGGACACAGCAAGCAGTGAAAACTGTGCAAGTAAAAGATCCTGCTGAATCTGCAAGCTTTCCCCAGCACTGCTGGCAGACTCCCTGGTATTCATGACCATCCACAAGGGAATCTGGCACAACTGGGTGACGGTCTCCAGCTGGACCTTGGGAGAACATCCTTGCCCTCAAGCTGCTGGTTTGCGGGACTTTGAACTCTTACATGATCTGGTCACCATCCTGACTCAGAGGCCAAGCAAATATGGCCTTAGCATTAACTGATGATAACTAAATGCCACAACCCGTGGCTCTGCAATTAGCAGCAGGATTTTTGTTTATTTGAGATTATGGCCTTAGCCATGTTCTGTGTTTAATGAACATAGGTCTTCTTAATCATTCTACAGTATGGAGCATGACTTCCCACAGATGCCTGCAATCCAGACTTCCTGTAAAACCCAGCCACTGGCTTCACTGAGTGCTTAGAAAAGAAGAATTTTCAGGATGGTTCCTATTTTGCATAGGGGCCTCTTCTGGCAGATATTTGGCTAGTGTCTCTGAGATGCTATAAAAACAAAATTCTCATTGTCCTGAGGATTGCTCTGTCTAGGTTTCTTCTGCCCTATCATCTCTACTGTGGTAATGTCATGGAAAAGATTACATAGAAAGAGGTGTAAAGACATCAAGATAACAATCTTGCCTATTATTTCCCACTTATCTGGAGATCACAGCTGGAATTTGGATGCAGAAGAAATCGAATGTGGAACTTCAGAAGAACAATAGCAGCTCCTTGTAAATACATCCCAAATCTTAGTTTTGTAGGTCTGTGAATTGTTTATCCTCAGCCAGGAGTAAGATCCCAATCATAGATATCTACTTTCGGGTGTGATGCCTCTGGATTTGCACATTTCCTTTCAATATGATAAAAGGAGCCCTTATTTTAATTCCAGACAGATTAATTTTAAATGTTAGAACAGATGAATTCTATTGCACCCAAGATCTCTCTGAAGAGAGTCTGGCAAGTTTCAAGTGATTTTAAAATGTGTCTTAGTCTGGTCCCAAAGAGCTGGCTAGCATGACATTGACCACTCCATATCTTCATGTCTGGGATGTGCCTGGGATTCTGACCATTCCTAAAAATGCACAGGATGAACACGATATTACCTTCTCCAAGGACAAAGTGTCTAGGGACAGTCAAAGCTGGGTTTCACTTTACAATTTCCTTGAATTTCTCCCTGTGGAAGAAAGTGGGATTTTAAGGGGCTGAATAAGAGAAGGCTGTTGTGCATTCAGAATGGCTGCAGGAAGACTGACAGGGAATGAAGAGTAACTGTTCAATTGGAGAGACTTACTTTACTTTGTGTATACATATATATATATATATTGAAATACGGTGACTGTATTTTTCAGGGTCTAATTTAAAAGATCATCCTCTTGTGCCTGTAACAATCTCAGCTGGAACTGTCCAGTACTAAGATTTATATTATATGTTTAATTCTAGACTACAATGATCTCATTTGCACTTTGTATTTGTTAACAATTTCTAAGTACGGGATTTTAAATCCTTGGGTACAGTTTTAGAAATTTGCTGATTTGTTGTCTGAAGGAATCACTCCATTTGCATCGTAGTAAGCAGTCATCCATGGGAGGAGTTTTAGGGCTGTATGTGCTGGATCTTGCAAGCTCCACTAGGCACTGCTGGCTGGATAGGCATCAACCTTGGAGCACAGCAAGTGTGCTCCTCTGCCTTGTGCTTTGTGCTGTGAAATCTCACTTTGTTTGCATGTCTGAGACCCAAACACTTACTTCTGAACCCAGGACCTGGCTGAAGATAAGCCCTGCTCTTATCCTGCACAGATACAGGGATGAAGGGCTTCCAAGGATGCTGGGCCAGGCCAGGCCTCTTAAAGAGCAGACTTCTGGAGTGTTTCTTGCTGGGGAACACTTACTTGTGTGGTCCAAGGAACATGAGGTGCAGTCATCTATGTGTGTATGAATGGCAACCTTCTCCTGTTTGGTTATCAAGGTATGAGCAAGCAGGCTAAGTTGAGACTTTATGCTGATGAGATATAGTCAATTAATAAAGAGGATGTGATAAAATCGATGTGAAGCAGAATGTGGAGTCTGCCTTTTGGCAATGCCAGCACAGTACACAGTAGTTGCTCGACTTGCACACCTCACTAACATCATTGAAGAATACAGGAAGAAAACCTTTCTGGAGTCTCAGGCTGCTTAGGTAGGTGTCAGAAAAAGAGGATGAATCAGTGTTGGAAAGGACTGATACAAACCTCCTAAGTACCTGAGTGCAAAATTACGATGCTTTCTTATTGCTTTTGTCACTTCCTGTAGCTATACTACAAGAATTCTTGGGTGTAATCACCTTGGTGCTCTGCTACAGGCCACAAATCAATGCATAAACCTGGCACAGTATCTGTTTTCAGCTGCACCACCTATTTGTACTTCTCTTCTTGGCTCTGGCTGCAGCTCACATTGTTGTATGCATGTATCACATATCAGATGGGAAAATCAGGCCCTTCATGTCGTGTCCAATGCCTCTTTACAGCAGGGCTGAGCTCTCCAGTACCGTCTGATAAGATTGTGCTATAGAACAGTCCCTGAAACACAGTGTGAAGTGATTTCAGATACCTTCCAGCATCTTACCAGCACATAAATAGTTAGCTGCCATTGGAAATCTTAAGCTACAGACAATGGGAGATGGTAACCTCTTGTGCACAGGATTTAAAACTATAGGATCATTGACCTTGAATCGTGCATGTAGCCTGGGAAATCTAGAGTTAAGCAGCTTGCAAAGCCATAAAAGCCAGCCACCAGTCTGAAGAATAGAAGCCTTCTTCTAGTTTTCCTGCTGATATTCACTGTTGTTTCAATCAAAGTACAGGTAGTGCTTGAAGAATGACAGATCTTGTGAGCTTTATATACCAGTAAAATGAGATTATGCTTCATGACCGTGGTGCATTTGACTTTTACATTAGAGAATATGATTCAGGAATTCATTTGAAAATCCAAAAAAGTATAAATTAAAAGATTTTTATTGTAATTGCTATTTTCTCATTAATTGCACATCATAACTGACTCACAGGAAAGTAAGAATCATAATGAAGAAAATCAGAAATCAAAAGTGGCTCTCAATCTTAACGTGTATCAGTATGGAAAAAAATTATGAAAAATATAATGAAAAGCATAGAAAACGATATTTTTCTTACTAGCTTTATTCTTATAATATCACATTTTAAAAATACAATTTTAGAAAAAAATGAACTATAGCTTTTTGCAGTGATAGGCGACAGGTCAGAAAAGCGTTTCAGAATAATTTTACACCTTTTAACCTTAAAAAATACTTTGCTGACAATTGAGAAAGGGCCTTAAAAGAAGCGCTGATAGGCATTCTCACAGCAGGGTTGCCATGTCCCATCACATAGCAGAGGGTTTCTGCATAATGTATCCTGTAATAAGAAGTGTACTGCAAATCACCGGGCTTGAGTAGCAGTTTTAAGAAAGTAATCCTTGGCATGAGCTGCTATTAGTGATGACACTGAAAGTTTGTTACGTAAAACTCTTCAGAAGACACAAAGAAGGTAAACTGTTTAAAATTTTGATTCCAGTCTTGAAAGAACTACTTTGTCATAGAAATTTGTCTGCATTTAAATATATATTTAGTGTGCTCTGGGTTTTTTTTTTTTTTTTTTTTTTTTTTTTTCATTTTTGCTTATGCTTGGACAGACTGGTTAAATAGCAACTGCAGAGTTTTGTTAAATGAATGTCAGTTTTCTCTCATTCTATGCCACAAATGATAATTGTTCCGAAGGCATCTTAATAATTACTGGTGTTAATTATCAATGTTAATACAGTCAGTGATCACTCAGAGCCCCTGTGTTGCAAACCTTTTATAAATGAAGTAAAAACTAAAAAAAAAAAAAAAAAAGAACATCCAACAAAAAACTAAACTGAAAAAAACCCGACAAAACCAACCTTAAAAAAAATTTAAATTCCAGTATAACAATGACTAAATCAGTCCATCAAAGCACAGCAAGCTATGTTCATGTTTTAATGGCTGGACTAATCAAAATGGGATATGAATCTACAAGAAACCTTCTTGTTGAAATTAATTTTGTATTTGTCTGGAAATGTAAATAAGAGAAAACTTGAAGGGGCCATTTCCAGGCAAGTTCTTTTCAGTGTTAATGATGCAAATCAGTGAAGTTTCTCAGTCCCTGGGGAATCTTTTTGTCTTTCTCATTTCCATAAGAATGATTTTTAGGTGATTAAAATAAAAATCTAATGAAAAAAAATTTCTTTATACTTTTCTCACAATACAGTTTAGTAGATTTCTGGAAAAAAAAAACCCAAAAAACCAAAAAACCCAAAACAAAACAAACAACAAAACAAAAAAACCACAGCAAGCTGGAATTGACTTTAGAACTATAATAAACCTTCCTAGGAGAGTACTGGTCACAAAATGTTTTTGTATTTCTAATGGAGACATTTTTGGTTGTCTTTAGAGGTATTTGATAGAAGTTGCAGTCATCTGAAAGCTTGATGTGTCAATGTAACTCCAGAATTTTCTCAGCAGCTAGTAAGAGGTAATGAAACGTTTCATTGTGTTGTTTTCTAAGCGAGCAGTATGAGAAACAGGCAAAGACATAATAATTAAAATTTTGGCTTTCTGTATTTTTGGAAAATATTTTTGTTCAGAGCTAGATTCTTCCTGAAGATCAAGGACTGGATTGCTTGTGAAATACTGGAGAAGCATTGATCCTTTTCATCTTCTTTTAATCCCATCCATCCTCCAGAAAGTAACTACCTAAGTGACTCAATAAAAAGCTGCTATTAAACCATGGCTTTGCTATAAGGCAGGATACACCCCACCGTGGTTCAGGATTGGCTTTACTTTACCTCTTTTTCCATGGAACAGGAAATGGCAAAAATGGAGATTAGCATAGCCCGTGTTAGCCCCATGTCCAGCACAGACACCACCTCTCTCCCTCCCCACGGCAGTGTGTCGGGGAAGGAATAAATGATGCCCACTGTCCTGACCCACTCTGCACAGAGAGAGAGCAGCAATGTCCCAGCTCTGCTCGCACCCGCAGGAACACGTGTGTGCACATGAAGGCACCTGCACACCTCCTCGGGCAGCAGGAGGGGTGACACGGGAGAGCGCTGGCCCTGCTGTGACCCCCAGCAGAACGCACAGCTCTCCCTCATTCCGGCAGGAGAGGGCAGCTGGCAGGAGTAACCCCGGAGGGAGCCCAGAGCAGGAGCTGCTGTGTCCAGGAGCAGAGAAGATGACACGAGAGGCAGGATGTTCTTATTTCCTTGCAGTGCTCAGCCAAAGTGTGTGTCCTCAATGTTCATTAGTTGTTATCAATCCCTCAGGCCCAAGCAAAGAAGCAAGGCAGTGTCTCTGGTGTGCACACAAAGGGTCTCCAGTGAGAGAAGAGGTGCAGGAAGTTCCTTTGGCAAAGGTGGGAATCCCCGTTGTGGGTTCCAGGCTGCATGAGGAGGCTGCACACAGCAGACACAACAAGGAACCAAATTTCTGTGCTAGCCCAAACCAGTGCAGTCTTGGGAATAGAGAGCTGCTCCAGGAAATTCACACAGAAATGGAGATTACTGTCACTTGGGACTGAATTGCTTCCTGCTGGGTTTCCTCTTCAGCTGCTAATGAGCCACCAAGGAGGATCGAGTTGCTACCAGGACTGCACGGGTCTTGGGTTTGAGTTGTGGAGGAATGAACAGAACTCTTGGGATGGACATTCAGGGAAAATACACTGGTGTTCAATGCCTCTATGACTCTGGGAGGTGATCTCCTTCTTAATAGCTCTCCATAGCTCCTGGCTGAAGGCCCTCTCTCCTTCTTGAGGCTTCCTCAGCCCTACAGGGAGTCTCCTCCAGCTCCAAAGGGGAAGACTTACAAAATGTTCCTGGCTATGGTGAAATCAGAGGATGCTCAAGCTCCATTATTCAACAGACAGTAGTCAAGATTCACAAAACTTGAAAGGGGGTCTAAAATCTCAAAATAAACAAAACCAGAATTAATTCTTTATAATGCTTTTTAAACAGCGCTACTTGGAAGTACATTTAAACATTGACTTATTAATTGCTTGCTATCTGCCATTAATATTAGAAAGGTGACTGTTTTCAAGCTATTCTCCAGACCCTGAGGACATATTTTTTCTTGTTTCCTTAAGATGGAGAGAATACAAAAGCCCAAACTTTAAGAATAAATACACTGTACTTCATGAAATCATGATTTATAACAACACCACCACTCCATAAGTTTAATGCTGTTCTTCCTCCTTCTGTTTGGGTGAGGCAAGGAACAAATTCCAGGAAAGCTCTTTGAAGTCTTTAGGGGAAGAAACTGCTTTCCATCTGCCACTCCTCCTCACAGTGGGGTCCTGAACCTTATGCCTTGCCTCTACATCCTCACAGACCCCTAAACAGCCCACACTACCTGCCATAACCAGGAAAGTGAGAGGGAAGGTCAGAGTGAAGTGCTCCTCAAGGCACCTTCCCCTGGAGTCAGCCCTGCCTGCCTCTGCACAATCCTTTGCTCACCCCTCTCCTCATGGGAGGCTAAACCAGTTCTTCTTAAAAAAATAAATGTACACAATGTTAAATGTAGGGTATGGCCAGTGCTTTATATAATCCTTCACAGACAAGTACTGTCCAGTGAGTATGCCTGAGGTTTATGAGGCTCTGGTCCCACCCCTTTGTGGGAAGATGTTTTCTCCTATTCCCAGAGTGCACTTGCTGCCTGGCTAGGAGCTTGCTTGATGGAGCATTGCCACAGAACATCCAGTCATTTGCTTTCAGTGGCATGCCAAAGAGAAGGAACATGACCCTGTAGCCTAAGGACCGAATGCAGATACTTGGAATTTTCTTATGTTTCAAAGAAAGATCTGAAAGGTAAAATCAGCCTTGTCCCTACCTTTCCTTCTGAGCACCTGCTACTATATAGAGATTGGGTACCCCTTCAGTGAGATATGAGTTTGATTGCAGAGAAAAGATTGCGTCTAAATCTGCAATTTCCTAAGGAAATAGAAGAGCATTGTGGATACTGGACAGACACATGTTGCAGGGATACAATCTGGCATACCAGGTAGACAACTTGCTCAGCTGGCTTTGCTGCCTCAGCTGCAACCTTTGCTGGTTGCAATCTGTACTCTTCTTCGCTGGGCTTGGAGGGTGTTATCTGGAAGAGGATGTAACTGGTAGCTTGTGAGTGTCCCATTTGGTCCAGGCCTTGCTGTGCCTGTTGCCAAGCGACGCTTTGCAATGTGCATCCTGCAGCCTTCCCTCGCCAGTTAGGTACAACTCCAGTGAGCTCTCCTCTTTGTCCTCAAAATGTAGCGTTATGGATTGCAGCCTCGTAGATGCCAGGCAGGGATGAGCCTGTTCTGGGAAATAGGTCCAGCAGACCTGCAGAAAGTGTAACTGGATACTACACAGCTGAGATGAACTGATGTGGAAATGCTGTCAGCTCATCTAGTCAGAAACCTGTTTGAGACTGTGCCAGCTGCACACTCCACTGACTGCTCCCAGCCAGTGCTCACTGCTGCTTGGGACTGGAGGCAGGACTTGCTGCTGTTCCTGAAACCCTCAGAGCTGCTCCTTTCCCTTGGCAATGACTTCCTGCACAGTCCTGTGGTGTGGGCTGGGGCTGGCTGGGGCTAAACAGGGTGATGTCAAGCTGGGATGAGCTTTCCAGTCAGATGCAGGCTGTGTGAGCACACGTTACTCAAGAGATGAAGAGACTCACGGTGTCTGCCCTGTCCATTCCTTGGGCCATTCATTCCTTTATTTGTCCTCGTTTTACAGGAGATATCCCTGCATCTTCAGCAGGTTCTTTGTCTAGTGAGCCATAGAAAAGGCAAAATGAGGTTCTATAAGGAAAGTGATCTGGCTGTAATGTATACTTTTTTTTCCTTACTCTCTTCTCCAAGACTGGATCAAGAATTTCCACATGTGAATCCCAGGAGTATCTGCAAAGTAAGTTAAAGGAGGGGTTGTTTTCCAGACCACTCCATTTGGAACAGAAAATCTGGCATCTTTTAGAGCAAAATGGAAGAAGCCTGCAAACAGTAATGTTTCCCTGGGGCTAGACAGCCTCCAAGCAGGAATTACAATTATGACTTTAGACATCTTAAAATGCCTTTATGCTGTTTAAGGGGCCTAATTCCCACCTAACTCTCTTGGAGTATGTCTAGGACCCACTTGAGGAGAACTTCAAGGTGCAAAGATAGTGAATTCTTACCAGACATATAATATCACAAGAATGAAATTGAAATTGCTCAACCAGTTAAATGGATTTTAGTGATCCTCTTATGGTGTTGTGAAGATCCTCTGTAAATTTTCTGGAACCCTCCTTTTTTGGATGGGTCCTGCACACGTTATATCCCTCAGAGAAGTGATTTGAGGTGGGATAGCTCTGGTGCAGGTGCAATAGGAGAGCTTTAAAAGTGTTAGAAAAGTACATTCAGAAGTGTGAACTTTCTTCACTAAGAGGGTAAATCTGTCAGGATATCAAACCCTGTTATAATTAATTAATCAGTGCATTCATTGGGAAGGGCTATGAAAAGTCTAGCTACTTATCCTAGAAGATAGGTTGAAGCCAACACTAAATTTATTCTTCACTAAGAGCAAAATTTATCCCAGAGGACATGAACAGGAAGACCAGTCTGTTTCACATCAGTGGAAAAGTGTATCTCTGTTGCTGCCCCACTGTTCTCAGGTATTCCCCAAAAGAGGAATTCTCAAGAGGAAGCTCCTGTTATTTGTGTTTGTCTCCGATATTGCCCTACCATAGTCTTTCATGGAGGAGACTGGAAATGCATCATACTTTTGCAAAGGTTTTAATGAACAGTTTTGTCGTACTTCCCAAGGCCAAATGTAGCCACTGAAAATAAGCTGTGTTTATGGTAGGGATGGTTTTGTTCTAGGAATTCAGGTTTAAAGCTCCAAAGAAATCTTCCTGCATTACTGACGCATTTCACTTTGGTTTTATGTCATGGAGACTGGCATCTCGAGCCGTACAGCCCAACTCTAGAAAATTCACCCACCTCCCAGTCTTAAAATCCACGCTTTCCTTAGGTCCACAGCTTATGAAAAAGTTGTCCTGGGAAAGATATCGCCCTCCCCTCCTCCTCCTCCACCCTGCAGCAGGACCCATTGTCTGCCGGCGGCAAGGCATAAAGGAGTTAACGAAGGAGCCGGCGAGGAGGTATGACGGGGTGATGTCAGAATATTTCCAGGGAAAGAATGTGTTGGGGGGCGCTGGCCGGGCCGGGGCTGGGGCTGGCGGCCCCCGGCCCCACCCCGACATTCTTCTTGTCCGGTTCCCACAGGCGGAGAGTGGCACGGGGGGTCAGAGTGGACGAGCACAAAGAGAGACCCCCTGCTGCCGGGGCCATCGTGCTGGGCTGTCACTGCTACTAATTCATGACTTCACCTTTAATCTCACTGATCCATTATAGGTTAAAAAGAGACCCATTTTACAGCTGACAAGATTGAAGGGAGCGCAACCCAGGAACTGGAGGGGGGGGCGGGGGGGTGGGCATGGGGTCGGGGAAAAAAAAAAAAAAAAAAAAGAGGGGGAGAGAGAAATAACCCCGGCTAAAGTTTGTACAATCGGGACCATCTGCTAAAAATAGATTTTGTGGGGTTTGTTTGTCCTTTCCCTTCACGGCGACAATATCTGTTTTAAGAGGGAAACTGGTAACTCTGCAGCTAAATCAGAATTTTAGTGCACAGGGTCAGAGCAAAAAGGAATGGGGAGGAGACGGAAAACCAGGGGGAAAAAAGAGTAAGATTTTAAGGCTGGGGCTGCACAGTGGAAAGGATGGGAAGCATTCAAATAGCTTAGTGCTGTTTTAGCACGTTTGGTGAGGTCACCGTGAGGAAATGACTTAGAAATTTATGAAATGTTGATGTCACAGGTAAGCTGATCAAATCAACATTGATGCAGCAGAGTAATAACTACATGTGTGTGGCACTTACAGCATGTGTATAACGACACAAATGATGAATTTTCAGAAATCATTAGACGTACTGTGCTGTGAGCTGTAGATGAAGTCTCCAGAAGTAATTCCACTACTTTTGTTAGTAGCATACTCACCTTTAATTTGTCCTTTAATGATTATTTTTATGCAGTTACTTCAAGCAACTAAAGCACATATTTTCAGTGAACTTCAGAAAGTAAGCAATTTGGAAAGAAAAAAAGTAGTTTCTGAAAAAAAAAAAAAAAAAAAAAAAAAGCAGAGGAGGAATGATAATTTGCCATATACCTGAGAAAAGAATTCTTTTTTAGCATATAGCAAAGAATTCAAGATTCTTGCATTTCCTGGTTTTGTTCTACATCAGTGAGGATGCCATAGGTACCTGTGTGTAATGCTGGTTCAGGGGGTTAGAGTATTGCTCCTTTTTGCTTCCTCTAACTGATGCTCTTTGACAAAACCTTTTCATTCCTAAAGCAGTTTTACCAAGTCCATCAAACTAGTCTATCACTCCTACTGTCCTGATTGTTTCAGAAAGCATTGAAGCTCAAGAAGAGTTTTTGCTGGATTCTCCCTGTCTTTTGCCCTTGAACTGCTGGAGCTGCATCTCACAGGATTTTGCAATGTAAGTATGCAGTTTTGTGCTGCCAGAAGTGCAGAGATTTTTGCATTTGCCACAACACCCTGCTCCTTCTTCTTTACCCTCCCAGCAGAGGAACTGGGAGTTATTGGCATCATGATTTCTCCACTGCCATGAGGTAGGGGTGGAGAGTGGGGAAGTTTATCATGAGGATGCAAAGAAATTTGCGAAGATTTTTGGGTTTCTGGGATTCAAGTCTGTGAAGGAGATCAGCTGCTGGTGTCTGTTGTGGGAAGGTAAAATAGAGAATGGGGACCCTTGGCATAAGCCATTGTCAGTTAAAGTTAGTGATGAAAGTCCTTTTGAAAAGAGCCTCTGGATCAAATCAAAACCTGTTTTCCTAGGAGTGACATTGCCTGCAAATGGAGGCAGATTGAGGTCCGTAGCTGGCCAGTGCTTTGGACGCATTCTGCTTACTTTAGTCACACAAAATGACGTATTGATGCAAGTTTCCAGGATCCAAACAGGCAGCCCTTTCATAGGCAAAAGCCCTAATGAAGTCACTGGCACGCAGCCTTCACTGGCCTAAGGCCTGCAGGCTATTTCCCTAGTCAATACACTGGACCTAATCTTATACCCCTTGAGCATCAAACTCCATGTGTATTTTCTCCAAGCATTTGTTCTCTTTCTGCAGAAGTGCAAGATTTGTGTGCTGTAGAGTGCGGTGTCAGTGAGCAGCTGCTTCTCCTTCAGCATGAGTTGTTCAGCACACAGAATTCATTGGCTACTGGTTGGACAAAACCACACTGCAAAGCCCAGGCGAGGAACAGTGAGGGCGTATAGACTGCCAAATACAAACCTCCTGTTTTATTTTGCAAGTGTCTGGAAACAGAACAAAATTATTAAAAAAAAAGAAAATATTTATTTTTACCTGGTAATCTGACTATTTCTAGTTTAGTGGTACATGTCTGGTTAAGGCAAATGCAATCAGTGGAGCTGATTAACAATGAGTTAAGAGTTACATTTCAAAATGGATTTCATTAGCTCTTTGAAAGCTTAGTTCTTCTGGTCCTCTGGTTTCTGGTCAGTCAGCTGGAATTATTTTTCCCATTCCTAAGAGTGTAAGAAATATAGATTGCGATGGCAGTTCATATATTACCTTGGTTACGAAGTGTCATAAAGCACTAAGTTAAAATTATAAAAATCATAAGGATGTTTCCATAAAGATGCTTTGATTTAGGTAAGGAACTGGTATTTTTTTCTTTCTTTCTGGAATTTTTGATTAAAATGTTTCCCATGAGCAAATGTTATAATGCAATGCCCAGGTATAAAGGTAAAAAGCATCTTTTAGAACTGAAAAATTACTATCTCTTCCACACTTCTCAGAAAATTACAGAATGATTAAAATCCTTCTCAGATTTTTTTTTCTTAAAAGTTTTGTACATCTTCTGCAATGCACCTGTAGGCAGGTGCCCAGAAGGAGCAAAGAAAGCAGCTTCTGTGTGTATTGCATGGATTAGGGCTGAACTGCTGAACTGGATGGCAACAACTTGACCTGGAAGTAAAAGAGGAGGGAATGAAGGTGATCCAGATTACCAATTAATTGTGAGTCCTCCCTATTATCACATCCCTGTCACTTGGTAGGATAAGTGCTTACAGTTCATGCAAAACAACCCTGAAAGGCTCTGCCTCTAGCTGTGCTAGATCAGATCTAAGCTCACAGGTAGGTTCTCAGCTCAAATACATCTGAAAATATGGGCCTTAAGCTTTCTCTGGAAACTGATTTCCTTTGACAACCTGCATCCATGTTGTCATCATGCTTGATGTGCTATAAATACATCCATGATCTTTGATGCCAATCATCTAATACCAGGTCCTTATCACAACAAGCTCACACACCTCACAGTGTGCTCAAGGAGTTATCTTTCTATCTCCTTTTTAAAGATGAAAGTAATCCATTGTAAGCCCCATAACAAGGAGACATTCACAGGGTGAAAGTATAAGTGTGGTTTTTAAATGGGATTGTATTTGTCTCATGATGCTTGCCATTAAAGACACAGGTATGAAAAGATGCTCTCTGTTTTTATGCAGCACTGCTGTGGAGATAGAGTACAGTTTCCCTTGTGCTTGCCAAAGAAGTTGTGCATGGTTTAATTAAAACATATTATTATCCTAGGGCTTCTTCTTTTTTGAAGTAAAGTCAAGCACCCTACTGAAGACACAGGACATTCATACACCTAAATCTGTGTCAGCATCCTGCTGGCAGTAAGAGCTTTTGCACAAACATCTGATTGCAGAGTCAGAATTCAACAAAGCAAGAAGAAACAGGCTGAAGAGCAACTACCAAAATACACGCAGTAGCACAGAGAGTGGGAAGCGGAACTGAGAGAACAATAAATGAAGAAACAATGAAAAGGTCAAGCACTTATTCAGGATTTGTAAGTACAAATATTTCACTTCAAGCAGTGCAGGTGAAAAATGAAATTCTGTCTCTTCACAAATATTTTTTTTCCTGTCTCCATATCTCTTTTTTCCTGCTCATGAATACCACTGAAGAAAATCTTGCCTATAGTGGAAAACCCCAAATATGAGATGCAAATGGTATATGGGGCCATATGAAATAGGATGAAGCCCCATTTTTGTGACTGCCTTCAGGAAAATGCACTGAATTAAAAGAGAGATATATTTTGTGCAAATGATGTAGGAACGTTTGATGCAGAAACATGATCTTCCATCCTTCATTTCCATGTAGTGCTGGTTCAGCCAGAAATGGGACGGTGGCAGAACCCTCATTTGCTGTGAAAGTGAGCTGGGGCAATACATGTGTGGTGATCATGATTCTCCAAGCTCCAGAGTTTTCAGAGCATCTGGAGCAGAGTGTTCCCTGACTGTGGGGGGCTCAGAGGTGGCTCGTGTGTCCACACTGAGGCTGGGTGGGGGCAGAGTGCAGGTGTGCCCACATGTAGGTGAAGAGTTTTTGAGGAAAATGGAAGAAGGAAATTATCCTCTCAGGGGCTGTAAATTCTAATGCTACTTGAGCTACTTTTACAGCCATCAGACCAAGCTCTCCTGAAAAGGATAAAAGAAAGCCAACATGGCACACTGAAACTCCCATATGTGGTACCTTCAGGGATTCCCTTCAGCAGTGGTGTACCCCATCACTACTCCTTACTCAGGAAAATTTATGTCCTTTTCTCAAATATTCTTCAGTGCTGTTTATATTCCTGATCTTCTCCATCCCCTTCCTGCCGTGCACATGTTCCTCTGCTCTCTGGTGTTTTTCCTTCGGTACACGTTTCCTTGGCATGTGGTCCTTTCCTCCTCTGGGCTTTCTGCCTCATCATCTTCTCCCCCTGGCAATTCTGGCCCCACTGGCTTTTTTGTATAGTGCTTGTACAGTTCTTTCTTCATACTCTAGAAAAACCAAAGCAGAGGTGCAATGTCAGACAACCCTTCTAAAAGGAAGGAATGGAGCTGACAACTCCATGAACCTGCAAGTCACTCACACTTGGAATCCTCTTAGGTCTTGCTGGGGCTGGTTGCAGTAGGTGACTGGGCTACAGAAACTGGTTTATCCAGAACTGACAAGACAGTAGATGGAGTCCCACAGCTTTGAGAAACAAGTGTGATTACACAGCAGCCTAATTTCTGTTTAAGTATAATCCCAAATTGCTCCTGCATTTCTCTGACAACATGCAGGGGTAAAAAATATTTTAATAAAAAAAAAAAAAAAACCAAAAAAAAACCAAAAAAACACACCAAGTGAAAGCAAACAAACTTTCAAATTAATCCCCATACTAACTGCATTGCAACTAATACAGTTACATCAGGGCTCCATTTGGGTCAATATTTTCTTTCGCCTGAAGGCCAAATAGGTATTTAAGCATTACCTAACAACCAAAGACCAAATACAAGCACCAGGCTGACATGTCATCCATTGCCCACCCCCTCCAGATTGTTTCTGTCTCTCTCATGCTCTTCAAATGGCAATGCAAAGCCCATATGCTGTGGTGTCAGAGAAAAATTCCCAACACAGCATCTGGCTGCATGGCAGATCCTGGGGCAGTTGGTGTGTCAGCTTTGGAGCTGCCTCTGCTTTTGTCATGTACCAGGGATTGGTGATGGGACTGCCTTGTCACCCCACAAGCCACTTCGGATTCCAGGGAATCACTAGGTTTCTGTTTGTCAATAAGCTTCTGCTTAAACCTCTCGTGAGATCTCTAGACAGGCCTCCTTTTATGGCAAAATAATGAGAATTTCTTAATGCCAATGTGAGTGTGTTCAGCAGAAATATGTGGGTTTAGTTTAAAGTGGACCACAGCCTGGTACATACAGGTCACTGTGTACTAGGATTTCTTTCTCAGAAAACTCTTGAATGTACTTTGAAAAAGTGGTGGGTTTTTTGGGTTGTTGTTGTTTTTTTTTTTTTCCTCCCTTTACTACTCACGAGTGGAAGCCACTTCTGGATGAATAGGATCCATAATGCCCGGAGATATTTGAGATCAAGCATATGGTCCATTGAATATGCATGGAAACGGGGCAGGAGGGAATTGGTGTGCAGCACTGGGGAAAGTGTGTCTGAAAGTTAAGCAGTGCAGAGTTTGGGGGCAGCCTTTCTGCCCCTTCGCGGACCATCACTTTCTGTTTCCTCTGATATACTGGTTACTAGCTAGCAATTTGTGGTCAAAAGCATAGCTGGAGGGGGTTGTGCACTCAAAGATTTGGTCGTGGCCTGTGTTAGATAGAAAAACATTTCACATGTGGTTTCCTGCAAAATGCTTACTTTTACAACCAAAACATTAAACAATAGAATCTCAAGTTATTCAGAAGTACATAAAGATAAGAAACTTATTTAACTGACAAATGACCAATTCTTTGCTAGGAGAGAGTCTCAAATGACTCTTCTTCACATTTAAATGAAAAGAGAGCTTGGAGATTACACATTCTGGTAAGTTTTCCTTACCAGTGGAGAGAGAGAAAAGGAGACAGGACTGAATAGGAGCGATTGGGCATGAAGTAGTAACTATGAGGTCCTGGAGGCAGGAGAACAAGAGAGGGAAGGAAAAAAAAAAAGACAAGAGAACCCAGAAGAAAGGCAAGGGGGAGGAGGGGTGGAGGAAAAGATATGTAGCAGTTATTTAAGAGATGCCAGGGAAAACTGGGATGTTTGTGTGTTTGAGAAGAAAGACAATTTTGAAATACAGAAATTGATTCAGGAACTATGAAGATTTACTGGAAATAACCCTGGGTAAAATGATGCTTATCTATGAAATGAATGAGTTTTGGGGCAGGGGGGCAGGGGGGCAGGGGTGGATTTTTTGTATCATTACCACAGCTTTTTTTTTTTTTTTTTTCACATGTCAAAATGTGAATTAATCTCTAAATCCCCAATATGTTCTCATTAATTTACTTCATGGGCCAAAAAAATGTATCACACTGCATTTATTTCTTGTGGCTGCTGAAAGTCCTAGAGAAATGAAGAATAAAAACACTTTTTAAAGTAATCTTCTCCCTCATATAGGATGTGACAGTGTGGCAACCACAGCGATGTGCACCATCGTCAATACTCCTACCATGGGAAACACACATTTTCCAATCTTACTAGTAAGAGTGGATATGGGAGAGAAGAAAAATGCTTCATTACTGCATGTAATAGCCCTGAATAAATTGCACAAAATTGACCTCTTGCACATCTGAATCGAGTCCTGCAGATGTACCATTTTGTGGAGGGCAGTGTGTCTGTGTGTGGGGGTCTGTGAAAAATGCCTTTGGGGGGACACGTTTTAAAACAACCTCTATGTCAAAACTAGCACCATTCTGAAACAAAATTCTATACCTTTCTGCTGTCTGTCTGGTGCAGGACTGACTCTTCAGCATTCATCTGTCTCTTAAATCTGATTTTAAATCACAAAGGTGAGGGAGGAGAAACACGAACTACCTATACTGTTATTTTTATCTAGTCAAGTAGGCATTTTCAATGGTGCCTTTGCAATGGTGTCTATGGGTCCTGTGTGAATACTGAGGATGACAGCTTAAAGTAAAACCAGTCAATGTATTACAGCCTGTCCTGTGCAACTGTGTCTCTGGAAATGCTCATGCCTGTATTATGCACTTACATAATATAGAATCATTTGTTTTTATATGAGTTTGCTTTATATATATATTTTTGAGGAAAGTCATTTATCTGTTTAAACAGTTTCTACAGTAACATGAACATGCTCAGGTAGATATTTGCAAGGTACTTAAGCTAGACTGTTTTAAAAATAAGCAAAAAAAAAATTTAAAATCGTGAGTGTTTTAAAGCATCTTAGTAGCAGGCTGGAGAACAAGTCTCCTGGCTGAGCTGCTCACGAGCAGTGATTTCCTCCCAGGAAATTCCATAGTGCTACAAAGCCAAATGCATCCAACCCTTGGCCCATCTGCATGTGCTGGAAGGGAAACAGCTTTTAGCTGGATTTCTTCTTTACAGATCTCTTAAATGACTTCAAATGCTGTGCCTGTGGTAGTGGGGAGCCTGGGGGCAGGACTCTACTGTAAAAGCCATGAGTCACACATAATGTTCCACTTTCTGCAACATTGCATCAATCCCTGTAGAGACTTTTCAAAGTTAATGAACATCTCTGGGTGCATTGGTCTCATGCCTTAAGCTTGAAGGTTAGCATCTGTTTACCACTCATCAGAAAAGTTTATTTCAAGGAAAAATTGCATAGATGCAGGGTGCATGTCCTCAGAAAATGCAAAACAAAGAAGCATCTTGCATATGTTTATGTTCAAATCCACTTGCTACAGTTCTGTGCCCAAGAAAATTTTGTCCAAGTAAAATATAATTGTCAGAATCTGGTTATATTCAGGACGTTTTCTGGGTTCTTAATCACTGTGGATCCTATTTCACAAAGATCTGAAATGTGTGCTGGAGTCCATCAGGCTTCCATGTAATTTAAGCTGCTGTAATGTAGGCTTGGCCTCGAGCAGTTGCTGAATAAGCATGGGAGTGCACACACAGGCTTAGATCCAAGAGAGTGCTTGAGTGCTGTACCCAGTCATGGCCTCCTTCTAAAGCCTGACTTTCCATCACTAAAGGAGATGCTGCTAAAGGTCTGGTTTCCTCCAGGCATGCCAGTTCAGGAATGAAGTGCTAGGCAGCCCTCCACCTTCAGGGGGCTTGCGCTGAAAAATGCAGCTCGGTACAAATATTTCTCTGGCATGCATGATCACTGAACTCATGCAAAACTCAGCGCTTTTTTCTTAAGAGGTGGGGAAATGTCTACTCTTGCAGTCTTTGTAGATAAAAAGAAAGCACTTTCTGTACAGTGACTAGAGCCTTAATTAATTGCCTTAATTGAACTAAAGAAGACTAAGAATAGTAGATGTATCTATATAAAACCTATCTGAGGTTCTAATGACATCCTTGTATTGTACACATATAACTGATTCCTGTATGTTTGTTTTTCTCTTCATTGATCATTTTTTGTCTTGCAGAGACTCCTTGTTTTGCTGCTGTAAGTCCTGACACAAGGTACCAGGGACATGTGTGACACAGGGAATTATGCAGGCCTGTACACAGCTATTGAAGATGCACTGAGGTAAGGATGGCAAAACCAAGAGGTCTAATGACCTTTGAGACAAAATTAAATGCTTGCTCAAGTCTAACTGAAACACATTTTTTGATTTATGTTCAATAAAATTTACATGTACAGTGTGTTAGATGTCAAAGATATATTAAAAAACAGAAGAACTACAAAGCTGGTTACTAGACTAAAACTGACTTCTGCTGACAACATGTGATAAGATTTGTGGGTTTAGTTATGTTGAGAAGTGTGCCTCTGATTTTCCCTGCTTGGGTCTTTGCATTCTTCCTAAAGATTTCATCAAAGCTAAACAACTACAGAAGCTGCATTGCTTAATAAACAATGTTTTCATTTATATTTGGATATCACAGGGGACAAGCTGTTATCCTACTCAGGATCCCACGGAGCAGTCATGTGTTGGACACTGGAGAAATACATTGGGTTGTTTGGAAGCCTGTTCACTGCTGCTGGTGGTCAGCAGATGCTCCGTGGCAATGGCAGAGGAAGAGGAAGGCAGAGGAAGCACTGCAAGACTTGAACTGCTTCTGAATTCATCCCTTCTCTATTTTTCTCCTCCCCAAGATCTCACAGCTCTCTTTGTACCTGCTGTAGAGAGGAAGGGGGATCAGTGGAGCTGGTATTCCTGTCATCCAGCGGCCCTAACCCCCCAAATTCCTACCCTTGCTGAAACCTGTTGCCCACTTTCCCACTAAAGCAGAGCAACTTTTTTTCCTTTGCAGATGAGGTGTTCATAAGAACTGTAGCCACGGCAGGAATTTTCCAGCAAAGAAAGATAGGCATTTCTTATGTGCACTTCGTATGCGAACATAGATATATAACAGCACAGCCTGGGCTTCTGTTGTGTGAGGTAATTTATATCACTGTTTGTAGAACTGGGGCCAAAATCTCTCAGCACTGGTGCTGTATTTCCACTCATTTTGTACTAGGGTCTTCCTGTGAATCCCCTGTGGGAGCAGTTCAGTGGTACTTACAGGGATGGTATTTCTGTAATTATCTAATTATTGCTCCAAGGTTCTTTCTTGTGCTTGTTAAACCATCATTCCAGTAAAAGTGTAACCCCACACTACTGAATTTGGATAAAATGAGATTGAGAATCAACATTAATTCCCCAGTAGTCTTTGGAGTAGGTGCTGTTGTCTTACCTTAATTATTTCCAGTTTGAAAACACAGAATTCAGACTGGATCACTCTGAATAGAGTAAAAAGTTTCAAAGATATTGGAGTGTGCAAATGGGGCTGTAATTCTCCATTAGATTCTTTATATTGGCCTAAAAATTCATGGGACATTTATTTCTTTAATGAATACTATAAAAATTACCTGAATTCCCGTTAGTTGCTATCAATCTCATTTCTAAATTCTGATTTATTTTTTTGTTGCAATAAGGAATTAACAGTGAATTGGATCATAT
The DNA here is from genome assembly GCF_009819655.1 of Sylvia atricapilla. Taxonomy (NCBI): domain Eukaryota; kingdom Metazoa; phylum Chordata; class Aves; order Passeriformes; family Sylviidae; genus Sylvia; species Sylvia atricapilla. The sequence goes on from NC_089141.1 coordinate 90,151,237, forward strand.
TTATACTCAACAATCTTTCAGTTACTCCTTAATTAATGTTGTTTTATGCTCTTTCTTAATTCCTTCATGACTTCTCTCCCCCTGTGTGGGACATAGGAGTTTAACACCAAAAAAAATTTAGGAAACAATAAGGGTATCTTGGGTTACTTGCTTCTGGTTCCTACTTTTTAATTAACTTTTCACAATCAGCCTTAAATATTACACCCTCAATTGAATTTTCAGCTGCTGAATCATGATCAGCTGAAGATCCAGTAGCCCTGCACTACTGGATATAACTCAGGGGGTTATGCTGTTTTTGCTGTTTGGCACATACTCAGGAATGGCAACTTAGCTTAGCAGTTGGAGCATATGGCAGGGGGAGATAGGCCAGCATCTTGGATGAAGATGCATATATTTTGTACTCTCATGGTATGATGCATTCTTGTGCTTTGCAGATGGCACCTCAGAATTGTGGCTCTGAAAACTAATTTTGCCCAGCCACGCAGGTCTGCTGACACAAGCACAAGGATCATCTGTTTCTGCAGACACTACTGCGCACTGCAGATATCCTAGGCAGGAATTTTTCTGAGAAGAACACCTGCATCTCAGTTGCTGTGGTAAGCAGGAAAAAAAAGCTCAGGAACCTATGACTAGCCTTTATATCTAGAGAGAACAGTTCAGCTAGACACGATCCCTATCCTCATGTAACACTTGGTCACTGTTTCTCCTGAAAATTTATTACATAGTAGTAGTCAGGGCAGGAGTAATGGGAATGCACTGACCTTATGGCAGCTGGAAAGAAGGATTTATTGTAATCGACAGAGATCTAACATTGCCTTTGATTTGCCAGCAGCTTCCCTGCATATAGACCAGCCATCGGTCCTCAGAGAAACTGCTTTTGTACCACACAGGGATTGCACTAATAGTGCCTTTCTCACAATTTGTTTGTGTTTCATGTCTGCCTCTCAGCCTCCACAAAGCCAGCATCTTGTTACATGTGCGAGTGGATCAAGGGCTCGCTAGACAGGTTTCAGGCAACAGATTCTGTGCAGCCAACAGAACTGCAGATTAAGGTATGAGCACATTCTGTTCCCTGGCATAATTTGCATTACTTAAAATCACTCTGGGTACTGTGTCACTGATCTGATCAGGGAGATCATGCAGGGAGATCATTTTAGAGTACCTCAGGCAGATGTATTTTTAAAGATCATTTTCCTGCATGTGCAGTGGGCTTCACATCAGCTACTGTCAGGTCCCCTTAGCTTTCTTTTTCCCCCCAAATTTATGTGCTCTCTGTAGGACAGATAGCCTCAGTACTAGTCTGTGCTTTTTGCTAGATATTCTCCGGAAACAGTAAACAGTTTGGCAGCAAATAAAGCCATGGGTGATGGACACAGTTAAATTCTATTGTCTACCTGCAACAGGAGAGCTAAACGAGAAGAGAAATTGAAATTAAAAACGGATCTGTCAAGCAATGAATGGGATACTGTCTGGAGTAATGTGAAAATTACTGCCAGGTTACAGTGTACCAAGGGGCCTTTTTTTTTTTTTTTTTTTTCCCCCAGATAATTCCAAAGAATGATTATTTACAGGACCCCTGAGCAATTGTTTCCACATTGAGCTAAGACAAGGGAACTGTTGCTGGCACTACCAATAATATATATCTGCCTCCTACCAGAAGGCTGGAAAGCTCAAACACCTGCAGGGTAACGGATGGATTCTAGGGAGGAACTTCTTCTCATCACACAACTTCTGTGGACACAAAAGATGCACACATTTTTGACAGCATGAGAGTAGATAAGAGCATTTGCTGCCTGCAAATGAAATGCTAAAACAGCAGAGAGGTGCCATAATACCATCCTGCATTCAGATGTTGTGTAAATTAGCAAGAGATTTCAGAAGGCACCTTATTACCCTCAGCAGAAGGAACCAACGAGCTACAATCATAGCATAGATTTAAGGCAGATTTGAAAACTTAAAATAGAAAAATATGTGCCCTCTAAATTTATGGCACTCTATCTCCCATATTTTTCCCATTTTTAGGCTTCAGCTGTCTACCTGGGGTGCCTGATTTAGGCTTTCTGACTACTATTGCATCCAAAATTTTCAGTGATTCAGACCACTACTGACAAACCCTGGTCCTTTGTACAGTCACTGGAAAGAAGCAATTTCCATGCCTGAGTGCAGATCTGACTAGGACCCATCATTGTATTGTCTGTTTTATCTCCACAAGCAGAAAGAACAAATAATTCTGAAGCACTGAGGAAAATCTTTTCTACCTTCCTGGGTCTCGTCTGTCATGGTTTCCCTGGGAAGAAGACAAGAAGAGGACCACATATTTAATTTTTTCTGTGGGTTTTGTTTGCTTCAAAGATTGAACTGAGTTTTCTTTTTCTTTCTTCTTGTATCTAAGGGGCCTGAGAACATGAGTAGCTCTTCTCTTGAGCCCATTTCAAAAGTATGTTAAGTGCAGGAGCATTGCTGCATCATTTGTTCATAGTGTTCTTCACAAGTGCATAGAAATTAAAATTCAATTCTAAAAGAGTGCACAGTACTAGTATGATAAAAGTCTTTTTAATTGAGTTATTTACGAGAAGATGTTTACTTATTCCTTATCTCAGTGACCAATCTATTTACATCCACACATTTTTTCCACAATGAATTTTTCAAAACAAAACAAAACAAAACAAAAACACATGAAAAGATTTTGAAATCTTCAGAAACAAAAAAAGTCTTGAAAGTCTTGGGCAGTTTTTCTGTGATTACACATCTGAAAAGAACAGAAAAACACCCCAGAAAAAGGCTTTGAACTTTGCCATAGCGATTTGTATTTTCACTGTTACTAAGCAAGACTTGGACATGGATATTCTGAGGCAGTTGTTTAATGATAAATGAAAAGTTTCTTGTAAACATTAAAGAAAAAAACAGCATGAATGGAAAGTGAAACCCAACTTGGTATTTCCTTTATCAGTTGGTCTATCTAAAGTGGAAATCTCAGAGGTGAAAATAAAAGAAACAGTGGGAGACATGGAGAAATCAAAATAAAAAAAAGATATGTTAGCAGATGACTAGTGAGAAAGGGGCTCTTACTGTACTGAGAAATCGGAGGCTGTTTTATAACATTTGCTCTGCCTTTGCCACAGCATAGAAGATCTGTCATATACATGTTGTGTACCTCATTGGTATGGTACATTGAAATCATTCATGCTGTTTCATGATGTAAAACATTAAAAAAGGCAATAAGAAGGGAATGAGATGTCAGCATAGCACTGAAACTAATTTTTCAGCATGTAATAGGAGGAGAAGCCATGGCACCTGAAGCTCAAAATCTATGAGGCAGTGCAAATTTGTTTTGAAACAAATATCAACAATGAAATACTTATTAGACTGTTTGAGGCCTGGAAAGTCAGTCAATTAGCTCCAGTATTGACACAATGAGGTTATTTTACCGAGCTGGTAGACTGTAATGATTATCAAATGTGTTCAAGGAAATAAAATCCTGTAGTCAAGTCAATCCCTTCCAGAACCTGATTAGCTTTTACAGCTCAAGCTTGATTACTTTGATTCCATTAGTAAAAAACACCACAAGACTAGCAGACACTTAGAACCATAAAACGATTTTTTTCCTTGTGGTCTCAGAGTGGATGTCACATGAGAAGGCAACATAAGACTGGCACAGACTGATTCTTCTTCATGAGATTTCACAGGAATTTTTAACTGTCTTTTGGCTGTGAAGAAGTTGTCAAATGCACTTTTTTCCTTGAGCTTCAATCTGTAAGAACATGTGAAAAATGGTGGTATACTGAGGGAAATGGTTTAAACACTCTAGACAAAGACAAGAGGAGAGCTTTTTTGCATGGAACTGCTGGTGGTGCGTTGCATTTAGGCACAAGCTGGTTACAGGTGTTCCTGTTACACACTGTGTGGTGCCCTTCTGAAAACAGAGAGACATGCCACAGTCTAGTGTGAAGAGTTTGTGTTGTGTCCATTTTTCTCATTTCCCTGGGCACAAATTATGTTTTGTCTGAGAAGGTTACCTGGTAAATAGATAACGCCTTCTTATTGTTGCTGGTTGTCTTATTGAATGTGCAACTGGAAGAATACGTGTGTATATATAGATGAGGAGATATTAAAACTTACATGTAGCAAGATATTAAAAAACAGTCTGGACATGGCCCTGTTTGGGTGCCCCTGCTTGAACAGGAGGGTTGGACAAGATAATTCCTGGAGGTCTATTCCAACTTGTGATTCTGTAGTAACATCACAAAAGCTGATCATTGCCTTTGCTCAGAAAACAACAGCTCATCTCACACTCTTATGATGAAAATAGTAACCATGTGAGCCTTAATTTTAGTGTCAATCCTCCCTTTTAATATAGAGATGTCAACCTTCTTGCAGACAGCTACTTGGTGGTGGTTGTGAGCTCGATTGGTGTCAGCAGGTATAATCTGGGCTGATACTACATCCCAAAGAAGCTTAATGAGCCCTTTTCACATTTATGCCCCATACATCTGACATGGCTGCATGCACAGAACTTTGTGAAAACATTGTGTTTATGTTGTGGGTGGATGTCCTTTGGGATCCAGAGTGTCTCTGCATCGTGTGTAAGCTTTCAAAAGGGTAAGCAGTCATTCCTCCTGCCTACCAGCAGATCTGGCAGTTTGTGTGGCACCTGTAGACCCACTGCCCTGGAAGGACCAATCTGTCTTTGAAGAACCTTGTGCTACTGTCGCTGAGAGACTGGAGCTCTGCCAGCACCCACATTGCCACGAGGGCTGGTGGGTACATGAGGAAAGTAAGATCCCTGAGCCTCTCCTTCCCACAGCTTCCCACACAGGTCTTTGCAGAGCTGAGCCTCAGCTTTCAAACCAGTGCAATTTAAAAAATACTCTTTGGATAACCATTTTAGTGTCTGACACTGTCAGTTATTAATCATAAAAATCCTCTGATGGAGCCCTGCAGAAGGAACTGGAACTAAACCCAGTAAGATACCATATTTTAATTATATTGCCTCAGCAATGCAGTTTTGCCCATGGTGATTTTCCATACAGCTTTTGCAAGGTGGGAACTGTCACAGCGCAGAGTTCAAGCAATTAACATACCATTTTAAACTTATCCTTTGAAATGTATATTTCATTGAAGTTTCATGTTGGAAAGAAAAGATGGTCATAGATTTCACAAACATTCTGGAAAATAATTCTTCCCATTTTTCTGATACCTATGATGCTGGTAAAGAATAGTAGCTTTTCTGGTTGTCACTGGGAAGAAAGAGCAGTATTTTAGGAATTTTTAAAAAAGTGTTCATTTTTCCCCTACTTCTATTTTTGTGGGACAAATTAAATATAGTTTGGGCTTAGAACATGAAGGAGTTTTAATAGGTGAATGTTGGTGCTATACTCAGAATATATCAGCTTCTTCCAGGTAAGTTCTTCTTGAGGACATTTATCACCCTGGGACTTCAGCAAATTGCATTAACTAAAGAATGCTGAATGTGCCTAAACTTTGTCACTTAACCAGAAAGTGTAGAACACAATTCTGCCTTCTTCCCCTGGCTCCCATATTCTCCTTACCTTTGGAATCCTGTACCTCAGAAATACATGGATGTCTCTGCAGTGTGTGATTACTGCTGAGTGGTTGTACTTGTTTCAATGTGCTATTCTTGATGGTTTGTGTTTTGGAGAGTTTTACACAGAGGAAGAACTTAGTTTCAGCATGGGCCTAGGAAACCATTGCTTTTAGGAGTGCTACTGCCTACTGCTTTTATGAAGAATGCACAAGGAGGATGCAGCAGTGATGGCATTCATCAATAATGATAACTGCTTTTTATTTTTATTTCTGAAATATAGCCTGTATACTATTTAGTGTAATGGTTCTGATACATGTTCCAACTCCCACATGGAAGCAGCTACTCTCCATACAGTTGCAGTGAGCTGCCTACAGTTAAAATATGCCAGCTAATCTTGTGTTTTCCTGCAGGATGCTTTTAGTAGGCATGAAAAAATGTGGTACAGACTTGTCATGGACTTTCTGAGAAAACTTCTGTATCCAAATTCCTCAGTCTGGCTGGCTAGCAGGCCATATCCAGCCTGATTTCCTGTCTTATTTGTAGTTTTACCATAATTCTTTGACCAGTGGACAAGGAACAGCCTTTCACAGATTCTCAGGACATAATTTCAAGTAATTTCTTAGTAACTAGCAATTTGCTTCCTGGGCTAGAGGTAGTCTAAACTGAGGTCCAAAGTGACCATTAACTTCTTCTCTTTCAAGTAGAGCCAGTGATTATTTTTTCCCTCTGGGTGCACACTTGCATATCTTTACAAACAGGGCACTGTTAGATTTCTACCCTGCCATAAACTCTGACTGCAATACCTCATCTGCTGCTGACCTGAAGTGAACTCCGAGGAGAGGGAACAGTAATAAAGCAAAACCCAGCAAACAGTGTGAAGCTTTTGTAAGATCTTATATAACTGGATTGGCTATATTGGGAACTTGCCTTTGGTTTTAATTATAGATTTAAGGGTGCACTTATCGGGCTCTGTGCCATCTCTTTGCTCCTTCCCTTCACTCTCGATTTGCTTTATATAATGAGCAGCCACTACAAAAAGGATGTTTTCCCCCCTTCCTTTCAGGAAGAGGACAGGCCGACAAAAGTTCACTGGGGGTTGGGGAGGTCTAATGTGTTAATTGTCTCGTGTGTCACTCTGGTCTCAGGCTTCAGCCTGGTCTCTCCAGAAGTTTCAAAGATCAGCTGTCAGAGCCCAGCAAAAATGTATGGTGTCCCCAAACTGGCCAATGTTTCTTCCCAAAAGCTGGGATTGAGTGACAAGTACTTCTTTGAACTTGCAGAAGAGTGTCAAGAGAATGACAATCCCCAAATCTACCCAGATCTCTTACTCACATCTGTTCACCAGCATACACAAAAATTACTTTCATGGAAGCAGAGCCAGAGCACATGCAAAGCAGCAAGGTCTTCTGAGGGCATCATGAAGTGTTAATGAAACCTGACTTGAGATTTGAAGAAACAGGACTTGGATATGTAAAAAAAATTTAAAAGATAACTAAGTCAATTTATGCTGCCTGAGCATTACTTCTCAACTTAATCTTTAACTCAATTTGTATTCATTTTCCTGGTGACTTCACCTCTCAGAGCATCTGCTGTATCAATTGTTATATGTGCATTGGGAGAGAGGCTTGTAAAACAACAGAGAAGCTGTCCTGCAGAATTACTCTGGCTGTGCCTTCAAGGGTAGACACCTGCTGCCTCCTTTGAGGGGTCCCAAGCTCAGAAGTCAGGTTTCTGAATATGTTATTCATATCAAAAGCTAATCCTGTGAAGGGATATCTGGAGTTAACTGCCCTGCTACATCCAAGAAGATGATGATAAAGCTAGTGGCTATCCCCCTGCTCTAGCTTAGATGTTTTCAGCTTTTTGTTTCAATCTTGTGAATGGACAGGGATTAGTAAAATCAGCAAAAAGGTCTTACTATGTGAGCTGAACCCTCTAAGTCAGTGAAATTAACAGTATTAATGTCCACTATCCATAGTAAGTAGAGGGTGATGTAAGGGTAATAAAAGTACTTGAGAGGAGAGCAGGATACCTGAGCATCTCAACAAAAAGGAAAGCCAGATGCTCTACAGCTGTCCCACATTCAAGAGCTAAAACTCTCTGCTGGCCTTCCTGTTGCTCTAAAATCTTGGTAAAACATAGCAGGGGAATTAAGAGTTCACTGCATTAACAGGTTTTTTTCATCCTAGACTATTTGTAACCATCTATCTCTTAAATTACCAATGCGATGGCATAGCTCCTGGTTATCCCTTCAATGATACCAAATTAGAAATATTGCTAAGAAGGACAGCAAAACTTTGGGAAAATGGTGAACCTGACTCTCCTTAAGAGCAGCCTACTTCTTACCAGCCCTGTGACTACTGAAGAATTTGTCATTCCAGAAAATTGTACATCATGTTTACATGTGAAATTACAAAAAAAAACCTGCTCCTAATGAAACTGCAGCTGAACAGACAGAAAGTTTCAATCCTAAGGCCTTACAGAAGACACTGCAAAACATAGTCTGGGCTTTTACGGTGTACATAGGTGTACATGCTTTATAGCAGGAGTGGGTGTGTTCATCCTTGCTTCCAACTCTCAACTCTCACTACATCCAGTTTTGCCTTTTTTTTTTTTTATGCTTTTTCCTAGGATGTGACTCAGTGCTTTTCAGAAAGCGAAGTCTTTGTCTGCATCATTTTCCCTGCCAATCCTTTACATCACCTGCTTGATCCAGAGTTGGGAGTGACTCATTTTTCTCATCCAAGCACATGTGCACACAATGAGCTGTCTCTCATCTAATGGCACTTCACAGAAACTTATATCTAGGGTCATGATTGTGTTTTGTTGCAGATGCCCAGTGCCCATCTGTAGAGGACAGTCTCTGTCTGTCTCAGGATTTATATTGTTCTGAATGCTTTAAAGGCTTTGCAAGTGAAAGCAAATGATTTATTTTTTTCCCCTTCCTCCCTCACTAGCTAATTTTCTATCTATTATTTACTGTGGGAAAGCTATGCCAAACAAGCAATCTCTAAATTTTGTTCTGAGGCTGATTTCCATCCTAAACTATTTACTGGAATGAGCTTGAACCTGGTAAAGCTTCTGGAAAAGTTTCACATCACTCACTCACTCACCACATTACCTTTGTTGTTACCATACGTGAAGATACAGTTTTAATGGAACCCCTTAAACTGCATAGAGACACTTGTGGTGGACTAAGTATCTAAAATTTATATATGAATGACTGAAATCAAGGCATGTACAATGCAGATGTGAACTAGTCCACCTCTTCTTTTGTCCTGTTAGAGTCAATGGAAAGATGTAAGCACTTTCCAGCAGTAATTTGGCTCAACCTGAATTAGACAGCTACCATAGGTCACATGGATTACAACAAAGAAAAGGCAAAGCAAAACAGCTTTGGTGCAGATGTCTACATCGTGGTGGTGTCTATTGTTATGGTGCCTTACATAAATTAAAGTCAGTAAATTCATTGTTGAATAGAGCAGAGATTCAGGAATTTCCAAAGAGGCAGATTACAACATAACCACAAAATTATGCCATTTTAATTTTAGATTTTAATTCTTCTGCTGAGAGCTCATTTAATCTTAGCATTAGGTATAGGCATCTCCTGTATCTGCTTTGACAGTACCACAGCCAAGAAAACTTTCAAACCGTTAGAATAGAATAATGGAATTTCTTAGGTTGAAAAGAACTTTTAAGATCCTCAGATCCAACCGTTAATCTAATGCTGGTGAGTCCACCACTAAATCATGCCCCTAAGCACCCTGTCTTAAATAACTCCAGGGATTGTGGCTCCACCACTTCCCTGGGAAGCCTGTTCCTCTGCTGTACAATCTTGAAGAATTTCTTCCTAATATCCAATCTAAACCAGCCCTGGCACAACCTGAAGCCATTTCCTCTTGTCTTATTGTTTGCTACTTGGGAACAGAGACCAGCCTTCATTTCAATTCAACCTCCTTTCAGGCAGTTGTAGAGAGTGGTAGGGTCTCTACTCGTCTTCTTTTTCTCCAGGCTGAACACCCTCAGCTTCCTCATCAGACTTGTGCTCCAGCCCTTTCACCAGCTCTATTGCCCTTCTCAGGATACAATCCAGCACCTCAGTGTCTTTCTTGCAGAGGAGGCCCAGAACTGAGCACAGGATTTGAGGTGTGGCCTCACCAGTGCTGAGTGCAGAGAGATGATCACTGCCCTGGTCCTGCTGGCCACACTATTCCCCTGGTTATCCTGCACATGCCACTTGATGGCACTCAGGATGATCTGCTCCATGTCCCCCCACCAGCACTGAGGTTGGGCTGAGACTTCTAGTTCCCAGAATCCTCCATCTGGCTCTTCCTGCAGATGGACATCACATTGGTCAATCTCCAGTCAGCGAGGACCTCCCAAGTTAGCCAGAACTGCTGGTAAACACTGAAAAGTGGCCTAGTGAGCTCTTTCACCATCCCCCTCCATACCTTTGGGAAGATCTCATCCAATTCCTTAGACAGCTCCAACAGTTTCTCAGAGCTGTGGGAGATGTAAAGGCAGATAACTACACTTAACAGTAGCACGATTTAGCACCTGCTAGTGCAGAAAGTACTGCATTAGTAGTACTCAGATCCAGCAAAGACACTGACTGTATCTCCAGGCACTTATTCTCATATCCTGGCTGGATGTGAGATAGCAATGGAAGAATGGGAAAGATAAGGGCAACAGCCTTATTCATGGACTCAGCAGGAAATTGGATGGACTAGTGAGATGACTTTGACCCTACCAGGAAATGTTTCCAGATTGTCTTATCTCAAGCATCTTCTCTGCTAATCCTTTGCACCAGTATGAACTCCTAATGCCTGTGATACTGTGCTGTGCTCAGGCCCAGTAGAGGAGACCCAGCTTCTGGATCATGAAATGTCATCAGCAAAGAAATGAAGATCCAGTATGTTCAGGGTCACAGAAAACTGTCAGAAGGGGCCAAGGTTTTGTAGAAAACTTTTAGAGATGTCTCAGAGAGCCATCTGGAAGAGTATCTGCTTCCCTCTCCTGTCTGCCAACAACTGGAGGAGAGTGAGCTGAGAGCGTCTACACAGAAACAAACCTTGATGGGTTATCAGAGTTGGGGTGAATATTGATGCTCTCAACAAGGCTGAGGGCAAACTTCTCACTACTTTTCATGTAATAGAATCCACTTTGCCTGTCTTTGTGCTCTAAGAACCTTGGAAATAGATGGCCTTGGAAGAACCCATTTCCCAAGAGATGCAAAATAATTCTGATGCCTGTTGAAGCTCGCTTGTGTGAGCCATTGGCAATGTGGTTTTGTACTATTTTAGGAGCAGGCCAGACAGCAGATGGCATTTTTTAACATGTCTTTTTAATGAGTCTTCCTGTCTTATTCCATAAGTGGCTTGCCTTTGCTGGCCTGATGACAGTGCATCCTCCTGCTGAATCTCTGGGGCACAGAGGATGGGAAGAGCCACTGGTGAAAGACCTGACAAGAAGACAGTGCTTTCAGGGCCTCCCTCTCCCTGTGCAAGGACAGCCAGAGGTAGAGAGTACTTTTTGTTTCCCTGCTGCCCTTTGTGCAAGGCACGTCACACAATACTGCTTGTTTTACCCAACATTTGAATATATTCTCCAGGCAATATTTTTTCCCTCTGCTGAGAAGACTGTCTTTCCTCTAATCCATTTATTCCTGCTCTGCTTTTCCCATAGTCCTCATGCTCACTGAACACTGTAGCAAATCTGCTCTTATTTGTTGTTAAAACAATGGATTTTTTTCCCAAGAAAAACCAAAAATGGGGGGCAAAAACTTACCCAATTCTTGGTCTATGCCTTTTTTTCAGGAAGCATGGAATATTTTAGACATTTCTCTATCTGATTAAGAGTAAGCCTTAAAGACAGTGTGTAAAAGCACTTGTTCTACCAGCAAAAGCTTGTTTTCACGGGGATAGCAAAGAAGAGGTACCTGGACACTCTCAGGAGAGTTTTGAAGGAAAGAAGGCAGATATGATTGAAATGAGCCAACAGTCTTTGTTCGCCTAATGCCATGTTTTTCTGCTTCAGGTTTTATTCCTTTTGTGATATGTAAAATATTGCTTGAATTTTGGTAGTATCTCAGTTCCATATAGATATTTGCAGCTTTAAAATCAGGTAATGTAAACTCCCAGGAATAAATCTAGTGAGTACTACTATAAGCTTTTTTTCCCTTGCCTTTTCAAGCATCGGTCTGAAATTCTGTGAGGAGAGAAGGTAACAACTGACATGGAATGGAGTAACACAAGATGAATGTTATGAATTTTTGCTCTGTTTCAAGAAATCTTTTACATTTCCAGTATAACACATTGGTATTAAATTCACAGGGATATTTAGAGATGGGAAACCATTTCTGTAAAAGGTCTTGGAACCATAAAGCTCAGCAGGAAATATTGCATTAGTTGCTGCAGCCCTTTTTGGAGTTTGCTTCTTTCTAGTAATTTGTTCCATGCCATGTTTGTTACAGACCTTCAGAGTAATTTCTCCAGATTCTGCCATAGCAGTACAGTTGGATATTAATTTAAACAATCTATATTGGCAGCTCAGGACAAGTGAAATCATAGAATGATTTAGGTTGGAAGGAACCTTTTAAAATCATGTAGTTCTCACCTCCTTGCACTATGCAGGGACATCTTCAATTCTGCCAGGTTAGTCAGAGCACCATCCAATCTGGCCTTGAATATTTCTGGGGCTGGGTCTTCCACTACCTCTCTGAGCAACCTGTTCCAATGTTCACCACCTTAATAATAAAAAAATCATAAATGGCTTGGTTGGCTGTCTGTTTCAATATTGATTTGCAAGTCTTATGCTTTAAAACCTTGCACAAACATACATGATCCTGTTCTGAAAAAACAGCAATTCCTAAACTCACTGCATGGCTTGAAATTTAAGTCCCCAAATGACCAAACCATTGAATGCTCACTTCCACTTCTTGTGCCTTTTCTATCACTGAAAATTTAGCAATTAACCACAAGTTGTAAGACTGTGAGTCTGCTTTTACGAAGTTGCAAAAAGAGGGGGAAGAGAGTACAACTTCTCCAAAGGACCTGTCAGAGTACCTGGCCCCAGTGAACCCTCTCTGTGGGGGTTCATTCCTGGGATGTGCCCATGGGGTCTGCTGACCCCAGCATTGCCACCTGTGGTGGGGTGCGGGTGAGAACATCTGTCCTTCAGAAATGGAGTGGGACCACCAACTGTTCCCACAGGTCAGTGAGCACAAACCTCACTATAGCTATAGGTATTCCTCTCCACTGACCTACATGATTTGGTCTGGTGACCTACTGCTTTTGTTTACTTTTTTAGGTTATAAAATATGCTTATCCAGCCTCTATAAGCAAGAGTGTAAATCTGAGAGTTGCAGTTCTAGAAATCCACTCAAAAATGCCATGTAAAGGACTGCTAACCAGGCCTCTCTTGCCTTTAAGCACCTGAAACCTTCCAAACATGCTTATGGTGCAAGATTGCACATCCTATTAAGAACCTGCTAAGCTAGCCTGGCATACCAGCTGGATTTTTAAGGTATTCCGTGAAGATCATAATCCTCTTCTTTCTGGGAGCAACCCCAGGGAAGCAGCTGAGTCAAGATTGTGCCAATATTTCCATCACATTGCTAGCTCTCTTTTTTTTAAGTCTTCATGAAAAAGAAGTCATTTTGTCCCATAATTAAGTACCAAAAAACTTCTCATGGCAGCAGATTTTGTTTATGATTTTCACACAAATATTTTTGACAGCGTTGACATTTTTACAAGCATGACTAACTACACATTTACCCAGTTTCTTTTTTTTTTTTTTTTGGCACTTAAATGTGCTAAAGATAATGTGAGCTAGAGAATTCCAAAGCCTGGCAAGAAGTTTACTACATGCCAGGGACTGTTTTCACTTGTTTTAAAGACAAGTAGATGCCCAAGATACTGAATTTGAAATGACACCTGCTGAGCTTGCATCATGGTGACTGTGACAAAGGATATTTTTGTCATAGAAGACTTTCTCAGTAACAGTTTTCATTCAGGATTTTGTCCTATGATTTCTTTGCCATGTTTGGTATGGCACAAATTTTACAGCTTCAGTTTCTTCCTCTGTGAAATGAATTTCATTACCTACTTCACAGGAATATCTGCTGGGTAAATTATCAGTACTTAGGCAATGCTGAGGGAGGAAGGGACTTCACAGCCTGGAAAGGACAGAAGGGTGGGTGCACACAGCAGGGGTATGTACAGTGCTCACAAGTCTGCATGTACAGGACTTTACCTGGGAGCCAGCTAAGGACAGAGATACCTTCACTCATCTGTAACTTCATTGATGTACCTCCCTGTGATATCCGTGCTACCCCTTGTGAAAGCCACTGCTTCTCAGGAATCCATCTCAGACAGCTGAGGAAATGCCTTGTGCTATGCAAATCACAGAGCAGCAGGCTTACTAAAGGAGCTGTTTCCCAAAACTGTCCTGTCCTGATATCACACTTGCAATATGTGTGCTCCAGAGTTAATACCTGCCACCACCTCCCACAGAGTGGCCTCTCAGGTATTTGTTTATTGTCAGTTTATGTTGTTAAGGAGATGAGTGGTGTCTGGAAACTGTTGCGCACAACCTGCAGACAAACACTTCTGTTTATGATGGTGTCGTCTGAGGGTTTTAGAGAGTGTGATAGCTGTGTATTACCAACCCCAGAAACCTTCTGTCACTATACACTGGTGCCACCTTTAGTTCTCTCTGCCCCCTTCAATATCTTCTGCTTTTTAGTATGCCAGTACTACACTCCTGCCGAGCAGCTGCCTGTTTGGCATGACTCATGCCAGACATTTGGCTATTTTGGACAAATGGGGATAGGCTATTTATCCCAAATAGCTGCCTGCCTTGGATAGCACATTATCCTGAATAATGGAAGCACTATCAACCCAAAAAACATTTAGAATTCTTCTGCCTGCACCCACATATTGCAGCAAAGAACACAGGAAACATGCAAATAAACTGTTAACACAGAAGATGACGAGAGACACACTTTTGAAATGATAACTTGGTTGCGCCCCCACCAAGGGAAGGAGGCCACCTTCCCTGGGTGCAGGGTCTGGGAGCTACTCCAGAGCTCTGTGCCCCAGCCCTTGAGGAGCCCTCAGAAAAGGCACAGGTACCCTGCTGACTTCCCTAGAACTATCGCTGGTCCCCGGCTCCCTGGTGGCAGGCTTGCCATGGAAACGTTTCTGAGGATTTGTTTTTAAGCTGTTGATTCACACACCAGAAGGAGCAACTTCAGGTTTGAAAAACTACTGGGCATGTTCTGCCCAAGAAAACAAAAAGCCATACAGTTGGGGTAGAAATTAAGACCTTCTTTGCCCTGTTTACCTGGAGATGGCTTTTACAGGATGTGAAATTTAAGGGGTGTCCCAGAAGTTAATAGTGTCTCAGGCACAGATAAAGGGGACTTGAAAGAATTTTCTGTCTTGACACAGACCCTCCTGGGAGAGCTTTTTTTTCTTTGCTTTTGCACTTTTTTTTTTTTGTTAAGTTCCCCAATCTTTTAATGGAAGCATTGTAATTTATAGTAGATCCTTGCCTAATGATGAATGATGTAGTTTGCTAATGATGGATTTGGTTACAGTTTGTGTGTGTTGTAGAGTGAGAGATGATTTTATCTTGTTCTGATGGAGGACTCAGGTTACCGAGAAGTCTTTATAGCTCTTTATCAATTCACCAGTGGAGCCACCAGTTTAAAATGTGGGGTTTTTTTCTCCTTTCTCCTCCAAATCTTAATGAATTTTAAAACAGCTTTTAAAACTGATTATTTCAGAACACTGCTGTCCCATAAGCATGTTTGTCATCATTTGCACTGATCAAATTTCCAGCAGTTTCAACCTCTGATGGGAGGAGTGCTGGGTATGAAAAGAATGTGGGGTCAGACCCAGAGAGAAAGAAATATAGATGGACCAGCAGCAAGGCCAGTGCCCCAGTGAGCATTAGGGTGAGCTGGTAATAGCAGTGGTAGCTAGCAGAGGGAATTGGTGGTAAATGCAAGACTCTCAAAGAGATTAACCTGCCAGGCCTGTTTTTAGAATATGTTCTTCATTCACTTCAATGGCTCATGGGCATCCCTTCCCCCTCCTCATCTTGCTTGAACAGTTTTAATTTATTTTTGTGTTTGGAAAATATGTTTTACATCACTAACATGCTTTATAACTTCCTGATATTTGGTGTGTTATTTTATGCTTCTACCAGTGGGGTATATTTTTTGTTGCTGTTGTTATATTTGTAAACTAATTGGAAACGATGACAATTTTTTATGTGTTTTGATCCATATAATTTGGATATATGTATAAATAGTTAATTTACGACTGTTCACTAGAATTATTCAGTCCACTATTTTTCTCTTGTAAACACTTCTTTCAAAGGCAATTTTAATAAAACTGGCTCTTTCTTTTTCCTTGAAGAGGGATGGGGAAAAAAATCTGCCTGCAAAGTGCTTTGAAATTTTAGCCTTAAAATATGAAATTAGTAAATGAAAAGGTGGCATTCGAGGATACTATTTTGCAAAGGTGTATGAGATCTGCCACAATCATCTGCTTGTCTGTGACAATAAACAGAAGAGTTCTGTATCTCTTATCACAATTTTTTTCTCCAGAAAGGTTACCAATATGCTGCACACAATATAGAATTTTCAAATTTTGAAATATTTTGTTATTATAGTAATGGCTGTTGCTGTTCCTAACACATATCCTGTCAGATGGCTTAAAAAATTTATGCCTTGGTTCATGCAAAAAAAAAAAAAAAAGGGGGGGGGGGGTGGGAGGGGGAAAAAAATAAAAACAAAGGTCAAAACTTTTAAAATGTCACTTCTTCTACAGTTTTGCATAGAAAATACATTGAAGCAGTGGGAGGGCTCCTTGCCCATAGAAACAGGCTGTAAGAAAAGAATGTTATCCTGCTGCTGTAGTTTCCACTTTCACTGGCAGCTGCGGGCTGAGCAGAAAAGCACTGTGGGAGCCTATTGTTACCCCAGCTGGGTAATAGTTTTCTTATTTTACAGTCAGCAACCGAGGGGGGTTGGGGTGTCTCAGCAAAGTGCCTGAAAATATAACTCCTGCAAACAGATCACTTTCTCCTTCCCCATGAGAAAGAGGGATCCATAAATCTTTTATTTTATTTGTTTCCTCTACCAAGCTAATTAACTATTTCAAAAAACGATGGGTTTATTTTCCAAATAAATTAACACTGTGTGGAAATGTTGCTCTGAAAGCTGTAAAATCCCGGATTTCTATTGGAAAGCTCGATAATGTTCTTTTTTGTTGGTGGTGGTTTTTTGGTTTTGAGGTTGTGGGGTTTTTTGTATGAAATTTGATTTCTGAAAAGTAAATTTTGCAAGAATAAGCCTGTATGGATGACAACCCACATTTTTACCAGAACAAAGTTTTGATAGGAAATGGAGGAGGTGGTGAATAAACTTTGCAAAGTCTTTCGTTTCCTAACAGGAAAAGGGTGAGCACCCCTACAAAAGTGACACACATGAGTTTATGTTGAATTGTTGTAGCTTCTAATACTGACTCTTACAAGACTTTAGGTTTCTTTTTGTGCTGGCTTATCCACGTGAGGGCAACTTTTTACATCACCACAGCAACTCAAGTTTAAGGAAGGGGAGCAATGGCAAAACCATTCAGCTCAGCAGACTTTGCTCATGTCTTTCATTTCCTAACAACTAGAATTTGCAAGACCATCTGCAAAGGAAGACAAATCTTGCCTACGGCGGGAAAGTTGACTAGCTGAATGGTTTATCTCCTCAACTTTTTGATAGCCTCAGGTGTCACCACAGTTCCCATATGAAGTCCTGCGGAGCACTCCATCAGTGACATGTAAAGGTAAAACATCCTCTGGTCAGCTGGATGAGAATAAAGATGTGCTGCCCAGTTGATGGGCAGGCCACTGCTGCTCAGAGGACTACTTTGATCACAGGAGACCTGTCCCCAGGGCTTTTTCCTGTTGCAAATCCTTTGCAGCCCCTTGCAAAGAAGGGAGTATCTGCTCCAAAATGGAGTGGATCTTGTGGTATCCCTGTTTACTACCTCGGAGCATTGAGATGTTCCTGGAACAAATCTCTCTCTCTGAAGTGATGCAGAGGAGTAGGCAAGAGAAGTACTTCCCTTACCACTCAACCTAATCTCGGGAAAGTGTTTTTCTCTGTGTGGAGCTCATGCCAGAGAAATGCCTGGATCATGACCAGGCTTCTTTATATTGATGTACTTAACTTTAATCTTGTAGTTGGTGGTGGTGGTGATGTCACAATATCACTGGGTTCATGCTGCTGAGCCTCTGCTGCCTTTTGAAGCTGGATTACAGCTTGCTTGTCTGTATTCTCCCACTCCTCCAGACCTCAGGGCACACAGAGTTACAGGTTCTCTCCCTTACTTGCCTTGTGGTGTCTCTTCCATCTGTGCCATATAGTCAACACTTTCTGACTGATGTGGCTGGCTGAGTTCATGGGATGAAATGCAGGCACACGTGTCATACATGAGAGCAGGTCTGATGCTCTGCTGTTCCTTATTTTTTCAATGGTTTTTGGATTGGTGGAGACACTGCTTCCCTGTTCTGCAGAGAAACCTTCTTGGATGGCCATATACTGGATGCATATGCAGCTAGGATGGACTCAGCTATTTGTATCATGGCCAGATGATGGCATGTGTAGTGAGAGTTCCCTGGAAATGGCCTAGCACTGCTGAGGTCACAGCTCAAAGCCTTGGGAAGTCTGTGGCTTTGCTAAATTTGCATACATGCCCTCTGATGCTCTCCACCATGCTGGAGGAAAACATCTCATTCTCCATAGGGAGAACCTCATATCAAGGTGTCCTGGCTGCCAATACTGAAGGTTTGTTCAGCACATATTCCTGGATCCCAGAGGTGAGCTATAGACATAGCCTGTCTGTTGAGCAGAGAGAAAGAGAGGGCTGAGACTTTGAAAGGAAAAGAAGCCAAACTCCACACATTTTCTGGACAAATGCAATAGGAATAGTATTGTGGGAAAGAATGATTCATTCTTCGCTTTCCATACTTCCTCTGCAGATATTTTCAAGGGAATGAATGAACAACATTAGAGTTTAGCATTTAGACCAATGACAGCAACATAAATTACATGCACTTTTTACATCTGTCAGCATGGAGCCTCAGATCAAGCTGTGGCATGCACTTGCTTTTACAGGCCCTAAATTCAAGCCCAGTTATTAAACAAGCATGGTTTTGGACATTATGAACATTCATAATAGCAGGGTTGAGTCAGAACTGAGCAGGTCTTTTTGCAGACCCAAAAGATGGACTTTCAAAACTTCACCCTGCATTTCAAGCTGAAGAAATTCCTGTCCTTTTCTCCACAAACTCTCATCTCAGTTCTAAGCCTGCCACATCAACAACAACTCTGGCATGCCACACACAAGAGGACCCAAGTTGGATTTTATATCAGCCATGCTCCAACTGTATGAACCACCAGAATCCGGGCAGGCTGATAAAGGAGACCAAGGGGCTCTTCTCTGCTCAGAGAGCTGGTCCAGCTTTCCTACCTAAAATCTCCCTCATGCCCCAGAGAGAAACCTGTTGCTGGGAGGCCACATCTGCTTGGTAATGCAACAGGGTAATGCATCATGCTCTTCCAGAAGGCGGAATAGAGCATCTACCCCACTGGAAATTTTGTTAAGGTTTAAGGACCAGTTTACTCAATGCCTGTGAGTCTTCCCCAGCAGAATTCACACTCTTCTAAACATGTTGAAAGACTGCAAGCCTGGAGTGTGGCATGAGAGTGCACAGTCATAGAAGTAAAATTGTTGGCTGCTCTTCTATGATTAGCTGATTTTAGGTTAAGCTCATTCTTTATTTCTAAGAACATTTCCAGCTAGTTGAATAAATATCTGAGAAGCACAGGATTGCTGTATATTAAGTATCTATTCGTAGCAGTGCTTCAGACTCCAGTACCTCCATGACCTTTTCATTCTGGGTAAAAAGTAACTCAGTAATTTCAAAGACAAGAGGATTGTATTCCTTGAATGAACCAAAATCTATAAGTGAAAGGAGTGGTAAAGGTAAAGACAGGGCAAGGAAATTTCCTGTCTCATCACTTCAGGAAAAGGGGTTAAATACATTGCGTAAATGCACACAGACACATACACGGGTATACACACACACAGCAGTTCCATTCACATTATTACTTTAAATTTGACCTGCGTAATTACTTAAAACCTTATTTTGTTCTCTGTGGAAGTGAAACATTAATTAGAAA
This sequence comes from Sylvia atricapilla, assembly GCF_009819655.1. Classification (NCBI taxonomy): domain Eukaryota; kingdom Metazoa; phylum Chordata; class Aves; order Passeriformes; family Sylviidae; genus Sylvia; species Sylvia atricapilla. The sequence continues at coordinate 90,171,033 of NC_089141.1, forward strand.
TGCCACCATCCCACCTCTTTACCCCCTGGGTGCATGAACTGGGTGGCTGGCCCGACCAACAGATACACATGCAGTCAGTGCTATAAATCTCCAGGGCAGAGTTTACAGCTCCCTTTGTGCTGCCTGTTCTACATTCACAGAAGACAAGACACAATCCAGCAGGTGCTTTCAGTCTATGGATGTGTCTACCTGGACTTGTGCACTGCAGGTGCCACAAGCTGAGCAGAAGTGGTTTCACTGTCTCTAACAAAGCACAAAGCTGAAGCTGGGGATTGTTTCTAAGGTCCAAGGTATGTTACCTCAGACTTGGCATCACATCATCTTCCTCATGCCGTTTTGGGTCAGGGCATGGAGACAGCTGGTTCCCATCTGACTGCAAAATGGCCTGTAGCCATCCCCTGCACAAAAGGAGGGTGGAGAAACAGATGGTGGAGCAGTTTGCCCAAGGCCACACAGGAGGTCAGCAGGAGAAGCAAGAGTGGAGCAGACATCCCTATGTCCCACAACAATGATTCATCTCCTGAGTTCACTCTCTGGTAGAGTTTTACTAAGGAACAGCATATTTAAAATCCATCTATTTTCTCCACTGCCACATCTCTGTGAGTAGAGTCATTGGGTATTTGTGTCTGGCAGAACATGGGAATGTTGTGTAGAGTTTTCTTTGACTCATTAAGCTTTATAAAAAACTACCAAACACATAGAAGGAACACATAGAAGGAATCCAACACCATCTAAAGAGGGACCAACTTCCACTGCAAGCTTTTGAAATTGCTGTCTACTCATATTACCTTAGTAGCAAATAGTAGCCTCATGGGCAGCAGGTTTTGTCTCATCTGTCTTCAGCTATCTAGATGGACAACCTAAGCCAGATGTCTACACCTCTGCTAGAACCCATGGAGAGAAGCAGCTTAATTTAGACGTCAATCTAGGGAAGACTTAAGTTGCTCTTCAAGGTCCTTTTGTTAGAAAACATCTTAGCCAAGTAGTTTAGTCTGGAAAGCCAACATTTAGAGAGTTTACATTTGATATGGGAGGTTATGCTTTGGGAATAATGCTCTAACTTCAGTAGGGCCAGGTTTCACTCCTTGGTTTTGCCTGCTATATTATACAATAACTTTATGTTCAGCATACAAATACGGCATACAACAGATTAAAATCTGCCTTCTCACTCACAAATTCGGGTAATTTTTTGAAGACTTGAACTTTGTGGAAGCCCAGTAATTGGAATGGAATTTGTCATCAGTCTCATTCATAAAAATTATTTGTCTGTTTATGTTTTGTTTATTTTCAGGTTATTTATCGCCAAAAGCTTTGTTTTAACTATGGAAAGATTTAATAAAATTGAAAAAAGCCTTCCTTTAATCCATTTTTGCTTTTCAAGGTGAATTACATCATGTTTTTGTAGGTAAGTGCTTTTACCCCATTTGAAAACGTAAGAAACTGATGACTTAAAGAAGACCTTTTCAGTTTGGTAAAGCTTGTGTACACATAAAACAGACAATTTTAAAAAGCAGAAATTCAATGACTGAGTTGCAGGCTGACAACTGTAATGTATTTTTATTTTGATAACACTTTGAAATTGCTAAGATTTTGCACTGATTCCATGTTAGGTATTATAATGTGGCCACTCTGTATACTAGAAAATCACTGCTTCTTCAGGAGCATTTGTCAGTGTAGTTTTTGAGTACTGTTTACTGCCTTTTTTCCCCCCTTTAACTACAGGCCATTTCCCTTAAATTACAAGGAACTTTGTTTGAGCTAAAGGAAATAAGATGCTGGTCTTTAACCCCAAGTTGGTGCAGAACTTCACTGTGCTATTCTTTGGAGAAGAATCTTGTATTTGATAAGTTTCAGGCACTTTATGCCTTTTGGGAAACTGAATGGACTCAATGGTCTTCCAAGAGAGCATTAGGTCTACTTAGAAACTTTACTTAAAAACAGACTCTGACATTGAGGATGGAAAACACAGACAGAGATTGCCCAGAGGGACAGTGGATGTGTTATCCCTGGAAACATCCAAGGTCATGTTGGATGGGGCTCTGAGCAGCCTGGTCAGGATGAAGATGTTCCTGTTCATTGCAGGGACTGTAGAAGTCTCTTCCAACCAAAACTGTTCATTGATTCTGTGACTGAAAGGATGCTGTGAATGGATTTGACACGTTGCTACTTACGCAGTTTAACACGACCAAGGGCCTACAAATATTTTGTAACTCTCCCTTTTCCACAATCTTCATGGCCACAGGTTATCTCAAAAGTACATCTTCAAAATATGTGTTTAAAATTGTTCAGAGAAAGCAGTCCCTAGATGTGTCTTTTCCCATTGCCTACACACGGAGTCTTTGGGTCAGATGACTATAGGGCATACACATTGGATAAGATGCTCCCAAGAATATTCCAGAAAGCCTGGAAAAGTATTAGCCCATTGAGGAGAAGTTACATATGATTTTTGCCTATCACCCCATTATGTTGAAGTGTGCCTGTTCAGAAACACGGAATCATAGAATAGTGTAGGTTGTAAGGGACCTTGAACGTCATCTAGTTCCAACCTCTCTGCTGTGGACAGGGAATATTCCACTAGACCAGGTTGCCTGGAGCCTCATCCAACCTGGCCTTGAAGGAATGAAGCATCCACAAGTACTCTGGGCAACCTGTTCCAGTGTCTCTCCATCCTCATAGTGAAAAATTTCTTTGTAATACCTAATCTAAACCTACCCTTCTTCAGTTTAAAGCCATTCCCCCTTGTCCTATCACTACATGCCCTTGTAAAAAGTCTCTTTATGATCTTCTCATAAGCTCTCTTTAGGGCTTTACTGGATGGAGGCTGCTGCAACATCTCCCTGGGCCTTCTCTTCTCCAGGCTGAACACTCCCAAATCTCTCAGTCTGTCTTTGGTCATCTTAGTGGCCTTGTCTGGACTCATTCCAACAGGTCAAGATCTTCTGTTGGAGGCTTCAGAGCTGGATGCATCACTCCAGGTGGGATGTCACTGGAGCAGAGCAGAGGGGCAGAATCCCTTCCCTTTCCCTGCTGGCCACACCTCTTCAACACAGCCCCGGATGCAGCTGGGTTTTGAGTTGTGAGCGTGCACTGCCAAGTCATATTGAGCTTCTCTTCCACAAACACCCCCAAGTCCCTCTCCCCAGGGCTGGTCTCACTCCATGTTCCCCAGGGCATCCATTGATAAAGGTCTGTAAACTGCAGCATTTTCCTCTTTTGCTTTCTTTTGTCCCAAATCTGCCCTTTCCCTTTATTAATAATTCATATGCCTATTTTCATAAATGGAAATTTTCTGGTTTTCCTTTGAAATATAAACAGAATCTATTTGTCTCCAGAACTAATTTGATTTTCACGTTACTCTTTTCTTTTTTTTTTTTCATATACAGGTGTGGACTCCACAAAAACATCTGTTCCCTGTTTTTCTTACAGGAACATGTTCTTTTTTTTTTTTTTTTTTTTTTTTTTTTTTTTTTTTTTGTAGGAGGATCTGCAGAAATACAACTGAATGTAGAGGAAACAGTTTGGTTTTTTCCTCAAATGAAAACTGATAGGAAAACAAAAAGCTATTATTCCAATATTTTTCAAAAATACATCTCTGGTATCAAAGGCAAAACAGTCAATGTATGGGACTCAGTTGCCTATACAGAAATGTTTAGAGTTATTTTAGGCATGCAGGGTACCTATTTGCCTCCATCTGCTCCTCCATAGGTAGCTCAGAGGCTTTCTAACCTGTCTGCCAACATCTGACACTGGCATCTAAAGTAGCTGATCAAAGACTAGGGAAAATGCCTTCAAGTGGCATGGTGTGCCTGTATTTGCAATGTGAATCTTGCCTTGTCTTTCAACTTTCATTTGTGGTAATTTGTCATTGCGTCTTCTTTAAAACAAACAAACAAACAAACACTTATTTATTCTTTATAGAGAATATTAATATTCCTGTTGTTTTTTTCCTCTAAGGAAATCCCATCCTTGATATATATACAATATTGGTTAGTCTCAGGCACTTCTCAGTAAAGATTACACAGAAAGTGACTGAAGATGCAACTCCCAATCACCACTCATATGTAAAGTACCAGACAAACATGTTTTTTTAGTAATTACTGGGGGGAAATATCTCACGACAGAACTTTTTCTGCTTGAAGAACATTTGTTTGTGGATTAGTGATACAAAAATTTGTAGAAAGGAGATCTGAAAATAAACATTTGCAGGCTAAAGGACATAGAACACTTGTTCTCCTGGAGGAAGATGCTGCCCCCAGGATGATATGGAAAAGTCACCACCATGTTTTTTCTAATATCTGGGTTTTGAAAAGAAGTAGTGGAGTAGAATAGAATAACCCTTTCATAAGAAACATGCCAAATCATGGGAGTTCTTCAAAGACAAGTCACCTTCACTGCAGACCATAGTAAGATCCCGAAGTTCTGCAGAGAGCTGACCCCCAAGAAGTGTTTCTCTTTCTAGTGTTTCTCTTGGCTGACTCTTGGCAGTGCCCTGCCCAGCAGGATGGCCGTGCTCAATGTCCTCATCACTGGCCCATCCCTTTTCTGGGAGTCTGAGGGTTCATTTTAGACTCCTCTTGAAAGCCCATGTACTCAAAATCATCGCATCATCTAATGTTTAAGCACCATGTCTTCTTTCTTTCCATTCATCTACTGTAAAAGACCGATATATTATAAACAGACTGAAATCACCACATTATTTTTATACAGACATGTAATGACTAACATCTACAACAGATTTTATAGTCCTAATATTCCTTTGATGACTACTAACCTGAGCTAGAAAAGCCCCTTAAACAGTTCCAATTGTCATCAAAGATCAGCTGGGACTGAACAAACTAAAGGTGATGAAAGTGTTGTATGAGATGTCTCTGTAAAAAATTCTGTCTTTCATTCAAGTAATTTCCTGGCAATACCCTTGTGAACAGCAAAGAGAATTTTGTGTGACTAAGAATTGGTTGAATATGGCAAAGATAGATCTACACCCTGGGCATCTCTTGTTGTAAGAAGAAGCATTGGGATGTATGGCATCCTTAACTCATAAAAACTAGTAAATTGAGGCTGTTTCTCACCTTGGTTTAATGAAATATTTCTATTCTTATCTCTCTTTTGCTGTTGGATCTTTGCTGACACAGAGAGTTTGCCCTTCTGTGGAATAGATAGCCTGCTTTGCTAAAGTCATCCTTGTGTGCAGGAATCCCTGGTTCTGCAAGGGAACTAAGGTCCTGTAAAGCCCCTGATGCCTTTTGCCTCTTGTTCAGGCCCCTCCTGACAGTGTTATTCCCTGACCTGCAGACTACTCTGAGCAGCAGCTTTGGAAAGGCTACTTCTTCAGAGCCACATCCTCTCACACACCCCTTGGTTTCTCCAATTTTGGGGTGAGTTAAGGCAGAAGACATATTTCTGTTGGCTGTGCACTATCCCTGGGAAGTATAAAGCCAGAGAACATTGGCAGGCTCCTGCCTCCAGTCTGCTTCCAGAGGGGACTCCGGAGTTTTCTGGGGAAGCTGGGAGTGGCATCACAGCTGTGTCTGCCCTACACACCAACACAGATCTCCATGAGTAAATGACATCTTGCTTGGCTGTTTCCCTGCTGTAGCTGGTACAAATACTCTTCCATTCCAGAAATACAAACCCTTCTCATCGCATAGACTCTTATGGGTCCATAAGAGTTCCACCGTCCTTACAATTCTGTCCAAGATGCAACACTGACTGACATGAATCATGTTTTAGCAGACATTTTTCTGTACATGGAAAAATTAATTTACCTTTGTGAGGAGTTGCCTTAGAATAGAAAACAAGATACACACATTTTTTCTGTTTCTTGATTTTATGTTTCCTTGGAAGTAAGGAACAAGAAGAATGTTTCCTTGAGAAGCTTTAAAAAGATTTCATGTGTTAGTAAGGGTAAAGGTACAGCAAAACAAGGTATGAGTGGATGGAACAACAAGCAAATCTGTTTAAAGAACTCCTTCTCTCTGTAAAGTTAACAATGACTGAATAGTAAATTGTTTTTTAATAAGTTTTGTATTCTCCTGGGGTATGGTTAAAGGGTTAATTTAACGCTTGACCCATTAAAACCGTTGAGTGCAGTGAGAACCTTGTAAGGCTGATCAGATGATTATTGCTGGAAGATAAGTGGCTGAAAACCGAGCCTCACTAGTTCAGGTAATCAAGGGAAATTGGCATAAAAGAGAAGATGCGGCTGAGTAAAGACAGAACAGCTACCTGAGATTCTATTACTTGTCGTCTTTCAAGCATAATAATGAGATTATAGTAACCCTAAACTGGCTGAAAACAGAAATCTGGCTGTCTGTCAAGTTCATTGTGTTGAGTTTTACAACACTCCAGATCTGGTTCCTCTGAACCTACAATAATTATACCAGGAAGACAGGCTCAAAGAAACCCTTTTCAACCTTGGACCTTTGTCAGGTTTTGGCTTATGACCAGAGTACCATTGTTTATGTCATGGGAAAGAAAAAAGAAAAAAAAAACCAAACCAAAACCAAACCAAAACAAACAAAAAAAACCAACAAACCAACCACAAAAACATTGTTCATGTTTATTATTATCTTTTCATCATGCAATTCTTAAAAAATATTGCCACAAGTCTTCCTTCACTCTCGCTGTCACATCGCCCTGTGTTTTTCTGAATGAACTTGTTACAGAACCACAAGCGCCTCAGCTTCTCTGTTGTTATTCCAGTCAGAGCCTTTTGCTGGAATAAATTTTTATGCCTTTCATTGACACAGTCTCACATCACACACATGTAGTGTAGTGCTCCTACTTCTCAAAAAATAAAAAACTACATGAGAGGCAGAAACTCAGAGTCCATTATGTTAACCTCAAAGGAACATCTGTTTTCAGCATGGACTAGTCTTAAACTCAGGTTGTTTTGTTGTGGACAGTTGTCACAAACATGGGACATGAGATTTTGTTTGGAGACCAATGGAGATGGTATCTGTAAAGCTGTAGTTCAGGAAGGGCTTATGTGTGTCTGGAGTCCAGTTGACTTCAACTCTGTCCATTCAGCACCATTTCTTCTGCTCAGAGGGAGCCTTCCCTTCTTTCTGTCTTTGCTCATGCTTGTATAAATGCTTTTCCAGGTCAATGTAGACTTGGGCTCCTTGTAGGAAGAAGTAGGAAGTCACATCTGTTACTCACTTCAGACTGTGAAAAGATAATCAGGTTAAAAGTAATTTATTACTGTGGAAGGAGCTGTGTCAGTGGAGGGTGTCACCAACCTGTTCCTGGAGGTCACTGTTGTTGCTGTTGTATGGGCAAAGCTGCCTGGGTTAGCCTGGATGAGCTGGGCAGCTGGCATTAACCTGTCTGCTTTCTGCCAAAGTGCTTTACAGGATTGTTCATCCAGCCAGAGCTGCTGGAGCAGTAACCTCCCACCATGGTCAGGGATCAGCACCTCGGCACAGTACTGCTGTCACTTAGCATGGCAGTGTGCATGGCATCTTATACAGCTTCAAGCCTCCATGCAAGAGGTGCTGATCTCCTGGCCCCTGATGCTGGCAGGAAGGCTCTTTCGCCCCATATGTTTTACAGTCTCGTGAGCTGATCAAACTGCATTGCCAAAGAACCCTTTCTGCTGCTCTAAACTGTATCTCCCAGACAGAGTCAGAGCACAGGAATGTCAGTTTGCAGTTCCAAAAAGATCTTCAGACACAGATCAGGCCCTAAGAAGAAGTATGGACTTGGGAATATGATTACATGCTTTGTTAAATGGAAATTGTGCTTGGAGCAAGTGTGTTCCAGACAGACACCCACCACTTGTGCCCGCTGCAGGCTCTCCCATGATTGTTTATAGGCTATTGGGTTCTGACATTGTTCATGAGCTCTCTTTATTCCCATTTTTAACTCCCAAATATGCAGGCAGAAAAAGTACTAGTTTTTTGAATAGGGATAATGACTATCACTGAGCTACCTTCCATAGTTGCCATGAATTAGCAACCACTGGTAAACACTTCTTAAGTCACAAATATTTTTAAGACCTTAATGACAGATGTCAGAGCCTAATTTTCAGGGCTCCTATTTCTCAAATGTGAAGTTCTTTATCTCAGTGCTTTTCCTGGAAAGATCACATTGTGTGGGCCTTTCTCATGTGAGCAATACAGAACAGTCCTATGGCTTTAACCTTAAAACTGAACAGAACTTCTGGCTGCAGTGTGTTACATTAATCACACAGTAGATGTTTTTATTGCAGAACTATCTTCCTTGGTTTTCAGAAAATCAGATTCTTTGTCTCATAGCTAGTAACCAGGGCCCTCAGAATCACCAGCTTTATGTCAAAGCAGAGCTAAATTATGAACAACCTTTGCAGTCTCAGGCCTGTTTCCCATAAATCAAATTCTATTCAATGATGCCTTGCAGTACCTAAATCACTGGCTGTGAGAAATGAAAATACATTGTACTATGGTACTTGCAATTAATACAGGATCTCTGGTGCCAAACCTTCAGAACCCTCCAAGTGCTAGCTAAGGAAGATGGAACACTGCAGTAAAGTGACAAGTGAATTTGGCATCAAATCAGATATTCTTCACTTTAAAACAATGATTCATCCAAATGGAACTATTTCATGGAAGTCCATGTTTTAGCAAAACTGCCCTGGAAGAGTTTAACTCAACCTCCAAGGGGAGGACTGGTCACTGTGGTAAGAGACAACAGCTTGAGGCCAAGAAGTGAGCTGAGCTCAATGTCTGCAATCAGATACTAGTACTGGCTTTTTAGTTTACTGCAGATTTTATTTAAGGGGGAATGAAAAAAAGAAAAAGTATTCATAAGGGTTCAGTTACTAAAAATAGATACATCTTTAAAATATTGGGTGTAAAATCCTAAGGCTTCCTGGAAAAGCCACGTTGTATGGGCCTTTCTCATGTGAGCAATACAGAACAGTCCCTTCCTGGGGAACATGCCTTCTAGGATTGAGCAGAGAAAGATCACAGCACAGTCCAAGCTGTCCAGAGAACGGAGGGGTGTCCAAAATGTTCCATATGCACAGTGCTCTGGTTTTCCCTCTCCAGCCATGCACTTGATCCTGTGTCTATTCTCATGGACTCAGGAGTAGCTCACAGATCCCATGCTTCTGCCACTTGCATTGAATATGCTTGGTAAGATGAAATGCAGTCATGCCCACTTGCACATGGAACGGCAAGTTTGGCTAAGGTAGAACTGAGAAACTCATTCTTCACACTTCTGTCCTATAAGCATACTAGTTCATACATACCTGACATGATCCAGTTACTGTTTAATACTAACATGGATTTAGGACCTCATCTTCATATATTAAAAAATTACTTGCATGAGTAAATGAAAGAGAAATCTGAGAAGAAACAGGAATACTTGAAGACCAGCACAAGTCCTGAGAGCGAGGACTTAAGTATGCTTCACTTCAATTGCTTCAGTATTAGCAACTCTGAAAAAAAGAATGTTTGTAATATTGAATGAACCTCTGCAGTGATGTTAAGGCCAAATATTATGAAGGAACTACAGGGAAGCTGCAGAGTTAATAGAACTGAATTGAAGTAAGGATTTTCAGAAGTGACTTAATCTGAGGCTTGAAAACTGAAAGAACTTTAATCCTTGTTGAGAAAATGCTGGCTCCCTTCACCCAAACATATTTATATAGATATTTAACTGATTTCACTAGTGAACAAGCTAATGTATTCTAGAACAATTTATTTTAAAATGTGAACTGTAAAATTATGCTACAAAGTTTATTAAACTTTCAGGTGTTACATTTTGACATACTCAGATCTTTCCTTTAACAATGACAGAATGCTACACAAAAATACTGCATTTCATCTGGTGCAGGTCTTTATCTTATCTTGACAGATTATTGTTGGTTAAATTGTAGAGCTGACTTAAAGGCAGGACTCTTCAAGGGAGTGAGAAATTAAGGCTTCACCAAATGGTAATAAAGCTATTAAAAATGCAAACAGAAAACAGCTACACTGTACAGGTTAGACAGCTAATCCAAACTAGCAGTTTAAAAAGCAGAGCAATTACACTTTTATTTAAATGCAAGGAATATGAGCAAGAATAGAATGAGGTGCCTTGTTTAAATGCATTCTTTTGAATATTTATTAGAAATAATACATGTAGTTAAGCCACTTATCTGATTTCAGTGAATAAGTAAAATGAAAAAGATCAATTTTCATAATTATACTAAAGAAGTCTGTCTTTCATAAAAATCTCATTAATAACACCATTATTACAGAAGAAATATCTCAGTATTATTATTGTTATTCTAATTATCAGCAAAATGCTACTGATAATGTTGTCATAAAATTCCTTTTTAGTATCCTATTAAGGAAGATAGACTAAGTAGTGGTTTAAGTTAAATCTAGATAGTAAGTGGCATTTAGAAAAAAAAATTCTTTGTGTATTTGGATAAAATACATTATGTGTATAATTACATATATTACTTCAGGTTTGGGAAACAAGAGGTATATAGATAATGCTTATGTGCATATGTATTTTTATATCTATAGAACTATATAGCCAGCTTGGAAGGAAACACACTGAGGGATGCAAGCAGAATAACAAAATGTTGCCTGAGGACAAAAATAGTTTCTTGGCAAATTTTTAACAGACAGTTTCACTGATTTTTCATCATAATTATTAGAGGGCCTGTCAACCCCCGCTATTTTTTAATACTCACCTGGATTTATTAAATTACTAAAGATCTGGGGATCCTCTAGATATTAATATTAGAAAAGGCATATTACCTTGCACAGGAAGGAAATTTTAGCTGCTTATATCCATTTTCCAGCATGATCCAAAACTAGGCCAGCGTGGGCTGTAGCACAGAGGAGGGAGCAGGAAGGATTTTTGGAGCTGAAACCTGACACTCTTCATTCTTATGGCAGACAAGAACCTGGGCAGCCAACATGGCTAGAGAAGAAGAGAATTTGTTCCTGCTATATAATTCTCAATACATGGGCTGGCACCATGTTGAGGATCAGCAGGCATGGAGACCGTAACCTTGGCCAGACAAGCAAGACAGCTGGCTCCCCATCCAAAAAGCTCACTAATAAATAATAGCCATGGCAGCAACCAAGTCAATAAAAAGCAGGTATGCAGGCATCCTTAGGAGGTCCAAGGCTGTGAAGAGCTGTCCGAAGCAGGAGGCATCTGGAAGATGAGGAGACAGTTGGAAATGTTGCTGAAGATGCCATGGGAAGGCAGTCTGCTGTGCTGCTGCCCTCTCTGGGCTCTCACACCATGTAAAAAGAAATATGCCACTAGCAGAATAACAATCTTGCAACCCATATCTCTGGAAAGATAATGTCATAATTAATATTCATGTTTATGAAGCAATAGCTTTTTATTGATTTAGACGGTTCTGGCAATTCCTGAGTCTGCCTTCATAGCCACAGCTACTCAAGTAATAGTGTAAACAAGTTCATTTGACAGTACAAGAAGATGCTGGTGTGTGGGAGGCAACGAAAAGAGTAGACTAAAGGACACTTTTCTGGCCAGGTCTTGATTATTGACATACACTTGTCCTTAAATGCAGAAAAATATGGAGGGCGGTGATTGGAAGAATGGCTGTTTACCATAGCACTGATTCGGAAATGCCTACAGACATGATTAAGGAGGATCTAAGCAAAAATTTAAGGCTTTTCCTCAACCGGGTTAGAAAGAAACACATTCCAAAGCAGATCATGGACTGTTTTTCTCTTGATATGCATTATTTTTGTTAATTGGTATCGCATTCTGAAAAAAGCCCTAGCAGGTGAAATTTGTTTGTGTCTATAACTAGACTACCTTCTCTTGTATTAAAACACTTAGAGAAGATTCATTTATCTGAGTAGAGAGAGTAAGGTAACTTTCAGAAAGAGCTTCCAGTGTATTGCAATCACTGGATGTAACAAAGATAGTTGTACTTATAATAATGTGTCACAAATGGCATTTGCCACTATGCATGAGAGTTAAAGCAAACAGAAACAGCTTTTACCACAGCAGAATGTCATGATCTGCACTTAGGGTTCAATCTTTCCATCGACTATGTGGGCAAAAATTGACATGCCTCAGAGAGTAGGATTGAATTTTCCACTTGTTTTAGAAAGTGTTCTAAAAATAAAATCAATATAGGGAGTTGTAAAAATAACTTTTTTTTTTTTTTTTAACTTGCTAGGGAGAGCTGCATAAATTACAGCTTTATTTTCTTCTACTTGAGAATTATGTAAGTTGCAAGAAAAACCCAAAATAATTTTATACAACCACTGCACTTTGCATCTGCATGTCTTTAGTGATTTCTTTTTTCCTCCTTTTTTTCTTTCCCCCTTTCTCTTGTTCTCTCTCCTCCACTCTGTCTCTCCATGACTCAGGCAAGCACACACATGCACATACTCTTCAGTAATAAGGGCATATTCTGTAGGCAACCCAGAGTTTTCATGCTTGGAAGTGTTCCTGTGGCTTCCAGTATGATTTTTCTCAGCTTTGATGTATAACCACCTACCTCTGCAGGACAAATTGATTTCAGTTGATCTCTTGGTGCAGACTTAGGGCAGGTTTCACCTAGTCAATCTCAGTCTCCATCCCACTGTTTGCATTTACTGTGGATACTTCGTAAACAGTAGCTACTTTAAAGAAGGGAGAATACAAATAAAACAATAATAGCAGTGCATACTCTTCAAGGCAAGAACCATCTCCTTTTCTCTAACATTATTTCTGTTACTATAACAAAGCAAATCATAATTAGCTAGGGACCCAAAAAATCCTCACATTCCAGCTAAATCCTGCAATTTTCCTGTCCAAAAATCCTCACTAGATTTTCTTTGCAAAACTGTTAAAACCTCCATAACAGTGAAGCCTGTGTCCCCAGCCTCCCTGGGAACACGGGCTTCCTGGGGCTGTGTGTGCAGTTAAACCTGCACTCACAAAACCTGCAACGAAACTCACACTAACCCAGGTGTGCTCCCACCCTCACAGTCCTTGGTTATGTGATCACAAAGCCACACACTTCCCCAAACCGTGTGAATTTTGTCTACAATTTGGGCACATGGATGTTATACAATATTCTTTTAATCCAACCCAACTACTTTAATTGGCGTGTCAGAACCTTTATTGCTGTAATCACTCTTCTCTCAAACGTTCACATTAACAAATTGTTCAGCCTTGATGTGCTGTGTACTCACTAAAAGGAAAACCTTGTTTTCTTCTGGAGATGGTACTTCAGAAATGTAAGCACACAGAAATGTAGAAATGTCTTTTGATGAGCTGAGTGTCTTGTTTGTGACTGTATCACCTACATAAAGCTGTGCCTGCTTTGTGTTTTGCCTGTGACCACTCCTCAGGTTCTTTTAAGACTTGCTTTCACTGAGCAGTGTGTTAGATCTCTTTTCCTTCTCCATTTCCTTTTCTCCTCACCTCTCCTCGCCTTCCTTCTTTCCCTTCTTCCTTTTTCATTTTCCATATTCTTAAGAATCTGCCCTTGTTTACTGCTGTCAATCAACAGCACCTCAAAGACACTGAGGTGCCTGGAGCATGTCCATGGAAGGGCAATGGAGATGATGAAGGGTCTGGAGTACAGATGCTGTGAGGAGTGGCTGAGGGAGCTGGAGTTGTTCGGTCTGGAGAAAAGGAGGTTCAGGGGGAACCTTAGTCCTCTCTACAAGTACCTGAAAGGAAGCCATAGTGAGCTGGGTGTTCGTCTCCCAAGAAACGAGAAATAGGAGAAGAGGAAAGGGCCAGGGTTTAGGCTGGATGAGGAAAAATGTCTTCATGGAAAGTGTTGTCAATCACTGGAACAGGCTGCTCAGGGAAGTGGTGGAGTCCTCACCACTGGAGGTGTTGATAAGACGTGTAAATGAGGCACTTGGGTCAGAGTTCAATCATGGACTTGGCAGTTCTGGATTAACTGTTGGACTTGATGATCTTGAATATGTCTTCCAACCTAAATGATTCTGTCATTCAGTACCTCAGGAAGAATAATTTGAAAAAACAATTCCCCAAAAAATACTTGAGATGTATCTATGCGTTCAAGTGTTATTTTTTCACATTTTAATGAACTCAAATGCAGAAATAATATTTATAATAGGATTTTCATCCTGCAATAAGCTCAGGAAGTATCATCTCTGTACAAAAGTGCCACAGCTTCCTAAAACTACTTTTATGCATGAAAAATTGAATTTGTTTGCTTAGTCGTTTTTTAAGAGTTAAACAAAACATTAGTGAAATAATTGCTGAGTCCAGGAAATTACTGCAAAGTGATATGTGACCCGTAATATCTATCAGTGTTAATGCAGGTGAACGAGCTTTGTGGCCAGATTGTGGCCAGCCACTGAGGAGATCAGGAGAGAAAGAGCGGGCTAAAGCAGATACATAGCATTTTTATTTCTTAGAGTTATCTTTCTGTCCCATTTGACTTGTGTGTCCCTGTTCCCAGGAGAGAAGGTCAGGAAAAAGAAGATTTTGTAAACACTGGATGTTAGGTTAAGACCAAAAACGCCACTTCAGTCAAGGCAAACTCATAACTGCTCCTGTTTTGCTCCAGGGAGCAAAACTGGCCCTTGCGAATGTGAACTGAGCACCTCAGGTGGACAATAAGAGGCACTCACTTCAAAGTGTGTCAGGGGAGTATTTGACAAAGTCCCATGAAAGTTAGACAGAAAGCATGTCCATTAATGCCCACCAAGCAGTCCCTAGATCCTTTCTCCACCAGTATTAGCATGAATTAACTGCATTGTCTTGTTTCCTTTAATTTCTAAATCTGGTGTAACCTGTAAACTTCAAATCTTTTATTTCTTCTGTTACGCATTTCAGGGTCTCCTCAACATTCCCTGTAAATTTCACCATGGCTCCATACATAATTTCTCTTCACACAAAGCTGATGTTGACTTAACATTATGCAGAAAAACATATACCCCATCTCTCCAGTCTCTCCACCCTAATTTCTCTCCTGGTATTGGAGGTCTATTATGACTTTTATTTCTATTTGCCACTTTAGGGGAAGGATATGTTTATAATTTATAATAGCAATACATACACTTATGGTTAAAGGATATTTTTCTGTCTCCAAGTAGGAAGGCAAATAACTGTTTTCACTCACTACTTATTGAATGAAATTGTAGCTACTAAATGGCCAACTTTAGCCATTTTTAAGTCTAGCCATTCAGTTAGCATAGCATTCCTGTCTAGAAGATATTTACCCTTAAGAAAAATTACAGAAAAAATGGATATATGGGAAGAGAGAAGAGGGACAGAATGATTCATAGAAAGAGTCATGGCTCCTGTGGAGCTATTCTTTGTTTCACAGCACAATCTGTGCTGTAATCCTGTCTGCTCAAAAAAAGAGTGCAAAAGGGTCTGTTATTTCACCCCTCATTTACATGGTAAGAGTGTGTTTTGATCCCCAACTGCTGAACAAAGAAAATACAGTAGCTGATGCTCTTAATGTTTACAGTAACATGCTTTTTCACAAAGGAAGGGGTCAAATGAACTCTGCTAACAGTCCTCAGAAACACTGCTTTTTGTCTTTGCTGTGAGAAACATCAAGCTGCCTTGGCTGTGAGATTTGCCCTCATTGGAAGGTCCAAGGCTGTCTCACAGGTTCCTCTTTCCAGCCAGGGTAGCCAATGAGCTGACCCAGCATTGCATGCACTTGCAGCAGGTCATCTTCATTGGCTTGGAGCTCCTCAAACCATTAGGACTTATGGGGGAATGTGGTTCCTTTAGGTGCATAAACTTCACAGAATCACAAAGTATTTGTAGTTCTAAGGAACCTCCAGAAACCGGTCCAACACTCCTGTTCAAGCAGGTTCACCTAGAGCTAGTTGGCCAGGACCACGCCTGGACAACTGACATATTTTCGCAGACAGAGATTCCACAAAGCCTCTGGAAAGCCTGGCATGTGTCTGATCATCCTCACAGTAAAGCATTTTTTCATATACAAAAGGAGCTTCCTGAGTTTCAGGTTGTGCCTATTGCCACTTGTCTTGTCACCACTGAAAAAAGCCTGTCTCTGCCCTCTTTGCACTTTCAATTCAAACATTTTTATACATTGATATGATCCTTCTGGGTCCTCTCTTTTTCGGGCTGGATAGCCCCATCTGTCTTTGCCTGTCTTCATATCAGAGGTGCTCCAGCCTCTTCACAATCTTCAAAGACATTCATTGGAATTCCTCCAACATGTCCATGTCCTCTTGTACTGGTGCTCTCTCTTGGAGAGCCCAGAGCTAGACACAGCCACCCCTTTGTGCTGAGGACAATGCCACTAAGTGCTGAGGAGAAGGATCACCTCTCCTGCCCCACTGGAAAGCAATACTTGCTCTCCAGCTGGGCAACCCCCAGCATGCACTAGTACCTGGGGTATTTTCCTCCCCAGCTGCAGAACCTTTCACTTCCTCTTGTTGAACTTCACGAGGTTTTTGTCAGCTAGTATCTTCAGCCTGTCAAGTCCCTCTGGATGGCAGCACGACCCTGGCATATCAGTCAATCTTCCCAGTTTTGTGTCGTCTACGAATTTGCTAAGGGTGTACTCTGCCCTGTCATCCAGATCATTAATGAAGATGTTAAACAAGATTGGTATTCTGGGGTACACTGCTAGTGAGAAGCCTCCAACTAGACTTCATGAGACTGACCACCACCCTCTGGGCCCAGCCATTTCATCCATTTTTTAGTCCACCTCATGTTTGTTCATCCAACTCATAATTCAACAGTGTCAAAAGCCTTTCTTAAGTCCAGGTAGAAAATACCCACTGCTCTCCTCTTATATATCCTGACAGCCATTTCAGCATAGAAGGCTACCAAGTTGGTCAAATACGTCTTCCCTTTGATGAAGCCGTGCTGACTACTCCTTGATAACTTTCTTGTCCTTCAGGTGCCTGGAAATTATTTTCAGGATTGTTCCAACACCTTCCAATGGATCAAGGTGAGTCTGAGCAGCCTCTAGTTCCCTGAGTCCTTCTTCTCTTCTTGGAGATTGGAGTGGTATTTGCTTTTATCCAGCCTTTGGGAAGTCCTCCCCAGCAACCCTGGCTGATCTAAGATCATTGAGAGTGGCCTCACAATTCACAGTAACAGCTGCTGGTTCCCCAGCGCTTGAGTGTGTATCTCATCAGGGCCCACGGACTTATGTATGCCTGCTTTAAGTGCCCCAAGATCTGATACTCTTCAACCAAGGGTACATTTTTCTTGGTCCAATCTTTCCTCTGGTCTCTTAGACCTGGGATTCTTGAAGGCTGTTCTTGCTAGTAATGGCTGAGGCAAAGAAGACATGAAGTACTTCATGTCTTCCATAACCAGGTCCCCAGTCTCCTCCAGCAGTGGGCCCACATTTTTGTTAGCTTTCCTTTTTTCACCTGTGTACTTATACAAGTCCTTCTGCTGCCTTTGCCATCCCTTACCACATTCAGTTCTGGTAAATCTGACATTTTTCCACTGAATGCTGGGCTAACACATTGGGTTTCTATAGCCCAGGGGATGACTGTGACAAAGTGTTAAAAGAACATCAAGACCCAGAGGATGGTATTCCTTGTCGTCTTGTCTAACTGCAGACCTGAAGAAGCATCAGTTGAAGGGAAGGTACTGCTAGTTCTGCTACCCAAACATTGCAACAGGATGGTCAGCCTGGGTTGAATATACGCCATTTAACTCAGACAAGAGCTTGTTGGGATAGATGAGTTGGATATTAAGAGTGTAGGAGCTGTGTTTAAGTCTGTTTAAGTCACAAAGTTTGTGACATTAGACACTATTAATGTAGTTTTACTCCCATAACATGGTCACTCTGACATCATTACTGTATTCATGCTAGTTCCCACGCAAATCGCTTCTCCAGTAAGTTACTTGTCCCCCTGTGGAGGGAAATCTTAGTGCAGCTGATAGGCCAGTTTGCTGAAGGACATATGACAAATAAGCCACCTGGCTAATTCTGCCTTGAGCAATCCTGTAAACTCTCCCACATGTCCTTGCACAACCTGGCATCCCATGCCATCATGCCCCCTCTCATGTCACACATCACTCATTGTCAGTATCATGCTAGAGAACCCCTCTGCTGGAGGCTCTGACCTGCTTTACATTGAAAAGTCACTTTACAATCAAGTCCACAAAATTCTGTGAAGAGTGATGTCTCAAAGTCACAGGGTACTAGCAAACACCTGGATTAGGCTAGGGCAGACAGCATTATCCTAGGGCAGGGAAGTCACCAGCCAGCCTCACATTAAACAGGTGTCCCAAGATGTCTCACCGGATATCTCTGCACTCCCCAGAGGGTGTGGATATAGTGTAAAATACAGAGTCTGTGTCTGTGCATTTTAGTTTATGCTGTTTTCTTATTGGCAATAAATATAACTGGAGGAAGAAGAATGAAATTAAAACATTGCCAAAGAAACTCACACATTGTCCTGTAGGTATTCAAGGGGCAAACTCCCTACTGTAGAGCACTATGATTGAAGGCACCTGGCACTGACAAGGAGCTAAGAGCCCACCCAGCCGGATGCTGTGGGAGATCTCTGTGAATTCAGTGGAGGGATGAGAGCTGATCTCCAAAGACTGCATGCTGCAAAGGCAGCTGCCCAGAGATGCCACAGGAGATCTGCCTGAGGTCCTCAACCCTTCTGCAGGCAGCCACTTCTGTGGCTTCAGCTTCATGATTAGGCTCCCCTTGAGGAGTACCTAGTCTTGGCAAAAATGGTTTTGTTTACTTTGGGAGAGAAAGAGAATTTTTCTTCTGTCCTGGAATTAAGTGGCATTTAGATTACTTCGAATGTATTTAGATCACTTTGAACACATTTAGATCATGAAGAAACTCAGGCAAGAGGTGAGTCACCAAAGTTTCCAGGCTCAGTATTTTTAAAGATTTTTGAAAGCTAACTCTGAGTACCTAACAAACTGAAGCTGAACAGTGAAATAGACTGTTTTGGGCACTTACCAAGGAATACAGAAAAAAATAGCCTAGAACACCCCAAAACATTGTCTAAAGCATTAGGCTAGTTACTGGAGAGCAGAGCTGTGATTGTTTGGTTGAACTCTGGTTGCTACCCAATTTAAAACAAAGATATCCATTGGGATTATTTGGTGGGTCAAGGAATGTCATCGGGTCTGCATTTATACCAGTACTTGTGCTACATTCACACAGTACTGAGGGTGCCATTACAGAACAGTTGCCATTACAGAAGATGTTCTGAAAACTGGCAACAGACCTCTGAAGTATAAAGAAGCACTGGCAATGTCAAAATCAGGTAGTAGCTTCTTATCTTAATATATAATGATCTGATGATGTATTTTTACTGTTGTTATCCAAATATGTTTGATAGACTTACTTTATATTTTACACTTATTTCTTCTTGATTTTATTATATCATTTCTATTAGAATTATGCTGTACAGTTCCCCATCTCCATTGCTGTATAAAGAAAGAGGTTTCTTATTTATGAATTTAAAAAGATGTATTACATTTCTATTCCAGACAAAGTGCTGGCAAATTTATAAAAATAAGGAAGGCAAAACAGTTGTACCCTGTATCAAGGTCAAAGTAAGTGGTATCAAATTGTTGATAATTTTATATGTGTGCTATAATGGTGATAAGAAGTTTTCTTAAATGTATGTCTCCTACTAATGGTGTTCTCCATCAGAAAGAGACACATTAGAATTGTCTTCTACACATAAATAACTCTTCCCCTGTTAAGTTGAATGTGTCTCCACTAGATTCCTTTAATTGCTCAGCAAATCCTACAGTATCTAGTTTACTTGAAGAAATTTTCCTCTCTCTCTGACCATTCCTCCCTCAGATAACTCATCTAAAGCCTTCATATCTGGGCAGCAGAGGAAGATAAAGCTGTATCAGCAGTACCTGCAAGAGGACCATGTGCCTCTGAATTTGCTGCTGCTTCTTGTTCACCTGTCAATACCACAGCAGAAGAAGAGTCCCATGGTGGCAGCTGGAACTGTGATGGGAAGGCTTTTGCAGGGACCTAGCTGTGTCCTTCCCATATCAAAATATACAGAGGGATCTGTAGTGTGTGACAAATATTTGTGGCAATCTCAAGAGTGCAGCCAGCATCAGCCTTCTGAGGGTGCAAGGCAGGTCCTTACAAAATAAGGTGATTTTTGCTGTGGTCCTCACAACAACTTTTTCCTTCCTTGGTATGGGGTTCCGTGCAGTTGTTCCTATTGCCTGTCCATAAATTGCAGACTGGACTAAACATAACTCAGTTTGTGTACATACTACTACATGGCTTTAAATGACTACAGAGTTGTAGTTTATGAGGAAGTGCAGTGAGGAACAGGACCAGTGAACAAAGATCCCACTAAACACCAAACAAAGACTTAGTGGCTCTAGATTAGTCAAAAGTGACAAAACTGTGTGGGCATCTTTTTCGTAACTGTGAGTTCTCTCAGAACTCTCCCAAAAGGCCTGAGAAGCAAAGATCTGGCCATGCCATTCAGAGGGAGGATTTACATGTATGTGTCACATGTAATTGCTTGCATTAGTAGATGCCATTGGCATATGTTTATATAATTATATTTTATACTTTTTATTATATAATTTATAACATTTATTAATAATTTAATGACTCAAAAATGTGAAAGATGTGCCAGAAAAAGCCCAAAGAAATTACAGTATGTTCCTTTCCCAGAATAGCACGAAGACTGAATTGAAGGCAAAAAAGAGCCTTGGGACTATGGATCTAAGAAGAAAATCATATAATGAGTCCCATCAATGAGACATTGACAACTTCCTCAGCTGTCTCCTTACTTGTTCTCTTCAAATGGAAAAGAATTAGGAAAAACACCCAAATACATAGAAATTCTGGGAAATAATATTCCTGATACAAAGTCTAATCTCAGAGACTGAACATAAGTGTTTATGAAGAAGAAAAATGTAATGAACACTGGATCTGATGTCCAATGGAGAGCAGATAAGGAAGGAGACAACCAAGAAAACAGATGGAAGAAGACCTGGTGATTCACAACAGATTCCTATTTTGATAGTTCCCGGTGTTACAACATTCAGTTTTGTTCTCACTGGCAATACCTCAGCCATCTTCACCAAAGGAAAAAAAAAAAAAAGGAGAGTGTATTCTGAGGAAAAAAACATTGTCTGATGATGGTTCTGACCAACCTTATCAATGAGGTGATAGCCGAGTGTTGCTGATCCTCAAAAACAAAGACAAAAATCTTGGAATTCATAGGTAACAGACATGGGTCAAGACATGTGGACTGAAGAATGGGTCAGATGGGTGAAGCATCTGTGAGAGGGGAGTTTCAGAAAGCAGAAAATATATAACTGTCAGAGTAACAGGCATATGTGATAAAGGAAAAGAAAACACCATAATATGGAACATAATATCACCTTGTTGGAGAAGAATATTTTAGTCTCCAAATACACAAATAAATGGAATCATAAGAAATATGACAGTGTTTGTTGAAAATCTGACCAATTAAAAGGTGAATCAGGTGAAGAGACAAAGCCATGTTTCTAGGGAGCCCCACTGCATGGCAGAGACACAGAGATGCTTGTACAGCCCAGTAAAACTGACTGATGGACTATAATAGAGACTGCTAGGGAGTGAGGGGTACTTAGCAGGAAAAGGTGTCAGGATTCTGTCATGCAGCAGATGTCAGAATACTGCAGTTGATCCCCAGAATACATTCTAAGATTACAGAAAAAGCAGTGATTATGCAGGTATATTAAAGAACAGGGATAGCAGAAAGTTCTGAACTGTTTTGTTCTTTTTGTACTTGAGAACAGAGCATAGAAGCATTTGAGCATTAGACATTTTTGTAATACTAGTGAATGAAAATGAGCATTAAATTTGTCCTAAGCTTGTGACTTCACATCACAGACTCCCAGGAACAGCATATCAGAAAAAATTATTTGTTATTCCTGCTGACTTTCAAAGAACTCTTCTATATTTCCGATAGAATTGAAGGCCCAGGAATCTTGGAGCTTGAGCTAGGTAGGCTTGTCCTTGCTGACAAAGAAAAAGAGACTCTATTTCCCAGTAGGCAAGCAGAAATTAATTCATTATTCCAACCCCCTGTTTATTAGTTCCACTCACCAGTAATGGACAAGAAACAAATCCGTGTGTCTTGGGGGACTGGTTACTGTGGGAGAGCATTAAGCATGAATAGTGAAGGCACAGATCCAACATGCAGTGGGCTGAAATTGGCTGAAATATGTTCCCAGCAAGTATTTCTTGCATACTTATAAGTAACAACAAAATACAAAACGCCTAAACTGTTCCAATTGGTTTGTTAACGATAATAGCCCATCATTTGGTGAACACACTGTTTGCTATCAACTGTTTGTCCATCCCTCCTGCTGATGGAAGAGAGCTCTGGCTGAGTGGACAGATGTTTTTTTCTGCTAACTTTGACAACACTTGGGTCTGTGGTCCTTGACCAGAGGAACTAATTAAGTAGTAAAATCAGCTCTTTGTAAGACAGGAAGAAAGAAAGGATAGAAGCGCTGAAGAACATGAGGCACTGATTAACTCACAAGTGTTTCCTGTATAATGCAAACCATTAATGCTTAATGGTCTCTGAGACTAATAAACCAGAACCGCAAATATAACAACAACATCACAAATCATATATGAATCCTACAGGATCTTTTTTTCTTTCTTCATTAATTGTTCAATCTGTAAGAATGATTCTTTGAACTTCTTATTTACTAATCTTTAAATTTTGATTCCATACATTACAACTGAACTTAGCTGGCAGGTTCTTTGTAGCATGGGTTATAATAAACAAAAAAAGAAAATAGCTCTCCTCAAGTACTGAAATGTGGAAAATTTGCCAGAATTAGCACAAATGCAGAATACAATCAGCTGAATATTAAATGAATACTCACTGTATCTTTCCTCTGCCTGTTAAACTACTAATTGATGTGCTACTGATGAATGAAAGGACTGCCATTTCAGCCATGAACTCACTTCAGTGCTGCAGTTTACTGAGAGCCCCAAGCTGCTGAGCTCATTACAGATCCCTTCACTGAACTGGCTTTACAGGCAATTTTGTGAAGGGGCAGCATCAGAGCTAGCCCACTGATTGGGACTCCATCGGCTCAGCGGGGCTCCAGGAGTTCAGGGGAGAGAGCACAGCACTGAGATAAAAATATGTCTTTGCCTCTGTAGTGCCAGGAAGATTGCCTGGCTGCGGTAATTGGGAGGGACCTGGAGATCTGGGTGGTATTTTAGGCTAATCTCGAGGTGGGACCTCTGCAGCATGTATGTGGCTCTGAATATAATCTCCTTCGGCATCGTCATTTATACCATTGCAGGCATTTATAATCAGAACCATCCTTGATTGACTCATGGCTGTCGCTGCACCTTAGACTCATCTTGCAGGAGTGAGGGGGGATGAGGGGAAAATGAAATGGCTGTGCACTGAACACAGTGACATTTCAATGTGGTGTTGAAGTTATAAAATGGGACAAATTGCCCTGGCAGGACCAGGGCTTAGTAGGACTTCTTACATTTATAGTCCTCTCTCAGAAACTGACTGTAGAGTTGCACAACTGAGAGGAGGTTTCTTAAACCCCCTCTGTTGAGAATTACTTTTCAGTCCTTTTCTCTTTCCCTCTGTAGTCTTATTTTTAATTCTCTGAACAACCTAGCCCTAATATCAGCTATCTCATCTGTATTTAGGGCCTAAAACTCCAACATTTGAAAACTGGGGTGGTCAGAGGAATTTGTGTTTCTGCACATCCTTCATGGACTTAGTAAGGCAGAAGGAAGGAGAGGAGAGAGAAAAACAGGAAGAGTGTAAGTGACAGACTGAAAGCATGTGTAAAATCAACACAAACAGAAGTAAAAAGTCTGACAGAAAAAGCTAGAAGAAAAATTCAGTCATGGGAAATACTGAGCAACTAAGCATTTTTGATTAAGTAACACACTGGACTACTTAGTTTGCTTGCTTGCTTGCTTCAACAGATATACAGTTTTACAGGGTATTGCTTGTTTTTACTAATAAAATATATTTCAGCAAAACAGAATATGTCATTCCTCCATTTTTTTTAATTAAGTAACTTCATAAAATACAAGCATAATTAGGTGAGAAATGCAAATGGCTCATTTGTTGCATGAAATATCTGTGCCATCAACCAGTCTACCAACTGTCAATCACAGGCTGAAACACCTAAAGTAAGTTTTATAAATCTTTTTATGTGTTACTGCAACATTTTCATGAAAAAGTTGCAGTGGAGATTTTACAGCATGTATTAATTATAACAGTATAATTACTCAAAGAAAATGCAAATTTGATTAATTTTATTGTGTTATTTTTACCCCCAAGCAAAGTGCTTTACAAACTTCAGTGCATCATTTCTTTGCACGACATCTGTCCTCCAACCATGCTGCTGCAGTGATCTTAACATTGGACATAACCACCAGGCAGCCTTCCAAGAGAAAGATGAGGAACAGTGCCCTTATCCAAAGCAAGATGGAAAATTTCAAGATATTAAAGCACACACTTGCAAATAAGCAAAGGGAGAAGGTTTCGAGATTTTGAAATGGCACCTCTTCTCAGGCCACTACATCTCTATTTTGAAACCCCAACAAAGACGTTGATGTTTGTAAATGCTGAAGGCACAAACACCTTTTATTTTCCCATTAAGGCCCTGTACCTAAAGTGCTAGCCCTGAAGTAAGAGCTGGTATGTCACTTTTTGTTTTTTTACAGTTGTTTCTAGTTATTTCTGATGCCTTTATGACTAGTATAATTCTAATAAGAACTTAACACAAGCCACTGCTCCAGGTTTAAAATGGTCCTAATTCTGCACAGCTGCTCAAGAACATCTGGCTATGAACCTAGAGGATGTTGAAAAGATTTCAGAGGAGAGCGAGTAGCATGATTAAAAGACTAGAAAGCGTAATTGGCAGAGTATGTAGAAGAAAAGAAAGGAAAGGTAATTCAGCCTAGGTAAATCATATTAAAGCCCGTGTTAAAGGATGACTTGGCCATGTAGTGTCTGTATGGGGGCCAAAGGATAGCTGTAGCGGACTATTCAGTCTATCAGGAAAAGGTATTCATGTTGCACTGCACCTGGAAGTTCCAGATAGACAATTTTTTGCTTAAAGAAAGGTCAAAATAATCAATGGTGATGGCAATTAACCACTGAAATTGTCTACTGAAAGTTGAGGTGAATTTTTCATCCTTAAAAATTCTCCAAATAAAACATGTTTCTAAAGTATACTTCACTTTAACCACAGGCTTTTGATTTGAAAGCAGAATTAATTCAGGAAAGATCAGATGTATTCATAGACCTAACACCTATAATATTTGCTACGTGAATAAAATGTAATGCAAAACACAGCAGTGGGCCAATCATTCCATTTCACCGTTCAGTTAAATTCTATCCAGAGAGCCACTGGCAACATTTTGTCCAAGGTTTTGTGCAAAACTGTCACTGATGCAGAGCAAGAGAAGGGAATTAAAGGTACATCCTGATTTCAGATCTACAGAAAAGAGTATAATTGACTTCAGTGGGAGTTGGTCCAAGGTCTTACTGAGGATTTGAGAAAACAGAAACTTTTTTTTTCTAACCTCATGTGTAAGCGGGTAAAGGTTTAGAATATTTATAAAGGCTTAGAATCCTTCTAATTACCATGGGGTTTATTGTGTCAGGCAGATAAATTTTCTGTGATCTCTCAGGTATAAAGTTGGGGATAAACTTCGGCATTTCGGAAGAAGAGATTCAGCCCTACCACCAAAGTTAAAAGCTATTTTATCTACAGCAAATTATTTAGTTTAAGCGTATTAAAAATGTACAAAATGAGTCCTAGAATTTACTTTTATATAGTAAAAATAATGCTGGATATAGAAATTTTGTCGTGGTTTTTTACCAGATGAGACAGAGAATGTAATTCTGCTTCCATTTCTGCTTCCCTGATCACATAGGGTAATCCACTAACTTAAAATTTTGAATATCATATACTTTTGATTGAATGTGGTTCCAAAATCTGAGTTTTTGAAAGACTCATGGACTCAAATTTCTGGGCCTGTAAAAGCCCAGAAGACAAGGGGCCAATGTGTACGTCTCAAACACTGAGAGCTGGATAGCTGTGGAGCCAAGCAAGGATTGCTGCTAAGAAGAGTCTGTGAGAAGGAACAGGATGTGGCTAAAGAAATGAACCATATGAAGGTAGGGCAGCACTTTTCTTGGACAAATACCCTTGAGAAAAGCACAACAAACAAGTGCAACAATGAGGTTGAGAAGCAGGTGTGGCCTGTTGACCAAAGACCAAGACAATAGGGAAGGATCAAGGCCGCAAAAGATCCCGAAGCCCTCATTTCCAGAAAGGTCTAGCAGAATGAAATGCCCGTGATAACTAATTTGTGTAGAAAGTGAAAAACTTAGCTCCAGGTTGGGAAAACTTGTCTGTAAAAAGGTGGCCCCCTTAAGCCCAGGCAGCATCCCCTCAGGACCCTGGGCAACCCATCAGCTGGATTGGCACTGGAGCCAGGACCTGTGATCTTTCTTTTTTCCCTTTCTTCCCTTCTTTCTCTTTCTCTCTCTCTCTCTCTGTTTAATCCTCATCTTTTTTCTTTTCTTTTTTTTTTTTTTTTTTGACCCTACCCATTATTCAAAATGTACCATATATTTTCTATGTGTGAATTTAAAGAAAGGGGTAAAAATATATTTAAAAGCAAAATTTCACAAGCTCTTAGATTCTACGGAAACTGTAAACTCTCCTTTTACTGGCAAACTCTGAATCTTTTAGATTTCACAGTGTCAGCTTCTCCTAGCACAGTGAGACAAGCTGCATTCATACAGAGAATGACCTGATGAATTCTCTTTAAAGTCATGCTGAAGTGAAATCTGGACAATAAATTCCAAAGTTGCCTAGTATATAGTGGTAGAAAATAGCATCTTGAATGTATTAACACGTAAAAAGCTTGCTTTTTAAAACTAGTTCATTGTCTGTTTATGGGATCATGGCAAGTTGTAGATGCAGAAGGCATTTTTTTAAGGCTTTCTAGCGCAATACAAAATATAAATCCCATATAAATCTGTTTTATCACTGGGTCCTGCATTTTTCACCCACCCAAAACTCCAAAAATATAGGGAACACACAAGAAAGATTGTACACGAAAGAAGGAGCCATAATATTAAGCAACTGCAGATCATATGCTCTGGTAGAGGCAAGGCCTGCGCATAAAGTTCCCACTCCAGTGAGTTATGGGTCATTTGCTCATTAACAAAGTGACTAATCCACTAGTGAAGAGGATGTCTACTGAAAATAAATTACATTATACTACTGACTGCTGTGATGGATTCTTTATATGCTCTTTTTGTTATCATTCAGAGGAGCCCTTTTACCCAACCCTTGGTGTTGCTGCCATGTTATAAGGAATTTTATCAGAGCAAACAGGAGTCTTCACGAGGCAAGAAACAATAGAACAAGCAGGAAATAAATAATAACCAGATAACCAGGAAACAGCACTAACACAATGGATGTTCAGTCATTAGTTTAAACTGTCGCATTTGTCCTGAAATGATCAGAACAACCACAGTGGAGCTGCAATAGTGAAGTTTACGATAAATCCACGCTTATGCATTCAGAAGGCCACTTCAGGAGAGTTAGAGGAATAAATAAGAATATCAAGGACTAAAGCTGCTATTGAAAGCAGGTGAGCTGGGAAACATTTCTAAGCATTTAAATTCCACAACATTTTAGAAGCACTTACCACCGAAAAGAAACACTGTTTCACTTACCCACCATTTACCATGACCTAACACTAACAGGGTAAACTAAATAGGATGTTAAATCACTGTAGGGTCTCTTTCCCCACAGCTTGTCTTCCCAGATGGAGTTTAATGAGGAAAGCCTGTTCACCTGTTCACCCATTTCAGTCCATGTAAGAGGTAAAAGATAGTTTAAACACATTAAAAGATCTTTCTGCCACAATCTGATCACTCATAAATTTTTATAGATTATAGAACATTTAACCAAGCTATGTTGATCCCGGATATTCAAATTCATAATATTTATGCAAATACTGTAAATTCTTAAAACTAGGGTCATTTATGGCATGATTTTTTTTTATAATTTAACCTGTTCAGTGCATACAGGATGAAGAAAAATGATGAGTAGATTCAAGTTTACTTTATTGTCTACTGATGCTTACCAACACAAAAGGATTCTGCATTATATTTGTAGCATTCTGACTGCTTCTTCCACTTTGATTTTTCTTTTGTACCACTTTTGCTGGAGATACTTAAAAGGAACTCTACTAGTCTGTAAGTAAAACAACCTCTAACAGTGAGCAGCAAAGGTCTGGTTGCTTTGCTTTGCAGCTCTCAGAGTAAAAGCTAAGTTTAATAGGAGCTAATCTGAGTCATCACCTAAAAAAAAATCTTTTTTTTTTTTCTTTTTTTTTTTTTTTCTGTACATGTTGCAGTACAAAACAGCAAGAGATCTGAGATTTTCAGTTGTGGCTGTTTATGACCCTCTTTGGTAAGACTTGCTGAATTTTTATTTATGTGCTTGACAACTGGAATAAGCTCCATATATTACTGCATAAAAAGTCCTCCTTCATCACATTCTTCCAAGTTACACAGAAGCCTTCCACAGTGAAGGTATGAGATTGCTTTCCTGACATTTATTGAATAACTATTATTTAAATTATTTTGCTTGTTTCAATGAATTTGTCATACATTGTATTTTACAATAGGTTCTTTTTATGCCTGTTATTTACATAAAAAATTCAATGCTGTGTTGCTAGAAATAAGGCAATAAATGCATACATGTAAAATTGAATTTCACAAAAAAATAAAAAAATAGTGGAAATATAGTAGAAAATGCAAAATTTTTTGTGTTGCTATCAAATTACGTTTATTTTTAAGAAATATTTAAAATAGAAAGTATTGCCATGAAAAGTAACCTTGAGAATCTCTGTTCAAGCATTTCTAATTCTTTCCAAGTCAGTATGGTTTCACAGGAAAAGAAAGATGCAGCAAAAATAACCTTTTTCAGCCTAGTGGCAAGAGGGACAGAGGTGTAAAAGCCCTGGAACCACAGTCCACCAGAAGTCATTATACAGTGACAACACTCAGGGTTGGATCAGGGCTTGAGCAAAAGATATTTTGAATTTTAAATAGATGTGAGACCAGAATCAAGTTCAGTATACAGATACTGTATCAATTGCACTGAAACTTGTTTCTCTATTTTGGTAGGATCTGAGAACAATTCTATCAGTCTGCATCACTACCTGTAAAACAAGCTGCTTTTTCAAAGAAATCTGAGTAGCTGACAGTTTGCTCCCCAAAACTATTTTCTTTCACATTTTCATCAAAGCTATAACTTAATTTAGAAAAAGAAAATAAATATATACCCCAAACATGTTTTTAGTAGTATTTTTATAGTTCAGAATTCTATTCTGAAAAATGAAGTAGGAAAACCACACTATATATGCAAATAGAATTAAAATACCTGAAGGTTTGCTTTTCCATGGTACAGACATTACACAATAACCAACAGAAACTTAAATTTCATTATCATGCATTTGTAGAGTTTCTTCAAAAGTTACATTGATAGTTAATTTGAGATTGCTGACTTAGATCACAATACAGTAATTAGCCAAAGTTAAAATTAAAGTACATTTTGAAAGAAAATGAATCAAGCACTACAATACATGGAGTAGTACTTTTTCCATGGGCAACACAACTGATAATCTTACAGTGCATGAATTATCAAGGACGAAACATGCTTTGATTGTACGACTCTGTTACAAAACTCTCTTTGAGTTAAGGTAGCAATGCAATAGGTGCTAGCTTCACTGAAAATAGTATGTGTGGGTTTTTATATCTACCTTGAAGGTGGATTTTGCATCAATTTTTATTGTAGCAGTAAAAACAGCAAAGGTTTTGAGAACTGCAGGATGTCTCATAGTTCTCTACTGCTTTAGAGGAGTGTGATTAGTTATATATCACTCACACGTGTCTTACAGTAAAGTAATTCTTTGAAAGGCTAGAAGAAATCCTGAATAAAAAGAGTTAATGCAAGCATTTTAAAGTAATTCTGCTCCTTATCTGAAGGTGAAATGAAACAGAAGGAGAAGAAGAACCTGTATTTCAGCAGAAAGGGGTTCTTGTCTCTTCCTGACATCTCTGCTCTCCAGTAATTTTTAATCTCATAACTGGGATTTTTGATCATTTTTCGTGATGGAGAATTGCATGGCTATCTTTTCCACATGATTTTAAACAGAAACTGGAAGAATAAGAAAAACAAGACAAAACAAAATCTAAGCCCTGTTTGCTGAATATATGGTTTTCTTCCCCCAGTGTGTGTGTGTATGCCAGATGGCACCACACTGGGCTGGATGATAATAAACAAGAAAAAGACAGTAGGTACACGAGCAGAGAAATCTGTGGCAGAATGTACCAGGTCTAGGGCTGGTAGAGGGATGGGAGAGAAGTTCCAGCAGTAAGAGAAAAGCAAAGTTCAGCTTCTCAAGGGAGGATCTGATCTTGTTTCCCAGTAGTTCTTCCTGCCCAAGTCAGGCCACTGGGAAAGGAGGTTGCTCCTGCTTATCTGAGCACCTTGCCCGAAGGGCAGATCTGGGGCCATTTCCCTGCCAGTAGAGCCAAGGTCATTAACCTGGGGTGGTGGGAACTGGTTTGGTTCCATGAAGGGACAAAAAGTCTGAGTGGAGGTGGCTAACCCACCTTTGGGCTCTCATCCCTGGCCTGTGAGCCTGGCAGACTGCTGAGAAAGGGTAAGGCCCAGCTGGCAGGACAAGCTTAGAATTGGGCAGTTGTAGGAGAGGGACATGTCTGGGTCGAGAGTGTTGACATGACCTTGTGGACCTGTTCCCATCCTTGGTCTGCACCCTGAGGACATCATCCGTCTCACCATCAGCTGGGAATTGTGGTGGCCACAAGGAGTCTCTCACCTCCACATAGCTCCATGGCAGCACCTACATGGGAGGTCTGAAAAGAAGCTGCTCCACTTTGGAGTTCCTCCTTCACAACATCTTTCTGGAAATGTTTCAGCAGACAGCCAGATGAAGATACACCCACTTACTCTAACAGGGCATTTGGCCCCTGGCCATGTGCATTGCTCTTGTCCTCTCTGTAGGCACTGGCTGCACAACATTGCTTTTCCTCTGGTTTTCTGCATTCAAGTCAGTAAGTGACTTACCCAGACCTGAAGCATGCCTGAGACTTCCTAGAGCATAGGTTTTGGGGGATCCATTTGTCTAAGAGGTAAAGTTTTGAGGTGCTAAGTGAACAAACACCTGGCAGAGAAGGGTGCTTACAGTGCATGTCATTTCTACTGAAATGTTTGTAGACACATAGCTGTCGGAGTTCTTTCATTACTAATTTGACTAGAGGGCTGATGTAGTTGAAAACAGGGGTTTTTTAAACGTAGTAGTTATCCTTGGAAAACTCTTTCTAAGGTGAGGGGAAAGATCTTCCAGCCAGGAGATAAAACGGTGCCTACGCATTAATTTATTTCCTCCATTCACTTCCATCTCTCTTTGGTTTCCTTTGTTACTCTCATCTTTTCCTTCTTATCCACCACTGCATCCTGAAAGGGGCAACCTTAATTTTGGGAAGCCAATCAAATCAGAGTGAATAATTATTTAGTTTTAAATAATTCCATCCTCTGCTTCCTTTGTAATTTATGTGATGATGTCACAGAATGCATTAACAAAGCTAAAGGGAAAGAGCCAGTTTAAGGGGTAGGAAAGAAGCACTGAATTATTCCTGGTCCTGCAAAGAATGTATTTAAGAATTTCTTAACTCAGCTCTCTTAGACCAATTAAACTTTATTCTCTGCTCCCACATGAACACTAAACAGTCTCCACTGAAGGGTGACCACTCTCATCTGCGGCCACTGTGTCTGTGTTGTAGGCAGCGTCAGAGGCTGGGCAGTATCCGTCTCTGTAGGCTCACTGGAGTAAGACTGTTCTTGGAGATGAAGCTTTGGATTCACTAACTCCTGCGAGATAAGAGATTGGGAAGAGGAAACACAACCCCCAGCATTTTTAGATATCGATGGCACAGACCTTTGCTCCTTGAGCACAGGCTTCTGACATGAGGATGGAAGAGAGGGGAGTTTCCTCTGCTCACCACATGGTGATCACAAATGTCACCTACAGACAAAAGAAAATGAAAAGGAACAATAAGTGAAACACGGACAATGATTTAGTCTCTTGAAAATACACATTAATCATCTGACAGCCCTCAGCTTCACTGAACTGAAAGTTCGTTTCTCATGGCAGAGCTAACTTTAGGACCAGTGCCGGGAGGCAAAGCTGGAGCAAGGCTGGCAGCAATACTCAGGAGCGACAACTGCACGAGTGTATTAAGAGACAGAGTATTCACAAAACCTCCTAACGGACCCATAAATACCCAGCTTAGTTGCTGGTTTAATCACTCGCAAAGACATTGCCTGACTCTTTTAAAGCCGCGAGTATCTGAAGTTTTGGAAGCGATTGTCAATAAATACTTCACTGCCTGCTTACAGCGACGTTTCCCCCGGCGTTAGCTCACTAGAGTGCCTGAAAGAGACTCGACAGAGAACAAGTTAAATGCAACTTAAATCATCATCCGACTCGACGCCAAAAACAACACGAAAGGCGAGGCGTTCACCAAAAGGTTGCAAAAGGCATCAGCTGCACCGCAGTTAGGAGTGGAGGGAGCGGGATTGCGGGATGTGAGCGGGCTGTGTGCCTGGGATCCCAGTCCCCAGTTGTGGTGGTACTTTTTTTTTTTTTTTTTTTTTTTTTTTTTTTTTTTTTTTTTTTTTTGTGACTTCGAAAGATGTCACAGCAAAGTGAAATCTTTGTGGCGGGCTGATCATGCATTCAGACTGTAGAGTTTTCAAAATGTGATGTTTTGCAATGATGACATTAGAGTAGCAACCAAGGGTCCGAGACAGCAACGCCTGCTGCAGCTGGGCTTCGCTTTGAAATGCCCAAGACAATGGGGGCCACTGTTCTTCATCGCTTCGCCTTTCCATTCCATTTGCATAGTCTGTTCTGCCTGATTGACCAGCTTGAGCTGTCCAAGGGACCAGCATTGTTCACAGATCACTTCAAGATGGCACAGATGACAAGATTCAGGTGAGAGATGAAGTGGGATGATTCTCGAATGCCATAAGAAAAAGCTACCCTGGGAACTTTTAGCTCAAGTGAAATAATTCGAGAATTTAAGAAGTTATTTTTTTTTTTCAAGAAACCGATCATATTTGGAACTCCGCTGCCATGACACACAAATAAGTAACAGGAGGTTTGTGTGTTTCGTTAAGGTGTTTT
Source organism: Sylvia atricapilla (assembly GCF_009819655.1). Lineage (NCBI taxonomy): Eukaryota > Metazoa > Chordata > Aves > Passeriformes > Sylviidae > Sylvia > Sylvia atricapilla. Next base: position 90,204,256 of record NC_089141.1, read on the forward strand.
TGTTTTGTTTGTCTTTGGTTATGTTGGGGGGGGGGGATTTTTTTTTTCTATTTTGTTTCTCTAGTCTTTTTTTATTTTATTTTTTTCTTTTCCATCCCAGACCTCAGCTTCCTCAGGCTAGGACGCGAATGGTGGCACTGGAAACTTTCGTGAATAAAAGTTTGCTTACAAAAATCCCAATAGAACAACCCGCCAGACAAACAAACAAACAAACAAAAACTTAAGTCAAATAAAGCTCATCATAGAGGCGAGTTTTTCAATTCTTTGATGCCTGCTCTGTAACTAAACTCCAGGATTACTCAGTTAACGTTCAGAAAGCGCTTTCGATGTGGAAAACCCTCCCGGAGAGGCGCAGCGCGCAGAGCGCTGTCAGCCAGCCCAGCCCGGGACGGCGCTGGCCTCAGCCCGGGCTCCGGGCGGGCAGCGAGGGGAGCCTGGAGGACGCCTCGCTCCTCACGAAGAAGTTGCAAACTCTCTGCTGGCACAGATTCACGACTGAAATGTCATGGTTTGGGCTGTTGCTTTTTTTTTTTTCTTCCCCCCCCCCACCCCACCCACCCACACCCAGGTACTCGAGTAAACACACACACACACCGTAGCGCCCCTAAATTCAGTTTCATTTGACACCGATGTTTTGACTTCATCTCTAAAAGACAAAATCTTTGTCGTGCAAGTATGTTTTCCCTGGAGGGTTTCCAGCACAATTTGCTATAATTTCTTTACACCTAACGGAACTGATGGGATCTGAGCAGTAAAACACATTCCCACAGTAGTTTCGCTCTCTCGCACTCTCTGTTACCCTCCTGGGGTTCAGCTCGCTCTCTAGCATAAATATTGGCAATAATTGTGCTAATACGGTGATTCTCGGAAGGCAGCAGAATTCTCTTCTCCTCGTGTATCAGACCTAAAGCCATGCGACTCCTGCTTAATCTCTGGGTGTATTCTCTCCTAGCTGCTCGTCTTTCCCCTGCAGAGACTAATACACTTAATTACACGACTTACAAGAATTGCCAACAAGGTCCCAGGGGCCGCTAAAGACCGACCGCAGCCCGATGAGCGGGGCGTAAGGTGTGTTTGTCTGCCGCACGGGCACCTCGAAGGGAAGGCGCCTTCAGCAGGACTCGGCTCTTCAAAATTATCCAGAATTTCGGGCCCTTCTTCACTCCACACCCCCCCACACACACACTTTCATGTTGTGTTCCGGTCCCAGGTTGGTTTGAGGGGTGCCGTCGTCCCCACTCCCCCTCCTCCCGACAAGGCGGCTAAAAGCTGCAGAGGAAACTTAAGTGGCTCTGGAGTTTGTTTAATTTCCCTCCAGTGTTTACTGATAATTCGAGAGACGCTTATCTCGGGGAATATAACGATTAATACAACCGCAGGTTTCCAGATAAGTGATTGTGATGGAGATTGTTGGCGAGAAAATAGACAATTATCCGCTGTTAGCTTTACATAAAGATCGCATTAACTTGAATTAGTTATCAGACAAAAGAACATCAGAAAGCTGCACCTTTCTGCCAAGGCAACCGCTTGCAGGCGGTGTGCTCCGCACAAGCAAACGCACCGCTGCCTCCCCAGCATCTCACAAGCATGAAAGGGACGGCGGGCCCGGGGGGGCACGGCACCGACACGCCGCGCTCCTGCGGAGGCACGGCCGCTGCGAGGAGCGGGGAGGGCGAGCCCCAGGGCCGGGGGATCGCTTTAATATCAGCTGCCCGGCCGGGCCGCTTTCATTTCCATAGGGCGAAATTAACATGGACGTGGGGCAGGCGCTGGGGCGGGGGCAATGCGCCCGGGGAAGAAGCGGCGTGGCTGATCGCCAAGGAAACCTCGCTGAAAGGGAAGGGTAGAGCATGTGGCTATTAAAACCCCGACACAATAATAACATTAAGGGAAAAAAAAAAATAAAACCATAATGATAACTTGGAGGCAGCTCGCTATTTGCATATGAAACCAGCGGCCAGAAGCGCGGCAGTACCCTTGCCGCATTATGTGCTCGGCGGTCCGAGGTCGCTCCCCCCCAAGCAAGACTGAAAAGCCTTTTGATTATTTCTCCTCTCCCTAGGAAAGGCTGATTCCTCCGTAATTGATAGCGGGGAAGGGCCGTAATTAATTTTTCAGGGAAGTAAAGTGCAGCTTCTTCTCTCGGCTGGAGGGGAAGGGCTGAGAGCGAGGAAAGGGGGCGAGGGAGCGGAGGCGAGAGGAACTCCTTCCGAGAACCCCTAATTAAAAGTAATCACGCTTCACCCTCTCCGGCACCAAGACCCCCCTCGACTCCTCGCCACCCCCTCGCTCGCCGGGGAGGCAGGAAGGGCAGGGACCGTGGGCTGCTTTCACCGAGTCAGAAAGCATTCACCAGGCGTTTGTATTGCGGGAGGTTTCTGTGGGAATCGGGTGGCTCGAGTAATTGGGAGGGGAGGAGGGTGCACTCTCGGCTGGCTTCTCTCTGGAATTAAAGGCAGTCTTCAAAATAGGGTGTTTGTTAGAGAACTTCAGCTGGGAGGAAACCTGCCATTTCGGATCAGTGCGTTTTCTGTGCTGGTTTTCCAGACAGACCCTTAGCACCGTGTTTATCTGGGGAAGGGAAGAGGAACAGGAGGGAGGGAGGCTTTTCGCGTGGGATGCGGCACTGGGGGGAAAAAACGGCAAGGGGCTTCAGGCGGCAGGCTGAAGACTAACAGATGCTGGGATACAAATCGTTTCGGGGGAGCAGGGGCACCTCATGTTCGTGCCTGAGGCAGCCGCGAAGGGAGCGGAGAGGGGATGCCAGGTGAAACGGCTCTGCTCCCACCCGGGACGGAAAGCTCGTCCCCAGCCTTGGGACGTGCCGCTGCCGCCGCTGGGTCCCCGCTGAATGGAGCGGATAATGATCCCCGGTTCCCAAGGCAGGCTTGCTGCTGCCTGGTGAGCCTTGGATTTGTGTGGTCCAAGCCTTTCCCAGCTTGTCCCATTCTGTCACCGGGATAAGGGGCTCCCTCGGCTCGTTTGCACCTGCGTCGCTTTTGGCTCCTTCAGGAATGCGCTGAAGCTTGTAATCAGCTTTGTGAAGCCATTGAGTGCACGGCTGAGTGAAACTTCCAAAGCTCGCAGAAAACTGGCCCGCTGAATAGGAGTCAGCATGGGGCTTCTCTCCAAGCCCCTGGCCTGCCAAATTCCAGCAGAGCCCCTCACAATCAGTCCACACAAGCTTTACTGCTCTCCCCACACTGAGAGAAGCGAGAAAAGAAAAGCTAAAATACCAGTCACCGAGGTTAGCGGTTTGTTCCCAGATTAATGGCAAACGCCTCTCTGCCCGATGCTAACCAATTCATATGGGTGATGTGTGTGTACATATATATATATACACACACATATATATATGTGTGTGCATGTGTCTGTGTATGCATATACGTGCATATGAAAATGTACGCAAGTCTATGTCGATAACAGAAAAAAGGAAATAAGGAAGAGTTACTAAAATTTTACGTGACCGCAGAAGTTCTTATGGCAGCTAACAGGTAGCAGGCTGTTTTGCTATCCCACGGGTCAGGCTATTCTCATCTCAATCTTTTTTGCAACCGCGTGGTTTTAAGACTCTGGATGAGTGTGACTCTCATCTGCAGTCTGGTTTCCATCTGGAGGCGTATAGTAACCAAACAAAACTTTGGAGGACAGCAAAAGAAAATAATGGGCAGGTTAAAAAAAAAAAAAAAAATCACCAACCCCACCATCACTAAACCTACTTCAGGTTGACTGAAGAGGACCAAGGCTCTGGGGTACTCTCAGGACAGGTTTGCCATGCCCAAGGTTCATGGCCACCCCACGGGCCTCAGCCTGGGGAAAGAGAGGATTCTCCACTGCAGCCTGGATCACTTCCCCTCTGGGGAAAAGCATTCAGCCAAGGTCCCACTCGAGGGAATCCCTTTATTTTGAACATTCTTAACACTTGCAATATGTATCACTTCACTCCTACATTCCCAGCGTCTGCACAAGTGGGTGTGACGCTAAACAACTCGGGAATACATAGCACAACTTCATCACACCTTTCATCTGGGTTCTGTATGGGGTTGAACATTTATTAGGGGAAACAAAACACATTCCTTTCTAAAGCAAGTCCTTTCAGTGTCATAAAAGCTGTAAAATGTTCTTAAAAATCTAAAATTGTAAGACGAGTGCACTGTGACATCAGGTCTATGAGTATAGGCCAACTGAGCAAGGCTTTATTTTCTGGTCTTGGGAATTTTTGTTCTATTTATGTCCTTCTTCTTCTACATGTATCTAAACCAATGTAAACAGTATTCTGACAGCATTAATACTTTTTGCAAGCCATATTCTTGGGCTAGTATAAGGAAAATGGAGACTTCCAACGTTTCCAGAGATGATGTCTCCTGACGGTTTTAGCTGTGCCTCTGAATTACGTCATGGAAATCATGGTTTTTTTTGACGTCCACATTGAAATAACCGTGGCAGAAGGGGAAAAACTAACTCCACAGAGCTGGTAGATGTTTCTTGTGAGTTCAGCAAGATTTTGTCTCGCTTTGCTGTCATGCTTTTGGCGTCCTCTCAATTACTGCAATTTTCAGGAATGTCCCAGAAACTGATGACAGCAGTAGGTGTTTTCACCATTGCTTCCTGATGAGTTTGTAGGGGCTCATTGGAGAGTCGTTTGCACAGCAGGTGAATAGTTTAGCAGCATCAACGCACTGTGTTCTGATCCCCAAGTCCCTCCAAGGATAAGGTAGCCTCCGATGTAAAGAGTTAGGGAGTAAAAGCGCAGAGGACCATGTCTTGATGTTGAAATCCTTTCAAACTGCTGCTGCACAAAAACTTCTACAAACGGCCACAAACGGTTTAAAGCTTAACTTCTTTCTGTCTGTAAAGTTTCTTTTCTTTTTGGAAGTTTGATGTGCTATTTTCGACCGTGTTGCTCCTTCCAACCATTCTCAGTGACAAGTCATGAGGATATGCAGTAATTCAGAAATTAGTGAAATTTTATTCTTGGTGGGGGCGTTGGATTAAGAGGCTGGGAGAGTGTGAAACAAGTCAACGTGTAATTGTATGATAAGGCTCTCACGAGGAATTTATTGGCCAAGTTGCTATTTCTATTCCTTCCTAATCTCGTTTAGCACATTCATTCTCTGCAATCTGTCTCCATAATCTTCTGTGACAGAATGGCAGCCAATAGAAGCATGCATGTTTGGAGAGAAGAGAAAATATGCAGAGGCGTGATAAACTGATGCTAATTATCCATATTTAGGACACCGAGTGCAGAAGATCAAGGTTTACAAATAACAAACCAGAGCCAATGATGATGGCTTCCTAGTGTGGAATATATTGGAGGGGACAAGATAAGGGTTTCACATGCAGAAGAGATTTATTGGTCAAAGGGTTCACCTTCCACTTTTCCACTTTTATATAGCAGTAAATTATTTGGGCTAAATTCACCAGAACATTACTCTTTTATTTGGCAATGTGCCATGACTTGCTCTTTCTTTGTGTCCTTTCAATGCAAATCCTTGTAGTGTAACATCAGTAGATAAGAAACAAATAATTGAAGTAATAGGTAATTCCCTTTAAATTGTGCATATAGGACAGTAAGGTAATCATCTAATGTAGAATGAGACTGGAGTATAGAGCAGATAGCTGAAAGTGAAACAATATCCATCTCGGCTATTAAATTACATTTATACTGGAGAAAAATAACCTGCAGAAGACTTGTAGGCTGAAGAAGAGACAACACTAGTCTAGTCACCCTTAGGCCATTTCCCTACAGACTTCTCAAATTTATTTAATTTTAAAAGACAGCTAACCACCATTTTCCTCACTTCCTCTTTCTCTCTCATTTCTTGTTTTTCGAAAGCTAACATTTAAATTAATGACTCTGCATTCCTCTTTTTAACAAGTGTTGGCTCTGAGAAATAATAAGGGAATTCAGTTTGGCAGTATCTGTGTAGTATGGTTGAGGGTCAGTGGAGTGATCTTAGCAGTCTGCAGTAATTGTATTGTAAAGATTCCAAAATGAGAATAATATTTGTTGAGTTTATTTTTATTTACAAGTCCAGAAAGTATTCTGTACAGTGGCAAAATTCTAAATGTTGTTTCTATTAGCACCGTATTGTCAGGTGCAGGTAAACTGTTCTTTAAGAAATTCTCTCTTGAATTGTGTGTCTTGAATTGTGAATTGTCCTGGCTTCTCGAATGGTATTTTTCCTGTGTTGGTGGTACGGCGACACTGTGCAAAATACAGAATACCGCTATTGGAGCAGAAAATACAAAGGCTCTTCCATTAGGAACACTCTAAAATATCTCTTCTTTGATATCTGAAAAGACATTTCTTCCGTGACTACTCGTTTAAGAGGAGAAAAAAAATCCGACTTTTTGTTTTACCGCTGAATGGCTGTGGATTTATTCCTCTTCCCCTCTGAGGTATTCCTTTAAATTGGTTTGTATTTTGTGTTTTGTGAAGGGGCAAAAATACAGTACCAAGCTGAACATTTTCACAGGTTTCCTAAAAATATTTCTAAGGCCAGTCACGCTTTTTCAAATTCCCATGAGTAGCTGACTTCCCTCAAAATGACCTGAAACACATCGTTAGGGAAGGGAGGTAGGCAAGCAGACTGCAGCTTAGGTCACAGAAGCTGCCATTTGGTCACCGGTGGACAAAACTAAAGGGCACAGGGTGTGGAGCAAGGATGTGGAGCACCACAGCCTGGGGACAAACCTGGCTCTGGGGCTGCCCGCCGCAGCTGGTGCCGGCCCAGGAGACGCTCCCGGGCTCTCCGGACAGGGAACTCCCGGGTCTCGGTTGAACCCCCGCTAAAATCCACCAGGGGCCAGCCCCGCCTGTCCCACTCGGGAATGGCAGAGTGGAGGCCCTCGCAGCCCCAGTGCCGCCGGCTCCCTGACCCAAGCCAGGTGAACCTTTGTCCCGTGTCCCCTCTCCAGGGACAAGAGGCATTTATCTCCTCGGCAACGCCACAGCCCGGCCCCGGAGCTGCTCCCCGGGGACGTGGGGCTCCCCACTCGCATCCTGGCTGCCATTACCCGACCCCTGCTCTCCCCCTGCCAGCCCCCACACCCCGTTGCACCGCCTGCCCTCCCAGCGGGGCAGAATGCCGCTGCCCACGGGGAACGCGGGTGGGCCTGGGGGGAGCACTGGAGCTGCTCACAGAGGCGCCGGGGCAGCGGCCGGGTGTCCCCCGGGTGTCCCCGCTTCTGCCGCTCACGCCGCCTTCTGTAACAAACTACTTGGCGCTATCGGGGGGGTGGAGGGGGTGTGTGTGCGCGGGATAGCCGGGTCCTGGGCTTCATTAAAGTACTTTTGGCAACTGGTTAGTCTAATCGGGCGGATTTTCGGAGTCACGGCCTCTCAAGTCCTGCCCGGTTTGAATCCGCGGCCCCTTTGGCTGTAGGCAGAGCGGCAGGAAGCTGTGCTGCAGCTGCCTCCACCTCTGCTTCCCGTGAGAAAGATCTTTTTTTCTCCCTGTTCGTAATGGAAAGGCAGACATCTTCCACCGAAAACTCTTAGGAGTTTTGTTAAAATCAGCATTTCATAGGTCCGTTTGTCGTCTCCAGAGACACTGGAAATCCCTGTAAGCCTGGTGTTCTCGCTAAGCGAGGCGTGCGCACCGGCGAAGGGAACGCCGAAGTTTCCCTTTCAAGTGTTTTGTGGCTGCGCTTACTATATGATGCCCAACGAGGGAAAGAGCTCCGTTCCAGATGTTGTCCAACTCTTTCACAGAATATAAAAGGAGCTTCTGTAATATTTTTTTTCTGCCCGTTCTTCAGTTTTAAAAAATTATGCCGTGCACCACAAAAGACAAACATGATCTTCTGTGAATTTTAGCTCTGAATTTTCTGCCTCCACACTTCCACTCAATATTCGTGCCTGTAGCGAGTCCTCTTCCTTAGGCAGTAAGCATGTTATAATAAAACTAGAAGGTACGAGGAGACATCTCAGCTCGACAGTGCGTGAATCTGGTGTGCAGGCATGTACGTATGAAGAGGGGCTTGTGTTCTGCAGCAAGCGTCCAGAAAGTATGATGGGATGTTCCCCAGGACATGACGTCATTGCATACATTTGTGAAGCTGTTGGTATCCACACACTGAATTTTATTACAGATTTTTTTAATGTCTCTCTTTGTTAAAGGAGATTAACAAGAATATCCTGCGTGGAAACAGTATTATAAACAACGGACCCTGAATTCGTCCATTTTCATGACAATAGGCTTACCTTTCAAAAGTAGTATTTTCTCTTATTGATCATCTAAGGCTACCATAAGACAGATGATAAATCCAGACATCTAAATAGGAACAGTTAACAGTGAAAACATGACCACACAATTTAGATATTATGAAATATATAAAACAGGTCTCAGACGCACAGATACATTTAGTTTATGTACCTGGAACTACCCACTGAATAGTACGGCTACATAGCAAGCTTCTACCAAATTACACAAAACTGGGTGCATCTGGTGACACAAGGATGCCTTTTGCAATAATGCCATTTCGTTTATTTCCTAATCTTAAATATGTGGATATGTGGCACACTCATCGTGATCAGCTTGTCCCACTTATCTAGTCAGCTTAAGTCTGTGACCCGTAAAACTGAGATGTTGCTATATTCGGGAAAATCAGGCAGAACTTTTCCCCGCAGACGGAAAATAAAACGATTAGGCGACTATTTGTTCCTATGTCATGTCCCAAACTTAGTCTGCTAAACGGATATTTTGGTTGGAGGCGTAGCAGAAACTTCCTCAGCCTCGCTAGAAAGTTAGAAACTGAGAGGCACATGAACGGAGAATATGAAATTTTGGAGGGAGAAGTGCATGTGCTACTCTCAATTCTTCGTTCTCGACTGTTCCATAGGACACAGAAGTAATGTTCTGGCACGAGAGCACATAAATTTTCCTTTTGGAAAACTCAATCCGTATCCCTCCTCTTCACTCTTATGGCTGTTTAAAACACTGCTGAGGAGTTTTTTAGCTTAAACTCCATGCTTCCCTTATTTGTACCCTGTCCTGAAACATGTAGGCTTGAGCTCACCTACAGCTGTGTATTTTAAATGACCTTTCTCACTTAGTTTTCCTTTTACAGTCCTTCAAGATAGAAAATGCAAACGTTCACCGTGACTGGACTGCACAACATCTTGGGTTTTGCATTATTTCCTGCTTTCTGTCATCGGGAAGGGAGGGAGACAATGAAGTTTTCTCTTGCCCTGTGACCGAAAAGCAATTTAGGGGAAGGTAAGACTGATAATGCACGAAGGCGCAGATAATTTAAAAACTCCAAACAAACTAACAAACCCTTAACAAAACCCATTACAAAAGCAAAACCTCTTTCTCTTTTCTGCTACCTACAGGTAAGATAAAAGGTAATATGGAACGTTAATCTGATCATTTGATCAAGGAATTACTCAAGATTTTTCCAAAAGATAAAGATACCCAGTGAGCAAGGAAAGAAGGAGAGACCATGTTTAAGGTGTGTGTAACTCGGAAGCACTGTAGATGGTTTCAGAGCTTTCCTCACTTGGTGGGAATTGTGTTTTCGCGTCTGTACTTCGTTTTGAACTCCCGTGTTTGGGGTTTTAGGTCTTTCCTGGCCTTGGGCTACTTGTGTTTGTAGCCCCAAACCTGAACAACCATTCATTCTTCTGACCTGATTAGGATTGAATTACCCACTCACCAGTGGTTTTAGCAAGACAATCTTCCTATAGACTTTTTCTGCATTGGAGAGATCAAAATAAAACAAACCCTTCTGAAATCTATGCAAGGCAATTTTTGGGTAGGAAATAAACGTCTCCCTATTCCCCCTGCATCCCTCCCGCAACTTCACCCCCCTCCGTGGATGTATGGTGCCTTTGTTCATCACTAGTTCCTAGTTGCTATGGAGTTTTACGCCTTGGTAAACTATATTTCACCTCCTCCCGGTGAAAGCTATTCTTTTCCTAAATGCACACTTTGCAGACTCCGGTCCTTCCCCCCCGTGTCGGTCGCACTTCCTCAGCCCACGCTGGTCTGCCCCGGGCTAAAGCCGCGTTTTCCCACTCGGATCTCAGCTCACCCTCTAGCACTTGCCCAATTGTTTGACCACCGACAGATGCTCTCCTGCTTCTACTCGGTTTCATTGTCCTTCATTCTGTTTTCTTTTAAGGTTTCTGAGGGACAGTGCCTCTATCTGAGAGCCGCAGCTAACCGTGGCACACGTCTTCTCCAAATCAATGAGAGGTGTCCAGGCTGAAAGCGTGGACAATAGGATTTTACCGAGCATGAAGCATATTACCCCCAAAGCCGTCCTGACAGGCCGTGCTAAAGCATTTGAATGACTTTCTTGAAATGAGACCTTTCTGAAGGCTCCTCCCTTCAGAGAAATACACCATCCAGGGAAGATAGGCATGAAACTGCACAGGGGCACCCCAAGGCTTTGTAAATTGGGGGTGGGGTGTGTGTCCTTTGTCACAAGGCACCACTGCTTCCACCTCAAAGCCAGTGTGCTTTACCTTGGGGGTTGCCCCTCACTCAACACAAGTTCCGGACATGTTAAAGGATGGGGTTTTCACTTTGGAACTTCCAGATTTTTTGACGGCACTTACAGCAGTGTGGTTCACCTCAGTCAGCTCCTACTAATTTCTAGCCTATGCTACAGAGTCATCTCCAGGTGTGTTCTAGTTTTAGAAATAAAGATTGGGAAGGACTTCCAGGTTTCCTGCTAGCATTTTGGGCATGCAGCTACAGGAGTGGGCCCCATATATCACACTGCTGTTACATCAAAGATCCTCAAAATCCTCCCAAATTTAGTTTGTTAATCTTTACTTTTGCAAAGTTTCCTCCAACAGTAGAATGGTTCACTGCATGTAAAAGTCAATGGGCTTTCATGTCCGCCTCCGAAGAATGCCTCTCTTTACATCTGTACCTGCACACCAGGTTCCCCAGCTCCTCTGCCAGCTGTCCTGCTCCTCGGGGCCGACCTCGTGTTCCAGCTTTTCCTGACATTATTAAGCAGAGGCACGGCAGGGCTGGAGCCAGCAGGCAGGCAGGCAAGCAGGCAGGCAAGGCCCTGTCCGCTCCGCACCCACAATCTGTTATCCTTCCTACCGCTGCTCCCCACACCCCTCACTGCAGCTACTCCGTTCACACCAGCTCCGAGCTCTGCAAGATCGTGTCCTGCCACGTTTTCTGTCTTGTCTCCTCTGTCTCTCTTTTGGCCTTGGCTCTTCAGAAGTGGCTTTTCAGCCCAGCTTGGCTGTCTGACTCCTCTCTGCCTCGCCGTACGAAACCACTTGCCCCAGACTTCATTTTCCCCACGGAAAGCAGCATCCATCCCTAACTCAGCACAAAGAGAGGGAGAATTGGTCTTGACCGGTCCCCTTTGGTCCCAGCCCGGCTGTCCCGGGCGCCAGCCCTCGGCGGAGCTGCGTGATTCCCGCGGCGCTGGGGGACGGAAGAGCAGCGGGGCGCGACGGCGCCGCGTTTCGCAGCGTGGGGCCACGCGTGGCCGCAGGTCCTGGGGCTTCACTCTGCGCTTTTACAAGGGATAGGTCCCAACCGGACCAGGCCTATTGGCTCCAGGTCCCCTTCGGTTCGGACGATGTGCACAGAAGTGTTCGGTGCTGCTCATGGGGGCAGCGCCGAACCACTCAGCATCCTCGCTTTTGGGGGTGCTGAGTTTTCTGGAAGAGGAGGACCCAAAACGCCGTGAGGTGGAGGGACAGCTTGCTTCACCCTCCATCACCCCACCCCCCCATGCAAACAGAGAAGATAGCTTGTGTCATCTCCCCGCCCTGTGCAGTGTCTGTGTGCGTGGGACGCGCGCGGCACGGCGGAGCGGCGGCGCCGGTTCCCCGCGGGGCGCGGACCGGCAGCCCAGGCTCCCACCCGCCGGTGCCGGCCCCGCTCGGCGGCCCGTCGGGGGGCCCTCCCTCCCTCAGAGCCGTGCCCCGCCCCCGGTAGCCGCGCAGCAGATGGCCCGCGGTCCGGGAGGGCGCCCGCCCGCCGGTGAACGCATGACTGGAGCCGGGCTTTGGTGCCGCCCAGCCCGGGAGGGTCCCGTGTGGAGTTCAAGAGCGGCCTTTCCCGGCTGACAGCAATGCGCTTGTTTTTCCCAGATAACTCGGCCCGCCCCCGCCTCTCACGCCTGGAACTCTCCTTCCTTCCCTTCTTCCCCATGTCGTCCATGAGAGGCTCGAAGGCTGCGGCCGGGAGACGGGGGGCGCCGCAGCATTCCCCCCACCGCCACCCGCGGCAGCCTTCCGACATCCCACTGGGACCTCTCCTCTCACTCCCTCCCGGCTGCGGCGTCTCCCTTCTCCCCGCAGTAGGGCCGGGCCCTCCCTCAGCAGACCCCGCTCGCTCCAAGGGGGGGTCTGCTCTCGCTGGCTGCCCGGCCGGCCGCTGGCTTGCAGCGGGAGCCGTCGGTTTTCCGCCGGGTGATTGTAAACGGGTTTGACTGGCCGTTGATCTCGGGGTCAGGACTCTCCTCGCTAATCCCTCGCTCTCCAAACACTGCCCCCCCTCCTCCTCCTCCCCACGCTCTCCTTCCCTTTCTCTCACCCCTCTCCCCTCCTGCCATCCCCGTTTTCCTCTTGCATCATTCATCCGGAGCCCCTCTGACGGCATCGGGGGCACCTCGGGCTTCCTGGGGCTGCAGCTCGAAGAGACTCGCACCCCACAAACAACATCCCCCAAGCCCACTGCTCCACGACTCCGAGGGGATTTGCTTGGCAAGGAGGGCCCTTCCTGCAAGATCAGCCCCCTGCAAACCGACACGGACACACGGACACACGGACACATGGAGGCTGTCCGCCCCCACGGGACTGCCCCGTCCCGGCGCTCCCCACGGGCTGCCGAGTGCAGGAGGGAAGGGGAGATCTGGAGATTACTGGAGGGAGCCGACAGAAAGTGTGCGGGAAGCGGGAGGGAGGGGCAGAAAAGGGTTCGGGAGAGTCGCTGAGTGCCCGGGAAAGGCGGGGATATCGTGGGGCGTGGGAGAGCGTCGGAGCCAAGCCCGGGAGAGCATCCTGTCCAGATAACCCATCAAACACACAGACACTTGCCAGTTCGCATCTTTTAGCTCCGTTTTACATTACAACAACGCGTAGATCAGCCGTTTCGTTTGGTTTCCAGCGGGGGAGCGTGTTTGTGCGATGCTGAGGCACTTTTTTCTTTTATAGATTTTTTTCCCCTTTATAGATTTTTCCCCTTCCATGGCAGTTTACACGTAATAATAAAATGCTGTAACCGCGTCAGACGTTCAGGTGACCCGGCCTGATGTCGCCCGCATGTGGCGCAGCTGGGAGGGAGGGTCCTCCCCACCCCCACCCCGCCCAACCAAGGAGCATTTCGCGGAGCTTCTTGTCCCGCCGTGGCCCTACGGGAGCGTTGGGTCTGATTTCTGGAATCGTCCCTCTTTTCATTTTCATGGACAATTTCGTGTGCCCTCCTCCCGCGCTCCGTTGCTCCCGGAGGCTCAGAGCTGTCCCACCGATGCTCCCCCCCGGGGCTTGTTGTGATGTGACTCCGGTTGAGGGCGCGGGGGAGTGGAACTGGAGGGAGCGGCTTTTCCCCCGGGCCCAACGCCACTCCTACGAGCTCAGTGAGCCAGGCACAGTGGAGTGGAAGGAGGAGGGGGGGGGGGGGGGGAATGTTTTTTAAAAAGGAAGAACCGTTGGGAAAAGAGCTGTGGAGTTCAGACCAAGTTTGTATTTTGGCTCGAAGTTTGGAGCGGATCAAACCTGTTATCTCTCTGTGCCTCCTGTCCTTCTGGCTCCTCTGCCGCCGTCCCCCTCCCGGGGCACAGGGACTCCCCGGCAGAGCGGTGACCGCGGGGGTGGGCTCTGGCCCACGGGGGACCTTGACCCTAAGCTCCCCACGCTCACGCAGCCTAACTGCGCAGAGAAGGCACCCCGGCCCCGCTCCCGCATGCCTTACTCCCTGGATTTTCCTTCCTTCTACTGAAAACGAGATGACTTTTTGCTTTAATTCTTCCACATACGTGATTTTAATAGCTCTGTCAATCATGCTATAGGAGGAACATTTAATACAATTTTAGATGTAATGTACTTAAACCATAAATGGCTTAAACCTATTCTTAGTTTTGCATATTCAATTATTCTCTTATATATAACTCTCACAGCAAAAAGCCCAAAGACATAATTATGTTACTGTACCTAACCCCCACTCATCTGCCTAGGAAAGTTGTTTTGTTTAAATACCCAAACGTGAAGTTTAACTTAAATTAAACCGAACTGCCAAACCAGCCAAGAGACCACGAACAGTAAAAAAATTCTACCCCGATGGTATCTCAGGGGGATGGGAAGGGTGGATAGCTTTCTAGTATTTCGTGGAGATTTTTGGGTTTGGGTTTTTTTGGTAGGGTTGGTTTTGGTTGGGGGTTTTTTTTGGTTGTTTTTTTTTTTTTTTTTTTTTGGGGGGGGGTGTTCTTTTGTTGTTGTTGTTGTTGTTACTGTTTATGTTTGGTTTGGGTTTTTTTTTATATTTGGGGTTTTGGGGGTTTTTTTTGGTGTGGGGGGGGCGGACATTAGCAGAGCGCACTGTATTACATTGAAAGGCGGGATGAGGATGTTCGAAGCTTATTTGAATATAGCCGACATTGGGTCTCTTTAATCCCCTTGTGCTGAAAGCGCAGGTATTCCTATTATTCTAGGCATAACGCCATTGAGCCGCTAAATTGTCATGGTAGGAGGGAAAACTCATTAAAAGGAGCTCATTTAGACAGCTGAAATTTTTTCCTTTTTTTTTTTTTTTTTTTTTTTTTTTTTTTTTTTTTTTTTTATATACCACTTTCCCCTAGTATTTCTGCTGTTTGGACGCAATGAACAAATGTTAATTTGCTTTTCTCCCTTGACCGCTCCAATCCTCCTGTTCCATCAGTCGTGTTCAGCGATATAGGGTCGTCTCGCTGGGATTTTTCTATTCCGCATTGTCACTAAATGTGATTTTCAGTAGCTATGACCCTTAAAAAAAGGCACGTAACAAGGGTGCATCAGACGTGTCTGCCTGTGCACATGTACACATACACACACACACACACACAGTTCTCTTCGGTCACGACGCTATCTGTGGTGTGTACAGATATTTAAGAGTATGTATGCACATGAAGGACAACACGTTTCAAGAAACAGCTCAACAGGTATCCAGCCTAATCTGCACACCTAAAGGTATGGCTATTAATTTTTAAAATTTCATCTAGGACTGTGTTTGGCTGGAGGTGACCAACACCGCAGAAGGTTCCCCACAGGTTCCTGATTTCTGTAGGCTCTCTTTGGTCGCTGAGCATTTCCAAAAGTCGCCTGCTGACTATCTGAACCCCCACACTCCTCCATTTTAATAAAGGCTCGAATAGATAAAAAAATAAAAAGTTTGGGCTGAAATCAATAGACAGCTTCCATGAAAATTTTGTGTTCAGTGTGAGTGATTTATACAAAATTTAGCGACAGGAGTCCGAAGAGTTGTGTATTGTCAACTGACGCGTCAGCATTATAGAAGTGCAACCTCTAAGACGGAAGAAACCCGCTCCTGATTAGCTAACTAAAACTTCCCCACTCCTGGGTGGATGCAGTACTTATTCACCAGACTTAAAAGACGAACAGTCCTACAGCCTGCTGGGATCGACATTCAAGTCCTGGAAGTTAATTCTTTTTCTTTTTGTTTAAGCAGTTCTGTCTACTTTAAAAATTCATTTGCTACAGTAGTTTACAGCAAACTTTTAATTCTAACATATAAAAAAGTATCTCTCAACACCTAGAAAAAAAAATTCAAAATAGACCTCAAAGCATTAAACGACATTCTGCAATGAAAAGACACGCATCGTTTTGCTCGGCAGCTTTCGCACCAGTCGCTAAAAATGGGGGGCGGGGGGATGGGGAAGGGGGAGAAAGGTGTGACCCCGCCGCTTCCCGCTCGGCCCCCGGAAGGCTCCGGAGGGATGGGACTGCTTTTCGGGCTTGAGGTTTAGAGGTCGCTTTTCCTTTCTGGACGCGCAAAAAGAGGCGCTTTCTCTTTCCATGCCGTAAATTAGAGGGGAAGTGCGGCGCTGGACGGTGTCCTCCCGTTTCCCGGGGAGGTGGGGTGGGCGCCCCCCGGGCCGCCGGCAGCTCCCGGCCAGAGGCGAGCAGGGGCGGGCAGCGCCCGATCACACCCCAGGGGAAAACTTAAGGCCTCGGCAAAGTCCAGACCACCAGCCCAGCCATAAAATCCACAAAAATGAACGTTCACGGCTAGAGAAGTAGCGCGGTAAACTGCCTTCCCTTGCAGTAACGAACGAGTATTAAAATAAATCTACCTTCATCCCTCCTGATTTACCCAGATTAGGGAACATCGATATTTACAGCAGACTGCACTTCATTCTCTTTGCCGCTGCTGCTTAGAACTTCCTTCCCAAAATCTAGGTTTCCCTGCTGTGTCTCCAGGCTTCCCATGGTAAACACCACTATGTTCTCCAGCCAGTTTTCTTTTTATACAGGTGACTTTCTCTGCTCTGAAATTTATTTAACCAAAACAGAGGGGAAAAAAAGAAAAAAAAGAAAAAAAAAAGAAAAAAGAAAAAAAGAAAAAAAGACCGCATTCTTAGGATTTCCATTTAGCAGAAAGGCTTTTTAGTAAACTATATACACAATCGAATTTCCTGCGAACCGCCTAAATAAAAATTATTTCACAAAATGCATTTACAAGAAATGATACAAAAAGAAAACAAAATCAAAAAAATCAAAGAGAAAACAAACAAATAAAAATATCCAGGTACAATAAAGTTTAACGAACCCCGGGGGAAAAAAAGTGGAGCTTCCAACCAAAACAAAAAAAAGTTTTATAAATAAACAAACAAGTAACGGACCCCCCCCCCCCAATCTTAACCCAACAAACCCACGAGAATATCTACAAAAAACTTTTAAGTGTTCTTTTGGATTTGTCTTAGTACATGAGCAATAAATGAGACCTCTTTCCTCATCAACTCCGAGTTAATTAGTCAATAAAAAGCCTTCGCAAGAAGCGATCCGTGACTGAAATCGTAGCGGTTCCGCGCGGTACAAAAGTTGGCATCACCTACAACTTTGTATGTTTATTATTGTGGTTTTTTTTTTTTTCGCCGCCATTTCCCCCCTTTCTCTCTTTCTTTCTCTTTCTACTCTTTTGCAAATAAACGCTCTATGTCCCTTGGGTGAATGATAAATACTGTACAAAAAGTCTCGATAAAACACAGAAGTTCAGTCTAAAACTAGTTTCATAAACTAGTCCTAAAAAAAAAAAAAAGAGTTAAGTAAAACAACCGTTACCTTTTTTCTCTCGCGTTATTATTATTATTATTTATTATTATTATTACAAGAACATCAAAACATTTCTGTACAAAAAGGAAGGAAGAAGAAAAAAAAAAAAAAAAGAGGAGAGAGGCGGGGGAGGGCTGGAGGGAAGGGGCGCGAGAGGCAAAAATAAGAGGGGGGGACCCTGGGAGCGGGGCAGGAGCGGCGCGGGCCGGGGCGCGGGCAGGCGGCCGGGGCTGAGCGTGCGGTGGCAGCGGCGGGGCGCGCAGTCTTGCGGGCCGGCCCGGGGCCGGGGGCCGAGCCGGTGCCCGCGTCCGCGCCTGCCTCCGGCGCTCCGGTGCTGGCGGGGGCTCAGATATGCGTCAAGGGAACGGTGCCGTTCACCCCCGTGCTGGCGCTCTGGTAGTGCTGGGGCAGGGAGTGGAGCCGGCTCTGGGCGGCAGCGGCCGCCGGATCCCCGCCTTCCCCGGCCGGTAAGTACATGCTGATCATCTCCCGCAGGTCCCCGGGGCACGGGGCCCGCGAGTGCGAGGTGACGGGCGGGCTCACGCTGGGCTCCGACTTCACCAGCGAGCCCAGGGCGCCCAGGGCACCCGAGGAGGCGGCCGCCGCCGCCGCCGCCGCCGCCGCTGCCGCCGCCGAGTTCTGGTGGGGCTGGGAGCCGTAGGGCAGGGCGCCGTAGCCCGAGGGCGAGGCGCTCATGTAGCCCTGCGAGTTGGAGATGGGGCTGTACTGCAGGGCACCCATGTCGTAGCGGTGCATGGGCTGCGGGTTGTGCGGATGGTGCGGGTGATGTGGGTGCGGGTGGTGCGGGTGCCCCCCGCTGCCCGGGTGCTGGCTGTAGGCGAGCTGCGCCTCCTGCATCATCGCCGCCGCCGCCGCCGCTGCCGCCACCGAGCCCGGGTAGGCGCCGTTGGCCCAGCCGTTCATGTGCGCGTAGCCGCCGCTGGCCGTGCCGCCGGGGCTCTCCAGCCGCTGCCCGACGCCGCCAGGGCTGACGCCGACGCCCATGCCCACGCCGACGCCGGCCGGGCCTCCCCCGGCCGACCCGGCGCTCAGCAGCCCCCCGGCCAGCGAGTACTTGTCCTTCTTGAGTAGGGTCTTGGTCTTCCGCCGTGGCCGGTATTTATAATCCGGATGCTCCTTCATGTGCAGCGCCCGCAGCCGCTTCGCCTCGTCGATGAACGGTCTCTTCTCGGCCTCCGACATGACTTTCCACTCGGCCCCCAGGCGCTTGCTGATCTCCGAGTTGTGCATTTTGGGGTTCTCCTGGGCCATCTTCCTCCGCTGGCCCCTCGACCACACCATGAAGGCGTTCATAGGTCTCTTGACCCGGTCCTGGTTCGTTTTGTTTCCCCCGCCGCCGCCGCCGCCGCCGCCTCCGCCGCCTCCCGCTCCGGTCTGCCCCGAGAGGTTCGTGGGGGCCTGGGCTCCGCCAGGGGAGTGCAAGTCCGTCTCCATCATCATGCTGTACATTCAAATAGCTTTTTTATTTTCCACCGGTGCCAGACGTGAAAAATGAATCAAACATAGAGGAGCCCGGGAGGACGGGGAGCGAGCGAGGCAAAACCCGTTTGTATCTAGGTAGCGACCGCCGTGGATTAAAAAAAAAAAAAAAAAAAAAAAAAAAAAAAAAAAAAAAAAAAAGGAGGAGAAGAAAACCGCGAGGAGAGCGATCGCCGACCCTGCCGGCGAAAAACTTTCTCCCTTTCGCAAATCACTTTCGGGGCTCGGTGGCGACGGGGGTTCGAGCTGCTCAAACAGGTGCACGGCAAACTTGCTGCTTCACTTGGCGCGGCGGGAGGAGTGTGCGGAGCCGTCGGCGGTGTCCTCCGCTCGCCGGCGCTCCCCGGCAGACGCGCGCACACCCCTCCGCTCCAGCTCTTATCCTTAACGGAGCAATTTTTTTTTGTTCTTTGCTGCTAACTTGGAGAGAGAGAGGGAGGGAGGGGAGGGAGCGTGTGTGACTTGCATCCGCTGATCGCAGGTGAATGGAGCAGAAGAGAGGAGAACCTACCGCCACGCGAAAAGGAGGCGAAAAAAAAAAAAAAAAAGTATTTCAACGTTAACTGGAAAAAAAAAAAAAAAAAAAAAAAAAGGCAGGAGGAGGATCGGGGGAGGGAGGGGGTGGGGGAAGGAGCCCAACCAAAACACGCGCCGAGCCCGGCGGCCGGGGCGCGGCGGCACAGTAATTTGCTGGCGGTGGTCTCCCTCCCGCGGCCCGGGCGGGACGGGCCGGGCAGGGGCCGGGACGGGGCCGGCGCAGGAGGAGGAGCCGCCGGGGGCGCGGGCGAGCGGCGCCGCAGCCATACGGCGCGCGCCGAGCCCGCCTTAAATCGCCTGGCGGCGGCCAATGGCAGCGCGCCGGCCGGCGCTCATTTGCATATGGCGCGCGCCGAGCGGTGACGTGCGGCGGGGCGCGCCGCGCGCGGGGCGGGCGGAGGGGCCGCGTCTCCCCCGACGGCGGCCCCGGGGCGGGGACAGCCCCTCAGCCCCTCAGCCCCTCAGCCCCTCAGCCCCTCAGCCCCTCAGCCCCTCAGCCCCTCCGGACAGCGCCGCACGGAGCCGCCGCCCGCCCCGTCCCCGCCGGCCGCGCCCCTCGCTGAGACGACCGTCGAGCAGCATTTAGGGGTGCTGAGGCGCCCCGGGCTGTCCGCCCCGCTACCGCAGCCCTGTGAGCGGCCCGTAAACACGCCTTTTCCGCGGGACTTCGTTCTGGAGGTTTCTCCGGAGCCCGCTCAGACCTCTCTCCCAGGCGTTAAAACTGCTCCCAGGCCCAGGCATGCGGAAGAGGCTGGACGCAGTCGTTTTTCACTTAGTCCTAGGGGAGTTAAAAGCACCTGCGACTAAAGAAGGTACACGGAAACATGTTATCTTTGTATATAGTAAGTACAGGTGTATGATTTTTTTTACCCCCTTGAAAATATTAAAAGACCACCTTTGTGCCCTGGCTGTCCTGTGGGATTATAGTTATTTTACAGGGGGGAGAAAACGGTCTACATGGAAATTCATGCTGCAGTCTTTAATTGCAGCCGTAGGAATGGCAAGTCCGTCGCACAAATGCCCACGCATGTATAAACAGCCACCCCCGTCATCCTTTGCCAGGTGGAGAAAGGCACGCACAGCGTGCCTGCTCTTTTCACAGTCCATGTTAATTTTCCTGACCCTAGTGGCCATCCAAATCTGGAATCAAGCTGCAACTCCCTCAATTACTGTTATTGCCACCAGAAGTTTTCTGCAGGAGGAATATGCACCGTACACAAAGCTCCAGTCTTAGGCACTGGGCTAGGATTAGACTTTTTTTTTTTCCTCATTTCCAATGACTCGTCATGATAATCTGGGTTTGCTTGGAAGAGGAAAGGGCCTCTCAATTTCTGATGGCCGAAGGCTCAGCCTGCTTCCAGCCTTTGAGCTCAGTCTGAGTGATGCTGTTAACTTGGGTGCCGATGCTTTTGGGAGGGCACTTCTCTCCCAGTCAGTCCTAAGGGTGCAAAGCGTGCTGGGGAGACTGCAGGGGCCCACGCTTCTCCAGCTGATAGTTTCTCAAGTTGCCATATCTGCCGTGGCAAAACAAGGGAGGCCCTTGTTATTGCTAAATTATATATTAAAAAAATACCTAGTTGGGATAGGAGGGGAGGGAGAGGGGGGGAGAAGGTTTCTGCAGAAAGGTGCATTTCCACTTGAATGGCCAAATGAAGATATGAGGATCTAAAATTGCAACAGAAGATGGCATGACTTGCTAATTATCCACCCAAGGCCCTACTGGTACTTTTCCCTGAAATTTGATAGAGAGGCACCTAAAGGCCTCCAGACAAATAAATGGGTCGAATTACTGTAGGGCAATATTTTCCAGATGAGTCCTATGCATCCTGCCAGCCAGTGGACCTCGTGGGAACACACCCTTATCCCTGGGAACTGGGGATACACACCAGCTTCCCTCCCCCTCACGTTCAGAGAAACTGTCCGAGGCTGAACTTTCCCTTCTCTGGCTTCCTTGGTGCAGAGGCAGCTGCTAATCCACGCTCTCCCGGGCCCTACCCCCTCCTGGACTTTTTCCCGCTGTGGGGTTTACCCTCTTTTCCCTGACTCCCGGCAAATAAACATAGAATGCTCCTTTCCGCCCCTAGAAACAGCCAAATTACCATGAACACGAGGCGGGGAGAAAGGCGGACAGAGAGCAGGTAGCGAGGATATGCTGCTGCCTGAGTCTCGCTGGCCTCTGGCCCAGGTGCACCCCGCTCACCTCGGGCTAGGGGCTGTCTACGACTGAACGGGCGGGAGGAAGGTGTAAAAGCCACTTCGAGGGGGCAGCCAGGGGCTTTTCTCCCGTGGTGAAGGTAGTGCAGATCCCGACTCACGGGACAAGGAGCGAGGTCAAGCACTTTCCAGAGTGTCGTTTGACGTGGCTGCGGGGCTGGCGTAGTGCAAGCTGGGGCTGCGTCCGGAGATGAGAGGTCCTTGGACCTTCCCCTGCAGAAAAGTGGGGTTGCAATGAACCAGGAATCGGGTGGCGGAGGGAATAGGTGGGGGGCGGCCGGGGGTGTGGTGTGTGCTGGGTAAACGCTGCAGGGAAGGCAGAGAGGAGGCGGAGAGGAGGTCCCGCACTGGGAGCAGGACCAGGGCAGGCGAAAGGCCCGGGCGCGGCCCCTGCCGCCCGCCGGGCCCGCGGAGGGGACGGTGCCAGCGAGGGCTTCTCGCAGGCCGGTCGCAGTGACCTCCCCCGGCCACGGCTCCCCTCCGCTTCCGCGGTGCGAGGCGGGACGCGCCTCGGCGGGCGGTGCCTCTCCCCTGCCCGGCTGCGCCCGGAGGGGCCGCCCCCTCGGGGCGGGGGTCGCCCGCCGCGGCCCGGCCGGCGCTGTGCCTGCCCTCTGTCCCTCTGTGCCCCCGCAGACGAGGAGGCGGCAGCGGGGCCGAGCCGGGCGCCCCGGAGCAGGCGGCGATCGCCGTCTGCTGGCTGCCGCCGTGCCTCCCTCGCCCCGGGTCGGGGTCGGCGAGCGCCAGCCCGCGCCGGGGCGATGCCGTGGGGAGATGCTCGGGAGAGATGCTGCCGGATCCCTCGCCAGCCCTGTCTGAAACGCGAGGCGGGGAGGGAGTGGGATCGGTTACAGCTCCTCTGGCACTTCATTCCAAAACCCTCTAGCCAAAAGGAAATGCAAAGCACTCCCTCGCTACCGGGGTGCCATTACTTGGACCAAAGCGAACAAACCGAGAGGGAGCAAAAAGAGCAGGCAAAGGAGGGAGGGGAAGCATTTTCCTGCCTCGGTGACTTGGCGACTCAGAGATCACAGCTTTCAACATGACCTGCTTGCTACTCAATCGAGATGGAATGGTTGGGAAAAGGGTGCCTGAATAAAGCCCCGCATTCTTTTCCAGCGTTAACAACTGTTCTGTGCCATCCTACAGCATCAGTCCCAAATCAGCTACGAGCTCTCTCTGTGTTTTGTTGTCTTTTCTCAGCTTGCTGGGTAAAAGCGTATGGAGAATCTCTGGAGCTTTCGAGTAGGGGCTCACCCTGTGAACGGTACTCACACATATAATTCAAATTTCACAGCTGACCTGCTCTGAAAACCTCAATCAGCTTCTAATTGAAGGGAAAACAAAATATTGCTTCCCTACAGCAGAGCTAACGATTTAATCATTATATCAGACATTATAGCTTTTAATTAGGCTAATGCTGATACTGTATGGAAAGAGATAATTCAACACAGTTCTTGATGAATTCTGTAATTGGGTTAACGGAGGAGCAGTTGGGGGAAGAGACGTCAATATTCAAGCTGCGTCTATAGCCACCAGGTTTATGAATGAAAGGGAAGGGGGAAAAAGAAAAGGGGAGGGGGGGGGGAGGAAAGGGCTAAAATTCCCTGACGAGAAATGTCTCCCCCCTTCGCCCAGGAGAGCCGTGCCAACCAACTGGAAGCGTGAGGAGAGTAAGCGCTCCGCTCCCGGCCGCCGCTCCCAGACAGCCCGGACTGCTGCGACAGCAGCGGCACCCGAGCGGCGGCCCCGCTGCGGGACCTCGCTGCGACTCCCCGGGGCGGCCCAAGCGGGGGTCCGTGGCTCACGGGCCGCTTTCCCTCTATCTCCACCCCAACCAACGGGTCGCCCACCGCCACGCTGGGAGCACGCGGGAAAGGGGCAACCAGGGCCACCAGCACTGAGACCGTCCGGCGGGGGTGCCCCTGGGCAAAGTCGGGAGCGCGGCGGGGGAACGCCGAGGGTGGTACGGGACGGGGTCGAAAGATTTCTGAAGTCCTAATGAGAGCAGCTGCCCAACCGGGCGGGCTTGGCTCGGCTGCCGGGAGCCCCGCAGCCGGGGCGCGGGTGCTGGGCAGGGGGCGCGACACTGAGCACGGGGTTGTGCTCAGGGCCAGCCTGCTCCGGGCAAAATCAAAGCGGCCGGAGGGCAGGCAGCTGCTCCATGTAGGTACTTCCATTTATTTATGTATGTGTTGTGTCAGATAAAAGGGCGGCTGGAGACATTTTTCTAAAGGAATTCTTCATCATCGCTCTTTCCAGTGTCGATAAATTTCCCCCTTCCGAAGAGTTTGTATATCCCAGCCTTTCTATTTTCTCTCCATCCTTTCTAGCTTTTACTGGCTTTGAAAATAAGCTATATATTTCCGTTGCGCCCAAAAGAAGTAGTATCGATCTTCCCGCACGTCTGATCTCCGCAGCAGCCGGCGGCCACCCCAGGGCGACAGCGGGTCCTGGCGGGCAGGTGTGCCGGGGGTGGCCGGCATTGCCGAGGGACAGGCGAGGTGGGACGGCGAGACGGCCAGACTGCGCCTAAGCAGAGATTTTCCTCCCCCCCTTTTCTTCCCCGCAGGACATTCTGTTCCCTCGCCTTGGAACGTTCCCGATCCTTTCCCCGGTGGGACTTTCGAGTCGGTAGAAAAAACAGAATCATGTCTTTAAGAAGTTTTGCCAGCAGGAGCATTTTCTAAAATGTTTGTTTATGCTACGCATCAGCTCGACTTCCAGCACAATATTGTTCCGAAAGAGGAATATACTGTATTGTGATCCATCCTTGTCTAGTTTTGTTAGTAATTACAGTAAAATTGAACAAGTCATTGATAACATTCCAATGACACAACTCCCTGTGATTAACAGGCTGAATACACCTCCTTACATTACACAAAAGTTGTACTTTTCAAGTCTGTTCAGATTTTAAAATTTCTTTTGAAATTATTATTACTAAGGCACACGCCGGGAATATGTGCAGATCAGATGGCACAGCATCTTCCGAGAGATGAGGGTTTGCACTGTCCTGTTTTTCAAGGTTTGGGGTTACTACCTAAAAGGATAGCCAGACCATTTTTACAGCCGAGTTATCGAGTGGTCCTTTAGACAAAAAAACGCTCACACCAAGAAAAAAAAAAAATCCCCGCCAACAGAAAACCTATCCAGGAAGTTACTTTCCACCAAAAGAAAAATATTTTAAAAGAGTTTAGTTCTATAACTGTAAACTTGTAAAGGAAAAGGAAGAGCTGCGGGGGTGGCGAGTCTGTCGGACTAGAACGACATGCAGAGTTATTACGTAGTTAATCTTTAAAATTACCCCGCTGAAATGTCAGTCACGGAAAAATAAGTTCTCAAGCCCAAATGCGGCATCCCATTTACAGCAAGGCAACCTGGATAGTTATGTCTGTGGCGCGTCGCTCAGAACACCATAAAGGTAATATTTCTGGTTTGCATCCTCGTCAGTTATCCCTAAATTGCAAAGGCATCATTCAGGGCAAGTCAGAATGAATTTGTGTAAAAAAATAAACGAGGAAAGAAAAAACTCTAAATAATACAGAAGCTTCTTTCTTGCAGGCCATCCTGTTATTGCAAATTAGATTAGCTACACAGGCTTCAATATAAACATGACATGAGGTTCACCGGAGAGCGAAAGCATCATCCACTCCAATCTCTCCTTTCATCGAAACATCCCACCCAAATTGCATCTTCTCGTTTACTACACCTTTCAATGAGATTAAAACATCACTTTGACACGGTTTCAAACCTTTTCGGTCGCGCATTCAGTGCTTACTTAGGAAAACAGCAAACAAGGGCAAAACTAGAAATATCTAAATAATCTCAGACCGCTGGTCTGGAAATTAAAGGTACTCAGAGGAAATACATGATCCTCTTGCTCCATCCAGTGCAGCATTCTGGCCATGAATAGGCGGATAGCGAACCCCAGTGAAAGGAAGAGAAAAAAACCGGTTTCTTTCCCACCAAAGGGAGATCCCGACACACTCGGTCGGTGTCGGGATCCCGTCTTTATTTGCCTTTTGGAAAAGAGGTGTTTGTCATCTGTTTTTCAGCAGATGACTGACTGTTACTGGCTGTTCATCACACTGTCTGTCATCACGGACTGTTACTTCACCCTGTCCTTAGTGAATCCTTACTAGGATTCCCTAGTAGTCGTCGTAAAGCAGGATAGCAAACAAACCGCTACTGACACCTTTAGCAAACAGACTGGCAAACCTGAAAAAGGTGCTGGAGCGGAGGGGGTGGGGGGAGGGAGGCAGGCTGCTAATTGACTGTCCTTTTTTAGGAAGAACAGCGCTGGCAAATAGCTGGGGCTACAGTTTAGCTGCACTCACAGCCTGACGCGACCCGCAGCCGGTGCAGGGCGGTAGCCCCCACCCCCGGCCGGCCCCCTCCTCCCCGGGTGGGAAGTGCAGCCCTCACGGGAGATGCCTTTCTCGAGGTGGATGCGTCAACTTTTGCCACAGGGGCTGCGCAACGGGCAGCCACGGCGGGGAGGGGATGGCGTCAGTCCCCCGGGCCCGCAGAGCCCTTTCTGCCCTTCCATGGAGCCGGGACCAGGAGCGGCGGGCGAAGATGGGGCGCGCTGAGGCGCTGGGGCAGCCTGGCTTGGTGGTAAAGAAACGATAGTTGGGCTTCTCACTGCCTGCTCGATACTATCGGTTTGGGGACAATTTGCCACCACTCTCTCTATCCCCATCCATCCATCCATCCATCCATCCATCCATCCATCCAGCCAGCCAACCACCCCCCGCCCCCCCCCCCCCCCCCCCCCCCCCCCCCCCCCGCACTTTAACAGAGAGGCTTTCAAAACATAACCTTTTATGGCAGCCTGCGGAATCAATGCGATAAAACGGGGTTTTAATGGGTTAATTGACTGGAGCTGCTATCATGTTTAAACACCTGTTTCAGAAAAGAGATTCAGCCAAAACGCGTCTCCTCCCTGATCGATAGATGTACAACCTTGCTGCATTGCCTGTTGATCGACCTCAAATACCACCGTCAATTATGAGAGGGAAAATCCATTTCACCTTTTTTAATATCCCAATACTTTATAGCAATAGTGAGGAACTCTACAGTCACTTTGGAGCTAGCGAGGGAGGGTAAGATCCTGGGTGGGACCACGCCAGATAGCCGTAACCTCCGGGTTGGGACTTGGCTTCGAGAGGCTGGGCACAACCTTCCTGTCGAGAGGTCCCGGCAGCTGTCATTTTCACAGAGGATCGGATCCGGGGATCCTCGTTCCTTGGGAAGATCCAGCCGGGCTCAGCCCGGCCGCACTAGCAGCGCTGGGAGCCCATGTGAATGCTCTCTCCCAGGGGGAGAGATTAAGCAGGCATTAGTTGTAATAGCTGAGGGCTGCTCTGCCTATTGATTTCCTTTTTTTTTTTTTTGGCAGTATTAATACAGCCAAGCCCGCCGGTCAGTCACAGCGAAATTGATTCTTTGCCCAAGACACCTTTCACTAAATGGCACCCGCGCACCGACATGTTAATTTTGGAACGTGTAAGCGGAGCGGGCGCTGCGCGCTCGGGAGGCAGCGCCGCCGCCCCCGGCGCCCTCCCCGCCCCAGCCCTCCCGCAGCCCCCTGCCCCTGCCCGGCCGCCGCTTCCCTCCCCCGCCTCAGAACCCAGCGAGGCGTCTTCCCCAAAAGGCGGAGGGGGGCAGCCCAAAACGCTGTCACACCACACCCGCACCCCCCCAAATCCGTGTCACAGCCGATAACCCAGTGACTGCAAACGGCTCTTCCCTCCTTGAAGCAAAAGTAACTTGGAAGCCCTCCCCTCGCCGGCTTCCCCTCCTCCATTCCCAAGACAGGGCGAAGACCCCCTCAAAAGTTAGAGGCACACTTACAGTTGTTCTTCCAGCTCCAGCCTCCTCCCAACATATCATCTGAAGGGGCAGCCTTATTATTATTACTTTTTTTGTTTGTTTGTTTTTTTCCCTCTGCTTTAGCCTAGCTCACAGCTTCCTCCGACCGTGCCCGCAGGTGCAGGGCAGCGCGACACGGAGCCGGCGGTCTCTTCCTCGCCCCTCGCCCAGCCGCAGCTCCCAGGCGGCTGTGCCCGAGCCACGAGTGCCCGGCGACACACGCACACTCACCATTCGCGCTCTCTCGCTCACTCGCTCTCTCTCTCTCCCCCTCACACACACACGCGCACGCACACACATACACACCGCACAGGAGAGGGGGAGAGAGGGAGAGCGGGAGACAGAGAAGAAAATGAAATTTATTATTGATAGAAAAGACTTTAAAGACAATTTCAAGTTATTGTTTCGGTCTGGAGAGAAAAGAAAAAAAAAAAAAGAAAAGGAAAGGGAAAAAAAGGAGAGGGGCTTTTCTCCCCACCCCAACATAATGAAACGCCTTTTGTGTGGCACCGAACAATACCAAACAAGTATTCTAATAAATAGCCACTTTTTTGTTCCGTCGCGGCAGTGAATAGAATTGAGCAGTTGGTTTGAGAGCAGCTGGAGCGCCGCGCCGAGCGGGGAGGTGGAGCCCGGAGCCTTCGTCCTCTTTCTCTTCCCCTTTCCTTTTCTCACACGCATTTTCTCCTCTAACCTTGCATTTCTGCTTCTCCGCTCCTGCTGGGCCACTGTCCCCTGCCCTTTCTCTGGGAGAGATGCCTCCCGGAAGGGGACAGCCACCCCTAGGTGCTCCTTCTCGCACCTGTGTGGCGCCGCGGGCTCCCCGCGCCTCCTCCCGACCCTCACCGTGTCTGCCTCGGCCGCCCCGGGACCCTGCTCCTGCCCTCCCCGCCGTACCCTGAAGGTTCCCGGCCGCCCAGGGACCTCGCTCCCGCGCCCCCACGCCGTACTCTGCCTCCGGCAGCTCGGGCCGGTGGAAGCTCCGAGCCCGGCCAGACCCTCCTTTGTTGACAATAAACTTGAATTTCACAGGGAGGCTCAGAGTCCCTCTCCGCCCTCTCGCTCCCCCTCTCCCGGCCTTCCCTCGGGATGGAGCCGGGCTTTGTCAACCTCCCCCTCTCCGCTCAGGATCGCTGCGGAGGGTCCGCTCTTCCTCCGCCCTGTACCGCTCATTGCCATCACCTCCCCTTTCCTGGACAGCGCTGTTAGTTTTCTCCCTGCATTTTTTTTTCTTCCGTCCCTAAAACACTCTTTTCCAGTCCCTTTCTGACAGCATGACTACCGCTCTAGGAAATAAAGGCGATAGAGATTATTAAAATGGACACAAGTCAGCTAAAGATTTTCAGGTAAAGCTGAGAGTGCCCTGTTTTCCGTTCTGCTCCGGCTGTGCGGGTGTGTGCCTGGCCGTCTGTGCCGAGGATGTTCGGCGAGGAGGGAGGAGGCAGAGGGATGGCTTTGGCCGCCGGTGGAGCCGGCTGTAGCATCCAGGCGGGTCGTGGCTGCCGGGGCTGAACCCTGCGGGGGGACCAGCGGTGCCGGGGCCAGAGCGCTGGGAACGGACACCGCGGGCAGCCGCCTTCCTACGGCCAGACCGTCTCCCTCCTTTATTAGGGGGAGGTTCTAGTCCTCATTCAAAAAATAAACTAATACATACACCTCCTCACCCCCAACATTAACCTCCGATTCGGTAGCCAGCCAGAGCCTTGCTTGTCTCGCAAAAGCTGCGGGAAGTACCCGAGTTTCCAATAAACCCCAGCAATTGCTGCAAAGGCTCCTTAGCATGCAGGGATTACTTCGTCAGCTATTTTGAGGCGCTCAGCCACATACAATCATTAGAGATGTTGGAATAAAAAGCAGATTGCTTTTAAGTTTAAACCACCGTTGCCCTTTACAGACTTATACTGACGCTCGGAGAGGGAACAGGACAACGGACGGGCGTGTATTAGCCACCTGAATTCAATGTTACATCCTCATCCGTGGGGCTGGAAGTAGGAGACATCTCGGCCAAGGCTCAGGGCTCACCCTCCGCTAGAGCCGTCCCTTGCACGTCCTTCCAGAGCTGCC
The DNA here is from genome assembly GCF_009819655.1 of Sylvia atricapilla. Lineage (NCBI taxonomy): Eukaryota > Metazoa > Chordata > Aves > Passeriformes > Sylviidae > Sylvia > Sylvia atricapilla. The sequence goes on from NC_089141.1 coordinate 90,233,699, forward strand.
CAGAGGGACCCCTGGAGGTGGGGGCAAAAAAGGAGGGAGGACCGCTACGGGAGTGTCGGGATGCCCTCGGTGTCCCCTCCCCAGAGTCCGTCCCTTTTCCCGGGGGGGTCTCGCTGTGAGCCGTGCCCGGCTGCGTACCTCTGCCTACACGGAAAATTCCCCTCCCTTCTTTTTCCACCTCCCTCCCTCCCCTCTCTTTTAAGTGGATTTTTGCTCTCACTTCAATAACACGCCGGCTCTAATTAGCTGCAATATTAAGAAACGCTGCTAAATGACAGTTTTATCGGGTTTGTGCAGATAGGAGGAACGCGGGGACCCAGCGAAATATCCACCCAATGCGTTTGGCGCTGGATCCCCGCCAGCAGCCACCGCTAGCTCTTTTTATATGGAAAATGGCAACATTTTGGAAAGCAGCTTTAAAACTTTGACTTATATTTTACATGCTAAATAACGAGGAGAATGGCGACAGCGTTACAGAAAGCTTCAACCCTGCAAATATTTGAATGGGGCTTTTTTGTAAAGTAGAGCAGCTGTCAGTCAGCTGGCTTTGACAGCCTGCCACAATTTTGTCATTTAATAGTGGGTGTTAGGCTAAGTGCAAAACACTCTGGCAAACAGATGTCAAACCTACATCTCATATAAATGGGGGTTGTAAAATTGAGTTTTAACCCACATATAGGGTTTTAAAAAGCGGTGCCAGTGTGTAAACTGTATACAAAATAAAGATACTGACAATCTCCCGTGTGGGCTTATTATTTAAAATAGGCTTATTTAGAAATCTGACCTCCAAATTATGCTAAATCTTCCTACATTTCAAACAGTGGAATATGAGAACAGTGCTAGGGAAAGTCGAAATTAAGGACAAATATGATGGCTTGTTGAAAGGGTCTGATTGCCGTGTGTACGGAGAAACCAAGGTTCTTAATTCATTGAACTTGCCGTCACTCCTCCAAATCCAAATCTGGAAGGAAGGAAGGAAGGAAGGAAGGAAGGAAGGAAGGAAGGAAGGAAGGAAGGAAGGAAGGAAGGAAGGAAGGAAGGAAGGAAGGAAGGAAGGAAGGAAGGAAGGAAGGAAGGAAGGAAGGAAGGAAGGAAGGAAGGAAGGAAGGAAGGAAGGAAGGAAGGAAGGAAGGAAGGAAGGAAGGAAGGAAGGAAGGAAGGAAGGAAGGAAGGAAGGAAGGAAGGAAGGAAGGAAAGAGCTTTGCAGGTTCAGAGGTTTCAGGGACTGTTTTCTCCAGCGGGACCCAAGAGATTTGATTTAGGAGAAGGCGGTAGGGGAAGGAAAGACCGCAGACGCAGGGAGCAGGCAGCTGCAGTAGAACTAACTCTGTAGGATGAACGAGGGACTGTGCAATGAGGTGGCCAGACCCACTGCAAAGGCAAGAGATTATGAGAGGTAGCAGGAAAATATGAGTCATAATTAATCTCTTCGGAAGTTTCTATTAGAAACGTGACCTGCTTTTCCTTTTGCACTCACATTTCCAAGACTCCGAGATGCGGTTTTGCCCTGTACTTTGGGGGACCTTCCTGACAAAATTCTTTTTAGCATCTAAAAACTGTCATAAGTATTTACACAAAAAATTGTTCGTTGCCTCAGCTGGTTAGGACAAAGCAAGAAGAGTAAAGAGGATAATTCATTGCACAAATGATATTATATGGATTATATCAAATTCCCCGGAATAAGTCTGCACACACGTTATCCTTTTGGAAGCTGGACAAGTAGCGTGCTAGACATGTCGATATGAGGGGATTAAACGAAACATTTAATTGAAAAGAATTGTTCATATTAATAATTAATCACAGTTTAAACACATGCTCAGCTGACTTCCTTGTCGAGTACTCACTTGCAATATTTGCACTGTCCTAGCTGATGTTAAATGAGTAGAGGAATGCACACGGGGTGATTATTGATCATATGCAGTTACTGCTGTTTACATTTAAATCCCATTTGATCCGAACTCTCTCCACGCTCGTCTCCACACCCCCAAAGCTCTGCTGCCTGATAACATCGCTTTCCTCTTCGCAGGTTTTTGTTCGTTGCTTTGCGGGGGCTTTCGCCACTTAGTTTGCAGAACGACAGCGAATGCCCGAGACTGGCTAACCCTGCCGCAGGTGCTCGGGAAGCGCGGGGAGAAGCAGAAGGGGATGTCCGCAGCTCCGCGCCCGGCGGGAGGTGCCCCGCTCTGTGGGGCAGCAACTACGGGGCTGCGGTTCGCACCCCCGGGCTGTCGGAGAGAGGCTCGGAGCCTTCCCCAGCCCTTACTAGGACTCTTGGGGCAGTACAGTACACACTCTGCTGCCGGGTCTGACCTGAAAGTTGCCGTTTCAGAAGCCTCAGATTTAAAAAAACATATGCTAAAAAAGCCCCAGCGGTTGTCCTGGAGTGCTCCACGCTGAGGGCACTGGGGATTCCTCGGGTTCCAAGAGCCAGCCCCGAGGTAAGGTCTCTTCCATGCCTTGACAACACCAACTACAGCCTAGCATCGGATCGCTTCGTCAAGGGACAAATAAGGTTTTATTCTGGAATAATTGCTGCTGAGTTATTTTAAATCAGTTGTAGCTGCAACTTTGATGGGCAGCACGATTGGCTCTGCGGCTGGTTCCTGGCTCCAGAGAGGAGCCTGGACTGTCTTTATTCAATTTTCTCATGCAGAAAAATGCCTGTAGCTGTTATCCAGCCCATCTGCCTGCAAAGAAAGGCTATGGGAGAATGTAACCCTTGAATTTTCAAACAAGTAAGTGACCAACAAATCTTAAAAAACAAAAAAGCCAAACAAACAAGAAACAAACAAACAAACATTACATCCTTGATAGATATTAAAAAACTTCTCTTGCTACTTAAAAATGGACATTCTGGTAGCTCTAATGCATTTGCTTTTTAAAATCAATATACTTATATGAATATCCGACTGCTTTCCATCATAGACACAGCTGTCTCTTTTTCAGCATTCTGCCATGAAACAGTTGCAAGCCTCAGAAGTCAAAATATAATTGACATAGCTAAATATTTTTTTCCTAAGTGCAGCAGCTTTATCAAGTCTTGAAATTAAGTCCAGTGACAACCTGCTGGTCCCACAATTGCTCTGGAATACAGATCAGCACCCTCTCCAACAGCAGTGTCATAAGAAATCCAGGCACTCAGCTTGTATTTTTCCCATTACTTCAAATGTTAATATTAGCGTGTTTTCAAGGTGGAAGTACCATCAAACAAATTCAGTTGATAGAGCTGGGAAATTACTAAAACTACATTGGAAATGTAAACAAAGGTGATTCCAATTTAAGTGTTTAAGGATTAAATGGGGTTTGGGCTGTAGACCGGAAAAACAAAGTTCACCCAAACTGTGTCTCCCATGGGCTTGGTTCCTGTGATTGCTGTGGAATGATGCCTGATGCCTTGAGTGAAATCAGAGGGAAGCTACAACTTCTGTAACACGCAAGCCATAAAAATCAACAGGGGAAATCTAAATGTTTGTTTGTGTTGCTTCTCTCATTTAATTTTAGAGCAGTAGACAGTAATGAAATTGTTTTCTCAGTGGGTTGTTTAGTTTTGTTTTGGAGGGGTGGTTAGGTCTTAGATTTATTTCCCCTTTCAATAGTGTCTGAAGTCGAAACCACACCATTCAAGTGCAGAATATACATTCCAAGACCAAAGTGCAAAACAGTTTTGCGGGTGGCTTAGGAGTAGAAAGTATGGCGTGAAGATTAGGTTATCCCACTGGAATGCAATCCAGTAATTTGAAGAAATTGTCCAAGTTGAAGGTAGTTCTTTAAAATGGAGCATGGCTTAGCATCAGGCTTAGCTTCAAAGAGACTGAGGCAACCTAACACTCCTCATTGAAGAATGAAGTGTTTAGAGACTGTCAAGAACCCACCAGAACATGTAACAGCTTTAAGAAATCAGTTTCTTTCTGAGAATCCAAGCACATGTACCAAAAGATCAGATTTTTATGGCAATGGCAAAAATGGTTGCACATATTTTGTATATATTTAACACCATATATTTGTATTTCCTGGGGAAGGTAACAGTATATTTTCCATTTAATGCCCCAGCAGTATATGCAAAATGAGGGTATATATTTTCTTCTGTTTGCTTTGTAGATGTTCCTTTGCTGGAGAAGTTCCTTCTCAAATCATTGGGATGAGTAGATCACAATGAGGCATAGCTTGCTGAGACAGTGACTGCTATGAAACTATTCAAACCTTTCAGCTCCTCTTCCAGTGAGGATGAATCACTTTCACTGCTTTACCAGGACTGCCCTGGGGTCACCCAGGGGGTTAGACTGCTTTTCTGGTATATTAGATCCAGCTGTGCTGTTGGTTTGTTGCCTTGCATTCCACCAAAGTGTCACGATGCTCTGCTTGTTGCTACTGCAGAAATCCTGAGCTTTTAGCTGGGGTGGACATCTCATATCCTTTGTGAGAAAACCTGGAGGAAGGAGAGAGGATGGTTTTCTCTGGAGCTCTCTTCTCAAAGGCAAAATATGGATATGAGCCAATCTGAGCTGGGAGTCATGGACTCAGACCCTGCTTCAGCTCTCAAAAGCTGTTCACATGCATTGGAACAGTGCAATCAACTGGCTGTTAAAAATGATTAAGAAACAGCCTGAGGTCCCTGGTAAGTCCTTTAGATTTCAGCATTTGTAGGGCTCCAGGATATTTAGACACAGAATTATCACTGAAATGAACATAAGCTCTGCATCTAAATCCCTGGACTTATATATCCTTGAGCTGAAAATGTGAGATATCTGGCTTAATCTCCCCAAGACTCCACTGAACCATAGATACATGGGCTACTGTAGCCCATAGGAACATCACAGGGGAATTATGAGAACAAACTTGCTAATACTTTTAAAGAGACATAAAGAATGTCTGAACAAAATGTGCTCAGGATTATCATTACTATTTATCACCATGACACTCACTGGCTTGGAAAGCAGGAGATAATGTTTAGAAAAATCGGAGGAATATTGTCTTGTTTGAAAATATCTCTGCTACTAATGTGATGACTGTCTAGAGGAGTTGTGGTTGCTGGGAACTCACACACTGATTTTATGGAGAGATAAAAGAGCAGAGTTTATATGGAATAAACCCCTTTTGAATAAAACAATCTGCATAAATGCTTTAAGAAAGCCTATAATTATGATAAAAATGTTGCTCAGAGTTAAAATTATGAAGCAATCAAAATTTATAAACAGTCTCTCATCGACTTTTAATCATACTATCTCATATACAAACTGTAGAAAACATATAGTAGCAATATATAACAATATATATTTTATTTTTGGTAATTCAGGGTGCTATGCCAGTCTCTTTAATCAGACAAAACTTGTTTTGTCAAGCTCTACAGTACTATCCTTAAATGTCAAAAAATGCATGAAGTTCTCTAGTTTTATATGCACTTATCTGAGGTTTTATCCTGCTGGCAGTTAAACACCTCTGGAGAGGTGTTGTGCCCTGTTTGGGCTAGATCCAAAACTTTCTTTGGTCGTATTCCCACCAGGAACCTCTGGATCAGGGCGTCTACTCTCACTGCCTGCTCTGAAGATGCTCACCCAGTGTAACACAGAATCCTATCCACATGTCCCCTGAAACTCCCTTGTAGACATTGCTCTTAATTTGTCATTCATTAAGGAGAATGCTCAAATTATATGCATCATATAGGACTTGGATGGCAAGAGATATTCAAAAGAAGGAATATTTGTAATGGGAACCTTGCCAACTTGAATGGTAGCCTACCATGTCCATAAGCTCCATTGTTTCTTTTGAGCTGAACTAGCTGAACACATTCAGGATGCATCTTGATAGTCACATGTCTCCCTTGGAAAATTGTAAAATTCACTGGTATTATTGTGTTACAGAAAATATTATCACAAGTGTGGTCAGATAGATCATGATAGTGAAATATTTGCTTCAAGAAATATGCATTTTTAATGCAGTATTACTAGATTATTTTCTGGAACAGAATAGCATGCAGAGTATTCCATCTGAATTCCTTATGAAAATGAGATTTATTGAATTGACTGGCACAGGTCTTATTGATAGGTTAACTGTTCCAGTCCCCTTAATTACCAGAATGAACAGCCTTTTCTGCTAAAACATTGATTCAACTGCTGCTTTCAGCTAGACATAATAGTAAGAAACAACAGCCCTGAGATTCACAAGGTTTACATCTTCCAAACAGAATATGAAATCATGTCCATAAATACAGGCTTTCAATGTTTTCAAGGGGTAACACCCTTCCAGGACTTCCTATTGATTCCATTTGTCTTCAGGTCCTTGTGAGCTCACTTCCCTTTCACTGACCAACAGCCTGAAACAAAAGTTGCCAAATGGACTAGTGATGAGAAGGACTGGAGAAGTCTCCTTCCACGGTTTGTAGGGGAAGACTCTAAGGGGTGCTCATCCTATTAGTCTGTGGAGCTATATGAATACTTTGTGGCTCCTTCAAAGAAATCGCACTGTATTTTATATGAAAAAAGCTGTCAGCCTGCAGCTTGGACAGGACCACTCTTTGCTAGGTTAGGAACTGGCTGGATCCAGAGAGTGGGTGAATGGTGCTACATCCAGCTGGCAGCCAGGCACCAGTGATGTCCCTCAAGGGTCTGTGCTGGAGCCAGTTCTGTTCATTATCTTTATTGATGACATGGATGAGGGTATTGAGTCTTTCATTGGTAAATTTGCAGACAACACTAAGCTGGGAGTGTGTGTCCATCTGTTGGAAAGTAGGAGGGCCCTGAAAAGGGACCTGGAATGGTTGGATCGATGGGCAGAGTCCAGTAAGATGAGGTTTAATAAGTCCAAGTGCTGAGTCCTGCTCTTTGGCCACAATAACCCCCTGCAATGTTACAGGCTGGGGATGGTGTGGCTGGACAGTGCCCAGGCAGAAAGGGATCTGGTGACAGCAGCTGAACAGGAGCCAGCAGTGTGCCCTTGGTGGCCAAGAGGGCCAAAGGCATCCTGGCCTGGATCAGGAATGGTGTGGCCAGAAGGAGCAGGGAGGTCGTTCTCCCCCTGTCCTGGGCACTGGTGAGGCCACACCTCGAGTGCTGTGTCCAGCTCTGGGCCCTCAGTTTGGGAAGGACGTTGAGACACTTGAGTGCGCCCAGAGGAGGCACCGAGGCTGGTGAGGGGCTGGGAACACAAACCCTGTAAGGAACCACTGGGGGACCTGGGGGTGTTTAGCTTGGGGAAAAGGAGACTCAGGAGTGACCTTATCACTCTCTACAGCTTCCTGAAAGGTGGCTCTAGTCAGGTGGGTGCTGGCCACTTTCTCCAGGCAGGAATTGACAGAATGAGAGGACATAGTCTTAAGGTGTGCCAAGGGAAATACAGGTTGGATATTAGGAAAAGGTTTTTTACAGAAAGGGTGATAAAGTACTGGAATGGTCTGCCTGGGGAGCTGGTAGAGTCACCATCTCTAGATGTGTTTAAAAAAAGACTGGATGTGGCACTCAGTGCCATAGTCTATTTGAGGTTTTAGGGCTGGGTTAAACTTGATGATCTTGAAGATCTCTTCCAACCTTGTGATTCTGTGATTTTGTAATTGTGTGTGCTTGAAGGGGAAACATTTTTGGCTTGGGAAAGTGAAACCTCAGCTTGATCCTTAGCTAGATGATTTAGATGGCAGTTTTTGAAGGACAGAGAAGCTTCATGTGTGCAGCTGATGTGCATTCTCTGATACAGTTTGACTACCAAGCAAAGGCATTTTTGGATGTGCTTACCATGCTCCTGCCCATGCCCCAAATCCAAGCACAGTGCAACTTCCTTTTTCAGCCAACCCCCCTGCATTGTCCCTTTGCAACTTTGTGATTTTGGGAGAGACAGGCAGATTATTTTTCTTTCTTCTTTTTACAGCCCAGTTTTCTAACACTTGGCCCTATTAGGGGTTTACCTACAGAAGGATGGGTAGAAGTTATTTTCTTTGATTAATATGACACTTCATTTAAAATACTTCTTTACCATGAAATCTCTACATTTAGCAGTCTATAATCACTAAATATAAACATCAACTCTCACTCTGTGTCTATATGTGGGCCTAAAAATGTGGTTCTGTTTCCAGCTGAGACAGATGAATGTCATGAGTGCTCTGTGTAGGATGCAGGGCAAAAAAACTACAACAATACCTAAACAAACCAAAAGCATGAAACCAAACATTTTGTACACTTACATTAAAATTATATTGAAAATTGGGAGCATGAACTACAAAACTAGGCTTCTTTCTGTTTTACAAACTGCAACGTCTGTTAAGAAAAACTAAAGCATAATTGCAAATTGGAATTTCCTGCCTATTCTTACATCGACATTTGTGTTTTTCTTTTATCATCTCCCACATGTAAATGGAGCAGCTTCCTAACCCTCTTGTTATATATCACATTCAATGTAGCAGTTTAGCAAATTCTCCAATTGTGTTGGTGTTTGCTTTCACAGACATGGAAAGCAATTTGATATGTCCTTTTAATGAGTCATTTTCATGCAAGAAGAAAAACAGTGGTTGAGGAAGTTCCTGAAGCATGCTGCTCATTGATTTTAAGATTCCCCTTTGAATCTCTGTTGCTTAAAACCCTGATTGTTTTGTCAGAAGAGTTATTCAAACCATCTTTTCTTTAACTCGTAAGTTTGAAGAACTCCAGCTTCCTTTTACTCCTTTGCAGGGGCTGCAATTTTGTCTTTGCCTGAATTGACTTTGCCACAAAACAGTGAAGTGAAATTCAAGTGAAATTCAAAGGGAAATAAAAAGTTCTTAACACTTGGGTTAACTTCCAAAATGTTAGAAGGATGCAAAACCATCTGTTCATGATAGTTCAAGGAAAGAGCACATGGATGTGCTCGTATAATGATGACAATATAAATGTAATTTTTCAAGCTGTGCTCCTGTGCTGATCATTTCAGTGTATGAAATGAAACACACAAACCTACTTATCTTGCTTGAATTCTGAGTTGTGCAAGGCATGGCTTGAGAGGAAAACTAATTGCAATGGATAGTTTCTTTAGAGGAATGAAGAATTCAGGACCCAACAAAACAACCCTGAGAAGAACAGATGAGCCAGACTTCCTACACTGGTCACTGAAGCAACTACAGTGGTCATCATAACCCTACCTATGGTCACATGTGGTCTTGCACTAGGGTTCCTTTGGGGCTTCACTTAACTGACAAGAGGGACAGATGGCACATACTGAGCTTTCAAGCACTAATAAAGGAGGGCCTGAACTTTTGGCTACAGTGGGCCACATGAGCTGTGTCACACTGAAGAATGTAGGTGTGCTTTCTTATCCCTTTACTTTGGCCAGACAACTCAGACATGGCCTAGCTCCACAACAGGGGTTAGATTGAGGTACACACCATCCAATCCCCTTGTTCAGCTTTTCTTTCAGATGCACCAGCAAAGAGCTGTAGCATGAGTCCTCTCATCTAAAGCACTGAGATTATGGCTGTTGGGCATCCTATGACATCCTACAACAAAGGATAGAGCTCCAGTCACATAAAGGTGAGGTGATGCAACAAAAAAGCATAAAGGAAGGTGGTCCCTGTAGCAGGTTGCATTCCCACATGTACAGGGCATTTAGCAGGGGCTGAGGCAGCGTGTGTGTGCAAGGGATGAACTTTTGGTCATGTTGTCAGGGCAGCAGGGGTGTGAACTGGAGCACTGGGGAAAGAGTTAGAGGACACAGACCACCAGAACAACTTATCTAGATTACAGCTCTCACACTGGGGCAAGCTGGTGAGTCACAGGCAGTAGGCTGCAGGACTGAATGAATGTTTTTCTGGATCTTACTTGCTGGATATACACAAAGCCCATTGGTGAAACTTGTGACTAGAACTCAGTCTTGCAAAAGTACATTTTGCTGGAATAAGGGACCATTAGAAAGCAAATTTTCTAGGATTCATGTGAGCCCGTTTAAAAGCAAAATCATAGCTCATTGTTTTTCTTTTAAACTAAAGGAAAATCTAAAAGCAAGAATTGACCATAATTTAGTTGAAATGTAGGTGAAATTGGTAGCTGAAGCTACTGGTGAACAGAGTTTATAGTGTGCAGACTCTATAAATTGTGCTCAATATATTTTCCAAACTAAACAAATAAAATGACAACTATTTATTAGAAATCCTACTTCAGTACAAAAGCTTAAAGTTTCTTTTTGGGCAAAATGACATTGGCTGTACTTAGAGTCTGTATATTAGAATGATTCAGGTCATCATGAAATTCATCATCATGTAAAAGTCTTACCAAAGAGGGAAACCACTGCATACAAGCTGAACTACCTAACCCAGCCATGAATTGTCTAAACAAAATAATTTGATACTGGCTGTTTTCCACATTTTAATTAGCAACTGCAGACAGCTGTTGCATAATCCTATTTAATGTCTGTGCTTGATACCTCCCAAATAGCTCAGTGATTGAATTCATACCTTAGTGCTGTAAGGCTAATAATAAATGCATTAGCTGAAAGAAAACCACTAAGACTAAGATTCACTTTCTGACATAAATCTAATGCAAGCATGTCTCCTTCACTGGCTTAACAGAGAAAAAGCTATTTTAATTTACAGTCTGTTGGTTGCAAAGATGCCCCAAGGTATTTTGTATAAATGCATATTGATGTCTTCTGTGAATTTTTCCTCCTCAGCAGAGTTTCTTTGCAACAGAGATCACAGAGCCCCCATTAGATAATCACTGCCCTCAATGACATGCAGCCTAATCATGCAATTGATCACAGTAAATCAAAGATTCAGGAATTCTCTGAACAGCTGTCTGCAGCTAACCCTTTCTGCGCAATGGGCTGCCTTGACCAGGTTTCCCCTGGAGGCAGATTTATGGAAAGGGAAGGGAGGGCAGGTGTGGAGTTTGGAGCACACCTGTCTGAGTGCTGGGCCCCAAGGTGCAGCAAGGGCAGTGCTACTGCTCCTGCTCCCCATTGCTGCTGCCTCACACTGCTGTCTGCCACAAAGCAACCAGCTCTCCAGTCCTGCTAATTATGGTGGCTAACAAGCTACTCACCTGTGTGCAACACAAATCACATTAATTAAATTCTCATCATTAAAGATTCTTGGAGTCACAAACAGTGACAGTTCTACCCTGCCTACCTACAGGTAACCTTTTTTTTTTTCCTGTGCTTTTTTTTTTCTTTCCCCTCCACACAACCCTGCTGTTTTAATTGAGGTTATGAGAAAAAAGAGACAGCATTGGCATCTCACTGCTGCTTTCTTATTTGAGTCCTAATGTTCAATGAGTATTTTGTTTAGTATTCATATAAAAGCATAAACTTTAAGTGTTTGCTTTGCCACATTAGGGTATATATTTTAAGATGTTTAACTGTTTCTTCACATGAGAAAACAACTTGCCAGTTGCTCAACAGGGGCATGAACATTGGTAGAGAACTTACATGCATTTACTTAGACAAGTAAAAAATTACATAAAAATAACCTTTAAGTGTTTCAAAATGTAGAAATGTACACGACAAAAAATTCAAAATTATTGAACAAGATTTTAGTGACTTTATTATCTCAGCTCAGTTCATCTCCTTAAAAAAAACAAACCCAAAACTACCATAAAGAAAACTAATTATGATATACTTTATCTTATCTCTCCCAGAATATATTTTATTACAAAAGTCTAGAACATCTGCTGAGGAGTTTTCTGTACATTTTAATAACTATTTTAACATTTTTTAAAGGGAGGGTACACATTTCTGTTTATTGAAATATTTATTGGATGATGGAATGTACAGATCTCAGTGACATGGTTCATACGATTTTAAAAGAAAATGGCTTGCAGTGGGTTTGTCTTAAAACCAAAAGTTCCTTTCTGTGGCCAGTATAAAGTTACAAAAAGCCACACTGGCATTGTTCAGGAAAAGCAAGAGACAATATTCTATCTCTTCTCAGTGGTGGAAGAAGAGATATATAATTTCATGCTTGATTTTTATAAGGAAGTCCCTTTTGTGAATGTACTATGGCTTAGTAATAAAAGGAAGCATCAACATAAATTTGTATCAACATTGACATTGTTTGTTGAGCCAAGACCACAAACTCACCAAAGCTTTTATGCTGTTAATCTGTAAATTAAGGAAAGTCTACTTCTTTCTGAAAGTCAGCAATGAAAAATGCTACACAGGTGATTCATTAACTGAAATTGAAACAGGACCAAGAAGTATTCTTAGTCCTCAAGACATTACCTCTGCATTAAGTACCACTCCTGGCTGTACCAGTAAAATGCTGCTGCCAGTGTTACCTGAACAGTGTCATTTGTCCAGGGGGCAAACAAAAACACAATTTAAGCCCAAATAAATGTTTGTGGACAGGAACTGAAATGGACACATCAGAAGAAAATATATTTCCAAAATCCTAAAGTGGCTTTTATGGTCCTGATTTAGCAGTCTTTTTTTTTTTTTTCTTTAGAACTACTGCTGGATGCAAAAGAGAGTTCAATGGGAGAAAACAGTGGCATGAGTGGATGATGTGGAGTATACTAGAATACACCTAGAATTAAGTTAATGTTCTCTTGAGGAGAAGGTGAAAGCCAGTACTAGAGATAGTATAATATATTATTGGTCCACAAGAAGATTTTAGGACTCTTTTGTCTGGTGGCTTTTTTTTTTTTTTTTTTTTTAATGCACTTTTGTGTGCTTTATTTCAGGCAAACTCCATAAAGAAATTTATAAAGATTCCCCTCATTCCATCTATGTCCAACAAATATCAGAGAAAAAAAATACAAAAGCAAGCAAGGATACTAGATTAATTACAGGGAACACCGTGCTTGTTCATGATTTTTATGGTATTTATTTGAAGACACCAAAATAACTGAGAAGAATCTTTGGATTTTATTTATCTAAAGCCTTGTGATGACTAAAAGTCTGTGATTCCTTTAAGCAGACAGATATGACTGATATCCAGCACTGAGAAAGGAATCTTACTCAAACCTTAATCTCCATTTCTACTTCTTCCATTTCTCCCTACACTCCCAAAGAGAGTTTATGTGTTAAGCTCTGATCCTCAAAGTGAAACCAGTATTTCCTAAAGACATAGAGAATCATAAAGAATTGAGAGACTCTCAAACTCCATGCTTTTTTGTTTTCTGTTGGCCTGGCTTGGAAGTAAAAGCTAAAAAGTTATCTTATGAAAAGCAATTGCATATCTTTGACAACATAGAGAGTAAAAAATACAGTACAAGTAGTGAATAGAATAACATCAATTATGTTTGGTTTGGTTGTACTCAGTGAATCTCACTTATACAAATCTTTTAATTATCTACTATAATTCTAATCTAAATATATTAAAGGGACTTCTTTATCATTCTTAGTCTACTGTGAAGTCAAGTGTCCAAGTGATTGAACTCTAGCATAAAACTGTTGACATTAAAATAGGGTGTAATAAAGAGAGCCAGTTAATTGCTAGAAGGTCAATGAAGAGAAAAGGACTGTTCTCTATTTAACAGTAGCACAGCAAGCAACACTAGGAAGTGAAAAAGCTGCCAAAGAATGGACATATGGATAACCTGCATGGAAGAAAATGAAAAATGACATACCATTTTCTTATTTTCAGGTAATTGAAGTTGCAGATGGTTCTACAATTGATAATCCATACAGAAAAACTGAGCAAGACATACCTTACCAGAAGCCTGTGTTCTCAAAGTCTGTACCTGAACTGGTCATCTGAACACTCTCTAAAGTCAGTGGAAACAAATGGTTTCTTAGTACTTGTCTAAAGTACTAAGTGCTTGTCTAAAGTTTCTAAAGTACTTGTCTAAATGTAGTTCTCTAGAACTACATGCATTTTTCTTCACTGGAAATGAAGAGACCTGGAAGTAACAAGTTCAGATGTGAACATCTAAAACTTGATGACAGAAATCCTACCAAAGGCATGTCTGATGCTGGAAAACCATTAGCAGTGTAGGCAGGACAGGGGAAGACCAGGGAGTAACAGCCTTGGACACCTACCAACTGCTGCCACACCAGATCTTCAGCAGGGAACTTCAAGACTGTCCAGTGACACTACATAAACTTAGCAATTGTGCCAGTCCTCGTTTTTATAGAATATATATAGACTATATATATACTGTGAAAGAAAGAAGACCCTTGTTTCATGATTCTATTTCTAGATAAAACTTTCTGTACTAAGTACTAAATTGGCAGTTTCCATCAAAGAAGCCTTGAAAGGAGAAATTCTCAGGAAAAAAATATATATGCTTTTACACTGGTTACTGATGCATGAAGCAGTTAGAGCAGGACTACAAAACTTTAGTCCTAAGAAGCCTTAGTCTTGCTTTTATTGTTGACTCAAAAATATATACTGAGATGAAGCCATTGTCAGTAGACAGTGCTGGTCATAGGCTTCCTTGAAGACAAATCTACTTCACAGACTCCCAAACACCTTCAGCTGTTTTCAAGTTAGGCTTTGGAGGTGCTTATTAAGAAGTTTATATGTCCTGCTGATTTTATTGCACTTCTTTTGATCTGGGGAATGTGCAGTAATACTGTGCTTTGTAATCTGCATTATTACCAAAATATATTTCCACTGTAATTTTCAGCTCTTTGGATATTTGAAGAATTAATGGTTTGCACTCACAATTCACTCTCGTGCAGCAGCCTGCTTTCCCAGGTTATGGCCATGAGCAAACAGGTAGGTGAAAGTACAAGTGTTCAGATACATATTAATGTGTTTATACTGTGATGATGAAATTGAAAAGGCTCTTTCACAAGTACAAGAGAGAAGGTTAGGCCTCTCTTCAGCTGAACAACATATTCTCCTCCCTTCAGCATCTTGTTTCCCATCAAATCACCAACATGCACAAAGGCTTGTACTCCACTGTGCAGTAAAACTCAACTCTTACCTTTTTTCTATCAATTCTCTGGTGCTATCTTTACTGATCTTCACATTTATTCTCACATAGTCTAAAAATCTTGGCTTTGTAAAAAGTCCCTGAAAGGTCAGCAAGGGTTTTGCATGATGCTTGTAAACCCATGCTCTCAATTTGCTGATCCTAAAGATCCCTTTTTCTCCATGGCAAAAGAGGACTATACGCATGCACAAGAAACAAGCCCACTTCAAAGAACTGAGAGAAGAAAACAAGTGTGCTTCTGTCTGAGTAGCAAATAAATGTGCTTCTATCCTAAAATGGACTTTCCAAGAAAGTGTCCTGCTAAAAATGAGTTTTTAATATAGGGATTTTAGTAGAAATATCACTACTTCTGTGACTATGCAGATCTCGGTAACTATGGATCTCAGTTAATGTCTAGATTTATAGACAGAGCAGATATCTGTGGTCTTAGATACAGATTGATGCTGATGACAGAGAGGAATTCAGGGATCTAGGAATTATGCTTATATTATCATACACTGATGCTGCAGGCCTTCAGGCAGTTTTCTTAGACAGTTTTTTGCAAAGGACTATGCACTACAATGACAAGAACAGATGTCAAAATCCTCACCTAAAGAGTGAATGTGGCAGAAAGAGAACAGAGCTATATCATATTATTACTATATATATAAGGCATTTGGGCTTCTCTTTAAAAGAGAACACCTGTGCAACAAGGCTGGATTTTTGCCTAACAAAATGAAACCAGGTTACTGGCTTGGAAGACTAAGTGTACTTACTTAAACAAGGAGTAGGAAGAAACAGGTGCTGAGAAGCACCTGAGGTTCTATTAAAACATCTGTCTGACATTCAAAGTTAGCAGCATTTTTTAGAATGGGTAACACCCAAGGATAAAAGCTGTAACCATTACAGACAAACTGAGGAATACAAAAGTTACCTCTAAAGCTCATACAACTAAAGAGAATGTGATGTGGATAAGATCATAGGACGAAGGTTGTATAAAAATGATAATATCAAATAAAACCACTAAATAAACACTGGTATGTAGTTAAAGATAAAATTCCTGTAAATGTCCAGGCACCATTACAGGAAGCCTAAAATCAAAAACCAATTTGCCAAGCACTGAAGAACTTATAATCTGTATTGCTGAAGCATGATGGAGTCACAAAACAGTGGGACATTGTTTGTCAGACATGTAGCCATATGGAGAGAACAGACTATAACAGAAGTGATGTGGGAGTGACCTTGCACCTGGAAAAAATCTATAGATTACATTAACCCAAACTTTCTGAATAGGAAAGATCACATGTCAGATCTTGCCTCAGCACAGATCTCTGCCTTCAGAACCACTGTGTGGAAGCCAGCTAGAGAAAGACCTTGGATTAAATCCTGACACCAACAAGCACATGAGCATCTTAGGATTTTATTGCCTTTACAGTGACCCTGAGTCTGCTGGCACAACTCTACCTACTCTCTGACTTCTGAACCTGCAAGAGCAACCCTTGTTGCAGTAGGAGCAGGCTCTCAGTTCTTCACATCCTCCCTGCCTGACCCCATCCAGCCAGGCATAGCCCTGCTGGCGTCCCCAGATGGAACCCTGGCAGGAGGTCCAGTGCCAGGACAGTTTAGCACAGAGTGTGAAGAGACATCAAATTTTATGGGATTGAGAGAGCAAAGCTTATTCACAGTGATGCTAGAGGCTATGACATGTAAGTACCATAAAGAAAGCAGCAGAAAGCAACCGTAGTGTTTAAAAGCAACACTGACAGCAATCATAATAGCAATGAAAGCAGAGTCTGAATTAGCACACAAGCTACTAAATTATTGATAACTTCAGTGTACCTTTTTGGAATAAATATTCTCAGAGAGAGAAAGTCTCTTTATGATTTGATCCTAGCAAATAAAATGTAAACTTTTCAGCTCTCTGCACAGAAGATGATATGTTAGTTACTGCATAGAAAACAGGAAACAAGACCTGCTGAAAGAAATTAAACATTTCCACAACACACAGGCACAAAAAAACCCAAACCCAATCAGAAGTGCAGCTGCTAGAATCTGTAAGCTAAATCACCCCTACCAGTATGAAAGAGATCTCAAATGAGAGGGAAAGCTGCGGGAGAAGTTCCCTATTTGGAATTGTGTTCAGCTTTGCTGTTTCTCTGACATTTTTGGCAAGGCTGGTAGATTTAACTCAGAGTTATTAATGTAAATAATTGTTTGAACTCACATTTAAATTAGACAGTACATGAGGGAAGATATTAGCCTTAGTTTTTGATCCTCATGGTCTTGAAGGTTTTCAAAGGTAACATAGAAGGAGGTGGTTGAAAGTAAATCAAAGAACATCTGTGTTTTGTTTATCCATAACAAGTGCTATGTTCTAGATTAAATAAGTACATTCCTGCTGCTTCCCTAGTACTTCCTCTCCAGTCAGTGCTCTTTTTTTTGGACTGAAGTCAACTAATACAGCAAAATGAGAAATGGAAACACCCTTGCCGTGGCTCTTGAACTGATAAGCAAAAAAAAGATACTTCAAGAATTGGAATGATTTTGAGGAACATATATAATCAGTTTAAATGTTACAAAGATATATACCATCCTAGGAAAAAATTGTTGAAAGCAGAACTCCTAAATCCTAAAGGCACTAGAGATAAAAAAGCTTCAAATTTTGTGTTCAGACTGTAGTAAAAGAGCTAGTACACGGCAGACTCTCTGCAGGGAGATTGTTGCTGTGTTGTAACCTGCTCCTCCAGAAGCTTCCCTGGGCCAATTAAGGTGTGTATAATTTACTCTGGATCATTATGGTTATGAAGGATGGGGATGAATATGTGGAAATCATCAGAGAACTCATGTTATGTGACCTTTATCTGATTTTCACTAACAAGTTAACATCTCCTTAGAATGAAAAAGGTGAAAAACACTGCACAGAGAGATACACAGGCTGGTGAGTCATTTCAGTGACATTATTACTGAAGCCTTTTCCAAACAAAACTTGCAAGTGTTTGCACTGTTTCTGCCAGTTTGCTGAAACTGGCTAACCCAAAGTTAACACAATCCTCATCATTCAGTCACCATTTCCCCTGCAATTGTTATTGCTGTTATTTAGAAAAATAATAAATATTCCTACACAGCCGTATTTTCCCTTCAGGTCCACTGGTGGAAAGATAGGCCATTTAGGCCACTGGTGAGGACTGAAGACATCTGATTTAGAAAAATCTTTTATTTGGGACAGGGTCTAATTGTGTATATTCTGGATTACAATCACAAAACATTGTTCCTCCACTCAAAGCTCCCAAAGATGTATCTCAGGAGAAAACAAAAACAATCTATAATGGCCTCATTTTTATTTTGCTGTCATTACTATTACAACAACAAGATGAGGCTGCAAACATAACTTTTAGAAACATAAGAAAATGCATTACTTGCCACAAAAGACTTTGTGGTACCAGAATTACCTATATGGCCCAAGTCTGCAATACAGAGATTCCTTTGAAATACTTGCATTCAAAGAAACCTTTAGATAAATGGTTCTCTACTAGTTTAAACTTTCCCAAGCAATGAGTTTCTTCCTCTCTTTTGTGAACAACCCTTCTTACAGCACATTAATTAGAAGAGGTGTGTTTCTGATAGATCATGAAATACTGAAAATAAGTAAGATGGAACCTCAAAGGGGATTTCTGTGATTCTTCACTACAGATCCCTCCACAAGGTACACCAGCAGTACAGCAGTGTTGCATATCTTGTCACTACTATTTAGGACTTCTCTTTTTTTAGGAGGGCCACTGTTTGGAATAAGGAAAATGTTCTCAGGTGAAAAAAATCCCAACATGTTGAATGCATTTTATATTTTGAAACTGCATATCCCTTCGATGGAGAAGATGCATTTAATGATGCTAAAGAAGGTAGAATTGCTGACTGATGTAACATTTCAGGACTGATTACTGAGTGTATCTTTCCAGTGGGGTTTGTTCTTTGTGTGCCAGTTTTGTGAAGGAGTGAAGGCTTTGCTGTACACAAATTCCCTGGAGCAAAGGGAAGGTTTTAAATCTCCCACACCTCACCCTGAAAGGTTGGTGCTAGATAGCAGTCTTGGGACTTAGGTTGCATTTAGACAAATTGATTGCAACTTTCTCCAAAGGTGTACACCATTCTGGGATGGACACCATTCTGAGGTGAACAAAAAGGAAACCAGCAGCAATAAACTGAAAAACAACAGAGAAAAAAATCATACTCCTTGATTTGGGAATACTAAACTCCACCAAGAGGTTTATTTGGGGAACATTATCCCTCTAGGCTCACTTTGTAATCAACAGAGAAGAACAGGCACTTCCAAGATGTAATTTGAATGAAGAACGGTCTCACTTTTTCTTCATCAATTTCCTTTCTCTCTCAACTACCTTTGCAGAAGGCCTTGAACAACTCTGCTCCTAACTAGGCAACTCTACTGCTAGTCTCAGGTGCTTATCACTGGGTGTGAGAAAGTCAGGAAGTATGTTCACATGTTTTTGGTGCTCAGTACAAATTCAGGCAGAATTAAACACTACAGTCTCTACAGTCTGTCAACCATGTCTACTTGACTGTATGAGTGCCTGTATTACAAATTAACAGTAAAGAATACTTAAACAGCAGTGACAGCTGGGACCAAGCCTCAAAACTCTCTCATGCCTGCCCTCACCAATGGGCTGAAAAATCAAGCTCCCTCTTACCTATTCTTTCTATGCTCCACAGCCTCACACAGCGAGCAGAATGAAGAACTTCTCTAGCTTGATGGGTAGGATAAACTCTGAGGAAAAAGGAATTGTGGTTCAAACCCCTTCAGTCCAAGAAAGGCTTAAAATCCATGTTTCCCACTTCTTGTAAGAGTGTTCAAACAATGAAGTTATTCTGAAGTGGTTGCTGCCTCTTCCTCCTCCATCATTAGCTGCTTGCTCTCAAGAGATGACTCAGTGCTCTGGATTTCAAGTGGATGAAGGTGATTGAGGTTCAACACTTGTTCAGATCAAAACTGAGAGGTTTCCCAGGTGATTGGTAGGTGGGAGTTTCAGTGACCTGCTCAGACAGTGGAGAGAGAGAGGTTCCTAGCTGCTTTGAATTATTTCAGAAGTGGCCACCTTTCCTCACCCATTGTATTTGGAATGGAGCTGTCTATCTCAGAGGCTCTGAATCATCTTGCTGGGCCAGGGGCTGCCTGGAAACATGACAGCACCCAAGCTGAGCAGTTCCTGTTGACAGTTCAAATGCTGCCTTTATTTCATGACACAGTTCTTAGCCATTTCCTTTGAGCAGGTAACAAAGAAGTAGTGCTTCAGTGACAAATCTCCCTCACCTTCCATGATCTATCTCAGTGGGCTGGAATACAGGAAAGGCTGCTTTAAGCCAAAGACCCCTGAAGACCCCTGATTCAAGGTGACCAAGGTAATTTGTTCTAATTTCTCAATATTTCCCTTCCATAATGAGTCAATATATTTGCAGTCATACTACTGAGCTCACTGGGGAACTGAGAAATGTATTCAGCACATACATACAGGTACAGACATGTCAGCCTAGACATGACATTCTCCAGGCCATCCATTAGCATAGCAATGAGCATAACAGGTAGAGAAAGTGTGTTCACTCCACTATAAATGACTAGTTGATTAAGTATAACATTTACATTTGCTTGTAGTTGTCTGAATTCAGAAGCAAATTTGACGCACTATACTCATGCCAGTAGATCCTCTATTTCCTCTCCCCCCGCTTAATTGCACACTTTTTTTTGCTAGCTACTCTTCCCTTTTCAGTCCTCAGCATGCAAATTATGCCCACTTTCACTTATTTTCTGACTAATTTAGAACTAAAATTTATGCTGCCGTTCACGTCACTGCTGAAATTGGCTCAGAGCTTTCCAAGGGAGTTACACTTGTTGACAGCAGGTATGAATATATTTCTTAGCTTTGAATGCCTTCATGTGAAAAAAAAAATTGCAGAGCACTGTCAAAGCTGTGGCTGATACACTGCATAAATGTGTAAAGTAAATAACCATACCTACTATGATGAATTCTAGTCTTAGTCCCTAATAACCACCTTTGTAAGTGATCGTTGCTGAACTTTTATGTGGAAAATATAAGCCTGGCACCCTAGCATTTATGTACCAAAAGGCAAAGGCTAGTTATCAATATGCTTCCTTAAATCATGAAATTCACCACATTGCTGGGTGGTTAAAATACTACCAATTACTGCAATATGATGATGGGCTCCTCCACTGGGAACAAGAAGGACATCCCCCAAGACAGCATGAGTCTGAGAAGTAAGTCCTATTCTAGATATTTTTTAGGCAGAAGGTGCTAAGCCTCTTTTCATAGGATATTGATTTCGATCTTTGCATTGTATATTGACTGGCCTGATTGACCTTTGTCTGAACTGCAGCTGAACAGTTTTCAAAGCCTCTGCTTACCAGAACAAAAGTAAACTGCAAAAGCATATTATATACAAAGCACTGACCTCTCTAGACTGTTTTTTCTTCCTTTGTTTGCTATTTAAACATCAGTTTATAGCCTGAAAGACAGCTTATGCAGCCTTACAAATTAACTAAATGAAATGTTACTGTTTTGGTCATAATACATAACCTTTTAGAGAAATTGTACTGTTTAAAAAAATGTAGAGATTCTGTACTTTGCTAGCAAATAATGTAAGAAATTATTTCTGCTGTGAAAGATGCTGGAAAAGACCAAAATCCTTTACCACTGCACCTTTTTGAGATGAAACATTTAGTACTTTGAGAGGTAAATATTGCAGATAAGAAATCTGTAAAAAACACCAGCCAGTGGGTTTGGGTGTAAAGAAATCATTAAAAACACCAGCACCAGTGCACAGGGCACTTTGAGACACCCATGAATAATACAGGTGGAATAAGGAGATGTAGCTACTGTCATTACTCTTCAAAAGAAAGCATTTATAGTAGCCCTGAAAGCATGTGATTCTCCCTGTTACTTCATATTTAACTTTAATAAGCATTTAGCTTGGTTTCGATAATGTACTTATTACATTTGAATTTAGAAAAAATAAATTAAAAAGGAAAACACTTACTGCAAATAGAAAAAGGGACATATTTTAATTTTCACGCAGTCACTGTTTTCCAATGGGATTTACAGCCGCCTTGCTGAATGAGCATCTAGAAGGGCCTGGACTCAGGTTGCAGTAGTTATACCCATGGCAAATACATATGGGTAAGCACATACACATGTGCTAATACCACAGTTCTGTTAATTATTCTCTGTTAGGCAGGAAAGAAAGGCAGAAAAAAATATTCCATTTAAATGGCTGAAGGCATGGGGGCTGGTACCTGAACCAGCCTTCAAATGCTTGGAGTATTCTCTTTCCCTGGGCCTTGTGCTGAGCTCACTTGGTTCCTGATGGCTCTTTTCATAATTAGGTTTTCCACAGAGCAGTCATGAATGCTGAGGCCAGGACGAAGCTTAGAAGAGCCCAAGGATCTTTGCACTTGCCACTGGGCAGAACAACTTTACAGAGCCACAAATGATTGCCCCAGCTTCCAGAAAATAATGCAGTTTTCCAGCTGCTGGCTTAAAAAGCTCTAAGGCCACTAAATAAACTGTTGTGGGTTGACCTTGGCAGGATGCCAGATGCCCACCAAAGCTGCTCTATCACTTCCCTCCTAAGCTGGGAGTCGGGAGAGAGAAAAAAAATATAATGAAAGCCTCCTGAGAAGAGATAAGAGCCTGGAAAGATCATTCACCTACTACTGTCATGGGCAAAACAGACTAGGCTTGAGAAAAAAAAAATATTACCAATGAAATCAGGATAGAATAATGAGAAATAATAATAAAAAAAAAACCACCTTAAAAACATCTCTCCCCTCCTCTCCCTTCTTCCCAGGGTCAGTTTCACACCCAGTTCCTCTACATCATCCTCCCAGTGGTGCAGGGGGATGGAGAATGAGGGCTGCAGTCAGTTCATCACATGCTGTCTCTGCTGCTCCTTTGTCCTCAAGAGGAGGACTCCTCACATGCTTCCCTGCTTAAACATGGGGTCCCTCCAAGGGGAGTCAAGTCCTCCATGAACTTTTCCAACACAAAGTCCTTCAACAGGCTTCAGTTCTTCACAAACTGCTCCACTGTGGCTCCTTCCAGGTGATGCAGTTCTTCAGGAACAGCTTGCTCCAGCTTGGGTGCCCACGGGTTTACAGGTCCTGACACCTGCTCCAGTGTGCGCTTCCCTCTCCATGAATCCACATGTCTTGCCAGGAGCCTGCTTCAGGGTAGGCTTCCCACAGAATCCCAACCTCCTTTGGTCATCCAGCTGGTCTGGTGTGGGGTCCTCCAGGAGCTGTAGGTGGATATGTCTCCACTCTGGAACTCCATGGGATGCAGGGTGACAGCCTACCTCACCATAGTCTTTACCACAGGCTGCGAGGGAATCTCTTCAGCACCTGGACTTCCACCTCCTCCTTCTTGGAGGTCTGACCTTGGGGTCTGCAGGACAGCTTGTCTCACATATTCTCACTCAGCTGCATTTGAAGTAACTTTTGGCCCTTCTTAACTACATTATCACAGAGGTGGTACAGTTGTCACTGCTCGGCTTTGACTTGGAGTCTTTTGACATTGGTTCTGTTGGACATGGAGAGGCCAGCCCTCAACCCCCCCAGCACTAAAACCCTGCCATGCAGAGTCAATACTAGTTCTTAGGAAAAACAGTATCTCCCAGCCCTCAGGCAAACAACCCAGGTATTTGGCAACCCAAGCAGCTGTTTTCTACTTTCCTTAAAATAGCTAGAGTCAGAAAGAAGGCTGGGGTGAGGGAAGAGCAGGAGAGATGAAGCGAGAGCTAGTACTCAAGGTCACTTGGTCTGGGAAGTACTGTGGAACACAGAGGTCTCTATGCGAAGGGTGTTTCTGCTGAGGAAGAAGCAGAGCACCCACAGAAGTGTACAGGTGGTAAATTGGGAAGAATATTTGTGTCTGAAAGTGATGTCAACCCTAACCAAAAAGAATCACATCTGGAAAGCCCAGAGGTTTGTGAGTTACACCCTCTAGCATAAATTTTTAGCAGAAGAATGCAGCAAGGGGGTATCAAAAATTGCAAGTGTTTTTGAGAACAAACACTTATGCAAATTGTGCAGTGATGCCAGTATCTTTTGTCCCTGAAACCTAGCATAACAGAGACCTCATTAAACCTGAACTAACACGTAAGCAGCCCGTCCAGGTACACACTGGTCCATCACCTGAACTGTGGATACCAAGCCAAACACTAAATAAATAACATTTGACACAGAGACTCAACTCCCAAAGAACATTTGCCAAGGCTGGCCAATTTTCTTGCACACTCTTTGCAGAAGGTAAAGACCCAATTCATGACAAACTAATAGAGTGATGTGTAATAATATGTGTATAACCTAAACTGACATTAGGTAATGAAAAAGGGTAGCAGTAGGTACAGGTATGGGTCAACAAAACTTAGCTGCAAAATTCCAGCAATTTCTCTGTCCAAGTCACTGGCCTCCATGACACTAAGGCATATAGCTGATGAAAAAAGCCAGAGGCATCTTCACATTCAGTTCATCATTATTCGGCTCTCATTAGTACAAGCATGAGTAAGAACTTGCTGTAGCATCTTATTACAAGTCTTCAAAGCTATCTGAAAAAAATAATCTTGACTACAGTAACATAGATACTGATAGCTCACCTGCAAAAGTATGATACTTTGTCACATGAAAACAAAATAACAAAATGAGCACTGATCCATTAAGACTATTCCTGAAAGGGCATGACATTAGGGCAGAGTCTATTAAAGAGCAAATTCATTTAGTCATGCCTAATTAATTAGTCTGAAACAAGAGACTGACAAAACTTATGGTTGCAGCAAAGCAAGATCCTCAGTGAAATACGCTATCAGAAATTATTGTTACTCATTGGTCAGATAAGACCAACAGCACCACTACAGGGAGAGCAAATGAGGGATAATATCTAAGAAATTAATAGTTAGGTCCATTATGTCGCACATATTCTGTGACCACACAAACATGACAGAAAAGATCACCCATTTACAATGCACCAGAACAAGGAAACATCACAACAGGTACAGGTAACCACAGAGGCAGTTAAATCCTGGATTTACTTATAACTGGGACTGGGCTTACTTGTAACTGTGGCCACTTTGTAAATTGAAGAATATCCTCTGTCAATCCACTTGTTCTCAGGGCCAGATTCAGCACATCTACTTCCAGGAGTTTACTGAAGTATCAAAATGCCAGATTCTAAGAAGGTGGTTCAGGCCACACAAAGCTGTCATCTGGGAGAGGTCAAGTGATGTCCCTGCCTACAGGGTGAATTTGAGCTCACTGAGAGAAACCACAAAGCAGTGGACTGCACCTCAACCAACACATGGTCCTGAGCAGGAGCACTTGGGACACGTTTTGGAGCTGCACATATACAGAGGGAATAAATTCTACTGACAAACCTACATCTGCTGTTTTCCTACTTGTCCAGCATGCCTTTAGAAATGCCAAGGTACTAGGAAAAGACATAGAAGGAATTCAGCCCATCTTGATTTATATCCCTAATGTGCAGGCTTGAGTCAGGCACTTATGCCTTGATTTTTGGAATCCAGGGACAGAAACAAAGAAGAGCCATAAACCAGTGAGGCTGGCAAGGGGTTACTTTCATCTTGCTTGGTGGAAGTGAGATGAAAACTGCATGTGTAATAGGAAGACATTCAAAGAGGCACCGGAGCAATGCATTGGCAAAGCTCCTGCTGGAGGTGTCTGAGGGAGCAAAAGATGGCAACAATTAAGGAGCTGTGGCAGCAGGAGTAGGCAGAGGATTTGTCTTGACGATTTAGGAGACAAAGGAGATGGGAATGTATTTATAGAGGCAAGCTGGGTTGGAGAAGGTATTTTCAAAACAGAGGTTGCAAGAACAAGGTTACCGTGCTTATGCCTCTGCCACTGAGTCATTGCGACAATTTCCCCATCTGTAAAACTGAGATAATAATACTTACCTATCTTACAGAGGGAGGGGAGTGTGTTGTGAGGATTAATTAGCTAAGGTTTGTACAGCACTTTGAACATGTAGAGAGCGATATAAGTGCTCAGTACTAAGATTATTATTAATATGGAAGGAATAAGCCAGGGTGGGGGTGGAGAGTGAGTGAGCAAGCTTTTAAAAGATAAGAGGAAGGAAGTAACAACAGGATGACAGAGAATAGGAAGGGATGGGATTAAGGGACAGTTTCTTAAATTAGAGGTAAACACAGGGAGACTTTACTGGAAGCTTAAATAAAGGAAGAAAGCTGTAGGAATGGAACTGTTAAAACCAGAGGCCTATGAGCTCTGGTACTATTATTCTCCTCTCATTTTCTCTTGTTTTATCAGCTTTACACCACACTGTGGGATTTTTGTTGTCTTCCCAGAAGTCTTTATCTGGAACACAGAAAGTGTAAATAAACGTGAACTGTCAAACTCGAACTTTAGCTCTGGCACTACAACTCACACCACATCAGTAAGCTGTGGATCTGAAACCAGAACTTTAAAAATAAGTAGTTTCCTATTCGCACAGTTTATGTAACCATATCTCCCTCCTCCCCTGTAAAACAAGAAAGAAAAGTCAACCTTCCTCCCAGGAGTGCTGTTAAAGATGGAAAACCCGTATATTTTTAGCAGGTCTACAAATCACAAAATTAAGGCCATTTTGATCTCCTTCTTTCAATGAGGCAAAGTAGATGAGGGTATTTTACTGGCCAAGGGATTGTGACAGGTTGGTTGAGACCTGCAATTTTAAATGGAGTGCATGTTGATTACTCATAGAACAATTCCAAGACACTCTGTAGTCTACTTCTCCAAGGCACCAAGCAACTACAGTGGTAACTCTGATTTTGTTGTCCAGGAATTTATAATGGAAAATTATATTCCTCCCTGCCAAATTCCCAGCTTCTATTTTGTGATAGACAGTTATAAAATAACTCAAATTGTTCTGAATTTTACCCAGAATAATCAGATAAAACACTGGGGGTAGCACTCTGTTCACCCAGCAAAGGAGATAGAGTGCAAAACATTTTAACTAAGGTAGGCAAAACAGACTTCAAAGTCAGTGCACCTTACAGAGCTTGTTTCAGCCTAATAAAAGCAATGTCATTGAGACAGATCATTATCCTTACAGACTAGTTTGTCCTCAACCTTTCTTTGGGGATCATGGATTGAAACTAGCATGGTTCTTGATGTATCTTTTTATTCTCTTGGTAGTAACAGCACTTGAAATGACCTTTTAGTTTATCATTAGGTTTATTACTCTGTATAGCAGACTCCACACATATGATTCTATTCATAAACATAAGGAGATACAATTTCAAGGAAATAGCTCATTTTTCTGCTGTGCTCAGATCCGCAATAATAACCAGTAGATCAGGATAGGGTAAGTGATTACTAACACAATGAATGTTCTTACCAAAGGAGCTGGCTTGAAGCAGGAAGTTTTTATAAAGCTAAGTATTAATGAAAAATAAGTCCACAAGCTCAAGAATAGCTTCCATTTGCAGTGACACCTGATGATGGTAGCTGGTGCTAGTAGGTGGGGTGTCTGAAAGAGCCTGAGAACTCACTTTCTGACAGTGAAGATCTCTCTCAAAGGCTCTCAAGCTGGTTATCTCTGACACCATTTGAAAATTTGGTCCTAATGTAACAGGAGAATGCATCAGACCTTTAAGTGAAGCAAATATGCATTTGCCCTTGAACTGTAACAAAATCCAGTAAAGCAGAAAAAAAGGAGGCTCTTTGTTGCCTGTGAAGTCACCTGAGAATACTGTGAAAACACCTTTTGCAGTTGTACTATCAGGGTTATGTGGGCATTTATTCTAGTTTATTTAGGAGGTTTACAATAGAACCTCATGGCTTTCCCTCTTGGGTCCAGGTTTTTAACAATTGTCTTCAATAGTAAATTATGTATTTCAAAATAAGTATGCTTTTAGCAAGGCCACACCCTGTCTTTCTATCACTAACAGAACAAAACATTCACCATATTTAAATACGCAAGAAAATGAAATGTCTAACAGCAACAAGGGGATGAGGGTGTCGCAGCTGTACAGCATAAATGAACGTAGAGATTCATTGCAGTTTGCATACACTCCTACAAAGGTGTCATCTTCCAATAACTCCAGTGATAGCCTACCACTACCTAAGTCAAACTAACTGATTTGGATAACTACATAAATATTGACAGTTTCTCAGCCAGTGGTTTGCATGAGACACAACTTACCACTTCATGTGCGAGCGTGTATTGCTGCCCACTCTAGAAGAGCAGTAGATCCCTGTGTAGCTAAAAGAGTGGCAATGTGGTGCTCTCCTGTTTCTTCCCCCCATCACTTTTTGTAGGAACATCCGTGGATGGCAGGGAGAGCGAACTCTGCAGACCTGAGACACTCTAGGAACACGCGGTTTTATTGCAAGGGTCGTGCCTTCAGCCACCAGCCTCGGCTGAAGGGATGCCCCAAAGAGAGAGAGGGAGAGCAGGGAGCAGGAGGGTAAAAGGTAAGAGAGCGAGATCCTTGTTACAATACATTACATCTCCTTTTGTGTTGAATATTCTAATTTACATTAACCAACCGGCGCGAGATGAAAAACCTAGAGACTTTGCATATAGCCTATGAGAACTGCTGTATTACCATATCATTCTGTATTCTAAACTCTAAAGGCTACTTTCTTATCTATCTTTTCCCTGATACCTTGGTGGGGTTACACCCTTGGGTCCTTTGGTGTCCCTTTGTTTGCTATCACTCAAGCCATCTCCTGTTAATCACCGTCTTCCTGCATGTCATGCCTACATCTCAAAGCTAGCTTTCATTTCTATTTCACTCACAGGCTTTATATTTTTAGAATCTCTTGCCAGGCAATCATACCTGTAAGCTTTTCCTGACTCATCCTTCCCAACAACTTTTGGCTGAGAAAGACATTCATGCAACATTCTTCACACAGGTCGTTAAGATGTTTTTCCAAGTAACTGCCAGCCTGGCTATCTAAGAATTGTTTCAGCCTTCAGATCCCTACTCGTAACCTTGCACCTTTATTTTGGTGTGGCACACTCCTTAGTCTCTTGGATGGGCCTAATGCCTGAAGAGCAGTTAGAAGCCATACTAATTTTTGCAAAGGGGCCTTGCTGTTACTCTTAATGCTGTCAGGTCCATTAATCTCAGCAGTTTATTATGTCTGCATAGCATTTAAATAACAAAATGGAATCATGTATTTTGGGCATTTTAAAATCTGCACAGTGCTTCAAAGAGATTGTGAGGCCTGGGAGAGAATTATTAGCTCTTACAACAACTGATGTTTTAAAAAGCAATAAATTTTTAAAAAGAAGCCAGGTATTCATGAAGGTAATCCTGAATAAGAATTCTTAGTGTGACTTTGCAAGTAAAAATTTGAGGGTTTGTCCGTATGAGGAAATTAACTACAGCAGAACTGCGGCTGTAAAATTATAATGCTGCAGCAGCTACTGCTTGTGTAACTCTCTGTGTTCCTACATAGACAGTATTCTGGAATAATAGACTTTTTTTTTTTTTTTTTTGGTAGACCTTACACTGCTTTGGAACTAACATAAACTCTTTCTGCCTCATAATCACTCAGCCCCCTACTACTGAAATCAGCCTTCCATTTTCTCTTTTGTGCAAATGCCCCTTCACCAAATTACACTTTTGCAGCATAACCAATGACTACAGAAAATGTCTGCAACTACTAATTACAGGGGGAAAAAAAGAAAAAAGAAAAAGAAAAAAGAAAAAAGTAAAAAGAAAAAAGAAAACACACACACACACAAAAAAACCCCAAACAAAACCAAAAAAACCCCCAATAACCCCAAAAAACAACCAAAACCAACAAAGAACCTGACATGGTAAGGAAGTGCATGCAAAAGAGGGACAGAAGGCCAGAGCCAAGGCTACCACATTTTATGTACAGTAGTAAGGGGAATGGTTAAGTGATCTCTGACCAGGAAGAGAAATTGCTATACTCCGTCAGAGGATATCAAACTCCTTCCCTTACTTTTCTGGGATTTGCCAGTTTATTTTGTGTTGCACTGGCAGATGAGCCCTAAAAGAGTTTGTTGTATTGACTTAAAAGAAAAGCCACACATGGTTTAGGAAAAAAGCTGAGGCAGTTCAACACAGCACCTTCAGTGAGTGAATTTCAATTGGCTTTCAACTTAGTATCACAAGAAACTTTGAGAGAAAATGGACTGAAGTATTTACAGTGCATATAAATCCCAATAAAAAAAGGGAACACTTTTTCAGTTATCTTCTTGATGAATAGTAAGGAGGAACAATATTAAGCTGGAAGCTTAAAAATTTAATATGGGATAATGCAGAAGCAGGGTTGGTTCAATCAGGGATCTGATATTGTAATAACCAAACAAAAATGGAACTTGAGTGGTTTATACGTGTTATCAGAACTCTTCAGGTGAATGGAGGTTTTAGTAAGAGGATATACTTTTTATGTAAACTTTATAGTCTTCTGATAAATGTTTAATATTAAACTTATCTAAAATTCTAATAAAATAGAACATACAAGGACAACATCTACATGAAGTAGTTCAAGTTGCTTTTACCAGGGCTCTAAGGAAGAGTTTATATTGCGTTTGCTATCACAGAACCCTGTTTAATAAAAAAAAAAAAGGGAGTTGGAGTCACAATAATAAAAAAATGGGAGCTTCTGTTACATAAATAAAAAAATTCTCACTCAGATGAAACTGGCCACAATACATTGTGCAGACTGGTCCATCAGTGCACACCAGACCAAGGACTCCATCCTATAGACATAGCTTTAACTTTATCAAAGCTTTAATAATTTTGAAGTTTGTAGTCCCAAATTTTTTTATGCTTGCAGGGAATGGGATAATAATGAAAAGTAAATACTATAGCTACAGAAGATGCCCACAATTATTTGTATTTTAAGTGGCTTTTCTTTTCATAAGTTTTTAGGTCTATATGCTTTTTCCTCTAAAACTGCTCAAATAATCAAACAATACAATTCTTATATTGGTAAGAATATAATTAAATAAATAAAATATAATTAAATATACATTGCAAAATATTCCCTAAAATAAGTTTTTAGCAAGAAGTTCACCTTCTCCTAAGAACTTCCCTCTTCCTATCAGGAAACAGAAACATAGCATGTGAACCAAGTATCTTAACACAAGAATTTGAATTCTGAATCAGAAACGAGTCTGAGTCAAACTCCAAAGATTAAAAGGTAAAATCTAGTGACACTTCCTATGTTATGATCTCCCTCTTCAAGCCTAGAGAAAACAAGCAGGACTGAAGCTGGTAGTGAAGTGACTTGCCAGACTGATAGAAAAAACAAGGATTAAGAGTCTCAGATTCCCACTCAAGCACCATCTGTAGTGAGTTGCATTTCCTGCTTGCTGCTCTAGACTTTGTTCAGCTTAGAGAAGACCTGTGACTGAATTAGTTTAGTTAACTGATATAAATTCCCAACTAGGAAGGTATGATCAATGTGAACACATGAGAAAATTTGAACTGGGACAAAGCAGTCAAGGACAGTTAAGGACAACATTAAAAATTCACATACTTGTACTGATTTTGCACACTGCTGTTACAAATCCCATGAAGTCTCAGTTCAACTATCCTACCACAGCTAAAGGAGTTTATTTGTCTAAATATGTTTTCAGAAAGGTGCCTCTGTCAGGGAGATGCTGGCAGTATCAGTGCTCAAGCCAGCTTGTGCAAAAAATGGTCCCCATTGTTGGGAACTTCATAAATACTCCAGTATTTCAGCTTTTATTACCATCTCACCCTTAGGAATGATGTGCTTTGCTATGTACCAGTTAATCTGGATATTACCCTTACTGCAAGTTGGCTAGTGTAGAAACAACCACAATTTTCTAATTTTTTTTCTAATTTTTTCTAATATTTTCTAATTTTGTCACAAAATTCCAACTTGACCACAGATTTACAAAGGATAATGAAGACCCTTGAAGACAGAACAAAATCAGGTTTAATGTAGTTATCCCAAGGCTGAGTAAATGGTGTTGTCCTCTCAATGTCTTTATTTCTCTGACAAGCTGTTCACACTTAATTTATACAGAGCATTTAGTCTCGATGTGCACTCTGTCTCCCCAGATTAGTTTAGTCAAATAGCCACCTCATCACTTACATCCAAACAACTGTTTTGCAAGAAATACCTTATGGCTAGTCAGCAGAGAAATCCTTAGTGTATAGTGGAAAAGAGATGCTGAAATTGATTGAAAAGGAATGAATTAGCAGATAGTATGTTGGCAAGGTGACCCAAAGCCACAAGCAGCAAAATGCATGAGAACGTGAAGCTGCTGTGTTGTAGTCCAGTATTTTGTCTCAATGGCAAAAGACGTCATTCATGGACAGCATGTGAGCCTAGTCATTATTTGATGTCCCTTTCTTTTGTATTCCCTTAGCATGCAAATAACTACACCAGGGATTTCAGCGAGCACCTCCCTGTCCAGTCCTTCTAATCACTTTATGGACTTGTCCATGAATTTTTCTGACTCTTGTTTTGAACATGTCTGAGGGTCTGCATCTGCAATCTCTTGTGGTAGCAAGCTCTGGAAATTCACTATACAGTACATAAAAGG
Source organism: Sylvia atricapilla (assembly GCF_009819655.1). Classification (NCBI taxonomy): domain Eukaryota; kingdom Metazoa; phylum Chordata; class Aves; order Passeriformes; family Sylviidae; genus Sylvia; species Sylvia atricapilla. The sequence goes on from NC_089141.1 coordinate 90,266,109, forward strand.
ATTTGCTGCTTCTTTGCTTTAACTCAGTTTCCTACTGTTTTCACTAAGTAGCCTCTACTTCTTATAATGTGGAATTTGGTGAACAACAGTTCTTCATTATCTTTGTGCCAGAACTTCACTCATCTGCCAACTTCCCCCCTTTCTTCTCCACAGAGAAGGGAGGTACGACTTCAATTTATTACTGCGCTGGTTTTGCATTGATTGACATTTAGTGAGGAGGGAAGAAGCCACCCATAGAAATGATTTTTCTAAGAGGAGATGCTAGGAGTCTCTTCCGTGCCTGACAAAACCAATCAGTGACTAGTTTTGAATACTGACACCTTGTTGAAGCACTAGGAAGTTCAACAGGCCTCTGTGGACACACACGTTAAAAATCAAACAAACCCTGGGAAAGCTCTCTTTTCTTCCAGCCTGGGAACATGTAACAGGCCTGCTGCAGCAGTGGCCAGGTCAGGCCCCCGAGATCCTGGTGCAGCCCCATGTGGCCTGAATCCATCACTGTGACTACTCTGGCCACAAACCGGCAGAAACCATGATGACCATTGCAGGCCCCAGGCGAGATATCAACTCCTGCATTACACAGATGAAACTTGCAGGACGTTAATCCTCTCTCAAGTGAGAGAAAAGGACAGAGTGAAAACACACAGAGAGACAACATGAAGACACTAAAGCCCATGAAGAAGGAGTCGAGTCCCAGAAAGGAGGGGAATGAGAAGACGCCTTAGTCTTAGGCTGAAATTCTTTTTGCAATGCCATGGTGATGGACTTTGATACACTAAAAATATCCCTTTAATTCACAGAAACAGTTGGGGGAGGAGTGTTCAAATCACAGATATGAGCAAAGGCATTTGCGCTGAAGCAAGTAAATGCTGAAGTAGCTGTGATCTCATGAGAAGCTTGAACATAGACAGATAGATAGAGAAGATGAGAGTGATGAAGACCCTCTGCCCCCAGGGAAGAAGCAGACTTCTGTTCCTAGAGATGAAGATTATCTCAGTGACAGATGAAGAGAACTTTTGCTTTGAACAGCTCATCCTTAAAATAGTACCCCATGAGTTTGACATGGCCCATGAATGCAGCTGTGGGAAGGCTGCATGAGAAAGGAGGGACGTCATGAATGCAGACTTCTGGGTGGCAGCTATTCATGAAAATTGAAGTGACAAGAGAACCTTTTTTCCTTGTGGAGAAGTCTCCCTGACGTAGCAAAAGAGACTCCTCTCCCTAAGAAAACTAATGAAAAACTTCTAGGTCTGTAGTAAATGGACCTAAGTCCCAAGATTTTGTCTCTGTACGTTGCCAGTGGGGAAGAAAAGAAGCTTGTAGGGGGGAGGAGAGGTGTTCTAAGAGGTTTTATTATAAATATTTTTTTCTTTTCAGTCTGTTAATAAAATGTTTTTTATACCTTTTAAAGTTTGAGCCTGCTTTGGTCTTCTCCTAATCCTATCTTGCAGCAGAAAAAGAGTAAATAATTCTAGTCAGTGCATTGGCATTTAGCCAACATCAGACCCACCACATTTACTGGTGCATTGGCCAGGAAATCTCAAACTGGCAAATGAAAACCACTCCAATTACACAACTCTTGATTAGTCATATGATCAAAACCACCTGTGTTGTATGTATTTTATTTTAGTAGAGCCTTTTGAACTTGTAGATAATGTTTTCATAATCTTTGAGAAGTTTTAGTTGAAAAAACCCACACATCAATAGTAATGTCCATATTTCTCTCCATGTGGGAGCAAAAGGGAGAACAGAATGACTGAATATTGCTAGCTGTTATTAAAGGTGTTCATAGAAGTAACGTAGTTTATGTTGTGAGATTTGAGACTAGGTAAGCAATCATGAAATTAAGGACCGCACTATAATGTGTAAGGAAGGTAAGAAAAACCTTAAATGTGGAGTTCCTCTCAGAATTAGAAAAGACAGTGGGGAATAAGATACAACTGAGAATGAAAGGCCTGATTGCTCTCTGACATCTGGGAGCCTGGATGTCTTTCTCTAGGAAAAAATCCTTCACTATATAATTTCCAGACTTTAAGCATCAATTTGAGTACAATTTAAGCATCATCATAATATTGCTGTAATATAACCTCTTGGTGTGACTTTTCTTTCAAAATGTATTCTAAAATAAAGAAAAATTTGAATAGACTTCATTAACATACCTTCAGCAGATGGTATAATGATACACAGGAAGGTGTATCTTCTTTCCTTAAACCTTAAAAACCTACTTTCATAATCCTCAAACCAATCACAGCAAGGTATCTCACATCATTTTCTCTTTTATGCCTACTGTGGTAGTATATTTTCATAGAAATACTTACCTATTAACCTAACTTAACCAGTGACACAAACAACTTGAGTGCCATGTCCTGTGAAGTCTGGGACCAAGATAAGGTCATTGCCTATTTCAATATCCATGTCTCCACACATGCCTGAGTAAATCAGGCACATATGCACAGCATTTGTTTCAGTCCTTTTGTTGCTCATCTCAGACCAGCTGTTTAATAATGGCTATTTGCAGGCTGAAATATTTAAGCCTTATGTTTGACTGGATACTGGAAAACAGAAAGAAACTTCTGGCTCGCTCTAGCTCCAGGGACCTGCTCTAGCTCCAGGGACCTACCCCTCTTTTCCAGCCTTTGCTGACCCTTGATAAATAAACACAACCAGATAAACCCGGCTGCTTCTTTGCCTTGGGTGTCAAAGGAATAATCACACCATAACTGCTTCATCTGCCTTTGGCTCTTCTTGTGTCTTGCTCCCCTTCCCATACTCTGATTTGCATTGTAATTCCTTGGCTTTCCGACTGTTGCCTCTGACCTGCCTCCTATTTTGCCCTTGAATTTGGTACAACTGTATTTGAGTTTCCTGTCCTTTGGCTTGGCTTCTGATCCCAAGATCTTGCCCAGATGCTTGCCTTGTATATCTTTACCCTTCTATTGCCTGACTTTGATTTGCCTTGCTCTGATTGGGCTCTAAATGCAACTCTAGCCAGATTCTGGAACTATATTTCATCACGCTTGGTCCAAATCTTTGAGAAAACTGCTTGGACTCCCAACCCGAACCCTTCCCAGTATTCTGTGATTCTTGTGGTACAAGCAGGGGAGCATTCTCAGAGGGCTGAATGCGAGTCAGTGTCCCCACATACAAGTGACAGTCAGACCTCGAATGCCCGAGTATGCTGACAAATTTTCCTCACTTCAAACACCCCACAAAATCTGGAGAAATGGTATAAGGGTCATCCACTAATCATCCCCAAAATGATGATTACTTGAGTTCTCTGCTCATGATGGGACATCAAATGTGAAAAAAATATGTAGAACAAAAGAGCATAGATTTTAACTTGCTTTGTTGTATATGGACCTTTTTGACTTTCAGTTAATTCAGAAGAAGCATTTCAAAAATGTAGCCACCTAACTGGACAACAAGTTTTGCTACTGTGGTTTCATATGCATACAGATGGTGAGGTTCTGGCAAAGGCAAAACCAAACTCCAGCACTTGGATCACAGTGTTTTTTAGAACTTGGAGGTTTTATTCTCAGAAAAAATATCCAATTTCTAAATAAAAGGAACTGGAAAGAGGGAATTACTTGATTTTGTTTCTCTTTGCTGAGATAATGAATATTTTACTGAACATGGGAAAGTACTAATCTTCTAGTTTTTGTAATTCATGGAAAGCAATCAGAAAACTCACCAAAGACTAGAGAATACAGTGTCCTCTAGCCATCCAACTGTTTTCGACTATATTCCCATTTTTTCCACCTTTCTTTCCAATCTGAAAAGAAGGGATGACTGCTACGTTTCCTCTGTTCTCCAGTCCTCAAATTTGTGATGTGAACACCTAAAGGTCAAAATGCAGAAGTCTGTCCTCAGTTCTTATGCAGGCATAACTGCTGTTAACTTTTGATAAACTTGAGTCATTTTTGTAGCATTTTATGTGTTTTCTTCTAAAATATTTTAAATGGTTTCCTCCATGTAAGATATACAAGACATGGGTATTTACCCACTTACAAGGGTGATGTTGAAATGTAGTGCTGTTTGAGGTGGTATGAACCTCCTTGCATTGATGGTTTTTTCATGCCCAAATAATGCATCTAATCCAAATTCATTTTGAAAATATCACTATACTAAACCATGATGTATAATTTTTATATATTCTGAGTATTTTTTAGCTGCATGTGGTATAGAAGGGAACAAAAAACCCTTCCTCTAAATGACATAATGACATTACTGAGGCTGGTTTCTGTGAAAATAGTACTTACAAAGTATAGTATAGTAGTCGCTATATATTCATTCCCTCTCCCATCACTTAATTACATCACCATTTAAGACAGACATATAATGTAATTAGAGATTTGAACAGTTCACAGCCAGATCACTTAAAGTAACATTGTTAATGGGCTTTAGAAGTTCTCCCTTTAATATTGCCAGTGTTATAACTTCTAATTACCTTAATAATTAGGGCTGTGTCATTCATGATTGAGGTAACAGTTGCTACCACTAATGGGTATTAGAAGTCTCTCACAAGGCATGTTTTGATGTTCTCACTGAGTTGCTTAGGGCAGGCAAGAGCTATTTGTCCTTAGAAACATAGTGGTTGCTATGTGGTGGCCTGGGCAGAGGCATCCTTACTAACCACTTTAATACTGCCACCACCACTGCTGTTTTCACTGAGGAGTGACTGTATTAAAGGCACTCACCATGCACTGCCCTTGAAATGCAAATGTGGCACCTCTGGATGAAATCTGTTGAACTCTAATTGCTATTGTTACTATTGCTACAAATAACAGCATAAACTTGAATGTCAAACCTGACTGATATTTAAAGAAATCCATAGGTAATTCTTCCCCATTCCCAAACCTACAAATTAGCAATGGTTATGATTTGCAAAGTTTAAGATGACACATTTGCTTCATTATGCATGAGTAATTCAGAAGAGTAACTACAACTAGGTTCAATTCTAAAGGAAAGCAACTGCGATTTGCAGCTATTTTTCCAAGATATAAGGCTAGAACCACTTTTTCAAATACGTTTTTTCTAAAGACTTCTGGCATAGATTGAAACCAAGTCTTCTATGAAGAGTCAAAAGTTTCTCCTTATTTGTCTGAAACTAGTTCAGAGATAAAGGCCTGTTTTTTGGCCATGCTACACTTTGAGAGTTCATTCACAGGACAGTAGAGAACTTAGTATTTACTCTACTTTCTTACCTCAAGTTCACCAAGATTTATGAACCTGGAGACCAAAAAAGGTTTGAAGAACCATTAAACCCAGGTAGATAGGAAAAAAAGTCAACTTCATTGGGTAGACTTTCACCAAACTGGTTTTAATAATAGGTTGTCCCTGAGGACAAAATGGCTTCTCTTTGGTTTTTTGGAGCTTTATTATACTGCATTATATGACTATGATGGAAAATATTAAATCCTCAGGGACTGGAGGAGCATTTACTTAAATTTGTTTGTTTTCCAGACAAAGATTCAACTGATTTCCTGACTCAGGTTAAATTACACTGAACAGGTAAAAGGGCAACACTGTGATGCACAGAAGAATGCCCTGGGGATGGAAAAAAGATTGATTTATCCCAGTCCTACTAAAAACACCCAGGAACTTAACATTTATTAGACTGGACATGAAGGACATACTCATATAGATAAGATACACATGGTAAATTAGCCCTTTAAGGTACAACATTGAAATCAATACACTACACAGACACCACAAAGACAGTCTCATTCCTCTCCATCTAAATTAAAATCTAGGTAAAAAATAGAAAAAATAAAAAAGGAAAACAAATCCCAAACTCATGTATCTACTTGACCAACAGGTGTGAACATTTCCCTCCCTCATCAGGTAAATATATAATGTGCTCATGGCTGAATCAGATTTAATTTCGTCAGACTTCCGATATGAGTTTGGCAAGTACCTTTGCTTCTTTGTGTCCCTTTTCAGTGAAAACAAAGTAATTATAAGAGTACTACCTTTGTCTGCTTTGACCTGAAATAGTACTAGATACACTCCTTCAGATACAAATACAATCTCATTAAGGAAAGAGCTCCAGTTAAGAGTGATCATATTTCCTGTTGACTACAAGACAGAACTCCAGGATTAAAAAAAAAATCCCTTTATTAAAGTAATCTTGAAGATTTTTAGATCAGCAAGTCATACACACATCTATGTGCTCACACAGTGTATGTGTGTATATATTTATGTATACACATATGGCTCACACAAATTACAGTGACACTAGTGCCAAACATTTTGCTCACACATTCCTAAAAGTTTTCAGAAATCTTTACTAGCCTTTTGTTTACAAATATACTCCATTACATCTCAGAGTGATCACGACAGAAATTCTACTGTTATACTCTTAAACTGCGAGACAAAGGTATTAGATCTTGGATTACATGAAACTATGCCAAGATCATTTCAGGAGACCAAAGGTACTTGTAATGCAACACAAACAACAAATAATTCAAACTACTCTATGCAATATTTACAAATATGTCAATCTTACATGAACAAGCTGAACAAAGCCTACCTGTACACACACTGTCATAGAGGAACTGAAAAACATCTCCCTCAAAAGGAACAGCAGTTCAGACTGATTTTCAACTTAAAAAAAAACAAAACTATTTTGTGTATTGGGTCATGGTTGACCTGGACTAGTTAATTAAATTTTTGATTCTGCACCATATGGGTAGAAAGTAACTGCAGTATATTATACACATTCTTAAAATTACCTCCAAATAAAGGACAAGTAAAGGAAAGGAAAAGGAATATGATGAAAGAGAGCCAAATCTATGCCATCTCTATGCTGCCTAAGTCTTAGTTTAAGTGATCATAGGGGCAGGCTTTATTACACCTCAATCAGATGCTTCCATCTGATGGTCAGTAAAGTTTTCTTCATGTTCACTAGAGTGGAACAAGTACTTCTAAAGGCAAAGTTTAGATCACTCTTGGTGGATAGCCCAGAGAAGTTATGGAGCCTGTTACTTGGAGATAGTCAAAACTTGACTGGATGTTTCAGTCCATTTGGATAGCTTGTGTCCTATCCCTCTCCACTGGCACTACAAAGAACCTGTGCTTACCAGCCCTGGCCTACAGATTTCTAACAGATAAGGAGAGCTCCTGATGCTGCCCCTCTGCCTACTCTCAAACATCACCTACTAGGTGACACTGCAGAGCCAAACGCTGCCAGCGGTTTCAGGACCGCTAAGTTCCCTAGACATACAGAGACACTTTCATGGTCTGGAAATGGTTCATACAGCTCTTAACTGTCTTTTTGAATGACTGGAGCAGGAGCAGATATGTCAAAAACCTGTCAAAGTCTGAAGTAGTAGACAATGCACACAAGAATGGTGACTTTGCTCATGCTGTTTACTCTATGAAGGCCCTTACTTTATTTTGGCCTAGCTCATGTGCACCTCAGAAAGTGTTTTGGTAGCCTGTGTCCCAACTAGATGGCATTATATAATGAATGACATATCTCTGTCTAGGATAACCTATGGGCATGCTTTAAGCTTTTTCTTTCCAGGGTGCGTGAAACTGTCTCCCCTGCAGATACTCAACACAAAGAAATGGCAGTGTCTCTCATGTGGGCACGTACAAGCTTTGTCTAGCTGTTGGAATGTATGCTCACATTGTACCATCCAGTTCTAGTGCCGCAAATTATCCAGATAGAGGTCTGGCCAGATTATTCAGTAGTATCCAGCCAGATGCATGCCTTTCCTTCCTTCCAGTGAAACCCAGAAAACGATGGAGATGAGTTACTGGTACAAGCTAAGAGAAATCTCCTTCAATACCAGTTTTTAAAAAAACAAACCAACTGTAACATCAGTGCCAATATCACACTTTGCCCTCTGAGATCAACAGGATAATTTCATATGACTTTGAATGCAATGTGACACCTTCTCATCTACCCCTAGGAGTGAGACACAGACAGAAGGTGCATCCAGATGCAGACACAGAGAAAGCCCTCCAGGTGTCAAATACAGGCTGGGAAAAACTGCTTTTGCCGCCTATTCATCCCTCCATCAACAAGCTTCCTCTGCAGTTTATTCTTAATCCTGACACACTCATTTCCTCTGGCACCCCAGATAAAGAAATAAAAAAAACAAACATCAGATAGTTTCCTGCATATTCCAAGAGGATATAAAATTTGTGTTTTTATCAGACATAGTCAAAAGTTCACTAAATTAGAACCTCTTTTGAGTACTAAAATGTTTTACATACATTATATATGCAACCCAAAACTGAAAACCTTTTACATATATGGAGGATAAACACTTAAAAAAATTCCATCAGTGTTTTCCTGGAAGAAGCAGTATTGGTTAAGATCTGCCCACTATGTAAAATGAGGATATCTCAAACTGCCAATTCCATTGATCATAGTTGAGCTAAGAAAAGTATATTCAAACATATCTTTCTAAACGAATCCAGCAAGATTCTTGTCAATGCCACAGTTTGTCACTAGGGAGTAAAAGGAGAAAAAAACCTCACTGCAAACTCTACTGCGATATTTTCCCAACTTCCAAAAATGCACAAGTAATATTTCCTTCTGATATTAATATATCCAGACTACCAGTTTTAATAGTGTTTAAGGTAAAGCTACTTTATTCTATGATCCTCATGTATCAAAAAGTCATCACTGGAATTACTAGAAGGCTGAACACCTGCATGTTTATAAAGGAGCGATGATTAAGATAAAACCATTTCCTTACTCATCTCAGGCTGCTCTTTCAGATTAAAAGAGTAAAATTAAATAATAACATAACATTAAAGACCTCAGAGCTTGCTGAAAGTGAGTTCATGACAGGCACAAACACTAATAACTACATCTACCCAACATTCTTCACTGACAAATCATTATACCAAAGGCACATGCCTATACACATGGACATATACAGATTAATTTAAACATACTTATTTTTGTTTCCACTTCTTTTGATTTCTACTTATTTTGTTCTTTTTGGATGTAAGTATAGTACTCCATCAAAAATTTCAACATCTTGAAGAATACTGGAGAAATGAATAATGTGTGCACAGGCTTATGTGCTATGTGAAAATGTTCTATGAATCAACTGCAATTCCACAGGTCTCTTCCTGTGCAGAGTTTCAGCAGTTCATGCTAAATAAAGCCCCATTTCTGCCCCTCTCTATCATATGATTCAGCAGGTGCACTTTTGAAAAAATGAGTAATTGCATTTAAGTCAACCTGCATGCACTGAAGTTAAGCACCGCTTAAGTGTTTGCAGGATTAGGGTTTAAGCTTCCAATTATCCCTATTGCAGCTGTGTGACATATACCCCAATGAATGCATTTATCATCAGTTTTAATTCACGTTTTCTCTTTCTGGGGACTGAAAATGGCAAACATGAGACGAGGCTGAGTGGTGTTGTTTCTGTTAGGCCTACACACCTAATAAAACATAATATTTACTCTCATTACTATCATCAATAATTGAGTTAGAGATTCACTATATGACCCAGTGATCATGCTACACATGCTACCTCACTAAGAAACAGCTGAAGTTTTAAATCAAATATTGGATAACTTCATTCTATTTATTTATTTATTTATTTATATGTGTGTAGTGGGTTCAGTATGTCACTAGAATGAAACCAGCAATTGCTAGAGAGGTTTGTAGTTGGTGTCATTGAGAAGGTCACAGTATCCCAATCCTACTGATACTTAAAAAAATGTCCAGACTACATTTGTTTACTGCTAGACCCTGCTGGGGTCTTTCTTACATATAAATCATATGCAAAGCAGGGAAAAACAGGTATCATACTGTAATTTTTCTCACGAGATATACTTGGATAAATTAATGAAATCAGGACCTTGTCCATACGAACTTCAAAAGTGTACAAACTCTTGCTACTACATTACTAGTTGAAATTTAGACACATGTAAGTAAGATGAATTTATTGTCTGATGTCAGTAAAAACCAGTAGAATGTCCTAAGAGACATCAGACATCTCTTAGAAATCTCTAATACTTAGGATTCCTGCCAGGAAAAAAACCCAAACCAAACCCAAGCAACTCTTAAGGTTGTAGGGATCTGACTTTTTTCTTTGCTTAAATCTTCATTTGACAGACCTATTGACATAAAACCTGGAATCACAGGGTCTTATCAAATAGAAAAGACTATGGTCTTCCACATATGAATGGACATCTGGATACAGAGATGTAAAAGTTAAGCTTGGTGCATGCCTAGCTTTCCTCCAGGATAGGGTCTAGACACAGCCAGCATGAAGATAAAATCCAAGAACTTAAAAACAACTCAGAATCAAACATTAAAGATACGGCTCAATTCATCGTAAGGTTTAATGGCGTTTCCTCATTCTACCTTCCTCTTAGCAGCATTCAGTTTTGCTCTCAACAGGAAGTCACAGAAGAACTCCTCAGACTTTTGGGGTTTCCTCTTCACAATGACCAAGGATAGCTTCTGAAGCAAATGTCAGTGAGAACTGTATTTTAGTTCCTTATGTTATATATTGTAGAATCATAAAATGGTTTGGGTTGGAAGGCGCCTTAAAGATCATCTAGTTCCAACAACCCTGCCATGGGCATGGACACCTTTTAGTGCTCCATCCAGCCTGATCTTGAACACTTCCAGGGATGGAGCATCCACAGGATCTCTCAGCAACCTGTTCCATTGACTCACCACTCTCATAGTAAGGAATTATTTCCTAATGTCTAATCTAAACCTGCTCTCTTTCAATTTTACTTCATTCTCCCTTGTCATGTTACTACATCCCCTGTAAAAAGTCCGTCTTCATCTTTCTTGTAGGCTCCTTTCAGATACTGGAAGACTACAATTAGGTCACCCCAAAGCCTTCTCCTTTCCAGGCTGAACAATCCTAATTCACTGAGCCTTTCCTCTAGGAGAGTTGCTCCATCCCTCTAATTATCTTCATGGCCCTCCTCTGGACTCGCTCCAACATCTTTTGATGTGTCAAAAGACCCCAAGGAACACCGAGTCCAACACTTTTACTCCCTAGACAAGCAGCAGATGTCCCAGTAATTAAGTTTCCTGATGCTGTTCACTAACATGAAGATGACCGAGTTATGGTGATACAACAGAATGCAACATGGTTGAAAAACGAACCTATGAAAATCAGATTCCCATTTCTTTCCTCACATACAAGGCAGTATTTTCTATCTTTTCCTATCATACCATTTTCCAAAGCATCCTTTTTGTCCCTTTTTGCTTTCCCTGTGTCATTTTCTTCTTGTCACTGACTTGAGTCCAACCAAACTCTACATTTTTACTGTATATGTCCCATTTTTTTGACCGTATCTGTTTCCTCCATACCTACAGCTGTATATATCACACTGATCACTACTCTCAACATCTGACTTCCTGTATCTTCCAATACTTTTCTGGAATCTGATTTTCATCAATCCAGTTTTATTAAATAAACCTGCCACAATCTTATTTAACAACATGAGGTACCTGAAACAATTATTAAAAACTGTTAAAAATATGCCACAGAAAATGTTCTATTATCCTGTTATTCTGAAAAATGCCAACGAGTACTATTTTTTTCATTATGAAAATGCTCCAATCACAAGTGTGCCAAAATCATTGTATATGTCATTGCAAATTTGAGAAGGTTTGTAATTAAAATAGGATTTTAATTGCAAACTTTTGAAAACTGTAAATTTGGGGAAATTTTGAGTGACTGTAATACAGAGACTGTTAAACACTCGCATGTTATGTTAAAAACAATTAATTTAATCTCAGAACAGGCTGATGAAACAGATAGTATTTTAGTGGTCGACATTTGACACTATCTAAAGTGAAACCCACAGGTGTCCATGTCCCTGCATTGGGTCATTGGACAGAGACTACCTGTTGCAGCAGCCTTCTTGTTAGAAGGCAGAAATGAGCTGAGACAGACTTGTTGCTCATCACAGCATGAAAAGGGTCCTCATTCCTCTTTGCAGCTCAACCATCCTGACTCCAACTACTCACTGACTCTGGCTGCAGCAAGCTCCTGCTGTAGGTTTCCATTACAGCCTCTGACTGCTGGTTATTTTCTGCTAAACTATGACTGCACGTGTTTGTTTGCAGACTCTGAATGTAGGCTTTTACCTGGCTAGACTGTGACTACAGGTTCTAACTGCAGACCCAGACTGACTTCACAACAGCAATTCCCTCTCTTCAGGGCCCATTTTCTTCATGATCCTCTTGTTCCCTCTTCCTCAAGGTTCCTCCTCCTTCGTGATTCTCTCCTCACCAGCTAACCTACTCCCCTTTTATCACACTTATCTTTATTTTATATAGCTGTGACTCATCAGGGCTGAGGCTGAATTAGGTAATTAACACAGCTGTTACTAATCAGGGGCAAGGTCACCTGTATTCCCTTCTCCTACAACTACCCAGAAGGTGGATACTACCAGACATTATAGAGTAAATAGTAAACACTAAATTTTGCTCTGGAATATGATTTTGTTTCTATGCATATGCACACTTATACCACATTTATACAAACCCATCTTTAATAAATTACATTTTGTTTGGGGAATTGGTTTATGAATGCTGGCTAACATAGGCAATAGCTATACTCAGATAGCTTTGCAACACAACTCAATAGGACATCCATTCCAGAAGATGCATTCAAGTGTTGGTAAAATTTCTAAACAAACCAGCAGTCATATTTCAGAACTCCTGTCCAAGTTAAAGGGAAAACAAAAATCAGAGACTGGAATAAAATCCAAGTCTTCTGGCTTTTAGTGGCATTTCTTAATCAAGATGTAATTACTGCAGCTCTGTGCTCAGAAATAAACTCACCATGTACCCTGTTAGAGTCAGTCTCAGCAATAGAATCCAGGACTCAGTTACTAGAAGTAAAAAATATAGTCTTAACCCTCCTGTTTGTTTTCCATATAGCACACAGGAAAGCAGTGAGGAAATGAAGTGTTCATTGTAAGCCCCCATAATATTCTGCAAGTATAAAAAATTGTGGCAGACAACATGAAAGAAATTAATATATTTAAATACTGAAGTGGAGAGAAGGAGCAGAGACAATGCATATAACACAACAGATGACCTCCATTAATCTACATTTTCAGGTTTGCTGCTGCTGCATTGGACAAGAATAAAGTCTATTTGCAGGGGCTCAAATACACTAAGCTTTAACCTACAGAGGGTTTGTAGGAAAGGCATAGTCTATCCCTAAAATCACTGCAGACAAGCTAATAATTAGAAAAGGATCCTGAAAGGAATAAAAAAGAAAAGTTGTTCTGCATTATTTGAGTGTCAGCTGGTACATAATAGAAATCAAAGGCAAATAAATGTTAACAGTAATTTACAAAATTTCATCATTTTTAATTCAAGTTTTCACATTTTCTTTGCCCATGGCAAAGTGTGTGTATGTCAAAAATACCCGAAGGCAAAGACATTTTATGTTATGGTTGTGACCAAATAACTACTTTACCCTCAGAAATTAATCTGAGTAAGACCTCTCTCTGTGACATAGGACATCAATTCAGTGCCATGATATGATAGAAGACCAAGTATACCTTTCTTATAAGAGGTGAGGCCTTTCTTCTGAAATCAACTTCATATAAATTTGTACAGTAATGGAATACCAGGTTAGGAAATGCACGCCCTAAAACTGAATGAGATCCTGACTGTAATGTAAGATAGTGAGGAGGGGATTAAATTCTGCTGCACTGCAACTTCTCACAGCACCTTTTCATAACGCCACTGGTAATTTTAAATGTGGAAAAGGTGCCTCATTTTTGGAAGGGAGGGTGAGAGAAGCAGGGTCTAGATGGAAAATTTCTATCAACATCAGCGGAGCTAGTCCTACCTGGCTGTCTTAGGACATTGCTAGAAGCATGGAAGAGTACTACAGAGAGAGCAAGGCTTATCAAACTCAGTTGGAGGAGGGACAAAAAAGGAAGGTTTATCTTTTCTCTAGTGGACAACCAACAAAAAGGTGAGTCCGAACACATGACAGTGCTTGTGCAGTCGTTTGGCCAAAAGGTTTTAGCAGAATAACCCTTTGTTTTCTGTCTTTTAGCAGATGCCTACATAATCTCAATACTCCCAGTGGTTCCCAGCAATGAGCCTGCATTATTTCTCCTTTATCGATGTCCACTTAAATGGTCACAATTAAGAAGTGCTATAACATTTTGTGGGGGAAAAAAAAATATGTCCAAGGGGGAAAAATGTTAACTTCAACATATATGCAGATGTGACTTTAAAATGCAGAGCTGTAATTATTCCAAATGTGATGCTACCACTTATAACATGTGTTCATTCCATTCTTTATGATTGTATCAACTTTTTTCCTCTCTAGTCAGTTGTTTTCCTGCTCCATAGTGCATCAACATTTTGTAACTTACAAAGGCAGGCCATCATCAGACCATAACGGCTGGATCCATACTAAGGCATTGTGCAGCTACCATTGTACAAGCAAATTAAGTGAATTAGGTATTACTATCACCACTAGTGCACTTTTGCAGTAATAAAAAAGAGAATAAAAAAATGTTAATTGCTATTTTTAATTCTAGTGTGGAATGTATCTATTTAAACAATGGGACCAAAATATTCCAGTAGCTTATCACTAGAGTGGTAAGGGATCTGGCTGAGAGAATTTTGATCCTGTTTGTTTCCATCAAATAGACATACAGTGCATACTCTTTGAGTACTACAGCAATATCAAAATACAAGAAGGAAAAATGGTGTTTGCTTAAAATTTAGCAAGCAACATGATTTTTGTCTGAACAACACAATTTTGCATTTTAGGAATTCAAGAGAAACACCTGGCTTTACCAATACAAGAATCTGGATTTAAATCCAAGCATTAAATCCATCCAGAAGGAGACCACACCAGTCCAATCGCCTTGTAAAGATGATGTGTTTAAGGTGCCAGCAGCAAATATTGGAAGACATCCTGCCACTCTGTGTCCTGTGTGATTAGTAACATGTAAGAACTGGGTCCACCAAGCTGGTTTTTCTTTTTCCCTCAGAATTCTCCGATACAAATGCATCTTTCAGTTTACAGCCTTTGAGAACCTCTCCACTGTAAAGCTCACAAACATTTCTCTTGTAGATTTTCTTTGCAATTTATAAAGGCTAGTCTTACAAAGAAGAACGTATGAAACAGAGCTAGGTTTTTCCTTCCTTTCTTTTCAGAAAAAGGGTACAAGCACTGCCTCAATTTTTCAGTCACTCTGTAAATAATGTCTCACTGCATTTTCTTAAGGAGTATATAAATATGCTTAGCTTTGGTATCTTAATGTACACAGCACATTTCTGCTACAAGATCAAGGCAAGTTCATGTCCCATCTTCAAATTCTCTAACACCTTAGGAAAATGACTGCTACAAATATTTGGGGGTTAGAAGTGCACACAGAAATTACCAGTAACATTTCCCCTTTGATTGCCATTGTGAACAAACACTGTCAAAGTAGAAAGAGAGCAAGATGACATGATACCATATAAAATGACAGTACCAAAACCATACCTGTAAATGAAAGCTTTGAGAAAATGCTATATTTTTAAATAGGAAATATAGATTACTTGAATGAATATGCAATATTCTCTGAGGCTTTGAATTAAATAAAGACCTTAATAATTACCCTAATTACTTCTGTTGTGATTCTACTTTCGAGCCTATATGAAACAAACATCTAACAATTAGTTACACTAATTTAATCATCCAGTTTAAAATAAATGGCTGATAGTATGTCTTTTAACAAACTTGTTTTAGAAAGACTGAAGACAAAATTGGTTTTTTCGATTTAGCATCCAACATGTCATTTAGTTTGGCGCAACATATTTATTTGGGTTTTCTGCCTAGCAGCTGAAGTCCTCTATCTGGCGACAAAAGAAACGCAACAAAAGCTACAGCAGAAGGTGGAACACATTATTTGGTAACACATCTCAAACACAGCCTGGACAAACTACCTCTGAGGGTAAAAACATACATCACATTTCAGCTTCCAAGCCCAATTTAGTCTTCAGTCTCTCAACTGAGCCTGTCAATTAGGGTGTCAATTAGGCCTTGATCCAGCAGAGCACCGAAGCATGTGTGTAATCTGAGCATGTGAATAACGTTGTTGCTCACTGCAAATCAGGATGATAGTGACGGGGGACAAATGAACAGGACCACCAGTTCATTCTCACATACAGCAATTATAACACATTTTAAAATATTTTCTTGAAGCAACATACTGGAAAATTGTGGCATTTGTCATCCATGATAGCACAAATCCACATTTTCCTTTCCAAGTCTGATCTTAGCCTGAGAGACCGACAGCCTGACAAATTCTTTTATCTTAATTGCAGAACAAGTGATGTAACAAGGAATACAAAACTAGGTTCAGGGTTTTGTGACACTCAGTTTCAAAATGCCTCCATGCTGGGTAATACTACTCATAAAGGAAAGGGATCCAGTCAGAGCCTAGTCTTGCTCCCACTGGAGTTTGCAGCAAAACTTACGCAGAAAGAGAATGAAACCTAAATTTGACACCAGTGTTAAAACTGATGGACTCCTTTCTATAACCTGTCAAGTCAGTGATAGGTTGTTTGTACCTTTGATAGTTACAGGGAAATTACCAGATCAGAATTCTGAATCCTGGTAATAAATGAACTTTTAAAAATGTAATACTTGCTTCTCAAACACTGTGTCATATGTTTTGTCAGGCTAGTGTAACACAAAAGGTTGTGATGTATACATTAAGATTTAAATGCACTCTTTGGAAGTGACATGAAATGTGCAGCCTTTCCATTGTTTTTACACAAGAAAATTAACTCATTATTTCTATCTCAAGATTCAACCTCCAAAGTATCTCAACAGCAATGTTTTTTACCTTCTCTAAACTGCTGTGCATTAAATGGGGGTTTTTTGCAGCTTTCTACTGAAGGAAAAAAGAATTAAAAAAAAAAAAAGACAAAAGACTGATATTGGCAAAAAGTTTTCTCCCTAGTGCATTGGCATGTTTACTTATCCATACATATTCAAAGCTCACTGAAATACCTTTCCTCTTTTGAGGAAAACATCCTCCTGAATTTTTGGTTTAAGGAGAAGAAAACACATGGTGGAAGGTGCATGCATTCTATGAAAGGAGAAAGCCATTGAGCCAGAAAACAATTCTAAAATGTGTACAGGGCTACAACAGTTAAATCTCAAAGCTGCTGAGAAATTGCTTGGATGCTATGAGCAAAAAGTGTGGTTCCAGAGTATAATCCTAGTGATACACTATGTTCTTTGCAAAAGGTTGTGAGGCCTTGGCCTAATAAGCATAATCTCATTACACTGCAAATAAAAGTTTCCTATTTATCTCCAGATTTCAAATGAATCTAATAAGGCTTATGATACAGTCACCCAATACCCTAATCATATTTCTGCCTATCTAAAAGCAATCAGTAATTGTGTTATAGCAGAACGTGCTGACAATACCTCTGACACAGAAAGGAGAATGAGAGCCCAGCTGTACTAATTAAATTAAATGCTAGGCTGATGGAATACATTTGCTGAAGCTTGGAGAGTATGGGTGCAGAATTAATAAGCATTACAGCTTAGAGCAGGAGATGATATCATAATGGATGCAAGGTTTTGATGTGGAGAGCCTCATTCAGATTCAATGTACCATAATGTACGGATGTGACAGCTGCTTAGAGAGGTGCAGAACCTTGAACAAAGTGCACAGGAACTTTCTCTCCCCCCTCCTTCTCTTTTTCCCCCTCCTCTCCCTCCTCCCCCCATATTTTTTGTTACTAGCTTAGAAACTGTATTTTTATATTATATGTGAAGCTCAAAAAGATACTGTAATGGCCCACAGTTTATTATTTATTGCTATCCTACTGGTTTGCACTGTCGTTTCTTTTCTTCCTATCTCCTCCTGTCTGCCGTTTTAAACTTACCATCCCTGCAAATTAGAGAAAAAACGTTTGAAAAACATTTTATAACCCAATATCTGTATGGTTAATCACAATTTCGCCTCTCTTCCCTGATTTTTAATGCCAGAAACCCCGAGCGCAGGGGAAATCCTGCAAGAAGGACGAAAAGCCAAAGGCAGAACGCTGCCGCAGGGAGGGTTTGGGAAGGAGCAGGGGCCGCTGGAGCGGACCCAGGGGCGGCTCCGCGGCCGAGGGGCGCGCTCCCGCCCGGCCCGTGCCAGCGCAGCACAATCTGCTGCCGCAAATGGCTGGCGGGGAGCGCCGGGCCGGGGCTGCTCCGCCGGCCGGGGCTCATTACCATGAGAATTTTGACAGGATATTAGATTTACTAATCCTGAACTTTCCGGGCTGACCCCTCATTCGCGAGCGCACAATGCCGCTGTCTGCCGGCCGGGCCCCTCGGCCTGCCCTCAGCATGTTTACCGCCCGCCCCCGGCACACGCACAACCCGCACACGGCCGCCCCCGGCCGGGGCTCCTCTGGCCCCCGCCGCCCCTCCCCGCCGGGCCCGCCCGTCCCTGCAGCCGCCTCCCGGCGCTGCCCTGGCCCCGTGTGCCCGGGCCCGGCCCGAGGCGAGGGCTGCCCGCTTCCCATCGTGGAGCCGGGCGCCGTGCGGGAGGCGGCGGCCCGGGCGCTGACCGCGGCCCCGCGGGAGCGGCTGCCCGCGCCGCCTCTCCCCGCCGGCCGCCCTCGCCCCCAAAACCGGCCCCTCCTGAAAACACTGTGCCTATTAAGCTGCTGAAAACAGCAGATTTCCACTGATACTATACAGATAGAGCTGACCATTAAATCGCAATTTTACATCCCCAGGCAGCAGTGACTGCTGACAACCTCTAAAGCTTGTAATCCCATTTAACCCCCTCCTGTCATGAGCAGGCCCACCCTTTTGGAATAATGCAGGCCAAATTAAACCTGACACGGCAACAAGAGAAATAAAACCCCCTTTAGCTTAAAAGTCATGCCACAGTGGGTAACCCTGACCTTCAGCTTTCCCGCTCCCTTCTCTAGGGAGCTCCCCCCCGCCGCTGGCGTTGACAGAGGCGGGAGTGGGGAATTGCAAGGCGGCTGGATGGCCCTGGGGACAAATTAAAGGGAATTTTGCTAGACAATAGAAGGAAATTTCACCTGAGGGGTTTTCTTTCCTTACCCCCTTTAAAAAACTCTTTCTTTAGTAATAAAAAATAAGCCCTGATCACGCCTTGCCAAGTGCTCCCTGCCTGACCTGACCGCCAAAGGCCATCCCTGCTGGAGCGGTCCCAGCCTGTTTTTGCAGCTTCCCTGCCTCGGAATGGAACTTCAGGTTTTCCCAGACCGTGGCTGGCATTTAGCGCCGATTTCAGAAGGAAGCTGACCATTTCTAAGGTCCTTTAAAACAAACACTCTCCCGCTCAAAAAAATAAGAAGAAAAAAAGGAAAGAAAGAAAGAAAAAAAAAAAAAAAAGAGTTCACTTCCTAGCTCAGACTCCTGCCTGTAGGTGTCTGCTTTGTTAGGAGAGGAGGGCAAAGGCACTGGCGGAGTGAGACTCGTCCTGCATTATTCACACACAGCTAGTCCAGGAGTACAGGAGGACCTTACAGACCTAACCCAGGCAACATTGTGCTCATTAATCTGATCTCATTTGAGAAAATAACGGTGTTTGGTTGACAGTATTTTCGAGAATACTGCACTATACTGACAAGCCTCTATAAACAGAGTACATCCCCACCAGTGCACCGGCGCTTGCAAATGTGGAAGATGGCCTTTCACACTTAATCTACACACAAGCAGACCACCACAAGTTGCTCCCTAGTTCGCTCTGTTTGCTGCATGCTGAAGAAAAGAGCTAAAAGTCAGAAAGCACCTTGATGCAGGCAAAGACCTGCATCTATCTGCCACTCTATCTGCATTTCTTTATTTTTCTTTTTACGAGAGGTGCAGTAGAAATATGATTCTATAGCCAAATTACAAACCAACACATTTTTCTACCTGTCCATCTGTCTGTTTACAGATACAAATATACACCTGTAATCAGTGAAACCTGCCCTTGCCATCCAACACACTTTTCTCAGCACTCCCCCCACCTGCCCTTGTTTCTGTATGCTGAAGAGCATGCGAATAAACGCCTCCCCAAACCGAGCTATGCCTGCAACAGGAGAGGTAAATCCCCGGATCGAGTGGAAAGTTTGCTGCGGAAGTTTGCAAGCTGCTTACAGCGAGCCTCTGCAAGGGAGCCTGTCTGTACCACACCACTTTGCCCATAACTCACCAGTCACTCTCCCAGAGGCCCCACAGCAGGAATGAACTTGCAGCGCTTCTAAATACTGGAACACTAAAAAAATCAGGCTTATTACCTGGACACATGGCTTCTCATTACTTCATTGCTTCAGATGCCAGATCCCTTGATGCTGCAGATCGGCTCAAAAATTTGAAGTACTCCTTCCTTTTTTTTTCCCCCCTTTCCCTTTTTCTTTCTTTCGTTCATTCTTTAAAAAAAAAAGTAAAAACCAACAAAAAAAGGATGCTTGACTAAAGTTAGCTTAAATTTGTTAAGAATAAAACTGGTATAAATGTTTATTTCGACTTCATCGTGCGGCAGTGTACCGAAGCCCAGCCCGCCCAAGCCTCTTTAGCAATGGAGTGGTTTATTTAATTTGTCAGTATAATAGAAGCAGCTGAGTGAGAGACAGAGAATGCAGTGTGGTATAAAAGAAACAAAGGCTAAAAGTACCACTATTTTGATTCCCTTTTTAAAATTACTTCCAAAGTGTGGTATCTATTGTGAAGAATAATGCTGAACAAAGCACAGTGTCTTGGCAATATTCACAGAGCTCATTCACAGAGCCAGTTCTGTCTGTACATTCAGAGGTAGAATACACTTATAAATGATGCATTGGAAGGACTATAGTTCCTATTGTATTCCCAGTGTAAACAAAAAGACAGACAGAAGCTGAATGGCATATGGGCAGCAGGGCCACACTTTATTCAACCATTCCAGCACCATTGTGAAGGTAAAATGGAATGGGAGTTCTCTCTTCAAATCCAGTGAACACATTTTGGGTTAGCCTAACAATTTATATATATAAAACACATATCTGGTTGTACTTTTGTATACTCCTGTGGAAAAGCGATCTTTAAAGCAATCTAAAATAGGATTGCTGTCAAATTTTGGAGGTCATTCCCAATAGGATCATGTAGCCTCTGGAGAAGACTGTCTGAAAGAGGGTCTGTGTGGTGGCTGTGAAGATGGGTGCTTGATGCATAGAGCCAAAATGGCCTAGGACAGCAGTAGAAAAAGCTGACAAGGAGACTGAGGTGCTCAGGATCTGACCTACCTGAAAAAAGATATGCTATTGGAAGGGGCGTTCTTTGTATGGACTGCAGTCTATCCTTCTTTTCCCACCATTGCTGCCTGTTAGGCAGCAAAGACTGTCAGATCCTGCAAAAGGAGATTGGAAATTGGAAACTTTGCCAGATGATCATAAATCGCCTTTACTAAGTCAGGCATTGTTCCTGCTGAACAGTTTATGGTTAGAGAAAACCTCTTCACTTTGTTTCTGAGGAAGAAAAAAACACTTCTGTGGAGGAAATATTAAAATTAGATGTGTCCTTTCTGCCCTTGATGTGTCAGTTGATGCCAGGAAGTTTTATGGTCACTAGTTCCTCTCCCTCCCTTTATATTTTCTGCTGTCACGTAAAGGCTCACGTGCTGAAAGTCTGCTCACAGGATTCAGTCTTTCCAATTCATGCAGGCAATGCCTGTGTCTGTGTGATTTTTTTTTTGTGTCAGTCCTGTTGCATTTGCTCATTGCCCACTGTGGGTGATCACTGACTGAGTTCCTGCAACCAGATTAGGAATTGCATGTTTGGTTTTGTCTGGTGGCTGTTTTGTGCTCTGTACAGCTGGAGCCAGGCAGAATTTCACACCTGTTTGAAGTCACTGGAGAATAATGTCCTTTGGGAGCTGAGGGAGGGTTCCAGTCGGTATGGGAGCCATCTGGAGAGGAGCCTCACTGACCTGTTCTGGAATTAAAAAGCCTGGCAGAATGTGCTTTCTTACAATATGATGGAGATTTTGCAAGTTTCTGCCTTAGATATGTCACTGTATTATCAAGATCTAACACAATCATATAAATACAAGAAGCTCCCAATGAGGATTACTCAGCTTGATCCCTAAAGCTGAGTGCAAGCCTCTCTTTATTAGTATTTATAGTCTTTAATTAAAATCGATTCTGGAAAGTCTGTGTCCATGAGCGCTTTCCTAAATTCTTTGATTCTATTCACAAGAAAATAGTACTTGGCTTAAAGTGTATTAATGTTTCCAGGAAAAAAAACCCCAACAAATTTTGTTTTCACGGATAGCTGCCGTCTGCCAGAACTGATGCCTAGAAACCCAAAATATTTTAGTGACTGTGCTTAGATGTCAGCCTTGATTACAGATGTTTGTGTCCTCTCTCTAGGGTTTTTCTCCATGAGGATCAGGTTAGCAATAGTTGAGGCTGTTAGAAAGTGTTTGCAGCTAATGTAGTACCATGGTCAGAGCTTGATCCAAAGTCTGTCAGTGCACTTCAAAAACTCCCTTGCACAGCACCAGGTCCTAGGCAGAGCCCTAGGCAGAGTAGGTAGTAGCATTGCATATGGCTGAAGGAGGGGGAAAAAACCAAAGGCTGTGCCAAGGAAAGAAGAGTGATCAAAAGAAAAGAGCTTGAAGACCTGGACAGACACACTACCATTCAGAAGGTATGTTCTCTTGTCAGCTTGATAGAAATGACATCATTTTGTGTTGTAAATTAGAGAACCAGATGAACACATTTTGCCTATTAGAAATCTACTTTAAATGACAGCAGAGCAATGACACATGTGTGGAAATCCACAATTTTTGGAGTGTTATTTACTCAGTGCCTCAGGTAGGCAGACATACTCCCCCAGTGTTGTAGTTTAACACCAACTGGCAACTAAGTACCATGCAGCCTCTTGTTTACTGCCTCCCACCCTGCAGTGGGATGGGAACGAGAATATGAGCAAATATAAAACTGATAGGTTGAGATAAGAGCCCCTTAAAATTTGAAAGGAAGTAAAATATGGTACTATTAGTACTGCTACTAATTGTAATGAGAAGGAAGATAAAAAGAGAGAGGAATAGAACTCAAGACAGACAAGTGTTTCACAATGCAATTGCTCACAACCCACTGACTGATGCCCAGCCTGTTTTCAACAAGTGATCAGTGGCTCCCAGCCAATTAAGCCCAGTTTATGTACTGAGTATGACATTCTGTGTTATGGAATATCCCTTTGGCCGTTCAGGTCAGCTGTCCTGGCTATGCTCTCTCCTGCCTTCCTGTGCAGCTCCTCAGTGGAAGAGCATGGAAAGCTGAAAACTACTTAGCAACAACCAAAACATTAGCATGTTATCAACATAATTCTTGTGCTAAATGCAAAACACAGCACTGTACCAGATACTAGGAAGAAAATTAACTCTATCTCAACTGAAACCAGGACACTGAGAAATGAACATTTTCATTAAAAATTAACAGTTGCCAGTTGGACACCACAAAACGAGGGCCAGAAAGTTACTGCTGAAGACACAGGTGTGTCTTCAGAGGTCATAGAATTTGGACAGGCAACACGGACTTGTCAGACCTTTATCACAATCAGTGATGAAAAATTGAATTTCAAAATAAGGCAGCCTTTGCCAATATTTTCTGAATCTGTCACTCCTAGATGTTTCAGAAAAGACTGCTGACTCTTTGCATAGAAGGGACCTCTGCACATTTCTGCACACTGGAAGGAGTAAGTATGAGCTAAGTATCTATACATATGTGTTATTTTTATTTGGCACATCAGTATATATTTTTTCTGTGGCTATGCTATGAAAATGAAAAAGAATCTCTTTTTCAGTCACTTTTGTTATGACTGCAGGATTCCAATGCAGATATAGTCATCAGTATTACAGCTTAAAATATTAGAAGTGAAGATGAAACCAGTTCATGATATCTAAAAATTATCAATGGAACAAGGTATTATTTGGTGTTCTGGAAAGAAGAATGAAAATTTGTGTTGTTTACTTTGGACCACCATTCCTGTTAAGGTAATAAGGAATGATCTATAATCTGGTACAGAGAAAAAAAATCTGACCAGCTACTACATCACTACCATTCAATGTGTTCTGAAAGACAACATTCTTTTTATGACTTTCTAGCACTGAAATTCTTTAAGACCTAAGTGAAAACCCATAGTGGTTCTTCTTTTAGGAAGAAAAAATTGTGCTGAGAACAGGCAGTAGATTCTTGATGCTGAATTTCAGTGACTGCCCTAGCATACTGAACATTTTATTAGGGACCTGGTGGAAATGTAATGTTTAGAAAAAATATTAGAGGAAGAGATTTCATGGTGAAGACTTTAATGATGTGTAGGTAACGTGGTTCTTAAAAATGTGTTTGTCAGGGAACAGAAACAAAAACTCCTACTTTGTATGTCCTATTAAAACCAAAATAATTTAATTCAAATTTCAGCTACTTTCCATCCATAAAAAGACCAAGAAAAATTTCGAGAAATAATTTTTTGGAGAAATTGCATGGGGATTACTTTTGAATTACAAGTACATTCAAGAAAATTATAAGATGATTGAAAATAATTCATTAATAGATAAAGACTGAAATAATTTAATACATTATTCATGATATATTATTCTCTCAGCTCCCTTGTTGATGACCTTCTGGTTACGTTTTTTTTTACAGTGCTAGTGGAAGCTATTCTTTATAAACGAATATCCAGAATTCCTGACATAGCTCAAATAATAAAATATTGACATCATTATACAGAAAAAGCATGTTTTATCTTTTGCCAGTGATTATAAAACTTCTTGCATCATGTCAAATTATTTCTGATTTATATCAATGTAACTAAGCTTAGAAAAGTGTCTTTTCACCTCAGAGGCAATATAGCTTCCACTTGTTTTCCTCCGTAAATTTGTACTTTATTAACAATTTCCTCAAGCACTGTTCCAAGGAAGCATTTAACAGTCTAATAGCATTTCATTCTGTATAGTTTTCATCAGCACACAGGTGAAGACATGGCATACTGAGGAAACAAGTGTTTTCAGGAGGAGTGGCTGGGTGAAAACCTGGCTTCCCATGGATTCCTATCCTACATTCCTACAGCACCATGCTGTAAGGAGTCTGCTTTTCCTTCCTGCGTCCTGTGACTTCCCATCCCCAGCAGCCTTAGCCCCTCCCCACATCCTCCAGGAATCTCCTTCCTCATGTCTGCATGCAGTTCTTCTCCACTAACTCACTTTTACTATATTTTGACCTCCCTCCAGCATTTCTTACAACACCACACAATGACACAGATTTTTTAAGGTCCCTGATAAGCCTTCTGCAGATCACCAATTTCCTCAGTTCCCTCTTCTGTCTCCAACTACCAGCTGAACGAGAGGCAGAGTCTCGTGTGGGTGATTCTGTGCTGCATCTGTGCTTATTAACTTCACGGTGTTTATTTACTGCTTTCTGAAGAGAGAACATCTGTGCATATGCTGCAATCTTCTGTCATTGGTGGTTAGGGATTGATATGGATTTCATGCCTCTTCATAGTGGCTGCTTTCCTTGAAACAAGAAAAATTAGATATCTCCGAGACACTCTTGGTTAGACTTGGCAAAAGCTAGTAAAGATGAAAGGGAGATGGATGTTTGAAGAGCAAAAATGCATAAGGCTACTCATTTTAGGAATCCAGGCTCAAATATCTGTAATAGGTAGAGAACATTTGAGGGTATTCAAGTGTACCAACTTCTATCCATTTGTTTCTCACCTCATTTCAACTCTGTCTTTACCATTTTTTGTCCTCAAGTAAAACAGAATGATAGATGGAGCAAACTGTGGGGTTTTTATTGGCTAGTCCTCCATCTTTCCCTGGACTGCCTTGTAAATGGACATATGCCATTCATGGTTTTTGTTTTGTTTTCATCTCTTCTCTCTCCCCTAATTCACTTCTGTCTGCCACTGTTTTATAAAGTTTTTTATGGCATTCCTTCCTTTTTTCCTAACTACATTACATTAAAGCATCTCTGTTATAATCCTTTCTATTGCTGCCTCAGTTCGTCCTTTCTTTATTACAGAATGTGGATTCTTGCACTTTTATTCAATAAATAGCTGTTAACTTTTATTTTATATCCTTGCAAAGCATTTTTCTATTTTAACCATCTATTTTCTCCCCTGCTCCATTTTTTTCTCCATTTTTTTATTCATTTCCCTTATCCTTTAGTTTTCTGTATTCTTTCCTTGTCATCTAATCCCCATTTCCTGTAGTAAAAATCTGACAGGTAAATATTATTGCTACCTTGCGTGCTCTCTTTGATAGATTCTTGTTTGAAAGAACATTCAGTTTGTTTACAAAAATGTCTAAATGTTACCAGCTGCTAAACTAATGTGAGCAAGTTTTCAAAGTTCTCTCTTCCACAAGAAGATTGATTTCTTACTTTCTACAATACAAAAGTAAAGCGAATTAATAACTGTACATTAAACTGAGGATTACAACATTTTTCACTTACAAGATAATTTTCTCCCAGGTATTTCATGTAGATGGGTAAAAGTAAGTGCAACAAGTATTATCTTTCTTGACCCGAGAACTCAGATTGTATAAGAGCCTAGCAGGAGGGAATTTGCTCTCCTAAATTCCTATTCTAACTGTGTTTGACCCCATACAGGTCATAAAAAAGAAAAAGCCAAATCTGCCACATATAGCAGCTGCTTAGCCTGATGTACTTCTGAGTAATTTCACTGGTTTTACATGCAGTCACAGGCAAGTTAAACAGGTGGTCTTAAGAGAGATATCCCTAGACCTGATACTTGGAGTGGCAGTCATTTCTAGACTGATTGGATTTGTACAGATTGTCCTTCAGTGTCTGAGGGCAGAGGGTAGATGTTTACATCTATGCGTTTCACCATGCTGTTGCAGGTTTTTTTTCTATTGATTACTTTGCTTTTATGTTAGTTGTCTTTTCTAGAATGAGAATTTTCTCTCTTACACAGTACCTCTGGTAGTGTACTCTGTACTCTGGTGTTACAATAACAGAAAATCAAAGGAAAAAATGCTGAAAGTTGTTTCCATGGGAAAACACACCAATTGTATAATTCCCTGTCTTCTTAAACTATACTTACTTTGGGAAAAATAATCACTTTGCAGCAATAGAAATTTTAAATTGTTAAATATAATCCTAAAGGAATCTACTGGGGCAAAATCCATTAGTCTTGCACTGGGCAAACATGATGGCGGGTTGCACTTCCCTGAGGCTGTAATAGATGGTAATATTTGAAAAAAGATAGGCAGTAGAGGAATTCTTCCTTGATACAGAAGCCAGCTTGATCCTAATGCATCTAAGGATTTGACTGCAATTAATCAGTGTATACACTGAAGCAGCAATGTAATGTTGATGGTTTTAGCAAGGCTACCACTCATTATGCTGAGACTGTGCATACAGTTTAAGGTCTGCTGTGGTGCATTTAGAGTGGAGTCTTGCAGAGAAAACACAGTTTGGTTTCTGTGGTCTGCCTTGTCTCATTTTTGCACAGAAAAGAAAGGAAGCAAGCAGCAAGCATCCCTTTCAAATCATGGATATGTTTTCTGGACATACATTGGTTTTCTCCTTATGTGCATAGAAGAAACTCATTCCTTCGAGTTGTGGGGCTTCAAACTCTGCTCTGAATGCTACTTGGAATTCCTTCTATAAGACTGTGGTGCATCCTAGAGATGTATCCTCTTGCTTTAAAATTTGCAGAGTTCCCTGAGTTGAGGTCATTACTATTCTTCCTGGTGCACCCTGTGGCACCTGTCTCGAGTGGTTATTTGTCAAGAATAGTGAAAGCCAAGAGTTCTGTAAAGGTGGGCTTTAATGAAACAGTAATTTGCTGACTAAGGACCAGTGGACCTATCACCCAGAACACTCTTTGTGCTACCGAGGCACCAGGACTTGCAGCAATTCTCTTCCTTTCTGAAGCCATGTTGGCAGTGACTGGAGGTTGTTTAACACAGATTATCCAGGAGAAGCACAAGAAGCATTATTTCTGTTGTATTATCTTAAAGCTGGAGTTTGAAAAGAAAAAAAAACCTGTAATAGTGCCAATTACTAAGCGACAGTGCTTCAATATACAAGTAGCTGTGGTTGGTGAAGAAGTGAATTTTAAAAATCAGGGGCAAGTGATGGCAAAAAAAAGACTTCTAAAAAAGAGTCATGTATTGCTTTTTTCTTCTAGAAAGTGTTTTATTAAGTTTACCTTTGCTACAGTCATTGATTAGAAACGTCATACATTTTAAAGCCAGGAAGAGCTATTGCAGTCAGGTGTTATGACAACGGGTGTAGCACAGGAGGTTTGCTTTGTAGAATAAGTTTTATTTAGTGTGATAGATAATATTTCATGAAGTGTCAAGTCTTAAGTAAAAATATCCAGCAGCAGAGAATCAACCATAGCTATAGATTGTTTGAGGGACTAGCTGTATTTACTGTTACTGAGGGAAAATATGCTGTTCCTAAACTATTTGTCACCTTTTGACTTTGTACCCTGGTATTGTAGTTGGAAGAATTCTCCACTAGCACATTTTATCTCCTGGTGTCTATACTTTCAAACTGTCATCAAATCACTTCTTAACCTCCTTTTTTTCAGTTAAACTAATTGAATTTCTCTCACTCAAAAGCATATTTCCAAGTTTTAAAATATTCTTGCATTTCCTTAAATTCTCTCTAATTTGTTCTCCTTTTTCTTGAATGGAGGACATGACAACCAAGCAGAAGATAAGAAAGGAAATCCAGCAGTCCTACTTTCTACTCTAATTTCTTTATGAATTGAAGGTTTGTACTAGTACTTACTTCAGTAGTGGACTGTGAGTTTCTGTTTAATTTGCTACCCATCATGACCCTTAAGTCTTTTCCAGGATAGTTTTTCCAAATGAGATAGAATTCTAATCTTCAGATGATCTTCCAGCTCTACCTTTTGGAAGAACTGTCATTTGCTACTAACCCATTTTCATCTGCAGGGCAGATTTTTTACAATTTTAAGACATCCACTAATTTTACACTGCCATGAATTGTCCTGTCCAGACCATGTTGTAAAAGAATAGTGCTGTTTGAAAGACTTCAAAAAGTGTCATTCATGTTTGATGCACTGTATGGAACTTCGGGAAAGGACCTGCATTCACTGTGAAACATATTAAGAAAGCATTTGACTGAATGTTGAGAATCTTTAATGAGGGATTGGCCAATAGTTTGTGACTTCTTCAATGTGTAGTCATCCTTTTTAATGACTACTTCTGCCCACATGTAAAAGCTCAAGACATTCCAAGGTACTTTTGTTCTGAGTCCAAAGAATAATTTCCCCAAATATCTATTTCATAACTAACCCCTTCTTCATGCACTGTTTTTGTTTCTGTCTGTTCCCCATTCCTTTTGTCTTCTGTTCCAGTCCCCAAAAGAGCTTCCTCTACTCACTTCCCTCTTAGTCTGATAGCATCATGGTCTGGATGAAGACTGAGTTAGGAGAGGCTACATGGTCAAAGAATGGAAGGAGAGCATGGAAGGATGCTCTCCTGGAGCCAGCTGAAGTGATTGACTACAGCACCCTCAACTGCATGACTGCCTGCTGAAATGCAGCTCAGGAGAAGAGCTCAGTGGATGTTTCTGCCCTGCCTCAGGCAAAGAGAATGGGTTTAGCTCAAGTTAGCTAACATCGACTAAAATAACCTCAGTTTGCCTGGGATTGGGGTGCACATATGTTACTTGATTTCACAGTGTCACCTGGTGCTGGTGTGGAAACAAAACTTTGGGGATGGCAGTTTCTGAAACTGGTGTGGCTGCCGGCAAAGTGCACCTGGATGAATTTGGTCAATCTGAATTGGTCTGCACACTGTACCTCTACAAGTCAGCCTGAATGTCTTTGTGAGCAAATGTTTCCTTACTGGCTTAAAACTATTTGTATTTTTTGTCTAGTTTGGAATTAAGTATATGTA
This sequence comes from Sylvia atricapilla, assembly GCF_009819655.1. NCBI lineage: Eukaryota > Metazoa > Chordata > Aves > Passeriformes > Sylviidae > Sylvia > Sylvia atricapilla. The sequence goes on from NC_089141.1 coordinate 90,295,998, forward strand.
TTCAGCTAATAAATATCCGAATTAAGCTCTAGTATATTCTCAAATTGAATTTCCATATTTGATATAAACTCCTGCAGCACTGTAAATAAATGAAGAAAGAAAAAGTAACAGATTAAATGTATGAATGAAATGAAGACAACTTTTCCAATTTAACAAAACAATTTATTTAAAATTCATGAGGTGAAATGTGTGTCACTCTTGAAATTATGGATTATGTATCAATTAATCAGTAGGGCTGATCACAAATTCTCTTTGAAGGAAAGACTTAAGACTGTGTGAATGCATGCTTACCTTCAAGCATACCAGCATTGTTATTGCTTGAATACTTACATCAGGCATATTCTTATATGCTGGAACACAGCTGCAGCATGCAGCACTGAGTCTTGTTACAACCTGATGCTGCTATAACCTTTATGTTGTCCTCATCTTAATACAATAAAATAGTAAAAAGGTTATTGTCTGAATAACACAGCCCAAAGCATTTTAAGAAAATAAATTTTTATATCTCAAACCAAATGAAGTTAATTGATTGTTTAAAGAACATATGATGGGATTCTTTTAATTACTTAAAAATAACGGATATTATAAATATTTTACATTCTTTGTATTTTTAGGGCAAGAAGGAATTCTTACTCCATAGATGAAGGCAGCCAGAATGCAAACCAACCAAAATCACCACAGAGGACAGGAACCCAAATAATCAAATTGTCAAATAAACAAAAGTAAAGAGCTAAAAGCATGAGGTTACTATAAGCTATTTCTATAATAACCCTCCCACTCCTTGAAAGAAGAGAGAAAAATCACTAGTCTCTTTATATAGTACATCAAATCTCATTTTGTTCTAATGTGTTAAAGTGCACACTGAAAAAGGCAGAGTTGACTCCTGGGAAATAATGTTACATCAGTTCAGAAAAACGAAGTTTGGAAAAGACTTTCATTTTCCCTTTAGTATTGCAACAAATGTATTCATCTGCTAGATAATCTGGCATTTTAAATAACTTCACTCTTAAGCTCTGTCAATTTGATCTCCCAAGGTTAATTGATTATTCTACAACAGTCTTGCCAGAAAAGATCAGAGCTCTTACATCCTTCCATTAATCCTCGCTGTTCAGGGAGAGGTGCAAAATGAGAGCACTGCTATTGGCTTAATCTTTCCAGGTTTCTTATTCTCCCCCGCTAAAGTTGTATCATGTCTGATTAGTTTCACATCACGGCACTCCATTTCATTAGTTTCACTGACATGGCGTTTCAAGTATGGTCTAATGATGGGAGCAGCAAATCTACTGTCAAGCATCCTTTGCTGGTTACCACCCAAGTGCCCTAACCCCCTATTAAAAAGGGTGCTTGAGTCAAGGGTAGGAAAGGAACAGTGAAAAATTCAACTGATTACTGGGAGAAAATGCAAAAAGTTTTGAAAACATCGCTCTCCTAAAATTGGCATCAGCATTTTGCTGCGGTAAACAACCATCAGCATGCGACACAGCCTCTCCGGGCTTTCGAGAAGAGGACAAGCTTTATCAGCAATTGCTGTCGCAGTCCTTCTTTGCGGTTCCATAGGCAACACAATGGGGGATTAACCCTCACGCAAGGCAGTGTGGACAAACTCATCAGTTGAAAAACAGAACCTGGTCAAACGGCAGATTTTAAATCAGCATTAAAACCGCTGGCATAGAGAATCCCTCAAAAAACAGCTAGACAAAAACCCCGTTGTGGTTTGAAGGGAACCCTGATTTATGGAAATGATGGCCAAATAGTGTTTTCCTGTCTGGAAACAAAAATATTTCCAGCCCGTCAAAAGGCTGGAAATAATCAGAAGAACAGAGATTGGTTTCCGTTATCAGCCCCTTCTCCTGTGTTTCACCTCTCCTCTCCTCTTCCCGTAAATTTGTCTGGCACTTTCACCTATTAGCGGTTTCCCCTTCCTTTTGTTTTGAATGCAAACGAAGATCTGACTGGCTTAAAGAGATGTTGGTTTAAGACACACTTATCAGTGGAGGTAAAAGTCTCCGCCGGTGGCACTCTGGTGAATGGAAATTGCAGCGGGTGAAATTGCCAGCCTGTATGTGGTCAGTTTGGATCTTTGAGAATGTGGGAAGGCTAGCAAGGTGTGCCCTGTTCTCTGCTTCTCTTCATTTCCAGGTAAAATCACTACTGTCTTAAAATCTGAAAAAAGGGCCACAGCTGTATTTAAGTAACCCTGGAGGTGTCACAATCAGCAGGATTTTACAGGTTTAGTGTATTAAATGATACAATGAAATACTAATGACCATCTCCTTTGCAGTAGTTACACTTAGATGGGCAAGAGCAAAGTAATTTAAAAAGATCCAGGGCACCAAAATTAAAACATGTGTAAATTAAACACATGTGAAGTGCACAATATGTGGCAAATTAATACAGAAAATACTGAGAAATGTGCATCTTCAGGGTTTGCCTACACACCATGATGTGACAGGTATTATTGCCCTTTGTACAATTATTTAAACCCTGTAGGAATTCCCAGTGTCAGAGTATGTCAGCATACTGTTATTAGACAAGTTTAATTAGGATCTACCCTGCTGCTCCTAACAAGTATTTAATTAACTTCTAGGCAGGGTAATTAGCTTTAGATTGTGGCTGATTTTCTGCCTCACCTTCTGTTGACACTTGGCCTACTGTAAGGCAGCTTGCTTTGCCTGACAGTGTAATGGATAGTAGCTTTGGGAAGACTAATATCAAGGCTGACTAGTCTAATAAAAAAAAAAAAAAAGATGAAAAGACAAAATAATGACTACCAGGTCAGGGTCCTGAGGGATAAAAAAAAAAATTAAAAAAAAAAAAAAAAAATTTAAAAAAAAAGCCACTCACCACACAAGCAGACAGAAGAGCTTAGTAATGGGAAAGAAGCAATCTGATTTTAAGCATTGCAGAAGAATAGAGAAAAAAGTGTGGTATTGAAAAATCAAGCAAAGCAAAAGGACTTGAAAAATATTTATTTAATGTATTTCTTTAAACTGGATAAAAGGTGAAGCTTAATTTCCATTTCATAGCACTGCTGAGGTATGCCTGTACTGTTCTGAAAAAGTCTCTCCAATATAAATGAATACTTGAATCCCTGCTCTAAAGAAATATGCCTCACTTTCCATCAGCACAGTAAAGAATATGCCACAAAGTGAGCATTTAAAACAATTAGCATAGACCAAATGAACCATAGCAAATTGGTCAGGTCACCATTTAACCCGTTGGTGGCTTCTTGAAGAGCTCTGTGATTTCCGAGGGTGTAGCTTTTGATATATGGTATGCTATTCTTCTACCCAGTCCTGATATATCATTAAAAATAATGGGACTGCATTCAGTGCCGCAGCTAAAAAAAATTTTGGGGCTAGAGGGAGGGAGCACTCCAGAATTTAAAACCCTTTCCCTATCATTAGGACAAAAGGGTTATAATTCTCTTGCATTTTGAAAGAAGAATAATTTTTTAAAAAGTCTTTTAATTTTTTGCTGAGTGCCCCAGGTATCAAAGCATTGGTTCTTCCAAACCTGCCTCTAATAGAAATATGCCAGCATGCTCCAAAGCATTCCCTTTTGCAGAAATACTGCTGCTGAGGTTTCCATCATTGTTAGAGAAGGTAAATGTTCTTCCAGTCAGGCTCAGCCTGGCTATTTAGATTAGCCCAGAAGTATCCAAATAATCACCAAAATATTGTTTAAAAGGCAACCCACATGTTTGACATACATTTCGTTGTAGCACTTCAGGTGACTTACAGGCTTCTGTTTGTTTCACATTTCTGCAGCAGCTCTGCTCTGTGAGGAGGTGCAGCACCACTGAGCTGAGCAGGGGAAAGCCAGAGTTAGGACTGCAGCACTGCTTCACAGGTGTCCAGTGAAGATCCAGTGAGGATGGCATGCTGGATATTTCTCACCGAGGTTTAAGAACTTTCATCCTCTAAGTGGACAATCTCTTTTACAAGAAGGCCAAGGACTGGACTGCAGTTATAATGATGGTTAAAATGATACATATGCGTCCATTTGTTCACAGCCATGAAAAGCACTCTGAGACCATTGAAAGTAGCCACCGAGGGCTTTTAGCAGTCACTTAAACTAACAACCATATTTTTTACAATTTTAGCAAAAGCTAACTTCCTATTTGGTGAATGATGACCTTAAAATAAATCCTGATATACATATTTTGTTGTGGTTTTTTGTTTGGTTGTTTTTTTTGTTGTGTTATTTTTGGTTTTGCGGTTGCAAAGTTTGTACTTCTATCATCAGCAGAGAAAACAGACCTCTTGCATTCGAAATAGGGTTAACTAGGAAATACCTCAGCTGATTGAGGCATTTCTTTTAATGTAGAACTCTGATTTTATGCTGTTCTGTAAAACAAGAGTGTAGCTGGAGTTAGGTTCAGGACCCTGTGAGAAACCTGTGTGTCACTTTGTGTGTTAAAGAAAACTCTGTGGAGAAGCCATAATTCATTCTTTCTCTCATACAAGTAGGTCTATTAAGAAAAGGGAAGAATAGGAAAAACTAGTCAAAATGTTCAAGAATTACTAAGGGTACATAGATCACACTTTCCCTTTCTGGGAAGTGCAGTTCAAGTGCACTTGCTAAAAAGATTTTAAGGGTGTTATATCAGACTTTGACAACTAAAATTGCTGAAGGAATTTTAATATCTTGTGGTGGGTTGACCCTGGCTGGATGCCCAGTACCCACCCCAAGCCCTGTATCACTCCCCTCCTAAGCTGGATAGGGGAAGAAAATATAACAAAAGGCTCATGGATTGAGAGGGAGAGTCACCCACCAGCTACCGTCATTGGCAAAACAGACTCGATTTGGGGAAGATAATTGAATTCATTACAAATCAAATCAGAGGAGGATAATGAGAAATAAAACAAAATCTTAGAAACACTTTTCTTGCATCTCTGCCTTCTTCCTGGCCTTAAATTTGCTCACAATTCTCTACCTTCTACCTCCAGCAGTGCAGGGGTATGGGGAATGGGGGCTCTGGTCAGTCTATCACACCTTGTCTCTGCTGCTCCTTTCCCATCCTTCCCTGCTGCACTGTGGGGTCCTTCCACAAAATTCTCCAATATGAGTCCTTCCCATGGACTGCAGTTCTTCTCAAATTGTTCCAGCCTGGGTCCTTCCTATGCGGCACAGTCCTTCAGGAACAGACTGTTCCAGGTCCTCATGGGGTTATCAGTCCTGCCATCAAACTGCTCAGCATGGGCTCTTCTCTCCTGGGTCCACGTGTCCTGCCACGAGCCCACTCCAGCATGGGCTTCCCATGGGACTACAGCCTTCTTTGTACATCCCCTGCTCTGGTGGGGTCCTTCACAGAGTGCAGGTGGATCTCTGCTCCAGTATGGATCTCTGTGAGCTTGCAGGCACACAGCTGCCTCACCATGGTCTTCACCACAGACTGAAGGGGAACCTCTTTCCAGTGCCTGGAACACCTCCTTCCCCTTCCTTCTCTGCTGACCTTGTTGTGTACAGAATTGTTGCTCTCACATATCCTTGCTTCTGTCTCCAGTTGCAGCTGCACTACAACTTTTTGTCTTAAATTTGTTATTCCACATGTGCTTTCACTGTTTCTGATGGGCTTGGCCTTAGCCAGTTCCAGGCCTGATTTGGAGATGGCTGAAATTGGCTCCTTTGGGCATGAGGAAGGTTGTGGCAGCTTCTTACTATTTCTTACTACTAAAACCTTGGCATGCAAACCCAGTAACTACTTATTTCCCTATCCTTAGGATGCCTGCAGCACCACAGCCTGAGTCAGAAATGCATTGTCTGCCTGGAAGCACCTATGTCACAGCACAGAGAGAGCAAACCTTGAAAATCGTCAAGGGTTTTGCAGGATCTGCACTTTGATAGAGCTGCCCTTGGATGTCTCCACACCTTAGAGCTGCCTGGGGAGGAGGGCAGGCACCTGTACCGTGGCTGATATTAGTACTCATGTCTTTATCAGACTCTTTATTAGGTTTATGTAGCAAAGTTTTGATGCTGGAGTGGGAGACACAGGGTTGACTACTGTGAAAAGACATCAGGAGCTGTCCCGATGTCAGAGACAGTCAAGTCACCTTCCAAATGTCTTTTGTTTTTAAATTGCCTTTATCTCAGCCTATGTTTGGTGTTTGGTTTTGTGCTTTGTTTTATTTGGTTGGTTGGTTTGGGGTTTTGGTTTGTTGGTTGTGTTGTTTTTTTTTTTTTTTTTTTGTTTTGTTTATTTGGGTTTTTTTTGTGTTTTTTGGGGTTTTTTTTGAGTTTTTTTTTTTTTTTTTTTTTTTTTTGTTTGATTTTTTTTTAATTTTGTTTTTTTTTTTTTGGGGTGGGGGGATGTTTTATTTCCCCTCTATTTTATTTTCTACCCTGTCCTGCTGATTAAGGGGAGTAATGTAGCATTGCTGGGAACCTGGTATCCAGCCAAGGTAAACCCACAGCAACTCCCCAGGGCAATGACTACTCTTGAGAAGTGGAAGAGGACCTCAAGGGTGCTCCATCATTTCTTCAGTCTAGATTTCAGGAGAAAGAGAAAGAAGCAGAGAGAGGAACCTATCTTACATTGACACACTCTTTCATATGCCAGTGCCAACAATAAATTAAAATTGGTTCAGTCTTCAGAACAATCATAAAAACTGTTCTTTAAAAATATTTCACTTTAAAAATAAATGTGCTTCAGTGAATATTTTAGAATGCAGACCACAACACTGAAGAATGTAAATGAGCAATATGACCTAATAGATCATTAATTCTGTAATTTCTGTCACAGAATCATGGAATATGCTGAGCTGGAAAACCCAAAAGGATTGTTGAGTCCAACTCCCAGCCCTGCACAGGGCCATCCCCAAGAATCCCACCCTGTGCCTGAGAGCATTGTCCAAACACTTCTTGAACTCTGTCAGGTTTAATGCTGTGAGCACCTGTTCCAGTACCCAATCACCCATGGAGTGAAGAACCTAATCCTAAAGAATCCAACCTAAACCTCCCCTGACACAATTCTTGTGTTCTGTCACTGGTCACCCAGAGAACAGATAAGTGCCTGCCCCTCCTCTTCCCCTCATGAGGAAGCTGTAACTGCAGTGAGGTCTCCCCTCAGTCTCCTCTTCTCCAGGCTGAACAGACCAGGTGACCTCAGCTGCTCCTCACATGGCTTCCCCTCAAGGCCCTTCACCATCCTCATGGCTCTCCTTTGACACTCTCTAATAGTTCAGTTTCTCTCTTATACTGTGGCACCCAAACCTGCCCCAGCACTGGAGGAGGCTGTCCCAGCTCAGAGCAGAGGGGACAATCCCCTCCCTTGCCCTGCTGGCCATGCTGGGCCTGATGTCCCCAGGACAGGGTTGGCCCTCCTGGCTGCCAGGGCACTGCTGGCTCATGTTCAACTTGCCATCAGCCAGGACCCCCAGGTCCCTTTCCATGGCACTGCTCTGTAGCATCTCATTCCTCAGTCCTCCATGATGTCATTTTCTGTCTGCCAAATACCCATTATATGTTTTCTAGTGGAACCATCATGAGTAAGACATGAACGGGCCTTCCATAGCAGACAGAGATGTTAGAGTATTTAATGAAACTGATTAGCAAGGGTACCAATAATGACTAGGAAAAAGGCAGTTTCTTTGCAACTGAGTTCCTTTTTTTTAATAGTTCTGTATGTAAGGATTGCAAACCGAGAGGAGCTTTTTGATAGCATGATGATGGATCCCTGTTTATAGGGCTAGTAGACAAGGCAGGCAGCTAATATACTACAGCTTCTATGTGTAATATAATTCTCAAACCAAATGGCTACTCCTGTTGTCTGTTAAACATTTCAAAGTAGACAAATGTATGTGGGTCAGTGTTCGTGAACATACATCTATAATCAAGATGAATTGCAGAACTTGAATGAGGCTGGTTAAACATTTAATTTAATTCTTTTTAGAGAACATGAAATGCTCAATTTATCTCATAACCTCCTTGGCTGTAGCTATCAGGAGCACTAATCGCACCACTGTGGGATTAGAGGGAATTGGCTGTTTCTCCTTGCCTCACAAGACCCCAGAGGTGTGATTATCTCATGGTTACCACACCCCTGTTGTGTCTCACTGCTTCAGTGAAATAAATGAACTGTTAAATTGACAGTTATAAATGAAGTTCCTGCTGACCAGCTGACTTTGTGGCTTATTGGGAAAAAAAAAAAAAAAGAAAAAAAAAACAAAAAAAAAAAAAAAAAAGAAAAAAACGAGGGAAATATTAGAAAACAGTAATTTAAAATAAAAAAATTGTGTCTAATTGTTTTGTAGCTTGTTTCCTCCTGAACTCATGGTATGCAACTAGCATGACAGAGAACTGTCCTCCTACCTCGTGTTCCTTGCCAAGAAATCTAATATATAGGAACTCAGAAGGCTCAGCATGAACAAGCAGAAAAACTACCAAAAAATATGACTGCTAGCTGTCAGAAAAAAGTCATTATATAGAGTGTATTAGTAGTTCAAATGCATCAGTCACAGGAGACTGTTTGTCAGGTTACATCTCACCCAGAGCAATGTATTTGGCTTTTATCCTTGTGACAAATGATTTCTCAACTTCTGTACTGCTGGCAATCAGCCAAGAGACTAAAGTGACTGTAATACACCCCCTCCCACTGCTGTCTCACCCAGCAGTGTCTTCAGCTAGAAAGCTCACTCTCTTCTCACGTGTGCACATGAATGGCCTGGCCACAGAAATCCCATGGCCCAGCTCAGGGGACAGAGCAGCAGCTCCCACAGGAACCATACAATTGTGCTGTTTACTAAAAAAGGTGCAACGGTGGATAAGAACAAATGCGTTTTCCTTTTCTCTCTCATTAACCAGTACTGGTATTCATCAGTTTTGGACTTTTTTCCCTAGATGCTGCAGATAACTGAAGAATTTGCCAGAGGAACTTTTTCTCTTGATTTTCAGACACAAAACCTGTGCCTGCAGCTTCCTCACTACTGCTTTTAAAGTCCGTAGGAGTTGTACCTTGTTCAGGAAGGCACATTAGTCCCCTTTAGATGGAGATTCTCACTCTTAAGATGTTTTTTCACCTTTTAAGTGGATCTTGTCCTTTTCTGAGAACCACTCCTTGAATCGTGGTAGACGATTGGGCCATTCCAGCAGAGGCAAACTAATGCCAGCTTCAGTAACAGCCTGCTCTGTGCACTCCTACCCAGTTTTCCAAGGATGGCACTAGCTAGTTTTGGGGATCTGCTGGAAGCTCATTATCCATCCTACCCTACAGCTATTTTCCATTTCTTTTTCCCCACACTTTTTTTTTTCTTTGTTGACTCATACCGGCTTGTCATCTACACCACCATCTGCAGTATGACCTTGTAAATATTGTTTAGGCAGCAGACAGCTTTCTGTCCAAGAACTGTCACTGAAATGTCACTTGACAGAGTTTGGTCAGCTCCCCACTTTTAATTCATACCAGAATGGCCTTATTTTATGGACAAATCCAGATCCTTTCCTCCTTTAATAGAGAAATGCTCATTTACTTGTGGCATTTTCCTGCTACTTACAGAGTAACATAATCTTCAAATGAGAGGAAATGACATCCATTTAATGAGTATGTTATGCTGACAAAGCAATGTCAAAAGGTTTTGCTGTACATCAAAAGGTGGAGTTGTCTGTTCTGTAATCGTTCTATAGGCACCTTTCAGCAGAGCTGAGAATCTGGTGTAGTGGGCAAAAAGGCCTATCTGCCTATGGAGCTGTGCTTCTCCACCAAGTGTCTACCAGCATGGTATCTAGGCAATCCCTGGCATTTATTATGGAAAACAGACCCCAAGAGACCTAGTTAAGAAAAGAGGAATTGCACAAAAACTTGCAGATCTGAATTTCCACTTGAAGGTTATGTCCTGCTGTTAATTTTCCTTTTCCTCTCCTACAAAGCTTGTTACTCTTGCTTGGTTTCTCAGTTTTACTCTGTCTCCTCAGTTAAAACATTAAATTTTAAGTGATTGCTTTGGCTTTTTTTACCCTTTTCATAGCAAAAACTGTATTATGTGTCTTTAGGTAGCACACAGCAAGTACTACCACATATATTTATGAACTCTATACACGTGCATTTTTCTGAAGCAGTGAGAAATGTATCTAGCACCAGCTAGGGCATTGAGCTGAAATATTTAAGTGCAGCTTTTGCTTGTTGACATGTCTAAAATACAAAAAATATTGTACTGTTGAAGCAGAAAATGCCATTATTATTTCTTTTTAAAGAGAAAGATATGTCTTCAAGAATTAGTTTGCTACTAACATGAGTTTTAAAATAAGATAGTCACTTTCAATACTTGGTGATCAACATCTGATTGAAAAATCAGATGTTATGGAAATAAATAACATTTCATTATTTTTGTGGGACATAATTGTATAGAAAGCATTTTTTCTTTCTTTCCTTTACCTCCATTTTTCCTGTTCTGTACATCAGACATATGAAAAAAAACCCCCAAACCTAGGGGAAATTATAAAGCTTTCCTATTGCAGAACAGCCGCTTTCCATAGCTGTACATCTTTATCCTATCCCACTAAGGCAAAGCCTGGTATAGTCCTCCTAGCAGTGCCAAACTTATGGCAATATCTTGCTGACAGTTTCCAAAATGTGCTGCTGATCCAAATTTATTGCAGCTAAAATTAGGCTTTTATCTCTGGAAGTCACTAAAGCAATCTTAAGGAAAGTGGCTTTACCAAGCTAAAATAATCCTTTTAGAATGTTATTTTTTCTCTTATTTCTACTTATATTGTAAGTTTAAATGAGATTCTCAGATAATCTTATGACTCCAAGAGCTTTACAGAAGGAGGCTCCTCAGTATCGGAAGGCATGGGATACCACTGTAAAAGCTGTTGGTGCTGAGTCAGTTAAAAACTGGCCGTGGGAATAGAAATGGATTAGCAGAGGAAAACCCCACTAACTAATGCCTTCTCTTCCCATCCAGATTTTGATTAAACCTTAACAACCAGGATGTCATTATTTCTGCATGAGAGAACATCCTTGGACTTGGGGAACACTGAATTAATATTGTTTTGATGCCATGACTCTTCTCTCTTAACATTTAATTTCTGCTTCTGAAATGATACAGTCAAAAGGCTTTGATGCCTGAACTGATCTATTAAAAAAAATCAAAATGAAATGAAAAGCAACACTACACTTCTATGTAGAAGTGTTCTCATATCTCTGTGTGAAGACATACGTGAGTGTGTATCTGAATGCACACACTGTATTTCACATATTTAAGCTTGCCAGTATTCAAATCTTCAATGAGACATTGGAACAGTTTACTGAAGTAGAAGACTACCTGGCAGCTTTTGTTGGAAGTTAAGGAAGTGAATTCTCTGCTGAATGCTTGCTTTTGTAGATTTTCCTGTGGATGCAATAATCTCTGATTTTGCCGGCCATTGTGGTTGCCAAACAGCTCATGGGACGCTGGATTAGAACCTGCCTAAATCCCATGTTGTTCGTCTTTGGAGAGCTCGTCCTCAACTGGAACTGGGAACATAACAGGAGGCCTTGCAGAGATACAGAAAAAAAGTGGCAGTAAAATCCCAAGTGTGCCTGTGTGCTTGGGGCTTACAGAGTGGTGAAGAGAAGCAGCTCACACACAGTGAAAACTAAAAAGGGGCTATCCTCAGCTTACCAAAAGGAAAAGAAAAAGGAAAATGAAAATAATTTCTTTCAGTGTAGGTGGCAGCCACTGATGAGGAGAAAAATACATTTGTATGCTGGTATATTTTGGTAATCTTTTGTCATCAGGATCTTGTCACAAGATTGTCTTTTAAAAATGTATATGTTGTATGTGGCCTGCTGAACAGTGAAGTGGTTATCACTGTGGTTATTTGATGCAACAGTTTTCCCTCTCTGCTCCTCAGACTTCTCTGACACTATCTTAGGGATAGCACTTTGCATCTACTCTGCACAGGACTGCAACGTTAAGTACAAATTGGACAATAAATGTGTGGATAAAATGTGCAGATATGTGTGGCAAAAGGTTCACAGTAATTTCCATTGGTAATAGTCCTTCACCTTAGCTCCACGAGGGTCAGGCACAACCTCCCATGGTGTTAGACTGAAAAAATGCCACTGTCTTGGGGAAATTTCTTTCAGAGGTAACATGTGGATGAAATATCCACCAGTCAGGGGAGCTGCTGGAGATGGGAACAGTGGAGCAACTGGTGTTTGAGGAGGCCTCTCTGGCAGCTGATGAAGGCAAGTTCTGCCCTCAGGAGCTGCCCAAGGGCTGTGGGAAGCTGGGATGATTACATAGTTCCAGTGCATGCTGTGACAAATAGTTCCAGAGATAGGTTTTGGTGTGAAGTGGCCTGACCTTTGCTGCTTCTACCTCTTTTAAACATCATAGCTCTGTTTTGACCACAGGAATTAGTCAGCAGAAACCACATACATTCTTGGAGCATAATTATCTTAATATTTCGAATTAGCACCAGGAGAGAAAGACCAGAAGGCTTTGAAATTACCTTCTTTTTTTTCTTTGCTTTAAAAAAAAAATCATAAATAATTAGAAGAGTGAGTTATTAAATCCTCTGTGAAGCCCTGATCCATGAAGAATGGCAGTAGCTTTGCCACTGACATCACTGAGATAGGATCTCCTCACTAATATCTGGTCATTATTTTATACTCCTACTTTGATATAACTTGTAGAAATTAATCTTAAGGCTATTAGCTTAAATTTACAACTTTTCCAGTTGCAGAAGTGTTTTAGGACATGTAGCTATCACTTATTTTCTGATTTATCACTGCTTATCACTATATTTTCTGAGAGTAATTATGCCTTGAGGAGTTAATTAGAAGTTTACACACAGGCACACACATAGATGCAGCTAAGCAGGTTTTCCTTATAACCATAACATTTTGCTGAGCAGTGAACAACTAAAAAGGCATTATTTAAACTAGCAGGTAATTTTATCAAAAAAAGCTTCAAATTTTTAATTGTTCTTTAATTGGTGTTGTCTGATTAGTACTGAAAAGTAAAGGATTGTGTGAAAATTTGGAACCATTTTGGATCATTGTGTGATCTCACTGATCCCACAGTATTAAATGAGATTTCTGTGAAGCCACTCTACAAGGTCTTGAAGAAATTATAAGCCTAATATTTTACTGTTACTGATATTTTAATTTTAGTAAGCCTTCTTGTGTTTTAGGACAGATACTACGAAAGAAGCATGAAGATCTGGTATCTCATTTCTGTGTATTTGCTAAATTTACAGAGAGACAGAAAACTTAATTCAGGGTAAAAATGCTTATGATGAAATTACTTGTATCCCTCTCCTCCCCGTGCCCCCCCAACCCCTCCTAGCTAGAGACAATGCTAAGAATAAATGTCATTATAAGATTTCTTGCTGGATAATATGAATCACATCTGCCATATATCTCATGTAAGAAACTCCAGGTGACTCTTCTGAAATGAATCAACCTGTATGCCATGTTCACAGCTCTCTTGATTTAGGTATTGCAGTCCATGGAGGATTAAACTATGATCAAATGTATACATTTCTGTAACCAGCCATTTCAAATTCCCTGAATTGGTGCATTCTACATAAATAAAAGGACCTGATTTTGTGCTTTGAAATCAGTCCTTTGCCTTCTATTTGCTGCACAATGCCATCTGACTTCTTAAAAATTGACTGATCCTTTTTCTTCATCTGCACCTGCTCTGCTTCAGAAATATCACTTAGGGAAATCTTGGGCTAGTTCTGTCTGCTATGACGTTAGCTTTGCCTTCAAGAGCAAGGAAGATGTGAGGTGAAAAAAAAAAAGAATGTGTAATCCAAAACAAGGAGAGGGAAGTGATTCATTTGAACAATCAGCGCATTTCAATTTCATTTGACAAAAGAATGAAAAGGCTCCTAGACCAGTGTGTTGGCAAATTTCTTGCAAATAGACACATTAGCTGCTATCATCAGCCTACACAGGCTGTACACTTGCACTACCAAACCACTTAAGTAGGTGCTTTACTTTATGTTTTTTATTGTTTTACTTACTTTGTTGAGACAATTCAGATGTTTAAGTGTAAAGATCCATGTAATTGCTTTGGACCTGGAGCCCTATAATGTGTATTTATTTTCTGTGATATAAGAAGATTCAGCCTACACCATTCCCAGCATTCTTTAGCTGAAGTGAGATTTGAAAACTGCTATATCAATGAAGTGCTACTGGCTGCAAATTCATGGAGAGTAATGGACAGAGAGGCACAAAGGTAGAGGGAAAGGCACCATTAGGTGACAATTAAGATCTTATGATGTCAGGCTTCCTCCATGTCTCCATCAAGACTGCCTGAATCACCTCCCTTTCTCACTTTGAAAGATGGGTAACACCTGTCAAATTCCCAGGTGTGTCACTTACATAAAGAAATTTCTTTAACTAAGGGAATTTATTGTTTGAAGTTTAAAATAAATTTGCCACTTACTTTTCCACTATTTAATATTGTTGTAAGGTGTTAGCTTCAAAGGTAAACCTTTTTTTTGCTAGGATTTTTCCTACAACTTTTTCTAGAAATCATCTCACTGTTTTAAAGGGTTTGGTCTGTGTCTGTGTTTTGTCTTTGTTTTCTTGAATCGCTTAGGTAAAGGGGAAAAGTGTTGTATGCAGAGGTGAGACATCTGGGTTGCCTCAGACTCTTGCAGTTTCACCTGGGAGAGAGAAAGAGAGTAGATTTTCACTGAAACTGGTATTTCCAAAGTGTTTACACTTAACCAGCCCTTCCTATCATGGCCAAGACTGAACTGTGTAACTCTCCCAGGAGATTCCAGGACTAAAGACTTCACACTCCAGACCTTTCCTTGAAAGACAGATCTCAGGAGGTTAGACAAGTGAATAGGGAAGCCAAATCAAGAGGCAGAACTGCCTTGGTGCAATGTATGAGTGAAGAACTGCTTTCCCGAAGGATCTTGTAGGAATAGGAGAGAGAGAGAAGGTGGACAAGGACGATAGGAACATGGCTTTGTACCAGGAGAGGTTAAATAGACTAGAGCTCTTTTCCTTGAGAAAGAGATGATTCAAGAGGTTTATAGATACTGAGTGAAATAAAGAAGCTAAATGGAAAATTATTATTCTCTATTTCTTTTATACATGAGCTAGGAGGAAACAAACAGAAGGTCAGGGAACAAGTTCAAAGTAAGCAAGGAAGAAATTCATTGTAGAATCAACTGTAGAGCAAAAGGGTGGGATGCACAGAAATGTTATGCAACAGGTCCTTGGCTTCAAGGATTAGATAAGATTGCAAAAGGATAATTTGTCATGGGAAATTACATTTGTGAATGCCTCCTCTGCCTTAAGCTATCTCTGAGCCTGTGATTTCTGAGAGGTATGAGGATTTGAACTCTGTGTAAGTTCCCTGGCCTTAGAAAGAAAGGGCTGCAGGAAAAGGAAAACAAGAGAAAACAGTGGGATTGACAGATGAGAAAATGGAAGGTGCAGATCACAGGCACAAAAGTGTGCAGCTGGGAAACTGGCAGGAGGCTTGACAGTTCCCGCTGCTCCCTGAACAAATCCGAGCTGGAAATGGATGTTAAGAGGCCAGTAAGAAAAGGGAACAGAAACTGGTCCTTCCCAAACTTCCTCCTGGTGTGAAGGGCCAGCTTGGTTGAGGCCAGGAGTGATGGGTTGGTCTTGGGGACTTGTTTGGTCTCTGAGACGGAGAAGGGTAAGAGCTTCAGGAAGATGGTCACTGTTGGAAGCAGGGTCCTGGACCTCAGAGTCCCTCACTGATCCAGCACAGCTATTTTTAATCTCTGCACCTGCAGTGGCACTGCTCTGGCTGTGATGCTTTTGATATGGTGATGAGGTACCTTCAGGAAAGCAGAAAAGCAGTCATGAAAGTTTTTCAGAAAAGACAAAGAATCAAGAGAATTTAGGAGTATAGCTGAAAGCTGACACTATCTCTTTAAACAGAGTTTTACATTTTCTAAATAATATGTTCATAAAAAATAATCCATCATTTCATAGATGATGTAATATAAGGTTAGCCTTGTGTTAAAATGACATATTTGCTCTACTATAATTTATGGGGTTTTTTTCTCATTTCACAGGATCATTTACCTCTGCTTTCTCTGAGTTAATTCTCAAGATCCTTATCCTTCTGGTAAAAAAAACCCAAAAAACCAAAAAAACAAAAAAACTTTTTTTTTTTTTTTTTTTTTTTTCCCTCACATGTGGTAACATGTTCCTGTTGTAATCCAGAGGGAAGACCATTCACTCAGAACTTCTCCATCCTCCTGTCATCAGGGATCAGGCCAGGGACACACAGAAAGATGGAGCTGTACTACCGTGCATGTTAAAAATGATTTACTTGATAAGTGTGAAATTACATCTAATTACAAAGTTAATGTAAGTGAATGTAATCAGATACTTACAATGGGTAATGACATGATATTTACAACTTATAATGATCTTGTTATTATACTGTATATAATGATATTATCAAAATTCCTTCTGAAGTTTTCTCTTTTTTAATTGGCCTTTTCATATAAAAGAAATTATTTTAAATGTTTTATAATGTTCTTTAAAGTCAAATGTACAGGTTAAAAGCTTTATTAAAGCCTTGGTAATATATGGCTATTTACTCTTTTAGGTTTTTTTAAATGAAAATAGAAAAATGCAACAGCTCTTTTAAGGTGTGGTGCAAGAAAGCCTTTGAAAAGTCTGATTTCCATTCTTTTTATTGTATACCACTTGAAGAAGTGAGCAGAATTGTTAATAGGAGGCAGCATGTGGGCAAAACCTTACCTTAGGTAGCAAATGACCTTGGAGCTATTCTCTTGGGTAAGTCATTTTACTTTTTTAGCCTTGGTTTCCCATCTGTAAATGGGCAACGATATTTCATTTCATCTTTAAAGTACATCATAATATACAAATGGAAACTGACAAATATCACATGGAAAGGAAATTAAGAATTCACAGAAGGAATGGAGACAGATTTTAATTTGGGATGAAGGCGCTCCACTTTTAGTAAACCACAGCCTTGCCTATTTATGAATATTGGTGCATGTCCCCTACCCCTTTCACACAAAGCTCAGATAATTGGTCTTTGTTCAGGGAACTGCCTATGGGTTGGAATAACCAGGAGCTCCCTTTGTGAGTGCTTTGGGCCCAGGCTCCAAAGGTCCTCTCAATACTGGTGTAATTCAAGGCTGCTGCAAACACGAGGCCTGATTCATGTCACCCCACGTTACACCACTTCTATGCCAGCATAATTCCATTTAAAGTGATGGACTTGCTCCATGCAGCATAATACTGAAGTAATTCACCTGATTTTAGTGAAATTACTCTGGCATAGAACTGGAGTCACAACAGGACTGATTGGAGACTGTAGGGCTTGAATTTTAATTGTTTTCTGGAGTCTCCCCGGGTATAAAATTCTGTATTCTGACCTGTGAGCATTTGACACCATCTCTGCATGGAAGCAAATGACCCAGTGAGAAGGCCAGCGCTTTAATCCTTCTCACCACTGCCTCATGGTCCCTTTTTATGTTAGGATCAAAAGGGCCAAAAAGTGGTTGCTAAGCTTGCTGACAGCACAAGAGAGTTGTCCAACAGGCCAAGGTCTCTTTTTCCTTTACTCTGGCCAGTAAGCCTGGGGCAGTTAGAATATCCAAGTGAAAAGACCACACTGCAGCTCCAGAACAGGCAGCATCAGTAAACAGCTGTCCTTTGAATCCAGAAGTGGAATTCTAAGCCCATAGGAAGCATGTGCTGTCCCTCAGTGCCTTTCTGTTGATAATGATGCAAAGAAGTCATGCAGAAGCTCTGGCTTTTCACTCATTTTAACGTCTTGACTGTAGTGTAATAATGAAGCCTGGCCGTGTAACATGGCCTGTGCTGGAGATGGAAGTGGCTCAGGTAGCTAAAAAGGGAGCAAAAAGAGATAGAGGCTAGAGAAAGCAGAGATGTTTAACTTTCAACTGGTGCTGGATGTCCAAAGCGGGAGGTGGTTACCCACAAACAGATGAACAGATACCTCTGACCGGGTATGACTGACTAACAAATAACTTGCATAAGGCTGACATTGCCATGCATGGCTGAATGGGTTGCATCACTAAAAGGGAGGAGGGGAAGGAGGTCTAGTTATGGCCATCATCATTCTGGGGGTTGAGTGATCATTAGATGCCTCATCCATTAGGTTTTTTTCAGCAGAGGAGAAAGCATGCTTACAAGAATGGAAGGCCTTAAACCACTGGAAATTACAGATCTAAATCCTTGCAAAAGCTAAGAATCAGGGATCATTTCTGCATGCAGAAGTGGACAGAAAGATGAAACAGAATAAAATGTCTAGATGTTTATCATCACAGGAGACAGAAGGTAAAAGAAAGACAGACATGCTCATCAGGAATAGTGTTTGAAACACTAGGTCTGCTTGTTTGCTTGGTTTTGGGGTTTTTTAACAATAAATTGAGAGCAGTAGTGGGAAAAAAAGATGTTAAATTAGATTCTGAGGACAGAACACTTCGCAAGAAGACTGCAAAATTTTCAGATATTCTCTTATGTCAACACCAGTTTGAATCCAAGTAAATTGTGGAGTCAGCTGCACACATTCCAGAATAATGCACCAGAAAAATGTTCTCATGATGTCAGATCTCATGTTGCTAATGTACAAGGAAGCAATATTAATTCTAATGAACAACACAAAAGTGCTTGTATGCAACTCAGGGAACACAAGATCTCTGTAATTCATAATTTCCCCACCAGTTTTTAAACTGTAGTTTCTATAGTTTGGCACTCACAGCAGGATATTAAAGCAGCAGGCTCCATCAAATTGATGGTACATTTGATCACAATGTGCCTTCTTGTAAGGAAGGCAAGAGAGCTGGCAATGCTGTTCTTGTTCAGCAGCCCAAGATAAGAAAGGCCTGAATAAAGAATATGCCAAGAAGACAGAACATGTTTGATATAGACTCTCCATATGTATCCTCTGAGACTACTGATGTGCAGATGTAGTCACTGAAAATAAGGACAGTGCCTTCTTTGATGATTGAGGATAGTATTATAGGGTTTATCCCATTTTGCAAGAGTCCACCGCTATAATGTTCAAAATTATTCCCGTATGGAGGCTATACTATCTTCTTCACATCTTAGAGTGGGACATAGAGGGTTTCCATTTGTGCAGTGAGAGGAGGTCATTAAGAAACATGGAAAGAAGGATGAAAAGAATAAGTAATTCACAGAACATGGTAATCCCATATTTTCTGCACGATTGTGGAAGCCTGAGTATCTTGAAACATTTAAGACACCAAGATCCAGTGTGCTCAGTTGGACCAGAAAAGAAAAGAAAAAAAAAAAAGATTAAAACAAACCTGAAGTAACGTCCTACATTTTCTAAAGGTCTATTATCCTCGATTATGAATCAATTAGAAAGGAGCTGAAGTCAACACTATTTCAAAATCAGAAGGTTCACAACACTTGTTAGAAGAATCTGTGGTCTACAAAGGGATACAAATGAGGTACATTCACCTAGATAGCCAGCTCAGGCCAGGAACTCAAGGTCCCACTGGTTCATTTATGAACCACCAGATGAGCATCCAGTTGACCAGGAGGAAAGTCACATGACTGCAGGTGGGAACAGCTACAGCAGATTAGTCACAGTGCCTCTCTGTGCATTTATCAGCTGCTGGGTAGGGTTCTGAATGTCAAAAATATCAATTCAAGCAGTGAGAAAGCTAAACACTGGCACTGGTATCAAACTGAAGAGTAATGAGAACTGAGGGGATGTTGTCCTAAGGCAGTACCGAAGTCAGAGCAGTGGACATGCTAAAGACTGCCTGAGGATGATCAAGAGAAATGCAGATACTCTTTAAAGAATAGCTTCAAACTGTCCATTACAGCTTTTCAGGGAGTCTTTCAAGAAAGACTTGTAAATATGGAAAAGGAGATGAAATTCAGAGGGAGACAGTGCCTAGATTAATAGATTTTCTACCCAAGAGAATGCGTTGGCCCTCACCCACTCAGAAGTATGAGGCTGAAGAGAAATTATGGCAGAAATCTTCAGGATAGAGCTAACAATAACACGTTCAGTATTTTCTTTGATGGACAATCACAAGAAGTGGGAGCGAGTTACCATATTTGTTGACAGAAAAACCAATGTCAGGGAGAAAGCTTACTTAGTAAGGTTACAGCATAAATCAGATTACTTCCTAGGGACAGAATTAAGTCTAACTGGAGCATTGCAAGATCATGTGCACAATGCATACAAACAACCAGATTTTCTTAGCTGTATAACAAGGCGCCAGACCTGTTAGAAGCAGAAGTGATGTCTATTAAGTTACAAGGGAGCCTTGTATAGAAGGGAACGTGTATGAAAAGCCTTTAAGTCACTTTTATGATGCAACCAAGAAAAAGAAAAGACAAATACTATTCTACCTAAGGTTATAGGTTTCAAGTAGAGATGGAAATGATGAATGTAATTGAACAAGATACTTCTGTATTAAATGACCTGAGTTCAAGTCTTAGGAGATACAGGGGTTTTCTACAGTAATCAGGAAAGGACAGCCCTACTTTGCAAGAGGAAAAAAAGAGCTTTGTTTGTTTAGCCAAAGAAAACAAAGGTCGAGAGAGCGAATTATTGTGCTCTACAGATATGTCAAGAGAATAAGTATCAGAGAAGAGGAGAGTATTTAACTAAAGAACAATATTGACATAAGAATAAAAGGCAGTAAACTAGCTAGGAATACACTTAGGCTAGAAATTAGAAAACACTTGGAAACATCAGACCCAAAGGACTGGGAACAGTCTCAATAGGGTTTCTGGAACAAAATCCCAGCCACTTTGCCGATAGAGACAGTGATCTGTTCATGCAATAATATCTGCAGTGCAATCAACTGTGGGAAGAGAGAATTTAATTTGATCATTCTGAAGGCATCTTTGAATCCAGTGCTAGAACATAGATGCCCCATATTAATATCTAATTCTATGCCTCAGCTTTATAATTTGATAATACACAACATTCTATTTCTATAAAGAATACATAAGATTTTGCACATATTGTCTAGTATATGTCATGATATAAACTTGTTTATAACAGGGTTTTCTTAAAACTAGTGTCTATGCCTCAGAAATACTTGACTACAGTTTCTAGAACCTCCTGAAAATCTAATATAATGGTTTGTTCACCACCTGTGGTACTCTCTTAAAATAAATGGGTTTAGCACTAAAATCACTACAACAGGAATAAAGATTGACAGGCTGATGTCACTCAGCTATTTGATGTCTTCAGTAGCATATTGTCAGGACACAAAGCTTGCAGGTGGTAATACAAAACACCAAATCCAAGCTAAAGGAAGCCACCTTCACAATCAGTTTTAGTTTATTCTCCGCAAATAAAGCTTGATTCTAACCATCATAACAGTCATGTGTAAGTAGAGAACTACTTGAAACTGGTCAAAAAAGGCAGACTTGGCCATTTACTCCAAATCTATGCTTTTCTGACTGCATTATTTATGAAATATTAATTATAAATGAGAAACCTGCAGAGTATGGACAGAGAGCAGTGAGAAGTGGAGAACTGTCAAAGAAGGAATGTGATCAGTTTGAGAGCGCTCCTTGCTATAAAGTGTGGCTTGGAGCTGAAAGGTGAATCCCAGCAATTGCCCTCAGTTCAGACCTGCAAACTTTGCCCTGTCAGGGGAAGAGAAAGAAGCTTATCAGTTTCCTGTTGCTCCCAGGTAAGTTTTCCTCCTGGCAGGGGGGTTATGCATCAAGCCTCCCCTAACATTTTCCTCTGACAGCTCACCATTTTGTTTCCAACATCTCTATTAGCAGCAAGATTTTTCCCCTCCACAGTTTTAGTTTCAACAGGTGCCAGGATTTGAACTGGTCAAAGTACAAAGATGCATTCTTTCCTAAATTGTCGCTATCACAGCCATAACTATCAAAGTGTTGCCATTCCACTTCCTAGGTCAATTCATGGCATAAATACCCATGTCAAAGGCACAATGATTTATTCATTCCCCTCAAAGATAAGTATCATATGGTGGGGCTCATTATATGATTAGTTTCAACTTATTTGAATGATTGCATTGCTGATGGTGGACGCAAAGGGAGGCATCAGAGTTACTGGAACTAGACACATAACACCAGTGTATTTTTCATGGGAGCACGTTCACTTACACTTATATCTCAGGCTTTAGCTGGTAATTCATGCTAGCTCGAGTAAGATTGCCAGAGCCCCTTAAAAACCCTAAAAAATATTCTAAGCCAGTTTCACTTAAAGTGACACGAGATTTTTAGGGATCCTTGGAAATTTGTGTCTGTCATTCTGATCCTCTGATGCAGTTTCACCTAAGTGCCTGCCTCGGTGAGACAGCAAACTCCAGGGAACAGAGCAGCCTGGGAGGAACAGAACTTAAGTTGTTTCTCTGGCTGTTGTCAGATCCAGGTCTTTGCTGGTGGGAGATGGAAAAACAAATGGATGACTTTGGCTCTGCCTGAACAATCACAGTGCCCCCTCTGTGGTTCCACACACCAGCAGTTATTTCAGTGCAGGTAGAGCCTTGTAAAGATCTAAGTGGAGCTAAACTTTGTATTGAAATGGGAAGGTTCATTTTTTGGAGGCAAGTGGAAACTTTGTCATATAAAATAGACAGTGTCTTGAAAGGTACCTGTATGGCACATGCAGCTTTAATGCATAAATGTCAGGACTTGGTCCACACAGTAAAACACACTTGGTGTTTTGAATAATACATTTTAATGAGTTGTTCTATAGTGGAAAGCTAAGAACAGAGGTATTTTGATGAACCTATAAACTGGATATTTAAAAGAAGTCCAGTGTCCTACATACTACTTTAGCACTTCACAACGTCGAGCTGTTCAGACAGTAGATTCTTCTTGCAGGTTGAGGGTGCACTACATTCCCATTTGAATTTAGAGTATTCTGAATTCAGTGTGTTACTGAAGTAAATCTCCCAGTTGCCTCCACTTCCACTTTGTTTTGCATCATGAAGCAGTCTCAGGGTAAATGAGCTGGTTTCCTTTCAAATGAGAGTAAACTGAAAGATAGGCTCCAATGTGCACCTAGAGTCTCTAATCACAAATAGGCAGAGGACATATAGCATGAAGTGACCTCCCCCCAAAATCCCAAGCTCCAAAATATGCACCTAGGAGAACATCTAGTCCTCAAGACTAATATACTCACAGAGGCCCAACTCCATGTTCAACCACACTGTTTGCTGAATGGCACAACCTGTTCCAGTCTGGTCCTGTGGAAAGCATGGTCCAAAAGACTGCTGTGACGAAAAGGGACCACAGTCCAACATACTTAGTGAACACTGAATGGCAGGATTTCTTAGGTTTTCACACAAACACCACTACAGTCTGTCTAAACTGAGTTTGGGGTAAGTGTATTTACTAACCTATTCTGGTGCTGAAGCAAAGTTTGATACAATTATTGATAATAATTCTGCCCGTATTCTTTCCTCCCTTCATGTCAAATACTTGAGACATTTAATGGTTTTTTTTAAAGCTGCTTCCCAATATTGAGAATCAGTAAATGCAGCAGAACTGAACTTCAGTTAAAAAATTTGTTTTTAAATCTTTACCTGTGCACAGAAAAAACTAAAAATGTAAACTTTAAAGAACCAATAGTGAATGAAGGACCCCCTTTATATTTTCTTTTCTATTTTGGGTGCTGGACCTGCTTCCTAAAGTTTTCAGGATCACAAAACTGATTAGTAAATTTCTATAGTTTAAAAATGCACAGTTCTGTTTCATGCCCAACCTCTTCCCAGGTCCCTCCCATGCTTTGAAAACATCATTCTGTTTGTACTTACAGCACCATTTCAGTAGATTCCCTGGAAATAACTAGGTTCAGTGTCAATGAAATATTTCGCAGAATCACATTTTTTCAAGTTTAAAGGGATGCTTGCATAAGAATGGTGACTTGCATAGTGATCTTCTGGGTCTGACAAGAAGAGACTATGCTGCTGATGCATGCAGCAGGTGATAGGATGCTGTATACACAGTGTTCCCTGGACCTTCTGATGGCATTGGTTTATTTTCACCTCTCTTCCCCAGAGTGATGGTGAAATACAGCTTTAACTCATGGATAGACATATGCAGGATTGTTGTGTTTTACGTCATAGACCATGCAGAAATATTGATGTGGTTTTATCTGCTCGATCTTGAACCAGTTATTATAGCTCTAGAGAACCCTGATATTAAGCTGCTCTTTGAGTTTTATCCAGGCATAATGTGCTTTCAATTGAAAGGCTGGCACTGTGAAGAAGATGCAGAGGGTGTAATCACAGCCATTACAGAGAGCCATCAGTGGAGCCAAACCTACACTTTCCACAGTCAGCAGTAGGCAGCTAGATGAAAAGGAACTATTAGAAACCAAACCCAGTGCTCTATGTGTAATAAACGGCCACAAGAAAGCCTATTAGAGGACTGTTTCCACAAAAAGGCAAAATGCTGTTATACAGAAAAAGAAAAGAGTCGGTGCTGGTTTAGAAAGGTTAACTTTCAGGATAAACTGACAACATTGATATTGGAAAGCTGCCACCTTTACCATCACCACTTGTATCTTCAATTCTGCCCTCCAGCCTTGTAAAGGGGCAGAGTTTATCAAAAGGATGTCTTCATAGTTCTCCTTTCTCCCTGCTTGCCTCATTTTTTATTTTCTTTTATTTTGGAGGTGGATTACCTTTAGGGGTTTTTTTAGGTCATTTGTATTCAATGATTAAAGGAAGTCAGAACACTCTGGGTCTTTCTCTATCTTCCCTGCCAACAGTGCTTTGGGAAAGTGCAGCTCCTCCCACCTTCTCAGCATGGGGAAACATCAGTGACTTCCTGAGCTGAGTCTCCACAGGGAAGACTGGAGGTCAAGAGCAGTGTTAATAATCACCTGAGTAAAGAGGAGCAATAGCCAGTGGGGCCAGAATCCTTTAAAGTCAGTGTTTCTGAGAAGTTTGTATTCATTCACATCTTTTCGATAAGAAACAGCCTTTCCCAACAAATTTTGGAATCACAGTGCTGGGAAACAGCTTACCAGGTATTTAGCCCAAGATCTGTGTCAGGTGCATTTTTTGCTAAACACGCTATTTAATGTGTTTTCGAAATCTGTCTTCTTTGATGCTGAGGTCTCTGCAAGCTCTGTAGGGGACAGAAATTATTATAGTCCTCCATGTAAAGAGATTTCTGCCAGTTTTAAGCAGTTAGTGGATGCAAACAAAGCATATTCATAGCTGAGAAATCCTTGGACAGGTGAACTTTCCCACTGACTAGATTAAAAGGATCTGGTTCAGTATGAAGGTTTAGAGTGGGGTAAAGAGAAGAAAAGGGATGAAATGAAAGGTGAAAACCTCTGCTTTTTAGATCTTAGAGCAGCACTGACAAGGCAGGTACTGCCCTGCCCAAATCCCTTTTTGCTAACCTAACATCACCCTCAGCCCACACATGACACCTTATGAGGCTTGACATTTCTCCCCCCCTATTCTAAATCAGTCACATGTCTCTCATTTTTTTTTTTTAATTTTTATATATATATATATATATATATATATGTGATTTTTTTTTCTTTTTTTGGTGGTATGACTCAGCACCAAGCAAGTGTGCAGATGTGCAAAATGTATTTCTGGAGCCAACCTGAGTAATGCAATATGATTAAAGCTAGGATTCTTCAGTGGCCTCTGCTACATAAGCTGTTCTCATGGAAATTCACTGGGATTTGGATGACCGTCTCCCTTAGGTTTTTTTAAAAAATCCCAGCAGAACTATGGCTGAACACCACAAAAGAGCACTCTTTGAATGCTAATGAAATTAATCTAATCTTCATTAAACAACTGAGGAAAAAAAGTGGCTTAGGGTTGATATTGCCCAAAGTATTGTAAACAGAACACATAGTTATTAAGAGGATTATGGTAAGCTCTTGTGAGAGGAGCAAACACAGGAGTAGAAACTGGAGTCCTGGGCTGAAATAATGCCTGAGTTATTTCTAGAGATTTATGCACAATAGATTTTACAAATAACACCCCACATATCCAAAGGAGCTCACCCCAAAGGAGTTTAACTCAATTTTTGCAATGAGTTCACTTCAGTAAGCTGAAGAACCCTTGAAGTTCTTCAAAACATTTCATAATGCAACTCAGATAAGTGATTTTTATGTACAGTTGCACTCCCAGTACAGGCAGAAACATTACTTGACAGTGCTGTAACATTTGCTATAAAATTAAATGAAATTGTTGCTAATTTAGCTCCTTAAAAATGGAACCTCACTTGCTTTTTCAGGCTAAGAGTTTCAGAGAATTTTCATTTCCAGAAGTTTCAGTTTATATGTACATTTTCAAAAGCAGTTTATCCCCCCTCTTATGCATAAGCCCTACTGGCTCCTTAAATACGTGCATTTTCTCTCATCTGCAGCAGATGTTTTGCTCTGGTAGGCAATCTCAGGGCTGATGTTGGCTCCCAAAACCTTACAATCCCTAAAGAAGGAGGTGATGCTTCTCAGTTTTTTACAACAACTGAGTGGTTTGAAAGTTGACCTATGATGTGGGACACCAGCCAATTCCCTTTTCCACCCAAATCCGTTTTACCTCCGTGAGGTGTGGCTGCTTTGGTTCCCTGCCTCTCCCATCCAGTTTGCTGAGGGTGCTTTTCTGTTTGGAATGCCTTCTTGGCAGAACATAAGGAATGGGACTGAACATGGCCCATGGGTGCAGCTTGCTCTTGAACAAACTAAATCCCAAGGTCCCGAGGTTTGCTTGTGCCTCTTATCCAATTCTGGGTGTAGGTAAAATATAAGACTGTGTAAGAACATGCAAGATCAGGGACTGGCAATCAAGTTTTCTGTCTCCTGTAATATCCCTTGTTCACTCCTACACTCCTTCTCAGTTAATCTTTTAATATTACTTGTACAAAGGAACTGCCTCAACTGGGAAACTAGAGAGAATTCCTCCCACTCCCTGCATTCACTCCAGAGATACTTGTATTCCCATGGTATGTCCTTTTTCCAGACTGGCTTTTGCCAGATTTTAAGGTGCATCCTCTAACCACCACTGTTCTTCACCTTCTAATGGCAATGAAAACATCTTTTGGCTCCACATTTTAAACAATGAGAGTGATTCTTCCTCTGTTTTTCAGACCTATTTTGAGGGAAAACCAGCACTGAGTGAGGGGGTAAAGGCAGCAGTTTCTGATCACAGTGCCTTGCAACTTGTACCTACTTGTTCTTACAGTGGGGGTGAAGAACATGGGAATAGAGCAGAAGCTTTCTGAATGTGGTGACAGGCAAGAGATGCTGCTGAAAGAGCACTGCTGGGAGATGTGGTCATAGTGGTCAGAGGGCAAGGTGTTTGTAGGTGATCCCAGCACAGTGAGTCAGACTGTTATGAGTGCTGTTTTTCTGGGGGTGGTGCATCCTGCCTGCCTTGAGGAGCCTCGCATTCGAGGGGAGAAAACTTGTCTTCACTTCTCTTCATGAGCTACCTGACAAGCTTTATTAACTCCTTAGATGAGGCTGTGCCTGGCAGGATTTTTCAGTCTTGTTACTAAAGGGCATAAAGAAATTGAGGAATATAGCAGCCAACGAGACGGGTAAAATATTGTGATATATAGCATGAGCACAACATATGCCTTTGTACCTGATTTTCTTGGCAGAATACAGCACTCCAGCTCATCCCTCTGTTGCACATCAAACAAGCCACTATAATTTGCATTCGTTCATTTTGTGTGGTGCATACACAGCTCGCACATGCTAGTTACACATAGGGGCAAGGCAAACAAAACTTTCCAAACCCTTATGACCTTCCTGCAATAGCAGGGATTAGACAGAACTGTTGGCAGTGTTAGGCATCCTTCCTTAAGAAACATCTAGTCATTCCTGGGGGGACTTAGACCTGGCATGTAATTCACTTCCATTTGCCCCTGGTTACACAGTCAAACCCCAGTCTGTGCCCATACTGACCATGGGGCTCCATGTAACTTCAGGCAAAAGAGGAAGAGAAAGGACAGCAGATATGACCCAGGGCCTGATTTCAGGTGATTCTGCCCACATTGCTCTCCTAAGGATTGAGCAAACACTAATCTAAAGATTCTATTTTAAAACTGAAGTCAACTACCTCTCTTTTAGGCTAAGCCTATGTGAAAGTTGCATGGACTGGAGAACAAAAAATGGGTCCAATGAACAGTCCACGAACTTACCAGTTTGGAGTCAAAATATGCAGCTGACCACCACTGGAGAGGACTCCTCTGAGGGAGCTGTGAGTCAGAGAAAAATAGTGAGGAGGCCAAAGAATGACAGACAAAATGTGAAAAGAAGACCCCAAGACACCAAAGTGCGATATTTGTAACAATACCCTAAGAAAACCCACTTGTGAGAGCAAGGGCAAAAGTTCATGTGTGTTTTTAGGAATGAGGACAACCCAGCGACTTGGAATAGCAAGCAAAGGCCTTGCCTCTGGATGCTTAGGGCCTCTTATATTTACTTAAACAAGACTTTGTATTGCTTTTCTTTGTGGCTAGATCTGACCTTACCAAAGATACCTGTTTGCTTGATAATGAACATGGTGGTGACAGCCTGTGAAAGCATAATACTGGTCAAGGATTCAAGTGCAAAGAGGAGATTCAATTATTTTACTCTTCAATTCAATTAGCTTTTACTGGCAACTTGCTCTTGTGTATTGAAAAGTTCACTTTGCTTAGCACTTGGTGAACTTTCCCTCTAATTACTGCATGTCATTAAGGTCATACTACCTCTATATTCTAAGGAGAAATCACTAATGACTATCCAAACTTCGCTTGCTACTCATGTCACCAAGTCATTGCATACCATAATCTTTAGGTAATTTAATGCCTGAATTGACTTGGATCTTAGCTTAGGCTTTTTTACTGCTTAGTCAGGATTGGTCTATAACTCATTTATGCCATGTGTAAGGAGCACTACTCTGTGTTTCTGTCCAAAAACCAAAAAGTAATCTGATCTTACTAAGTCTGATAATCTGTAGGTCCATTGTCCACTAGAAAGTGTTTGAATTTGATATTTAAATTATGCTTCACACTACCCTGATCTCTTTGCTGTACACAATGGTAGACAGAGAAAGTTCAGCAGTACCAGGCAGGACAGATTGCAAGGAACAGTCACCCACCAGTGGTGATGATAAACAACGTTTTACAGCAATTATCTAGTTAAAACACCATTAGCAATTAATGACATACGTCAGAGAACTTACTCAACTCATTTAAGACTAATTTACTGGCCATAAAAATATGGCATTAAGTATTTATGGATCATTAGCTTTTATTCCAGAATGAAATATTGCTGTCTGAAACACTTAAAAACTGTTGGAAAAAATCAGTCATTAAAACCATATGAAATTGAATGAAATAATGATAGGAGGAAAGGGAATGGAGGCACAGTTTCTAAATGTTTCAGCAGTGGAAACTAACTTCTTGTGTCACTGAATGGATGAAGATTGCATTTCCAGACAAGATTGAAATCTACACAGTTCAAAAAAATTGTAATGTACAATAAATTCTTCCTTTTTTAATGAAGAAACATTATATCCTAGATCAAAATTCCTATCATGGTCTATTAATCACAACCAGTTATTTTGAGACACTAATACAGAGACTGTAACAATGTGAAAATTAATTATTTCCTTCAAATTGGTAATACATAAATGCAAGTTTAGCAGCTGCTCCAATCTCATATATATTATTTCAAATATGCCTTGAAGGCAACACAAGGCTATTAGAAATTAATTGTAACTACCTACAACTTCCACTTCACTGTTGCTCAATGAGACTAACTCAGAATGGAGTGTCACTTCCTTGAAATAGGAGAATTGTAAATGTCACATACTCTAAAATCTACAGAGAGCTTTTAAAATAAGGTGAAATATTTGCATCACTCTGCATTATTTCCATAGGAAACTTAGTTTCCTGAAAAAACCAACTTCTGCATTCTGCAACAATGACAGCAGTAGCTTCACAACATTTTCTAGATTCTTCCAGATCGAGAGTTTAAGGCTTGACATACACACTTGAATGAACAACTCTCTTGTTATTCACACCAATTTCGTTCTGTAACTTCTGTAATATTTTGTAAGCTACCTCTGAAGTACAGCACAATAAAAGAATTTGGCTTTAACTAGATTGAGAAGTTCGATTTATAAAGTAAGAAGAAGGGAATTTTGGCAAGCCCTGTATTTGATCTGTCTAGTATTTTCTATTATAAAATTTTATCTGCTTTTCCAGAGAAGTTCAGGTGTTCCTGTGATTTGCAGAAAGATTTTGGGTTTTGACAGGAAAAGAACCAATTCACAGGATAAGCTAATGATAATATTTAAAATTCAGTTGCATACTTTCCAAATCAGAGTCCAAACTGCAGTATGGAGGGGTTTTGGAAAGTCAGCATCACCTGTAGAAAGTCAAGACAATCCATCCTGGACTGCCTGTCTGTCAAGAACTCAAGTGACTTTTAGAGTAAAGACAGGTTCTACTGTAAAATTAAAAGTGTCATGGCAGGTACTGCCACAGCGTGAAAGGCTTCTGTCTCTCCTCAGTGACCCTTCAGGTAAGTGCCCTTAGTATCCAGAGCAAAGTGGAATGGAGGGAAGGGGGAAAGGAGAAATGGTGCAGTGTTCATGCAGCCACAGGGTGGGAAAGAACACAAGGGTCACTGTCCCAGAAGAAAAGCAGCACACAGCAATAAAATGATCCGATGTAACTGGCTACCTTTAAAATGTGTGCAATCAATTAAGAAGAGTTTACAGAGCTGCAGTACCACCATATTCTTTGAGCATCCAGATAAAGGACCTTGTTTCACCCCAGAGAAGTAAGCCTCCATTGCATGTTTAACTGATGCTTCTAGGACAATATGTGTTTGCCAAGAAATCAGATTTGGCAGCGACTCCCTTCCTTTTCCAATACATCCCATCAGCTGGTTACGCAAGGCTGCAAACCTTCAAAGCAAGCCAAACTGGGAAGGTTTTATGATATCAGCTCTGGAGCTGAAAAAGGGATAGTAAATTTGATAAAGAAATAATAAAAAGGAACATGTTTTATGTTTTCCTCAATATTTATTTTACCAATTCAGCACAAACCTTTCTCTTTTACTGCAGCATCTCTCAGGACTAAATAAAGCATTTATTAGGACATAGGCCTGTTGTTATTTGGGCTTTTGTAAGAGCATAAGAAAAATTAAAGAGGGACGTAGATTACTTTTTTTTAAAATTAATATGGAGTATTTTCAGGCTATCAGCTGAAATTATCAGGCCATCTAAACACTGTGTGTTGTATGCTTGCATACAGATTTAACAGGGCTTTATCTACTTTAAACAAAAAAGAATTCCTTAGAGTTCACCTGCTAATCATTATCAAACCATCTTACAATCTGTAAAATCATTTTGACTTAATTCTAGGAATTCTCTGTCACTTAAAAAATACCTCCAGGATATTTCAAACTTAAAATCATAGACAGGCTTAGGTTGGAAGGGACCTTAAAGGTGGGACCTATTCAATGATCACATGCCTTGTCAGAGTGCAACTGTAATTTGCAATGCAATGTTACTCTAGTTTGGTGGTCTAACTATAGAAGTCAATACAGTTGTTGCATTTTCTTTCAAAATTCAAATTTTATTAGATTCTTCACAAAACCATGCTTTGGAAGAGTGGTAAACGTTTTCACATAGAATAGGCTAGGACCATTTATGTAAAGCTTTGACCAAAATTCTGCTCCTACAGCTGTACTACAAAAGCCTATAGTAAACTGCTCAGATGTGGACAGATATGAAATAGAAATAATTGTCATAGGGATCATGAAATCATAGAACGGCTTGGGTTGGAAGGGGACCTTCAAGCTCATCTCATTCCAGCTGCCTGTTTTGGGAGATATCATCTCCTCTATGAAACAATTATTTTATTTGACTAAAAAGTTAAAAATCTATCCTCTGTAACTTTCTTTCCAGATAGAGTGTGTAAAAAAAAAGACTCTGATAGTATCCTTTGGTTTTGGCAGGATCTGATCCTCTCTCTGTGAAACTGTAAGGTACTATAATTGTGTGATAGTGAAATGAGCTCAGCGTGAGAGGGTTAAAAAAGATGAGGAAAAGAATGGTGCATAGGAGATGGAGATGTAACAATTTTTCTTTGAGAAATTTAGAAGACCTGCTATCACCTCTTTAGGTTGTGATTCTGAGACCACAGAATCACAGACCACTTACTAGTTCACTGTGAGGATGTGTGTTATTAAAAATAACATTCTCAAGTTATTATTAATCTAGTCTGAGATTAATTCTTCCTGGGTGTGGCAGAACATATGGCTTCTCATTCTTCTGTAGCATTTGTTATAATTCTGTGAGACCTTTAGTAGGGGGTGAAATAGGGATTAATTTAATAAGTTTGTGTGCACACGTGTGTGTGCATCCATGGTTTACACTTTTGATTTGGGTTATAAAAAACTAGAGAGATAAGAACCACGGAACATCATATTGAAATTTATCTTATTATTTGTTCATTTTTTCTGTCTTTTTTTTCCCCTCTTTTTATATGCAAAATGAAGTTTTTGATAAGAAATTGAGGTTACTTCCTGTTTATGAAATAATAATTTTCCTCGTTGCTGAAGAAATGTATTCTGGGGGTCATTTGGGTATTATTTCATTTACTCAAAGGCCAAAGACCTTCCAGCATATTAGCACAGAGTGTAATTATTACTAAATTAAAAGTAAGTACCCTTGAGATATTGTGGGCCAAATCCTCAGCTGGTTAAACTCAGCATTACTCCACTGAAGTAATAGCAAGGTGATGTGCATATTCACTGAGAAACAATCCAGCATTGATTATAAAGAGCCCTAAGAATGATTAGCTTAGTTATTGAGAAATAACTTCCAAGCGGTTAACTCCATCTACTTTAAATTATTTTAACTAATTTGGAGCACATAAATAAATTTAATTAATTTACCTACACAGCAGTAATAGAGACAAGGAGGCTTCTTCAGAGGGTAACTGAGAATGGTTATCCATTTATAATAAATGGTTATCCATTTATACCAGGGCTGAAATTAGTTGATTATGTTCTCTGTCAGGAGATAATAATGTGATTGCATTCCCAAACAGATGTATGACTTAGCACTTGCTCACTGATGCCAGAGAGCGAAGCCAGAAACAATTTCTATGGGCTGATGTCACACACCATATAATTGTAGCTAAAAATTATGCTGGAGCTTATCTTACCAGTCATTTGTCCTGGGGTTTTAACAGGGATTCTGAAAGTTACCATCAGCACAGAGTTCAGTGTGCTGATTTCAGGTTTTTTCCTAGTAAAACTTGGAGATGTAGTGAAATGTTATTAATGAGAAGTGTGATTATGGAAATGCCCCTCAGAGAGTCACTTTTTCTCTTCCTTTACAGGGACACAACAAACACACCTGCTTGCAGATGCTATTGAATTTTTTCCTCTAACAGCTCTTCATCCTTGCACCAAATGAAGTTTAGTAATGTTCTGAGCAATAATTTCTAGAGCTTCTCTTCAAGACTTTTTTGCTAATATTTCTGCTAAAGCCATTCTGCTGTAAAATTATCAAATTCTTGTTCTTCCCTTGATGGACATCATGAACTGATTCCCATGCTCTCTATACATGCGTTCTACAACACAGGTCAAGGCCTCTCAACAGTGTAGACAATACTGAAAGTTGACAGCTTTAAAGGAGAAAGGCTAAATTCAAACTGTGCTTGCAAGATGTAGAAAACTGACATTGCTGCTCTTGTCCCAATTCTAGATTGTGGAGGTGGGCAGAGCCCCAGCTGCTCTGCCCTGGAGGGAGCCAAGCTGAGGAGCTAAGGAAGAATTTCGCAACTTCACCCTGAGCCACTAGGACAAAAAGACAGGCCTCCTAGCTACAGCGATTTGTCCGGAGACCCACAAGCCCCCTCGGGATTTTATGTAGATCTGTTACAATTGATTGGTTCTGTACCCTTTTCCTCCCACCCTGGTGTCCCATAAAAACCCCTGGGTTTCCTCTGGTCGGCAGAGGTTCCTCGTCCCTAGACCCCTTTTGCTGGTACCCTCTCAATAAAGTACCACCTGCGGAAATTCCATACGAGACCTCTCTCTCTCTCACCACGACCGGCTAAAAGAGGGGCTAACTCACAAGGGCATGAGCTAAGAGCACTGGGCTGAAATCACTGAAAGCTGAAATCACTGAGCTGAAAAATCACTGCTCTGCCCGATGCTGAGAAGCCCCTCTGCCAGCTGAGGAGCACCCTGACCCCCCAAGGAGCTGTTTCTAGCGAGACATCCTTTGGGGTGGCTGTGGCTCTCTGGGTCCCAAGCGGCGGACCCCATCCACCAGCTGGCATACTAGATTGTGACTCTTGCTTCTGCGATCTCCTCTTCCTCCCCAAAACAGCCATACCCTGGTCATCCAAACCCTTTCCTTGGTGGCAGCAACAGTAGCTGGCAGCCTGCCTGTCTAGGACACTGTCACAGCACTGGGAGTAGCCAAGAACCATGTAGCTGCCTCCAGCCTCCTCTGTTTACCCATCACAGAACTCTCTCTGCTTTTGCATGTTGAAGGATTGCTGTGTTTATTCCTTAACTTGGTCTTTCATTCCTGTATCTTTGTCTGCTGGCTTTCCCTTAAATTGTTTTTGGTGTGAAGTGTGTTGAGCAGATGGGGCATTGAGGTGCAGTGGAAGCCTGACTGACTGGGAGTGGATCAGAATCAGCCAGCTGTTTCTTATCATGTCATTCCTCTGAGTTTCATCCAGAATTAGATTTGCCTTTTTTTTTTTTTTTTTCTTTTTTACTCCAGGAGTGTCACAATTAGATTTGCTTTTTTTTTTTTCCTTTTTTACTCCAGGAGTGTCACAACTTCTACTCATATTCACTCAGCAAACTGCTGCAATAGCAGGTCCCTTTCTGATGGATTGCGGCCTCTTCAAGTTTTTCAGTTTGCAATTGTATATCTGTTTTTTCTTTTTGGTGTAGTGCTTTGCATTTGTCTTCATTGAATTTCAAGTTTGACATCCAATGTATCAAGATCAATTACTTTTCTGATACTGTCTTCCCTTATGTGCTTAATGTTATGTCATCACAAACACCTTTAAGTGTATTCTATTTTGGCACCCGAGTAATTCATGAACACATCAAATCAGACTGGATTTAGGAAAACTCAGTGCAGAATCTTGCTTGAATTATACCTACACTGATAATGCATTGGAGACTTTTTTGGTTTAAATGCACTTTCAGCTATTTTATGGGAATTTTATTTAGCCTATATTTCTGCAATTTGTTTATGGCAAGATAATGCAAAAACAAACTAAAAAAAAAAAAAGTATCAAAGTATAAGTATATCACAGGTATTACTATCCTTCTGAAAGGGATGAGTAGCTTGATTTGACGTGATTTACCCCTGACAAACCTTTGTCAGCATTTCATATCTTAAAGATGTTTATACACTGAATATTTGATTCTTTGTCTAGTGTTACTTCTGGACACTAAATGAGTCTATGGTCTCCTATTCCCCCTTTTTGATGACAGATACTATGGTGACTTCTCTGCAGTATTTTGAATTCTTCCCTTCCCCTCCTGAAGTTGTCAAAGATAGTTCCAATGCCTCAGGGATTGCTTTGGGTGATTCTTTAGGTTCTTAGTGGCAAATTTCATTAGGAACGAATTGAAATACATTTGAAATAACTAAATGGTACTGAACCTACCCCTTCTCTGTTCTGGCCTTCATACTGTTCTCTTTTAAATGAATTACAGTAACATTTGCTCTCAGTGAATCTTTTTCATGAAGACTGAAGCAAAATGGGAAGATTCAGCATTCTTTATGCCTGTTACTTGCTGTCCTCCCCCATTAAGTGGGGAACCTGTACTTTATCTCCCTCTGATTTCAAATGCATGTCCTTATTGGTATTAATTATTTTTGCACTTTAGCTCTGCTTATTTTTATCCTCCATGCTTACATTGCCTCGTTATACACATCCTATGGGTATAGATGAAGGTGTTTGATTTATTTTACCAGAGTGTGTAAAAGAGTCCCTTACTCTTAATTACCATCCCACAGGAAGAGGTTACTGCCTCCATAGCTGACATGTTCCTAATTTTTCACTGGGTGGGTTAGTGGAAATCCTTGCTACAGTGAAACACAAAAGCTGTGCTGAAATACCCATTGTCATATCTTGCTTTTACTATTTGTCTTTTGGTTTTAAAAAGACTCTGTATTTTCATCGTGTTCTTCTTCCTACTTCCTTTCACACTGGTATTTCTGATGTTGTGCTTTTCATGTAACATTTTTCAATGGCTGCCGCATCTTTGGCAGTTCTGTTCTTAGAGTTGCTTATCCAGGAATAATTACTTCAAGAAAGTTCCTTAAGTTTACAAAATACATTTATTTTGAAAAGCATAATTAGTTATAAGAAAAATTAAATATGGATATTTACAAACCCTGGAGTTAACAAAATAAGTATATTTTTTAAAGAAGGCTAAAATATTTCTCCCAGAGGCCTGTCAAGCACACACCTCTTCTGTGAATCAGAAGTTTGAAGACTTTTTTTTGCAATTAGAAAACTTTTCTGACACTTAACTCAGACTACCTTTGGTTCACATGCATAATTGCAATTTGACATGCATTCTAAATGAGCAGACATACAAAAAGTAGCAAAAATTGTCTTAGAACTAATGCATTTCATTCTCATATTAGTTTCTGCTTGTCCTCTATAAGCCCTGATTTGCATAGCAAAACTGTGGCAATGAAAGGTTTAAAGTAAGAAAGTGAGCTTTGTTGTTGCAGAGCTCTTAAACTTGAGTGTGAAACATGGGTGGTCTCATTCCCTATTCTCAGCCTTTTCCTTGTCTTG
The DNA here is from genome assembly GCF_009819655.1 of Sylvia atricapilla. NCBI lineage: Eukaryota > Metazoa > Chordata > Aves > Passeriformes > Sylviidae > Sylvia > Sylvia atricapilla. Next base: position 90,332,761 of record NC_089141.1, read on the forward strand.
TGAAGCAGTTGTCAGAGAACTTTTCAGTCTTACCATGACATGGTAAGTACAGCTACAGTCCTGAATCAAAGAATATTTGATCAGATGCTGTTGCTAACAATGTAGAAGGAATCGGTATATTGGAGGAAGCAATCAATTATAGATTTAAAAGAAACTAATAGTAGCTTCTGAGAAGGATGCTCATCGTCATTAATCTGCTACATCCTTGTACTGTTATTGAATACCTTTGGACTTACTGGTTCAGAGGATTGCACTGTTCTGTGCTTAAAATTATTTATCAGCCATCTATTTATCTATTGATATCTAGATAAGAATTCTACTATAAGTGCTTTAATTGTTAAATTTTTCTTGGCTGGGGAAAAGAAATTCTTTTACCTACAAGCCAGAGTGACATGGTGAGACTAATTAGAACTCAATATACTTGAAAATACTGCTGCAAATGTGTAGCCATACTGAAAGCTTAAGGAAAAAATCAGCTCAGAATGAAGGATAAAGAATTTAAAAGGGAAATTGTTTATTTATTCTTTTCCAAGATTTTTTCCACTTCATCATGGGGAAAAAGATTTTAGCTGTAATGCCTATTACATCAGTACTACATATTTCTTCTAGGAAAATACACTGAACTAAGTTTTTCTATATTGCACTTCATTAAAGAGGTCAGTTTTGAGGTGACAAGTAGTCAATTAATTTCTATTGCAAAAGAGTAAGCAAGATCTCAGCCTCTTAAAGAGAAGGAACATAAATGAGAGATTTTCAATCAGCTAAACCTGATTAATTTCTTCCAAGGATACTTAATGGACAGATGAATCACATGGCTGTTCAGTTATTTTTGAGAACTTTGGAAGGGTGAATGAATTGCCAGGAAATTGTCTATGGACAGCCATGGTTTCTATCTTTAAAAGAAAATGGTATTAAGAAATTACAGACCACATGAGCAACTTCAATTTCTAAAAGAAATGAGCAATCAAATGAATTATTTCTAAGCACCTGAGAAATAAGGAGATAAGCAATGGTCCCCATTGATTTGGCAAGAACAAACAACATGAAACAAATATAATTTATTTCTCAAAGTGGGTAACAGACCTAGCTCACTGAGAAGAAACAAGAGATGTTATCTTTTCCAGGTCTCGATAAAACTGACACTGTCTCACATGATATTTACACAAGCAAGGAAAGGAAAAAACATTAATGACAAAGAAGTTAATGGACATGTAGAAAATGAGTTTGAAAAGTATACTGAGACTATAGTGACGCTTCACTGTCAAAATGAAAGGCTAAATCATAAGGACTTTCACAGAAGTCTGTCCTGGTTGTTGTACTATCTGTTACTGTTAATAACCTGGATGGTGGAAGAGGCGAGTGTCCATTTTGGCACTGCAAGGCGTGTAAATCCTTTTGTTGAGCCTGTGCCAGAGAAAGAGAGGTATGAATACCTTTGTTTTTTCTGCCTTCTTGCTGCAGCCAACTAGTTAGAAATACAATTATGATAGCTTGCCCACTTAAGAGAGCTCTCCCTCTAAAAAATACATCCTGCCTTATTCTAGAAGGGATTGGGCAACCCCAGGCTGGGCTCCGAGAGTGAGGGTGCAGAGTCACTTTTCCTCCAGCAATGGTTGCTGGACTCCTCTACTCCCCACTCCTCCACAGTGAAACTCCCCACACTCAATAAGCATGGCTGCATATTCACCAAATTAATGCAAATGTTGCTGTTTGTGTGCCGAGTGTGTGGGGAGAGTGGGAGCAAGCACACTGTTCAATGGCTGTGTTCATGTCAGTCATAAAAAAATGAGTAGGCTGCAGAACTGATGAGCATTTTCAGATGTGACATTGCAGCCAATTGGATCAGTTGTCTGACTGCCAAACACATCATTAATTTAGACATAATGGCAGTGAAACAATCAGCAACTAAGGGGGGATGGGTCTGAAAGGCAAAAGCCAATAGGTTTCATAAAAAAAATAAAAATCCAAAGCAAAAAAGGATTTTGTTGGCTTTGTTTGCTCTCATTTGCTGGTATGTTGAATTCTACTAATTGATTCCATTAATAGGAGACCTGTCTTTGTGAGGAGACTGGAGTTTTAAGGACAAATGCTTTTACAGGTTGAGTATATTATAAAATTGATGTATTTGGCCTCTTAGGGAAGATGCAAAACAGCATCCTTGAAGTTCCATTAGTGGAACACAGTGTTTATATGTACATGATCCCCATAACAACTTCCTTGCTAGCATGCTTTAAAAAAATAACCAAAAGTTGAGAAAACTGCAAACAGCATCCCTAGGGGAAGGATATCTACCATATTCTTTGAATAGGAATATCTGGCACATTGGCCCTGGAAAGGTCAATGTCTAGGGTTTGCTTGCCCTGTTTTTCAACAGGGTCCTTAAATGCCTTTACCATGCAGTCAGGCATGAGCTGCTCTGTTTTGCAAAGCCAGTCAGTGTAAGTTTTTAAAGGGAACTTTTTAGGACAGAAATGAAGATCGGCATTGTAAATTGCAAAAGGCAAACTCTCTGAGGGATAATGTCTCCTTTTGTTGTGTTCAAGATGCTACTGTCACACAGGAAGGTTTTTGCTTAGAATAATGTTGATATTCTGCATCTGAGTCACCAGAAGTCAATGGAGTAAGTGGAATTTTTCTTGTGGATTAATAATATCAACAGATAAGGAAAACCACTGGGTTCTTGCAGTCAGGGCTCATGAATTTCATGTGTTAGACAGAATAAAAGATTCTGGACAAATGTTTAAAAAAAGTATGGTAGAGCTCAGTAAATACTACTGGATTGTCCTCCAGTGTATTGCCAGTGAGATGGCCCATGCTCAAACCTATCAATCTTGCAGCAAAAGAAGTGGTCTTGTGTTCTTTCCAGTCCACTGTCAGGACACTCTCACTGCTGTGTTAGAGCATATTGTATTCAATTCTCCTCATTCTTGAATCAGCTTGCTTTCTTTCAATCACATATGGAAGACTAATTCTGACAATTATAAACAAAAGCACAGGTCATCAAGACATGCCCTTTTTGTACAAGCTATGTGGAACTCATAAGAATGCTGGTAATGCTCAGCCAGGTTTATACTCTTCCTAGTGGGAGAAAAAATTACGTGCAAAACCACAGAAAAGGTATCAAGAATAAATCAAGACTGATGCAATTCATAGCAGAACAGTTAGATACAGTGTCCTAGCTGATTAGTTAGATCCAGTTTCAGCTGACATGGAGTTTACTTTTTCCTTAGTAGCTGGTACAGTGTTGGGTTTTGGATTTTAGTACGAGAATAATGTTGATAAGATGCTGCTTTTTATTGCTAAGTAGTGTTTACCCTAAGTCAAAGACTGTCCATTTTCCCTGCCAGTGAAGAGCTGCAAAAAAAGCCATGAGGGATCCTGGCCAGGAAGGCTGCCCTGCTCCGGCCAAAAGGGCATTTTGTAGTGTAGAATGTCATGCTTGGTATATAAACTGCAGAGGGCATCGACTCAAATCATTCCCTGCTTTGGGAAGGCTGGGCATCTGTTGGTGGGGGATCAGCAAATATATTGCCAACTTGTCTGTCTTGGGTTTTATGCTTCTCTCTCTTTTTGTTATAGTAATAACAAAACTGTTCCTATAAACTCTTGCTTCTACCTTCTTTTGCCACTTGGTGGGAAAGGGGAAGTTGGTGTGTTGTACTTAGCTGCCAGCTGGCATTAAACCATAACATCCAGGCAGAGGAACCTGAAAGTAGTGCGATTCTGGAAACCATTTGAGTACATGAGACTTTGCAAAATATTCCAGTGATGGTGTAAGGTTATTAAATTGAATGTGACAGGTCCCTTCATCAGGGTCTGCCATTCGAGCAAACACCAGGGGATGTCCTGCTTCCAGTTTGTTATAACTTCGTGTTATTGTCTGGTTTCAAGGCATCTCAGGCTGGATTTTGTTGTATAAAAATTTGCATTAGTCATATCTTACTTATGGACAATCTCAAATTTTTCCAAAGTTAAAAAAAAAATTTAAAAAATCTTCTCATTCTTTGAAGATCCTCCCTGTGCATCTATATGCAATCTAGATGGTAAACAGCATGCCACTGTGTCCAAAATATAAGGAGTGATGGTCTAGCACCCATGGAAATTATTAACTAAATTATGTATACTGCCTCTTCAGAATTTGTCTCCATGAAGGACTGCAATGGTTGAAAAGAATGTCTGCTTCTTCAGCAGCTCCTGAAGTCCATCCTCTGAAAAAAAGTTGAGGTCTTGGAAATTACAATCTATAACCTATCAGTGATATATTTGAATGTTTGTAGTGTGGATTAGCAAAGAAGGATTTGCAATTGGATAACGTTCATACAGGCAGAATGCAATGGCTGTATTCATTTTACCTGGCTTTACATCCACAGTGAAAATGGCTGTGTGTGAATCATTTGTCTAATTGATGAAGGAAAAGTGGCTCCTCCAGAACTTTCTTTCCAGATCTAAATACATCAAGTTTTTAACAAGCTTTTTGAACACTAAACTGCCTTTTTGAAAGAAAAACAAAAAAACAAAAACCAAAAAAGCCCCAACCCAAACTTGTGTTAAAGGACATGTCTTATGATCAATAGATTCTGCTATTCTACAAGTAACAATAATAAGGAAAGGATGATATGCATTAAAATTAAGGTTTATATGTCTGCTTCCAACAGAATGTTTTCAAAACTGCTCACAAGGTGGCCTGATAGAGAGTAAGACAGTACTTTTAAACAGGACCATGATTTTTATTCCAAGCTGATTTAATTTTATTTGTTTTTCAGTACTGTTGCTGTTGCTTAAGTGACAAAATTTTACTACTGGGAAAAACAAATCACTTTATTTAGAAAGCTGAAAATATGTGGAACAGCTTCTGACAGTTGCCTTCTATAATTTCAAACTTTTGTTTTGTTTTGAAAGATAGCTCTTGGTAGAAAGAAAATCTAAAACATGGGCGCTGGAGGGCTATTTTCATGAATCTACAGGCATCCAGACTGAATCAATAGTTCTACAAGGAATGCAAACTTTACCATTAATCTTAATGGACTGTTTACTTTGAAGCCTGTTTATAACCTTGTAAACATTATTTTTATTATTTATTGATTTACTGGATACTAGAATGAAAGTTTAACCTTTTTTTCTGTAAACAAATTGAGTTTTTTGAGTGGAGTTTTTAGGCTGTGCTCCCTCCTCTATCTGGTCCTCACCTGGGAAATTTTGCCAGTACACCCCAAAAAACTATGCCGATTTTCCACTCAAAACCACACTTCTAAAAGTAAAGATCTTCCTTAGTCATTAGGTAGGAGATCTGTTACCCTAGGAGCCAATGCCTGTGAGAAGTTCAGAGAAAGGAGGGAATAATCAGTTGTCTTGGCAAATACAGTTGCCAAAGCTGACAACTGAGAAATCAAAAGCTAGCAGCTGGTTTCCACCAGAATCAGGACAAGGTCTAGTGGTGTTTGTTTACTCCCAATGGCATTTCCTAGATTGCTTCATAATGCTGCCTGTTGATGTAAGGAATTGAGGATGTCCATAACGAACAAAAGCTTTAAACTATCAGCAGAGAGTAGACAGAAGCAGCATTAGCAATGAAAACATAAGAAACTTAGTCCTGCACGTAAGTGCAAATTTTGGTGGAGGGAAGATAGATGAAACAAACCAAACTATTGTAATCTTTGTTTGTTGAACATTCTTGTAGAATGCTTGAGTTTTTCAGACTGGAGAGTGAATTTCTTTTTTTTACATAATATGAACCTTCCCTAATGTTAATTTCTGTTACATGGTCACATGTAACATATGCATATGCATCTGTATCAATTTTCTCCACAGTCTTGCTCTGTGATTAATTTAATGTCAATACTGGAAATGTTACAAAAATGAGAAATTTGAAGTGACGTCACAACTCCTGAAAATATTTCAGCATCTTAAAATAGTAAAACATACTTCATGCTGAAAAAATAGGACATTAGTTTTACATACATTTCCAGCCAAAAGAAACAGTTCACACTGTGGGCAGACAACTGTTATGTCCAGTTCACTGATGAAGCAACCACAGGATCTTTGTTTAATAAAGAAGATGGAGAGGTGAAATATTTGAACTGACAGAGAAACTCTGCTGCCAGGCTAGAAAGGCATCCTTAGAAAAATTGCCCAAACCAGCCTCAGAAGAACAAGGACTGAATGCTTCCTCCTTCTGTCTGATAGAAGAGTAGTAAACCTGTAACCACCATCTCTTAGAAACCAAGAGGAAGGAAACTCTACCAGAGTGCATGTTAACAAAATAAAAAAGCTTTTATCCATCATGTGGGAGGAGCTGACTCTTCAGTGGGCTCAGACTCCCTGGGGGTAACTCAGACCTTCCTCTCAGGAAGGTACCAGAGATCTTGTGTTCAACTCTTCCTTGAGCTAAACTGACACAGACCAAGAAAGAGGGTTTGTTTATTCTGTAAGAATAGCTTTTTCCCTACTTGAATTCATATTAGGATAATATAAACTGGAAATATAGGGCACAGCAGGGAGTTGTATAGTCTAATCTAAAATGGATGTGCCACATTCCCTGGCTAAGATCCACGATCAGCCGCGAGATAGTTCAGCAGATGAGTCTGATATTGAGTAGGTGTCCCTCAGTCTATGTACTTTTCTGAACTGCTATTGTCTCAGAAAATTCCCATGACATCTCTCTCATGGGCTGAACGCTCATCCCAGTGTCAGTCAGAGACAGTACAAAAATAGAGCCTCCCCTCGATGTAACAGAACAGAGACTATTACTTTGCAGTCTAACCACAATCCTGGGAGTGGCCCATGCAAGGTGTCATATTCAGAAGAAGCAGCAAGGGGTCTGTCAGGGATGGTCAGAGAACAACTTTCTTACAAAAAGCACAGCATACCACTGAGGACCTCAGCATGCTCAGGACTGTGAAGTTTCCTTGCACAATACCCAGGGGCCTGAGTACACCTTGTGGATCAAAACTGCAAGGGTCTAAAAGTCTGGACTACTTTTTCCAAAGTGGTGATGAGACAGCAATTAGTGTCCTCATGAATCAAGTTTTAGTTCTTTGGTGTTTCAAAATTAATTAAATTATTTTATTTTAAAAGCTCTTAAATAAAAGATTTAAAGCTTTAATTTCTAACAGTGCTTCTTCTTTATATGAGAAGGAGAACAGCCATTTTCCCTGACAATCTTGAAACAAAAAGAACTTTTGACAGGTATGGTGACTTCATCCCCATTTACTGATCTTTCACCTCCAGAAGGCCCAGTGGAACCACTGATTCTTTTAAACCATCCTGATGTAAAGGTATTTAGATAATGCATTATTTGGTGTCTGTTTCGCTACATACCTACTCCTGAAATTCCCTCATAGCTTTCCTAATTCCTGTCCTGTCTTTTACCTCTTATAAATTGTGCTATTGTCTTCAATTTGAATTCCTTCCTCCAAAGGACATGTCTCTGATAGAATAACAGTCTTAAAACCTGCCATGTAAACTTGCTTTTTTCCCAAAGTTTCCTTTTTAATTCCTCTTTTGCTTAGTTATCTGTTCTTTCTGTCAATCAGTTGGAATACACTTAAGTGGTTACCATTGCTGATTTTACATCTTCTCACTCTTACCATACCACATGAAATCAGGTAAAATCAAAATGGAATAAATACAGATTTGGATTATTTTTAAAAAAAATGTAATCTCAGTTTTCAATCTAAATCAAGTTTAGCTCTAGGTCAGCATGAGTTAATCTTCTGTCCAAAGCAGATGTTCCAATCCTGTCCAAAACTGCAGCATCAGGGTATGGTATGTACAAACACTAGTGTATGGTTATTTAAATAGCAATCCCTTCTGCTTTGCAGCTTTCATTAGTTTGCTATATTTAAGTGAAGGGCCTGTGAGTAGTGACTGAAGTAGAGAAAATTAGCTATTTAGGTCTTCTAATACATTCCAGTGTTCTTGTATTTGCTACAAATATAGAAGTCAAATATAGCACATCTAGTGATTTAAAGATCTTAGAGTGATTTATATTGCTTGGATGACCTGAAACACATCTTAATTCCAAGATTGGCTTGACTACATGACCATAGAATCATTATGTTGAGAATAGCATCACTTTTATAAAGATGTTTAAGGCAAAGATATTTGGATAAGTGCATTAGACATCAGTAGTTATGAAAACGCCCTTCATGGCAAACTCCATTTCTTTTCATGTTTGGGTTTTTTTTTTTAATGATTCTGTTATGTCATAACCTTAAAAAATTCCCTTTCACTGTCTGCCAGTGTTCAGATATAGGCATAGACTGAGCTTCCTGATTAACCTGCATATAGGAAACATTTTGGAATTATCCTTTTGGTGTATCTTTTCATTGTCATACATGAGGAGAAGCACTGCTTGAAGAAAATATTTCTATTTGCAGAGCATCTGTGTTGTCCACTACAGGTGTGTGTTAAAGTCTGTGAAAAGACAAGTGTGTGTCAGTGTTGATGGCTGAGGCCAGCAGGAGCCCTCAGCCCAGCACTGCCCTCAAGGTCACCGGGCTACTGCCACAGGGGGGGTGACAGTGCAAGGATCTTACACTGGCTTGCAGCAGGGCCTCATCTGATCAGAAATTTTCAAGAAAAAACTATTCAATGAAAGAATGGAGAACCATCCCTGACACTGCTCTTGGCAATATATGATTTTTGTTCTGTCAGCATATTTGCTTTCTTTTGGTGTCCTTCAATGTCCTTCAATGTACAGTGAGCTGTGTGCTCTCTTTATAGCCAGAGGCTGGCATGGCTGCACCTTGCTGCTGAAGCAGATCGATTGACAAAGGAGCTGTCTAAGGTAGAAACCGAAAAGCCTGCCATTCTCATGAAGGCTCAGTGTTGCAAAGAAGGGCTCCCTAAGCCTCTGTTGTGAATCTTCTTCAGAAATCAAATGTCTGCAGCAACCTCCTTTTCCCACCCCTTCCCTCTCTTACAAATAATATTTAAATCAGTGATAAGGACATTAAATCCACTCCAACTATGGCATGATCCAGGCTCTGAGTTCAGGGTTGTTGTGTCCCATGATCTTCTGCTAAGATATCTCTCCTTTACATATAAAACTTCATCTCACTAAAAAATAGATGGATTCCACATTCCTTTCTGTATCAATGCCTATTAAGGTAGTGAGTTATTATCTAGTTTCTCTTTTAAAAAAATCTTATTAATTCCTAAATTACTGAACTGTTTAGTAAAAAAGACATGGAGAGAGAAGTATCCCACTTTCAAGAATATCCTGTCTTTTAGAGGGCAGTCACTTTTCTGGGTCTGTGAAAAATAAGAGGAAAAAGCTGATGCCAGCTTTCTGCACAGACCAGTCTTCAGACAAAAGGGGAAAAGGGTGGTATTCATCTGTTTTCTGGCACTGCCAGATCAGTGTTTTAGGTTGTTTGGTTTGGGTTTTTTTAATTCATTTGGGTTTGGGACTTGTGGGTTAGACAGGCCTCTTTCACAAAGTCCATGGGGGCTTAAATAGAATCATGATGCCTGACTGCTCTGTGCTACTTTTGACTTGCTTGCACAGATATAGGTCCAGAAACAGGGATGAAAGTACCTTTGGGACTTCTTCAGTGTGTGCACATAAATGTGATACTTTAATGATTGGTAACAGTTTTGACCTTCATTATTTTGGATCCACCCTGCACCCTATAAACTTGTGTTCACAAAATGAACAAGCAAAGTACTCTTTCAATGCTTTCAATTAAATTAGCACCTTCAGAAAGAGAGTTCACACATGAAATGATGAGTGATTGAAACTGTAGGAAACTAAATGAAGTCATTTAATGTATGATTATTCTCTTGAATGTCTATATTATCACTCTTAGAAATATGGCAAATCCCAGTTTAATTTTTAGTGTTGTGAATCCTTAACCACTGAGCAATGAATCCTGAACAATGTTGAATGTTGATCACACTAAGCCATGCAACACTCACAGTGTTTTTGCTTTTGTAACGTTTCTTCAGTTTTCCCAAACACTTTGTGGTATATCTGGGTCTTAAAAAGAAAATTCCAGCCAGTAAACACAGCAAATAGCTGTGCTTACTTTTTAAGACTCGTGAGAGATTGTAAATATACTGTGGTTGAGTTTTGTGTCCTATTGTTTCCACATGGATGAGCAGTGCAAATAACAATGCTGTCACACTATAGTCTCATTATCTGACATGATCTTCTCTGCTTGGATATTATGCCATAATCTAGTTATTTTCCAATACTTCTCACCTGTCTTTGTTTCTACTTCAAACTGCAATATTTCTTGGGTAAATATTGCTTGTTGATGGATATATGACAGATTGATGGATATATGAGCTTCTTGTGTGTTTTGAATACCTCAGAAGTATAAACAAATATAGTACTACTGTTTTATTTTACTTCATGGGAGAGAGATTTGTTTCACATATGTGAAAAAGTCCTCCTCCTGGCATTTCAGGTAATGCTAACAGTAATTCAGTAATAAGGTTGACAGTAACTTCTGGAGGCCATCTGCTTAGCCTGAAGTTCCAAGCAGGCCCTAGTTTGTGGCTAGAAGTGGTTGCTCAGGGGCTTGTCTAGCAGTATAGTATGTCAGCTGGTGGATGGGGTCCGCCGCTTGGGACCCAGAGCGCCACAGCCACCCCAAAGGATGTCTCGCTAGAAACAGCTCCTTGGGGGGTCAGGGCGCTCCTCAGCTGGCAGAGGGGCTTCTCAGCATCGGGCAGAGCAGTGATTTTTCAGCTCAGTGATTTCAGCTTTCAGTGATTTCAGCTCAGTGCTCTCAGCTCATGCCCTTGTGAGTTAGCCCCTCTTTTAGCCGGCCGTGGTGAGAGAGAGAGAGGCCTTGTGTGGAATTTCCGCAGATGGTACTTTATTGTAAGGGTACCAGCGAAAGGCTCAAGGGACGAGGAGCCTCTCCCTACCAGAGGAAACCCAGGGGTTTTTATGGGACACCAGGGTGGGAGGAAAAATGGTACAGAACCAATCAATTGTAACAGATCTACATAAAATCCCGAGGGGGCTTGTGGGTCTCCAGACAGGTTGCGGTAACTAAGAGGTTTGTCTTTGTCTTAGGGGCTCTGGGTGAAGTTGAGAAATTCTTTCTTAACTCCTCAGCTTGGCTCCCTCCAGGGCAAAGCAGCTGAGGCTCCGCCCACTCCCACAGTATAGTGTCTCCAAGGATAGAGATTCATGAGGCTCTGTGGCGCCTCTGCCAGTGCCCACCCACTTCCTTCACGACAATTCTTTTTCTCGCCTTCTGTTAGATTATCTCTTGTTGCCTCTTGTATTTTCTACAACTCTATTCCCCTTGTACCACCTTCCGAATACTGTTGTCTGATATTTTAGTTTCCTTCAAGAGGACTTCTCCACAGCACAGATACCTTGCTTATGATATTTTGGTGAGAAAATGTCAGTTGCAAGCTCTATCCTTGCTGTGCCGTTTTTCAGAACTGGAAACTGGAGACTTCTAAGAGGTCTCTGAGTATGTAAGAGAGTATTTCTCAGAAGTCCATATTCCTTGCTTGGATGCCTTATAATGCTCTGAAGACTTAAGGTCCAAGCCAAATTTCTTCTAAACATGTAGTTTGTTACAGGACATGCACGCTGCTGTGTAACTCTAAGGACACACAGCTCTTACCATGGCTGGATAAGTTCACAGCACCTGCCAGAGGTCTTGACTAATGGTGGTGTCTTGATGCTGCTTATTCTCTTTTGTTTTTTTGTTTTTTTTTTTTAATTTCTTACTTCAGCTTTCATACTCCATAATGCTAAAAATGGAAGGAAAAAATCACATCTGTGACCTTCTCCAGTTTTTCAAGTAGAGTCAGTTCCCATTTTCCATTTTTTACATATTTATGCATGATAATGTCTGAATGGGTACTATTTTAATTTGCTTCCCTTAGAATTCATTCCGTTATAGTTAATGCTACTTAATTAACACACTCATCTGAATATACAGAAATCGGACAATCATAATCTTTAGGTCATATTGGGAAATGTATTTGTACACCTGCAAAACACTGAATTAAGATCTTGCTCATTAACCATTCTTTTTCTTCACTCTCTGTTGTCTCTAGGAATGGGTGTAGATCTTGTCCCTATGAGAACTTTTTTTGTCTCACTATGATGGAAGCTTCATTTTAAAATAATCTCACTATATTTTCAGAGAGTAACTAATCCTTTACTTTTTTTCCCAATTAGTTTTGTTTGTATTTGGCTTTTTTTTCATTCACAAAGAAATAAGATGTAGAAAGTCCCTCTCCCTTCCTTTCTCTTTCTATCTATGATACATATAATGTATCTATAATAATTGTAGAGGCTCATTTGTATAGGCTGAAGGATATATTTTGTGGGATATCTCTCAGTGATGTAGTAAAGGTTCGTGAGAGGGGAGGGTTTGTATTATGCTTCATAAAAAGACAAACACTGCAATATTGCTGTATATTCATTTATCCATGCTGTGGGTATTCGGAATGTGGAGGAACATCTCTGTGGACCTTAGATTTGATAGAGGTCACACAGTCTAGAAAGCTGTTGTCAGTACGCTTTGGAAGTCATGGCTCAAAGCTATTCTTCTCTAGCAGAAACAATTCAGTTTGTTCACATGTGTGAACAGCATGTTCTAAAAAGTTCTCAGGAATCATTGTTTTGTAGATGACTCCTACAACCATCCTTTGAAGCAACTTGTAAAGTATTATAGTCTACCTTCTTTTCAGCAGGAATGATTTGAATATAGCAAAAAGTGTGCCTTCATTTTTTTCCCCCTTGAAATAAGTGGTAAGCACAAAGCCAAAATTTTAAGATTTTAGTTGCAACAGAAGGGCTCTGTTTTCCAGCAACCAGGAAGTTGAGTGGTAGTATAGAAATTAGTTTTGTAGTGTGTATTGTGATAGTAAATACTTGGTGAATCATTCTGCTGGCTTCTAGTTGGACAGTGCTGAGCTTCACAATACCCAAATACAGACAATCTATGGATACATTCCTAGAACCTTATGTCTCTGTAGAAATAATAAAATCTGAAAAAAAGTTTATACGAGATTATTACAACATATTTATAAGACAAAACAGGTATTTATGACCTATAGTCAGCAAAAATACTTCCAGTGCAACTATGTGGATTGCAAGAAAGTCTAAATTTTCTTTTGGTCTGTACCTCTCTTCAATATTGTCACAGTGGCACTAATTCTCACTGTCACAATCTGGATGTCTCCAGGACTGTCCTACAGTTCTTGATACAGGTTTAAGATCAGCATCTGCCTTTACCTCACCTTAATGACAGTAATGACTTCATGTCTGGAGAAATATATATTTGTGTGATGGCCTTTGGCCTGCCCATGACTGAAGCAAATACGTTTATTTTATTCATGTCCCAAGCATATATTTTTAAGCAAAATAGGTTCTTCATCTACTGACTTCCACATCCATTCACACCTCTGATATTTACCAATACAGGAAAATATTATGTAGGTTAAAATGCAATATTTAGAAAATGATAATCAGTTAAAATTGTAAAAAATGTAATAGTTTCCAACCAGTTTGAATAAGTCCAAATAAGCAGGCAACAGAAATAAAATTAGAGGCACTAGAGCCCAGTGACATGGATAATTTGAAGAAGTGAATGTGGCTTGCAGTGAAAAAGAATCCCAGTGAACATCTACTGTTAACTGTAAGCCACAAAATGTTGCTGGCAACAATACTTTGGGGAATAATGGCCATTTCATTTCCGTCGTTTTCTACTCCATTTCTCCTCAAATGCTGTCATTAAATAAAAACCCTTCCAAAAATCCATTACACCTAACCTATATTCAGAACTATTTCTGAAACCATCTGCTGTCCCTGTTCTGATTTCAGTGGCTGGGTATCTACACCAAAATCACTGCTATTTTCATTGGCATACAATGACAGACTTTTGGTGCACTTCATAGAAACTTATGGAAAGTTAATTTCCATCTCAGCACTGCACTCCATCCAAGTGACAATTTAAAGTAATTTCTAAGAGCAAGTCTAGAAGTCTTTCAGGATAAATGATCAAGTAGTCTTTCAGAACCTAACTTGTTTGTTGAGGTGTCCCAGGGAGCAATGAAACTGGCAGTGTGTTGTGACCTGAACACAGTTTATCTATCTATGCCAAATAGTTTTGTAACTGCTCCTTACAGAGAAAGCAAAGGACACAGAGGGTTGAGAGGAAAATCCACTGGGTCACAGCTGGACCATACTGGTAGAGAAGGTTGCTTGGAAAAGCTTATATATTTCCTCTGTTCTTTGCAGAGGGAACTTGAATTTCTAGGGGTGATACTCTGGATGGTCCTTGCCTCTTGTGCACTGTGATATTTCCAGAGTTCATCACTCATCTATTCTTAGAGCCAGTTCAAGGTTTCACAAGGCAAAACCAAATTAAATGCAATAAAAGGTATGAAAATTATGTATGACAAATAAATTAATAAACTAATTTCAGGGCACCAGACTAGGGGAACTGACTGCTTCTGCTCCTGAGGCAAGCAGCCATTTCCCACTGCCTAGGGAGTGAGTGCCATTCTGTGCCTGGCTGGGAGCAGCCTCCCTGCCAGCCCTGGTCACTTGAAACCATGGTTTTGTCACTGCTATTCATGTGCCATGCTAGGAACCTGTTGTTTTGCTTAAGCCTAGAGCAAACCCCCTCCATGACAATATCTCAAATGATATCACAAAAACACTGCTTGTTTTGTTTCAAGTTGCACAGCAGGATAAAGAATGAAAATTCAGAAGAAGATAGGTATTTTATCAGTGATGTGGTTGAAGAAATTTGTCACAGACATTCCCCTCATATGCTGCCATCAATTTGCATGTAGTATGGAAAGATAAAACACATTAGACTTCAGCACTGCAGATCTTCAGGACTGATTCTAAAAACAAGTAGCCAAAAAAAAAAAAAAAAAAAAGAAAAAGAGTGCAAAAGGTAAAGAAAAACAGACAGTGAAAATAACTATAAGCTAATAATAATTTCTGTAGAATGTGACACATAGAGACATGTAACAGTGTTTGCTAGCTTCTAAAAGAGTGGCTTTGTAGAGTTAACAGTTCATTAAAATGAGAATAGCAGGGAACCTGAGTTATTTTGCTGATTCATGAACTCTGCAGACACAAATGCTGGTAGAGTAGTTATTCAATGAGCTTCCATTACATTACCAGAACTGTTCTGGGTATTACTACTAGAAAAAACAACCTATAGAATCAAGTACTTAGAATCTGATTTTCAAATTGCTCTCCTTTTTGCATTTGCATCGATGTTTTGCATTTGTTTGAAGCTTGCATCTGCTTCCAAACAATAAGCACTAATTTTAAACCTGTTTAGTACTCATTTAACCCAGATAGTTCTTTTGTGGCCATTTCACATGCATCTGGGATTCAGTGCAAAGAGGTTGCATGGAACAAAATGAGAGGAAAATGCTACTAACCAGCAGCTGCAAGAAAGGGCCAAAAGAAAAAAAAGTGGAAACACTATACAAATATGCTACCATTATGACTTGAGAAGCAGGCACATAGATAGTGACCCTGTGATTATGTTAGGTAGAGGCTGCTGTGGATGATGACTGGCTACTGGGAAACCTAAGCTTGATTTGTGTGAGAGATACTTTCACTGATTCAATGGATCTTTGATATGCTTTAGGTAATTTGCACTACTTACATGTCAGCTGAGGTCAATGAAGCTTTGCCAGAGCTTTATACTCAAAGACATCCTAAGGAATCGAATGTCATCTAATGTAAATTAGGAGAACCTGGAGTCTGTTTCCTGCAACAATTAAAGTATCAACTGGAAGGGTGGTGAGATACTGAAACAAGTTGCCCAGAAATGCTGTGGATGCCTCATCCCTGGAACTATTCAAGGCCAGTCGGGATGGGGTGATATTTAAGGTCCCTTCCAACCTTGGGCATTCTATGATTCCATGATTCCATGATCCAATGAAGCATCTGGTTCACCAAGCCTATAGTAATTTTTTGATATTTGTAGTTATAAACCCCAAAGCTAATGAGGATTGAATGGCTGAACACACGTAACCTAGATACACCATGGTCCATATGCAGCTCTCATTTAATCAGAATAAATTAATTGGAAGTCAATTACATGACCCAGTAAAAAATGCACTGGAGTTAAGGATGGATGTGTTTAGTTTTACTCTGAGCCATTCCCTCAGTTTAACAACCTGTAACACAATGCAGCCTAGCAAAGTACCTGTGATCCAAATTGAAAGCGGTACAAGCATGGACACTCTATCCACTTGTCATCTACTGCAGAAACATTTGTCTTCCTTCATTATGCCACTGTGAATGGGGCTGTGCTTCTCAGCCTGACACAATGGTTGTATCCCTGGATCAACACCTGCTGTAAGGTGAGCTCTTGCAATCTGTCACCTCTGCTCCCATACTGGATTTCTTGTTGTTTTTCGTAGAGACTCAGCACATTACAGTGTGACAGACATCTGAAACAGGTCACAGTGCCAAATGCCACATCACCTGCAGTTCCATTTCAAGGCAATGAGAGGAGGACATTAACTGCTTCTATTTACTGTCAGCCACTTGTGAAATTCATGGGAAAACAGTAATGACAGAAATTTTCCTTCCTGTATATCTGAATATGATTTCCTTTTAACCTGTTTGCAAATGTGGTTCATAAGGTGTCTATTTTGATTCCAGCATATTATGTTAATCTTTACACGATCTTAGCATCATCTTAGCATATTGAGCTGATCTTCCTCTGACTTAGTTAAAAACAGGGCAAATCTTTAGAAAAGAATTCATGCTTTCCTTGCTGTACAGTGGGAAACTGAAATGAGGGATTGTGCTTTCCAAGTAGTGTGTGTAGAAGTGTGACTTCAAAGTTTCTTTCAAGTAGTTCATTCAAGTAGTTGCTGTTCCTCCTGAGATCAGTGGACATTTACAGGGGTTCAGCACATTTGATTCAGCTCTCTTGTTTTATGCTACTTAGAAATGCACAATTTTCATTTAAAAAAAACCCTTTTTGAAAATTTAGACTTGAATTAATTCCTCATTTTTTAATTATGAAGAAAATATCTATATAAAAGAAGTCCAACCTTTTGCATCTTAGAGGGTGGATAAAACAAACAGTTCAAATAATAAGTAAAAAACCCCAGATTTTTAAAAATACCTGAATTTTCTGTCTGTGCAATTTAATGCAGAAAACATAGGTCTCAAAATAAACACAGAAGACCATCAGCTGCCTCTCCTTCCCCCAAGAATTGCACTTATTATTGGATAAAAAACATGAAAACCTTTAATGGAATGCTACCCAATACAACACATATAATTGAATAACCTTGAGAGGAAAGACTGGGGATTTAAGGGAGAAGATCAATTTAAAATCACTTAATGGATGGAGGCATTTAAAATTACATAGACTGAAGAAGGTGAAAGGTGCTATGGAATAATTGCTTCCATCCTCTGGAGATACTGTCTTAAGATGTAAATGAGAGTCCATGTTTCAGTAATTTGTTGTATCAGAAATATACCACCACCAAAGGAAAGAAAATTTTGAGATAAATAAAAAATCATTTCTGAACCTTGTAAACCACCTGACCTAAGGTTTGATTCAGTGTTCTTTGAAGTCTATGGGAGATTTTATTCCTGTTGAAAGATGTCAGTGGACTTCAGTAAGCTTGCATGAGGCCTCTTATGATGGTATGTAATTTTACAGGGGAGAAATAAATTGTTATAAAAGATGTATCAGTTCCTGAAGCTGAAGTATGTAGCACTCCTTTGCCTCCTGCAAAGAAGCAGGCTCCCTGAAAAAAGCACATTTACTCATATGAAAAGCAAAAATCTTGGAACTGAACAGCTTTAGAAGGGCTCTTTAAACTCTTAGGTGGACATGGGTACATGGGCTTCTTCATCCATCACATGCTCCACATCCTACAGTGTGCACCTACATGGTAAGACTTGGAACATTTATGGGTCACTAGATTACAAATCCAATAACACATTTTTCTGTGCAGCAGAAATGCATAAATATGGCCCTGCACTGGCTGCTCTGTCGTGGATTTGACATTGTTGTCCCTAGAAGGCAGTCATGGGCACGTAGTGATCTGAGTAAATGTGGGCAGTCATGTTTAAGTGTGGTTTTTCCAAGCTGCAGATACTTATGGGTGTTTAGGATTGTGTTAAGGATGGCACAAGCCCAACTCTTTGTGCCCTGAGTTCATACAAGTTCCCTGTGTAAAAGCATCCAAAAGATCAAAGCTTGGGAATTATTTGCTTCCATGAAGAACTGAACATACTCTTTAAATCCATATATAGAGCTTCCAAAAAGAAGTATGAATCAGTCTTTGGCAAAAAATGCTTTTCAAGGATGAAGACATTTGAGGTGCAGCAAATCCAGTTTGGGACAGTTTCTCGCATAGGGCACATTTCATCTGCTACAGATAAACACAAGAACTCTGTAAATGGCTCTGTGTGACTAGCACGTTACACTTTTTGGCTGATAGAAGCTAAATGACATACCAATCATCTTCTAAGACATCTGAAAGTATTGCACCAAAGGTCCTAATCCTTCTTTGCTTTGTATATTTTCTGTTTACTTCATGAGTCACTTTTCACCTGGTGACTAACTCCTGATGGGAGAAAAAACAAATCACATAACCCAAGGAAATTTTCTTTATAAAGAAACTTTAGTGTGGAAAATTTTCTTTTTAAATGCTTGTCATCTAGGATCTGCTGCCCTTGCTAGACACTGAAGAAAGAAGTTTACAGAGTGGAGATCCTCCCAACTGCTATTTCGCTCTCCCTAGCCCTCCATCTCACAGGAAATGATTCTTTCTCTAAACTCTGACACTGCTGAAGAGCTCTTGAGTTCTGAACATGTTATTTTACCATTCACAGGCCTTTGAACTGTTGCTTTTAAATGCGGCTGTTGAATTAATGAATAATTTTGCCAGGTGTTAGAGCACATGAAGGGAATACCAGCCATATGCTTTGGTTGATCTGTGTTCATTTTTACACTACAAGATGTTTATTATGGTAAGATAAAAGGTCTGGCTCATTCCCATACCTTTAATATGAAATTCAAATAATGAAGACAGAGTTAGTAAAAACTTCTGAGAATGAATGAATAAATGAGATTTACAAAGCCAAAGAAACCAAATAATTTGTTTATATGAAAAACTCATTAAAAACACTGCTTATTTAATATGATTTAGATTAAAGGAATAATGCTGTTATATCAGGTTGCCACTTTATCTGATGAGAACCATGACATGTCAGTGACTATAAAATAGATAAAAAATAGAGAGGCTTTGGTTGTTGAGATACCTGAGGTGTTTGATTTTTTTGGAGGAAGCTGAAAAGAGATTTAGTTGCCATTCATTAGCTGATAAAAGAATATCCATCTTTGCACTTCTGGCTTTCTATGAACAAAGGCCACAGAGGAGTTCTTCTCCCAGGATGGACTGCTTTTCAGTAGTGGTGGTAGGGAAACAGAAAAATTGTCCTTCTTTGAAGTTTTGGAGATAGGCTTCACCTAAGCACAAACTGAGTGTATGGTGGTGGAATTTTTATCTCGACTGTGCCTGGACTATTTGTGATGCCATGAATTTATGATGCCATGACATGTTTAGCAGTCCTAGTCTCCTGCTCATACACCTTTGTGGGACATTTTTGTTCTATTCACATCTGGATTGCAGGTCAGTGTTTCCTCTGTGTAGAAATCATGATACAAGTAACAGGGAAACAGTATCCTCCCAAATCTTTCTCCAGTATGAGGTCTGTAAGAATAACTGGAGGATGCTCACTGTGTGAGCTGGCACAGATTGGGACATCATGGCACTCCAGGAAGAGCTCTCCATGTTCATCTGTCATGTTTTGCTCACAGGCTGACATTAATGGCACCACTTTTATAGTCCAGAAGGAACATTTTCTCCTAACAGGACTGATAAGGTTTATCAATACTTTTTGTTTTCTCCTGAGGCGCATCACTTCCTGGGATGTCTGGATAACTGACAATATGTAGCATAGGACATTGGCTATCTTGAGATCCTTACCTTTTTTTTCTAGTGGCAAGGTGTGGCTTTTGTAACTGCTGATCATTTACTCTACAGCTTCTATTTCTGTACTGCCATTAGTCAGCTTTCCTGATGTGCTTTGTCATCATGAGTGTTGTGCACTGGATTTCAAGAGAGCAGTGAAAAATTCACACTGCCTGCTCTCTGGGGTGTCTTTCCCTTGGCTTTCCTGAAGAGAAACAGCCTTGATGCTTAGGAACTGGCAGCACGAATCTAGCTTGAAGGACCCTGGGTTTCTTGTGATGGGGCAGTGCTTTATGTCCTGTTGAGTAAGTGGCCTGGGGAAGTGTTCTAGGTTGAATCTACATTGGATATCTTTCTGTAGAGTGTAGGGTCTGGTTGCAGAGCCAAATCCTAGTCTACTTCCTAGTCTGCTTGCAAAGCCAAATCTACCACGTTCACCATTCTTCCCCTGAAGGGTGACAGGACAGAGAATGAAATGTGCAACAAAAGTTGTTCCCATTAGAGCTCATCTAGAACCACCGGAGCAGTATAAGAAGCTACATAGAGAATAAACCTTACAGGAAAGACTGAGAAAAGATAATGAAGAAATGTATGACCTGCAATGTTTGCCACATTATAAAGTTTATTATGATGTGCTTAGATCAACTGTTTTGCTGTCCAAGAAATAATGCTTTCCCCTCTGCTGGTCTTAACCAACAATTGCTACTTAACACTGAGAAACAGGCATCTTAAGAAAAAGGACAGAGACAAAGAAGCTCTCCTTGAATACACTGATATTAAGATAATGAAAGGTTTCAATGGTAGTATTATTAAAGGTTGACAATACCGGGTTTTATGATTCTCTTTATACAGTTCAGATAAATTAAATAAAACTAGCTCTTATCTGTACAGCTCCTACAGCCACACTGTAACAATAGTCTGAGGATCATCTTTGGTAAGATACCCAAAGTCAGGGCAGGTCTGTGAGGAAGGAGCTAATGTCAGGTGCTGTCTTTAGACTCCTAAGAGAAGTACCAGCAGGACTGAAGTGATGACCTACAAATTTCCTGTATGTTGCATGTATGTCAAATACAAAGGAAGACTAATCAAAATAACATGGTAAAGATAAAAATGACAAAACATGGTTGGTGTAACAGCACTGATGCCTTAACTGATAGCTCAATGTCAAAGATATGATGCATACGTCGCTCACTGTAAAAATGTCAGCATTTGTCAGGTATAACATCTGCCTGGGACTGACTGACACATAGGTCAAATCGCAGATTCTGCTCCTTCAACACAAAGTGATTAAGTAGAGCTTAAGAAAACCCTTCAGATGAATAAACTATGTTTAAAACCATCTCAGCTTCTCAATGGTAAACACTGTTTCTGTCTACTAATATATATTGACAAAATTAGTGTTTTCATGCTATGTTTTATGGTACATTACCTAAACTCAATGAGCAACTCACACTCTGTTTTTTTGTTGCTAACAGTGGTTCACAATGTTTCACTACTAACTATGGGTGTCACAGCAATAATTTGACAAGCACTAAAAAGAGAAAATGTTCTTTGGTGCAGTTTTTACAGTCTATTCTACACAGTCTCAATCACTGAAGTGAAAAAAATGAAGATAAACAGCTTAACTAGTATGCTTACATGCAGGTATTTTCTTTTAAGATTAATTGAATTTCACGTGTAAATAAAAATGCTTTGGTTACAACTTTATGAATTTGAAGGAGCTTTGAATGAACTGTCAAGTTCAGAAAGGAAAAATGCTCCATTTTTCTGACACTGAAACATGGTGAAAAAAGTGCCATGCCTTTTTGATTTTTCAATTTGCAGAATACTGCATCTAAAGTTCTTCATTAACTATTAAACTAGTGATGAGATTTTTGATTTCCAGATAAAACTTAAAAAATCCCAGCAGATTTGCAGGACAAAAATCTGAGGCCATTTTAAGGAAGCCAATATCATTTTAGCTCAGCAAGGTATGTAGATATACAAAATTCAACAGGATGAGTTACTCTGACTATGTGCTGACAGGATCTTAAAGCAGGGCACATCTGTCTGTTTATTTGCTAGAATTCTGTAAATTATTGTTAAAGTTGCACAGGTAAGAATTAAAACGCAGAAAATATTGAAGAAATGGGGTGGTCATTCTTATCCCTTGCTTGTTACAACACAATATTTAGTTAGCAATGTTTAGTTTTGTGAGCTATTCCTTTGAGCTACATGATTTAATGCCCACTGACCACCCCTATACCTTGGAAGGAGAGATATGAAAAGAAGGCAGATGCAGCTAACAGGATATCTATTTAAACATCATCATAGCCTTTTTGCAACAACCAGGGTGACAGAACATTTAAAGAAATAAGAAAATAAAAATCTCTGAAGATGTGTAGAAACCACTGGTGGAAGATATTCACGGGACTGATCTAAAGTGGTCTTTTATGAGTGCATTGAGAAGAGCATGGACTCTGCTGAGCAGCTCATATAAGAAATGAATATACCTGGCTTTTAATCTCCATTCAACTATTTAAAAAATTATTTTATAAATAGACCGTATCTATCTATGACATGAGCACAATTCTGGACTGTACACTCCAGAGTTCTTAGGGCTCTTTCAGGATAATATGAGCCTGACCTAGGCAAAAAGTCATCCTCTAGGGTGTACAAATCTCTTTTTCAGGGCACAGTCTTTAATAAGAAGTCATATTTCTTAGCACAAGGCACCCAAAGTTACCAAGTTATTTAATAGAATGTAATTGCCTCTGTACCTTATGTAGCACTTGCTCCAAAAGGTGATTTCAAAGAGCTCTTACTGAATGACATGGACCTCTTAGGAGTCAGCTTCAAGAAGGAAAGAAATGCCTCGGTGGTAGAATACAGGGGCTTAAGCATTTGGTGTCCATAGTGATGCCTTGGTAGATACACACACACACACACATACACAGAGAAGACAAATCTAACACATTTTTTATGCCAAATATTAAGAAGCATTTGCAGTTAGCAGCTTGGTGGTCATCTGAAGAGATTTGGAGCTTAGGAATTTAAACCTTGCCTGAGTCTCACTAAAATTTCAATGTAGCACAATAGAAGTCTTGAGAAATACCTGTTATTTTGGGTATATTAGCCAAGGTGGGATACCACACTGATGTGTCTGCCTGACACCTCGTGCTTGAACCAACTCACTCTGGGCTAAGTTGAGCATCACTGTGTGGTATGTTCTGTACCATCTAGCATGTTTTTTATGGAGAAGTACCTAAAAGTATACTGCACTGCTCTTGTGCTCCAAGGGAGAGTCATCTGTTGCTGATACACAGTTTTACATTTTCCCTGCTGTGATGATTCAGCTATGCTAGCTGGCACACCGAAGGAAAGAAGGCAAATCTCCACTCATTTCCTCGCTCTTCCCACTCACTCTCCGTGAAGAAGAGGCATTAGCAGCTGTTCAGAATCACTGTTATGCTGCTGCCTGCTGCTACGTGCAGCCCACACAAAATCTTGCTATTAGTAAATAAAATAAATGCCAAGATAATTTAAAAATGATAAAATAACTCTTAAGTGAACATTTAATACAGCCTGACAAATAGAGGCAAATTACAGTGACAGAGGTATCTACCTCACTTCTCAACTCATTGCTCATAACAATGGAAATGACTCCATGTTATGATGATGAGAATGTCACGCTGTCTGTTTTTAAGGATTTGTAGAAAAAAACCCCACCACAAACCTGCTCAGGGAAAGAACCTCCCAACTGGAAGGAGAGTTGCTGAAACAAAGAGAGTTGTTTTACACCTTCAGTCTTATGATAGACCTTGGGCAGAAAAGCCCTGTTCCTGACAGCCATGACTGTCAGGACTGGAAGACACCTGAAGGGACCATCCACTTACTTCATGGCCTAAGGCAGAAAAACATCCAGTGAAAGACCACCACAGCACCAGATGCAAGGCTTTGCGACTCTTGTTTTTAGAAAGTCTTCTGCATATTCAGCCTTTGTCTCCAATTCATTTAAGGGCTAAGGAGAACAGATACTCATATTTTTGCTGTGCAGGTATGTTTCATGTACTTGAAGACTGTTAGCTTCTTCCCCTGTCATCCCTTCCATCAAAGTTTTTCAAATTTCAACCTACTTCTTTGCTATTGTTTCACAGGTTTTGCCTCTTTATTGCTGCTATGCTTATCTTGACTTTCTGCTGTTTGTCCAAATCTTTTCTGAACTGTGTTAATGAAAGATTAATTAGTATTATAGAAGGGACCTCATGAGTGCTGATCAGCATTGAAAACCACAGAAAATTTTCTCTTATTGCTGTCATCTTTAAGTAACCACTTCTTTAATTTCTTGGTCTGTCATGGGAAATGTGTTGTAATGAATTGTACCTGATGTTAAAGGAGGAACTCACACACATCCAGAGAGATTTAGGAAAAATTATGCCCCCTTGAGATTTTGCTTTGGGCATTTAATTTTTTTTAAAGCAGAAGCCATTCCAAGGATGCAGCTGAATAATGCCGATGTATTAATAATATTTAGTTAAAAAATAGAGAAGTCAGGTATTTTTTGTTTTTCGAATTGTACTACGTGTTGGTGACATTTTCAAAATTAGAAACTCACACACAAGTCTTGAAAAAGACTGAGAAGATACCAAAAGAGTTGTCTAATGCAGATGCTTAAAGGAAACATCTTAAGATTTGGGGAGCCCCAAAAGAATGACACCTGCATTAAATCTGGTTATATAGAGGAGTCTGATCTGTTTCGTGGGATAGCAGAGTAAATTCACTTGTTTCATGAAAAGTTAATTTGTGATTCGATGAACACAGACCTAGAGATTAAAAATCTAATTAATGCCAGTCAGTATGGTATCATGAAAAGCAGGTCTTGTCAAAAAAACTGATAGCTTTTTTTGACAAGATTACAGGTCTGCTTGATAAAGGCAACTGTGCTGACATAGTTTACATGGATTTCTCCAAGGCATTTGACAGAGTACTGAATGATTAAAAAATCTTAGGTTACAGGTGCAAGTTGGGTGGATTAAAAATTGGTTCAGTGACAGGTCTTAAAATGTGATTGCTAATAGTAAGGCATCAATAAGCATTACTGTTAGAGCTTCTTGGGAATGGTCCTTGGTCTCATTGCATCAAATTATTTTAATCATTTACATAGGTAAGTAGCACCCAAACTTTTCTGCTTGTCTGCTTGTGGCTGTTTCACTCAGACTCATGAATACTTCCTGGTGTAAAAAAAAAAAAGTAATGCCTTGCAGAGCTGGTTCCTCTGTTCTGTTTTCTCTCTCACATACCCCTGTCCTTCTTTAACTGTTGCAGCACTGCTGAAACCTGAATTTGGTTGCTGCCATTTTAGGTAAAGCGAAACAATATTTTTAGTACATTATCAGAGGGTGGAGTAAAGTGTAATCCACTGCTATATCCTTATGTGGAATGGGCACATTTAGAAATAAACATAGCATTTGGAAATCTAGGATTAATGTTTCTGTATGAACATTACCAGTTCTATCTATAGTGTGGAAAACTGCCTTGGAAAATTCTGAGGAGATTACTGTTGCCTTCAATAACTGCATAATCCTGAGTTTTATTTGTAATACTGCGACCAGTGTAGCCCTCACTAATTAGAAATACAAACTAAAACCAAAGAACTTATTTTTTTTCTTTAGTGAGACTTCTATTAAACCCTTGTATTCAGCTTAGGTATACATCTTTCAGAAGTGGGGCGAGGGGAATACTCAAAAAAATGGAAGAAATATTTCAAAGATGGAAAAAAATTCATAGTGTCATTCTTGGGAAAGTCTATCCACTCTTGTTTTTTAAGCAAAAGAGTTGATACACAACTTGATCCCTCTCTTTAGATTATCAGACATGGAAAAGATATTCTGCAGGGAGAAGCTATTCATTCTTTCAGACAAATGCAGAACAAAAGCTAGAATACAAAATTAAACTGGAAAAAAAAAATAAAAATAATCCCCAGAAGTAAAAGCAAATAAATTCTCAAGCTTCTTACCAGGGCAGGGAGCAACCTTGTTAGTCTCTGGAGTCTTTAAAATGGTGTCTCTTTCTGCAAGACAGGCTGTGTTCCTATTTCTAGGAAAGATATGTCCTGTATGAAGAGGCAACTCAGCCAAATACTGCAGCATTTCTTTCTGCTCTTGGTCTATGGGTTTTTGAATGAGGGAATAGAACCCAGAAATACTTTTTCTTTTTTTGGGGGTGGGGAGGGTGTTAAACTTTGAGACAGTCCTGTGCAGGCAGGACTGACTGTCTCACTGACTTCAGCTGCAGACTCATTTGCTTTCCTACCATTTTTTAAAAAACAGGCTTATAAATTCGAGACATGTTCATGATATCTGAGATGAAGTGGCACCATTATCTGCCAGATATTGCTGCTGCCTGCAACCAGCTCATCAGCTATAAGGAGAAAGTCCATTCTTGTGAGCACTTCCCATATGGTTGTTGTCTTCTTGCTGTGGGTGTTGACAGACATTGGTACTGGGTAGAAGGAGATGTGTTAGCAGTTAAGCATTTTCACTGTGCCTAGATCTTAGATTAGGAGTCATCTCCTTAGGCTGAATTAGTCACATAAATTGAGCCACTAATGTAGAAAAAAAAATTCCTGATTGCTTTGTCCTTATCCCAAGTAAGGACACTCATACCCCTCTTCTGCCTTTCCCACCATGATTACTGTTTCCCATCCTTTCTGTAGGAATTTAGGATGCTTTTTACTCTCAGCACCAGGGGTTCCCCTTCCTCCTGGGAAAAAAGCCATTCACTTTGGTGTGGGGTTTGTGGGCTCCTCTCAAAGGGCCTGTGAAAAATACCTAAGAAAGAAAACTCTTGTTAACAGGCATGACTTTGAGCAAGGACATAATTTAGGTTTAACTAATGGATTATAGAAATGGTGGGGAGGGAAAGAGGAAAAAATATTATTTCTCTCTCATTGTCACTGTCCTTTAAGTGCTGTTGTAGATCATTTACCCTGAACTGACTTTTAAACAGTATACTTGAAAATACATTATGCAGACTCTACTTCTTCCACTTCTAACAGAAGAAAGCAAATACTTGTGGCTCTCCAACCAGGGTAGTGCCAGGTCTTATGCAAAGAAGCAAGGGAGGAACAGCAAACCAAAGACACAAAGAGGATCAAGAGTAAAAACACATTTCTGAATACAATTACGAAGAGGACAGTCCAAGGAGAAATTCAGTACACAGATTAACTTTGGACAATGCTGTGTAGATACTTCATATGCATCCTATCTGCAAATTATCTTGGAGATATATTCTTAGTGAAGGGAGATGACAAACTAGTACATAAACATACCAGGCACAATAGTAGTGCCATTAGAAAGTTATGAGAACCTTAGTTTGGTTACAGGGATGCAATTAGGAGACATTCCAC
Source organism: Sylvia atricapilla (assembly GCF_009819655.1). Taxonomy (NCBI): domain Eukaryota; kingdom Metazoa; phylum Chordata; class Aves; order Passeriformes; family Sylviidae; genus Sylvia; species Sylvia atricapilla. The sequence goes on from NC_089141.1 coordinate 90,360,119, forward strand.
GGGAATGGCAAGGCTTTAGATACATCAGCTTAATTCACATTTTACTGCTCTTTCTTCCTTTTTTCAGTGTGTCTATAATGTTCAACACTCCACTTAGTGAGGAAGTTCAACCACCAAAACCTTTCCTGCTATACACAGACCTGCCTTGTGGCTGGGTAGCAAAATTCAACTGGAAGTGAAGAAAAGCCTAGAAGAGGTATGTGCCATTCCTTTGAAATGTGAGTCAGTTTTGGTTTGGTTCATGTTTACAAACTTTATTCTATTTCTATAAGAAAACCTGACCAAAACCAAAGCATGAAGGCTTATTTTTCATGAAGTTGAACTAGGCATAACTGCTTTTTCCAGTTCATTTCATGATATCAAGAAGCAATAAGAGAAACAGCTTGGAGAAAGCATTCTCCATCTCACTCAAGTAGATCAATAACCTGCAGCAGCTGTGCTACAAGAAAATTTGGAGACTATTTTTGGAATTCATAAGTAATGTTCAGCTTTACAGTCAGGCACCTTACCTGTGTGGGTGTCTGCAATGCAAAAGTCTACATGGGAGGAAGATGTTTAAGCTCTTGTTGTACATAGGATGTACAGTCAAAAGAGCCTAGACAATGCTTTGGGTGAAAAATTTAAATGATTGTTTACCTTTTTTCCCATCAACTAGAAAATACATGACCTTCATGTAAACTGGCTAATTATTTATTTATTACTCATTCGTGTATTTCATGTTAATAACACTATATTCCTGATGGGGATAGAAGTTTATGGTCCTAAAAAGTGAACTTATTTGAACACCTGCTACAGTGAGTGATTCTTATGCTTTTCTGACTATAATCTCAGAGCACATTCCATCTGCTCTGCTGAGTTCATCACCCATTTGGATTCATGTACCCTCTAGTATCACTGCTGGAACTTTGACATGTAGTTACACATTGATCCAGCCATATAGGTGAGGCATGGCAGAAAGCAAAGAAAGAATGGACATTCTGCAAAGAAAACCTCAGTAGGTAACATGAAGGTGCTCAGGCTGAAGTATGTATTTCATTGTTCTTCTACACAAAAATTAGCAATTATCAGAAAAGATGCTGCTCCAACATTGCACACTTTGTCTGGGAAAGGCCAGGCTACTCCCATCTCCTTGGTTTGCTCTGCTGGAGTCCTGTAAGCTTATTTTGGTTCATGTTAGGAACAAAGACTAAGCTCCAGTTTGGAGCACTGTCTCCCTGCAATGCCCTACAACTTTCCTTGCCAAGAACAAAAACTTTCCCATCCTCTGACATTTCCATCTAGACTTTACCTGAAGTCACACTCATTTGGTAAGACCAGCCTAGCAGATACCCATTGGACATTGTGAAGACTATCTCTCCCTTTCCTTCCTCCTCCTCTAATATCTGCTAACATTTACTATTTCTAAATAACCCCTCAGAACAGGAAGCTGCACCCAGGGTGATGGCAGGGATCATTGCATTGAACTCCTGGAGGATCAGAGGGCACAACAGTCAATGGGAACAACCAGCTGAGCAGATGTTCTGCTGATTTCTCACAGTGATGTACAGTGATGTAAACTTCAGGAAAAATCGGTGCCAAAGGCAGGCATTGGTTGTGTCCTCAAATGAGAAAATATCTCATTTGCAGTTTGGTTTGGTTGGTTTGTTTTGGTTTTGTTGTTGTGTTGTGGTTTTTTGGTGTGGAAGCAACTGTCCTGCCTCCTGGGGCCTCTTCTGAAGTTAGTTTGTAATGGAATATTAATAATGACGTATCTGCCCAACTGCAGTCACAATTTTCCTGTGAATTATTTCACGAGGTATTTTATGTCAAGACAACCTGCAGTTATTGATCTTAGATTTTTTTTAATTTACATTTTTTCTTTTTAACCACAAGAAGTGGGAAGAGATTTTTTTTTCTGCTGTGTCTAAAATAGATACCACTTGGATGGACTCTATGTAGTGTCATAGTGTTAAAAAAATAAACCAAACCTGAACCCTAAAATCTGAAACACAGCACACTTCCTTACACTTCTTTGCTTATCATGGAAAGAAAATGGGCCTTATAAGAATGAAGGCAATCACTTGCACATGCACATTTAAGTAGTTTATCCTACAGAAACAGAGGATTCTGTTGATGCATGGTTCAGTTCTGTTCTTGATGACTACCACTTACTTGCAAGAACATGTAAATGTTTCTCTGGAAGTGCTGCTGCTTGTCTCTGGAGTTTGGACTGGACAGTTGACTTCTGGATGGCAAGAACTCAGTTGAAATTATTGTTCCTTACAATTAAAGTTGATAAGGTTGATAAGGTTAATAACCTTGTCCACAAACATATATCAACAGACAAAAATTGTTCTAAGCTCTCAGTTCAACCTTTAGCAGTAATCTGGCATGTGGTTAACCAAATCCTTTCTGCCATCTAGTCTTCCTCCTTCTGGCATTTTACCTTGATTTCATTCATATGTGCAGAGTTTGAGTGCAGCAATAATTGCATAATGTCTCTTTTTCCTTAACCATCTTGCCTTTGTTCAGTCCCCCTGTTGCAGTCTTCTGTCACTTCAGACTATTAAGTTAGTTCTTTGTTTTGCAAGGGAAACTGAAGCAAGTAGTTCATGGACAGGTTCTTAGGAAGACTCTCCTCTATGCTATTTATCTGTGTTATTCCACACACATGGAAACAGTTCTGTTTTTCTTCTCCACTCTATTCCTTTGCTCTTCATGAACCACTTCTGAAAGTGATACTTAAAAGAATCAGCCCAAAAATAGTGGTTAAACAGCTCTGTAATGGCAGCAATCATTATTTATTGATTTGTAAAAGGGATGCTTGAAATTTATTCAGAATTACCAAGATGTGACATTACTAATCTGTGTAATGAATAAGACCTCACTATTCTTTCTTTTTCTCCTTCTTTCCTCATTTATGCTCACCTCTGTCTTGGATCAAATTAGAAAGTAAGCTCTTCAAATCAGAGACTGCATCCTCCTATATCTTGGGGACTGGGATAGCAATAATCCAGAAAAACTGAATTTATGTATAAAAGTTATGATTCATTCAAGACATTCATAAATTGTGAATAATCAAAATTAATTACATACTCTGGGTTAAGAATGATACAGCTTGTGAATGATCAGAATACTAGAACAAGCTTGTACCATCCTCCAAAGGAAGAGCTCTCAGTAGTGGCATTGAGGATGGAGGGAAAGAAAAAAAATGAAATGTGCAGTAGGAAGAAGAAACTACACCTTTGTGTGGCAGCCTGTTTAGTGAATAAAAGTTTTGAAAAAGAATGAGCACCTAATGTAATATCTCTGTTACAGCTCCAAGAACACAATTATTTCTCTTACCCTGAATGGAAGGCAGCCAATGCATATTTCAGTTTAAAAGATGCTTCCCATGTGCCCCAGTGTCAAATTGTGTGTAGGCTGAAATACACCTGTTACACTACTGCTGCACCCGAGTGTTCCCAAACACACCAGCAGGCAGTATGGCCAAAAGACCATATGAACATTTGCACAGGCAATCTGCAGTATTCCCCAGTTTATGTACCCTTTAACTATCTTCTGCAATCAGGTTGTGGCACATTCCTTTCACTGAATTTCCTGAGGTTGAAACAGCAGTTCAGAATCTGACATAATTCCTTATGTTAGGCATTCATATAGTAAATAAAGATATGGGGATGTTTTCTTGGAAAGAATACTGGTTTTCACCATTGAAAAGAAGATCAGGAAATGGGTGTCAATCCCATGAGATCATGGGAATACCAGGTTCAGTACAGATCATAAACTTGCTTTGTTTGATAAAACATTCCCTGAAGGAAAAAGATGGGCTCCATAGGTGTGGAGGTCATGAGCTAGAAGAGTATGTGGTAGAGTTAGCTTATTAAGGGTCTTGTCAAACCTAACACTGACCACAAACCCTACATACCATTCATACTCTCTAAAATAACATCGTATCTGGGAACAGCAAAAATTTTTACAGGGATTCCATTGTGATTATACTGTCTGAGTAGACAAAAAAAAGAGGAAAGTCTCACTTAGGAGAAATAGATTCTCACTGTAGATGAATACTTTATGAGGGCAAAGTTTAGCTCTATCCACTAAAAGAAATATGCATATGTATATATGAAATACACATCAACTTCTTCCCTTTTGTCAAATCCTCGAGGCACATCTGGCTTTCCACTCATAGAGGCAAATTCTGTGTTAAGTAGTAGTATTAGCTTTCTTGTAAAATTCAGCATGTTGAGGATTTGTTTACAGACTAGAACATACTGTCCTTGCTAATACAGTACATAGCATGTATGAAGGACAAGTGAATTCTGCCTAGTTTTGGAAAATACACTATGGTTTCATCTGAAACTGCAGATCTGTCAGCTCAAAAATATTGTACATAAATATCTCCCTGACTTTTGAAGTGAAAATAAAATGAATTTCTGTTAGAGATGTTCACAATTTCTGTCAGCTTGCTTGGTAGTCTTCAGGAGAATTTGTTGTATGTATGTATGTATGTATGTATGTATGTATGTATGTGTCTCTCACTCTCTCTCTATATATATATATGTGTGTATTTGTGTGTATAAATTCTTGATTTATGTTATGAGAAAGTGATAAAAAATTTTCAACTGGACAATAGTATACCTAACTAATACAATGGCTACGTATGTGACATGGTAAAAAACATAAGAGGATTTTTTTGTTAAAATCACTTCTACAATGATTGTTACTTTGTTATAAAGAAAAATGGTTATACTTTGGTGAGTTGCATCAGTCAAGCAGAACTATCTTCATTCAGGTAGCAAATATTTTATATACAGAAAATTTTGTAGCCAAATTCTTTTTGCTTGCTGTTGAAATAAAAAGTAATTTTGCTGAATGAAGTAGAGTCACACAATGGCAAATGGGAGAAGAAATTTGACTCTGGGAAACATCCAGAAAATTGAAATATGTGATGGCATGCCATTATACTTTCAAAGAAAAAACTTATGCAGTGCACTGTATTTGCTCAGTAACACTTTCTACACACCTTTTGTCATTAACTGTGAGGAAGAAATAAGTCATTGTGTCTCAATAATAAAACACAGTTCATAGTGTCAGAACTGACACCATGTTAGTCATTTTGATAAAAATAGTTATTCTGCAAATTTTTTCCTTAACTGTGGTATGGTTTTAATAATGTGATACGCCTAATCCTACCAGCTATTAATATGAACTTCAACTGTCATTTGGAGACTCAGCAGCAAAAGTAAATTAGTGAATACTACTGATATCGTGTTTGGTCAAATCACTGCATTTTCAATGGGAAAATATTAAAGCCACAGGATAGGTGGCATTTATGCTGTTAATCAGAAACAGGAAGACAGTTGAGCAGGTCTGGGTTTGGTTGGCAACTAATATATTTTATTTTAATTATATGCCATTATATGTCCACCAACATGCTGATACCAGTGAATGGACCCATACTGAGCCACTGAATTACCAGACATCCAATTTGAAGGGAATATTTAGAAGTTTGACTCCTATTCTTTTCATCAAAATATGAACAACGGGAAAAATAAAGGAGTAGATTAGGGCACAATTGGACTTGTTCGTCCACTACCAAGAAATATTTGGGTTTGTTTGCAAATCTCCATCTGCAGATATTTGTTGGCCTTGCTTCTGACCCCTTAAGCACCTATTGATTTGTGATCATATTTTAGTCACAAAGGTTCCTCCTAGACTCAGATCCCAGTCAGAGAGATGAAATCCCCTGGCATATGGAAGAATAACCCCCACCTGCTGAGCAGCCTCTTGCCTCTCTTGCCACCACCACAGCCTTGAGAGCCTCATCTCAGATAATTATGCTGCACATGAATAATTTTTTAATGTTTGGCTTAATACACACAGATTCTTTAAACAATAAAAAAAAAATTCAGCAAACACCATCACAATCTGGAAATCTCTTTCTTAACTTAGAAAACGGTTTCTTAATGGCACAGGGGGAGAACACGACAGCAAGCTTGACAACATAATTAGAAGATTGTTACAAGGAAAGGGAAAAGCATTCTTTATACAGCTCTTACTACTTTCAATAAGATTATTCTCCCTGAATAGCTAATCAGCTTTTCTAGCTTCCCAAATCCATGTGCTTTAAGCTGCTCTCACAGTTCTTCTTAGTTGCTAAATGGCAAACAGTGACACCTCCAAAAGGGAAATTTAGAGTGTTAACCAAATGTGAGCAAACAGCATGATGGAGACTGCAGATAAAGAGATCTTTGGCAGATTAGAAGCAATTTAAGAAGATCACACTGTTACACCTGGGTTGACAAGAGCTGACAGGGTTTGTTGATCTCTGCTCCTATCTCCAATTTGAGTGTCATGTTTCAACGGAAATGAGAGGAACACACACACAAAAAATATCTTTTTAGTACTGAACACTGGCTCCACAGCAAGTGTTTATGGCAGTTGAAACAAAAAGGAGCTAAAGTAGATGAAAGGATTAAAATAAAACTGTTCATCTCTAAGTGCACAGTACTTCCTCCTAATGCCAAGTGTCCCATTCTCTCCCTTGACAGAACCTCATCCCAGCCACTCTCTACCCACTTTGAGGTACAGAGGCTTTTTTTTGTTGGCAAAATCTTCCAAAATAATAAAGATTGAATTAGAAATAGGAAGCAGGAGGGGAAAAACAAGCAAAAAAATCTCTGTAACAACATCATCAAGGACTGGTTTTGCATTGCTAATGATACAGCTTATTAAAAGGCTGACTTTTTTTCCCCTGCAAGTCAATTACCAGGCATTTATTACTGAGACTTTGGTGCTTTCTCTCTCTGTCAATAAAGAAGCCCTCCTGAGCTGAACTTTGTTGCCCTCATTTATTTTAGAAATATTTATTGATGTGAATCCTCATACAGATACCCTTCATAAAAACCCCTCAAAATTATGACCCACCTCTAGTAGAGAACAAGAGACACAAGAGGCTCCCCAAATGCCACTGACTCAACATGAAATAAAAAAAAAAAAAAAAGAAAGAACCAAAATTTATCTAGACCTCTATAGAGGAACACAGCTGGGAAATAAATATATCTGTTTTCTACTAGGCCTCACAAGCACCATTCCAGCAAACTTAAAATGGCCTTACAGTGCATATAAATGCAATTTAGTATCTTGGGGGATCAAGTACAGCTAAAACTCAAGTAACTGGCTCCATGAACTCTATCCAGCATAAAACTGCTGGGCAGATAATGAAAAGGAATCTAACATTCCTTAAACTAAACACACAAGCAATGCACTGAATTGTGTAGAGAGGGATGTGGTGAATCTATAAAGCATTTTGAGGTAGATGTTACCCTCTGCAGAAACAAGTAGAACCCACCTTTGTTTTCAAGGTTTCTATTCAATTTTGTGCTGATCTATTTCAAAGTGTGGCTACTGCTGACCAGGCTAGTTGCAACTTTTTCCCATCCCATGACTCTTCCCAGAGCTGTGCAGCAATGCTGTGGTCCATCCATGAGTGGCTGATTAGTTTTCCAATAGTTCATCAAGCTGATCCAGGCCATGGTCATTCAATGGATCAGGAATCTGGGAAGTGGATGGAAGGGAAATGGGTACAGTACCATCCTTTCTACCATTAGGTCATAGTCAGCATGGTATGAAATTGCACCATTAAAGGCCTCATGGTCAGATGAAACCAGTTTAAATCCAAGCTTCTACTAGAGGAGGTAGCTGAACTTCCTTCCACATGTAGCTGCACGGCCATGAGCCCTTGTTACCTGCACAGGTGGCTTTTTGTAGCCATGACATGGATGGGCACAAAACTTCCCTGAATTTTTTTCCTAGATAATCTTAACGGATACCATGTTTCCACAGGCAGCTGAGTGGTTCCTTGCACCAAGAGGAGAATACACTGGCGTAAGGTACACAGATGTCCAGTCAGGAGCAATGGTAAGGAGAACTGCTTCTTCAGTGGAATTTTAGTCATAGTTGACCACTAAACTCGAATAACTGTATTCTGTTACTACAAACGTGTTAATTAACCTGGGTCCATTACAAGACAATAGCTGAGGGAGCCATTATCTCTCTTAAAAAAGACCAAATTCCAGTGTCATGTTCTGCTCTCTTTTTCAAGACCCAAGAGCTTTTTATAACTTGGCCCTTTGGCTGACACTACTGACATCAGTGAGCACAAGTGTGATCTTGGGAAAAAAGGTCTTTAATGCAAAAGACTTTTTTTCTGCTTAATATCTCCACAAAGACAGTGCAGATAGTACATTCCTCGCTGTGTGAGAAGACAGTATGAAATTTAGTCATGCCATCTAAATGGAGAATTAACCAGTGATCACAGGAATGGAGGGACTGATGCAGAGCTGGCACTGTCAGTCATCTGCAGCAGGACTTTAGGGCCTAATTTTCCCAAGAGAGAATGCACTTTCCAAATTGCAGTGCAATTTTCAAAAAGTGGGAGCTGAATATTTAAATGCCTGCTTCCTCCCCACCCAGCTGTGCTTTCACCTAAAGTCAATTTGGAAACAGCGATAAAAAACATTCTGCATGTAGTTTACACATATAATGGCATTCCTAGTAATGCACAAATCCTTCTAACTACAGCAACAGTCTCTTTATTTTTGATACACAATGTAGAACCCAATTAATATCACTTATATCAGAAATATTTGTATCCCAAACCTTGTCCCAATATTGAATTTTTACAATCATATCAGACCAGTAAAGCAATTATGGACAAAGCTCAAAATACCACTATATTTCATTCAACACTCTTATAAAACTTATTTTGTTTATTAGTGTGAGCTTTATTCCAACATGCTCTCTCCTCCCTCCTGATATGATGTCAGAAAGAACCAAAAAGTAGGAAGATGAGGATCCTAATTTAAATGGACATCAGTATTTTGGTTAGTTAGAGTCTGGAGAGCGACTCTGAAGATGTGAATCATGACTGATTGAAGTTGTCTTGGAAGATAATCAGAAAAGGGGTATTTCTATCCCTCACCTCACAGTGAACTTGGGCTGCAGGACTTAGCAGTTTCATTTAAAATGAAATGCAGCAAACCATACAAACATCAACATCAGTGTTTGCCAAAATGGATGTGAAACAAGGTATTGCAGGTTACCATAAGTAATGTCTAAGAGTTAGGCTTGAGGAAAGAAATGGTTTATTCTAAAATTTTGCTAATCCTATTCAAATCCTTTTTAAGTGTCAGATGTAGAACCTAGGGGAACAATGCAAACTGCAGAGCATACATCTGTTGCTCTCCTTTTAGATGTACTGCTTACCAGCTACAGTGACACAAACCCATTACATTAGGACAATATATATTTTTCAGGGAAAGCATGAGGCTTCTCAGTTCAGAAACCACAGGGTACCTGCTAAATTGTGGGGCAAGAGTGGTGTTGGCCGTGATGCTTTCACACCTTCCCACAACACTGGCTGCTGGCAGATGCATCACAGTGCTGGCAGACAGAGCCAGTGCTGCTCTGTCCCCAACAAAACATGCTAATTGCCAGCCAGTGGATTTGATCCAGCTGTTGGCAGGTGTTTTGGGTGCATTTATGAACAGAGCTTTTGCTCAGAAAAAGTAGAAAGATGGTGTTTCAGGATGGGGAGAAGGCAGAATTATTATGGACCATTCAGAGGCAAGAGATATAAACCACTGGCAGTGCAACATCCCCGTGTTCATAGAGGATGTCTGAGGCATTATTGGAAGCTATGTGTGGCTTTGCTGAGCTGCAGACCAGAGTCTCGCTCATCCTCTTGTTCATCCTCTCACAACCAAATTCTCCCTGGACATCTGTCATGAGTGACAGAGGTTCTGGAGGTAATGCGATTATACGAAGGTTAGGCTGAGGATATTAACTATTTTTTTTGGCTTCACTGTAACATGCCAAAGCTGTTGCTGTTAGATTACCCTGTGTCCTAGTCAATTATATTAATATTGACAAAAATAATGCCAAGACTGTATCATTTTTGTTCTTGCCAGCTGAAGAGACTATAATGGACATTGTATTTATGTGTTTTCCATATCTTCTGAAATAAACCAGTCTATCTTTTTAGACAAGCAGCTTTTCTTGGGGGCTTTTGAGTGTTATTTGTTTTAAAAATATAAAGTATATAACTAAGGAAAGCCAGAAATATTTCACAGCTAACTTAAATAGGAAGATGGATAATTTATTTCCACTGTTGGCTTTCAAATAACATTTTTTTACTGTTTTAGACATTCTTTATTTTGTAATCTGAAGAAACAGTCCAGGACATAAATAGAAGATTAGCTGAATATTACATTGATAATGAATATATTACATGAGTTCCTACTCTGAAAGCAAAGCAGGTGAAAGATTACCACAATGAGAAGAGAAAACGAATCAGTCTAATACTAAATACACATTGGTACTAGAATCTGAAACGAGGGAAAGAGGCCAAAGATCATCCTGTCTATTTCCCTGCAACTGTGAGATTATCCACTCTATATTTTTGACAGTGCTAGAGACTTTTCACTTTTAAGGATCTTTATGATTCTCTTTTTCATAGCCTAATTAATGTGAGGGTTTTCCTTGTAATAGTCATTTTAAGTGTTTTATTTATAGTGCTAATTGCAAAATGCACAGTAACCACAAGAAACACTTCTTCTTGGATATCTATAGCTATATCAATGGGTATGCTAATGTTATCCCATTCCCTGATTTTCCTCCACTCTGTGTATCACCTTAGTTGTGGCTTAATCAAGCAGTACTTTATATATTTATGTTTATACTTCACTCCACCCAATCTTTTAATCAGTTTTGTTATTCTTCCAAATTCCTTTCAGATTGGCAGTATCTTTCTTGCTATGTGATGGCCAGAATTGACTTGAGTTTTCCAGAAGGATTCACAGAAGTTCCTTTGGAAAAAGGATGCCTTTAAGCAGACAGTCCATAGTGGTATTCAGTATTATCCATCACTACAGCAATGAAGTGTTCATCACTACACCTTCCACTCCAACGTTTTGGGGTTTTTTTCAGTATTACCACTTTCTGTGTATTGAGTCATATGTCTCAAATTATTATTATTTATAGTGCAGTCACATTTTCCTAAGACAAGTCTCATATTATTTCCATATCATGCCAATGTTTTCAGGGTTTATACTGTTCTTTCATTATTTCTCTGTTTTGGCATTTTGCATTTCCAAGATGAGGAGCTTGTACCATCTCTAAGAGCTTTCCAGGAGTGCAGTGACTCAGAAAGCAAGGAGATTTTCACACCACCCTGAATAATCTGACCAGCTATTTAGTAGAATTGCTGGATTGTTATCTGCTCATGGGAATAGGAACTTGTGGAACAAGGTAAACGTGCAGGGATTGTGGTTTGTCCTGATGATTTTCAGGGAAATATTCTTGTACCTCTCCCTCTATGTGCTTAGAAGTCCCTGTAAGGGACGTTGATGTTCTCTTCTTTACTCCTGTCATTATCTTTGCTGAAGATAAAAATTGGGGACCCATCTCTGAACCCACTGAAAGCTGAACCATCTGTGTGACAAGGAAAATGCAAACTGGATAACATTCACCATGATGGATTTTGTGGAAAAATCATGCTTCTGTTTGGGAGCTATCAGCCAGCACATCATATATGCCAGATTCCAAACCAAGTTCCTAAAGATGTCAATCATGCAGAGATGTTTTCTGACAGAAGAACACAGAGACTAGGACAAATTCTACAATTGTCTCAAAAGTGTGATTGACAGAATACCAAAACACAACTTACACTTTGTGATGGGTGACATTAATGCCAAAGTAGACGCGACAACTAAAGAATGGAATGAGCAGCAGGGAAGCCTGACAGAGGGATGGATCAACCCAAATCTATGGGACCTTGATACTGTGTTTTGTCTTACTGTGTTCTCATAAGTCTGTTTTCCTTCTAAAATGGCAAATATAAAACGAACATAAAATTTGCCATACAGCAAGAAAATCTCAGGATAATCCAAATCTCTGTTATTTTCATCATTCTAAAAGACCAACCACATTCATATCAATTTAAGATCCAAACAAACTGTGCAAAATGCAGTGACTAATGAAACATCCAAAACCAAAACAAGTACACTTGAAACCCATTGGTCAAGAATAAAATGCCACACAGAGAAAAGAAGGATTTATTTATGTAGGCAACCTGCTACTAGTTAGAGAAGACCTCAAGAAAGAAGCAAAATCAAAAATACAGCACAAAACTTGCTGGATTTTCCAATTTACCAGAATAGAGGTGTATAGAACAAAACCAGATCAACATGACATTGCAAAGATAATCTGCTGTGGCATTAGAGAAGAAATTAGACATGTTTGAAAAGAGAGAACGAAAGAACGAAAGAACGAAAGAACGAAAGAACGAAAGAACGAAAGAACGAAAGAAAAAGAAAGAAAAAAGAAAGAAAGAAAAAGAAAGAGAAAGAAAGAAAGAAAGAACAAGAAAGAAAGAAAGAACAAGAAAGAAAGAAAGAAAAAGAAAGAGAAAGAAAGAAAGAAAGAAAGAAAGAAAGAGAAAGAAAGATAGAAAGAAAGAAAGAAAGAAAGAAAGAAAGAAAGAAAGAAAGAAAGAAAGAAAGAAAGAAAGAAAGAAAGAAAGATAAAGAAAGGCATTGGAATGGTTTACAGTATAATGGAGTTAGTCTCTAATTGGACAGACAGGTCTCCTTGATGTGCCTGTGTTCATTCTTGCTCAGTTCAGAGTTATACAAAAAAAATGTATGCCATTGATAAGTGAGTGTTAGTTGTCACTGAAATCTGAACCAGCTGATTGAACCACATATGCCTTTTCAAAGAACTGCTGAGGTTTCACCTATTTCACCCAAAGATCTTTACCAGCTGCTGGCCTAAGCAAAAAGGAGTGAGCAACTCATTCTAGCACATCCAGACATGGAGGTAATGCTTTGGGTTCAGACCCACAGCCAAAAGGCTGTTTGTATTTTAATACAGCTCTTCTTTTTCCTTCTATTATACAAGCTTCAATACAAATATTTAATTCTATCACATCAGCTTTTTGTGGAATGTGATGTAAAAATTTAATGTTGATGTGTCTAAACCAAAGAAGTACATTAGTTCTCACATGACTGGATACTTCTAGTTCAACTAGTGGTGCAAACTGCTGAAGGGCTATGGATGAAGAGATGTCTGTTACAGATGCCAGCTGGCAGGTCATAGAGTACCAAGACACTACCTCAGCTTTTAGCAACATGAAGAGCAATCAGACAGCTCTGTACACACTTCTACTGGATCTATTTTCCTTAAACATTTCTAATATACAATTTCTTCCCTTAATAATTAATATAAATGATTATCCCTTTGGGCTTAACAATGCAGACACTTACAGCTTGAGCTGGAAATGGTTTTCCTCCCATAGAATACAAACTGTGTATGTGCATGCCTGCAGACATGTTCAACTGTTTTCGTGCAGCTATCACTGCCTGCCAAAAGACTTTTTAAACTTCGTCCACTTTCAATCAAATTTGGCAGAGATTACAGATCTCAGAGCTACAGGTTGTATGGCAGCAGAAATAGAGAAGAATGATACTCTCACTTTGTAAAGTCTCCTATGTGCAATTAATGGACACTAAGAAATCTTTTCCTCAGTTAAGATTTTTGTTCTGGGTAGATTTTCATGTTTTTTATAAGGCACATACCACAAATCTCAAACTGCCTTACATTTTGAGTATTTGTCACATCTCTTCTATTTGGATTCTCTGGTCTTTATAAAGAATGTTTGTAAACTGCATTTATTAGTATAATTAATTTTAAAAGTAAATTATCAGGGAAACATACATTGGAAAGAAATGCTCCAGTTTTCAAGGAACAATTTCTTTCTATTAGACAACATTACTTTTTAACTAAAACCGATTAAAAGCACAGTAAGAGAACATGCTGAAACTGAAAAATGGTTACAGGTTAACACAACATTCTCATTTGGAAAGTCACCATGAAGACTTCTCTAATCTGAGACACTGTTTCAAACTGTTAGGAAAATGCTCCTTAAGCATTCAAGCCTCTCCCTCTTATGTTTTATGTCCATTTTTATCTTTACATAAAGATTTCTTCTCTGGTATTAATAAAAAAGCTTCCTGTGAAAATTTTTTTCCTGCAAAAATCCCAGTCTGTGTTCAGGTATTAATAGGACTAATATTACCCAGTCTGAGCCACTCCACTGGAGAGCCAACACCAGGAGTTCAGTCAAAAGAGTCTGAAGTCTCTGTCATAAGAGTTTGAGCAACTCTCAGAGAAAGGCTCCTGTGTGTCTGCATTGGCCCATGACGAAGTCCAATCCAAATACAATAAAACTTAAATTTCTTAGTTAAGTTCAGTTAGTCATGGCAAGGTGATGAAACTAAATTGTTATTCACTTCTTAAGAACCTACACTGGGTTCCATCTCTAGTGTTAAGCATTTTAACTTCCAGAGCAATCCAAACTGTGGTCTCCTGACTGCCTGTGAAGAAATTTATCTGGCTCTTGAGCTTGCTTTCAGCTTTGTGGGAATTATGGAAAAGGTGACACTTTGCATCAGGGTCTAAACCTGACAGGATGGTAAGGATTCAGGCTGCAGCCCATGCTGGGTTCCCTGCTCCAAGGCAAAGTGTGCAGGCATCAGGATGATGCAGATATGAATGCAGATGTCCCCCTAAAGTAGCATCCTCTCCCACACAGTGTAGATGCAGTTAGTTTCAAGAAGCAGTGTGTCATGCAACATGAAGAAGGCTGGTAGGAATTAGCTTTATGTCCCATTCATTTCAGCCCTGAATTATTTTTCACAGTTGTTATTTACAGTCAAAGCCTGTAAAATTTGAGCCAGCAATATAATTATGAAATAAAGATTAATTATAGAAAATTTCAAGAGGAAAAAGCATCTTTCTTTTTTTTTTTTCAGAGGAAATTGCTAAAAGCAATGATCTCAAATCCCATCTTTTCACAAGCTATTATAAAGGAGAAGGCTCCAAGCTGCAGTGGCCTTACTTATGCACAGACAGGAGGATTTACATTAGCTAGTATATTTTCCTTTATTGACTATGTTTACAGAAGGGGCAGCTGTCAGTTCTGAATTGGTTTCCCTCAGATTTTTCAGTGTTCAGGGAAACCACTGCAGTCTCAGATGTGGGCTAACTCAGAGAAATTTACATTTACAGGGAAAACCCATCTGCCATCAGCTGGGAGGAAAGGTTGGAATGTCTATTATGGCATCCACTGCTGAAGACTTCCCAGAACCAAACACCTCTCTCCTCCCAGATCTCAAAAAGTAGTGCCACATGCAGTTGTGTGGATGGTAGCAGCTACACAGCTTTCCCCAACTCCCTCACACAGCTCCTGCTGCTCCTGAGCAGGCTTGGTTTCAGGGCCAAATCCCAGGGTGGACTATGTGACAAATGTTCAGGAATTATTTAACAATGAAAATCCTCAGAGTTAACAGGGAAGTCAGAGTGGATAGACAGAGCTCAACTGATACTTTGAAAAGAGTTTGTTTGCTCCTTTCAATGTATTACTATAAGCACAAAACCAGAGGGCATTCATAAGAATTTAGTCTGTACAATTCTAAATTACAAATTATTTTATGAGCAATTATGCTTTAGAAAAGGCTTTCAAAAAGACATTGAGGTTTTCAATGTGTGTGTACTATAATTTCCCTGAATATTGGAAAGCTGGCATTGTTGACATTAATCTGCACAGTGTGAACTTACAGGCTCAGTCCATTGAAATAGGAAGGGAAAAGGAGGGAAAATCATTGAATATCTTGTTTTACTCTCTTAAACGAGAGTGCTTAAATTTTAATTCTATCATATCAGCACTCAAAAAGAGAATTTCCATAACTGAAGGAGATCTGATGATATCTGTGGTAGCAATACTTTAAAAATTGAAGAAGAAGATAGCCTCTAATAGGTAGATATTAAACTGACCTCTATTTCTACCTTCAGGATTTTTTGGTCCTTAAAATACTGACATATGACCCATGGTAAAAAAAAAATTTAAAAAGTAGAATCATTTCGATTATTACTTGCACATTTCAAAAATGAGTACATAAAAAATGATGAGTGGGAAATTGTTTATATGGAAGATCTCCACATTGCTTGGGATCTGTGTTATAGGAGACACCTACTTTCATGGTTACCTGCATTAAAGCTAAGTGTATAATCTAATCACTTCCTATTTATTAATTTATGTCTTGATATGAGTAACTACTTCCCAAGGTATTTATTTTTGACCTATATCTACTCAGTCTTAATTTAGTATTTAAATTTCTACTCATTTCAAAGAAAGAATCAGAGTAGCTTTGGCAAGTATATAAAAACTATAAGGTATCTATTTGTGGTAACTATCTAAGGCAGGCACAAAAGGAAAAGGGCCATGGAAACACAGAAAAGAAGCTATAAACATTAAATATTTGCTTCTTTCCTGTCCCTTCAATTCCCTCTGACTGCACAAATGTAAAATGCAATTTTGATTCAATATAAAATAATAAGCAATAGAGGAAAGTGTTGACGTGTCAGACTCTCAGCTGGTTTAAACCAGCAGAGCAATCTATATCAGCTGAGAGCCCAAACCCATGAGATTGTTAAATGATTGTTAATTATTACAAGAAAATAGCTCCTTTCATGGAGTTTTCCCTATTCACCCCCAAGAAAATTCACATAATGGTTAATTCCATGCTGTCAATTTTAGAGAATTTTTAGACTTTAATGGAACACCAGAATAAGAGAATGATCTTTTAGCATTTTATTTATTAATAAATTTATTTATTTATAAGGAGTGAGAAGAAGACAAAATAGCTTCTTTGCACATGTAAAGATAAATGATGAGAAAAGCATTTTTGAATGCATAAAGACAAATTATTGAGCGCCTGCAGATGATGCCTCTGTAATGATATAAAAAGAGAACCTAGTTGCAAATGGTCTGTAAAACTAAATCTCTGAATGAGATAAAACAAGAAAATATATAAAATGCATAAAGAAGTGAAAGGAAAACCTGCAGGACTTTTACTAAATCAGCAATTAATTATTAATTAGCCAAAACCAGTCATGAAGAATACTGACATTTCAGTCTGATGATAAAATATTTATTTAGTATCAGTTTAGTTTAAAATCTTTATATAAAATGTAAAAACAGTAGTTTCTATGTTATGAGCATTCATATAATTCAGACATATTGGTGTGTTTCTCATTTCAAATCAGATTTATTTTCTGTGTTCCTACTTTGTTTCCACCAAGCTGATCTTAACTGCAATGATGCGGAAGAAGAATTCAGCCAAAGTTTCCATAGGTGATGTTGAAGCTAAGCAGCAATACTGTATGGATCAATCAAGAACAGGGAACCAGATGAGTTAAAAGAACTTGAGTAGAGTTTCATAGTTAACATGTCACTGAAATTTATGCTTCAAGGTCATTAAATGTGTCATAAATACAGACACATATGTGCTTAAAGAATGGCTGTGAAACCAAAGGGGAAAAGTACATGAGGGAGAGTAACAATTTGTTCTAAAGGAAGCATGCTTTGCCTTTACACCACACCATTTAGTTCTCTACTAGAATTCACTTTAACCAGCAGGAGAGATGTACACTAGGGGAATGAAGTTTATTGATGATACATACTAGGAAGGAGAAAAAAAAAAAAAAAAAAAAAAAAAAAGGAGGAGGAAAAAAAAGTCAAGATGACTTAACAGACTGTACCCAAAGGAAGAGAAGTGCCTTATGCAATTAAATATAGAGAGGTGTGAGATAATGAGATTAGGGACACAAAATAAGAGAAAGTGCTTATGCCCTGGGTAATCATGTGATACAAAAAAATGACTAGAAGCAGAATCTGGAGAAAGATGGAGTTCAAAAAGCTTCAGGACAGTGGTTAATAGTAATATAAAATGTTACTATTTTGGTTCAGAGAGGTAACAATAACATCATAGATTAAGTTATTCCAGCTCTTGCATGAGGGGATTTATGAATGAAGCAGCATTTGCAGTACTATCAGGAGTTCTCTATGCCCTATAAAAATAGCAGAGGCAAAGGGGACAGGACAATAGAATCAGGTAGACAGCAAACTTAATTATTCATAAAGGTCAGAGAACAAAACAAAATTGCCTGCAGTTTTCGCGGAGGTGAAACAAAATGGATTTTACCAAGGAATATGTGGTCTGGAACATTTCAGTGGAAACAGAAGAAATTGCAGTACTAACTGATATACTAATAAATAGAAGAGTAAAAAGCATGGTTGGAAACAATCAAAATGAAACTAAAAAAAATAGAGTGAAGTGTAGTTAATAAATGGAATATGTAGTTAATAAATGGAATAAAAGTCGACAGCTGAAGCAAGAGGAATAAGCATAATTCCCCAGAATTTGTTACCCAGCTGAGATTTCCTTCCTGTCTAATATTAAGTAACTAATATTTTTTTAAGGACTGAATTCTAGGTGGACTGCCTCATTCTCTAAATATTCCTTTCTCTCACCATTAAATAGATACTGATCCAACATGTATGACTTCATGTAACTCAGGAAAGTTTGTAAGTTGCCTACATTTTAATATCAAAAATGTGGTTTCGAGAAGTGCTTAGTGAAAGTCGGGCCAGACTTTCAATGTTAGCCAAGGGTCTGTCATGAGAATCATGATTCTGAAGTAACAGACTGACCTGACTCCTGGCTTTGGAAGCACATCAATTATGCTGACACCATCTTTAAAACCTAAAATTTCCATTTAATTGTGCCAGATGTACTTGGTTTATATAAAACCGCATGATCATGCTTTACTGCAACTGGAGTCCAGGAACAAAATCATTGAGATGCATTTACATGTCCACACTTCCTACTGAGTGTAGTTACATCCATTTCTTTCTTCTACAACATGGCCACTTTCCTCTTTTTACTTCACAGCTTTCCAGCTAGAAAACCTACACATAAGGAGGATGGAGGCTTAGTGCTCTTTTTTGTGAGAGAATGCAAATTACCACCTCCCGCATGTCCTAACCTTGCACTTATAAAGCTCTCATCCTGAGGAAGAGGAAGTTCATCACTGTTCAGGAAAGGGTCCCAGAAGGATTTTAAAATATCCGCATTCTTTAAAAGTTGGATTAATAGTGCTCCCAGTCTCTAGAAATAATGTATATTATTCAGAGTCGATTCCATTTAACCTAGGAGAGAAAGGACTGGGAGGATTGATCAGAGCTAAAATTCTCTACTGCTCAGGTGATGCTAGACAGTAGTCTTCCTCCCTTTTAGTCCCTTCTAGTCAATTATTCATTCCTTTGTTAAAAAGGTCACAAATTAGGCCTGAGTGATGATAACTGTCCTATATACTCATGCTTAGAATAAATCTTCATGAGAAGATTCAAGTTCACCAAAATAACTTCTAATTTCCTCATCAATTTTCAAGGTCATCTAATAATGATATAAAAATTTTATCACAGTGGTTCTGCCAGCCAGGTTTAAAAGGCAAAAAATGAACCTGCAAGGAAATGAGTCTGCAAGCCTACCTGTAGCAGGAGTGGACTGTGAATGCCCAGGGAATGGAAAGGTCTGGTTGTGTGTCACCTTGAGCAATACTTGGTAAAACGAAAGATTCACCTCATCTGCAGTGATTTCATACTGGCTCTATGCTGACCTCAGGCAGCTTATTTGTGTCTCTCCTGAGCTATTATTAAACAGTCCCCTGGTAGAGGCCCAAACAACTCAGCTCAATATAGTAGATCTGAGAGGTCTTGCAGACCCAAGAACTCCTGAACTCTCTTTAAAGATTTATCTCTGAGCCCATCAGAGGATGTCTGTCTGTATGAGCACACGCATGTGTGTGTATCTGTACTTCTGTAAGCTGAGGGCATGTGTGCATTCTGTCTCACCTTTCATCTAGTGCCAGCTTCACTTCTTCTGTTTTTAGCTTGAAAGCCTAAGGATTACTGGAGTGGTGTTTCTTCACTGCTTTTTGTCATCCTTTCAGCTTACAGCCTGGACATACTGGAACAGCTGCTCCTTTTTCACAGGCTAGGAAGGACCATATGCTTGATATCAACACAACCCCAGCATAACAGGTGGTAAATGTATTTTTGTTGCTAATAAATTCCCACTTAGGTTTTAAATTGCCTGAGCTCCAACTCTCTTTATAGCAATAATACACAAGAACTCCTACCTCTGCTTTCTGGAAATCAAAATAGTATGAACTGATTCCATTTGTGTTTGCTGATTTTATTGATATAATGTTTTCTGCTGGTGCCTATATCATTATATAAGTTTCTAATATTCCACTTTATGACTGGTTTTCATAGATTTGTCACTCATTTTCAGATGATTCTATATTTACATCATTATAATATAATTACAGTATTACAATACAATAATATGCACCATAAGCACAGGATGCTCAAATGGATTAGCTTCTTAATCAATTCAGTAAAATGCTAACAATGGAAAAGGATGATATTTTTATGTCTACAGACCAGAATCATGAGACCATGCTCTGTGGGAGCAAAGTCTCTTCTATAACTTTGTTACTAAAAACTTAAATTCCACTGAATCTTGTGACTGATTTTTAAAAGCCCTGAAGCTTAGACTGCAACAGTTTTGCAGTATTTTCCAGATACTTTTTTTTATAAGCTACATAGAGGTTGAAAATCTCTTCAAATTATAGATCACAGCAATAATGAATGAAGGGAGAAAAAAACCCAAGCAACATTATTGCCAAAATAAATTCAAGCTGATTGATTTTACATTCCCAAAAGCTGTTTCTTTAGAAGATACGTTGAATTGGGCCTTCAAGTCAAATAATTAACTTTTACATGGAGGAATATGAAAAGTGCTGATTTATCAATTTTCAAGTGGAATTACTTTACTTTCTCTATCTTTTAACAGCTTAGATTTTTCCAGCCTTTTTGCAGTCTTCATAATAGGTAGCAGCATTCAGTGTGGTTTTGTCATATATTTGTACTTCATGTGTATTTACTACTGTGTCTATTTTCTAAGCATTGCCACATAAAGAGGTGGAAAGGGTTGCCTCTCTGATGGTCAGGAAGGCTATAACATATATAGACTTCACAGCAATCTGTGAAGATAACTGATACAAGTGTATCTTAACACATGCTTTCACTCTGTTAATGCTTTATATAAAAATTTTGAAGTCTGGATGCCAATCTCCACAGACACAAATGAGCAGCAGTGGCTGAATGAAGGAGTCATGTAGATGCAAATGTTGATATAAAGAGGGAGATTCTTGAGGTGTTTTTGAGAGAGAAAGAAGACCTCATGAGAGAGTTTAGGTTCAGGAGCCTGAACGTGTGAGGATGATTGCACACACCTCATCCTATGTGATCCCCCTCCTGCAGGTAGAGGTTTGCCCACAGGGAACCCCCATCAACCCTTTCCTCTCCTTGCAGGCACTGAAATGCTTCCCTCAGGGAAGTACCTTTCACTTTGGCAAGTAGGGATGAAAAAAAAAAAAAAAAGTGGTGCTTTGCTGTTGTGGTAAAACAGCACACCAGTGCACCTGTCAGGAAAATTTGGGTATCCCATTTCATCTGAAGGGAATGAGGAGCATTCACTTTGCAGTTTGAAAGCTGGGAGCATAAAGAGGCAGTTTGGGGCCAATGAGTGACAGCAGCTGATCATAAATATCAGAATGCCAGGAAAATGAAAGTTTTGACAATCAAAGCTATTGATTTTTATTTATCATATATTATTATTATTATTACTTATTCTCATGTATTAGAGATCAAAACACAGGTAACTGCATTTTGAATTTTTCTTTGATTATACTCAGATGACACTTGAAGTTATGTCATCTGCTTTTCTTCAGCAATTTTGCTGCCTCTTGAGATTCATATACTATGTCACAAGTCTACTTTGGACTAACATTTGAGACCTATGTTCTAGCAGAAAAAATGTTTTAAAGCTTTTAAACATATTATTTTCTCTTCAGACTGCCATCAACAGAGCATTTATTTGAACAGGTCAAAGAGGAGAGGTGCTCAAACATTTGATTTTAAAGCTTGAATTTAAATTTAGCTTAGTTTTAGTTTGCTGCAAGCAGTAAATTAAAACAAGAGTTTCCAGGGCTTTTTAGCATGTCAAGATGGTTCATTCCATTGTGGGTAGAAATGTTTTTAAACTTATATTGTCAGTATACTGGTATTTAAACCAGTGCACAAGATTTTTGCAATACAGAACAAAGAACTTCCTCTTCGGATCAAGGTCTCAGCATGTTGAATACAGTAATAGCATTTCTGAGAATATGATGGTCATAAGAATTTAATGTCTAAAAATACGGGTAATACAAAGACTGAGGAGTAAAATTGATTTAGTATGGTTTCTGTGCATGATCACATTTATCAAAGTATATATCACAGGAGCAGCAGTCATTATACAATTATTTCTCTCATAACAAAATGACATTATGGTAGCTATGGGTCCTGAGGAAAGACTGAAAATATGTATGAGAAATGGGAAGAATTCCACATATAAAAGAGGAAATAAGCTTTGTATAAATGAGATGACAAACAGGAGGACACAGAATGGAAAACATAATAAAACCAAACAAAAGGTAATGAGAACAGTGTATGTATACAGAAATACACACACGTTTTTTATAAATATACACGCATAGTGTATATTAGTATATATATATATTAGTGTATATATAGTACATACATACTTGAAAATATGTAATAGATGATTACAGAAGTTGCTAATGTATTACAGATGCTGAAGATATGCAACAGTGTGGTCACAGACCACAGGCTGAGGCAGATATTTATTGCTCTTTAATCTGGATCCAAAGCTACATGAAACAAGATTGAGAGGGGATCTTAACAATAAGTATCTGAAGGGAGGGTGTCAAAAGGATGGATCCAGGTTTCCTCAGTGGTGCCAATTAATAGGACAAGAGGCAATGGGAAGAAATGGATGCGTGGGAAGTTCCACCTGAACATGAGAAAGAACCTCTTCATCCTGAGGGTGACCAAGCACTGGAACAGCTTGCCCAGAGAGGCTGTGAAGTCTCCCTCACTGCAGATGTTCAAAAACCATCTGGGCACAATCCTGAGTAACTTTCCTTAGGGGAAATCCTAAGTAGCTTCCCTTGCTTGAGCAGCGGGGTCAGACTAGATGTTTTCCAGTGGTCCCTTCCAACCTCAGACATACTGTGATTCTGTGATCCTGTAGGGTCAGCAGTCATCATTTTATGTCCTTCAGTGGACATATTCAGAACTATTTCAGTTCTTTGCTTTGTGCCTAGGCATGATATGTTAATAGTTGGCTTTAATACAGTCACTATGAGCAGGCATTATTGCTGCCATGTTTTTTGGTTCACTGGTGTTTACCTGGGCAAAGCATTCCTGCAGTAAAGCATGTGTCAGAAATGGGCAGCTGTTTTTGTAGAGCACTACTGTAGGATATACAACACATCTGATTCATGTGAACTACTTGAGCAGTAGTGGAGATCCAGTCGTGTTTGTTCCCGTGAAATGATGAATACTGTCTATTCTGCCATCAGTGATAAAGTTTCAGCTTAAAAACCTTTATCTTAATTCGAGTTACATTGACTATCATTTGCTAGTTTAAGGCAAGCTATTGATTGACATGTGGATGTGGAAAAAACATATTTGGAGATGGAGAAACGATAGTGGAATACCCATGACAGAAGAAACATTATTCTTAACAAGACAGCACTTACAGAACAATGTCAAAAAAGACAGAGGCAGAAAACTAAACAGTTTTCTAAAACTACATCAGTGTTGAAAAAGAGATCAAACTTCACATGAACCACAAAACTTTAAGTAAAGCTTCAGTGTTCAGCAATATAGTTTTTAAAGAGATATGCCAAATAGTTTGGGATGAATTCAAATATCTCCTCAAATGGAGACAAGTGCAATTGGTTTAGGAGAAGCTTGGCAGCATAGGAGGATTTCTCTGGAGAAAAGATAGATTTGAGACACAGTGTTGATGAGGGTGGGACTTGGTAGAAAACACCTTCTAAGCAAAAAAAAAGAGCAGCCGATAAATGATATTTTGCACAATAAAGCCATTGAAGTAAAGTCCAATACTGGGAATAGTAGCACAGAAAGACCACCATCCTTGTTCTTTTCTGTATTTTGAGCTTCAAATAGGACCTGTCTTTGTTACATGTATTTTAAATTATAACCATGAAGAAATGGTGAAGATTTAAGTCCACAATGATTCTCTCAGGGTTTTATTCTCATATAAAATCTTGGACACTGGTGGTCTGTACTTAACTGTGGATATACTTCATGTAACCAAGTACAAAAAAAAAGCATGGGAGATAATAAAGAGTACAAACCAACCAAACAAAAAATCCCCATCCCCAATCAAAAAATGACAAAGGTTGCTTCAGGATGATCCCCCTTCTATTCAGATAAAAGCTTCAGGAAATAACTACTGTGAAAAAAAAATTACCTTCTTTGTCATTCATATTGCCAAAAAATACCAGAAGGAGATCACCCATATCAACAACTCTTCTATCAGTTTTGTTCACACCTTGCTTGCTATAAGACCTCAGGATTTCTGGAGCTTATTCCATGTGTGCAGATCACATGACAAGTAGGGGTGGATATTTATCAAGGCTCCATTACAGTGACCTTTCCCTCTTCCTCATTTTTTTGTGGTATTGAAACAGTAAACTATGACTATAAATCTATAAATTATGATACTGTCTCTCTGACACAGTGCATCAAGGACTTGTACATATCTATTTTGGTGAGTGACAGGCACTTCTACTCCCATTCTGCTTTAATTAATGTATATATTTACAAATACATATACTTGAGTAAAAATATCTTGATTTTGAGCTATTTGCTTGTGTATTCTAAAAATGCAAAAGTGATCAATAGTTGCCACCTAAAAAGTTGCTGCCTGAAAAGTGAAAATAGTTGCCGTCTGTACTGTTTATTGATGATACAATTGCCTTCATTCACAGAGTGATTTAAGCAGATCTATTGGACTAAACAGCTCTCCTACAGTCTGAACCTTAAAACTGGCATTTAATTTTTCCATAAATTTAATCTATTCCCAATTTCTACCCAATACCTTAAAGTCTATAATTAGCAGGAAGTAATGCAGACTGTAAGAGATTAAAATGAAATTTAAATTGTTCCATAATATTATCCAATACAATTCCATGCTAAGTCTTCTTCCATCTGCAAATACAAAGAGGTGTTTCACACATTTTGGTGTGAGAATTTATTCACCACCTATACAGAGAAAAGGCAGTAGGGAAACCTATTGTTTTCTATCAGCCTATCCAGATGAGGGGCAACGCTGTATCCCAGGAGAGAGGAGAGGGGACAAGGTTTGCATTTACTTTCTGGAAAGGAGCAGCTGTGTCTGCTCAGCCAAAAGCACTGCCAGCTTGAGTTGCTGTCCTCTGCTCCCCTCTTGGAAGGCAAGCTCCTGTGCTGGCCTGAAGCACTGCTGTCAGAGGTCAGGGCTGTCCTGAGTTTGCCACCCAAGAACAGGGCTGAGAAGTGAAATTCCTGGTGCAACCTGGGGAATGACTCTAGTCCTCCTACAACACCAGGGCTTTCCAGGACTGGCACGGGAGTGTTGGGTCAGCAATTTCTGTGGATAAAATGTGGGCTTGAAGTCCAACACAATCACAGGGAGTAAGTACAAACTCGGGTTCTTAAATGTAGGTGCCTTACAACAGAATTTAAATCTCCCACAGTTTTCTGAGATGTTCTTGACTGCAAATTTAAAAAGATCCAACAGAATCATAATAATCTTGTATAATCTTGCTCACAATTACATTTTGTGGAGAAAAAACACAATACTTGGACCAATCTGATGTTAAAACACGTACCGGTTGGCAATTAAAAAATGTCTAACTACTTAAACAAATGCAATAGCTGCCCCTTAACAGGAGAGCTGTATCCAGCAAGCCTTGACATCACAGGCTTTTGTGAAGTTTGATGCACTGGCAATACCACTTCAATGTTTCTGAAAGGATTTTAATACATTGTTGAAACAGAAGAGACTGTGAGTATCACAGTGTCATATTTTCTAGACTTAAAGATGACAGTATTTTTAATGTCATACACTCTTTTCACAGACAAATTTAGTCAAGCAGCTGTGATGAACCCAACAACATTTAAGGGCAATAATGAAATTGAAGAGCGAAGAATTCCTTCCTTAAGTGAAGTAATTTATGGACTAATTGCTAAAACAAGATGTATTTCTGAGGAAAAAAAGCATTCAGTGCTGAAAGGAAATAGAGGACAAGTATCAAATAATAAAGAGTTGACATAGATTAGAGGTGATCGATAAATGGCAGCGTTTATTACACAATGTTTTATTGATGATGTGTCTGAATGGTGTTCTTCATAGGCTTCAGTAGTTGCATATATGAACTCATACTCCAGTTGGTCAAAATAAAAAGTTATAATTTAGGTGGCTTCAAGCTGAAGTCCCTTTCCTGTACTTTTTACATAGCCCCTCTTGGTAATTAAAATATGTCACAGTAGGTAAGATTTTTAATAATCTCAGCAGGGTCCTAGTTTCACCCCTTTTGTGAGTTTTCATAAAGCTGAGTTATCCTGGCAAAAAAAAAAAAAAAAAAGTGAATTTCAAAGTTACAGTCCTCTTTGTTGAAAATTACTTTTACAAAGTACTGACAAATGTGTCACACAAATACGTTGTACAAAACAGTATATTGCCTTCATTATGTGCCTGATCAATCACAAATAACTAAAGTAAATTAAGTTGTGTACACTTATAGAAAATAGTGCATAGAGTTTAAAAAGCTCACCCCAAACTAATCAAATACTTTGAATAATGAACAGGTTAGACAAAATCATGGTCTGCTCGTGCACACGCCACAATCAGACAGAGAAGCGAAACTCATTGGATGCATTATTCATCGGGAATTATTTGCTCTACCTATTGGTGGGGAAGCTTGCAAACACTACTGCTCTATCTGTTATCATCTAACAGCCTGAAGAAGGAGATCTGATTGCCTTTATCGTTACATAGCATCTTGCCTTTTAAATGAGGATTCTATTTATTTATGTTGTCTGAGAAAAATGTTGTCCATCAAATGCTCAAATGTGTCCGGGACAAACCAGGATGGCTGATGTAAAGACAAATCATGCATCTTCAATCTGCCAGTATTCTTTGCAGAAGCCAGGAAATAATGAATAAAGAACCAAAAATATGGTGGGTTTGGTAGTCAGTGAAATTCACAGTATTGTTTTTTTCAAAAGAGGCACTGAAAACAAACACAAAATTAAAAAAAAATAGGTAATAGGCTCTGATATAGAAAAAGACAAATAACAAACCCCAATACTTTGGTTTCAAATGATAAATGAGTTAAGGCTGTGTAAGGTAAAATAATGATCTAGACAGGAATACAGGGTAAAGTGTTGATATTTGTATGTGAAACAAAATTTTTAAAAATTTAGATCTAATGCAGATTGATAGAAAATCTAGAAAATTATGTGAATATATAATAAAGTAATAGATGAGAAAACTGTTCTACCACCAGATATATTTTGAGTTATATTTGATGAATAAGAAAACACGTTCATTTTCTATGTTGACCGCACTCTCTTAGCATCTCACATGAGCATAAAGTAAGAACATTAACACACAGCGGAAAAGCTGATTTAGCTTTTATAGATGTAATGGAGTTATATATGAACTTCAAATGAACTAAAGTTCTTGGTCATCTCAGAGCAGCAATGGACCTGGTCCTTATTCAGAATGCTGTAAGGAGGGGACAGCAAGTAATATTTAAAGCCCTATTAACTACGTCTATAATTTTGTCACTAAGCTAACAGCTGCTAAATTTTATGAAGCCAGAGTGCCTAGTAGATCAACACAGGATAAGACAACAACTTCAGATGAATAATAAAAATTACCTTCATTTTTATAGCCTACTTTTAACATATCTGCAAAGTTTTGATTATGTATTTGATTATTTAGGCATCAAAACAACTGATAACTTAAGAGTATGAGCAAGGCACTCATATGTGCAATTCCTAACCTGGAAAACCAGGAATTTATGTAACTGTTACCATTGCGGAACATATATATAATTTTATCTTAATGATGGTAAGATATTAGAGAGTAGTCTATTTTAGATACCATAACCTCATTTGAAATGTCTGTTAATGGAAGGAACATGAAAAAATGTAAAATAGTGTTAGACTGCAAAGGAATGGCAGCTTCTGTATTGAAAAGTTGTCATCATAGCCTCTTCTGAAAGGACGAATGGAGAGTGGCCAGCCAAAGGAGCGAATGGTAGCCTTCCTCCCTTTCTCCCTTCTCAAACAATGGCATTGAAAATGTAGAAATTACAAGTTACTGAAGTTTCCTCCCTTTCAGGACTGACCATCTTGACAGACATCATTTAGTTGTGTACATGTATTGTTAACCTATTTCATTGATAGAGAGAGATGCTGTATCAGAATTTGAAGGTGAGGAACAATAATTCTGTACAGAATAACTTCACTTTCATGCAGCACCAAACAAATATTTCAGTATAAATTTTAGGACATGCTTTTGGATGGTGTCTCTTCATATGAACCGTAAATAATCTCTTCGAAATATGCCACATGCGAAAGAATGTTATGTGATTTGTGCTGTCTCCTTTGTCTTGTCACAAAAATGAAAACTATTTTAATACTAACCTGAATAGTCCAATTCTGTTGGACATTTTGTCAGTGGTGATGTTTATTTAGGAGTCAAAAGACAATTTTAAATTGTTACATTTGGCACTTAAACTTTAATAATCACTTCTTCAAATTAAATGCAAATTAATTCATTATAACTAGCAAAGATAACACAAGCAAAATAACCTTTTTTGGCTCTGTTCTTCTCATGTGTTCCTTAATGCTCCCAAGATAAAAAAGAGCAACACCCAGCATGTTGAAAGATTTTTAAAAATCAGGATATTGCTGTTGTTTTGTGAGTGCAAAATTCAGTTCTGCATCATCTTTGGTAGAAACCTGCCAATAATATGAACTTTAACAAAGCAGTAATACAACAGTGGTATCAAAATATGATGTAAAATGCTTCAGTTCCCCCAATAGTCTAAGACATTGATGCTAACAGCCTAAAAACATTCTGAGAGATGCATAATAATTTGGAGTTATAAAATCGGTAATATTATCAGATTGAGTTAGACAAACATTCATATGATATCTTTCTAAGCCTCTCTAGCAAATACAGAGTTACCAGAATTTTTCATTACTGGTTTCAGAAATTGGAATATTAGGAAACCTCAGGAGGCCTCTAGTCCACCCTCATCCTCACAGAGGAGTCAGCTATGTGCTCATGTCAGGTTGCTTTGGAATTTATTATGTTGGATCTTGAAAATGACCTGTAATGGAGACTGCTTAACCTCCCTGGGCAGCCTATTCAAAGGTTGGACTGTCCTCATGGTGAAAATAGAAAAAAAATTGCAATTAGCATCATCAAGTACTAATAAGCAAGACTTAGGTTTATGTTCAGATGCATTAGAGGTCCATAAAGATTTGGATTTTTGCACTGCTATCACAAATAAAAGCAGTAGGTAATTCTGGCACAACACTAACTTGCCAAATACATGCCTGGTCTCAGGCAGAGCCTTCCCCTCCTGCTTCTCCAATCTGCTCACACAGCGATGCCCATAGCTGGGGCACGGCGTGAAAGCTGTGTTAACTGAAATGAAGTACCTCATTAGACCAAAGTAAAGAACAGAGGAATTGATAAGGGAAAAAGCTCACATAAGATGTTTAGAGATGGTTATAGCAGGAAAAGGATTTATATTGTCAACAGAGCTTGCCCAAATACTTAGCAGCTGCACCCTGACAGGATTCTCCTGCCTCTATATGTAGTTTTGCTGACACTGCTGGAGGAGTTAGTCTTCCATGGCATCAGGTCTGAGCAGTGTATACTCGAACTACCCTTTCTAAACTTAAAAAACAACCTTAGATTGTACCCCAAGAAATGGGCAGAGAGTTACCTGGGCTTAAATCTTCATAGGTCATTCAAGGCAGTGAAGGATTTAATATAAAATTAGTCAGTGTTCTGCTACCATAAAGCTAAGCCCACAGGGAACAAATAAATTTTATTTTTCAATAAAATTTTAATTTTTCAATTGATTTTTACTAAGCGTATTCCTTTGAACACTTGACGAGCCAGGTATTGTAGTGGTTATAATTTTTTCCACGAGAAATTTCTTCCTGCTTCAATTAAAAATTCCATTAAATTCCCACCGAGTCCAAGAGCAGCCTCGGCTGCCGAGCTCCCCGGCACAGGAACACACAGGGCCAAGAGTCTTGAGGAATGTCATCCTTGCCCAGTAGGACGTCACCCAGAGGGGTGACACTGTCTGTGTTTAATCACATCTGTGCCATGATGGCAGCAGTATCACCATTCCCTCTAAGGAGGCCGAAATCCAGCTCCCACTCAGGAAAGTTTCTGCATTGCAGAACCAGGACACCAGCTGGTGTTGCTGCTTGGGGAAATGCACTTGGGAGCAAACACGAGGAGAGCAACACTGGCCTTTGGGCAGACCACGCTGCAGAGCTCCCTGGGAGGGTCCCCCCAAACCAGAGTGACCCTGAAGGGGGTCCCTGAAGGGGCCCAGGGTGGGCATGGCCAGGATTTGTGCCCGGAGGGGAATGCTGTGCCTTGCCCTGCAAAGAGCCCGGCAGGGCAGCCCCACCGAGCTGTTCATACTGAATACTAAATTTCCTTCTCTCTGCTGCTCCTGTTGTGGGAAAGCAAGGCCTTTGTTTCCAGCCCAATTTCATTTCGTTGTTAAATTGCATTGGGCAGCCCAGCTGATTGAAGAGCAGCCCACTTGTTGGGATTTCTTCAAATGATTCTGACAGGTACATTTTGTCTAAAATATACCACAACTGTGGCTGTCTAATCCCAAAAAGGCTTTGTTTAATTTTAAATGTGTCAGTGCAAAACATGACCAAGGACAACAAGCAACTATAATCAACTAAACGTGTAACATGGATGCTGAATTATTGTTATGCTTCAAGAAAATCTTTGTTATTCCTTTCTAAAAGAAAAAAAAATATGAAAAGTATGAAAGTGATATTAAGCAGATGTTAGACTGGAGTTGT
Source organism: Sylvia atricapilla (assembly GCF_009819655.1). Lineage (NCBI taxonomy): Eukaryota > Metazoa > Chordata > Aves > Passeriformes > Sylviidae > Sylvia > Sylvia atricapilla. The sequence continues at coordinate 90,391,137 of NC_089141.1, forward strand.
CAATCTTGTCTAAGCACGCAGGTGCTAATGTGTTATAATTATCCCTTCTGGCAGTTGATATTTAGAATTTTGGATCCCACCTAGTCAATCATAGCTGTAATTGTTAAGCTTCTTACATAGCTAATATGCTGGGTAATAACCAGATCAAGATTTAATATTTGACGTTTACCATCAATTATCTTTTCTTCTGACATACATCTCCCCCACTCAGGTTCTTGCAGATCGGAACACTTTTCTGATTTCAGTAAAATAAATAAGAATCTGGTTATAAAAGAAGACTCAAATAAAAAAATATTCCTGTCATTGCCTCTTATCTCACTGCCTCGTATTTCTTAAAGAACAGTAAGATATCTCCTTGTTACAAGCTCTACAGGTATAATAATTTGATTCAGAACAATTCCTTCCCATTTTACTTTTTGATGGATTTATTTACATTGCAAAATCGTGGTGTAAGCATGTTAACCTCAGTCAGGCACATTTTCAGATGACAATATTTGCTATGAAACAAAATGCTGGCATTTGTTTTGTACCTCGAATATATATGCATTTGTTCACACCACATACATTATTCCAGAGGATTCTTCTTGTTAAAAGCATCGTGAAAATTAATTCTGTGATAAAAATACTTTAAAATTAAATTATATGCACCAGTTCTGTCTTTTTTACTCTTGAATTAAGTAAAATATATGTTATAAAATTTGCTCTAATAAGCACAAGTAGAACACAAGGACTTTCTCTGAAATGTTCTGAGATTTTCTCCTGTGTGATTAGGCTGAAGTTCACGCAACTTAAACACTTCCATTCCAAATCAGCATGCAGTACTTACAGCATGCTCGGAAGTTGGGTTACAGGTGGCCGGTATAGAACTTTGTGAACCAAGTTTTCGGTTCCTAGAATTGCATGAAAAACTTCAGATTTGCATCAGAAAGAGTTCTCTATTATTATTTGCCTCTAGCAATATGACATGATTTTCCCCTTAGATCAGAGTGGGTCTTTTTCGAGTGCTTCTAATCCTGTCTCAAAAGACCTTTGAGAGTAAAAAAGAAAAATACACATTTGTCTTTGGTGCTGATTCAGCAAACTTCATCAGTATCTGCCCATATTTATATACACTGACTGTGCTCTATTTTGAATCTGTATTTTGTATTTCATACCAAACAGTTCAGGTACACAATTTCAAAGATTAAAACATTTGTAGTTTAAATTAAATTAAGACTATCTAATGTCAGGAAGAATATATTCAGTCCAGACCTTCACCTTTACACACTTTTTTGTGTTTCTACAATGATGCAGAATACTATTTAAATGCTTTTAAATAACTTTCAGTTCTACCTTCAATATGAATGCAGATTATTGTATTAACATACAAGTACTGTATGTTAATTACAAAACTGTAATTTTACATAATCTTTTTCTTTACAGCCAAGCTAGCACTAAAGTGAATAACAGTGGATAATATTATAAGAATGGAAGGCAAACAACTAAGCTTGAAAATGGTATTTTTCCAAGTGAAGTTCTCCCTGTTGTCTAGAGAAGACAGTATCTTGGTTCAAGGGGATTGTGCTCCAAGTTTGAATAGGAAAAGGCTGCAGTCAGGCAGCCAAGGGACAAGAACACTTCAAAGCAGAACAAATGAAACTGGACCATGTCATTTTGCAATAAAATGTGAAGTCATGTAATAGTGCCCTTTTAAGCCACTTGTGACTTTTAAGACTTCAAATGAAACGCTATTAGCACAGACAGATAAACATGCTAAGCTGTTATTTGCCTGGGGTGATAGCCTTGTGATTTGTAGCAGGCAATGAAAGGTGTTCAGGAAGAATTATATGAATACCAGTAATCTCTTCAGACTGATGCTAAGACCTCTGATAATAAATCCCCCAGAAAATCTTGTGTTAGTCAAAATGACTGGGTATTTTTCAACCTTATTTCAAAAGTTTTCCAGAATAGGAAAGAATTTCTAGAAGTTGAAGAGGAAAGATGAAATTTGTAGAAAAAGAAAATGAAAAAGGAAAAGAAAAAGGATATTTATATCAGCCTCACATTCAGTTTTGAGTTAGAAATGAAAAATAAAATCACTATGACTATTTATCAAAGAGTTACAAATACCTCCCTTGATTATACACTGGCACTTTGATCTATTTGCCCAAGCAAACCCAGTGAAAATGTTGGCAATATAACCTCTCTGGAATTTGCAACACAATTTACTGAACCAGGAGTTTGAATAAAAGCCAGACCATATCTGGTTAAAAATTTGTAAATAAAGGGACAGGGTCACATCACAGCTTATGTGAAAATTTACTCACTATTTTACCTGTTCTACACTCATGTTGACTCAAAAACAGTCAGCAGTTCTGTGTTTAAATGTTTCCCCAACTCAAAGCAGGAATGTATTTCTTGACTGAGAAAGCAAGAAGGATGCGGTGTTGAATTTCTCTTCATGAAGTTTGGGGTTACATTAATAAGAGACAGAAAAGCTCTGCTTTGATAGAGGGGAATGAAAGAGCTCAACCTTCCTAAAAAAGGAAAAGGAAGTCCCACCCTTTTCAGAGCTGCATCAGAGAGCTCTGTAAAGGAGGTGCCAATCCATATTAACCTCGAGTGCCACAATAGGCCAGGGTGTAAATTTAAACAAAAATCTGGATAGCAGCTTCATTTTTTAACATAGGCAGTATATCTAGTCAGTAGCTGATGTATGCTCTGTTTTTCCAGCTGGCACAGGCTCTTAGGGTATGCAGGCATATATTTCCAAGCATGTTGTTCTTCTGAGTTGTTTGTGCTTGGACCATAACTGCAGTCTTGGCAGCCAAAATAAAATATGCCAAGTAATCCTGGCTGAGGGACAGACAGATTGGACTGAATTCCTGCCTGATACAATGCGCTTGACATCGGTGGAGTCACACAGTGACAGTTCATTGTTCTCCACTTTCAAACACAAAATATGGAGGGGTTTTAAGGTAGGATGGTGAAAGCATTGCTGCCACTGCCTTCCTGAAATTTCTTTTGTTCTCGCCTGCAGAAGACAAAGAGTTATCAGCCATGAGGATTCCCTGTTTGACCAAATTTTCTGACTGCATGCAGACAGGTACAGTGGCCTTCTATAGATACAGATTTACCTGGCAAAGGATGGGGAGACAACCAAACTAATTTCCTCCTCCCATCCCTCAAATGACATGTCACACCTCCTTGTATACTTCCCCTGGTGCCTGCCAAGGGTGTGGGGCCACTGAAATCCACAAGAGACGCCATGTCTACCTTATGGATTTCAGTGCTGATCTGAAAAATCAACAAAGTTTCTCTTCCTGGGTTCGCCAGTTGCAAAACAGAAGTACAGGAATGCTTGCCTGCTTGTGTAGTGCTTGATATTCAAGCGTGTTTTAAATAAAGGGTTCAAATAAACTTTCTCCGCTAGCATGTATTAGAGACATGCATGGCCCAATTCTCTTTCATCATTTGCAGTGAAATCTAGAGGAATTTTCTTGGCAGGGACGGCAGGCTCTGGAAGGAAAAACATAGAACAGCTTTCTTGGTGTGCCATATTTTATGATTAAAATCTAAACTAAATATATATGAGCTCAAATAAACAAAAATAGTCTCCTATAGTTTGCTTTAAAGTACCATGCTATTGTCTCTTTAAATAATAATGAAAAAGGAGAAAATATTCTACAACTTCCATAAAAAATGTCATATTTGTATAGACCCCAAATCCCCTCTGTTTAAACAGGGTGATTAATATCAGCTCCTGTAGGAAATTAAATTCAGGGAAGAACAGTAATATGCAGATATGCAGATTTCTCAGCAGAATGGCTAGCCCTGGGTAAGAGAGTCAGGTTGATTAATCTGCATCCTCAGAATACAAAATGAAATGCTGGGCTCTCCTGGGTAGTACCAGAAATGACTTTTCTTTCTTACATTAGAAATAAATGGACAAACACATACACGTATATTGCAAAAGGCCTTAATATCACATGCAGTGTTTACAAAGGTGATAAGAGTTTAATATTTAAAATATCCTATTTCATCTGAGAGGGGAAAGAAAAAAAAAAAAAGAGCTGCTTCTCATTAGGATGAAGAGTTTTCTTTATACTAAAATAGTATTTTTTAATCTTTCATAAAGACTACAAAATTTATAAGGAAATTCTGCATCAGCATGCAAGGAAATCTTTAATCTGTTCATAAACATTTTGCTGAAAGAATACGGTCAGAATGTGGAAAAAATCCTGGAATTGTAAAACAAAAATACTTAGTCTCGAGTTTTTAATATAAATTTCAGTACACTTCACTTTTTCATTACAAAATTAGAAATACAATAAGCACAATACACTAAAAGAGTGATTCCACAGGCTTAATTTCAATAAATATAAATTCCTCCATAAATATAACCTTTCTTTCATTTCGGAATAATAGCATTTCCACATTACCAAGAGTAAATATACGATTTTTAATAATTCAGTCTTTAAAAAAACACCCCCAAAACCTCAGAAAAATATTTACAGCAAAATGCAGAATGTCATTTTCAGATTTTTTTCCCCCTGTCGTTACTGGAAAACCAAGCCTGTTATTTAAAATCATTCAGGGTCTCTCCAATAATTGTATAGAAGTAGGCATTATGCTATATTATTAAAGCTGTAATTTCCTGCTGAATCTGGCTGGATGTTTCTTTTTATCACTTGGCAATTTCTATCTAGTTATGGCATAATTAAGTTTCCTGACCCTTGCTCACTCTCTTAACAGGACGCTTAGAAATATACTAGAATTGCAGATCTTCAACCTGATGTCCTCTCTCCCCACACAGTAATGGAATAAAATTATTAATCCAGTAATTGTACAGAACACATTACTTTGCATTGAATGTTCCTATTTCTCATTTTCTGTTAGTGACAATCAGGCAGAGGTACAAATCATTTCTGCAGGGAGCAGAGCCCTTGAAAAAGCCCCTCATTCACTCCACTGGAGCTACCTGTACAGCTGTGATTATTCAAAGTCTTACACAGTACTAGGCTCAAGCGAACAAAACAAAGTTAATAAAATGGAATAAGGAACAAGATATTTTCCTGTCTGCAGCCTCCTGTGTGCCAAAATTAGAACCTTACCTCCAAATGATGAACCACATTTCCAGTTGTGTTTTTATAACAGCCCTAATGAGCCTCAGCCAAGCATTTCAGACTTGGCTGGTGTTAGCAGTGGCCATCTCCTGTGGGGGTACACTCTACATACCTGGGCCATTAAGGGGGTGGCTGGGAAGGAGAGGAACGAAGTTGGAAGGAAGACAAAGGATCCCTGTTCTTGAACCTTAGTATCTAGGCCCCAAGGATGTGTGTCTGCATATATTAAAGTCTCCACAGAAAAAAATCCAGTGAATTGCAAAATCCCAACTGAATTCAGTGGAGTTACTATTTCCAACTAAGAAATTTGAAATTTAATTTGATATGTCTTGAATTGGATCTCAGTTTGGTCATCTTCTGCATGGAACATCTAAACTCAGTGATATTTATATATTATGAGCTCCACAATTTGCAAACTTGCAAATGAATAAAAGCTTGGAAAACTTTTTTTTTTTTTTTTTTTTTTTTACAGACATTTCCTCAACCAGCCTGCATAATAACTTCAGTTTATTTAGAGAGTAGCTACATCTGGGGTGGGAAGGGCCGAGGGGAATGTTATATTTTATTGCCATTTTCTAAGGATTCTAGTTCAGTCTGATCATGCACAGAGTGTTTTGACTCCAGCAGTGGATCTCCCTAAAATATGTAGTCATAATCTTTGCACTGGTGTCCTTCCTCTTTCCTGATTGCACGGTCTCTGCCTCTTAGAAGAAATATATTATCACACTAAAACATCCTGGTTTATTGGACTGAAGTCCTGCAAATATATCTTCAGTGTGCATTTGAATTGATGGAACAAGCTAGGGAGAAAGTCTCTGAAGCAGCATTGCTCCTTTAATAAAATCCTGATCTTAGAGAGGATAAATAGCAAAACAAAATCCTTATCTTCATGAAAAACACTAGTGATTTTATTCAGATGCAATAGCATGTTTCAAATTGAAACAAGGCAAAGTGCTGTGTATCATTACAGAAAAGAAACACAAATAAAGCCTAGGATGATGCATTAGGATATTCCATTTGATCACAGTTCTTTCTTTGTGTTTTTCCATGCTCTTGTCCTCTAGTAATGAATATCTTTAGGTTTTTCTGAGGCACAGACTGCACAGCCAGAGAGTGCTGGTTGCATAAGCATTTCCATTACAGGCTGTCAGGTTTATAAACTCATCTGTGTTCCTTGCTTTACATCTTTACAAGAGGAATGCATGCAATTTCATGGCTTTGGTAAATCAAATTGATCAAATAATAAAAATACTGTTCTAAAGTGCATTAGAGAATAGACCATTTCCAGTGAAAAACAATACTACAGCAGTTGTTTCAAGGTAGCTTTTTTTTTCTTTTGTTGTTGTTGTTGTTGTTGTTGTGTGGGTTCTGCTGTTTTTTGGGGTTTTTTCTTTTTTTTTTTTTACCTGCTACAAAATAGGTTTTATTTCCATTGAGTCAGTCACTGCAGAAAAGGTAATCACTATAATCACAGTAAAGATTTTTGTTTGTCTAAGGCACTTAAGTGACTGTCATCACCATAGTGTCTGAGCAGATTCCAGAGAAGTCATGTTTCATGGAAGGCTTGTTGTGGACTAACTTATGTTAATTTATAAATCAAATAATTTTGTCTTGGACTTCTGCAGTCAACTCAACCACTTCTACAATTAATAATCAGCTTTTATACTGTGAATCCTTCCCAATCTGAGGTAATAATGAAGAGATGGAGAAAATAAAGCTGAGAACTTCTAAAATATTCATTTCTCTCTCCTGCACTATCACTTTAATACAGCATACACTAATTGAAATTTATTCTTCTTTCATATCTAGCAAAAAAGCACCATTGGCACAGATCAAGTGGCAACAAATAATACAGTGATTTACCGAATTATTTCCTTGCTCATATTTGCAAGAGTATCATGGATAGTGATGCATGACATATGAGTGCATTAAGGAAAAATATACTTGGGTATGCATATATAAAATAGCTATTAAGATTGTAGCTTTAGGCTATTGGTTTGGTCTGAGGCTTTGCCCTGGCAATAGATCATAGTCGGCTGTATGGACACAAAAATTATATATTTATGTGAACCCTCAACATTTGTTTTCTATGAAGACCTTTATGTATATAGATAATAATTTCTACAGCATATCTGCAGGAAGCATTGTGTTTCTATTCAACTTGTCCTAAAAAATGTGGTTTTCCAGTAGGGAGGTTTTGCACTTCCCCTCCCAAACTTTTCCTTTTCTGCAGTACACGGTAAGCACATCCAGGGACAGAGTGCTCTCTATTCAGCCTGGTCTGGGTGCCCGTGGTGGCGCACAGGGCCTGGGACACTGCAGAAACTGCTGGTGAGCACCATTCTTGTACTCATAGTCTGATGATATTTATTTAGGATTGTTAAGCATCCTAAACACAAACATCACAAACAAACGATACATATGTAGTCCATCTGTCTAAGCAAACAACTAAATAGTTGCATGACATCCACAGTATTGCATATTCTCCTACAGTCAAACCATGCCAGCTCTTGTTTGATTTCACCTGTGTGAACCTGCCTAATTTTCCCACCTGACAAGAGAGTGATCTTTGAAAATGACATGTTGATGTTGTAATTTCATTTACAGTGTTTTGCTTAATAAGAGACTAACAGTGAAACAATTACAAATTCTCCAAATCAGCTACTAATAAATGCATGCATTCATTATGAGGAGATGGCAGGGAAGAACTATCACTTATGTTCCTATAGTTTCATTGATAAAAACGATCTTGGAAGCAGGAGAATATATTAATTTTTTCCTTTTGGATTTTTTTTATCTAGAAGTCTGGAAGACATTTCTAAAATAGATCTATTTTCTTTTCATTCTGCAGAATAATGCATGAATGATTATAACATATGCTCTATCTCCAGTTTTTTCAACCAGTGGAAAAGTGCCTGACACAATAATCACAACTTGTTGGGTTTTCAATCTGATGCTGTCCTATTTTATCATGGTAGTTAAATGTCCATTCTTGTTCAGCGTGATAAATGTTATGGCCATTTAACAGTACCGAAAAAGAGAGACATGTTAAACCAAATATTGCTTCAGATTGTGTCTTTTATTCTCCTTTATCATCATATCTTAATTTATAGTATAATCATCATTATCACAACTGTCAGCCTCATTTAACCTTCCCTGCTCTCCCATGATTCTCCGCTGTCAGGCCTGATTGCCTGCCTTCTGCTGACGGGCTGATAATGCCTGACTGATTAGCCCTCCCCGAGAAGAAGACAATGATATATAGAACCGCGCCGCTCGCTCTATATATTAATGAGGAGCTGGCAAAGCTTTGATAAGGCAGTGGAATAATCCATCAGCCAGAGAAGGAGCTTGTAAAACTGGTGGAACATTTCATGGGAAAAACACCTGGGAAGGATGTAATGACCCAGCAGCTAAATACCTCTCAGCCTCCCTTCCCCTCTTGTAATTAACATCAGATCGCTGCTGCGTGGATGGCACCCGGGGCATTATCAGTCCCCAAATCCTGCTTACCTTCTCCCTGTTTTGCACCCAGGGCTTTAGGGCCTTTATGATGTCTTTAGCAAGAGGGCAATTAATAGCTCATTTTCCTTGGCGTTGGGAACTGTTTATCTTCTGAACTAGCTCTTATCGCAGGCCGCTACCTATGAAAGGCAAGAGTCATCGGCGTTTTTGTGCTCTAGTTGTTACACTTACTCAGCAGAGGCCTGCTTTGCCATTAGATACAAAGCTTCTGATGGCTACTTGAGTTTGAATGCACTGTTATTACAGGTATTATATGAAATTGCTTGTGTTATGTGAAGGGGATTATAGAGGTTTTGGATCAATAACTTCAGTGGATGTTGGGAGTGATTACAGTGCTCTGTCAATTTTTCCCATTTGGCTGTCAGTACTGATTTACAACACACCACCTCTTTTATTCACATCAAATCGCTCATTTCATTGGTAAATTCTATATATCTCAATTTACTTAAGTAGCTGATTTGGGTAAAATAAAATGACTTCCTCTCTTCTATGGATGTGAGAGCGTGTGTGCGCGTATACACACAACAGACATAACCTTATAGAGCTATAAAAGGCACTGACATTTTCAAAGCTTTTTGTCCTCTTAGAAAGGACAACATCCAACATCATATAGGTCACCTAAATAAAAACAAATAGGTATGCTCAAATCGTTTCTCCAATGGCTATGGTTTTCTTAACATCTTTTTTTCTTCCTTTGCACAAACCAGCAGATCTGCTGAGGTGCAACTGTGCAGAAGATGCAGAGTATTTGACATGTCTGGAAAATCAACAAGGAAACAAAATAACTTGAGATATAGGTCATCTATAACTGGATAAACATCCCAAAGAAGCTGCCCCTGGCATTTCAGGCTTCCATCTGGAGGCCTGGTGCAGAAGGTCCATATTGCTGAAAGATGCTCAAGTCGAAGACATGGAGACTATTCAGGACAAGCTCCCCATATGCTGCTTGGATTGATTTTACAATACTGATGAAGAAAGACAGAGGTTGATTCTAAAGAGGACATTTTGCAAAGTCAAGACAAATCAAAAAGAAATTTTTATTTGATAAAACAAAATATCAAGAATTTTAAGAAAATATCAAGTTTCCTGTTTCCAGAGATGTGTCAGTTGGAAGTGACAAAGTTACTGAAAAAGGAAAATAGAGCTCTTAGAAATGCCTAGTGATACATGACATTTGGCAAAAGGAGGAGCAGTAAGATGAAACATGGTGAGATAGTCAGGCTTTTATGTACCTGTTGAAATTCTGTATTAGATGACAGGAGCATGATGTGCAAGACTTCTAACCAATGTATGTGGAGATATATGTTTCCACTCTTATGTTTATATAATCCTTTTTTTTTTTTCATGTTCAGATATATATGCATCTGTTCTGTTAATTCTGGAATAAAAAGCTAACAGTACTTTCTATTAACCTTGACCTAAAATGGACCATGTATTTTTTCTTAAAGGAATAAACAACTTTTAGGAATAGTCTATAAAGAGCAAACAATTAAAATTTAATACCCCTCCCAACTAATATCTAATTGCTTAAGATTCAAAGAGTTAAATTGATAAAAAATGCATTACAGAACAGTTAACTCAGACACTTTTAAGTACTAAAGTACTACACTGAGGTAATAGATTATAGAATATGGAAAACACATCTATTATCATACCTGGAAAAATATACCGTATGTATTTTTATTGTTTCTTCCATTAAAGTGTACAGATTAACTTTCTCAGATTTGTAACTTGTTCTTTTTTCTTCACTGCAATATATTTCTTGATAGTGTTTAGGTGTTTTAAAACAAAATAAATGGAAAAAATACAGAATGATGCTTAAAATTTAGCACATCAAATCTGCATAAACTATGTTTGTGTTTCTGAACAGTCATATGACTACAGGAATACTGTGCCTAGTATATGATACTGAAGAAAGAGATCTCTGAAGTCATCTGTTTTTAGAGACCTAACACAAGAGCTTTCAGAGGACTGCTAGTATTTTTACTAATACAAAACCCCACAGGTTACGGGTTATATTTATGCTTAAATTGAATATTAACTGGGAAAAATGCTAATGAAAAAACTATCTCAAAATATTCAGTCGCATATATGGAAATACAGAGAATATAAACATGAATCAAAAACTTTATATCCACTCATCTTTCAAAAGGCTGAGCTGGTTGCACATAGAAGTAGCAATCAACTAAAATCAGAGCCCAAAATAACAATTAAAATGAGAAGCCATTTATCGACAAAAATGGAGACTGCTACACTTATTTGTACTGCACTGTATCTGTAGATCAAGGGCAGTTTTGCCAATATATCTTGTGGGATGAGCTGGTGCTTGGCAGAAATTATGTTAACAGTATTGACTCCAGACTACCACAAAATTAATTATTTGTGTTTTAAAAAGTTATGGTCAAATAACTTTGTTCTGAGGCCTAGAGGGCTTTAATTTTAGTTCTGTAAGGTCACACATAATTATTCCCGTGGTAAAATCAGGCACAAGTGTAGGTAGCGAAATGAATCAAAGCTTTATCAATTTGTTACATGGATTTTGGCTCTACAACATTTGGAACATGTATGAAGCTTGAGGATAGATTGTGCATTTGAATAAGTTGTTAAATAAAGATTTACAATAGCCAAAGTAATAATTTATGTGTGGCTCCAACAAAGACATCCCATTGTCTTGGCCAAAGAGTACATGTTGACAAAATGTCCTAATTTACAAATGGAAAATAATAATCTTGAAGACAGTGCAACTGTATATTGGTCAAAGATTTCCAATAAAATTAAATACTAAATAGCTATTCCTTCAAGAAAAGCACAGAGTAAACAGAAATTTATGAGAAAATTCGTATTGTCCCTTACCACAAATTTATCTACATGTATCCGCAGCTCTCAAAGCAGGTGTATGAAACGAGTACTGCTTTCATCACAAAGTGGTGAAGAAAATTTCAGTGGCAGAGGAAGAATCTTAAACAGATGTACGATATCATTGAAATGTATTTTATGACTCAGATTCCTTTGCCCTGATGCACACATTCACGGGCCATACTTTTTGCACATCAGAAGAGCAGAGTTTTCTCTGTGGCCTCAGCTTCTAGTCAGTTCCTGTCAGTTCTAGTCAGTTCAGTTAGCTGGCAAGATTATAGTTTTGTGGAGAGAGATGTTGAGTGTGGTGTGAGGAATGCACTGCCCTCTGTGTGCTGGCTTTCCAGTTAAGATGTGCTATTATCCACATTCCTCCATGGGGAGCTGCTTCTGCCACCTGCAAACTGAAAACAGACCTCTCTGTCTTCAGCTAAGTGAAACCCCACAAGTGTTCATGGTCTTCTATTTCTCAGTGAAAATATAGACTTTGCAGAAAGTTTCTCACTTCAGCTATTTAAAGCAAGCTTGGATAGAGTATGTACAGCAGGGAACCCATTCTGAGCAGCAGACAAGGTCAACATAAGGCTTATAAAAACAGGACCACCCATTAAACCTTAAGAAGGCATTGTAAAGGTAGGAAAGCCTTCCATCGGGTTTGTAAACCTCTCTCACACTTAAACGGCATTTTTTGAAATATGCTGTGCAAGTAAAAGGCAAAAAAACTATTCTTTTGATGAAAGGTTGAGAAGCTCATATAGTCATAGAGATTTTAGCATTGATAAAAACAATTATGGTGCTCATGATGAATTGCTCCAGGCTGGAGCTATGGGCAGGATTCTGGGAGATGGTGAATTAAAAACATTCAAGGAAACATGAACAATGTAAGAAGTAACTTTAACAAATGCGTGATTATCTGGATAGTTAATGGCATTAAAAAAATCTGTTAAAATTTACAAGTAAAAATAAAATGAAATCCAGGAAGTGTTGAAACAAAAAATATCTAAATGCTACTTCAGTCCACACTCAACTGAAACCTGTTTTAACTGTTTTAATGTATTGATTCTCACCAGTAACATATTTATTAACTGTCTAGCTCCTCAATAGGGTTTCCTGTAATCTACTAGAAGGGTGGCATTAAATGTTTAAAAGAAAATTGCTTTGTTTTGTTCTGGTTTTGACAGAGAGAAAGCAAAAGTCAGATGCCTATTTGTGCAGTATCCTTTGAACTAGAACAACCTTATACATTTTATTCCAAAAGTAAATATATCCTTTTTTTTTTTTTTTTTTTTTTTCCTGGAAGAATGTTTTCAAGGTGTGTACAGGGATGTTCTCTGGACTCTATTATGGTCAGCATTTGCAAAAAAAAAAAAAAAAAAAAAAAAAAAAAAAAAAAAAAGCTGTGCACTATATGAGATCATATGTCTGCAAAAGCCACAGGGATTATTCTTGCTGACCACTTGTGAGTGTGATTTAATCGCCTAAAGAGGCAAATTTAGTTGCCTTACTTGCCTAAACAAGCAACTACTCTGAAATAGGTGAGGATATCCAGGCTGCCTCTCAGTCATCAGTCCAGAGCAGTGCTGGTGTTCCATACGTCCTACAATTGTACCTGGCAGCACCATAAGGATGTGTCAGACAAAATGGGTTGTCTCAAATGGTTGTAGCTGTCTAGGCTTAAGCAACTGAAGCAAGGTCACAAGATTGCCAACCACTGCAATGTATCTTCTAGTCTAGTCTTTGCTGCTGAGTGCTGTTTGCTAACTTTTAAATAATGTCTCTGAGCACTACCTATATGTGTAAGATTCCTGTTCACTCGAATAAACCCATTACAAAAAATTTCTAATTGCTAAAATTCCACATTTGGCTTGTTTTACATATTGGATTTGGCAAAACTAGGTCCTAAATAATTTTCCCACAGAGGAGGTAGCTGTAGATTGCAGAAGTCAAAGGACTTGTCCGGACTCACATAACACCAGGTTCAGGAGTTATGTTTCATGACTTTCACACTAACACAAGACATTCCAGGAACATGTATCTTCAAGGCTCTGATTTGATAGTAGTTAAATTGTACTTCAGAGTGTTGCTTCATTTCTGAGACTGCTGCAAGATGTTTTATAAAACATCTTTGTCTCCACTTAAAGATAGCTCTTGATGAAACATTATTTTGCATTCACAGGTCTTCCTTGAAATTGGAACTATGTTTGGATAGTTGATAATTATGTAAAGAAAGAGAACTTTGCTGCAGCCAAGAAATTACCTAAAAAGTGTGAACCCTTCCCAAACATCCTGTGCAACCGTAGAGGACAGAGTACCTATGTAGTTGTGGGAGACATATGAAATGGAATGCATACAGTAGCTAGTCACTGTTCTGAGTCATTGTTAATATCCTTTTCCACAGGTAACAGTGCTCTTTTTTTCTGGTTTTATCTCTGCCCTCTCAGACATCACACATTCATTTTAGAAGATATCCCGTCTAAAAACATACAGCCTAAAGCTTCCTCTGAATCTCTTCCCACAAATCCATGCACTCCCAGAAGTCACAGGTCAAGTACCGATGCCCCTTGGCTTTTAATCCTACAAAAGAGTAGCAGGGATAGAAGGTTCTTAGAAGCTTTGCCACAGATCATTCTTGAGGACATTTGTGCACAGTCCTGAGCTAGTGTGAAAGGTCTGGGAAACACAGACCTCTGTTTCTGTTTGACAAAAGTAAATTTCAAAAATATAAAATCAGTAAGATAAAGGATCTTATCCTGGGATGAGCATTCAAGGTATGCACTGACACACAGGTTTTTGAGGCTTTTGCTCTTTCCCTAGAGATGAATGTGCCAGTCCAAACATTCTCTGTGTCAACACATCTATTCAAAATCAATAAATCCTCCTCATTTACCTGTGTATCTTTTACCCTTGGCTAGATGATTATATCTTGTGGTTTCTGTTTCGGCACACCATCTGAGGTATGTGATGTCCAAATTTGGACGCACACGTGGGTTTTCAGTTCAATCTGAACTGCTTTTCTACAGTTTGGAAATGCTTTTACATAAGATGAATGTGTCTCAAGCATAGCTGAGGGTTTTATCTAAGCTGTTTGCTATGAAGTTTTCAGTTAACACTTGGTTTAGGATCCCAGAGCTCATGTTTAAATTCTAGTCATAGCTGTCACTCAGCCTCAATCTCAGCTTCCTCAGCTGTCAAATGGGAATAATGACTTTTTTTTCCCTGCAGGCAAAATGCCGTGAAGGACTGAAGATTGCTTTTCATCATCATATGCAGTGTATACAGAAACACAGAATCATAGAATGGTTTGTGTTGGAAGGTATCTTCAAGATCTTCTAGTGCCAACCATCCTGCCATGGGCATGGACCCGTCTCAGGAGAGTAGGTTGCTCAATGTCCATCCAGCCTGGCATAGAAAACTTCCAGTGATGGGGCATCTGCAGCTTCTCTGGACAATTGGTTCCAGTGTCTCACCACCCTCACAGTAAATAATTACTTCTCAATACTGGCCCTCTTTCAGTTTGCATCCATTACTTCTTGCTCTACTAGAATTGTACATATTACTACATTTCCTGGCAATGAGTCCATCTCTGGCTTCCTTCTAGGCCCCCTCCAGATACTGGAAGGCTGATATGAGGTCTCCAGACAACCTTCCCTTCTCCAGGCTGACCAGTTTGCAGTAAGGATCTCTGTCCACTTCTACAGAAAGGGCAAAAGCAATAGTTGCAGGTCTCTGTGCCTGGCCCTGAAAAGTAGGAGTGGGAGACACTTGGCAGATGCACTTGATGCAGTGCTTGCAAGGAAATTCTCAACTATTCAGCCACACAGGATTCCCACAAAAAACCACATCTGCCTGCAGCATTAGCATTGGGTAATTGATTTGAAGGGGAGTTTTAAGGATACCAGGGGAGTTATAGGGATGTAATTCCTGGGTATAGGAATGGGAAACCAATGCTAACAGGCCAGAGCTTGACCATCATTTTATCTGCTACCTCAGGTAAAAAGTCTGATTTTCTGGATCATAAGAATATTCCCCAGCCATGGGGGACCTGAAGGTTTATATCCCATATACCCCACCTAATGCCATTTTCATTTAGAGAAATCCCTGGAAAATGAAATGACAACATAAGAAATTAGTTTAAAAGGCTAGAGACAAACATGGTGATAAAATCATCTTTTGTCAAGATCTTGCTGTGTTTACCTTAGTGATTGCATATGACTGTCACAAACCCACCATCTTCCATTTACCCAAGGTATATGTCTGTATTTTTTCACACATATGAATATGCAAGATCAATATTTTATCATGAATAATCTCCACTTCTTCAAAACCAGAAATGTATATAATGTAGTGAAAAGGCTGGGAGCAGATTTGGCCCAAAGTTTTGCATTGAACCCACTAATTCTGGAAACATCATGCAAAAACAGGTTAAACAGCAGGAGCCATTTTTAGCACAAATGTACAAAATTCCTTGTTCAGTTACTACAGTGAATCCAGAGTCAACTTTCTTCTGATTCCAGCCATTCCATAGACATATGTTTCTTCCCTTCTCCTTATGACACCTGTCTTCTCCAGAAAATGGAACAAAGATAGTATTTAATGTATTTTATTTCTTAGCATGGGAACACCTGGTTATTAGTTACACACCTGGTATCAGGGATTGGTACTTGCCCTTTTGAGTAGTGATGCTCACATCAAACAGTGGCTCTTTTAAACGAGCATTCCTTATTGAAATGCACAAATCTGATTCAACTGAGATCAGTCCAGTATTATGAGGCTGCACTTAATTTATAGATGAACAGATACTTTAGCTTTTTTAATACTGCAGGTGTTTTCCTCTCTGTTAACAAATACAAATCCATCTTAATTTAGTTGCTATATCATGATGTTTTAATTTGAACTGTCTTCTGATAGGACAAAGTGATTCTTTATTTTAAACACGGTAGTCTATGTGTGTGAAAACAGCAATGGGAAATTTATGTGTGACATATTTAATAGTTCAAATGAAAAACAATTGAATACTTTGCAGCTCAAAAGTGGTTTATCACCATGGGTATTGCAGTGTTTAGAGTTACTTAGTTTGACCCTGTTAAAGCAAGAATGGATTGTTCAGTTGTGAAGTACACTATTTGTTGCCTATTTAGTCGGCTGTTTCTTCCAGAGAAAAAATCCTCTTCATTCAGAGTGGAAAGCTGAAACCAAAATGTGTAGGGATGGTAAAAGCTTGCCATAATAAGCCCTTACCTAAGGTGAAAATATTACTTGTTTTGAAAAACAAGATAATTTGGGAGTCTGCCTACCCTTATTGATTCCAAGCAAAAGTGACACTTACTACCATCTTAGCAGTTAAATATTTTACTACACAGCCTTCTATCTTTATGATGTTTCTGTTGCCAGTCTTCTGTAGTCACCTTCATGACATTGATCACGGAATTGGGTATTTTATTATTGTGATGGTAATAAGCTTGCAGGTTAGAATCCATTTTTGGGCTTTTTTTGCTAAAAGATCTCAGGGACTGTGATGGGTCATTAATGCCAAGCGACAAACCCATGACTTTGGGGCATCATTCTGTAATCCCTGCTTGTAATTATCTTAATATATATCACTTCAAGCAATGTCAAAATCCTCACCTTAAAAAACAGAAACTCTCCCCAGATGATAATTTTGAAAAACCAATGCCTTTTGCACTATGAGGGTCATAGATTTGGGAGACTGTTCCTTGCAGTGGCACTGAAGATGCCTAATCCATTTTCTCATCCTTTAGTAAACAGATTAATATTCAAACGCACCAAGCCTTAGCTTCCCACATGTGGGCAAGCACACAAACACCTCACAGCTACTATGTAACCAGCTGATTAGAAGCTGCTTTTATTTCTTTTATTACAAGTTTTGCTCAATTTTAACCCTGAGATTTGCTTTATGGGAAAGTATCTGCATACTGCCTTCCTTTTGTCTCAACCAGAGGGTTTAATAGCTAAGGTAACTGAAAAGGACTAGCACCAGAAAGGCTTTGGTTACCAGAGTAACCGTAAAAACAGACCCCAGTCTCCATGGCAAAGAGAAAAGCTATTTGCTGCAGCCTTTTCAGACCTTGAACAGACACTGACAGTTTTCCTATAATCAGCGCAGATTATTTGTAGCAACTAACTATATTATAATGTTAACTATAGGAGGTCTTTGAAAATATACAGTGCAGAATAAAAGGGAGTAAATATAAGGAATTTTTTTTTGCTAGATTAGGTATGACTATATCATACATTTAGAAATTATATAGAAATCAACCTAACATTGTATTTCCAGTGAAACAATCACTTTCTAAAGGTTCTCCCTGCCACCTTTTTTCTTTGTTTTTAATTTTCTGCAGGAAATGTGTGGGGTTTGTGGTTTTTTAAATACCTAGCATTCTAGTGAAGAAGTTGTTATGATAAATATATGTGCTATTGTTTTACTGTATGCTGACTTCTATATGTTTTCCCAAATACTAAAATACAATACATCAGTGATGCTTTATCTTATCTGAATGACTTGATAGCTGTTTCTTCTTGGTGTCTGTTTCAGGGTCTGTTCAAATTGCACAATATATATTTTTAAAAGATCTCTGTAATTCATGGGTCTACAAACCCTGCAATACAATTACCTAAATTACCAGTGCACATTGTAAGTGCTCCTTGTGGCTAATCATTCTGTCCTCAGTGAATTGCCTGACTTGCCAGTGGCTTATTCTCTGTAATGGCACTGTTCAGTCTCTGTCTTCCAAACCGATGTCTGTGAGCAGAGTCATTAATTCTAATATGACTCATAATGAAACTTTAAGTCTTAACCATTTTTAGCTATACCTGTTTAAATAGCTTATGGTTGCATTGTGGAGAGCTATATTACAATGTATTTCCCAGATCGCTTATTTCAAAAGAATAATTCAAAGTAAGCATTTTAATGAGTGAGTTACAAACATAATGAATAGAGGACACAAATATTTAAAAGAATAGTTCATTTTAAAATCTATGTGCACCCCTCCAAGATAATGCCACAGACATTTAGAGCAGCTAAGGTGTAGGAGTGGAGGAAGCAGTCTTAAAAACCATTTGACCTAACCTGTCCTGGACAATACTAGCTACATAAAGTTTAAATACATATTTTAAAAATTGCAGTATGCACCACATATGCAGCTATAGATATTTGTTTATGTATTACAGTTATTTATGTAAGTTAAATTGAAATATACAAAACATTTTAAAAAGCCTAGAAAATTCAATATATGCCCTTCAGACCACTTTAAAAAATTGGCCAAAAATTGTATTGTAAATAAAAATCCAAATTAAAAATTATACTTTTGTTTAAAATATAAAGAACTATGTTGATTATGTTAAACTTATTTTTTCACTGTCTGTACCCATGTTGTTGTGAAGGAAAGAATTGTCTAAACAACTGAATGAAAGTTATTGCCAGATACCTGTCATATAGAAAAAAAAAAAAAAAAAAAAAAAAAAGCTTTTATCACCCTGTACAATATCTTTGCTTCAAAGGAAACTGAGGTAAAATTCTTTTTTCCTTAAAGCCACAGAAGTTCAAACATCAAATCTTACTCAGCAGACCAGAATTCTCACTCTGTGGCCCAGGATATGATTCTTCAACTTTCCTGTAAAATAAATGTCTGTAAAGTGTCTTCTGTGTTTTGATGTTGAAATTAAAGTCACAGAACTATGTACCATCAAGTAATGTAATTTGTGGAAATGAATGGTGTAAGATCAGTGGTAGAAGGTTTGGAGCATTTATCCTTCAAGCCAGGATGGATATTTTTAACTGGAGGCATTTTCACTCCAATTAAAACAAAAGAGTTTCGCTGAGAGATGTGAAGCAGAGTTTACTGAAATAAAAGCTAAAGCATTGAGATCATAAACTGTTTCATCAGTTTGTATCAAAAATGGCATCTTCATATGATAAACAAACAAAGCCCCAAACCCTAGTGTCTTATTAAAATCTACTACTTTCAGTTAACTCTTTTCTGGAAAAATGTTATTGAGTGTAGTTAAAATATAAACAGATTGAGAAGGCTTAAAGCCAGAAGAAACAGAGATAGAAGCTGCTAGTTTTTTTAATAAATGACTGGTCAGTGTACTTGGTTTGGAAGACAGTGGAAGAAAGAATATTAAAGAAAGGTCTCCAGAACAGGTAAATATGCTTACTACTCTAGACTATGGAAGACATCCACCTGCACCACCTCCTGCAAAGTCTCTTGGCTATTCTAGATTTCTGCCTTATTCTAGTGCCAAAATTCTTGGGGTTTTTTTTAAAGTTAATAAATAATATTCCCTGAGGGAGACTTCAAGATATCTGAACTTCAAGTCTCTATTGCAATGAACAGCTGTTGCCAGAGAGATCCATCCAGAACAGCCAGCAGCCAACAGAATAGGCTAGATTGTCTCTGGGAGAGCAGCTAAGCAGATGTTCAAAACAGAGTTCCTACAATTCCTAGTTGTCTGGATTATGAGGCTGTTGGCTGCTCTGAAATTTTTCTTTTCTCTTCTGCCTTCTTCATCCAGATATAGATTGGGAAATCCAGGGACTTCAGAAAGTTTTGAGACACCCAGTGCCAAATCTCAAGGCTAGTAGAGAAGAACATAATAATCAGTTTTGTTAGAGGAGACTTCCTGCTGCACCATTTTGCCCAGTGTTTCCTAGGATATGGGAAAATATCTTCCGACTACTACGGTGAAAATAAAAACCTTCTGACCCAAGCCTATATTTTAAACTGGTCCTCCAGAGCAAGAAAAGGTAGGTGTGCATCATCAGATTGCCTTTTCCATATGGATTATGGCTTTTTTTAATGCTACATGCTGGAATAAGTCTCTTGAAGAAAAAAGAAGAAAATGTAAAAACAAGTCCATAACAGATAAAATATAATGTTGAATTCTAAGTATAATGATGAGCACTCCTGATGCCCCTTATATATTTAAAATTACCATTCAGTTGCATTCTATGTAATTCATGCTATTTTTCCAAAGTATAATCCCACAAGGGTTTTGACCAAACAAAAATGCTCTAATGACTGCAAATGGTTCAAATATTCTGTCCAGTGAGTTGAAGTTAAGTGATAAAAGTTTCCGTGTTAAAAGAAATAATAAGTGGAATTTCACACATATTATAGTAATCATGAAGCATCCAATTTACATAGAAATAATGTAAAAGAATTCTGACCATGATGGTTTAAGTGAATCATTACATGCATCGCTGATACATTTAGAAAACTGCAGCATGCCAGGTATGTTTCTTTTAGCATAATAAGTCTTGTAATGGAGCCTTTAAAAGCCTTAAATGTATAGTTAGATTAACCTTTCTGTTTGGATTTTAAAAAAAAAGGGAAGAAGAAGAAAAAGAAAAAGAAGAAAACAGATAATCATTAAATAGCCAATTAAATCAACGTTCATTTCCCTTTCCAAGTTAGTCTAGTTTCTTTTGAGTGTCCTCTACAAGAAACATTTTGTTATTTACCCTGCACTCACATTTAAATGGTTCTGCTGTGCTAATGTATTTTAGTTCCATAGGAGTTCACTCCTCCTCTCTGGATCGGTTACAATTCACAGCAGTACTGAGGTGCCCAACCCTAGGTGCCATTCCAAGTAGTTGTTTAGCACAGACTGATACGAATATACAGCTGTGGGATCTGAGTTCTCAGAATTCAGGTGGACAAACATTTTCAACTACACAAGTTTTCAGGAGCTGTCACCTAAGGGTGCCAAGACAAACTTTCCACAAAATGCATGGGAAAAGTAACTTGCCTGCGAAAAGTTATAAAGCTAAGATTTGTTAATGTTACTGTATACGTTTGCAGGGGTTTTTTTTTTAATTACTGACCCTGTCCTTGTCTTTCAAATATGTTAGATCCTGCATTTGTGTAGTCTGGGTTTTTGTTGTTGTTGTTGTATTTGAGGGTTTCTTGAATGAAAAACACTTTTGGTGTTATGAAGGGTGTGCTGAAAGCAATAGTTGAAACAAATCAATCTATTCCAAATCCCAAAGAAATGTATTTTTACCACCACCACTGCAGAGCTCAGAAGGACACATTAAATCACATGTAAAGAAATTTGACCATCACATTGTCAGTCCCTGAAAATCAGACCCCTCTCCCAGGTTGTTTCACCCCTATTTGGTTTTATTTCTTGTGTGGTCTGTGATTATCACACCATTTGTTTTTACTGTTTCCTTCAGGCCTCAAGGGAATGCAAAATAATACAGATCCCAGAAACAGACTTGAATTGAATTTGATTCTTTCCAATTGAGAGTTCAAACATCTAAAGAGGGTCACAGAATCAATATGTTCAAAAAATGGGTATTTCAGAGAAAAACTCAGTCAGGATGTGAGAGGGAAAAGCAGCTGTTCTTCACCTTCACCCTTCCACACTCTTGCTGCTGTCCTCTTCGTTCCCATTTCCCTCCCTTTTGGAAGCTGCTTTCTATTCTTTTTTTGTGTTCCCCTCCTCCTACAGCCAGCTCTCTCCCTCTTTGGCTGCTGCTCTTTCCTAATGCTGGCTTCCTCCACTGCCTCTACAAGGTTTTTGTGGCTTTGCATGCTAATTCATAGGCATAAGATCACAAATGAACTCCAGGTTTAAAAGATTGTTCCACTCACTGAAAAAAACCCAAGTCTAAGTACTTTTTAGGGTACCTTATACTTTTAAAAGGTATATTTTGAGCATGATGAAGAGGCAATATAAAGATGCTTATCTAACTTACTCAAAATCCAAGAGAATCCAAGATGAAAGATTTAGAAATACAGAAAAAACCCGATGTCTTAACTTTTATTTTAGTGGATACAGCAGATACAGGTGAATCAGTTCAAAGTTGTTTACTCATGATCTCATTCCATGATTATTCACATCCCATGTAAAGCAGTGATGCCCCCTTCAAACTGTTCCTACTGCAAATAAAACCTAAAAAACGCAGACTGTTCTAGAACAACTTTTAAAGCATTCATTAGCAGACTAGCAATATTCATTTAACTGCTGGTATATTGACTTTTTTTTTTAAGTGGTGTTTATTCACATCAATGCACACTGTGAACATCCTCCACACACTAAGGTACAAATGCAGCAGCCTTCATGGTATCCCCCTACCATCATGAAGCTTCAGGATGATCTTGACATTTTCTGACTCCAAAATGGGTGTGGAGAGACAAAGCAGAATAATATGCAGGCTTGAACACTTCTAGTCCTAGAGCAGCCGGCACTGCCATGGGCATATTTCAGCATGGAATTACAACCAGACTCTCTCCTCTTGGAAGAAATGGAGACAAGTTATGACTGACAAACACGGTTCTCCTTTGAGATCCACCATAGCATGTAAATTGGCAGACAGACATTGCTACAGGAGCCAAATTACATCTGATATCCTACTGCAAGTATCTTGTCTGATATCTCAAGCACCAGAAATGCATAATGTTAGAGGTCCATGCTGGGTAGTTGAATTCATCCTTCAAATTTAAATTTTCACAATATCTCAGAATTCAAATTTCCATAGCAGAAGAAAATGCATAGCATCCTGCTTGCACAGTAATTTAGAAAATAAGACCTGTGTGTAACCAGTACTAGTTGAATCACTCTGGGTGACAGAAGCATCTCAGAAATATTCACAGAGTAATTTGGTAGTAACGAGGATGTGAGGTTTTGCAGCATCCAGGTTGGGACACTGCAGAGCTTTAAAGAGATAACTGGCTGGTTTCCTTAGGGTGCCTGTGCAGAGCTGATAACTGATGATGGCCAACTGACATGGGTCAGACTCAGTACCTCTGCAGGTACTGCATAATGACACCAGGATGATCAAGCTGTTAACCTTGCCTCATAAATTCAGTCCATAACCATGAGTGGCCTGAACAACCTTGTTGTCAGTCCCTGCTCTTTAGTGTCCTCATACCATATGTAATGCAGAAGGTCTGCAAGTGGAAGAAGGTGAACTTTGGATGCAATCAACTCATCAGTGCCTGAATCAGTACCTTGAATGCTGGTGATTCAGACTGTTTTGGAATCTGAAAAGTCCTCTACCACTTCCTTGGCTAGAAGAAGGAAATACTCCTGGCAATCAGCTGTGGGAATAAGACAGAGGGAAATGTGTTCCTGATGCAGGTAAAGAACAGGCCTGACACAGATGCTTAGAGCTCTGACTTCTTAACATCTACTCCCTGGTCAGAGGTTGGCCACAGACAGTTACAAAATGAAGTAGCCATCAAGAGACAACACAACTAATTTATGCAATTTATCACATATATATGCCACAGCAGTTCAAACGACAATGCCAAAGATTATTTCATAACAGAAAAAGGCCTTTTGTTCTTGTCTCTTTCATTCCTAAGAGGGTAAATTAATAAAAAGTCCATTTCCTGAAATGTGAACAAGGGTACCAAACATCACCAATAGGAGTAGAAGTTTAAAGATTGTGTTGCAAGGAATTGTAAATGACCCATTGGAAAGAAAAGGTTTATAACCACTCTACTATATAATGGCAATTTTTTAAGCCTCAGTTCAATGAAGGGCTCTGGCACTTGCCTGCCTAAGCATATGAATACTTCTACCAACTTTCAGACCACTTCTTGCATAATTCGTGCTAAGTGCATGTTTGTATCAGTGTCCTGTAAGATGCAAGGTGCTGAGAGTCATTCCTACAATTTTTCTGTACAGCAAATTGTAAAAGATGAACTGAATTTGAAAAAGCTTTTCTTTCAGAGATTCCATTTGGTGGCTGAAAGGTTCTTGTAACCATGAGAGCTAAATGAGGGATATTCAGGAATGTGTTTCACAGCAAAAATGTCAACATAGAAGAAGAAGAAGAAAAAAAAAGAAGTATTTAAAGGGAATACAATAGACTCCAACTATATGGAGTACTTAGCACACAAAAAAATCACATTAAAAACTATCCTTCAGCAAGAAACTAAAAATGCCTTAACTGTTCTTGGTGTCATACTTTGCATGTTCTCTGCTATGATAGACTATTTGTGTTAACTGATAAAAGAAAAGTCTATTAGAAAGCTGTAAAGGAGTTTATATGCTGACAAAGAGGTCATATTAAAGAAGCATGTTTTAAGGATATATGTAGAAGACCTCCTTTCCATCATTTAAACACCCAATGATGCCTCTTAGAATAATAAAATTTTTTGAGGTCACTAGATGTAGTGGAATAACAGATTTCAACAGACAGCAGGAGCTCTGAAAAGTCCTCTACCACTTCTACCTTATTTAATTCTGTGTGGTGGGCATATGTGTAAGCCCAAAGAACCAGAAGTGATTACAGTAAAATGATCCTTTCATCAATTACTATAACTGGTCAAAATTGCTAGAAATATATCAGAAAGCACAGCAGTGTTTCATGGGAGCATATTCTTTAACCATATCCCTTGACAGAAATTCATCAAAATATTTCATTTTATTAAGGATTCAATGTTTCATTCTTATCCAAGAAAATATTTCAATAAATGCTTTAAATATCTCAAAAACATTTGCAGAAGGAAGTTTTGGCATTTTTTCTAATCCATGCTAACAGGAAATCTTAGTAAGAATAAACATTCCCCATGAAAACCAAATGAGAAGTTCTGGCCAGTTCTAAAAATGGTTTGGAACAACACTGCATGCAAATCAATGCTGCAATAGCAGTTCTAAGCATCTCCTCCTCAGATGTTAAATCAAATTTTTTTCAAACTGCCTAGACTGACCACTTTCTTCCTCATCTTCTTACAAAACAAGCAATTTTAGAATGACACTTTTCCAAGTAATAAAAGCTCAGTCTCCCAACTTCATTGATGGGGGAGAAAAATTGATAAAGCCTGGGTTGCTGGTTCAAGCCCTGGACAGGCCATTCACTTAAGAGTAGGACTTGATGGTCTTTGTGGATCCCTTACAGCTCAGAATATTCTGTGATTCTGATGGATTCTAATGTTCTGTGGCACTTATAGGACTGCACAGGGCATCCTTTCCTGATTTTTATGGTGATGGCAATGGACACTGTCTTACAAGCTTTGATCACAGCTGCTCCCCAGAATGGCTGACACAAATTCAGGGTTAGCTGGGAGCCTCAGCTCCACAGTACATTAATTTAATCTTTTGCATTATCTGAAAGAATGGGTCCTACAGGCAATAGCTGAAGGGGTTAGCTGCAAGAGGTCTCAACAGCTCAGAGCAGACAACACTGATTCCCCTCAATATTTGTCACAAGAAAAACAGGCTTGAGTTAAAGATGTAGGGAGAAATTTATCTTACCTTCAGACCTAAAATTTACTTTCCCCCCCATCCCACGTCAAGTGTAAAATCTTACCATTCAGTTACAAAAGCAGGAAATTCTGGTATCTGATATAATTGTTAAGAAATGAAGGAACCCACAAGCAATGCTTTTGTGAAGATTTTGGGGTACATCTGGATGCACACATTTGCCTTATCTTGCTCTTGCTGTCAGCTGGCTGAATGTGAACAAGCTCTGGCCCATGACTTGTCTAGCTGAGCAAGCGTGGCACCATGCCCAAGCTGATAAACCCCTCTGGGAACATGCCCAGCTTGCAAAACAGTCAGGTGATCATATATCTCTCTGCATCTGGTCACACCAATACATATTTAAAGATCTATTTATTTCCTACAAGAAGATTCTATTCAATACACACATACACGGATGTCCCTAGATGCATGCAGAATACTCATGTCCACATATATGAACAACAGTGAATACAGCAAAAAGCTTCATATCCTAGCATTAATGAAATTCAAACCTGATAAACACAAAGGTTAAAAAAATTACTTAGCTAATTTTAATTTTAGCATATAAAATATCAAGCACATAATATGAATACTAATGCCAAAATCTTATCAAGAATACCTTTTGGTTCAGGAGAGATTACTAGAAAATACTGCAAAAGAGTTATTATATGGTGTAATAACTGCAGTTGTTACAGCACTGAGAGGACAGTGGGTGGTGGCAATTCCAACAGACTTAGTGGCAGCAGAGGAAGCTGTGTTAGAGAACACCAGGCTCACTCATAACCAATTAGTAGCACAGAACTGAGGGCAGCACAGCAAGAAGACCTAGTAATAAGCGCTCTTAAATATAAGAAACTGATGCAGAGGACAAATTAAAGTCAAGTGCCATGATTTTTTAGGAAGCCCATTGTAGCTTAGCATCTATTTAGGGTAGCTTCTCCTGCCAACTGAAGCAAAGCTCATTACGTGAGATTAATACCATATGTGTTTGAACTCAACTGTGTTCTCCATGCTACATTTTTTATTGTGATGGGTGTATCTTTAAAGCTAATCAGTTAAAAAAAGATGATGATGTTGCTTAGTGATTTTTTTTCTCCTATTTTGTACTATAATGAGTGCTCATTTCAGTCTGAAATGACAATTAAAACAAACCCTATCAGGGTAGGTGATGACTATCCACAATACAATCTAGTAATAAGCAAAGTTGCTAATTCTGGAAAAACAGACTGATGGTTCAATAAAGAAAAAAAAGGAGACATCATCTTTCATTTAGGTTTTATTTCATTCCCAGTCCAACCCTTTACATGAAAATCCAAGGTTTTAACAGAATTTAACTAATTTCAAATAAATACTTATGGCATTCTTAGAAAGAGCAATGGACAAGGTTTGTTTAGCAATCTTTGAAGCAACAAATCATTTTCATGACCAAAAAATAACAATAATAAAAAAGGTTCTGACCAGTCAATTGTACCTGTGACTTTGCATCCAATTTACAGATTCAGGCACAAAAAAAAAAAAAAAAAAAAAAAGAAAAAAAGAAGAAAAGAAAAAAAAAACCAACACCCAGAAAAACCCAAGCCCCACCCCCCCCAAAACCCATCACACACACACAAAAAAAAAAAAAAACAAAAACAAACAAAAAAACCCCCACCCTCACCTACAAACCTGAAAATTCAAAATTATTGGCTACAGTGTGTCAGAAACATTTAATTTTTTCAGTTCAGATTCACAAGTTATTGTTATAGTTGCATTCGTGTTACCTCCAGTCCTGAAAAAGTTGGTAGTAGTTAATTTTTATGTGAGTGTATTTTTGATTTGCAATTTCAAGTTGCACAGTTCAGTGGACTTTTTCTATTTATACTGAGAGATGCCGAATTGAGACTAACCCATACACTCTGTTTGTGTGAACCAGCCAATAATTTCATCCTGATTTTTAAACTTCTTTTGGATGATCATTTAATTTTGAAGAACTTGGAATCACAGAAAGCAAAGATCAGACATTATGACAGCAAATCTAACTTACTAACAAATCACCCAGAAAAAATGAGTAAAAAAAAATCAGCTGAATAAATTCTACAACTTTGTTCCAGGGAATCATATGAAGTTGCTGGTCAAAAGAGAAGTAAAACCTCTAGGTATCTTTGTTGTGAAGGAAAAATCAGGCATACACCTGACAAAGAAAAAGAAGACATGAAAGACATATTACTGTTTCTCTGCTGTTGAGATAAATCTTTTAAGTAAGTGTCCTTAGTCATTTCATCAACTTAAAATAATATCCTGGAAGCTAATTATTTGAATTAAAGCTGGAAAGCGAACCTGTCTCCCTGATCTTTTTCAGCCTTCGGATGTTTGCATTTTTGTAGTGGAGTTTCTCACAAATTTTCATGTAAACAAAGTGATGTTATAGTAGCTGTCCTTCTTGTTTATCATTTCTATCTTGTGAATGGATTTTGACAGACTTCTAGTTTGCCCAGTATAGTTGGAGAGGTGGAACCTTATCCTCCAATCCATAGTCATTGTCCAAAATCTATATAAACCAAAGCACAAAAATAAACTCCCGTCTTTTTGCCCTGATGACTGCCTGTGTGTTGTTCATTTTGCGTCCTATAGCGACACAAACCCATCTTCAGTAGGTACTTGCTAGTCCTACAGCTAGTTTATCCTATGCTAACCAGTTTAAGCATGTATTCATTGTGAGAAATCATATTAGTAGACGTCACAACCAAATAGGAAGATATCTGGGAACCAGAGGAGTGGCTCATCACTCCTGAGCAACACAGTTACTCCTGTCTGCTGTTGGACAAACCCACCATGAACTGTCATGACATGGGAGATGAGGGCAGATGTGTGCAACTACTTATTTTAATAATTTCAGAAATTGTGTGAAACTGAGTCGAGCATTTCTTGGATGCAATCTTTTACCTGTCACACAGATGGATCTAAATCTGCTCTCCAAAAGTCAGGAGAGCTGGGGTTGTTGAAGACAGATGGCTCTCTCTTTCTCTCCCAAACTCAGTTCCACTTTGATGATTTCCCAGACCAACACAGATTTCTTTCAATGTTTCTCTTGGTCCATCTGGCCATTGCTTTGGATTTTCCTTCCTGGTTTATGCCATGTCTTCTACTTGCCTCTAACCTTCCTCTTCACACCTACTCATATAATATTTCATGAAGCCCTATATTAAAACATTCAAATGGTCTGTTGGATAGGGATAGGTGTTTTGACCCTACTTGGTGGTCATTTGTTATAGGTTAATGCAGCCCATAGAAGTATTCTTCCTAGCGAGCTCAGAGGAAACATCTGGAAACTGTTGCTGTCTAGTGCAGGAGAAACCACCTCCATGCATGCAAGGACTCTTGTTACTCAGCTGCAGCACTCCATCCAGCTATTTGGTAATCATCACTGCCTGCCTTAGGTGATTTACAGCTGGACTTTTGGTTTATGTGTGCTTACACAGATCTTACACAGGGCCTTTACAGGTAATATAGCTTGGCATTGTAAGATAAATACCAGAAGTGACAGAAAACCCCCAAACTGTGCAAGTCTAGAAATCAAAAATTACAGTGAAAAGAGGAGCACTGGCCTTCTTAATGCAACCAAAATATCTTGCACAGCAAGAGTAAAACTTTGCATCTGTGGCATCAGCTAATACAATCCTGAAGTACCTAACCTAATAAAGACAGCTAACTAAGAGTATTAAATGATAAGACATGGTTCTGCAACTTTGTCATGTTGGGTAGGATACATTTCCAAGAAACCAGGCACAAGTTCCTTTAGCCTGAGGAAAGGCAATAAAATCTGGCATAGTCTGCAATAATGAAGGAAAAAAAGAGTAATGAAGTGAAGAAAAATTCCTAAAAGGTTGAACAGTGGCAAAAATTATGATAAAAAATTATTCTGGTTGTAAATAAAACACTCCTCTAGTAGCCACCATTTTACTACTTGATAATGTTTATGTGTTTTTTTATAAACAGATGTAGTATGACACTATACACTGTACTGGAACAATAATGTCAAAGAACAGGTGATAAATAACTCCCTTTTTCTTCCTAGATATATTTATTACTAATTTATACATTTAAGGGCTCCAGTAGGTCTTTGGTACCTCCTGCTATTGAATAATACTTTATCTCTGTAAAAATGGGGTGGAAACTGAGGATGGCACTAGATCATGCATACTCTGTCCCCTGACACGAGCAAATCAAACACCTTCTGATGTACCATTAACAGTGGATATGAATTAATTAGGAATATCAATACAGCTCACTCATTTTCCAAAGATGTATTTCATATAGAAATAAAGAGTTCTAACAGAACCAGAAAATTCACGAAAACAGTACTCTTTTCCAAGGATGACAAAAGGAGCACCTGCAGATCAGTAACAGTCAGAGATCTTGTTCTTATCATTCAAAGGGGCACTGGTCAGAACTGGTAATTAAGGAAAGAGATAGAGAAAAAGGATGCTTTTTAGTACATTCTGTAGCATTTTCTCACTTTCATTAGACTGTCTTTTGTGAGTTTTCTGTCACACAAACTGCTTTCACTAATAGCAAGAAGAAATGTCATAAACAGTGCTGATTAGGAAATATTTGATGTAGTTTTATGCTTTACCAGTAATACAGTGCTGAGCATCAGCTGCATGACATCCAAGATCTCCCAGCTCCATTTATTACATCTTAAGTTTCTGAAGAAGAGTGGAGCAAAGCTTACTGGACTTTTGCCCACCAACAAATACATTGAAAATCAAAATAACCCTTTTTGAGATATATTTTTCTTCACCCAATCTGGAGCAACTGCAGAAATATTTTTCCTATGACTTGAAAGAATGTGTGTTTGATACAGGTATATTATTCTCCATAACTTTGAAAATGATTCAACAAATGTCTCATTATAAGGATTTCATTTCTGAACTCTATTTTGCAGCATACAGCTCCACCTGTTGAAAAGGTTCTAGGAAAATAATCTCTACTATACTAGTTCACCTTGCTGTTTCTGAGAACTTCAATATTTCAAGGTCTCTTGAGCAATTCAAAAATAAATTATGCAATAATTGCTGACAACTCAAGCATAAGAGACAACATACTGTCAACCCCAGTAGAAGTCAAAAGGAATTGCCTCCAGTCAGCAGTAGTGGTGATGATGTATTTCTGACAATATTTTAGGAAGAGAACAGTCCTCTCATATCTTACTGCAGGAAAGGGTTTTAACTGAAGTAACCCAAAGAGGAATTTTACAGTAAATTAGCCTTTGAAAAAGTGAGTTCCTACTTTTCAACACAATTAAGCAATGAAGCAGGCATAATAAGTGTTACTTTTGCTTCAAAGTGTCCATACTTTCAGGATAGAATGAAAATGTTAATTTTCTCATTAACTTTAAAATATGTAAAACTTCAAGCTACTATACAATTTTGGAAGAAATGTATAAGTAATATAGTGTCATATAGTATTAAGCAGAAAATGTCCATAGTCACCTTGGAAGACATGAAAATACCATTGGCCAGATACACTGAATTAAAACAGTACTAATCAAAAATATGTTGGCGGAAGTTGACAAGGGGTAAAGGAGAGGGAAACACAGATTTCTGCCAGCGCTTTAAATGTGCTACCAAAGTGAAAGAATAATTAGGAATATCCTGTACATATTGTTTCTACCAATGATTCTCAATAACATAACTCTGTAACTGATACATATAATTATTGTTTTGCTACCATCTCTCCTAGGTAACCTGCTGGTATGTAGGACACGAATGCCTCTTTCAATTACACAATTACAAGGGGTCTGACTGGGCTTCAGTGGTAAAAACTTCCAGTAATTCCAGTTGAAAATCAGTATTAAAGAGAGTATTGTAGGGCCTGGTTTTCACGTGCCAAAAATCAGAAAGGCCACAAAAAGACTTCATTATAAAAATATCTTAAATCAAAATGTATACATAGACTTAACCATAGATTTATAAGACTTTCTTGTTAGCTTCTCATAATACTCTAAATAAATAAATAAATACAAAGTAAATAAGTAGTTGAGATTGTATCAGAAAGTTATTTTATCATTCTCAGAAGATTTTCATGGTGTCCAGAATCACGCTATGGGCTAACCATTGTCATGTTAAGATAATAGGTAGGGTGTGTAGTAGGGGATAGATTGCCTCAAATTTCTTCCATTTTTCATTTCCTTAAAAAGAACCTAGAAGTTCATAAGAAGTAATTAAAAAATTAAAATGCTTTAGTTACTTCCATTATTTGAAGAATTATGAAAATGAGAGATCTGTGCTGAGTGACAAGGAAATTAAATTTCTATTTTTACTGAAATACCTAAAGGTCAGTAAAATAAACAACATTGCAGTGTACAGAAATCACATGAAAGCTGTTAGAAGTTTAAAAAAATTACCTATAGGCTTTATGGTGCTAGATATTATAAGCTTTTTGACCTGTCTCACCTCTCTTTGGAATGCTAATTTCTGTCAGGCTGAGGAGTAAAAAAAAAATATTGCATTGGCAAAATGAGCTTGTATTTGGCAGAGGTGAATTTGGAAGTAAAAGGAATGTAGTATTGGCCAGTCAAACTTTTAAATGTGACCAGCTTTTCACCAATGTAAAGTTTTCATAAAATGTGCATTTAACTTGAACTCAATTTGTCCAAAGAGCCACATGAAGACATCCACAATGTATTGATACTTACCTTTTTATTTACATTTATATAACATAATTTTACTGTACTTGACACTAAAATACACCTGTGAGCTGCTTTATGGAAGTTGTGGCATGCAAGGTGCACCTGCCCTGTAGACTGGTCCCTGTAGCTGGTCCTTGAGGTCCCGTGGCCAGGGGCTTCCTGTCACACATGACAGTGAGTCCCTGACTGATGAGGCTGCTGTGCATCGTGGGATTTACACTGCCTGTCCAAGAAGCCCAGCTGCAGCATTCAGAAGGATTTCTACTGCAGATTTCAGAGGTTTTGACAGAAAATTTATGGGGTTTGAATTTGGCCAGTTTTAGCTTACTTCTTTTTTTCTGTACAGCCTCTTTTGAACTCTTTCTTTTAAGGAAAAAAAGCAAGACAATAACAACATTTCCCTTCTCCCTATCCCCTAACCTTGTCTCATACACTGACTGATGTCCCAGCAAACCTTATTTACTGGACTCGCCTTTTTTATCTTTTGACAAAGTGTACAAAGCCAGAGTAGGTAAGATTTGAATGGGCAGCTGCACAGCATGAACAATGCACAGTATGCAGCAGCCTGCAAAGTTTGCATTCATGTAGTTCTTTAGCTTAGATACAGTCTTGACCTAAGGAAAGGGACACATCTCTAGTGTAGATACATATTGCCACAAGCAGAGCTCCAAAAAGCTGACACACAAGACACACTCAGCTGATGTAGGTAATTATGATATAAATGTAACAACTTCATGAACCTTCCATTTTACTGCATCCTTGCCATGCCAGAGCTGTAGTCAATACCATCAGCTGACATTTTCTGAAAGCCACACGTCAAGGAAAAGTGGCTGTAGTAATCACTTGCAAATAATCTTTGGTAACCAGATGAAGGCAGATGTACAATTTCCCTCCCCAAGGCTGGAAATTCTGTAGTGAGGACTAGAAAAGTACACACACTCTTCTGGTAATTCACTATTCCCATTAAGAGTAAAGGTAGTGTGGAGGCTGAAACATGAAAATTCATTCTGATGAAAATCAGGATAACACAAAGCAAATTCTTTAGACAGAGATGTAACCAAATTCCATTGCAGACATTTTCAACTTGTTAAATGAAAATAGCAGGTTTAGGTAAGAATTTGCAGGTTTAGATTATTTCCCCTTGTTAACGTGTTTCCCTTCTCAGACAAAATCCCTTTGTGCAGTGCTGTATTGTGCCTGATGCAGAAAAAAATGCATGAACAAACAGTAACTTCTTAGATATTTTCTTTACAAAGCATCATGGGGGTCTATAGTACTGCATAAACAAAACACAGTCCTATTAGCATAATGCTAAAAACCTGAGATTGTAAATGTCGAATTGTAACTTTGGTATACTGTCACCAGTATTTTATGCAGTTTATGGTTTCATCAGTGCTTTGACAACTTTTCTTACTTGTATACTGGCATCTAATCGAAGAACACCACAAAGGAAACTGATTTTTTTAAAGCACAGTTGAATCTAAGGGTAGGCTTCTATTAAATATTTTTTCCAAAAATGATGTGAAAATGAGATTATAGAAAACTGAACAGAGCCTGAGGGAAAAGTAATGTCATTAAGAATGAACAATAATCCTGAATGAAGAGAAAAAGGAAAAAAAAAAAAAAGACATATTGAGTTTCCTTTTTAAGTTAGTTTTACTGGGGGTGTGTGCAGTTAGAGGTGATGATGCAAATATTAGCAGATAAAGATTTCAGACTATCTTTCACTGAAACCTTAGGAGAAACAGACTGTTATTTCACTGTTCTCTTCATGTGAAACATATTAACCTGTCAGAAGTACTTCCAAACTGTGCCTGAGGGTAAGAGATCATCAAAGGGGACAGCAGAGTCCTATGGAGTTATACTAAGTTCTTATGCCAAGGCTAGAGAGAAAAGAGGTCATGGGACATGGAAACGTGGAGATAGGCTGCTGCTCAGCGATTATCCCTTTTCTCTGCAAATATTGCCTTCAGTGCATTGTGTCAAGGCTATTCCCTCGAGTCTGAATCAGAGCTGCAGTGAATGGCAGCTCTAACAAAGTGTAGGGGAGGTGGCAGTTCAATCAGGAAGGTACAGACAGTACATTCTATGGGTAATTGCAGGATTCCCTGTAGTATGTAAAGCAAATTAGAAAATACAAATAAATGAGGGGCAATTACTAAAATGTTTGCTTTGGAAACCAGAAATATTTTTTCCCTATTGAAACAGTTATTGTCACCTCATCCTCTCATGGATTTAGAAATGGGCCTAAACAAAATTTTCTAAAAAAATCAATTGTTTTGTGACCAGGGAGTGTCTGCAAAACTGTGGCACAATTTCTTCTGTCCAATGGAGACTCTGTGAAGTCTAATAATACGTTTTAGCTGACACATATTTTCTTACCATGGCTGTAATTTTCAAGAAACTTGACAGAATTTCACCTGTTGAAAACTTCCTTTTTTCAGTTAAATTTAAGTGGAATGGGTCAAAGCATTCATAGTTTATATGTGGTAGCTGCTTACAGAAGACAATGCATCCAAATAATTCACCTTTTATAGAAAACAACTAACATCAAATTGGAAATCTGTTATTCAATTTCCAAGTAACTATCACAGAATCAAAACAGTTCTCGAGAATATTTTACAGTGGCTACTCTCATAATTTTACCAAGGCAAAAGGAGAACTGGAAGGGGAGAACAGTACATGAGATTCATTACGTGACCCATTTCCACAGATTCAATCGATGAGAACAAGTTTCTATTTGGGTCCTGTTTATGCTACTGAACACAAGCAACTTTCTAAGTTCCTCTGTCTTCTCTGGCTTGATAACCTGTTAGACATGATAGACAAGTTACATGCCTTTTGTATCTGAGACAGCCAAACACCACAATGCATTCCTGGCCACAAATAATTTTTGAAAAGAAAAAATTAGGCTGAAAAAAGCACTCAGCATTCTGATCCTTAGAGAACAGGCAGCACAGTATAAATACTCTAAGAATTATTAGTTGAATAAGTATTCAGCACACTCAAACAACTTCCTTTTATTGTTTGAGGCTTTTTAAAAATCATGAACACTGCTAGGGTTTGTAAGCATTCATTGAATACTGGGTGGGTTAAAACTGCACCATGTCTCTGTTTTCCTAAAAAGGCATCCACTGCATGTGCTTTGATGCTCATCCAAAAACAGCATTCTGTGTTTGTCTCATGCTGCAGGGTTTTTGGCTAATCTGTGCCATAATGTACCATAGCAAACAGAATCAGGCATGTGACAGTTTGCTACATCTGTGCTGTGATAAGTCATTCATCTCAACCTGACACTTTTCTCTTTTCCAAAGTGACACTGCAATAGAGAAATATGCTTGCTCATTTATGGGAAGGAGAGTAATAAGTCCTGGCAAAAGGAGTTGAATTTCATTCATATAGTACATAACTCACAGTTTGTACTTTCCTTAAATTTTCATGGATAGTGTCCCACTAATTTCTGCCAGAAAGCTACATTTCTAAAATTATTTTACCATTGAACTGTAAAATGGGGTCCTACAAGGTACTTTAAGAGACATTCTGTAGCATCAGGAGTAAAAATAGCAGTACTTTCTTCAGAAAAATATAGCTGCCAGTTCCAGATTTTCCATGGTAATTAACCTAGATGCACTCAAGTGATGAGTACTCTCCCTAATGACTCTATTGGTTCAAAAAGGGAACATTTTCCTGTGATCTCCTCTGACAGTATCATCAGGATGTTGTCAGTGCAAACAATACCCTTATCTAGCTTCTTTTCAAGTCACCTGATTAACTGGAGAAAATAGAAACAGAAAGAAAAGAGCATGTCCTTGCAGAGAGGCTGTAAATGTCACTGAAAGGCCAAGGGACCAGTTCCACCTGTCCTTCCTTCGTTAGTTCAGCTTCTCCTGCTGAAGTGGTGGCTTACTGGGGTGCTTTATTTCCCAGTCTCTCAGCCAGAAGGTGGATCTTTACTGTTAGAAACCCAGTTCATGTATCCTGGTCACAAAGGCGCCTTTGTAAAGGGAACAGTGGGTACAGGGCTTGAAAAACAACTTTCCTTCCCATTTAGAACCCTATAGGCTCATTATTCAATAGCACAGTGGTAACATAATGCATTTTCATTTACTTCACCCTAAATGTATGTAAATTAAAGGGTGGGTTTTTTATTAAAAATAACACTGATGTGTTTTTTGTTATTCAGAAAAGAAATTGTATTAGTGAAAAACAGCACTAATGACATTTCACATTCAAATTTGCCACTTGCTGGAAAAAAGCAGGTCTCACCCTGTGCTCAAAAAAAAAAAAAAAAAAAAAAAAAAACCACCACAAAATCTCTACTAATTGGTATTGTCATCCATATGATTAGTCCATATGTGTGTTTTACTTGTTTTAACTTATGGTTGTCTCTTTAGATGTAACATTGCATCCTAATAAAAAATACTGTGCTCTTTACAATGAAAAATAGATCTGAAATGAAGTGGCAGAATCGCTACACATCATTACTGGAGGTATTTTGGGTGGCAAATGTCATGTTTACCAGGAAAGATTACATATTTATATGTGTTTAGGGCTTTAGGAAACTAGGGACACTGCAAGATGTGAAACTTTCCTTTAACATTTGAACTTTTGAAGCACCTAGAGTTTTAAATACAATCTTATTTAGCCCAAACATTTAAATTGCTATATTGTAAGATCCTGCTTTTGCATCCAACTGAGTGTTTGGCTTCATAATCAAATCAAGCAAAGATACTCCTCTTCAAGGCTGCCTCACCTGTATGAGATCTGCAGATAAATGATGGATTGTCTAGGTAATTATGAAATATAGAGAGACAGTGTACGAGCATAGATTGAAGTATTTACTCACATCTAATCTAAACTTCTAAAGCTAGAACATTTACTAGTCTTCTCAGTTTTTTGTTTGAAGCTCCTCTAGTAATATCCTGGGATATGATGAACTCACACATAAAATGTAAAGTATAAAAAGAAGAAGAAGGAAAAAAATAAAGTAAAAACCAAATGACATTGATTGTGTGTATTTACGACAAAGTGATGAAAGCCAACCAAAAAATTTAGAGTTTTGTATTTTATTCTCCAGATATTGAAGCCTATGATGTTTTTATGATTCAAGCTCTCAGTTTTGTTACTTTCCTTTACAGTTCTTTTGATTCTAATGGATCAGGTCTGTCATAGGGGTTATCTCTTCATGAGACAAAGAGGAAAACAAATGCTGAAAGTGGCAGGATCAATCTCATGGAGAACTGTAAAAATCAGAAAGGGGCCTTAAACAATGGTTCAGAATTCTGCTGGGTGAAAACTGAACCGTAAAATGTGTTCACAATTGACCTTCGTTGTCAAGCAGACCATTCCTCGATTGTTGAAATTCTTTCCAAGGTGTTCTGTTTCATTCCAAATATATTGAAATGAAACACTCGAGCCCTGAAGTCAGTTGTGTAAGACAGTAGGGCCAAACATCACTTCAGACACAGGCAGCAAAACTGCAGATGAAAGGTCGGAAATGTTTTGGTGGACAAAGTGTTAGGACATTGAGCTGCCTCTAAAGGTCCAAAAGATCCTACTACATGAGGAAGCAATTTTGGAGACTCAAGGAAGATGCACTGAACAGTGGGAGAGATGCTAAAATAAGCAAATTATTGTGAGAGCTGTCCCTGAGCTCATCTGTAACTTGCTAGTTTTAATCCCAGAAATAGTTTTAACTAGGAAATGAAAAAAGTGCAAGATGTCTTTGTTAAGCCAAGTACAAAATAAAGTTCACAGGGGGTCATGAAAAGGTAAATGGCCACTGCTCTTGTCTTGGTTTGCATTCTTCCAATATCTGTCATCTCTATTTAGATTTTGAACACTCTTGAGAGAATTAGTTTTCTGTTGGCATGAATACATATGACAGCAAAGCCACCCATTGCACTTTTATGAAAACAAGGAAGAAAAGATACTTCCACTGAACCTCTTCTGCAAGTTGTGGACTGAGATGCTTTTATTCAGTTGTCAAAGAAAGAGAAAGGTTATGATGTAACTCACCTTTAAGGAATAAGCATGGATGTGATGTTTCTGTACCATTTCTTGAGTTTGATTGGTGCTACTGACATCTTGTGAATGACAATAAATTATGCTTATGCTGGTCTTCAACTACATTACTGAGAACAGTGACTTTAGACTAAGTGGTAGCCTAAAAGTTCAGTAGCTTGAGTTACTGTAAGGTTTTTTGAGAAATATGGTTGCTATATAGCGTAGTCTAGGTCTCTCTCTGAGTAGTAGACAACTATGGGTGTAGAGACAGCAATTTCTTTCATGGCATCATTCTATTACTGGGGGGTCAAAGGGAAGCAGTACACTCAGCTTTTAGACATCTTCTGATACTGAAATCAGAGAGATCCAGGTAGAACACATCCATCTTGAACACAACAACATTGTTGAGAATTAGCACTCCTCAAATCACAAGAAATTAAGGTTCAGGGCTAAATCTTGAATTCTGAGTTAAACAAACATTTTTCACTGCGAGGCACATGATACTTTCTTGCATGACATTTAATATTAGTCTGCAAAATGTATCTTATAAGTTTTTCTCTGACATCTGGTTTTCATTCTCTAAGCATTTTGTCCTGACTCAGTCTCACAGGTAATCCCAGAGTGGTATAAAAAGAAGTCCATTGACAGATGTCTTTTGTTGTAAATAGGGAGCAGTGCAGTACTTCAAATGTCTTACTCTTTAATTTTTATTTTTTTTATTTTTTTGCGGAGGTGGAAATCTAAAAAGGGATGCAAAAGGAAGACATCAATCCATACTAGATATAACACAGGCCTCGTTAATTTGCACGGTCTAGCATACCCGTTGGGGTTTTTTAGAAAATAAAGTTGAATCTCTGTATTCCTTCTTAAAAAAACAAAAAAACAAACAAACAAGAAAAAAACAACAAGACTTTATAATTCTAAAATAAAACTATATTCCCATTAAGCATTTCACATAAGCACGGGTTGACAGCTCAGCAGCATCTAATTTGGATACACAATTGTCACATTTTTATTTATGAACTGCGATAGTAAATGAAAGTTCATGTGTGATCATTCATAAGAAGTGGTCAGCTTTGGATGTATTTTTGTTTGAAAATGAGTCAAAATTTCATAGCGAGCGCAGCTATAGCAAGGGGAACTCTCTCAGAGTCTGTGTTATGTTCTTTTGTTACATAATAAGTCAAGGTTAATCACTAATGAAAATAATCTGGGAAGCACAGCTACTGATTAAACATCAAAGCCATCTGTGCCATGTCACTAAGGTCCAGAATAAAATAACCACAATGATTAATACCTTTTGGTGTGCTTTAAAAATTATTTCTTATGAAATGAATTTTCTACATGTAAACTCACTTCCAAGGGACAAAGTAAAGGTCTAAAAAGCCTTTGTGAGTTAATGATGGAATTTAATTAGTGCTGCCTAAAATGGATCTACAGTCTCCAAGTATGCTGAAAAACTGTAAAACTAATTTTCTATGTCTTACTGATATTCTAATATGAATAAAAGCTATTAGAGTAATAAACTCAGTTCTAATTGGAAACACTGGAACTCTCAGAACAAAATTTGGAATTCAGTAAATGTGGTATTTTTGGAAGGATATATATGAAGTGAAAATCTTGGTTTTAGTTATCCCATATTGTATGGAATAAAAACTTAAAGGACAAAAGTGTAATCCTAAGAATTGAACGTGAGAAAGGAGAGTTGGTTGCCCTTGTAAAATCTACAAGATACAGTAAAACTAAGTAATTTCTAATAGACTGGCTGATATTAAACAAACACTGGGATTCTGCATGGACCATGCTAGTTTGTTGTGAGTATGAGGCTTGTGTATTTACTGGGGTAGCATCCCCATAAGAAAGATGCACACTATAATATGCCACTTTCTTACATGTGGTAGTGTAATACAGCCAGGCAAAATCTGACCACAGAAAAAATGTAAGCTTTGTCCAAATGAAGTGATTACTACCAGCCTCACCTCAAAAATGTTCCTTGGAACACTGTGGTATACATTTCATTCATGCCTAGTAGCCCAATAGATGTACCTCATGTTCAGAGGCAATTGCAGCATCTTCATTTCCATGAAAAAAATCTTTCCTACTATCCTATCTAAATCTCTCCAGGCAGAAGGTGAGGCCATACTCTATAATCAATTACTTGGGAGAAGAGGCCAATATCCACCTGCCTACAGCTTCCTGTTAGGTAGTTGTAAACAGCAAGAAGTTCTCCCTTCTCTTCTCCAGACTCAACAATACCACATCCCTCAGTACAATCACACTGTACTTCTGCACCATGGAAAGCAAAAGTCAATGTATTTTAGCCACTTCTACCCTCTGGAGATAGTAAAAAGACATGCAATCTTAAATCAGAACAGAATTAAAGGTAAGACAATGCTTAACCAGTTTGTAAAGAGCTCTATTACAGGGTGGGATGCAACATAGATATGTGTAAGTCTCCTCTCCTGTCTGTTCTTTCAGAAGGGAAACAAGGCTTTGTATCCCAGGTGTGGTGTGCCAGCAGCCACTTCTGTGTAACTCCAGGCGTGTCTCTGATTACAGAGATGATGCAACAGACCAGAGAATGAGTAGGTAGAACTTTTACACTCTAAAACAATGACTTGTGACAAGTCTTCAGGCAAACTCTGCAGTACTACATCATATGAGGTTTTTCACCTGTGTAACAAAATAAGGAATGAAGACTTAACTATATATGGAGCAGGCTTAACTATAAATCGAGAAAGTATACACCATTAAACAAGGACTAATAGTAATTAAAGAGCTGTAAGTAAAACAAGCTTATTAGAGTCTTTATGTGCTTTGGTATCCTTTCAACTCAAATGAAATATCAGCTTCTATTACATCAGCTTCTATTCCTACCGCAGTTAATCAACCACTTACCACTAAAGGCATTTTATATACTGGGTTGGTTTTGGGGTTTTTTTTGGTTTTTTTTTTTTGCATGGGGACTAAACTCCTACTGATGTCATTTCATAGAAGTATATTGAATTGCACCACAAATTAATTTGGCCCTGCACCTCTGCAGCTGTGTGGAAGATGTTGGCTTTTCACCAAGTTCACACAAAGATGGAAATATTCATTTTCCACCAGTAATTTGCAGCTCCCACATTTATCAAAAGCAAAAAGCATATTTTTACTTCCTTATTTATTTTTCCCATGAATACTGTTTTTGCAAAGCACAAGCAGAAAAAAAAACCACAAATAGAAAATATAGCTATCACCAATCATAAAAATTCTCCAAATTAATGAAAACTTGCAAATATGTTTAAAGACACAATTTGAATGCTTTGAAGCAAGTTTCTGTAATTCAGAGAATTTTGACAAAATATATTCTCTATGAAATCTTAACAGACTCCTTCCTCTGCTTTCAGTGGTCCTTGCTTATGGCAATGAGCATCCATACCAGATCTATATCTTTCAAGCTCAGCCCTAAAAGTTTGTCTATTGAGACCCACGGAGGTAAAACTGAACAGGAATAGGTGCTGACACTGAGTCAATTCAGTCATCAAAGACTGGGCACAAACTACAGGTTGAAATGTGCTAAATTAGTTCAATAATTAACAAACATTTAAAGAGCATTAGGAAGAGATACTGCTGTACTCTGGATCAAGTAACACACGAACCATGTTCTAGAACAAGGCACAACCCCTCCTCAGCCTTTAGCAGCACACTGGAGCTCCTTTCTGGAGTGGAGCTACATAAAGCTCCCTAAGAAGACACAAAGTTGGGTGGTGTCCACCCAAGGACAGTGTGACATGTCCGACTGGGCTGCAGTGACTGAGTGCAAGATGTATTTGAACCTGTGTGATCAATGGACTCACAAGGGATAAAAGTTTGCCTTCTACTGGCCTACAATACTGTGAATGGTCCTCAAATAAGACTTATCTTAACCAAATCTCACTGTCTTATTTCTTCTTATTAAATTACATTCATTGTAGTTTCATATTTTAGGATCTTTTAAAGTCCAAGCTCTTCTAAATGATATATGTTCTTCCTTTATAGTTTATTTTATCAGAGTTTGTGGCAAAAATGCCAGGACTAATGAAAAAATCATGATCCAGTGGATTTCAGAGACAAAACTCTCAGGGGCTTTATTAAAGTTTGAGTTGTATCTCTCAATATTACGCTGATCTCTCCTAAAATCTTGCTCAGCAGCAAGTGCCAAGTCAATTCATCATTGTGTGCTCTTTCCTCTTCCAGACTGTCAGGCTTAGACCATACACACTTGTATCCAGCAAGTCCCTCCCACAGGCTTGCCAGAGGTAGTTGGGAATTCTCCAACTAAGTGAAAACTCTGTGTCAAAATATAAATTCAGAAGCATTTCCCAGTTCAATAAAAGTTTGAAAAATAGTTTATAATTGTCAAAATTTTGACATTTTCCAAGGAGAAAATTACTTTCCCACTTGAAATATTGTCATGCAAAATATCTAGTGGTGCATGCAATTTTATATGTAGCACACATATAATACTACATCACACAATTGTATCTTGGGTGGAATATATGCATGTTAAAAGATAACCAAAAGGTGAAGGTTAAACCATATGAAATTATTGCAGCCAAACTTCGTAATTCACCGAATTCAAAACAATGTCTGGATAGGCCTTCAAAACTGGAATATCAACGTCTTTAAGATCATAATGGAATAGAATTTTCTTTTGAATTTTTAAAATTTTCATAGGATGGAAAAATTATTTTTGTCCATCTGTGGTGTCTTATAGAAAGATAAAGAGCTGAAATGTGGCTTTTCCTTGCTGACATGGTAATCATTTTTAGTGTACAGTCATGTCATTTTCTCCTCAAGCCAAGCTAATTGTTGGTATGGGGATAGTGGGCAAATAACAAAAGATCTTGTGTGTTGGATAGGCCCCCTGTTTAACGGAGTTCTCAGAAATTATGAGTTTGGTGCAGTAACTGTTGATTGCTACCCCATGAACTGCGACTGGATCTTCTCAGTTCCCAGTGCATTCAGGGTAGAAAGAGCATCCTAAACATTCTATGATCACTGAGCATTAATCTTCAGGTTCTTTCTACAAAAGCTGAACAATGTCTTAAGGGCATTATATCACTATTTAGAGTAGAATTTGTTGTTTCCTATGTAGATTTTTCACTCTTTCACTGTAAGGAAGCTGTTGCTTTCCACCAACACTGTTCTTTTCAGATAATAGACCTTACAAAGTGGCAAATTCTGTTAGCCTTAGTCATACTAAACAGCACGCCATGCCCGGATTGGCAGGATCTCAGCAGAAATGGGTGTGTAACACCTGGTAATGAATGCCTTTCTCTGTCCAGACAGAGAACTTTTGTAGCAAAGATGTGAGACTCAGCTTCCTAAGGAGGTGCTAAATTTACTGTGTTTGAAAACATCTGAAAAATGTTGAGCCTTCTGTATTCCAGTGCCTTCAAAACACGAGTAAGCTTTCAACAGCTCAACAATTAAAACCTATAAAATGAGGTCATTGTTGTCAGGTGAAAAATATAATTAACACCTTCACATCTTCAATGGAGCACACAATCATTTTGATTTTGGAGCCTTTTATAGATGCAGTGTGGCAGCTACCCAAGGCCAGCACTATTGATGCTCCATTATGGTGTCATTACATTTTATTCTGGGACTTTAATTCTGGGGCTGAAAGGCACAAACCCCTGGCCTGTTTGCAATCCAGAAGCTGTCACTCCTGCTCCCTCTTACAAACAAGTATAACCTGGCATGAATGAGGACAAGCATTAAAAGGTAGGAGCACAACCCCATTTTTGAAAATAGAGATGTTTTATACATAGATATCCCTATTGATTTGCAGCCCACAATTTCGGGGCCAATGCTTAAAAGATGGATGGAGTCTGCATAGGTAAAATTACATAGTTGGACATCAATTTTACTGGAGATGAGCTTCATTAAGGAAGATAAAAGCAACACCTACATAGAAAATTCCCCATTCAAATGTCCCTGATGGTCTCATGTTATGCTTGCAGTAAACGAATAAATAAATAAACTCTGAGACAGCACAGTTAGACAAGTTTTCCAAAGTTCTCACTCCCTGGTATATCTCTCTGTCATGATGTACAGACACTACATCAGAGGTACAGTCCTAAGAGAAAAAGGAATTCAGTGGTCTTACAACCATCATAAAAAATTAATAAGAATATTTGTTACTAAAAATATTTTAAAAAAATACAAGCATTAGAGCACCAGTGGGAGAGTAATGATTAAATTATCTGATTCAGAGAAGATACCTGTAATGTGTAATAAACACTAACATTAGAGCCTGACTTGCAGTAATAATAAGCAGCAACTGATTATAAGCACTTTGTCTTCAGTGTTTATTTGTCTGCACCTGGATATT
Source organism: Sylvia atricapilla (assembly GCF_009819655.1). NCBI lineage: Eukaryota > Metazoa > Chordata > Aves > Passeriformes > Sylviidae > Sylvia > Sylvia atricapilla. The sequence goes on from NC_089141.1 coordinate 90,435,883, forward strand.
GCTGCTTGGCAATAATTGGATTCTAATCACTCAAGCAAACTTCAAATTTACCAAGTGTGAGCAAAACATGCTATGGTTCTGTTTACTCAAGAACAAACAGATCTCATTCAGAGAAAAGATGTCTCGTTGCCTCGCCTGACAGGAAAAAAATAAACTCTGCAAAAGTAAATAAAGCTGACCATTTTCATTTAGTTGTCCCTATGGTACTTACCTGAATAATTGTCCAGATAATTTGGGTTACAGATATATTTTTTTTACACTTCTAGGAAGTGTGTTAGTAATCCACAACATGGACACTCCTTGGCAATATACCTTACTCTTGGCAAGTCTTTTAGAAAAATAATTTTCTTTTGAATGGCAGTATATTAAGAAATGCCAGTCATCTGATATTGCTATGAGCTCTTATAGAGCTAATGAATGGATGTCATCTTTTCAGATGGTTGGTTTTTGGTTTTCTTTTGGTTTTTCTTTTGGTTTTTTGGTGCGGGGTTTTTTTGAGTCCAGTTTCAGTGGTGAAAGGAGACAGGATCAAATATTTACAGGTAGCTCATTAGCACCTCTAGTGTCTGCCAGTCTTGATCAAATGCAACTACTGCATAAATTTAGTGTAAATGTACCTTTAGGAAAGTGCCTGTCCTTTTAAGGGGAGAAAAGATCCTTTTGTAAGGATGAACTAAATTTTTTACGTTTATAAATATTCCCTTTATCAGACATTTATATATATTTTTAACCAGTCAGGCATAATCAGACATGCTTAAAAGCTCTCCTTTGGACTTAGCTATGATGGGTGCTGGAGCAATGCATAATTAAAAATGAAAAAGGCTTTTAGAGCCTGTTTACTTCGGTGACTACTGTGAAACAAATGTTTCTTTCTCCTTGCATCGCCCACCCACAGAAAGGGAACAGAACAAAGATGGCTCTGTCAGGCCTCTTTCCACTAGAGAACGCCTTGAGAGGCCAGAATGTATTAGGGCCCTGCTGAGCCCATTCAGCTTCACATAACACTCATACACACCGTACAACTAATTACATGTCAGATTAGCGATTTCATTATTACCACACTACCACTAATTAAAACTGCTTTGATATTTCTCAAGTAGTTTTGTGTGTTTACACAGTTTTAAAGTCTGGTTTTTTTTTTTTTTTTTTTTTTTTTTTTTTTTTTTTTTTTAGAAAAATCGAATTGGGAGTACTGAAAGGGTGAAAATAGCACATTAAGGAAGCAAAATCTATACTGTCTCTTTTCTCCTGAAAGCCAACTTTTTTACAAGTGAATTCTAAGTGTAAAGTCCCAACCATGCCTTAATCTGCAAATTGACATATTCGTGTCAGTTTTCCATTCCTAACACTGCCCAAAGCTTAAGTTACCCAAGTAAGTAAATTACAAAAGTTACATCATTTTAATCTACATTCATCATTTTAATTGCTTGAATCTTCACTCAGACAAAGCAGCACTGTAGTTTTATGGTATTTGATTAATGAGGGCAAGAAAATTGAAGTTTTGCAATAAAACTAAAAAAAAAAAAATCAACAGACTTTTATAGTTTTTTCCCTTATGATTTTAATTTAATGGCTCGTGTTTTCATTACTGCAGAGGCTGTACACTTTAGCTTGCAATTATGTCCCATCTGTGAAGCACTGTGTTATTACAGTTTATTCTAGTAGCTTTTCAATCACTTTTGAGTTGTGCTTTACAAGTATTCTTGCAGCAGGTGGGCTTACTGGCATGGGACCAGAAATACACAAAGCGCAAAGCTGGAGTTTAATGGCAGCCATATGCATGTGGCACAGAGCGCCAGCCTTCCCCCATATGCTGCTAAGCAGCCCCTTCAGCCTGCCAGTCACTCTTCTTACTGACTACAGTCTCTAAGTAGTTTTCTGCCAGGGAAAAATATACCAAGGCAGCAAATTTCTCCAGTGCACCATCCTTATTACTGAGACAACCCTGTCATTAGCAAAAGCACAATGAACCTGATCTGGAGATGCATACCAATTAGGTTGCATGGAGCACTTTTCCTTCTTATCTCTATGGAAACTCGGCCTCCCTGGCTGCAGTGGACAATCAGTAATGTTTCATCCACCCATATGTCACCTAGTTAACACTGTACACTTTTATGTGAACCAAAAATCTGCTCTAACCCTCTCAACAGGGGAAAAAAAAAAGAAATTAAAGAAAGGGACCAAGGAAAGTGCACTGCATGGTTTTGAGCAAGTGTGCCTCTGACTGTACAAACCTGTACGGTCAGCACTCCTGGCCAAAGAAAAAGCAGCAGGAATTGTAACTTTAGCTGGAGTAAACACAAAATCCGCATTCTCCAGTTCTACATCTGAAGAAGCTTCTGTAAATAACGCAAAGTCAACTTGCCTGTTGCAGTAGATACAATCTTTAAGACATCATAGAAATGCTGTGTCACCTGCTTTATCCGGGGGAGTGCTTTACACTACTTTCTTCCACATGCTACCCTTAGGTGGATTTCAGCCCCATGTGCCTAAGCCATTTTTTAAAAGCTAATTTTTTAGCTTGAGATTAACAAATATTTTTGTTCATGTTTCCCTGACTAAAGAAGAAGGACTTTGGGAATAAATACACCTGATTAAATATACCTTCTATGCTTATTTTTATGCCTTTTTACTATTTAAGCATTTGCTCTCATTTTTACATTTCTTTGTTTAAGATCAGCAGCGGGAGGGACTGGGACAAAATTACCATGGATTTGATTTTAGCCGCTACAGGTTTTATCTGCATTTTAACCTAAGAGAATGGATATCATTAGAATTGCCAGTTTCATCAAAAGCTACAGTATTGATAGTACACACACCATATATATTGAAAAAATACAGCCTCTTCAAGGAAAGAGAGGGTGCTTTATAGCTATTTACAATCCACATTTCTCACCTATAAAGTATCACTCCCATTTGCCTTGTTCTACAGTATTGTTTCTTCATTTTGGATAATGGTAGCAAAATAATAACATGTGGAATAGCTGGAACACCATGTGCTCCAGGCAACAATACCTTTCCTAGGAAAGAATGTCATCTTTATAGCAATACTTACTTTGTAATTAGCAAAGAAACACCCCATAGATAGATCAAATATTGACTGAAAAATAGAACGGGTCATAAATGTCAAAAGGAAAGAAAGGAAATCTCCTTTTGAAAGCATACAGAACTGAGTGAGTACAGACTTTGAGAATACTCCAGATTAAAAGCAATTAATGTGCTTAATATCTGCAGAGGCATATCAGCAGAGGTGAATTCCTATTCCAGAAGAACAAACATTTAAAGAAGCTGAATGGAGCTAAAATAGAATCTATCAAACAATGGGTGCTGAAAAATAAAGCCAAGCTGGAAACTGGTGGTGACTCCGGAAGCTGCATGAAAAGAAAAAGGAAGAAAAAGGAGCTCAAGGAATGCTGGCTTCTCTCTCAGAATTGACTAGACTTATGTCAGTGCTGTTGATATTCCCTTGATACTGTCACTTATAGAACATTTATTTTTTATTACAAAAGCAATTCTGGGTATGTGTAAAATTCTAAGTCTTCTAGTGGGAGCAATTTAAAACTGGATAATGCTGTTCTGAGGGGATTGTACTACTCTTTGGGCTTTGTTTTTAGGTTTAACTCATCACATGGGAAATTTCTTCTGGAGTAATTATTAATAGTTGTGACCCTTGAAAACAACAGAGAAAGAGTTTAGTGGAGAATTGTGTGGGAGCTGTACATTCAAGTGTTAAATACACTCTTAGCAAAACAGAGAAGACTGAAAATCAGATTGAAATGGGCCAGCAGAATTTTGGCCAGTCTGATCAGAGTTGTTACCACCCTGCCATTCAGCTATATATGAGCTGCTACAAGCAGAGATTCAGCCAATTTATTTGGAGATTTAATTTTAGAGATACAACAATATTTTTTTTTCTGTAAAAGATGTCGTACCTGATGTGAGCTTTGTCCTTTATCAGAAAAAGAAGAAAAGAAATACAGAAAATAACATAAATATTTCACCTGCATCTTTTTCAGATAAGAAAACCATTGCATTTCCCAGCCTGCAAAATGAGATCTGGTATGCTTGCTCTATTTGTACCCTATATCCCTAGAAGGGTAATGTTACAGTAAGGGTCCCACTCTGTGCTCAGTGAACAGGGTAAAGAACACTTTTTAAACAGGCTTCTTTTTTTCCTTTTAGGATCCAGTCATTACTTATATGCATTTTATATACATTTATATAAGATGAATGTATTATATACATTTTAGTCTCCAGAATAATGACTGAAAATACATTGCAGGTGACTTCTACTAAACAGAGAATAAGAAGGAGAAAAAAACATACTCATGGGATTTTCATTATTATTTGGCAGAGACTAGGACATCTTAAAATTAAAGATTTTGCTAAAAATAATCACAGAAGTTCGATGCAAAACTAAGATTTTTCAAATACAAACTATTTACAGAGGACGGACATTTATATAGTAGAATAAAAATGACTGCTCTAGGGTTCAAAGTTGCTAGAATTTCACAATCATTCTTGTAGCTTAGCAGCTCTAGTTATAGTCATAGTTATGTGCTAACTGTGATTGCTGTGTAATGAAATACAGAAATCTTCATATATATTTGGCTTTTTGTGCTATGGAGTGTGCTTTTCCAAACATGTCCTTAGATCCTGCCAGGAACGACATTTAAATCCTTGCATCACTTAACTTTTTTTCTCCCTTGATTTATTTCACACTTTTTCTTTGCTTACGGTCAGCTTAAGACATATTCACTGACCTTTTATTTTCATTTTTTCTGTAGGAATTTAATAAGATACTTTTGGCAGGTGGGTAAAAACTGCTCCTTTACCATGCTGTTTTTGATGTTTGGATAGAAACTTTTGAATTTAGAATAGGTCAAGTCAGGATCAGAGGTTATTTCAGTAAAGAAATGAAGGAATGTAACTGTCAGTCTTCACAGGTTCAGGATAAAATGGACTTCAGTCAGCATAACTACATGATATTTTTACTTGAAAGTGGACACAGTCTCACTGCAAAACCAGGCAAACAAATTTCAGTGACCCAAACTGTGCTCTGCTGAAGACTTGAGGAGAGTTGGAAAGGTGTTTGAGTTGTTTTTCTCCAATATGATTTCACAGCTATATTAGGAGCATCAAGGAGCATATGCTGGGTTACAGCAGCTACAGAATTCCTGTACTAACCAGCTAAAGTGAAAAAGCTTTATCTGCTTTCTAATAAAACCAGCCTAACTTTAGATGTAGCATTTGAGAGCCGAGTTAGGAGCTTGCCAAACTTATTTCCCTCTACAGCTGGTGAAGAAGAAAGCCTTCAGCCTGACAGTAATCTGAGTCTTCTTCTGAAGGCAAACTGTACTGTCCACGGGCAGCCATGAAGTCTATGATGACCACACTACTAGCACCAGCTTCTGAGCCTAACTTTGACTAGGAGTAACCCAGATGTGAGTGACTGACCTTTTCCAGAGCAGCATGGCACGTGGTGGCACCCCGGCCTCAGGACTAAGGGACAAAGCTCTCTGTACTGCCTGTAGTTAAAATCATAGAATTGCTTAGGTTGGAAAAGACTTTTAAGATCATCGAGTCCAACAATTACCCTAACTCTGCCAAGTACACCACGAAACCATGCCCCTGTGTGCCACACAGTCACACTTTGTAAATACCTCCAGGGATGGTGACCCACCCCTTCCCTTGACAGCCTGTTCCAATACTTGGAAGTGTAGCAATACACAGGTCTAAGAGTAAAACAGACTTAATTAGCATAACTAGTCTGGTGACTAGGATGCCATGGCAAGGACAAACAGAACTTTGAGTTTATGAGAAGATGGGATTAAAACCTGTTTAAGGAAAAAGATTCAATCAACCCCCCTTCGATAAAGATGTTGTATAATTCATGAGTTGCTTGTATGATCTTCTAACCTAATTATTGTAGTAGAAATTATTAACCTCACTGAAATGGTATATAAGACTTGGAAAACCTGAGTAAAATAGAATTCTGATCATGAATCAGTCTTCCGATCTCTCCATCAATTGCCAATACGAAGACCTTTGGGGAAGACTTTTCTCATTACCCAATCTAAACCTCCTCTGGCACAACTTGAAGCTGTTTCCCCTCATCCTATATCACTTGTTATTTGTGAGAAAAGGCTGGCTCTCATCTGCCTACAGCACCCTTTCAGGCAGCTGTAGAGAGTGATAAGGCCTTCCCTGAGCCTCCTTTTCTTCAGGCTACACAACCCCAGCTCCCTAAGCCACAAGCACTGCTGTGTTAGTGGGGGTTTCCTAGGAATCAGTTTACTCCTGACGGAAGCGATCTGAGTGACAGGTCTACAAAATGAAGTTGTATACTTACACCAGCTATACTGAAATGGCCCTTCAATTTCCAGCTATTTGAAACCATAGCTTCTTTCTCAAGAAGGCCAAGTATGGCTTGTTATTGGCAAAATAGAGGAGGATTTTTCTCTTGTTTTTCCACCTATTTTTTTTCCTCTGGGGCAGAGTGGAAGCACTACCTCAGGTGATTGCTTCTGATGATGCTAACTGCTGACTTATATTGAATTTAACTTGGGTGTAAAGTAAGGATTGGAAAATTACTACGTTTTTCTGTCTCTGCCATCTCATAAAAAAAGCAAAACTTATTCAGTAGCTAATACTAACTTGTAACTAAGGAGTAAAAGGTCATATACATATACTAATGAAATTTCATACTGAAAATCCAGAAAATGTAAAAGGAAATAAAATTGCTCGGGAAATACTGAAATGCACAGCCATGATCATGACACAAGCTTGAAGTCCGTTCCTGCCACAATTTTTAAAAACAACTAGAGATGAAAGTGTAACATTTCCATTCACAAAATAGGCTTATTAAGATTTTTGCTCCAAAATGCAAAAAAGAAAGTATTTTTTCTGCAGTTTTATAGAATCTAGCCTAATTATTATACCTTCATTATAAACCCTTCGCCTCTGAAAGTCCAAGATCCAGGAAACAGTAAAATTATTCAAGAAAACTTAGAATATGGGTTCATCTCCATTGCATATACCAAGCACAAATTGATGCAGTTTTGTGCATCATGCAGAAAGGCATTTCTACTAAAGATATGACTTCCAGACATGATTTAGAGAGCTGAAGGGGAATACTGTGCATAATATAACAAATGTGGTACATTTGCTTGGAATAAATGCAAATTTTTCAGAGGGACTATTCTAAAAAATACCACTAATATGGATAGTTCTGAATTTAGTGTAGAGATGAAGTATCAAAATTATTCTCAGATATATTGTATAATTTATGATATCAGATACAGAATCAGCATTCAGGCTTGAGATTTTCTTTGCAATTATTATCAGGCTGGATTGGAAATGCAGGCTATTTATCATCACAAATCCTGGAGATCTTAGGAAACATGTTGATAAAAAAATAATCTTATAGTTGAGGAAAATTTATGAAGTAAGGATGGCGATATGTGAAAGGCCAGTAGTTCACAATTATTTCAGTAAATTCAGAGTGGTCTTTAATATTTTTTCACCTTTAAGTATGTTTCTCTAGTTTTTGCTAACTCATGACTGATTATGCTTTTTGACACATAAACGTTCATTTTAGGATCTGCTTGGAAGCTGGTTGCCCTAAACCTGTCTTTTTATTTCTAGTATGAATTGGTACAACACATCAACAGGCTTCACTGCAAATTTGCAACTTTACAGAACTTTTGTAGAATTTGTGATGAAAAGCACCAGTGTGGTATTTATTCAGCTTTAATTCATGTAAATTGGATTGTTAATGAACATTTTTTGGTTATCAGTTGTTATACGACATTTTTACCAGCTCTTCTTTGGATGTCTATCCAGTTGAGCTACATAGCCAAATATCTAAACTGTATCATGTAATTTCTGTTCTCTTGAATAATCCAAGCACATACACATAATACTAATTTCTCTCTCTATTCACCTATTTATAAATGCACTGACATTTACATAAACATATATATACACATACTGATACACACACATATATGCATTCGTGCATTCACACAGAAGCATAAACACACTCACAGATTAGCGCCATGTCTGCTAATATCAATCACTACTTCTTAAAAAGAAGATTATTTCCCCATCCAACTACAATGTCTATCAGTGCTCAGCTTTACTTTGCATTAGAATTGTCCCAAAAGGGACTGACCTTTGTGGGTATTCACAAAAATCAGGAATCAAGATAGTCAAATCAAGACATGGCACTGTTGGTCTTCTTCCCTGGGTGCTAACTCACTCACTATCCTGTGCTGTTTGGATTCCTCTTGCCATCCAAACAAGGACACCCTTCTCAGGTGAAATGCACACACAGAAATGCATGAGAAGTTTAAGGGGAACTGACTTTCTTGTATGAGACTCTTATCCTGCCTTTCTGCTTCCTTGAAAAAGCCTTGCATGAATCCTTTTCTCCTGGTTTATGTGCCATCCTAACCCCAAAGCATTTGCATTTTTTAAAGACGCTGTTGTCAGGCAGGAGCATGCCAGGAGAACCATAGACCCCGCAGTAAGTGCACACTTCTCTGGCTCTAACACACTCAAATGTACCTCTGCTTAAAAGGAATGCTTCACTTTCCCTTCCCCATCATTAAATCCATTCCTCAAATCAATGCATGTACTTTAACTATATGTTATGTAATATTTACTACATAAAACAAAGTAAATACTTTTAAAGCAAACCTCGTACCCAGACTAAGAGAGCTGAAATAGGCAGCATCCTCATTAGGCCTGGGGCAGGATGTACATCATACAGCCCTCAGAGGCAGAGAAAGGTGCATGTCACTTCTCTCATAAGTTTTCTTTTCTGCATGTCTACTAGGCGGTCTGAGAGAAGCAATGAGGAGATGTGCCCCACAAGACAGGAGCAATTAGCCTGATTAGGCTGATGTACAGCCCACCCCCATACAGGTGAATGGGCATGGAGCTCCACTCCCTGCACTGCTAGGCAATGTGACAGGTTTCTGGCATGGCATTGGCCCAAGCTTTCCATCTGGTCTGCTTCCAGCCATACCTGGGTTCTGTAGCCTGAGGTCCCAGAACCCTCTTGAGCCCAGCACCAGTTGCAGGCACTGGTTTGCACATGGCCACCCAGACATGGACCTAACACCACAAACATGGGAAGTTCTGCAGCTCTTGTCTTCAGTGCCAGAGAACTGTCCCAGCATTTTTCATTTGCTGCTTGGGATTGTTGTAGCTGCTTGGACCTACTGGTGCTTTTTGCCACCAACCTGATTAATGCCTGTCGTATTTCACAGGGATATGCCAGCAACCTTCAGGGTTAGCTGTCAGTGGATTAGAAAGCAGATTGTCTGGTGGGCAACTGGGCAGGATATGACCAAAAACAGGAAGTAAAGGAAAGAAGAGTTGCCTCCTTCCCACATTACGCACATTACTCAGTCCTCTCCAGCAAAGTGGAAGAATTATTCCAGTTTTGCCTTTCAGGTACATAGTTTCCCTATGTGAATTATGGGATCAATTCAGCCACATATGACTTATATGAGGGCAGCTCTCCACCCTGTCCTTCAAAGGCAGGATAGTACAGCAGGAAGATACCTAAAATGCAAAAACTGACCACAGCAGAAACAGAAAAGTTTAGGAAAGGTAATGGCTTTTATAGAAAATTGTCTAATATATGTCCTTCAGTGAGAGATGCATTATGACAGAATCAGAGAGTATTCTGGGTTGGAAAGAACCCACAGTGGTCATCAAAGTCCAGCTCTTGGCCCTGCAGCTGCAGAAGTCCATGTAAGTTGCATGGTTGCTCACTTTCATGATGTCATTCTGCATCTTGTGATATTTAGTGTTGTTTTCTTTCTTAAAGCTCAGAACTGATTACTTGGCTATCTCAGCTTAGTAAAAAAAATAGGCAAGAACATAGTCCTGAATGCAAAGAAGAGTTTAAAATGTAACTCGTATTTCCCTTAATCAGACAAAACACGTCAAATCACAAAACAAAAACTTGTATTTTGTTGATAATTGGCTTTAGTACCTTGATCTGTAGGAGGATTTATCATGTGATAGTGAGCAAACCTGTCACTTTCCAATGACACATCCACCCACTCTTGAGTGCCAAGTCCAGTCCAGGGACGTATAGAATCTGAGACAGGCTTCCCTCAGGCTAATCCAAAACCTTTCCTAAAATCATTTCATATTCCCAGAAGTTTTCTTCTGGACTCTGACTCTAATCCATACAAGAGTATTGTTCTTCAGACATGCAAAATTTCTGATTGACCTTATCCTGGGTTTGCCTTATTAGGAAGCAAAAGTATAAACATATCCGTACACTGTAATAGAAGTGTTGTCTTTTAATAGATGTAAAAAATATGCAGGGGTTTGCAGCTTTTTCCATTTTTACCTCCATGCTGATTGAATGTCCCTGGTTAATCTTTCCAGTACATATTCAGTATTTCTAACCTTTGTTTTCTTTCACATAGCTCAGATAGTGCAGACAGAAAGAGAATCTTCAAAATTTAACCAATAAATCTCAAAAATGTGACTTCAGACCAGGAAGGACTTCTGTCCAGACTTGCTGGTTTAAAAGTTTGAAAACACCATAATTAGCCTTATATAAGATCAGTGTTTTAAGAGAGTTTTATAAATATAGAGCTTATGATAAAATATTATGACAAAGGGAAGACATATCCATTTGCTGGCTTACAAATGTATGTTACCTGCCTCCCTTTTATGTTGCTGTATGTCTACTCCGTTCCCAGAAACCTACCTAAAAATACTCTTTAAAATTGCATCTGTGTTAAGACTACAGATAGCAAGTCATTGCTTGCTCCATCTGAGTTAAACCAGACGACTAATGACTCTTAAAAATTGAAGTTTTTAATGGAAAGGCATTTCTAAAAAAATACTGGCCCCTTGTACACTGAAAGCACCACAAGTGTTGCAGTGTGGTATGACTGGAAGCTTACTAAAGTCAATGTAGAGGCATCCATCAAACCTAATGGCCTTTGTACCATACCTTTATGGTTATCTCTATATACATATAGAGGGGAAGTAAAAATGTTTATAGCAAATCCCTCCAAAGCACGGAGAGAACTTGTTATGAATCAGCTATTCATGATTTGTACAGCTCAGTCAGTAGCATTTTTTCTTTATGAATTTTCCCTTTGCAGGGGATGTGCATATTGCTTATGAGACATAAAAAAATAACAGCTCTCTGCATCATCACTCCTTTTTTGCATTCATCTTACTTTACACATACTGCCACTCCACAGGGCAAGCTTTCTGTGTAGGACATCCCCACACTATGAGTGGAAATAAGCTATGCTAAAAGTGGATTTTCAAGACTATCTGAATAATATGCAGTCATTCCCCACCAGTTCATACAGTGTGCTTACAACAACAGGGCCTAATATTTGTTTCTCAATAGAAAGTAAAGTATAGGATTATTCTAGAGATGTATCTGAAGTAGAATATTGAGATTAGATGTCCTGCGGCAGGTTAAACTGGAAAATGTTAGGCTGGCATCTGTTGTTATATTTTTTGCCTTTTTGACCAGAAATGACTACACACTTAAAGCTTATCTATGAAAATCTGACAACCAAAGGTAGCAACCAAATATCAGACTACAGCATCAGTTGATAAAAAAGAGCAAAAAAAGAGAAAATTGGTCCAAAGTAACCCTGGGAAAAGCGAAATTGCCCCATCTACCCATAAGCTCTGACCACTGTGGCTTCAGTAAATTTTAATCAGATGAAAAAAGTACACCAAGAAAATGAATTATTTTTTCTTTCTTAAAAGATTTAAATGGTCTTCATGTATGTCAGCACCTGAGGTAGCTAGCTAAATTTCTCAGAAATTTAACTAGGAGCCACAGCCTGGAGTCCATGGAAATTCCACCTCTGCAGCAACCGATCAACTGATACTTTCAAGTTACACTTACACCTGCACATGTTATTAAACTCTTGATTTTTCTCACAGTATTCTATTTCAGTAATTTTTAAATGAAAAAAAAAAAAGAGAAGACATAAAAAATAGATATCTTTTATTTCCCCATCTCTGTCCATTAAATGACTGATTCCAATTTAATGCATTGAAGTTGAAGGTCTTTGATATTCAGATATGTTTCTCTTTCCATCCCTAATGGGATAATAGCACATGCTAATGCACATGCATTTGTTCTTTTAGTCACAGTTTTATAAGAATTGCAAGTTGCAAACATTATCGCTTTATGATTATTGTGCAATTAGACAAAAGAAGACACACACAGAGACAGGCAAATGGAGAGGACAGAAGATGATGATATCCAATAATATAAGATAATTTTTCTCTAGGCTTCACAAAAATTCCACTTATAGTCCGCATATTTCTCAACTTCACACTTTCGTAGAACTCCAAAACCAAATATTATATATGGCACTACTTATGTTGCTTTTTTGCCCTTTCCTTAAACTGTTCATCTCATACAGAGCAAAAAGAAAGCATGATGTCCTAGTACAGCCACGTAAAATGTACAATAACTTATTTTAAAAAGGAAGCACTTAAATGCTAGCAAGCACCAGTGATCTGCTTCGAAGCTGTCATGAAAGGACACTTTAGACATTAGAGTGCATTATTGGATAGTAATAGTAAATGGCTTTATAAAATCTCACTGGTCATTATTGCCATTTCATAATTCTCTTTCCTGTTTGCAAAATGGAAAAATGAGCATTTTCAGGCTCTCAGAACAAATTGTATAAATCAAAATTGATAAAATAATTTTAAATAGTTTTCACTTTAAAGAAGCTTTGGTTTGATCTACTACAACACTCCAACTATATGTTAGCATACAGGATATCTTGTATGTTATTGAATTTAGCTTACTGGAAATTAAAACTGGAATTATCTTTTTTACTGTTTGAGGCTCCCTGCATTATGTGAAGCTCAGGATTTTTGTATAAAGCTCATAGATAGTTTTACTCTGTAGGAATTTGTCACAGCCCATCACCACAGTTTCATCTCCATCTCTAACTATGCACTCATGAACTGTACAGACTTCAAAGGATTCAAAGGATACTCATGTACCACTTTTCTTATCACTGAAGAACCACCCCTGCTTAAAAATACACTTAATAGAATACCTTTCCTTTGCACTGAGTTTAGGCCCTGGAGTGCAGTTTGGGAACAGGATTTCACACACATGCAATCATTTATCCAGATGGCAGCCTGGTGCTTACACCTACCTCTCAATCATATATGCCTGTCCTTAAATACACCATATGCAAAAGCACATAAATCTAAGTACACTGCAACATTTGTTTATGTGCAAACATGTGCTTCAGGGTGCCAACAAAGTTTACCCTCAGAAAGGAGGAAAACCATGGAAATGGGAATCTGCTGTGATTATCATCCATGAGTGAAAGGAGCACACTCGCTGGTTTGGTATGCACCAAAACAGCCCCATGTTTGCTCAGCAGGAATGGGCTGTGCTATGGATGGGAAATGCAGAAGGCTGCATGTCCTTCTTAATTTTCACTCACACCTCTAGTAGTGCTCAAAAAAAATAAGCTTCATTAGAGAAACTAAGGCAGATTCCACGTAAACACTGAAAACCTCTCCCCAAGGTACTCAAGGGGAAGGTCTGTCTTTAACTAAATCACCAAAGCCATATTCAAGATACTAGAATTAGTCACAACACAACATTAGAAAACATGCTTCTAGGATTTCATTTCGAAGCATTTTCCTGCTCAAAAGAAACACACAGCAAACTCCCAAAATGCTGTGTGTTGTGAATGAAAAAATTCCCCCAAACCTCAATAAGAAGGAAAATTAGAAAAAGATTAGTGAAACATTGCTCTTTTTGCCTAGTGTCAGAGACTGGAGTTCTTGGGAGCTCGCTGCAGTCAGTGATGGGCAGAGTGGGACGCTGCCACTGCTGCAAACACGAGCAGCTTCTCTCAGAAGGAAGCAGAGCTGATTAATCAACTTGATATTACCCGAACTGATTAAACAATGAGACGTCCTGGGGTTTTGCTGTCTGTCCTGATGAGTGCTCATCATAACTATTAGTACAAAACCCCAGCATGTCTCCCTTGGGAATAAACTACCTTCTAATGTTTTTCCTCTAAAGATTAATTCCATTGTTATGGAACCTGTGTATAAAGGAATTATAAACTAATCATTAGTCATTTTCAAACAATTTGACCTTTCCAGCTTTGACTGGTGGAGTGTTTTTGGAAGAGGTCTTGTTCAGTTTGCCTTATTCACATAAGCTGGTTTACTTAGACAAACAGAAAAGGGACTGATACGTTTGCAGTACTGTGCTCATTTCAAAAGAAAAAAAAAAAAAAAAAAAAAAAAAAAAAGTGGGTATTTTTTAACGAACTTCATTTTTGTTTTATGAAGTAATGTTTAAAGGATTAACAACTGTGGAAACCATGAAAACCTTTACTTTGTTCCAGAAAATCACCCAAACCTCTGTCTAACCTTCAATATAATAAGCTCTCTCTCTAAAAGATCCCATTAAATGTTAGAGCTACCTGCAAAAGGAAACAGCTTTTCTAACATGCACTCAGACGTTAAACACTGCATTTGCCTCGTGTCAATAAATAATTTCTGAAGTTGGATAAAGATCAAGTAATTCTTGAAAGGCATGTTCTTTTCATGTCTAAAAAGAGTTTCCTTTGCCTATCAATCTATGTTTTAACACAATTACTGGTCTGTTTATATGGCAATTATTCAGGTGCAGAGAGCAAGCATGAATAAATTACCCTAGAATTCCTCTTTTAGGAGGAGGCCCCAACTTTCTATGTCCCAGTATATCCTTGTAGGTGTTACCAAATAGCAACATTTCACCTTGCAGCAAGATCATTCACAACTTCCCTAAAACCTTGCTTGTAAGAAACGTTCAATCTGACTGAGACCCAGGACAGGAAAAGGCAATTATTTCTAACTTTGCATCCCGTCCCAGCCCCCGCCTTCCCCCTCCATTTTCTAGTGAAAGCGGCTCTAAAATGCTAACAGCTTTTTTTAGCTTGAAACAAATTAATATTCATTTTAATTCAGATGTTTATATATTTTTATTCTATTAAATCTGCCGGTCCCCAGGAAAAAGAGTTTAACAATAGTCATATGCATGAATTTTGACTGGATTCATCAATGAATGTTCTACCATGCACTTCCTCTGGTTATATTCTAGGTTTCTTCCTTTCTCCAAGTTTTTCTGATATGTATGCAGGTCAGAGCAAACAGATCCATGAAAAGTCCAAGCCCTTGAGCACAAAGGACACAAAGAGCAGCTGTCCAGCTTCAACCCTGCAGGCATAATAGCAGTAGACTTGTGATTCTCAGTGCTGCAGTTCCCCACAGGGACATAGATCCCCACACAAAAGCTTGCAAAACCGCTTTTTTTTTTTTTTTTTTTTTTTTTTTTTTTTTTTTTTTTTTTTTGTGGTGGTGGTGGTTTTTTTGGTTTTTTTCTTTGTTTTAAAGGTGTGCACTAGCTTAGAGAAATTACATAATAGGGCCTGCTCACATTCATTGCTCACAAACTACCAGATACTCAGATAACAAATAAATTCAGAGGCAAGTGCAAAAACTTGTTTAGGTTCTGAATTCTGCTGATATCTTTCTGGGCTATTTATAGCCTTGGAATTCCTAAATATTTGGAAGTATCTATTTGTTTACTTTCCTGGTAAGCACCTAAAATAACTCATATTTCTGTAGCCTATCTAAAATGGGTTTCAGCTCAGCACACTGATATTCATAATCACTGTGGTTTAGATACTTACACTCCTCCTCATTTTACATAATTGTGTCTAAACATTACATATATTTAGGGTGGTGAATGTCATACAATCAAAATGTTTGACAAAATACATTCTCCCCACCCCCCCCAAATACTCCCATAAACCTGAAAATATATCCATGGTGGCTAGCAATTCAATATAGGCAGGGGTTTAGACATCAGTATCAATACTTTTTTTTTTCATTGTTTCACAGCTACATTTTAATCTTTTAGAAAAACCTATGGTAAAAACTTGACATCTAAATTTTGATTAGAGCCAATGGAAATTTTGCTCAAATATGGAACACAACCTGTGTTTTTCAAACTATGCTGATGAAGCCCAATGGTCTACACTGTATTTCCAAAGTACAATTGAAAGATATGTAAGAAAAACCAGACTATTTCCATAGACATTAACTGTACATGGTCCATTGAAAAGTGTTACAATATCCTCAGTTTAAGAAAGGCTGACAATCCTACGACTATAGAACATCATTTACAGTTTGTGGACAAAACAGATAAACCAAAGTGATCCAAATGAAGATATCTTTACTCTTCCCTCAAAATAAAATAAATTTATAGATATTTTTCTCCATTAAAAAAGTTTTTAGAAGTGTAACATTTGTTTCAAACCTCCAATCCATGAAACAATTTCATTTCATTGTACTGCTGGCAATTTAAAATTCAATTTATGATTAATCTTTTAACATATAATTTTGTAAGATTTCTTTCAATTGCAATTGCAAATTTTTAAAGCTGTGAATAGGATCTGTATAAAATAATCTACTACACAAGTTTCTCTAAAAGCCTTACACTCAGCTTAAAAAAATGAACTTCACACTCCACGTGTCCCTGGTCTGTCCCGCAAACAGTGAGATTTCATTATTTGTTTGCTGTGTAAGCAATAAAATCTATTAGCAGACAAGGTATTGCAATTGCCAGAACATCAGCATGACTAGCTGAACTTCAGATGGTGGTTGACTTGGGATGTCAAAGCTCCCAGGGTTGTTGGGAGCCTGGCATTAAAAGAACAGATAAAATCCTAAGCCTAAGTGTTAACAAAGACTGTTGGCATCCCAGAGGAGATTAGGTTGCTGATCTTGTAAGGATCAGCTACTTACTTAGTGATGTTTACACTGACATTGATGTAGTGACATCCTGATCTAATTACATGTCAATAAACCACAGTCCTGATGCCCTGAGAAGATCAGAAGAGGATTACAAGAACTGTGCTGCCAATCTTTAAAGCCTAAGGAAGCAACCCTGTGATTTAATTACCATGAATTTAGTAACTGTAAAACTATTGGTTTAAATTGGACAATTCTTTTCATAATTAAATTGCATCCCTCCCTATAACTATCACCTCTAAATTTTCCAAAATTCTGCACCTAATTCACTGCCTAAGCAAATGCTCTAGAAACTTGTTTTGTTGTCTCCATTACATTTGTGTCTACGATTCTAATTCTTTAAAGGATTTGTTTTAAATGTACATCATTATTTTCATGTTTGCTGTCATAGTACCAGAGAGTAACTTCAGGACTATGTTCACACTGGCTGGTGTGTTGACCCTGGCTAGATGCCAAGTTCTGACCAAAGCTGCTCTATCATTCCACTCTGCAAATGGACAGAGGAGAGAAAATATTATGAAAGGTTTATGAGCTGAAATAAGGACAGGGAGAAATCATTTATTGACTACTGTCACTGGCGAAACAGACTCAGCTTGGGGAAATTAATGAATTTATCGCCAGTCAAAATCAGCGCAGGATAATAATAAATTAAAAAAAACCCTGAAAAATACTTTCCCCCACCCCTCCCTTCTACCTGGGCTCTACCTCCTCCCCACAATGATGCAGGAAGATGGGTAATGGGGTCTATGCTCAGTTCATCACATGTAGCTCCTGCCTCTGCTGAGGGACAAGAGTTGTTCCCCTGCTTCAGTGTGGTGTCTGTTCCAAGGGAGACAGTTCTCCATGAACTTCTCCAGCATGAGTCCTTCCCGTGAGGTGCACTGATGTGGGTTCCTTTCCACAGGAAAACCCTGCTCTGGCATGGATTCCTCACACGGTCACAAAACCCACCAGGAAACGTGCCCCAGCATGGGCTCCTCTCTCCATGGATCCACTGGTCTCTGCCAGGAGCTTCCCATGGGGTCACAGCCTTCTTTAGGACATCCACCTCCTCTGAAATGGGTCTCTTCCATGGGCTGCAGGGGCAGAGCTGTCTCACTATGGTCTGCACTGTGGACTGCACAGGAGCCTCAGCTCCAGCACCTGGAGCACCTCCGGCCCCTCCTCCACTGACCGTGGTGTCTGCAAGGCTGTTCGTCTCACATGTTCTCACTCTGCTCTTCTCTGAGAACAATTACAACTGCCCTGTAACTTTTTTTCCTTCTTGGATATGTTATCCCAGAGGCTCCACTACTATGTCTCATTGGCTTGGCCTTGGTCAGCATCACTTCCATCTTGGAGCTGGCTGACACTGGCTCTGTTGGACATGGGGAAAGCTTCTGACAGCTTCTCATAGAAGTCGTCCTGTAGCACATTCCTCCTGCTCTCCCCACCAAACCTGTCTGTGCAAACCCAGTGCGGTCCAGGAGGGTTGTTTATCTCCTTATTGCCAACAGCACTGGATGGCCTATCCAGTGCTGCAGTCTGTGGGATGGTTGTTTTAGCTAAGGGCTTTCCCTTAGTTGGAGGGAAGTCCTCCAACTTCCTTCCTTAGTGGAGTTGGAGTCCTCAAAGTGGAAAAATGTAATTTTGCCTAAACAGCCAGGAAACTTCTTGATAGCTTTGCTGTACATGTAAGAAGGGTTCAGATCTGTAGAACAAGCACAAATTTCATCTCCATCACAGTATGGGTGAGGCTAGTACCCACTTTTAAGCACTTTCAGCTAAGAAAAACACAAATTAAGTGGTCCAGAACTACTTTTTTTCAGCTAGTTATTATTGTGCTTGCGTTATTAAGCAAGATTTGACAAAGGGGGATGGGTGTAGTTTCCCTTATCTTTGGATTTTAAGTAACTGGAATTGCTAGTGCTATTGAGTCATAAATTAATCCCCTACCCCTTCTAAAATCTCAGAAGGATTCATTCTGAGCATTGTATCTGCCTCACTGAGGTGGGAACTTGGTCATGGTTTTACTAAAAAAGGCAATCTTCTAATGTATTACTGAAGTCCAAGCAGGATCCTGTAGCACAGAATCCTCTTCCAGGACAGACTACTACGAATGTTTGGCACAACAAGCTGGATATTTTACCTGCTTCATTTCTTAAGACCTGAGAGGGTGGGAAGGGCCACTGGAATTAGGGGAAAGAAACCCACCTGGTTTAGTACAATTAGTCTTTCTAGAGTTTTAGAACATAAGTTTTGTTTAAAAAGGAACACACTTTATTCTGTCTGCCCTGTTCTGCCTGGGGAGTTGAACCAGATGATTTCCAGCTCTGCTCCTCCAGCCTTGCCTACTACTTTCTCTAGTCTCGTTTTTCATCATTTTATTCACTCTTCAAGTAAACTACTGGGTAGTCATGCATGAAGCTTTCATTATGATATCCAAAGGTGCATAACTATTTCATATTACTGGAAAGGACACAATCTTGAAGAGCAGTTGAGTAACTTACAAGTCTAAGCCCCACATTTATAAATTACTCATACTCTTTGAAATTCAATGTTGTAGCGCCTTTCTGTGGGAGATGACAGCTTTCAAACATTTCCTCTGATGCAAAAAATTGAAAATAAAGGAGGTGTTTTTAATGGTAAACTTTTGAATAAAGATAGCACTTATGGGGATATGGGTGACATTGAAAACTGACTATCAGACTGTTTCAGTGATTTGGCAGATATATTTTTTTACAGAAACAGATTCTAGTGTAACCTTGATTTTATATAAATTGTGTTACAGATAAAACCATAAAGGAGCAGTTTCAACTCTGATAAATTTCTACTAGCCCCATTCAAAGAGCAGCAGGGATAAACATGCACCAAGTTATGTCAGTGTAAGTATGTGAAATAACTGTTTTCCATGAAAAATTCCATCCCACATACCTACAGTATGCTATGTAATAGTAGTAATAACATTAAGTACTTAACGCTTTCATCTTCAAAGCACTCTGCAAACATTAATTAATAGAAGAAACTTTCATGAAAGGACAGCTGACGAAGAAAGAGAAATTTCTTTGAGTAGACAGCTTTTGTTATATATCAAATGAACTTTTCCACACTAAAATTTTGAATTTTCCAATTCACAAAAGACTGCAAAAAGAAAATATTTTACTGCAAGTGTATCTAAATTTCATTAATGTAATATATTGCAAGGACAAAAGACCTCTAGCAAAGGATGCCTTAGATCTTCCTGAGCACAAAGCTCTGATGCTGGAGGAGACTAAGCTATGTGCACTGGTCAGCAGCACATGTAAGCTTTTGTTCACCTTTCAGCATGGACCTGCTTTCTCACCTGAGACACTCAGCTTCACTTCAAGCAGTGTGGCTGCTCTCATTACCCACTAGAGACTCACAGCTAATTTTAGCCCCTAAAAGAACTTAAGTTCTAAAAGCAATAGTTCCAAATTCCACTTTAATTATGGACCCAAAATAGCTGATGTGGATTTCTGCTCTTCTCTGAGGGTGTCTGCTTCTCTGTTTGAAGTTAATTACATGCTTGTGGTCTTTCCTGAGACTTCTGTGGGTAAAACTGGTGTGCTTTGGAACGAAGAGCTGTTCTAGACTCATTGTAAAGACACAGTAGATCTGGGGGAAAGCCATTCAGGTACAGTCAGAAAATAACCAGCATAAAAAAAGACTCATGGCATAGTTATCACTCCGTATTTAGTTCATTGCCTGAACCCTAGAATGTCTGTTTACAGCTTGTTTGATTCAAATTGGAAATATGATTAAAAATGCTTGCTTAGTTGAAGAAAGGAGAAAAAAGCCCACACCAAAACAACAAACCACAGCCTGAAGGAAGAGTCGTATTGAACTTGAAGAAAAGCATTTAACTTCTAAAACTTTTCAATCTCATAAAATCCCAGTTTGGTAAATACCAAAACAAAATGGTTCTTCTGTACACACACAGGAAAAAAAAAAATCTGGGAGAAAAGTGCCATCTTTAGGAGCCAATGGAGAAATTGCAAAAAACCCTCATATGCTGCAGTATGCACAATTTTTAGCTCTATGTAACCACAAAAATCCTGTTTAATGTCACAGAATACTCTCCAGTACTTCTTACCACACGTCAGTGGAGGGCTGGTAACATGGAGCTGTAGTTTTCCCATTCCTTCTCATGCTCACCACAGTATGAATTCATACATCTAACATACACTTTTTGGGAGACTTCCCTTGAAGAAAGCGAGCTAAGCTAACAACCTACCTTTTCCCAGACAGAAAGAAAAAAGTTGCAATGGATATGTTTTATTATCACCAACAACAATCTAATTAGCTTCACCCTCCCCCACAACTCAATGAGAACTTGTAACAGATACACAATGAAGAACATCAATGGGAAGGGAGTGTAATGGTGATAGAGACTATATCAAAAAAGGAACATCATTTAAAAGGCTAATATACCATATTAAGCTCAGAAGCTGAACCCTGATCTAAATTCTGGGCTCAATATATCCATTTGTCTAATTTCCTCGCTTCTGAAATTAAGCATTATATAAATGTGTCGTAGTGCTCCAGTTGTTCGTCTCTTAAGAAATGAAAAGCTCTGAGTCTCATTCTGCATATTTAAAGAAAAATAAATTGCAGCTGAGAGATATAGGGCTGACTGAAATTGGATTCAGTGTTTATCTAAAGTGGGCCTCCTTTCACTGTAACATGGGCAGCACTAGGGTACAGCCTACATGGTCCCCAGCTCCTTCAGTACACAAAATAAGAACAGTGAAAACAGAGCATTTACTTAAAATATTTTTTTTACAGTGCAGATTCAGTTTTCTCTGTAAGATTATAAATTTTGGTGAGATTTTTGTCCATTGTGTGCTACAGGATATTACACAAAATTACTATCCAAGTGGAAAAGCACACTTTTATGTAATCTCAGGTAACTACAAATCCTGCTGTAATCACAGCCACTGCTGTCGCAGAAACAGCTTGTCAGTTCTTACGCACACAACTTCATGGGGTCTTCTAGAAAGAGAGAGAGCTTTACAATACTTGGGAGAAATACAGCAGATTTCAATTAGTACTGTCAAGATTCACCACACTTGTGGTTCTAAACCATTTTCCATCAACACAAGTTATAATGCTTGTTAGCCAAGTCCTCCTAGCCTTTGCAATGAGCTATGCAATGAGGATGCTTGAGAATTTAAGTGTCACAGTCTTTCAAAAGGGACCTTGAAGCAGCTCTTCCACTCACACTGTTGCAGTTTTAGGTTTGCAGGGACAGTGACTGTCCTGGTTCTGGCTGGGACACAGTTAATTTTTTACAGTGTCCAGGAGGAGGCATGGCTAGGCCTCAGAGGTTATTCTACATCACCTCAGGTGAAAGGATGAGAAGGGGTCCATCCCAGGTCAGAGAGCGTGGCAGAGGGAGCAGTTAGGTCTTTTGGGGGGTGAGCACTTGTGTACAAATAGTTTGTTTCTTGTACAGTCTATTATTAGTCTTGCTGCTGTTATTGTTCATTTTTAAAAGTCCCATTGCTCTTTCCAGTAAATTGTTCTCATCTCAGCCCATGATCTTTGCCTTTTGTGCCTCCAATTCCCCTTTCCATCCCACAGGGAGAAGCAGAGGGAGAGGGGGCAGTGAGCAATCAGTGTGTGGTTTGAAGTGTTTCAGTGGGGACACTAAATTGGGGAATATCACTCCTAAACTGTGACTGCAACAAATTGAACCCATACAGTAGCAGCTGCTGTCTGAACCTTTATTCCTTGTTTTGATTCACTGGGGACAAATCATGCTCGACAAACCTGATCACCTTCTACGACAAAGTAAGCTGCTCGGTTGATGAGGGGTGATCAGTGGGCATTGTCTACCAGGATTTCTTCAAGGCTTTTGACATGGTTTGCCACCTTCTAGAGAAGCAGATGTGTTGTGGTCTGGACAAGTGGTCCATGCCATGAGTGGTGGCAAATAACTCCTTTTCAAACTGACAGCCTGTCACAAGTGGGGACTTCCAGGGATCAGCAATGGGTCCAACACTGCTTAGTATCTTCGTGAGTGATCTGGATGATGGGCTCAAGTGTACCCTTGACAAAGTTTGCTGATGATATTAAACTGCGTGGGAAAGGGAACACTTCAAAAGGGAGAGCCACCCAGAAGAAAGACCTGGATAGGCTGGAAGAGTGGGTTAACAAGAACCTTAGGAAATTCAACAAAGGCAAGTGTAAGGTCTTGCACCTGTGAAAGTTAATTAAGGAGTGCAGCACAGGCTATGATCTACCCAGCAGGGAAGACATTCATGGAAAGAAACCTGGGTTTTCTGCTTACCAAAGAAAAGGCAGGAACCTCATTTTTACAAGAAGTCACACAGAAAAGACATGGGGTAATGGGTACAGGTTACTCCAGGGAAAATTCTAACCAGACACAAGAGGAACATTTTTCACAATGAGAATGATCAGCCATTGAAATAATCTCAGTGAGGAGATGGATTCTTTAACACTGGATTTGTCTGGATGGGGTTCTGGGCTATTTTGTCTAGCCCATGCTTTACTGAGAAAGTTTGGACCAGGTGATCATCTCCATAGAGATGTAGAGGAATCTCTTGGCTTCTCAGGATGCCTCTGGCTCTCCTGACACTGCTTTGCTTTTAGAAACATCAACATTTAGAAACCGTGGTCTCCAGCAAGGGCATTTCATTGTAGAGAGGCTGCAAAGAGGGAATAATATAAAATTGCACAATATCAAAATAGAGAACTGCTGGGTGCGAGTAAATAAGAAATTTCTGCTTGTGGCCAGCTCTTTAGGGATGCTTGCAATTAAACAAAAGAAGACTTAGGAGACAGCTCAAAACCAGAATCATAGTTTTCCTCACTGCTCAGTTAGTTCTAACCTTAGTTCTGCCTACCATTTTGGATTTTTTCCTGAATGATTTCTCCTTTTCTTGTTGCTGGCACCACTGAAAAGAGCCTGGTACCTCCTTGACACCTGCCTTGGAGATATTTATACACATTAATGAGACCCTGCCTGAGTTTTCTCTTCTCTAGACTGAACAGGCCCAGCTCCCACAGTCCCTCCTTATAAGAGAGGTGCTCCAGACCCCTCATCATCTTTGTGACTCCTCGCTGGACTGTCTCCAGTAATTCCTTGTCTTTCTTGTACTGAGGAGGCCAGAATTGAACACAATACTCCAGATATAGTCTCAGCAGGGCCACATGGAAGAGCAGGATCACCTCTCTTGACTTGCTGGCCACACCCCTCCCGATGTCCCCCAAGATACCACTGGCCCTCTTGGTTGCAAGGGCACTGCCAGCTCATGGTCACCTTGTCCTTCCCTGACACTCCCAGGTCCTTCTCTGCAGAGCTGCTCTGTAGGTCAGCTCCCAGCCTGTGCTGGCGCTTGGGGTTATTCCTCCCCAGGTGCAGGACCTTACACTTGCTCTTGTTGAATCTCATTAGGTTTCTCTCTCCCCAGTTCTCAGATGATCAAGGTCCTGCTGAATGGCAGTACAGCCATCAGGAGTATCAGCCACTGGCCCAGTTTCATACTGTCAGCAAACTTGCTGAGTATACATTCTATGCTTTCCTTCAGCTCGCTGATATGCAAGTTGAATTATTGATCCCCAGGGAATGCCACAGAGTACAGCCTCCAGCTGGATTCTGCTCCATTGATCACGACCCTCTGAGCACTGCCACTTCTTGGTACACCTCACCATCCTCACATCCCACATTTCCTGTATTACCTGTGAGGGTAATACGGGAGACAGTGCCAAAAGCCTGGTAAAAGTCAAGGTAGGCAACATCCACTGCTCTCCCCTCATCAATCCATCCTGCCATGCCATCGCAGAAGGCTATCAGATTGGTCAAGCATGATTTCCCCATGGTGAATCCATGCTGGCAACTGCTGATGGACTTTTTTGCATGCACAAGCCAGCAGGACTCTGTCAGTGCACGGCCATCATACATTTGTGCAATTCTTTCCAGGTCTACTGAGAAACTGGAGCCACTTCTGCTGCCACACAACCCTTTTGTGTCTGCAAGTCATTCCAACAGAAATCCAAAAGACACCTCAATTCTTCTCAAGAGCAACCTAGATGCATAAAAGAAGTATCCTCCTCTTTTGAGCTCCTATTTAATTAACTTCTATCCAAGACTTCAATATCTTTTGCCCATTGTCAGTTCATCAACAACAATTCTTGTAAAACATAATTTCAAAATTCTTAAGTAAGTCTTAATAAAAAGTTGTAATTTTGTAGATAATATCACTGATTTTAAGCTCTGGGACTATCTTCTGTGTCACATAATTAGACTTCCCCCTGGTTTTATATTTTTAAACAATAAGAAATTACTTAGAAATAGATGCACTCTATCCTAGTGGCTATTTCTGGAATTGTAGATCCTTCCTTGGCAGAGAACTCCAAACAAAGAGGAAACAGCCTGCAGAAGCAGAAAAGGCAGAACTCTGGAAATAATCTGCTGCCTCCTGCCTTGCCTGTAAAAAATCCCACCATAACATAGCAGCAACAAAACAACACCCACTGATAAATGGGCAAAAGTCTATCCCAGATGAATGCTGGCATTGAATTAAGGTGTCTTAATTAGGGTTGTAGCTGTCCCTGTAATATATAGGAAAAGATGCTTCATGGGGATGATTCAGTTAATATTAAATCTGAATCACTTTCTGGAATGATACATTTTTCTCCACTGCATAAGAAGGAACATTGCCTTAAATTAGGTAAGTCAGCTGCGTGCTAAATTTAAATGCGATGAATGTTAGCCAAAACCCACATCTGCATTAAGTAGCTGGGCCAATATTCAGCTTATCTCCTTCTTTAGGAACTGGTAGACTAGAATATGCTGGGGTATCAAACTGATGATACAAAGGCATGTAAACACCTGCACAGGGCCTCCCAATCTCTTCTTTCAAAGGACTCATGAATGGTTTCTGCTGCTGCCCAGGAAAAGAACAAAGTCTTTCCTAAGTAAATAATTGCAGAAAACAGAGGCAGAGAATAACAGAAGAAATGTTTTCTTAAATGCAACAGAAGGCCGTGGAATTATGTAAATGAGAACTAATTTCCAGAAAAAAAAGTATGAAATATTCCTGCATCAGATAAAAACATTTTCCTCTGTATGTACAATCTTCATCTCAATTTGACAAGACTGCAAACCCTCATTGACTGCTTTGCACATAAAACTGAGCAACCGAAGCTTTTCCCCACTAAATCTCATTTTCCAGGAAAGAAGAAGATGGGGATAAAAGAAAGATAGAACAGCATCCACAGCTATTATTTTAAAAAAGAAGCAAAGAAAAACAGTCTGGGAAAAGAGACTTTTCACAAGCTGAGGATATGCTGCTCTGTGTCCAGCTACTAACATATAATTAAGGCATTGTCTCTGTAGCAACAAGCAGAATGGGAATCTTCCTGAGCAAGAAGATGCCTGTTTACACCTTTTCTTATTCACAGTCAGCGTTTGCTTGTGGTTGTATATTTTTTATGGTTCAATATTTACAAAAAGACTATAAAATTAAAAGAGATCCCACAGTTACAGAAGACAACATAATTATAAGGGTCAACTTGATAAGACATATAATCTTCAGAAACCTGCAGGTTTGCCTAATAAAATATTTATATCAGTCACCGTAGGACACCAAGTGAAAGCAATGGAAATGAATTCCTCAGGTGTAACTTTTCAGTATATATGAAATGCCAAAGAAATATTGTATTTGGGAAGATTTTCAGAGGAAGCCAGTATTTTTCTCTTTTTCTTCCTTACTTGACATAATTGCAAATTAAGTTAGCACTCTCTCTGAGGCATATTGATTTATTTCTTACTTTACTGTCAAGAGATTGTTGTTTACATACTCCACATATGTACAGTTGATAATAAATTTGTATAAAACAAGTAATCTCTACCATTTTAAGATCAATATTCTCGGATACAAGCAAACCTCAATGTGCACAGTGGAGAGCACTTATTTTTGTGCAACCATGGGACAGTTACAAGGGAGATAGAATAATGAGATTATGCATTTAAGCTTTCAGTTTTAGTGAAATACTAAGGATCTACTTTCAAACTCAGATTTTGAATCTAACCTTATGCACATATCTATAAAATATCTCAGGATCAACTCTTCAAAACTGGAAATACTAGTAAAAAAATAAAAGAAAATAAAGATAACAGGACTATTAGAAAAATAGGAGAGGAAAGAAATATTAGTATCCAGCATGGACCTGAGAATAGATACATCACTTTTAGGGAAAGGCAAGGAAATAATAAGCAGTGAATCCAATTGAAAGCTATTTCTAAAAAACTGTGTCAAAGTAACTAAACATCAGGCTGTAAAATTGCATTGAAAACACTTGCTGCAGTATCTAATACAGCAACATCTGTTTTCTTGCAATAATACTATGGCAGCGAAGGAAAATAGGAGCTTCTGACTCTGCTGTTCAAGTGTGCTAGCAGAAACCAAATTTTGGGGTCTACTCTTGACAAGCCAGACTTCTAGGTATGTAAGACATTTAAAGAAATTGTGGAGAAATTTCTGAAAGAATAGTTAATAAGGAGTTTATTGTAGAGGGATGCAAAAAACCCCACGGGAATAATTTAAAACCAGTGTTGGGCTTATGAGAATTTTAAAGACTGAGGGTAGGGGTGTGGTTTTCATAGGAGGTATCACCAGACTGAGAGACACACAGAATTATGAACAACAAAGAGAAATCTCTTAGCAGATGATTCTGAATGGTCTAAACAGAAGTAAAGGAGGCATATGGATAAAAAGATAAGGATTTCACAGGTGGAAGTTGAGAACAAACTCCTTCTGTGGTGGAACTCTGTGAATGATGTGGGATGCAAGGGATGACAGAGACAAAATCAGATATTCACACCCTCTCTTTCATGAGTATGTGTGTGTTTGGTTTTGAGACATACTGTTCTAGAGTAGCACAGACCCATTAATATCCACACACAAATTTTCACAGAAAAGTGTCTTTTGTAACTTTCTGTTTTGTGCTGAGACAAAAGAAAAAAAGCAATCAGTGATGATAAAAGAGAGAATCAGCCAGCTCAGTTTAACAAGTGTCACTGCTGAGCCTCTTTCTGGCTGGTAGGAATTACAGTGCACTTCTCTCCTGGTATGTTTCGAAATATAATTGCAAATTAATTACTGTATGACAATAAACAAGCAGCTACAGTTCAGAGCATATTTACTGTACAGAGCTTTATTCCGTCTCTCTAGTACTCCAAACAGGTGTTCAGTGTTACCTACAGCTAGAATTGGGGCTACAAATCAGCATGAGATTCATCAAAACGGATCCCTGCCACTTCACACTATTACTCCAGCAGATATAATTCATACTGCTCAGCAGTGGAAGCATTATATGCACCTTCCCCCAGCCTCTTTCTCCCTCCTTGCAAAAATGTCAAGAGAGACAGAGAGAGAATATCGAAGGAGATCCTGAGTGTCAATGAAATACCCCACGGTGCTGAAGACAGAGAAAACATTGGCAAGCTGCTTTAATAAGGGAACTCTGTTGCACATATCCAGGCCCTAAAAAGATGGAGCAAAACTATGGGAAGGGAAGACAGGAAAAAAAGGGAGATTATATGTAGTGGCTACAAGATTTATATATAAATACTCAGGAAACATGTAACAGTCTGTATACTGTTTATCTGTGCTGACATTTCAAGACTCATTATTAAGAAGTTACTGGAGGTATTACAGAGCTTTTAAAAGACATATTATGCATGAGGGTAAATTATGAAAATCATCTTATTTTAACAGATGATGAACATCCAGTAAAGGTGTGCTAGTTTAGACCTCTATATGTAGATTTATATTCCATACTGATATGCTCATGCTGACTGTTGCACAAGCTAGTTCCACTTGCAGGAGATATGGACATAGGTCCAAACTGCAAAATACTAAATCCAGATGCCCAGAGCCCTGGAAGAATTTAGTTCAACCCAGCATTCTCTTCTCCTTGCTGCAACAAACTTCCACAAGACATTGCAGATTCTGTCATTCAAATGCCACCTGAAATGCCTGACCTGCTCTGACAGACAATTTTCTCTGCTGTGCTTGACTTTTGGTCCCTGTCAGCCTCAACTGTACTACTGACATGGCTGCAAAGTCTAGTGCCCACAAAAGATACAGTGAGATAATTTCTCATGGAAATCATGAGACATTTTTCAGCTTTAAGACTGGTGTCATTAGGGACCACCGCTAGTGAGACTGTCCTGCTATCAGTCTGTTGCTCCTGCATGAGAGAGGGGGAAGGATATGTGATGGAATCCATCATGGTCTCTTACAAATTCCAGGACTCTTGCCAGTCTGATGCCAACCCTAGAGATGTTACAGATATTGTGCTGCCTCTATTCCTCTGCCTTTTTCTTTTAGAGAAGGAAAGTGATAATGGCCCAATTTGTACTGCAGCGTAACCTCTCCTTTCCATCAATTTTCAACCTCACCTGTATCCTAATTTAAGATCCTTTCAAATTCCAAACTAGAGGAAAAGTTACATCGTAGGTTCCAGCTATTCATGCTGATCCCTACAGCCCTTTGACTGGTGAAGTGAAGCACTGATTCTTTTCTAGGTTGTCCAGAAATTAGGTGGGTGATTTTCATTTGACCAAACTGTCCCCCTTATGTTGGCATAATCACTGTTCAGCACAGCTATATGAAACAAGGAAGCAGCTTTCCAGCTCCTTGGCATGCACCAAGAAAGAGCCTGTGAAAGGAGATCCTGGGTGTCAGTGAAGTATCCAGGGGTGCTGAAGAAAAGAGAAACAGTGACAAGCTGTTCTGGTCCACAGCCTTATGCCTTCAATTGTACATCTTGGCAAAGTAAGATAGATTTTGTGTTACCAAATTAACAACAGTCATTTAGTGCATAGACAGAAACTGTGATTGGAACAAATGGATCTTTTTAACCTGCATGCAGTACAAAGAGTAATGCTTTTCTTTCAGATACAGACCCATTATCAATAGACATGGATTTGCCAGTTTAAGTTTAATAAAACATTTTGTGTACAGCTACACTCTAACGACTATATTTTAAAATGAGCTGCATGCTGATGCTATGGGGTTTAAAAAAAATCTGACCTGATTGTACCTTATTCTGCAATATAATTTCTATATAGCACTGTTGATTGCAGGCTAATGGAAAGGTTTGATCCAAAACCTCCTACTCTTCTTACCTAAATTTAAGACCCTTAATCTATATTTAAAGTGCCTAGAATTAAATGGCCTGATTTTCAGGTGTGCTGAGCACTCACAGGTGTTTCAAATACCAGTGGGAGCAAGCATTAACATGCATACAGTAAACTGGCTGCAGCCACACTATTGATATGGAGACTGATGCATCCCTGTCACATGCCACAGAGATGTTACTGGTCTTGAAGACATTAACAAGGGACTAGAAAGGGTGCCTGTCAGCCTCCAGCCCTCTCCCAACAATCTGTCCTTCACCAAGACACAAGTGAATTTATAGCATTTCCAGTTCATGCTGTGGTATTCTTCTTCAGGAGTCTGCAAGAAACTTCACCTGTGTTTTCAAACACAGGGAGATCAAATCACCATCAGCACTCTTAGCAATCCTGCAGTAATTCATAAATCATTCCTCTCTGTTGCCTAGACTTTGAAGAAAAACTATTAGGTTTTTTTCCCAGAAAACGTGCTTTAAGGGTTCATTAGC
Source organism: Sylvia atricapilla (assembly GCF_009819655.1). Taxonomy (NCBI): domain Eukaryota; kingdom Metazoa; phylum Chordata; class Aves; order Passeriformes; family Sylviidae; genus Sylvia; species Sylvia atricapilla. Next base: position 90,466,408 of record NC_089141.1, read on the forward strand.
TTACTGGTTTGACTCTCAGCTGGTGCTCATCAGTATAATTACATGGTTTTGTGCATCAATGAATATAGTACTGGGAAATATATTCCCAAATTTCCTATAGCTTCATTATCTGTCTAACAGCAGTGGCAAATAAGAGTGCATTTCCCTCTTTAGGAGATGAAAAGTATTTCAGGGTACAGGGTAGAGACTGTTTTAAACTAGTTGCAGAGGAGGATGAAATCCTTTCGATGCTTTAAGAATTTGTGTATCGTTGTCCATCATTGCCCAGTACAAAAGTAATTGAATATTTGACATATTTGACATTAAAAGTAAACTAATTAATTTCATCAAAAGAAAAGATTGCAGATTTTTTTCCTTTTAAAAAGGAAACCAAATGTGCATATAATTATCTAATCTTTTTCCCCTTATAGGGCTATGCATTTGGCTGTGAGAATCTAAAAGATTGGGCACAGAAACTTTAACTAGTTCCTCTATAGAATTCTTTTTAAAAAAACAATTCAAAGTAGCTCCACAAATTAAGTAAGTGCAAGATTATGATTTGAATAAAAAAGTAACAGATTCCTACTGTTTTTGGGGTTTTTTTTCTGCTGTGAAGGAAAAAGCAGTCTCTTGCATACACAAAAACATGATTCTTGGCTTCTTCAAATGTATTACAGCCAAAAAAATAATATTTAACTACTCATTTAAATTACAATCAGCACTGTAGAATAAATTGTAGTGTCTGGAGTTATGTAGACTTTAGGCCCTTGAGTGGAAAACAGAAATAAATGAAGTTTCAGAGTAAAATGTTCATTACAACTCTCTCAAGCTAGATACAAGAAAAGCTTGCTTCTCCTATTACTACGAGTCAATACATAGCAGTACAATATAAGTGTCTTCCATTTTCCCCTATTTCACGCTAGATTTGTCTGATAGATGAGTGTACTTAAGTAAATAGCACATGCAATTTTAATAGGACAGGTGCTCTGAATGTACAGGGAAGGTCACTCCTATTATTTCAATTAACAGCATAAGCTACAAAAACACATGAGGGTGAATTAATTTAAAGCTTCAATTTAATGCTACTAGTAAGGACATCCTTAGGCCTCTTGGTTGTCTTGACAACTCCTGCATCCCAGCCTGCAGAAGCCAATCTCTGCTGCTCCCCTTCTCAGCATACAAACAGTTCAGATAGTACATTAGCAAAGAATATGATGCCCATGTAAATGTTGAAATATTTTTGTTGCCATAGAGATAAGAAGAATGGCAAAAATACGGGAGCACTTGACATACTCCAAGGCAGACTTTTAATTAAAAAACCTCAAATGACAATGCCAAGATGGCTGAACATACCATAGTGCTTTTATGCTAACCTATTGCATACAAAATCTGAGTCCAAATAATATACTTGCTCCTGAAGGGACTAAGAAGCACAGACAACTAGTAAATAAGGAGATTAGGATTTTCAAGAGGCAAAATATTAATGATTAAAAAAATTATAAAATTATTCAAAATAGTAGACAATTCATTACAATACTGTGATTTTATATTTGTTCAGAGAAATAAATGTCACAAATATTACTGGAAAAAAATCAAGGCTGAGAAACAACAATAATTAAAGTGTCTTGCAAATGATGTGACTAGACAAAACAACCTTGTACCCAGTCAGGGTCAGTATTCCAGCTCTACATCCATTGTAAATATATCTTCAGTTCCACACTTACACTTGCAAACTTGCAAGTAACGCCAGAGTCGGGTGAGTCCCAGCAAGTAATCAGTTCAGCATCTACATTTTGAACATGCCAGGAATTGCTTAAACTCAGTGTGCTTTTACCTGATGAGACAGAAAACCAGGCCTGATAAAGGGTAATAAATTATCATCCTATTCAGTGACATCCTGTGCTCCTCTCCAGTTCCAGTAACACCTTTTAAATATTTGACTTTACAGCCAAAGTAAAAGTGGGGAACAGGACTGCTCTGATGAATCCCCAGCAAAATAGGAGCCATTCTGACATATGATTAATAGGCACAGAATCCTGAGGGGTTAGAAAAGTATATGCTTAATTAATGCTGCTGCCATTTTGTATAGAGCTGTCTGACTTCAAAATTGCTATAGAGATGTCTTATTTACACTAAAGACATGGAAATGTTGGCCTGAATCCAAATAAATATTTTACACACTAAGTATAATACTGGAATTAATTTCTAGGTGAAATACAAAGTTTTAACTTACAGCATATTTTAGCTGGCTTTATTAGTTGCATTGGGTTTTTTTTCCCCCTCCTCAAGTTTGCAGATGGGCTCATATTCTAAATTCTAATGTGAACAGCTTACAAAGAAACATGTTATAAAATGCTCCTGCATAGCTCCACAGTTGGTATTAAGGCTAAATTTGCTTTCTTTCTCTGTATGATTGCAAAGCAACTGGCTAAAATTTCACCAATGCAACTGTAACAAAACATCTTCTCAGTTCATGAGCAGACTTTAAGGATATCTTACAAGCATCTGCTTCACAAATTTGTACCAAATGTATCTCAGAAACTTAGCTGAATCACAGGTATAGATGTCTGTCTTGGTCAGACAGATTTTTACCCCTAAGAAAATGGTATTTATTTTATGGTAAGTTCTGTGTTATATACATACATCAATTTACATCTGTACATCTTGGGTCAGTCCCTTATCTTAATACATTTTGTTGTATTTATCTCTACTGAAGCAAAGGTACTGGCTCTTCCCACATGGAGGGAAAGATCTCTTTGGCAAATCACCTCTGAATAGTGCAAGGATCAAGGAAATGCATTTTATGCCCCAGGAAGAGCAGAAAACTACACTAGTGACAGTGGCAAATTTTGTCTGAACTTTCTGAAAGTAGGAAGTAAATGTCCTGCTGAACTGGGCTTCAGGTAGTCCCAGTGTATCTGATACTCAGCACCACCATGTTACCTTTCCCAGGCTGGCACAGAGAAGAGCAGTCAGCGTGTTACCGAGATAGGCTATGAAAGGGAACTTATGTTTCAGCATAATTTTCTTTTCTAAAGGAACCACAAAAGCAGACTTGCACAGGAATACGTAATTGAAGTTGATTGACAGACAGATTTTGTTAGGGAAATGTGTTTTTATTTTGATTCAGAATAAGATTATGCATTTCAGTGGGTCTTAATGAAAAGTAAATTGATGCTACCAGCAGTGGGACAGACCTTCTTGCAATTTGTCTCCCAGCTTCGCATGTAGGATGCTCAGCCTGGGGAGGTATCAGGGCTGTGTGACAACAATCTTTTCAGGCACCTGACCTGTTTCTAGCTATCTCAAAGGAGTGATTTGATCTCCAAAGAACACCAAATTCCAAAGAATTTTGTTATAATTGTTCAGCCATCTCTGTAGTTTTATTTGCCAGAGAATTTCTGACAGTATTAGCTATGTATTGACTAGATTACATAATAAAGTAAAAGAAACATATTCTTTTTTTAAGGTATCTTGTTTGCTGTCTATCTCAAGTATCATTGCCATGGGTAATTCAGGTGGTTATCTCTCAATGACTGCCATTTTCAGAGCTCCTATGAGCTCAGGTAAGCCATTTTCTGAAATAAAGCTTACATTAAAAAAATGCTGTTGTAATCTTTCAGAAATTTCCCTCTATTAAATGCATTCAAATAATAACATAACAAAAATTTTTGCCTGTGATCGTTGAAGTCAAATCCTTGAGTCAGTCTTACAATACCTTCCAGCTGTACCACTCTTAAAGTAATACACCCAAATAATCTATATTATCTCTACTCTAGTCCTTACAACCTTTGGCCTACAATTTTATTATTCAACGCTTACATGTTTACAAATTAAGAGCAGGAACAGAAGCTATGGCTCACCAAGTTTATGTTGTGCTTCCCCAAATTAACATGTAGATCTTTAAATGAAGAATGCAGAGCCAGGTAAGAATGCTTAATGCATCTCTGAATAACAATTTTAGCTTGGCATTCACATGAAAAGCCACTTAGAATTGTAACGCTTCAGTAATTCCCAATCAACTTACTGACAAAAAGATGGGTTAACAGGTCTAATTGGTCTTTCCATTTCAAATACCAGTAATGCGATGAAGAGATTGTTCATAGTAATAATAATCAGGGAAGTATTTATGACAAATCTCTCAATATGTTTGCATTAAGAGAGTCTAAAAATATTTGGAAATTATGTGTTGTAGAGGTAGGAGAGTTGCTTCCAAAGTAGTTAGATTGCTTCTTCCTTGGGCTTGTATAGGAATTTAAATGAGAGGGTTTTTTTGCTAAAAGTAAGTTTACAACCTCCCTCTGTAATAATTTCAACAAACTTTCCCAAGAGCCTTTCAGTAAACAGTTCCTGTATTGGAACACTGTCTTTCTGTGTCAGAATTTAATTAAAAATTGCTTTATTTATTTCCATTAATAAAGAAAGTGGATTCCAGCATCTTTGGAGATCTAGAATGGTAGATTCGAGCTAAGAGTCTTACACAGACTCTACTTTCTTCACAGTTGAAAACTGTACTGAAAATAAATACAGCACCGTAAACAGTGAAATCATACACAGTAAGATGAAGTGAAAATGCATAATAGCTTATCACAGGATATAATGGATAGTTTCCTTAGCATGTTACAGAAATCAAAATAGAAAAAGTCAAACCTACCAGTCTGATTTGCTCATTTCCTTAACAAAGCAGAATTTGATGTTGTGAGAACCAGATCCAATGTACTCTCTGTTTTGACTAGGGTGTAGATGGTAGAGCTACATAATTTAATTTCTCTAATTTACTTTCTTCTGCTATTGATATTTTTCTGTATTTATAACACCAAGTGTTTCCCTCCCCAATTTCAAATATCCAATAGTAATTTTCCATTCTGACTTTTCTCCAGCCTTAGTGGTTGTGTTGGATGATCACATTCATTTTTCCTCTGCCTTCATTGCCTATATGCTCACCACCACTTTTTTCAAAGCTTCTTTATATCTTCCCAGTATACAATCTAATTATCTGCCTCAGCAGGTTGCAGTTACAGATAGGATGCCTTCGCTACATCACTATATCTTTGGCACTTCTTACTTATTTCTAATTCTCACTCATTTATAAGCGCTTTAAATGGCAGGGTCTGTAGGGAGGAGTAATATCGTTTACTAGCCTAAATGATGGAGTTGGGAAAAAATTTTTCCAAGCCCATAAGCCATTGCTTGGATCATTTTGACATATTAGTGCTTCTTTAATAATTTCTTTTCTTTCCAGAATTACAATTTCTTCTTTATTTTGTATGCTGAACAAAATCAGAAAACATTGAGCTAAGCTATAATCCTGTGTTTCCTCACTTCTGACCATGATGAAACCTTGCAGAAAACTTAACCATTAAGTGAAAGAATCTCCTAGAAAAAAAAGGAAACTATTCCAAAAAATACACCACAGGCAACAGCTAAGGAAAGGACTGGTGGAAAATGAATGCAAAGAGATACTGCTACTTGTAAATAGATTTCTGAAGGAAATCCTGCTGCCTGGAAGTGGATAACACAGGTTGCAAAATAGTAGTCTACTCTGAAGAATGAAAGAAAATGCAATGGAAAGTGACAGGCAAGGAGTGAATTTCACGGAAAACCAGAAAAAAATCAGTGTCCATGTTTGTGCACTCTGGAAGTCCACTCAAAATTTCAGTAACATTTTTAAGGAGAAATTCTCATTTTTTCATCAATTCAAAACATTTCCTATGCTTGCAAAGCACCAGGACTTGACAGTTTTATCCTGTGGTGTGTTTATACTGAGACAAGTTGGTTTATGTCAATTAAAATGGCCTCTCCAATGACTTAGGATCAGAGTAAAAAAGCTTTGCATTCAAAGATATAATCCCTCCTCTTCTCATTCTCCCTACAATAAAGCATTTCTAATAACATTTACTAAATGTCAATGGTGTATCCCTGTTTGTTTTGTCTGTAATCTCCGATGACACAGGAAGAATGTGTGTAGACCAAATCTTAACCTCCATTTCTGTTGACCTGTATAATTCACAGGTGACTTGGCTGCTGATCCCAAAGGATACACAAACACACTATTGTGTGTTCTCATTCTACGGATGATTAAGTGAGAAGGAGAGGAAGAGACAGGGACAATACATGATGTCATGGTACTGCAAGTCTATTTGGGATGGTCAGATTGCTCACAGCAGCACAGCCAATTCATTCTGCTGATCCTCTGTCAGTCACGCAGGTTGTGAAGCGAAGTCCTCTTACCTCCCGTGCCACAGGGCTAAGAGAGGCAGGCTGCTCTCAGGCAGGGATTGTGCATATGAACAGCAACAGGGGTGTACAGAGTATCTCTAGAGACAGAGTCCTCTGCAGATGAGGTGCCACATACTCCCAGGAAGAATAAAAGAGAAGCAGCTGATACAATAGCTTGAGAAATTACTATACTCAAGCTCAAAAGAAGCTGAACTGCATAATGTCAAGGAAAGGAAAGCAGAAAGGAGCTGGGTTACTGAGGACTGGAAAAATAAAGGCTTAATCATCCAGGAAGATCAAAAATCATATCATGAGCTGTCTTATGAAAGCCTCAATTTTGTGAGCAATGCTTCTTCCATCTGCAGTGCAGCCACAGGAAGGAGGGAAAGTTATGTGTCACCAGTGCCCTCGTTGTAGCTCCCAGGGCACCCCAGCAGGTGTTTGAGCATGTGTGCTGAGAAAAAGTTTAAAGTACCATTCCAACCCCTGCCTGTATAGGAGGCAGGGGTGCTTGCACTCCTTCATCTGCTTTGCCCCAAACTGTCCTTTGTTGTATAAATCTGCGTGCAATTTTGGAAATAACAACTGGAACTCAACAGGCTCAGCATCTGTCAGAGCCCAGGCTGGAGCAAAGCACTTCCATTCTCCCTTATGCTTCAAAAATGGCATCTTTTGGCCTAATTTTCAGAGGTGACTAGTGATTTTGATCACTGCACTGATGTACCAAAGGACAAATGCCCTGTAATTTCCAAAGAATAGGCTGGTTTAAACTGTTTAATATCTTTTGAAATTTCAGGCCACATGACTTGCCTAAATTGACACTTATGCAGGTGTGTGTGTACAGGGATGAGGGAGGAGGAATTCATGTATTTATGAGAGGGTGCATTAGCCCACTCCTGATATGGAACATGAAAACTGTCTGATTAAAAATAGAAGACTATTCATCGACCACTAAAAATAACATTAGACTACCTCTTCCTCATGCAGCCATGCAGGGAACTAGGCAAGCTGAAATGAGGCAAACGAATTAGAAATAAGAAAATGGTGTCAAAATGAAAAAGATCCTGATAGAAATACGGTCACAAAGAGAAAAGTTGTAAATGCTGGAAGCAAAGTAAAGATACCAAAGGTAAAAATATCCTGTACGTGCACACAAAGGGGTTTTACTTTATGGCTGAATGAAGGAGAATGGTGTCAAAACTTGGAAAAGGACACATATGAAGAGAGCACAATATTGAGGCAGAAATTGTTGGAAGTCTAAGGATTTTGACCCATGATAAATCACAAAGAAATAGCAGAAAAAAGAAAAAAAAGTCTAAATTGAACCATACATTTCACCAAACAGGAAAAACATTCCTGTTTTTCCCAGACCAGATATCAGCTGATTCAAACAGAGCTTGAAAATAATATTTTGACAATTACTACGCAAAATATAAAAAAACCATTTTCACACTTGATGTGGGATCTTCACCCTCCTCTTTACAAAATATAGGAAGAAATGGAACATATCTGAAGAAAGACACTCTTATTTTTCTTTGGAAAAGTAAAGGACATTCCTTTGCATATTTTCTCTAGGTTTAGGAACACAGGGTCCTCTTCTACCCCAAATTCTTGCAATGAAAAAATAATCCCAACTTTCCTCTTTGAAATGTTCCTCATTGCTCTTTGAAGTCTAGGGAGAAAGGCTTAGAAGAACAATAGTTTTTCTACTTCTTTATAGAAGGGAAATTATAATTATGTATGTATCCAGAAGAGCTAATTCAAAGGTTTTTGGATTAATTCTTTGTTTCTCATAAGCTGGGTCAATGCAAAATGAGGACTGAAAAAAACACCAGGTACAAACAAGAAAGAAAATTTAAGGTTTTGCCTAAATTATGAGTGCTTGAAACATTACAAAAACAGCGAAGAAGCTCAAATAGCAGTACATGAGAAATTTTTGGTGAATACTGAAAAGACTATAATTTAGCAAGGAAAGAAATTCCTTGCAGACATTGGAGAAGGCTGAAAAATAGCTGGTTCTCCATGTAACACGCCATATCACAGAAGCAGAAGTGTACATTCTTCTAGACTACAAAAAAAACAAAAAACCTTGGGACAAAGGGGAACATGGCATGGCAAAGTTCAAATGACCTGCAGACTCCAAGAGCAATATTTGCAAAAGGTAAGAATTTTTACCCATTCATCTGCATGTTTGGTATATAGAAAAGACAGCAGATAAAGAGAGGTAACCTCTTGAGAAAATTTTTAAAAATTTTTAAAGCTTAAAGAAAAAAATCCAAGATATTTTGCCCATTTCATCAAAATTTGTTGCTTCACCTTCATTTTTGAACCCTTTATATTTTTTGACATTTTCTATTATTGTATATTTGAGCATAAATTCAAGCACCCATTTTGCATTTCAAATTTTACTTTAAATCTAAAACATAATCAAAGGACACTTAGGAATAAATGGTCACCATTACTTCCAACAGAAGAAGCAGTACCTGAGCCCGAATTAGTGTTTAGAACTATGACCCAGCAATGCTGTATTAAATTTATTTCAGTCTAAGAAAAACATCAAATTCCAGTATTTTAACATATGCATCTGTATGCAAAAGCACCTATAGGAAAGTATAAGTTTACCTATATTTAAAACTACATGTTTTAAACTAAATTTATGATGATTAAATCTGTATTAATTTTTCCTGGAAGAGGTCATCCAGAGAAGTTGAGGAATATCAATCTTGAAGATATACAAAACCCATCTGGAAGTGGTCCTGGCAACCTGCTGTAGCTGATCCTGCTTGAGCAGGGGGCTTGCACTTAATGACCTCCAGAGATGCACTCCAACCTCAACCCTTCTGTGATTCTGTAAATCTCCTGGGTTTCATCCATTATTCACATATCCTGTGTTATTTGACATTTGAAATTCTAAAGCCATGGGATTCGAATCATCATCAAATCTAAAGGCATTTTTTAATTCTCTTAGTAGGATACTTATGGAAGTATAAACTACATGCACATATATTCTGGAATCACTGTTGGCAATCCTAATTACTACAGGAAAGCATTTTAAAAGTAATCTGAGCTGAGAATAAATGGAAATTGAACAGATCCTCAGTACATTTCAACTTAGAGCTAAACTCTACAATTTCACTGATTAGCTCCAGTACATTACCAGTAGGAATTATAGCAGACAGCCACTGCACCTCACATTCAGATTTTATGCTGGTTTTTTATTGGACTGTGTATAGAACAGTGCATAAAATATTTTCCCCCTTGGGATCACTTTTAATAATTAATAACAATAATTAAATATAATTTGGCATGCTTTTCCTCTTAGGCCTGGACCCTACAGGTTTTGAAGGTCAGAGCAAAATTTCAACTTCAGTCACATACAGCCAGGCACTTTGCCCATGAATAAAGACATAAGAGCTGACATCATTCTATTTCAGCATAATTTTGCTACTTGAAATTGAGAAAGCCTGTCTGTATTTAGCAGGTGTGTTTCCTTAACTAGCATTACTAGAATAAAATTTCCAAAAGGATCATTTTATGTTTATGAAATATAAAAATTTTCCAGGTTTTACCAGCGCTTTGAGATAATCACTAACACAGTCAAATTAAGCAAAACCACAAGTGCCACCCTACCTCAACTAGAAAAAGATTAGCATGTCAGTGTTCATTAAGTCTATTCTCAAAGGAGCATGTCCATTTTTATTGTCACACAGAGCAGCTAGGATGACAAAATAACGTCCCATGAATACCATCAGGAGTTCACCACAGCATATCAAGTAATGTGACAATCCAATCCATGGATTAAAAACCAAGATGCTGCTTGTAAGAATAATTTTTAGCTCATTCTGTATATCATTGTATTTCCCAATCTGGCACCGTGAACCATAAATAATCCTATCATTTATTAATTACATTTTCTAACCTAGTCAAGAAGAATCCTGCAGTGTGAAGCAGCAGATCATGAATAAATGGTTCATTGAAAAGCAACTCTTACTGCCAAGTAGTTGTAAATTAGGGTTGTGATAATTGCTTACTTTAACCTTTTTAAACAGGTTCCTCTAAAAAGCTCCAGGATGGATGTTTTATTGTAACAACTTTGACCTTTAATTTGTTATGCATTATGACAAAGGGATGTTGTGATTAAAAATTTGGTACCTTATGTTATAAAACATCCACACAATAAGTTTGTGTATGTTTATATATATATATATATATACTTTCACAGATGCATATAACCATAACATGCTCATCCATTGAGTACCAAGCACAGCTACAGAAAACACAGTTGGCAGCTGAACTGTAATGCGTTGGTGCAGCCAAGATAACACTTTGCTAAATATACTGTGACACCTTTACAGAAAAAATCCATGTGCTGCTCCTTCCCTGCTGATCATATAAACTGTGATTATTGAGCAAGCAGGGTGAAAGTTTGTTAGGGTAAGCTGCTGATGCTGGAGACCTGAAGTCTGCACTCTTGAGGTGGTTTTATTTCAGACTGGGTCTGTTCTGTTCCCAGACACAACATGCCTATTAGTGGTTGGAGTGCATTAGGTGGTTCCCAGAATGCATCTTCCAGTTTAATCCAAAAAGAATCCACATACTAGGAGGCTGTTCTGCAATGGGGACCACAGTGCATTACATGGAGTCAAAACACTGATGGTCTCAACATGAGGCTCCTGAGCCAAAATAAAAAGCAACTCCTCTGTGCCAGCAACACAAGATCACACGCCAGCCTAGAGGCAGCATAGCCATGCTTCCCATCAATGCTGCTAAAAATGACAGCACACCTTTGCACCAAGAATTAGCTCCTGACCCCTGGCATGTGGCTGTTCCCATGTTGCCTAAGCAAAAATGGGACTGTGCCCTGCCACAAGACAGCCAAGGCAGCAGTGGAGCTTTAGAACATTACAGAAGGATGATGGCTGGAGAAAATCTAGTTCTTAATGTGCTTTCCCTGGGGGTCATAAGAATCATCACATTTCCCCCTCTGTTTCACCATAGAAAGACTGGCTTGAAGAGAAAAAATTGGTGACCACCTGCCCTAGAAAGAGAATAGTAATCACACATATGACCTTTACTGTTGATGACAATAATTTTTTCTCACTTAAGCAGCAGAATGAAAAAGAGTTTTAAGAGTCAGTGGAGAATTTAGGAGGTAAATTTGGGTGATCAGCAAATAGTCCAATTCAAACAGTAAGCAGCAAATACTACACAACCCCCCACCAAAATATCTCCAAAACTATCACTCAAAACCCCTCTCAAACCTCATCTTTGTACATTGTATTGCTAGCCCTTCTGCCAAATGGAAGGTCTTAATTTTAGATTTACTCACTTGTGTTCTGTTTCCCATGTAATTTTAGATTAAAAGACCCAGTCATGGACACTACTCTGGAGCTCTCTTCCAAATCTCTCACCAGGCTTTCCTAGCATTTGCTAGAACAGTGAGTTTAGCCTGCAAATGTGAAGCCATCATACACCTGGAAACTTTTTGTTGACTCACCTTTCCAGTCATGTCAAATTCACCCCTTTTATAGCTGTGCATCACCTCCTTAGTCCAATCTGTTATTCAGCCAACTGATACCTGTCAAGGTGCAAGGTGTGGTTTTAGTGTTACAATATCTCAGCTCTCCTGAAATGTGCAAAAACAGAAATCTCATATTCTGTACATTCCCTTCTTCATAAAAATAATAGGATTAAAATCCATTGAAAGCATAAAGATTGCTAGTCAGCAGCAGAAGTGGTGAGATGTTTTATTACTCTTTGGGAGAGAGGCACCATACTTCTAACCCATGAAAATATGGCCTGGGATTAAGCCTTCTGACAACTTTAAAAGTAATGAGAGCAGGATGGAGGGACCATGGCTGGAGGAATTGCCCTTTCTAGGAGCAAAAGATTACTCTCTTGGACAGCTTTGGATAACCAAGGTAAGATCTTTGAAATACTTTGTGCAGACAATGTGGAATTAGTTCTTTCCACTGGGTTGCAGGTCTGGCCCTGCTTCATTGCTACATGCAGATACCTCAGAGCCACTTACGTTAGTGGTTTTTTTCTAATAATGAGTTTCCAGTGGTATATTCTCTGAAACCACAATTTGATGAAATGCAATAGCAAAGCATGGTTTTCCTGAGAACATGGTTTCCCTTGTCCAGGTTGCAGCATGAAAAGCTGAGGCACAAACTCCATCTAGTTAAAGGCAAAGGTGGGTATGTAAGGGCCATTTAAGTACCCTAGAGCACAAAAGAGATGCTTCAAAGCTACTTACTGACATAAAAACAATTTAAAAAACCACAAGACATGTTTTTTTCACATGGAGTAAAGCCCAAGACAGGTAGAGCAATGTGAGATTTTTTTAAAATATCACTATGTTATTGTCTTCCAGAGGAAAAGAAAGGGTATTTAATGACTATTTGTCAGAGTAAAGTCATGGAAGTAACGATCAGCTCTATGACTGTGCACAGTATCAATATTTGCTTGTTTCTATGGCTCAAAGATTTAAGATACTGAAAAATGAATGTATGTGTTTTTAATATGTTTCATTTCTCCTCCCTAGGGATTTTTTCCTACAAAGACATGAGTGGCAGAAGTAGATTTAATGATGACATTTCAGCTTTCACTTTTTGATAGCAATTATAAATGGTTTCATGCTATGAAACAGGTGTTCCAGCATGTTCTATTGGGCAGCATGAGGAACTTTTTTTTTTCCCTAATGTCATTGTACATGATGTGTTAAATAATTGCTGTTTTCTGATAGAGGATACCTTTAGATGTGCACTAGAAAAGAATTCAGCTGGTTTGTATGTTTTGGTTGGTCTGTTAAACAGGAATTTCTTTATTTTGTGAACCATATCCGCTTTTCCAAACCCTTGCCAAGTGACAAAAAATCATACAGAAAGGAAACTTTTGATTCAGTCAAAGTGAGACTAAGAAGTCCCACGCACTCATGACAAGAAACAATTTCCAGAATGTTCTCACTTTTTGAAGACCAAACATCTGACACCAAAACAACTGAAATGACACATCCAAGGATGTCCTGAAATGACCCTTGGTGACTCCTTAAATATGAGTTGAGGGATGCAAGAGTTTATAGGCTCAAAATGCATCTCAGTGCTCCTTTAGGCTGTGATCCACTGCTTGTTAAACACAGATGTCCCCTTCTCTTCCAACACCCTGTTCTCCACCAAGCAGAAGTCTGGCACACATCAGAGGGCTGACTCTTCAGCATACTCATGTACTATCCAGAGTACCCCTATATGCTTAAGGAACCAGGATTCTGGGATGCACTAGACACACAGTTAATTCCAGCTTTGCTTCATTGCTGGCAATGACAGGAATACTGAGATGAAAGCTTGAAGAAATACTAGGAAAGGCAATTTTGGGAAACTATCACCTCAGCAAGGTTAGAATGAGAGAAATAACGCTAATTATGATATGGTAATTATACAAATGATAAAGCAAGAGCTGTTGGCAGGATGAAGAAGCAGCTGTAGAAGAGGACAAGAGGAACATAAGGGCAAAGTCAGCCATTAGACTCCTTGAGCAGCCATCGGTGCCTGCCAAGCGTGGAATTTACCAGGAGTATCTATATCACAGCCTGCCCCCTACTTCTCTTGTGCTGCCATAGCTGCCTCTTCCTAACATATGATCCCAGTGGGTTCCAGGAAAGGCTGGTACAGAGGCATGGCAGAAGCTCATAGATTTAATTACGAAGAGAGCTGAGCAGGTGTCATTGCTGAAACAGTCTTTGTCATCAGTTCAGATTAAATTCAGCAAACACAACAATGGAGGCAAAACTCATCCCACCTGATTTTTTAAAACGGTCTTTATTCTGAAATATCACTTCAATTGTTTTGAAAAAGGGAAAAAACAGTCATTCTGCATAAATCGGCAAGGTGCACTAAACCTTAAATTTCAGCAGAGATGACTTTTTTTTTCCTCTGAAAGTTGGCCTTATTTTCCTTCTGCACTAACCTAAAATGTGACTTCCTTCTACTGATGTTTTTAAATAGGCCACCCAATAAATATTAACCGTATTTCTGACAATTTTTTTTACAGGCATACTACACATTTAACAACATTGAGGCCTGTGTGACACATCCTTTCCCATTATCTAGAATTTGGTACATAAGCAACATTGATGTTTCTTCTCAGTTCACTTTACCAAAAAAAGCCCATATTATTGAAGATAAACTGGTTTAATGGTAATTCTTTTTGTTATAATTAGGTATTTTATCTTTTCTTTGATACATAAATGTTGGTAGTACTGTCAAGTTTGAAAGACAAAAAAATCATCTTTCTTGAGGATTTTGTAAGCAGCAGAAAAAATACCAGACAAAATACATGTAAATTTTATTGTTAAAACCCCAAATGTATTTATATATTAATACCCCAACATGTATTTACATTGCAAACTATGTTGTGAGGGAATAAAATAATTACTACTCTTTATAGCCCAGATAAATGGAACAGAAATAAATCATCTCTTTGGTGTGGAATCACTCTCCACAAGTAAGTAACTGTTCCCTGAAAGTAACCAGCCTCTATTGTTTATGCAGCAACCAGTAAATAAGCAATTTTCAAGCATATGCTAAGCACAAGCAATAACCAATGCTGGCTTTGGACAATAAACATCCAAGACCATCATAATGTGAGCTTCCCTTACACGTAACTGCTAAACTCTTTCTTAGCCAAAGTCAATCACAAAATTCCCATTAACCAAGGCTAGGCCTGGTTATGCATTTGGCTTTCCTTGTTACAGATCCCAGTCACACCAAGGTGTTGGATGAACTAGCTGAGCTCACACATCCCCTGCAGAAAATCTGTGGATGCAGGGAACCTCCCAGTTCATCTTGGCTGAAGGGTACCCCTGTGACCCACTGCTCAGCTTCTGCATTGCAATATGTTAGCTGTCCTACCTAGAGAATCAGTCTACAGAAACTGCTCTCCTATTCTGCAGTGGCTTTCATTGATTGTACACAGAATGAAATGCAAATCCAGACACATGGTTCAAATATGCAGCATGTACAGAACATAAATGTATCCATTCCTGAGACTGAATGCAATTAAATGAAGCATACAGACCATTTGCCATCATTATTAAAAGAAAAACCAAAACCAAAACAATAGGTCAGGAAAAAAATCCATAACTCCAGCCCTTTCAAATTTTTTTTTTCCAAATTTCAGATACCAAGTACAACAATGAAGAATAATCTGGGAATTGTTTGTGCTGAGTGAGTGATGGAAGGTAAATGCTGGGGAAGACCTATGTTAATTGCAACAAGCAGTGCTGATGAAGGTTAGGGCAGTACAAGTGTCTGTACACTCTCACAACAGTCACCTTGTCAAGCCTGTGGGCAAAAGGTAGGCAGCTCCTGCTCTTCCATCCTTTCTGTCATTAACTATTGATCACTTCCCATTTTAAAGCTTCATACCAGTGGCAAAGGAATAAATTGACAGCTTAATTATTTGGCTGTCCTAAAGACATTCCCAAAGCCTGTCCTCAAGGGGAAAAGCTGCCTACACATGTACATGTAAAACCAAATGGGAAAAGCAGAGATTCTGAGCAGAATATCTGGAAACACTGAGCCATTTCTGAAACTTACTGGCCTCTCTTCATTCTTCAGTTAATGCAGATAAATGCAACCTCCTTTGGCTCCAAGAAGCCAAGTACCTTTAGAACCAATTTCAACACAAGAGGAATTACATGTGACCAGGTATTGTAAGATCAGGCCTGACTGCTGTTGTTTGAACTGAGAGATTCCTGTTCCTGGTGAATGTGGATCTGTAGCCTTTTGGGATGGATCGACAGTCACTCAAATGAACCCAAGGCGTGCAATCCCAATGCCAGCAAAGCAGGGTTCTCTAAGAGCTACCCTGGCCAGGCTGAGAAGCTTTGTAGAAAAGACAATTCAGCCTCTTTGAAGAGCCTATAGAGCTACAGAAGGACATGTATGACATACTTCTACTTGTTTCCTTCTCTCTTGAGTTTCACAAAGTTCCTACTCTCTCTTCTTCCATGGGCTGGAAGTTTATTCTCTTGTCATTCAAACTGCAGGAAAGGATGCATCATCCAGTGTTTTACACTTGATCTCTCCAGTCATACGTAACAGCTTTCAAGGGCTCACATGAAAGCTCATGTAGGCAATACTTGCCCTTTCTGCTGCCACAGACATTGGCATCACCCTCAGTAAAGGTGGCTCAATCTGTAGTTCAATTGGCTCTAACAACCTTTTTCTGGGGCTTTTTCACTTCTTGTCCCACTGAAAGCCACTGCTCAAAACAGTGATTTCCCACCTGGCACACCTTGGTAATGAGGACTAAGGGCAAGAAAATTGCTCTATTTGTTGAACTCCATGACAGCTGGTAATTGTTACAAAAAACCCTCACCTCTTAATATTAAGGTCGGTTCTGTGGAGTTACAGAGTAGCAGGGTTTAAAATCCACTTACTACAAAGGTGTGGCAGAGCAGAGAGAAAGCTGGCTGCCTAGTTGTATAGGACATGTCCACTTCATTGCAAATCCTAATTAATTACCATTTGGTAGCTGTCTTGAGTAGAAGGATCTATTAGATTAAAAACAAAATAGCAATAAACTATAAAAATAAAATAAATAAATACCTGCTTGGTAGATAGCTAAAATTTATTTGTATGCATGTATTGCACATAGACAAACAGGAGTTCTGTGCTTGTACTTCCAATTTCTATAGGATTTTACCCTGCACACTTTGTTTAGGTCAAGAAACTTCTCTAGGACTGAATAGAAGACAATGTCTGGAATATCACTGCAAATGTAATGGACGGAGTAAATTGACAGCAGCTCCAACTAAATTACAGTTTAAAAGACAAGGGAAGACTCAAGGGACATCAAACAAAGGAAACTCTAGCTGACCAGCGCTCAGGTAAAATTGAATTGGAAATGTTCCCTGACTGATTAACATAACAAAAGTCCCAGTGTTTAAAAAGAAAGTCATTCTGCAGAAATAAGGGAGGAGGGGAGAGTGGAAAGAAACTGATCTTCCTCCAAACAACAGTAGGTATCTTAGAAAATATACATTCAGAGAAAGATCTAAAATAGTAGAGTAAATAAGGAGGTTTTTAACAGCATTTTAACACTCAGAAACATATATTTTTTATTAGAATATTATTTGAAAGTGTCCCCAGCATCATTCCCCCAATTTATCAGACAAAAATAAAAGAAAATCCAATTAATGATTTTAAATTAAATTCTGGAAATATATATTTTAAAAGACAAAAAGAAATTTTAAAAAAACCTGAAAATACAAATAAATGTATGCAGCTTTATTTTTGATATAAAATAAAGTGTGAAAATATAACTATTGGGGAAATCAAATTTTAGTTAACATGTCTGTAGATTAGTGGGGGTGTGTAATCTGTAGTAAATGTATTTTATTAATCTTATCTCTTAAATTCATAAGGAACAGGGATAAATACTGATGTTTTTTAAACCAAGTGTTTTCCATTGTATCTCTCTAGTTAAATTTTTAAAAGATCATATTATTAGTGTATCTGCATGCTTGGAGCAGGTAAGTAGGAGCAAGCAGATCAAAGAGGCTCTTCACAGCATTCAAAACATTCTGGGTTGTAGTTTAGGGAAAGCCTGAATTCACACCCTTTTCGTGAGGGTGATCTGGTGTATCAGCACCCTGCCAGTTGTGCTGTCCTGCCTCTCAGCCCACCCTCTCTGAGACAGAGAACTCTCCTAATGGTGCTTAGAGCACGGCTTATCCCAAGGTCCCAGCCCACAGTGGGACCTTATCAGCTGCCTTGTGCAGGGAAATGTGAGGGTCGTGTCACTTCATCTAAAGAGATACTGATGAAATAACAGGTATCAGTCTTTTTGTAGTATATTAGTTCTTAGGTGATGGACACTTTTTGAACTCTGGATCTACAAATAAATTCAAGTAGAATCCATTTTGCTTGAATAGATAGTTGTAGCAGCAAGACTCAGAGCTCAACTTAGATTTACCAATTTCTTTATCCTTAGTTATTGCTAACAAGTTTCTAGTTTACCAGGATTTCAAATGCAACACCCCAATGAGAATGGGAGCAGGTTCTAGTTACTAGGCATAGTCAGAAGAAAGAGTGCTCAGAAGAACATGGACTGGTGTGGGAATGTAAAAAAACAAAGCTTGCTTTCCTCAAATGTTTTGCTGAAATGTATCTAAGATACAAAATGGAGACATAATGAGAAGATTTCTTTTTACAGTATATGAAAGTGTTGAGTTTCATGAGGCAGCTAAAAATAAAGAAGTTAAGCTTTATGTTTTGCCATGACAGTAGGACCTGCTGGACCAGGTTAGTCTGCAGATTTTGTCTTTCCTACTTGTGTGGAGGTACTGCTGCTGTGCCTCCTTGTCCTCTCCAGTTCCTTCTAACCCTCTGGAAAATGGCAATGATCTTTCAAGTCTGACACACAGAAAATCACATGAGTTCCAAGACCTGGGTGTCAACAGTGGTTGTCTCCTTACTAGTGTACTACTGAGTCAAGGGAGAGAGGGAGGACGTGGAGGACCCCTCCACGGCCTTCAGGTGCAAGGCAGGAGACAAAAAACTGTAGAAAAATGGCCTTTGGTATTGCACTACTCAGAGGAATTAAATTAAATTATTCTTTCATTTCTCTTTTTAATGGGTGGGTACCAAGAGTAA
Source organism: Sylvia atricapilla (assembly GCF_009819655.1). Lineage (NCBI taxonomy): Eukaryota > Metazoa > Chordata > Aves > Passeriformes > Sylviidae > Sylvia > Sylvia atricapilla. The sequence continues at coordinate 90,485,265 of NC_089141.1, forward strand.
GAGGCAGTTGCTGGAATACGGGTGACTAGATAACTCTAGACCCTCAAATTCCTTTTCCCAGCCTCCTGTTGTCCCAAAGAGTGGCAGCCTTCTACCAGGTCCAGCTGTATCTTCCTGCCCAAGATAAGTGTCTCACATACCCTTGGCTATGCAAAATGCTTTCTAACACATATATTTGCAAGTATATCCAAAGTGTTCCTCAAATTAACAGCTACTTCAGGAGGTACAAGGTGACACTTACATGAGAAACCCCCTGGTTCTCCTATTTCATAACATGGTCATTCCTTCACACAAGCCACGGACACATGTGCACAAAGCACATTTGGAGAGGCTTAATTTTCACAGCACAACATGAACTAAAATTCTGACTTTGACCATATGCTAAACAACTGGAACTGACACAGTCAAGAGGGTCACAACCTCTCCAACACTTAGCATCCAACACTTAAGTGCATGCTAAAAAAAAAATATTTAAGATTTCCTTTTCTTTGAGAATATACTTGTAGAATCAAAAGCAAAGGACGTACTAAAAGGGACAGTCATTAAAAACTCTACTTCATTGTTGAACTGTTAGTCAATAGAAAACAGTATGCCTGGTAGGACAAGTTGAAACAAGTGTGTAGGGGTATAAAGAGTGGGATGGAAGATGTGGTTCTGTAGAACTGACACAAGACACTGAAGAGAAAATTAGAAGCCATGTGTTGTCTGTGAGACTTGCTTGAAGAGAAGACAAGATAGCAGCATCAAGAGTTTTACAGAGTTTTGCTGTATGTGTGTTAGCCAGGATATTCTGACTACATAATACAGCCTAGAAAACATGTTTCATACCAAACCGTTAAATAAAATGCTTACTTCATAAGCAGCTATGATTGTGTTGAGTACTTGCTTTATGTACTGGTTTTATCTAAAGAACAAGAGGAAACCTTTAAAAAAATTCAGGAATTTGGAAATTAGTTCTTTCTCACACTTTAGCATAGCATTTAGATGAAAATATCAAGCTTTGTTTGATCTCTGGCTACCTTTTTCAATTTCCAAAATTATTTTTCCCTCTCTAGAAAGATGTTCATCTTTCATGTCTACTGGATTTCCTTCAATTGTCTTCATGAAGCCAAATCCTTCCAAGTGCCCAATTTGGTGACTTTGCCCAGAACAGTTCTATCTCCCTTTTAGTTTGGCTTTCACAGCAGTTTTCCTTTTCTGTTCCTACTTTTAGCAAAATTGGCAAGCAAAGAGGATCTGAATTATCACCATTTTATTTTGAATTACGTTTCTCATGGAGAGGAATATGGTGAGTGTTTCTGCTGATATTTTGTCCTTTGGAGTACAAACACTGAGACTGAAACACCAGGCATGCCTGTAAACACTTGCACTGCAGAGCTAAACAATGAAATAGTTCAGACATCAATCACCCTCCTTAATTATGCATTTTCTTCACAAACACACATTCTTTTCTGTTGTTCGCAGAGGATGGCATGTGGGAAATACGGGGAAGACATTGGGAGATCCGTGTTGAGATGAGATCTGTTTGCCACCACCGCCTGGCTCATCACATCTGTTTTGGGGGTATCATTTACCTTTAACAGCAGTGTATTTTAGAAAGTGTTAATTCACTTCTGTCAGGCAATCAGATTGTTGCAAAATATATAAATTCGATATATAAATACCATCAGATGATGCAGCAGGCAATCACTGTGGTAATTAATCCCACATTTTTGTAGTTGAAGTAACAATTCTCATTTCAGGATAGAGTTTGAGTAAGAAGAGCCTATCTATATCTGTAAATGAATGATATCATTATTTTGGGAAATGAAAGTTTAAGCTCTGTAAAACATACAATCCCATGGAGATCTCAGCAGGGGAACTTGTACGTGCAGGTGTTTAATGTGATAAGGTACGTTACCATTTATCTGTGTACTTACAGACAAATATTAACATAGTCATGAATTAAGCTTTTAATCCCTTTTATTATAAATTGAATATCTTTATTTTAACAAACATCAACAATGCACATTATTGTGCTCCAAACTATTCATTACTATTCCCCACAGTGTACCATTACATGATACGCCATAATACATGTGTTAATATAATGCCAAGCATCTGCTTGAGTATTCCATAGTATATTTCATTCTCTCCCTCTCTCTCTTTTTGTTTAAACAAAGAGGCAATCTCACAAAAGACACTTTCTATATAGGAAACCACAGAGCCATTCAGCCTCATGCTGGAGAAGGACAGTAACACAGTGTGTGCCATTTTCTGATGATTCAGGCTCTAGTTCCAAGTCTTCAGATTCCTTGACAGCAAGAAACAGACTTTGGAACAAAGAAAATATAGAGGTAGATGTGAGGAGGTGGATTTAAATGATAGTGCTCAGATGGGGTCACCAAAACAATGTGCAAGCAATTTGTCCATGATCTCCAGGTGCCTTTCCTCAGAGCTGCAGTACCAGGACCTGCCAGTGCTGGCACCTGGAGGGAGAGTCATTCACTCAAACAAGTAACACCATTAACTTCGGAATTAATTCCTCAGGAAAATTACCTTTGAGTTAGGATCAGAGAATCACGTAATCATTAAGGTTACAAAAGACCTTCAAGATCATTGAGTGATCAAAGGTTGGCCTTGTGTTTCAGTTTCCAAAGAAAGTCTTATACTGAAATATTATATTAGTAGTAACCCCCGATGACTTCAGTTTTGCTGTAACTCAAACTACCAACTGCAACCTTGCAGCTATTTTCCTTGCAAAGGGATTAAAATCTCCCATTTGGAGTAAACAAAAACATTGAGGCAATATTACTGCCAGCAGAGAAAGTGGTACATTTCTGTCTAAACAGTTACCTAGCTTGTTTGTTTTCATTTTGGTAGAATTTTTGTTTTTCTTCTAGGGAAGCCTGTTAACAGAAATGACTAATGATTGTTGCATTAAATGAAAGGTTGTTGTTCCAAAGACATTATCCCAGAGATCTCGTCAATTATTGTAAAGGAATTCTGCTGGAAACATATTAAAATAGTTCAAATAAATTGTAGGTAAGCAGGAAGAAAAGGGAAAATGGATGATGCCACATGGGTTATGTTTTAAAAGCTGTACATTGAGTCTAAACAATTCAGTGTAATCTGCATTATCCCCCAAAAAGCCTTTTGATTGTTTTATTCCTTCAAATATGCCCTATTCAAATATTTTTCCAGCTTTACATATGGTATCTATGTTATTAGCTCTGTAAAGTGTTTACATGTAGTCTCAAAACGCAATCCTCAAGGCACTGTAATTTACAAAGAAGCTAACACTGTCATAATAACATTTTTATCCTACAACAGATCAGAGCTTAAAGTAATATTGCAAAGTAAAACAAATCCCATTAAATAAAAAAGAACTACCAGCAATAAAATTACAGTGAGCTGAATCATCCTTGAGAGAGCACTGTGGAAGCCAGGCTGTGAGAGGGTGCTGAAGCAGAATGCAGGAGCAAACGATGGGGAGTGAACGGATTACATACTCTGCTAAAAGTTAAATATACATTCTTTCACCTCTAGGTCTCAGGGGAGAACAAAGCCAGATTTCCATATGTAGTAATTAAAGTTGTTTAGTGACTTCTCTTTGAACAAGCCTATGGCCACACAAAGTCCAGGATTTAAGGGAGGAGTATGTATTTTCTGCATTGCAAGGAACAGACCTCCACTACAATAAAAAGCAAAACTGAACAAATACAGAACTTTGTTCCTACAGTTTTTAATTGGTTGTGTAAGCCTGCAACATTTTAAACTTTCTTGAGTTTCATTAAGAAGACTGTGTCCCACTGCATGCAAACAAATATCAATAAAACCTCACAACAGGGCCGGGGAACCGTCAGGCTAACATGCTTGTCAAAAAATACCTGGTACAAACCCTTGATTCTAGTGGTAGGGTACCATCAGGTTTTGGGGGATAAATAGTATTCTCATTCTATTTTCTGCAATGTAGTTGTCGCTACTTGTAAAATGCACTCAAAGTGCCACCTTCTCCCTATGACATTGTGAATTGCTGGCTGGCAACTCCAGGCTGGCTGACCACATTATTCTCTGCAGTTTGTACCACATTTAAAACATTATTTCAAGATAAATACTGCAAGAGAAAATTTGACGTGTGTTCTCCAAACTTACTGAGTAAGATTTTAGATTCTGTGAAACATTTTGCCATTGACTTCAGAGAGTCCAGGATTTTAGTCTCTTGGTATTTATGTGCATGTTAAATGATTGGTGCTACTCTCTTTGTAGGAGAAAATAATTTCATCTTGTTCTGAAGACCTAAGATGCACCAAAATGATCCTAAAATGTCACAATTTGCCCTATCTCAATTTGCCTGAAATACATCTCTGCTGAAATTTCTTTCAAATGTAAAATATCCATCACTGCACTGATTAAAATAAGGAAAAATTATTATTGCAGAAAAAATAATTCTTTTTTCAATGAACTGGGTAAGATTTGGAAAGAAAAAGCTGGTTTAAAGCAAAAACAATTGACTTTACAATGACCACTGCCTTATATTTAGGACTGCAGACCAGCTTTTTAATATGTCGATAATGTCCCATTAGCCATTTCTTCTTTAAAGGTGTTTTTCCCGATTTAAGAAGTCAAAGCAAATCCCAGCTGTCTTGAAAAGCTACAGCTTTCTTGTTTTTAAAGAGTCACATTCCCTTCCTTAAAATGTTGAAATTTTTTGATGAAGATATCCTCTGAAATTCAGAAATAAAATGCACACAATGTTTAAAGCTATTGAATTGGACTACGGTAGCTCCTTGAAATGTGACATTTTCTGTTTTGCACAAATCCAAGCACTTAATCAACACACTAAAAGCAACGAATTTATGATCATGTTCAGCTATCCTTATCTCACATCTTAAGATCTGAGCAAACTTAAGACCCCGCTGAGTCTTATGGCATTATTAAACCTTCTTCATTTTCCACCTTTCCTCAGACCTCATTTTACTACTGCAATCAAACAGCCTGAGATGGGAACAATGACACGTGTTTCAAAAAGACCCATCAAATGGCACCCAAACCACCAAACCATATCATGAAAACCACAAAAGCAACAAATTCCCTTCTCTGCTCACAAAGTTAAGAAAAAGACAAATAAATCCCAACACTCTGTTCTTCACTTGAGAAACTGGATAAGATCATGGCTAAGGGATAATCATAAAGTTGAAAGCTGTGGATGCTCCTAAAAAGGTTTTCATCTTTCTACAGTATTTCCAATTCATTATTTTGTTCCATCAACAATATATAAACAATCTAACTTATAAGACCTCTATGCTTAAACAAGTTTTAGAAAAATCTTGTAGCTAATGGATAACAAATGCGAATACACTCTTTTCTGTCAAACTGAATCCAGACACATGGAGTATGTCAGTTCAGGACCATGGAAGGAGTAAATTTAAAACAAATGAAAACACTTTACACTGAAAGAAAACCTCCATCACCATATAACAGTTATGTAGTCCTAAATAAAAAATGAATACTACAGCAGTGTTGCATATTTCTAGAAGCAATATTTTCACCCTTTGGGTGCATATTCTAAATGTCTGTGGTGGTCTGTGCAATTAGCCAGTGGCAAACAAACATCTATGACTATCCTGTGAGATCCTCAGTACAATTCCTGACACAGAGAGACGTTCCTGTGCGTGGGCCAAGGACAAGCCTATCCTGTGAAATGCCATGGACGCTCAAGGGTCACTGCTGCCTCAAGGCACTCCTTGGAGCACCTTCTAACTAGAAGGACAGAAAAGAGACCCAGGCTCTTTCTCCTTCTTTTCAAAGGATGAAATACAAAATTGTTGAATTAATTTTAAAGCAAGACCCCACCTTTAATTCACTAAAAGAGTAGTTTCAAATGTTTTTCCCATTCATGGACCTTCAAAACTCCCATAAGAGAATCTGATCTAGGCTTCTTCATTCCAGGCCATTATAAAACATAATACAAGATTAATTTTTAAAAATAGTTCCTGTTGTCCATTGAAGCCACCCAAAATTTACCAGGGAAGCATGAACCAGAAATTTAAAGTAAGCAGGAAACAAATACACTTTTTCTATCTTCAGCACACAACAGACCACAGGATTTTGTCATCAGGGTCTTCATTACTGAGCCCAAGAAAAGGTATGTGAGATATAAATAGTTTTGATCTACAGACTTACAATCCATTAGCCCCATATAAATATTTCATTACTAGATAATTATAAAAATGAAAAAAATTACATTATTTATTTTTGGTCTAAACCTACTTAAGATGATCTTCCATCTGAGCTATTTATGCTTTCTCCTGGTTTTTCCATCTTGTACAAGCACCATACATCCACAGTGTAAAGATCTAGAGCAGTAATTCAAAAGGACAATAATTGTACTACATGAGTATAAGAGGAAGCCAGTATGAATTGGGTTGGGTTATCTTGATATTACCATCAAAAAATTATCATACTTCCCTCTTTCTATTACTGCAGTGTGAAGAGAAACCAAATGATACTGGAGCAGTAAGTGGCAAACTGCTATAGCAACATATGCCAAACACAATCACCAGTGCCCAGTGTAAAGACACTGAACAAAGCTGGTGGGGGCAGCTAATATTATTGTGATTTTATTGAGTGAGACCTGAATGACAAAGATCTGTTTTAAACCAAAGAGGCAGTTTAAAAGTTCCAGGACTTCCAAGCCTCTTAAATCTTCTCCAGATGTTTAAATTCAAGCTCTTCTCAAGTTACCCTCTTACTTATTTTCTCAAACTTATCAGTCTAAAATTTTAGCAAAATAAAGTTTGCAATTCATTCTGTGTCTTCACTGAGTGGTTTTCTGTGAAAATGCTCTGTCCAAAAGTCCAAATAATTTGGAGAAAGACTCCTCTTCTACATTGTGTACCTCTTGGATATTACTGGGGTAGTATACAGAGACTGTGGAAACTCTGCAGCTAGACAGGAAGAAAGCTGTAATTCCAAACACCATACTTATGAAACAAAAATGATTAATTTAGCTTTACAAATCACTCCTCTGTGCCACTTGTCACATCTTAACTAGGCTATCCTGAACTTTCCATTTGCAAAATGACATTCAAACATGAATTAATTAATTCTAAATTGACTCCCTGATGTGAAGGCATAGTGTAATAAATTATTCTAGTTCCTTTGTTGATGGAGGAATCTGAGACAGAAGTAGGAACCTCAATGTCTAGCACATCAGAGCAGTTTGAGGTTAGGTGGCATGATTACCAGTGCTAGATCCAAAGAGGCTTACAACATGGTATTTCCTTTACAGAGACTTTCTGAATAATGCACCAACAGAGTTAGCTCCATCTTTAACAGAAAAAAAAAGCTGCTTGTGTTTGGTTGGGTTTTTTTTTTGTGTTTTTTTTTTTTTTTTTTTCTTTTAAACAACATAGAATTGAAAAAACCCACAAATAACAAAAATGGAATAGGATGTATGCATTTTAAAATTATATATATGTACACACACGCACTCACACAATATTTCTTGCAGAAAGGTGCAGGCTATATTTAACTTTAAGAAACCTCACAAGTCTCCTAAAGTCAAAGTATATTTGTAAATAATAAACTATCTAAACTGGATTACACATTAATAAAGAAAAAGACTTTAGGCCATGCTGACTTAAACTACAACTGTGCCATCAGTAAATGAACATCAATTGAAATCAATTTAGCTAGGATAAAAGTCCCCTTCCCCTGCTGCTGCTCATCTGGTGTGCTAACAGCTCCCAGTGATGAAACCGGTGCTTGTAAATTAATTAGCCTACTGAAACACACCTTAAAATGAATTTCCCAGAACACCCTGGCAGTGAGCCATCCTGGTCCCACGAGCTGATCAGTGTTCTGTAAATATTGAGATTTGATAAAGTAACGCTACTCTGGCAGCAGATGGTTTGGAATGCTCTGTTGACATTGCCTGCGATTACTTGGATATGAAGACTTTGCTTCTCATAGACATCCTTTGGGAGCCACTGGAGGACTTGATCCCCTCTCCAGCTATTTGCCTTCTAATTGAAAATCCTTATTCCCAGATGGAGCATAATGCTACTGCTTCAGGCGTCTAGCTCTGCACTGCTTGACTGTTGATACATGGGTAATTGCTTTCAGTAATGCAGGTTAAATGTGACATTTAGTGCTTAATAAAAATCATCAAGGCCAAAGCCGTTTATCATTCTTACACTTGGGCTGTCAGTTCTAAAGGAATTTTCAATTCATTTGAATTCTTGTTGAAGAGGCAAGCAGCTCCTCCCTGGGAAAGGGGGATAGGCTGAAACCAAATTCGGGCTTTTTCCTGATTTATTTCTAAGACTTGTTTGCTAACAAAACCCCTTTAAAATTAACCTATCAAACATGGCAACTATCTGCCTTTGTAGTTAGTATGTTGCTGAATAATATATAATCAGCAGCCACTGTGTACACAAAACACATAAACCAGAAGCACTATATTGCACCTTCTGTGGGCAGCTGGAAGCTGGAAGTTATTCCTCTTGGAGCATCATAAAAATGAACCTGTAAGTAAATGGACTGTGTTGAACTAGGTAATTTCAAACTCTAAGCATTAAAAAAATAAGGGGAAATCTCCCTGTCATGGTAGGCACGGTAGCCTCACTCCACTGACAGTATTTAGGATAGTTGCTGAAGTTCTTTATAGTTTTTGGGGTTTTAATATAATCATTCCTACTGGTGCAAACAGAGTAACATTCTCATCATGGATCAGTGATCTGATAATGCTGCATTCCACAAAGCTTCCAAAGAAGAGATTTAAAATTAGGGTAGACTGAAATCTGTGATTGAGCACTAACAGTGTGATAACATCCCTGCTTTCCTGTCTTGACAGCAGTTTTACAGGCATGATCTTTGAAAGGAGTATACAAACCTCTGAGTTGTGAATAAGCAGATCAACATTTAGAACACTCCTACTCCCCAAAGTTTGTTCCCTTAATTCAGAGACTGGCTTCTTGTAACTTCTGTCTTGTTTTTCCAGAGAACTGAAATAAGTAGCTAGCTAACTTTCCATCATCTTTGAAGGGATTCTAAGACATCTCTTGATAGACTTTGTAACAGCTCAAAGGGACAACGAGGCACTGGCCTTTGTTCACCAGCCAGTTTGATAGGACAGGGGCATAGGAAAGATTAAAGGAAATTATCAGTCAGAACATTTGGCTACCTTGGCTACCATGAACTTTTACTAATACCTATCTGTAGCAGCAGAGCCCCCTTTCTCATGATAGGAAATTTTGCCAAAGAATAATTTTTTTAACAACAAACCCAGAAAGTTAATCCATATTTTGGTCACATGCAACTTTATCTCTGAACTTCATATAATTTGGAGCAGGCCTTGAAAGGTAGTTATTGTGTGTCTGCTGTAATACATTACCATTTTATTAACTAAAGCTAATCTGGGCATACTAGTGATTTGACAACTGAAAGCCAACAAAGTTAGGGAAGTGATAATTCAATTAGAAATAAAACAGTATTCATTAAAATTAATAGCAATGAAAAAAAAAAAAAAGTATTTCTCCAGATGCTGTTGGTGAAGGTATTAACTTCAGGTTCATAACCTGATCCCAAGTGAGCAGTTTTCATAAGTTTCACCTCCTCTTTTTGGAAGAAGCTTTTATTTTCCCCTTTGCTCAATTCATTTTGTAAAGTTCAGGCTCTCTTCTCTGACTTCCATACAATCAATAACTAATTCTCTTACTTTCCAGAATTCATTGCCCCATCACATTTTGTTCATGTTAGATTGTTTGCCTCGTCATGGAAAATCTAAGAATTTTGAGCTCATCTCTGCCTTAGAAAAAATCTTGAGAAATTTAATTTCTCTACTTTTGAGCAACCAGATTTGTGTTCTACCAGACAGCCCAGACAGGGAGCATGGCAAGTCAGAGCAGAGGACTCATTTCAGCTAAATATAACATCTACAGAAAGTAGCAACTTCTGGTAGATATCTGAGGACATGTGAATAACCACTTCTCCATCCACCTTTTTTTAGGAGTAACTGAAACATGTACTTTTTGCATGTTTTTTTTTTTTTTTTTTTTTTTTTTTTTTTTTTTTTTTTTTTTTTTTTTTTTTTTTTGGAGGTACATTATCTAGTATTAGGTCCCTTCATTTCCATTATGTTTCTAGGATTATCCACTGAGATTCTGCACTGCCTAAAAGATGTACAGAGCTTTGGTCTGCCTTCTCCTGTTGTCCACTGCCCACCTGCCCCTCTGACATACATGCCTACCTCTAGAGTTGCCCACTCTAAACCAACACACAAAAATATTTGCTATACAAGTATTTTGGGAAAACATAGAAATAAGTATTTCCCCTTCTCACTAAAAAAAAAACCCAACAAAGTTCTGCCATGTTGTCCATACAGAGGTCCAGAACCAGATCTTAGATTAAAGAGGTATATGGATTCTGTCAGCACTCCTACTGCTGACAATGACACTTCCTAAATTATAAGGATTAAATTTAGCAAAAGATTGTTTGCTGTAGATACTTTGCCTCTTTTTTCCTCTGTGCTGGAATACTATATATTAGGAATTCCTCTTGGGAAAATAACTTTTAAAAAATGTAGTGGATGCTAAGTAACTTAATGGATAATAAAGTGCCTTGCGCCTCTGGGACTGCTATTTAAGGAGCAACCTGATGTTTTATGTAAAATAAGTATTGCAGTCTTGGGACCTCACCCCACATTTCTGTAGGTTTAACTACAGGTAAAGCACTTTTTTCCCAATAAGAGCACACATTTCTATGAGGCATTAACAAGCTCCCCACAGGACAAATGGCCTTTTTTGCTTCCATCTCCTCCACTCTCCATTCCTCCCCCCAAAACTGGGAGTTGCCTAAGTAAATAATAGTAAAAAGAAAATCAGTAATAAAGTATCAATACAGGCTGGAGATATAAAGGGACTGAGAGAGCCCTGCCAACAAAGACTTGGAGGTGCAAGTGAATGAAAAGCTGCATATGAGCTGGCAATGTGCATTTGCATGGGGGCCAGCTGTGTCCTGGGCTGTGTCCAAAGCAGTTGGCCAGCAGGGCAAAGGATGGGATCCTGCCCCTCCACACTGCTCCTGTAAGACCCCACGTGCATCCAGCTCTGGCGCCCTCAGCACGGGAAAGATATGAACCTTTTGGAGCAGGCCAAGAGAAGAGCCACAAATACAGAGGGCTGGAGCACCTTTCCTATGAAGAGAGGCTGAGAAATGGAATTATTCAGCTGGAAAAGAAAAGCCTCCAGAGAGACCTTGTAGCAGCCCACCAGTACCTAAAATGGGTCTATAAAAAAGATGGGGAAAAATTTTTTAGCAGTGACCAGGAAAAGGGGTCAGGTCATTTTTAAATCAAAAGAGGATAGATTTAGATTAGATATGCCCTATTCGAATGTAGTGGTGAAATACTGGAACTTGGCCTCTCAGTGAGGTGGTGCATGCCCCATCCCTGGAAACATAAAGGCAAGGTTGAACACAGCTCTGAGAAACCTGACCAAGTAAATATGCCCCTGTGCATTGCAGGGGATTTAGAATAGAAGGGCCTCTGAATGTCTTTTCCAATGCAAACTGTTCTATGATTCTTTGTAAAAGCCTCTTCACCACATAGGCAGTGGTGCTAAAGTACAGACTCAGTTAAATATGGTAATACCAAAAATTTTGTATACAAAAATGTACTTTGTGCTCTCATGTAATGCATTAAAAATTGCAATTACGTAGTTCTAGTGCATATTACTCTATTGCATGCAAGCTCCCTTATGACATCAGTAGGTGCTCATCTGCTGTGTTCTGTCTGACATAGGACACTATAAATTTCTTTAGCACTGAATGTCAACGAGTTGTTTTTAAGAGAATTTCAACAATCTTCAGAAACAGTGAGAAGAAAGCCCTCATACTGTTTCTCTGGATATTTGCACACAGGTCATGTTATCATCTATAAAGACAGCTATATCTAACCAAAATATTAGAAGATCATTTCCAAAAAAATTATTCAGGGGAGGAAAAAAGGGGCACAAAATTACATTGGTTAGTAGGCACTAAAAAGGAAAAAAAATGTATCCACCAATCTTCGCTTGCTACTTTCTCCTTATACCGATCCATATTTTTGCTTCAAGATGAAACCCTATTTTCAGAATAGTCTTTGGGATTTTTAGAGAAAAAGTCTCATGGTGGCTGGGCAGGGCAAGCGGGAAAGCGGCAACTGGTTAGAAGTGGGAATGATCCTTCTTCATCCTCTTAGAACAGTGATGTTACTCAAAGCTGAAAAGAAACAGTTATTTCAAAGCTGTGAGAAAAAAGAAAGGTTTGAAGAAAGGCTCATTTAGATTTTGTGGTTTTCACTGCCTTGGTTGAAGAAAAAACTTAAGTAAAACTTGCACTCCCTGACACAAAAGAAAAATTACTTCATATATTTCTACCACTATAAAGAAAATACTCATCTTGCTTCATTTCTCCATGTGCTCAGTAATCACAGCCACAGTAAGTAAAATACAATAAATATAGGAAACGCTCAGAGAATGGCAAAACATTCTAACAATGAGGGTCCCACTTTGGTCTCCAAGCAGCTCCTTTGCTGATTTGGAAGAGCAGCTGCAGGGTTGGCAGGGCAGCTAGGAGCAGTAGGGCCACCTTCATTAGCACACTCAGCAGAGTTCTGGAGCTGCTACTGTTATTCAGAGAAGGACACATTTGAAATCCAAGGGAGTTCATTGTATAACAAAATAGGTTTGACTGGGACACGGCTAGTTAGTTGGAAAATGGTGTCTCAATAGAAATCACGGATGTCTCCTCTGTGTGAATCTCCTTTCCTTGTGGTTTAAACTTTTCAAGTTCACTTTAGATTTGACTAGTAAGGTTTGAGGTGGCAGTTCCTCAATTCTACTTGATGACAGTCTAAATTACCTACTTGAGTCCAACATTTTGTTCTCTTTCTAGGCATGGTATGAATAATGACACTCCCTCATTAACACTGATTGGCTTCTTTCAAGGTTGTGTGTGTATGAGCCGGAGTAGCAGCGTACCTGGGCGAAGTCCTTGTGGCTTATTATCGACTTTCTACATTTTTAGTCTACCACCATCAAATTCTCTCAAAATCCACAAGCCTCACTGCAATAGACTTGGTCTATAAGGCTTATCTCCTAATTTGCTTTATCATTCTTAAATGTTATCCCTAAAATCTCTTGTGCTGTTACTTTATTGTCTACCCTAAGATTCTCCTCCTCAACTTTCCTTCCACATCTCTTGCTTTTAACTTAAATATCTTTAGCCAACTTTAATCTCCCTCTGGCCTGGAAGTAATTTCCATATGTCTCACTCAACTTTGAGAAAATTATTTCCAGTATTCTGTACTTTGGGGTTTTGAGATGCTGATCTTTTTCTGACTTCTTAAAATGTACAGGTTTTGCACTTCCTCTGCATTATCAGTCATTTTATTTTTTAAATTCCAGATGTACACCAGCCTGCATATTATTAGTTAGTCCTACACTATAATACCCATATACATGCTACTAATTGGTATTTTTATTAGTAATATAGGGTATGCATTTTGATCTAGTAATACACATACACTTGACACACTTAATAGTGTATGAGAGGTGCCTGTCATGATGTTCCACACAGTGACATGATTAGAATAGAGATTGCCCTGAGTATTAGGACAGATATTCCAATTTCACCTCAGCAATGATATGATATCTCCATGTGCCAGTGACTGAGACAGGGTTTATCAGTTTGGGTGGGAGGCGGTAGTCCTTACATCACCATTTCTTTTGACCAATGTGCCTGTCTCCCTGACTAATTCCACTACTGGTTCCCAATCACTTAGGCTCCATGACCTACTCCATGGCAGTATTATCAACCTCATCTACCCAACAGCAGGCCAACTTTGACTCTTTTAAGTGAAAATAATCTTTTAAATGTCTTAATACTGAATTAGCTCTTTTTAAAGAATACACATAACTGGTTCTGAAACAAGAAGAACTTTTACAGTGCTTTCTGATGACAAAACACTTTTTTGTGGAAGCCCTTACTTTGTTTATTCAACTGGCCTGAACAGCTGTTTTTCAAGGTAATCACCAATGTTACATTTTCAGAGAAGATATTTTATATCTTCACATTGAGCTGGCAGAAGTATGTTGGACCACTAGTGTTGATTCTTTTCCCCTAGAAAGCAGAAGAAAAGGGTGTTACCACAGGCTGGATGCCATTATTGTGGGCCCATTGCTGATAACATCCTCCTCAGAATACTTCAAAACTAGTTTTCAAAGATGCAGATTTTCCATGGTAGTAGCCTAAGAGTTACTGAACGTCCCTCTGCAGTAGTCATTGTGTGGAAAAAAACACCCTTCTTCATAACTGAAATTTATTTAGAAGTTCCTTATGTAAACTATGATATATAAACAGTAAGTTTTCTATACTGGTGTGCACAGTTTCGGTGGATGTCCCCTGGTCATTTGCCCAAATAAGTAATGCCTGCTTTTTAATACTACATCAATGTTAAAGAATTTTCTTTTACCAGTTTTTGGTAATATATATTAATCTATTTCTACAGCTGTTTTATTGTGAAATAAATCAATTGCTTAAGGACTTCTTTCTTAATTTATGCTAGTGACTATGTATAAGGCTCTTAAAACAATTTTGAAATAAATACTTGAAACATGAAAGATAAAAGGGAGTTTTTCTACTGTCTCTTAAAGTAGGAGTTTGGTCTATTATCATCATCGGTTCTCTGACTTTTTCATTGTGTGTGAACAGATTTAATATGAGATTTTAAGGGCTGTAAAAAGTCTTGAATTTCTAAATACTCTTTTAAATGCTGACATATAAGAAAGATCACTATTATTATAAAAGATAGTTAATTATATTTGGTCTATATTAAAATTATACAGATAAGATTATTCATCACATGTGATAAAATAAGAAGTTATTAATCAACACCAGACACTATCCAAGTGGGTAATTGTATGGTCAGTAGAATGAAACAAAAAATTGTGTATATTTTCAAATCTGGAAAAGATTGCCAACAAAAAGTGCTAAGCAGTTGTTGAAAAGGAAAAAATATAACAATGTTATTATTGTTTTTAATTAAATATTCTTATTAACACTATGTTTAAAAATACGGTTTTATCTAAAATGTTGGGCAGAATTATTAACATTAGTAAAAACATCTACTCCTTTAAATAACTGTGTAAATTTAGAATGAATTGATTATGAGCCACTGTCCCTAGCCAAGGACCATAACTGATTACATCTGAAATGCAGTTTAGTCTGAAGTTTCTAATATGTACTAAGCCAAACCTGGGTAGGCTGTAACAAGAAAAAATATGCATTAGATTTACTGCACAGATCCTCACATATACATAAGTAATTTACTACAGATCATATTAAAATGGTTTGGGAGTGGATGCTTACCTTTACTGTGCAAAACAAAAACAAAAAACAACAAAACAAACAAAAAACAAACCAATTCCTTTTAGAAGGACAAGAGAAAAATTATAGTTGAAAACTGAAATGCTGTTTCAGAACTGAGGATTCTGGCAGGCCCACAGAAGTTTATACCAAAATAAAGGGCACAGGGAGAATAACCAAAACGTAATGCATGTGTAAAAAACAGTCCTTCCTTGCCTCTGGAAAAACTTCAGAAATTAAGGATATTTCAAGGGAAATCCCATCAACACTGTGAAACTAAGTACAATTATGCATAGCAGTGACAAAATAAGAAGTTATCAATTAAAAAAACAACAACAAACAAACAACAAACAAACAAAATCCAAAAAACTCCATTATCCAAGCAGGTTAATTGTATGGTCAGTGGAATGAAAGCAAGAATATGAGTATTTTTTCAAATCTGGAAAAGACTGTGAACAGCAAATTCTAAACAATAGCTGGAGAGGAGAAAAGTTTTCTTGGCTTTAGATTTTCACTTTGGACAGGCTGGACTTAATGAGTCAAGCATTATTCCTGTGCTTGCAGTGTGTTTCCACCCCCCAAAAATAAATCAGGAATGCCTAATTTCAGAGCAACAAATTTTAAGTCAGTGTGACAGGTATGGTTACCTAAGATCAAGTCATGGAGCCAGACCCAAATAGAGGTTAAGAACATAGAAAATATGAACCAAAATATCTGTAAGGTCTTAGGCATAACAGAAAATTCATTCCTATAAATGTCACAGGCAGGGGCTTACAGCCAGTACAGAAAGATAAGGAATACAAATATCTAGAGGAATTACCAGTGAACCTGAAGTGTAGAGTGGCCATCTGGAAAAATGAAATTACAATACAATATAAAAGTCACCTAGAGAAATATATTAATAATAAACTCTGTAAATCCAGAAACATGGACCTTCTTCCATCTACCAAAAGTATTTGGGTTGCCTATCCTGGTCTCCAAAGATAAATTCAAATATGTAATTTGCCTGTTAATAATGATTGTGTAGTCCAAAACTACTGAGTTCCTCGTTCATCTAATAGTTAATTTTTTGTTTGGCTTTCAAACTGTTTGCACAAATGAAGGAAATACCAGTGGCCACTTTGCTCATATCATATTTCAGCAGAAATATGTTAAAAGAGTTTAAAGAGAGGCAAGGAGGCACCTCTGTCCAGTAACAGAGATGAGTACCCGAGGGAAAACTGGGAATTGAAAGTAATGCACAAAAAGTTAATCCTGACATTCATCAAGGCTTCTAAAACTGCCCACCCTCTCTTCAGATGTTGATTATGTGGATAGTCTTTCAGTGTACTCAAATCCAGCACAGTCAAATAGCCAGCCTAACCATGGAACTTCTGTACATTCTATTAACCAATAGCAAATGTATGACAATTTATACATCTCCTTTCTCTGATTCTGATGATTAGACATAGTAAACACACTCTAGGCTAAGGGTTTCTATCACAATACTGAGAATGCTACTGACATTCCAGACTTGATCAGAGTTAATATGACTGTGATCTACCCGAGGTTTTCCCTGACTCAAGGGAGACCCTTGGGGGAGAGCTGTGCTTGGTGCAAGTTAATGTGGCAGTTGACTATGATTAAGTCTTTATGTTTGAAATACAGAAGACACCCACAAAGCACACTGATCTTTCCTGTAGTGAAGTTGTCCTGAGGAACCCCTGGGACAGCAGGTGTCCAGAATTTACGATTGGATGTGGGCCAAGGGAAGGAATACCTGGGAGTGACACAGCTGAGAGTTATGTGACTTATTTCTTCTATCGTCTAGAAATGTGAACTCTAGGATGGAGAGTCATGGTCCTTTCAGATAGTCTCCTGTACTAAACTGCAAAATTTGCCTCTGAAGTTTCTGGGTTTCAGCTGTAGCTAGCCTTCTAAAAACAATACTTTTACAGGTATTTTTATTAGTATTTTTACATCTTTCTTTTGATTTGATGACGTGTGTTTGGTTTGGTTGGTATGTTTTCAACCTCATGCTGTTCTTTGTCCTCATGCTTGCTATGGCTTGGTTTGGAAGGGAAATTAAAGATCATCTATTTCCAACCTACCCACCATGGTAGGGCTACCACCCATTAAACCAGGCTGTCCATCCAACCTGGCCTTGAACACTTCCAGGAATGGAGCATCCACAATTTCTCTGGGCAACACGAATTCATCTCCCAGCCTGTGCTCATGTCTGGAATTGCACCAACTTGGGCACAGAACTTTGTACTTCGACTTATTGAACTTCAGAAGGATCTTGTGGGCCCATTTCTTAAGTTTGTCCAGGTCCCTCTGGATGGCATTCAATCCTTCTGTTGTGTCAGCTGCACTGTTCAGCTCATGTCATCTGCAAATTAACTGAGGGTGCACTCGATCCCACTGTCTTTGTTTATGAAGAATCTATTAAAAAGTCCCAAGACAGAGCCAGAATGCTTATCACTGACCTCCACCTAGACATAGGGCTGTTGACCAAAACTCTCTGGCTGCCAGCCAACTCCTTATTCACCAAAGTCCACCCTCCAAATTCAAATCAATCTGGAGACAAGGATGTCATGAGAGTATTTGTTGAAGGCTCTGCAAAAATCCAGATAGACGACATTGATAGTTGACGTTGGTCAGTTTGCCCTTGTCAACTGTGTAAGGCACAGAGTTTAGTCTCGCGATTTGTAGTTCCCTGGGTTTTCCTTTCTATCCTTTTCTAAACCAGTAGTGATTCTCCCTATCATCTCCAGCACGCAGTCTGTTTGCTCTAGCTTTTGTGGAAAACAAGCAAAAGCCTCCATTTGGCCTTTGCTCCCCAGTCACTGCAATAGTGGTAGTGCCTCTGCTATAAATGCCAGCTTGTGACAGCTCCCAGCATCCCTACTCGGCTTCAGGCAAGTCTGGGTCTTAATTTCTGTGGGTTCCCTCTGCACTTCTTGCTGCTCCAAACTGCCTTGAACCAGGAGAAGCCTGAACCAAATCCTCTGCGTTAACATTCCAGAGGATGAGGTCACTCCCTCTCTCTCTTATGAAGTGCACAGGGTGACTCCTGCCAGCAACACGAATTTCTCTGTAAGCAGCTCTCCTTCATAAGGCACCGTGGAAAGCAGAAACCCACCAGAGCATTATTTGTAACCAGGGACATTTGAACAATCTTGTATTTTTATCCTGGGTTTTCTGACTGGTATCTTCAAAGATAAGGAAATGTCATCCACATGGAAATATCTGGAAGCTCCAGCAACCCCAAATCTCACTGACTATAAAAAAACCCTAATTTTTAAAACTAATTAACCATGATTTTCTGTCACAACTCAATTGCCTAATCCAGAAGTGATATTTGATGGAAAAAATACACAACTCTCTTTTACAGGTAATAAATTAAATTATTAGGAAACAGAATAATATGTATATTTACTTCTCTGAAACATGTTTTTTGATTTTCATAGAGCTATAATAAATGTTTTTATATTGCCATATACATGATGATGTTTTAAATAAGTCCATAGCCGCTCATAACATTTTCAGTGTTTTTTTGTAAATTCTATAGAATTAAAATTAGTAATTTTATTACCTATTTCTCTATCTCAAGGGATTATCTTTACAACTTCAGATTTTTAAAGGATTTAACTCTACTCTGAAGATTACTGGTTTAGGAATACCTAGACACATTAATTTAGAAGTTATGTCTCTCAAAAGCTGTATTTTTCATGATCATTCACTGCCTTTAGAATGCCTTATTAAGTAACAGAATTATGCATTTGTTCATTTTTATTACACCCCAGTTGATTTTTAAATTAATATTCTGATGGTATTCTGACATCATGTGTGTGATATTTATTATTTGTAAACATTCTGTGGAAAAAATCAGAACCATGCAGTTGGATATGATTCTAATTTATCACACTCAGATATGCATAGATTTTCACTCATAATGTTTTCTCCAAAATTACTGGGTTGCAGGGTTCTTAGAAGACTTGTCTGCTGTTTTAGAGTTGATTTACCAGTGGAAAAGTCTCTGTATTGCTCCCTCCAAATGTTCCTTCTTGCATTCTGCAGCACTAAAATTCAAGTGAAAATCTTTTTTAATCCCTATGTGAAATGACTGTTTTCTGTAGGAAAGATTGCTAAGGAGTATGATGATGAGTAATGAAATATGAATCTGTTTTTACTTTGGTGTAAAAAAGGAAGTCTTACTAACAAGGAAAAAATACTTTCAGGGCTGAGAATATAAACAAACAATACAGAAATTTCAGTTGAATTGTGTGTAGAGGCACTCAAAGAACAGTTCGTATATTATTTGTCAGAATACATGCATACAAAAATTTACAGACACAACTCTGATGATAACAAACACAATTTTAGGTAGATCACACAAAGTTCAGGGCTTACTTTAGCACAGCATGCTAAAGCATCAGACCAGAGGTCAAGACAGCTAATGTGTGATTGATGGCCTCCAAACTATACTTTTCTTCACAGTCCACCTAGCTACCAGGTGCTAGCCACCAAAATTCACAGGTCCCAGGACCTATGAAAATCCTATTTCCACCAAGTAACTAGCTTCATGATACCACATTCTTCACCATCCTTGGGCTTCTTAGCACACAAGCCCCCTGCTAGTTAAAGCACTGTGAGGACTAGACTAGTCCATACTACAAAATCCTTAATTCATCTCCTGTCTTTTATTTAGGTGGTCCTTCTACTTGTCTCTCAGTTAAATCTGAGAGGCTTTGGGTGTGCACAAATTGCTGTGTTTTACTTGGCCCATAGACCGGGAATCGCCTCTAGAAGCACACCCAATTTAATGGCATGGACAGACCCTAACCTTCTCTGATATTCTGAGCATGTTAGGCGAGCAGAAGATGCCTATGCTGATGGTTAAAGGACCACGTGCTATGACAAAGGTCACCTTTATGGGGTTAACCTTTCCTCCCCTATGTCAGAGTTCCCATTAGGAATAGTTTGTGGAAGGTACTATCCCCTGCTGCCTGCAAGGGTGCAGATTACAGCTGATGGTGAGACAATGACCCAACCTGTGGCTTGGCTTTGTTCTATTTCTAAATATAGCAACACCATCTAGTACCTCTCTCACACCAGAGAAGCCCTAAATGATCTTGCCTTAAGAAATACCGCTGCATTTCCAGCGTGATGGATTTTGTACTAACGGCAAAATTTCCCCCAGAGATGGGGAGAAACTAACCAAATGCCTCATAACTCAAACCTTCATATGTAAAATGGAAATGCTTTAGTTATCCTGTTTTTAACAGCTGCATTGTTTCTGCGTGCCATAGCTACAGACAGAAGTTGGGATTTCTGAATGTAGTTTAGTAGCCAAGAGTGCTTCAAGCATCTCTGTAGGGATTGTTACCCAAAAAAGAGGTTAACAATTGCATTGCCACTTGCATGTTAGAAATCTGCAGTGAGGGAATCTGAAGGTTTAGCACATTGGACTAATGATACACATGGGAGTAGCCTAATGGCAGGATACAACAGGTTTGTAATGAGTTAATTTATTCAAAGAAAGTGAAATGAAAATAAGACTCCTGTTTCATTACTATAAACTCAATATTATGGTGAAGCATGCAGCCAAATACAGATAATTGGCTTTTTGGTTATTTCTCATCTGTTATCTTTAGAACAGAGTGATGAAATCAGTTTAGTAGGTTCTTCTGAAGCTTGTAATACAATTCACCATTTTTGCTGAAAGGTTATATCATGATGATCCCACCAGCATAAAGGCTCAATAGAAAACACATTAAAAATTCTCTAGACAAGTTAAATGCAAAATAACTAAGAGCATTTAATATTTAAGAAAAAGCTTAATGTTTAGAATTCAAGTAGTTCTAGCTGAAATATTCAAGTACTGCCAGCAAATCTCATGGTAAGTTATCAATCAAAGAGTTAACAGCATTAAATTACTGCACACTATTTTAAATACCCTTCTCTCAAATTTCTCTCACCGTACAACGAGAAAGGTAGTTCCCTAGCTACAGTCAGAAATACCCAGTTTTACTGAATGTATATCTTTGGCGTTCACAGTTTCATCTCAGAGACAAATGTTTCCTGATGTGTAAATGTTATCCCATGCCGCTGAGAAAAAATAAATCAGTTTTCCTTTAAGGAATAAAACATTATAAAGCTACAACATAAATAAAGCTGAATTGCTGTTGCTGTGGGAACCATAACTTTGAATATACTCACTATTGTACATTTAAATTTCCTACCATAATGTTGCATTAACTTTTTTTTCTTTTTTGCATTACATTTATATCTAATGTGATTCCATTTCCCACTCTTTACAGATGCAGATTAGCTACTGTAATGTTCCTGATGCAAAAACTGTTTTTGGTAAATCATATCAAAATGTTTCATGGAACTCACTGAGAAGTGTTGATATATGGAAAATGGTCTTTTAAAAAACTCTTCCTAAACCCCAAATTGCATTTTTGAATGGCACTCCCCCCTCTTTCTATCACCACTTCCCATATATCTGAAAAATTAAAGGGAATGGCACATTTGTGACATTTCAAAAGGAAAGTTCCCATTATTGCTGGTCTAATACTTATTATAAATACACTGTACAACATGTTAAAGTAAACTAAACAAAAAAATGTTGGTAATAAAAGTTAACATCTTCCCAAATTTATCAGGCTTCTGTTGATAAAGAATTTCCCAGCAAACTATAAAGATCCTGATATATGAAAACACTGTGTAGCTTTGGAGCTTATTCATAAGAAAGTAAATTTAGATTATAATTCGTGACCAGTGACCTATGAATCAGTAATTGACTGTAAACTTATTATGGTACTGAATGTATGCATTCAAAACATGTTGTGTGGTATAACTTTCACTGGAAACGGTCTCTCCATTGTTAAATAAACACTTTGGAAATTTTCTCTTCTTTTTCTAGTAATCTCTTGTCATTTTGGCTTCTTACAGTTTAAAACAAGATAATGACAAGCTAATTTCAGCTAAGAGTCAAATTTTTAGGTACTACATGGAGTATATTTATAATGAATATAATTGTAATTGTTTAGATTAAAGTACTTAGGGACAAATAGAATAGCTTCTAGAGAGAGTATTACAAGAGGGACCATTAAAATCCGGATAGAGCATAGATCAATAGTACTTAAGAGACTGGTTGCTTTCAAACAATTCATATGAGAGAGGTAAAATTATATCAATAAATTACATTATTTCAATGAACAGTACTGGTAACAAAAGTCGAGGGCTCTGAATCACATAGTGCCCAGTTCATACCAAAATATTTTTCCCTTAGAAAAATTTTTACAGTTATACTAAAGTTATACCGCAGTGGAAATGAGGCACAGCAGTAGAAAGCAGAATGTTTTGTTCCTCATTGTAATTGAATAGGAATGGCTCTGCACTTCTCTTTTTTTGCAGTGCTGCATTTGCTACTGACTTCCTATGGAATCGTCTGTGGGTTTCAGGTCTGGTCTGCTTGTCCAAAAGCCATCTGTGGCAGGTATTCCCACTGATTTTAATAGCCTAATGGCATGCAAAATAATATTATTGAAACCAAAGCAAAAATCTTGGGGAGAGAAGGCTCAACTTGAAACTGTATACAAGGAGATGTGGGTGAGCAAACATATGTATATGTATCCATGTATGTATACATATATTTATACAAGCACAGGTCTGCATTTCTACACTGAGTACCTACAGACAGGCAAAACAACACGCACTTAATTGAAGGCATCATTAAGGAGAGTATATGTAGGGAAGAAATGAGTATATTACACACTTCTGTAATTTGAAATTGATCACAAGTCATTCTTAGACGATCCATTTATTACAGTGTCTTGCTAGCACTGACTTATATTTATAATCTAGCAAGCACTTAATCAAAATGTTACACAGCTTTGACAGAGAACTTTCCTATACTCTACAGGATATGACTGTAAAATGTCTTCCTTTCTTTGACTGCATGATTGAAAAATCAAGCTTTGAAATTTTATTTTAATAACATTGTTAAAGGTCTGTGTATTTCATTTCATTGTCAAAGTCTAATAGAATAATAAACCTTGATATTTCATCAGCCTTAAGTGTTTTCTTTTTTCTCTCTCTCTTTTTTCCCCACATAATGGTTTTAGGATTTTAGTTACTTAGTAGATTTAAATTGTTCTCTTGGCATCTTTGTTATTGATTCAGGTATCCTTAACCTCTCTGAACACGTTGAGACATCCTTCCATACTTATATAAGGTGGAGATTTTCACTAAAACTACGTTTAATTTGTACAGATTCTCCAGAAACCCTCAAAACTTGATCACTTTCTGGAATTGCTTTAACCTCATCTTCTTTGGCTTTTTCTGTATTTTGGCCAATATTAAAAAAATAATGAGTGCCATAGATAAAGAGAAATTATAAATGTTGCAGTAATATTTCTCTGAAAGTGATCTCAAACTACAAGTAATTCAGAAGTAAAAAAAAATTAAAACAAACCATATTTTAGATCTAGTATTTATTATCTTTTTAAATCTCCGACTTAAATGCTCATGCAAGTTTTGTTTTGTAGATGTAATTGATAATAGTGATCACTAAAAGGAAAAACCCCACTTTTTGTTGCAAGCTTGAAATATTGGAAAATTGGTTTTGTTTCTGTCATGGTCCAGTTATGACTAAATATAGAACAATTTTGGGGGGGTTGTTTGGGGTTTTTTTCCCCTCCAAATTTTTTTTTTCTCTAATAATTGAAATCAACATTTCAGTATTACCTATTTCTTCCCTCCCCTTCCCCTACCCCCCTCGCCTTTGCTGGTATTATTCTGAAAAAGGGGAGTAATAGAGAACTACTTTCTGGCATGTGCACATAGGTACTTTGATCCCCATTTGAAACTGAAACCAAGGTGAATGATGGGAAATGCAAGTGAGAACAGATATTTTAGCATTTTGGAACAGTGGAGATCTTTAAAGAGTGCACTTACACTTCTTCAGGGAACGCTTCCAAAACAGAGCCCGCTTCTGCCATGAACTGGAGGGGCAGGAGGTTCAGAAGGACTTTAGCGCAATCTTAGGCTGTAAATATTGTGTAATTGCATCAACTCTGCTTTAACCTTTTAGTTCTCACCAGTTCCTGATTTGTCTGCTTTTTTGTGTCCTTTCATATGGCAAGGTGAAATATCTGTTCCCCATTTGTACCCCGCAGGCTGACCTCTGATCTAGACTGCTCACTCGGAATTCAGTTCCGAATGACTAGTGTTCTGTCAGGCAAAATCTACATAATCTGCTGTCAAAGACTGTCAAACAAATGGTTGACTTCATACACCCCATTTCAGCAAAATGATCAAAACAACAGTAAGAAAAAAAAAATAAAAACCCTTCCTTGGGCTCAAAAATATGGTACAAAAATTGAGAAAATAGCCTGAAAATGAAAGAAACCTTTGAAAATGTAAAAATTAAATTATTCTTATGAAGATGTAAATATCTGCAAAATGCTGAATGCCTACTCTTAGTTTTAGTTCAATTGTGGGAAGAATTTCTTCTATTTCAGAATTGAATTCTGTAAATTTATTTATGTATCTATATATAGAAAATGCTCTCAGATCCAGTCTATAGTGCAATTAAATTTGTGAAGACATACTAAAGAGCAAGCAATTATACGTGATCCAACAATTGCATGGGAATAATTATTTAAAGTCCAAAGGTCTTTGTTTAGAAATGTCATCAAACCGGTTGATTGGATATAAGCCACCATTAAAAATAAGTTTACATATTAGTTTTCCTCAGGGGAAAAAGAACAGTTAATACATCCATTTTAAATGTAATTACATTTCTAGTTCTACAGGTATTTTATAGCATAACTTGTATCTTACTAAATCATTTTCTTTTGTTCTTGTAATAAAGTTCCTTGGAATGTTAAATGGAGAAGCTGTAGGCATGCTCCATTTAATCTGTGTCTGCTAGAAATTACATATTTTGCTTTCTAAGAGCTTTACATCCTTTTCATACATGAGGCTGTTTTCTTTTACTGGCTTTATATGTATAACAATTTCACTTTATTCTCTCTCTGTGGTTTTGGGTTTTTTTTAAATTATTAACCTTCAGAGATACTTTATGCTTGCCCTGAGAAGCAGCAATTCACTCTGCTAAAGGTAATGTGCTATTTTGTCTCATTATAATAAACATCAATGTTTTTACAACTGCAACAGTTCTCCACCAGTATTAGCATATTTTGGCTGAGGTATTGTTTTACTGTGACCTGTATAATAAGTGTCACATTAGCAACACAACAAATCAAACGTTTGTTAATTTCCCTCGCTTTCCCACACAGCTGCTGGTGTTATCGTGTCACCAGATTTTAATTATATGATAAGTAACACTTGCAAGACAACAGGCTGATTTTTTCCCCCCTGTGTGTATATGTGTCTCTGTGTGCACACGTGTAGACCAGAAAAGCAGCAAATAAGAGACTTTTGTGGCAATTGCCTCCTTTACATTTAAGGCAACTCAGTATTAAAAGATAATTCTCTTCCACCTTGCCCTGAGAATCCAGAGGATGAGTCTGAAAATATGTTATAAATGTACTTGATTTGCCCATTCTACTGTTTCGTTTTTTGTATTTTTAAGCTTTCATTGCCTGAGATATACATGGCAGTCTATTTGAATCTGCCTCATTTCTTTTGCCCCTATATAAGTAATAACAAATATGTTCCTGACTCATAAAAACCCCAGCAATTGGGGGGTTTTTCAGGCATTGCATCCTTCTAACTGAATTGCTCTAGTACAAGTCAAAAGTGCCATCTATTTGTAACAGCCAGAAATGCACCGGAGGCCACTGCTGGATGGTTATGCGGGATAACCACATTCCTCCCCTGCATGCTGCCTCCCAGCCTACCCTGGGGCCACCAAAAAGCCAAAGAAGAGCCAGAAAATAGGCTGAGGGAATTTGCATGGGAAGTTAAAAGCCATTTTTGTTTGTAACGTGTTAATCACACTATGATCAGCATCTAGAAAGGAATTCCCCACTTCTGCAGGAGTACCTGACTGGGTTTTTAGTCTGCCTTCGGAAGCACAGAAAATCACTGACTTCAAATTAAACTAGGGAGCTTGCCACATTGCATGGAAGGAAAAGATCTGAGCACAAATTCATTACAACACGTTTTTAAATATCAATAGTAGCATTAGAGATAGGTGTATATGCATATACTCATAATTCTGTCTTATTATTGTGTAATTATACAATACACAAATGCATTTTTTGTTAAAGATATGGTACAAACGAAACTGCAAGTTGCAAGTTAACCTTTCTAGTACCATTTTCATCAGATACCGTGAAATGTCCTAAAGATTTCACCTCGGCCACTGCCAAGACCTCCCAGTAAGTGGAAGGATTCTTTTCAACATATATGAAAAACTGGGCCACTCCTTGAAGAACTTTTGACGTCAATTGTGTTCTCTATTTTAAGGGCAATATCGAGCTTTCTACAACCTTCAAGTGGGAAGGTTGAAGAATATAACATATATCAAAATGAAAGGAGAAAACCCTGAGCAGCAGGGATCTGAAAGCAGAAAAGTGAGATGGGAATGGGTCTTGCAGAGAAAATTCCCCTGCTGATATCAAAGGAAATAAAAGTGCACACACAAAATAAAAGACACAGAGCTGCCTTTATAAGGCCCTGTTATAAACTACTGCTGATATTAGGCTGCTGAATTTTAATTCCCTCCTCCACTAAAATGCCCTTTTTCTTTTAACCTACTATCATTATAGCTTGCAAACTGACAAATTCCCCAGAAGGAGACTGGTGGGAGAAAAAAAAATGCCCTAATAAACTCCCAGAATTTCTGTGCCATGCAGATCCCAAGTTGAATCACTTGTGTGCCAGAGAAAAGGAATGGCACTTGAACATTTTATTAGAGAAGAAAACAAATGTTATTGAGCATTTAAAAAATATTTAATAGGCAAAGGGAATGCATCTACTGTGATTAAATACTGATAGATACTATGACCTTAAACTAGTCCTAAGGAATAGGCACATCAAAGCTGTACAATTCCCAAAGGAACATTGAAATATATTCAAAAAGCCTGGCAGGCTTAGTCTGTTGCAAATGAATATACTGTGATATTCCCATTCATAGCAGGAATAAGATTGAAGTAGAGTGCATAAATAGTAGCACATCTCCCAGAGCAATGCATTTTGCTAGATGTCTGGACAACACCTCGGTTAAAGAGTGTTGTCTGTAAGACAAATGTAACACCAGAGGATAAATGGATATGTAATAATAATAGCCATGCCTTATGTGTTTCAATAGAATCAATAAGGCTTTTCATTCTGTGCTTAAAGAGCTGTGAAAAGGCTGTCCCAACATGGTCCTGGATACTGACACCTAATCCCCCTGAAGAAGAGATCAGTAAATTGATGTTTCTGTGCACATAAACCAAAACCTGCAAGAATACGCACATGTGAAAAAACCAAAAAAACTAACTAAAATCGCCTGCATGTTTGATACTACTGATTCTAAAACCAAACAGGTTTGAGATTCTAATTGTGGGAAATCGTTTAACATCTTGAAAAAAAAAATTAAAAGGAATAGTAACCAATAGATAAGAGTTACTTCTGTGACTAAAGGAACTAACTATAATATGTCTTTTCAAACTCTGCAACTCCTTGAGCCATACCAGTAACCTACTGAAAGCCAAGTGCCAACAAAATTTCCATAGCTATTTACATAAATCTAAATGCAAATCATACATCCATACAGACATAATACTGTCACTTGTTTGCTTTTTATACCCTTTGACTGACGAACAGCAATTGCTTCTCTTTTGAGCTCTTCAGCAATTAAAAAAAACCCTGACAAGGACAAGCCCAGAGTGGTCTAATAGTTGCCCTATCCTTAGACTTCTGGAGATGGAGAACACTTGGGGTAGATGCAGTCCAATTCCAGTGAGGGTGCCAGCATGTCCCACAGCCCCCAGTCATGTTACATGTCCAAGAAACATGTCTCAGCTGCCAGTGCAGATGGGGAGAGCTAAATCTGCACTTGGAAACCCTTTGACCATATTGAGAAGGAAAAGACTTTGAAAAACAGCCCACAGAGCTGGAAACTGCTTCCTGCCAGAAGCTATATGACTCCTCCTTCAATACTTCCAAAAGCATTCTTCACCAACCTGGCAATATTTACAAACTGCTTTCAGAGAAGTTAATAACGAGAAAGTCTTTTCTGCCCCACATTGCAGCTAAATAAATATTGATCAGCTTTGAAGAAAAGCTCAGCTGGAGAAAAAAGCTCAGAAAATTTTATTAAAGGACTTCCTAGGCACAAAACTCTTCCAATCATGCCAATCCTAGGCAAAATTGTACTACTAGTTAGGTATCGAGTAGGTGACAGCATCTCGGCTTGAGATGGAAGTTAACAACCACCAGACACAGGGAACTAGCTCAATCACCTTGCTAAATCCTTGCTTTCCTAAAACACTACACCAGGCTATTGAAAACAGACCACAAGGGTAATTCTTTAAACTCCGTGGCATCCAAAACCTACTCCAGAACAAAAGCTTCCAACCAGCAAGTCATCAGTTTTCCAAACTTGGATGTAACAACTGCAATACAACAGAGTTAAAACTGCCCAGGATGTTCTACATATAGATACAAGTAGGACACTCCCACTCTATGGAAAACCTTCACATATGTGTTTGTGTCTAAGTTGAAGCGTTTAAACTGGATTTTATGTGCAGATTTGCCATTAACCTGATAAATGTCTACAAAGAGAGATATCTATCGTCCGTGTGAGCTCAGTTTCGCTCAAATACAAACTCTAATTCAGGAAAAAATGTCAGCAATAAATTTTGTTTCCTGAAAATGTTCTTACCCTCCCTCTAATTCATATATTTGCATCAGTTGTCAACACTGAGCTGGTAAAAATCTCTGCAAAATTATCAAGCAAATTTTGATTCTTTCTGACTTTTGTAATCAAGCCAGCCTTTCAAGGGGCATTTGCAACTGCTCAACAGAAGAAATGACCAGTTGACATACTGAACAGTGATCTCCTCCCTCACGTGTACAGTTAGTTCTAAGTAATTAAAATAAATAGAAGATAATATTGGACTAATGTGGAGCAAGTTTTTTTGGTCAGTTAAAGTGTCTTTGAATTTATTGAAAAATTTTAGAAAATACATTTGAATTAAGAGCATTGTTTGATTGAAAAAATATGTACTATTGAACCTAGTATGTCTCTCTTTAAGAAGGTGACTAGTCTAGTCTGAACACTGCATTATGGACATTTGAGAGGTCTGAGAAATCATGTGAGACAGTAAATGATGCAGTAAAACTGTATTCTTGTGCCCTTTTTTGTTAAATTCCTGCAAAATTGTACTCGTAATGTAACAATCGCTTCGTCATGAATAGGGCTCTTTGTCATTTGCTAGCTGACCCATCTCTGCCGTTGCAAAAATCAAAAGAGAATTGATTTTGATGAACTGCCATGCAGCTTTAGGGTAACACAACACCTAGATGAACAAAAAGCCAGCTTCACTACCAGTAAGCAAATCGATATTGTACCTGTGTCAGGTATATGTGTTATAACAAAAGAACTAGAAAAAAAAAATCAAAAACTACACTCCTCTTAAATCTGAGACCTTCATTTGGCTTGTATTTATTTGGGGGTCCTCTCATTTAGCAATCTTTATGCCTTAAAAGAGGAGTACTGATGCACATATATTTTATCATTCATATGTATGTCTGGTCAAGAAATCTTGAAGACATAGTCCACACCTTTAACCCTGAATGTTTCATTCTCCTATAAACAACACACGCTTGAATAAGCAGAGAATACCATTTCTCTATTTAAACTGATAATAATAAAAAACAAAATCATCATTCATTACACAATCCATTCAAGTCAGTCCAGGAGAACAAGCGGAAAAAATAAAAGACCATTTACATCATATGTGATTCCTATTTTTTCTTCTAATTAGTGATTAATTTAGTTTAGACTCGACATCTCATTAATTCTAACATCCCCTGCATCTTTTATTTCTACAAATATAAAGTTCAGGAAGCAAGTGGCTATGAGGCTTGCTCCTAACTCATCAGCCAGGTTGGCCTCTCATTTGAAAGAGAAGTGGCCAACCAATAACTGTCAAGACTAGGTAGAGTGGTTGATTGTATTATAATGCAAGTTATGATGTACATGCCATGTTGTAGAGCATAATTTTTGATTGTATCACAATGATATCCATATTCTGTATCAGATTCACATAGTTTAAACATTTCTAGGAAAAACATCCCTGGTGCCAGCATAAAGAAAAAAAAAAAAAAAAGCTCTCAGAAAGGTTTGTAAGTATAAACAGATAAATAGATGCTTGCAACAAATAAACCATTTTTTGTTATGGCAGCATTGAGGAAGAGCTCTATTAGACATGTTGCTGTCAAAGAGGAGTCATTCCTACAGTTCTTTATTCACCTGAAATATCTTCACTCCCATCAAGGGAAGGAATCAGCTGAAGAAAGGCTTTTGGATTGGGTTGGGAAGACTCACTATTGTCTATTCACTTATCTGCTATGGCTGCCTTTCACGAAAAAACCCAAATTACCGTAGCTCCCACCACTTTCATACTCTTTGAGCATCTAAATAATATTAAGGGATACCCAGGAATAGGCATATCTAGGGGGATGGGGTTGTTTTATCCTGGAGAAAAGGCAGCTCTGAGGAGTCTTTATCAATCCTCTACAACCACCTTACTCCACAAAAGGAGATCGTAGCCAGGTGGGGCTCAGCCTCTTCTTCTAGGTAGCTAATGACAGGGTGAGAAGACAGTCTTAAGTAGCACCAGGGGAGGTTCAGGCTGGACATCAGGGAGAATTTCTTCACAGAAAGGTATGTTAAACATTGGAATGGGCTGCCCAGGGAAGTGGTAGAGTCACCATCCATGGCAGAGTTCAAGAATCAGCTGAACATGGCACTTAGTGCCATGGTCTGAGTTGACAAGGTAATGATCAGTTAAAGGTTGGACTCAATGATCTTGGAAGTCTTTTTAATCCTAAATGATTCTGTGATATGTGCAAATAAATGCTGTATATAATAAATTATGTAGCAAGAAAATTCTTCCCATGCTTCATTAATAGCATATTCCTAATTTTTAGCTCACAAATACAAAACCAGACATATTCATAGTGATACAATTTACTTTTTTACTCTTCTATAATCAGTTGCCTGTTTGTTCTTAGATGTGTTCATTTGTGTCCTGTGAATGTTAATGATATAATGTATTATTATGCTGGCATTTGAAATCCTTGATATACTGGTGTCTAAAAACTTGATAGAATGCATGAGAATGAGTAGCAGTTAATTTTATTCATAATTTGTAAGAAAGGCTCCTCAAATATATCACAAAAGCTCTAACACACATTATTTCTGGTTTATTATTTAATGGGTAGGGGAAGCATGGGCTTGTTAAAGGTCTCTTCAGTTAAATAGATCTGTTCTTACTTCTTAGGAATGCTTCACATATTTTCATATGTAAACTAACTCATCTAAATTCAAATCATATCTAACTGTGTATTTATCTGAAAGACCAGAATACTCTGAAGCATTTGTTTTATTCTCTCAGAACTATGTTAAATGCCTTTAAAGAATTACCTTGTTATGGAATATTGCCAAAGAGACTGGACCCCAATTCCTTTTCTTTTCATACCCAGCACTGAATTTCTTTTATGCTTCTATTAAAAATACTCTTGGGTAAATTTGACACAAAAAGCTGTGATTAAGTAATAATATAATGGTGACAGAAACAGAGAAATCAACAGTTTAAAGCTCCCATTAGTGTATGCACCTGCTTTACAAAGGTATGTTACTTTATATATCAATGAAATATGTGTGACCAAAGCATAATATGTTTTCCTTGAATTTTTTTAACCTATGGTTGGTTGTTTGAGATAGTTTACATATCTCCCTGCCGCAAATCAGTTGAAAACTAAAAGTAATGAAATTGTATCCAGACCCAATTTTGCTCTGAATAAGTCTGCTTGCAAAAAAATTAAATTTCTGTGATACTTTTTTGAGCCCTAAATGCTACACAGGGCTTTAGTTATGGTGGACCCTCACACTAGGACACATTTAACTTCATAATATTGCTGTTTTACAGGGAGATTCCATATCAAATCTGTCTGATCATGCCACCTGTTGAGCAGCAAGAATTATAAATAAATAAATGAACCGGAATATTAATTGCAGCTGCAGGAAACTGTCTCAGCAGATGTAAAGCGGATGCTGAATGGTGCCTAGAAATGGTAGGTCTTCACCATTTTGGTGTAAATTTGGACAGAGATACTTCAACTGTATTTTCTGTGAGAAGTGTCATAAGTAAGGGAGCAGTGCTCCAGTGCACTCCCACACAACTCTGGAAGATAGGGGCATTAAGAAGATGCAGCATTAATGAGTGATAAACACTGGCCATGTAAAGAACATGAGGGGCAGTTTCATAGCTTCCCAAGAGCTAAAAACAAAGCAAAACAAAACAAAAAACCCTGCCCCAGACCTTCGACAAGGTGAAATAATGAATGATATATCT
Organism: Sylvia atricapilla; assembly: GCF_009819655.1. NCBI lineage: Eukaryota > Metazoa > Chordata > Aves > Passeriformes > Sylviidae > Sylvia > Sylvia atricapilla. The sequence continues at coordinate 90,518,189 of NC_089141.1, forward strand.
CAGGGGATTAAATTCTAAAAATGGACAAAAGAGTTGTTGAAAGGATTAGTCAACAATATATAATGCATTTTTTGTTCACTGACAAACACCTATAAACTTACCTAAAGAAACTTCCATTAAACCTTTACTGGATAGCATGAGTTTTGAAAGAAAAGTGTTATTATAGACAGAATATATGACTGTAACACAGCTTGATGTTAGCAGCTGTCCTGTTAGGCATCACCTCCATTAAAGGAGCTTCCCATTTGTAAATAAACAAGTAGACAAAGGTGCTGGGGCCAGGGAGAAATCCCTATTCTAGAAGTAATAATTGTAAAATTTTCGTTTACTGCTTTCATGATTCCTGATAAATTGCAAAAACCTGGAATACTCCTTAAGAGCATGTGATGCTTCCTTTAGCCCTTCAGCATCAAAGCCTTTACCCAGTTCTGGTTTAAATGCATTTTGTATTGTTCTCTGTGAACTGCATCCTCTCTTAAAAGGGAAACTATTAACTCAGAGACGTCTTGGGTTCACTTGCATGGCCTATTCTGCTCTAAAACTGGAGAGGGACAGTTTACAAGGGTATGTAGGGACAAGACAAGGAGGCATGACTTCAAACTGAAAAGAGAGTAGGTTCAGATTAGATATTATGAAGTAACTCTTTATTGTGAAGGTGATGAGATGTTGGAACAGACAAGCTGTGGATGCCCCCATCTCTGGAGGTGTTCAAGGCCAGGCTGGATGGGGTTTGAGCAACCTGGTTTTGTGGAAGGTGTCCCTGCCCATGGCAGGTGGGTTAGAACCAGATGACTTTATGACCCCTTCCAACCTAAACCATTCTATGGTTCTGTGAAGGACATGAGCAATGGAAATCCTTTCAAGGCTCTTAGATTGTAATGTTTATCCTGGAGGTTGGCTATAAGATGGCAATCGACAGCCACTTAATGAGATTTGAAACAGAAGAGCCCAACACCCACTGCCTTTCTGGGTATCAGATACCAGGCTGTCAACATATTGGACAACAAACATGGTAGGAAGGGGTGGTCCTAGAGGTTGAAGGCAGCTTGTTTCATGGTTCTGCTGAAACCCTCTATTCATGCTCAGATTGTTCAATGCCTTGCATTGGACAGACTGGCAGCCCTAGATTAAAAGTGGGAGAAGATAAGCTCAATACTCTCTGCAGCTCTGAGACTGACCAGAGAAGTCTCTGAAGGAACTTATTATCAGAAGGAACTTATTCCCACCTTCCAAAACAAAGCTGCAGAGGAAAAATGAAATTTCATTGTAATCAGTAGACACTAGAGGAAAATCAATTACAAGATAAAAGACTAGGTAAAACAGTTATTTAACCAGTCTGGATGCAGCCAAACTATCTACCCGAATGGAGACTCATCAGTTTGAATCTTTCTGAGTCAAACAGGGGAGGTTAAGTTTCCTATTTTCTCAGTAAAAAGTTCCTTTTCAGGGAATTTGGACTGTTGTAATTTTATTCCATTCCGAATTGTCCAGGAGATCAGACCACACTCAAGTCTGAAACTGCCTTTTAAATAAATGAAAAGGGAAAGAGAGTATTTGCATGCCAAGGTGCAAAAATACTGCATTTAACTCAACTTTTCATATTGCAATGCATATAGAAAACTCAAGGTTTTATTCAAAAGTAGACAAAGAGTTTATTAAAGACAGTATTACCAGGGTAACTGAAGATTTTGGCTAAAATATTACTTAAGGTTTCTACAAAAATTACTCAGTAAGTTCTAAATGAGATGCTCTGAATAGAGTAGTCTAGGATATGACGATATAATACTTCTGAAAATTCTCAAAAATTACAACTTTGCTGCAAAAGACTAGACATAATTGAACATAACTTATCCCCTCACATCATACAGCATGGTTCACTTTGAACATGAGGTGCTAGTCCTTTGCAGTGAAGAACAACTAAATACTGGGCTGCACAAAGCAAGAGGACAACCCACAGGTCAAGGGAGCTGGTCTTCGCTTCTACTCAGCACAGGTGAGACGACATCTGTGGGAGAATGACATTGACATATCTGAGCAATTCCAGCACACAGACACCAAATGGCCAGTTGGCTGGAGCACTTGATGTACACAGGGACACTGAAGGAGCCGGCTTGCTTGACTTTGAGATAACAAAGGTACGGAAGGGCCTTATTGCTATCTACAGCTTCCTAGTAGGAGGTTATGGAGCAGATGGAGCCAGACTGTTCTCAGAGATGCACAGTGGTAATTCAAGAGGAAATACAAGTTGAAATATGAGACTTTCTGATTTCCTGTGAATTAGGATTTTTTTATTATTATTTTTTTACTTTTCATCAATTAAAAGTACAACAATAAGGGAGCAGAGCTTCTGCCCCCAGCCTATATGTCTGCCAAAGAGGTGGCCTGATAAGACACCAAAGCTGTAACCTTATCGCAAAGAAAACATGATGTGATGCTAGTAGACAACACAGCAACCTCAAGTAGCTTTAATAACACACTTAAGAACACACTTGTAGAGCCACTGATCTACAGAAACACATATAATTTAACTGCTTTATTTATTTGTTTGTTTGTTCTTTTAATTCCTTGAACAAATACGCAAAAAGAGACAAAGCATTCTCTTAGCTAAGGGGGCAGTGCAATATGAAAACAGGTGCCCAGACAGATTTCTGGCAATTCTGCCTATTGTCAGCAGAAAAGAAAGGCAATGAAACCAGAGATGGCCAGGCTATACCTGTTTTTGCAAGTAGCAAGGTAAAACATAAATTAAAAAAGGGAAAGAAAGATGAAAAGAAAATCATAAGCAGGAAGATGATTAGAGTAAAAAAAAGCCATGGGAAGAAGAGGTGGGAAGGTGAATATTTCTGGCTTGGCAAGTGAACTCTGCATCCAAGAGCAAGATTACTTCCAAGAGCAGGAGGGAGACACAAAAAGCTGCACATAGTATTGGTTGCTTGTGCTGTGAAAGGAAAATGCTGCTGCCCACGGGAACAAAGCAACAAGAGCTGCACTCTGCTGCACTCTAGCATACCTTCCTTGCCATCGGTATCCTGTGGTTCCCTTTCAAATCACCAGCATAGCCCTGAGAGCTACAGAGGGTCATGACTCCTTCAGAATATAACCACAAATATTTTAAGACCATCTGCAAATATTGCAAAAATATTTTGCCCTCGGGTAATTGTGCTATACACATTTTTCTACTTAGCAAGAGCAAGTAGATCTTTTTTGTCCCTTTTTTTGTCCCTTTCTCACCATAGTCACCTGGATACTAAATTTTTCTCCCTGCTGAGTGGAACAATGAGAATTTTTTTACCATTATTTCAAATGTTTTTCAGAAGCTTGATTCAAAAAAGGATAATTCCCTACTATATTTTCAGTCTGATTATCAGATGATGACAGACAATAGATTGATAAGAGTCACTCAAGAAGATGCAAGCTCTTGTATATAACAGCGACTGCAATTATCAGACACTACTAAACTATTATTGATCCTGTTCACATTGGGTGATAACTGAGCATTTTCCACTTATTTAAAGTGCTGTTAGCCAGAAACTCCCATCAATAAAAGCAGTAGACGAATTTCTTCAAACATGGTTCGATAAACAATAACGCATATAGAAGGTCTGTAGTTCCTTAAGGTCAGTGAAACAACTAACTGTGAGGCATAAATATACCATCCAGTTGCTGCTAAATGGTTGATTACAATAAAACAGGAACCTCCACAAGGTCATTTAATATGTAACCCAAGTATCACTGGCAGAACAACTGCAACCCTCCAGGAGAAAAAAGGACTGTTGCCTCATATAGTTTCAATAATATCAAGAAGAGAAAAAAAACTCTCTCTGGATCAAAAAAAAAGTTGACTTCTCCCTATAACACCATGGGGCAGATCTCATTGTCTTAATCGCAGAAGCAAGGTTTCTCACATATAATTGCATTATTTCAAAGGTATGTAAAGCTGTGTTTAATATCAGACTGGTGCATTTTGATAGAACTATAATCATAGGAAAAGTGGTTCTTATCAGTGAAATTCATATTACTTTCATTTTGTTCTCTTTAATACTGGGGACATACAGGACGTGATCTGATATTGAGCGTATTATATTTCTCAAACAGGACCAGAAGCAAAATAGCAGTGGACTACATGTAAAACTGGCTATTAAGGATATTAACTAGTAATTGCTTAGAGTAATCTCTCTAAATAATCAGTAATTAAAAAATAAATAAAACGGCTGACCATTGTGATTTAAGCTCAGATTAAATTGATCAAAACAGTCAATTGGAATAGTTTTAATTATTTATGGTGCTGTATTTTCCTTCAACAGAAATGTTTTATATTTTACTGTGGGCAAAACAGATAATTTGTAGTTACAATGGCACCTCTTTTATCAGTTGAACAAGTAATGCACAGTATTTTGGGTCAAGAATATTCTTTCTTGATTCGAATAAACCATTAACAAGCCAGCTCTCTTTGAATCCTGTGCCATCACAACAGCAAGACCCATCAGCAATATGTATAGAGGCTGAATGGGCAGATCTGGTGAAAGACCCAGCTACCTTCTCAGCAACTTTTAGAGACACATTTTTGCAGCTTATGCCCAAGGGCAGGGACCATAGTATACAGATTATGTGTTTGCCAGACTACAGCCGATGATTCATGCTAGCATGAGACTCAGCTTGGCCTTGGTGGGGCTCAGCAACAGGAGAATTAGCCTTGAAAGAAGGACTGCAAGTGTTCAAGAGTCCAGCTCCCTCTCCTCTTGATCCATGGAGAGGCAAGGCAGAGGCAGCAGAAGGAGCACATCAGACACAACAATAATATTAACAATAATAATAACAATGCCATTTTAGAACAGCATGAGTACTGACTTGAAACCAGTGCAATAAATACATAGTTTGTTACCAAAGAAGACTATAGTGGTATAATTTTAAAGAAATATAGCTATGGCATCAATGAAAGCTCATTACGGCAAAATGAGCTGCACATGGTAGAACCAGGGAACAGAATTATGAGCCTAAAAAGACTGAAGGTGCTTATAATTAAATCTAAGCATATCAAATTAATTTGGATCTTGGCACTTTGGATAGTGTGTATTTCTGCCACTGTAAATTTGATGGGGGGAAGAAGAATACTTTCATTGCACTATTCACTAACAGCTGGACACTGAGTCATTCTCATTTAAAACTGAAAAAGACTTTTCAGACATTAACAGATACTATAACAAATATTTCCATTTTACATCAAGAAAGCTAAAAAGCTGATTTTCGAAGTTATCTTCTCAAGATTAAAATTCTTAGACTGGCTAGGGGAGCAGTCTATTGTTTTGAACTCAGTTATAACTAACATCAGACCAAACCATGCAGGACTAGACTTCAAATCTGTAAAATTTATCAACACAGCCTACAATAAGCATCTAAATAGCATAAAACAGTTTTTTAAAAAATATATAATAATGTAAACCCTAGGATCTATTTCGACTGAAGACTCTTTTTGGGTTTCAAGCCTTCAAAATCCAGTTGGTTGTTTTCCAAATTCCTCAACTAAACATTATTAGCTTTCTTTTTTTTTTTTCATAATAAATACTATTTCTTGTTCTGTATCCATCTTTCTGTCTTATTTTAATGCAGGCTGAGACTCTCCAATACTTACGTTACCTTCTGAAGCTAGAACTTTAGGTACAATACCAGATGGCATGGGACTGTCATAAAGCTCCTGAGGGCAGCAGTGCCAGAGCTGGTGCTGCCCCACAGCCCTCACTGGAGGAGTACATGCCCCACTTCAGGCTACTAGGCATGTCCACCCCTGCACAAGTAAACTAAAGGTCTGACCCAACTGCTTTTTGACACCAGATGGAAAGAAAAGAGATATCTGTACAGTTATTTCAACACCTTGGACCTAGATAATTTTTAATGTCCCTTCCAACATAAAACACTATATGATTTTGTAAGCATTAAAAAGTATTTAAGAACCCAAGCTGGAATTGTGCTTATGAACTCTGCTTTATCAATTAGAAGAAATACATAGTCCCCTTTTATTTGAGGGGTTTGGGTTTTTTTCCTTTTTCCCACCGATCCTCATTTTCCTTTGTAATAAAGTTTTTTTAGAGAAGAAGGGTATAATTATAGAAAGACAGGAAATTCTAAACTAATCATAAGGATGAGATGGATTTTTGGTAAGAACTGCAATGTGTTGCTCTGGTGCAGTTCGGTGTCCTTGCACTTAATAAAAAATAGAACAGTAGACAAAAATGTTTCAATCACTGACCCTATTCACCCACTTCAGTTTATCTTCCAAATCCTTTGGAGGCACACTATGCTGGACTCTGAGATGTACACTGAAAAAACCATCTTGAGGGATCTCAGAATGGCAGCAACTGTAAGATCCTGGATGTTTTCAGGACTTCCTCGGCTGAAGTTCACTGCAGATGCAGCACACACCTCTCACTGCTGAACTGCACGAATAAGGAAGTGACAGAATCCTACCAAAAGCATCTCATAAAAGTAAATGGCACAGCCAAACAAAATCAGGCTTATAAACAGAACTGCAATACCCTTAACTTTCAACACAGACCGAATTTCTGATCATCTAGCAGCAGGGCACAGAAATGCAAGGAGAACTAGTGAGTGAACAAAGAGAGACTTGACATTCGCTTCCTCTTAACACAGACGGTGAGAAGATGCAGTTTGGTATCACACAATTATGTGGCTCATTCATTATTACCACATCATTGACTAGACCATGAAAGAAATGACAAATTAGCAATTTCACAGGACTAGCATAATACTATCATTTGTATCACAAAGTCAGCAAAATCTAACCTCCAATAATTCAGCTCACCATTCTAACCCAGGGCAGGCCATCAATACGGTTTTATGTGGCTTGTACTAATCACTAAAGTCAGATAATATGCAAGGTTAATGGTTGCAGACAGTCTGGGGAAATATCCAAGATCTGATAAGGAAACCCCACATTATTGCTGTTCTATGTGTGTATATCCTAATCAAGAATAGGCAAAGGAAGGAAATCAATGTCTAAGGCAGTTATAATACATCTCTTGGTGTAACATATAAATTGGCCCTTCATTGCCCATTCACATTTCAGTTAATAAACAGTTCAGACATAGGACACATGGATAGTGAAAAAGAGTAACCATTGTATGTTTGTCTCCCATACTTTAGATTTATGCTGTCTTAGTACAACAGACTCTATCCAGTGTTTTTCAATTACTTCACTAGTCCTTTAAAGAAAATAAGAAGTGATGCTTAATCCTGATCGGTACTTTGTTATATAGTCCACCACCTGAAAGGAACTTGATGCATTTCTTCTCATTTAAACAAACAGATAATCAAACAGGATATTTTCATTCTAATCCTACCCCACCACTGCTTACAGTCACAAATATAAATTTCATCTCCATCGCCAATAATGAAAATGCCTTTTTTCAATACTAATTACAGCAGACAGTTGATTTTCTTTTATATTTAGCACTGAGCTATCCAAGATTACTTTATAGTAATTTGCAGAATAAGACTGACCTCGATACACCCATGCATATATTTTAGTGTACCATTACTTATAAAATATAAATTCACATAATTTAATCCTTAACTGTCTAATGTTCCTAAAATGCCAAACCCCACACTTTGAAACTTTTTTGGAGTGGGCTTTTTTTTTCCTTCTAATGTAATTACATCACTACTCTCCATAAACCAAAACCAGGCAGGCAGCGTATTTAATTCGTAACTGCAGCACTAAATGCAAATGTAAAATTGGCAGCTTTGATGTTGCAGCATTAAATATAGCTTATCTCACCAGTGACAGTGAGAAACAGGCACTCTCTTAGGACTATGAGTTATGACAGTCTCTCCAATGAGTGAAAAATCATCCCTGTACAGCTGTCACTGATGAGATTTTCCTTTTCTTTTTCTTATGGCATGTGAATGCTTCAGCATAGCTAGAGCCACCATGCTGGTGGCAAAAATGGAGACTGCTTTGATGCAACTAAGTGTGCCCTTTTGTTCTGCTCAGTTTTCTTTGCCATATTAAAAAAAAAAAATTAAAAAAAAATTACCCAAACGAGAACCAAACCCAATCCAGCCAATGTTTTCTTAAGGAAAAAAAAAAAAAAAAAAAAAAAAAAAAAAAAAAAAAAAAAACCCACAACAAAATAAACAACCTTGTTGGATACAGCTGGTATTAAACTAATGTACTATTTGAAGAAGGGATTAGAAAATGATAAGCACACAAAGCTAAGAATTAAGAGATCTCTCCAGTACTCTCATCATTCAGAGCATGACTTCTTTTTGCAGTTGTGTATAGGTGCACCTTTACTCACTTCAACATAAGAAACACCCAGTGTTGTTCTTTAAGGACAGCATCACACTACCAATGAGCTTCAGTGACAACTGAGTGCACTGTGTAAAGCAACTTGGTACAAAATGTCTTTCCAAAAAGTTTGCAGTCTGGGAAAAAGCACTTGCAATTGACATCTGCTGCTGAGAAGAGAGCAGATCAGTAAGATATACCTCTAAATTCTGGAAAGTGAGGCTCTTTCCATTACACAATTGTGAAATACAGACACCTCTGTCTTTCAAAATACTCTTGGAAGTTTCAGTCAGCAATTTTAGATGAACACTGGGTGACAAACACTGGTAAACAAGGGAGAGAGAACTTGTCCCACATACCTTAATTTACCCGCTTCTGTCTGACTCTGTGGCATTACATGTCTATAATCCTTTCCCAGTCTCTGTATGAGCAACAGATGTTGCAGGAGGACTGATGGTCAAAGGACACAAACAGGAAAACACAGTGCAGTCACCTCTTCCACAAGAGGAGAGTGAAAGATCCAGGCTTAGTGGGCTCCACACAGACTAAAAGGATAGGAAAGTGGCTGCAGAGACCTGTGTGACCAAACTTAACATTTCTTTACCTATTTCTTGTGCATCTTTACTTGAATATGAGTTTATTTAATAGTAGAACATTTGGTTGCACCTCTAAGACCATATATCATCCTCTCCTTTCTCCCCTCAAAATTAGTTTCCTGGGAGACAGCATGTATGCTTGGAGCCTCATGTTCTCATCCAAGGAAAACGAAAGGGAGGGAGTGGTGACTCTCCAGTGTTCAAGACTCAAAAGTTTCTTTAATCAGAAAGCAATCAAACTTTTTATTTCAGGCCTGCACTCTAGAGGAAACAAAAAAATGCATCTCATATGCAGTCTATTTTGCAAGTGTGATGTCTTATGACTGCCCATAACTCGTTTGTAAATAACTGTGCCAGAGCAGCCTGTAAGAGCTTTGCTTCCTCCTACTTGTACCTTCCAGCAGACACATTCCAGTAACAGTAATTGCCTGATGGCTAACTGTACAACAAAGTCTTCCTCAGCCCAAATTTTGATGCCTCCTCTCTCATGACTGCTCTTTCCCTGCTCTCACCATCCATCATGTCCCCAGATTTCCCTTTGTTCAGGGCACTTCTAAATGAAGCCCTCTGCTGCCCTCAGCTTCTCTCTTGCCTTGATCTAGTGGTTCTCAGGAGACCCACAGGTCCATCTACTATACCCACTATTCTTTATTTGATAGCAGGAACAGGAAATCTCTTTACTCTAACAGACAAAGTGTGATTATTTCCAAGTAATTTTTCTTATATGCTTTTTACAATCTTTATGGTTAGGTTGATCCCTGCATGAGGGGTCACAAAGCAACCCCAATGGTATTTTTCAATCGTTTTCTTCAAAATGCTCATCCAAAGATAGATAGGCTAACAGTGGCCTGTGGATAAAGATGTAAAATATCTCCAGAATACTGTCCTTGCTTGTATGCACTCTTCACATATTCTCCATACATATAACACATCTTGTGCTTTACTTAGGAGGAAAATTATCTGGAATTTAAAATTTGTGTGTTCTAAATTATTCTAGGGCCTTTTATAATAGCTCATTTCAAAATTGATGATCTAACTTGGAGGTCTGGGGATTTCCATTTCAAAATACTTTATTAACTGGAGGGAAGTTCCTTGAATTATAACTTTGCTAGGGTCTTTAAAAGAGAAGTCTAACAAACCTTCATCCCTCGTTTTTCTAGCTAGAAAATCAGGACAGGCAAAAACTTTTTACTGAATTCCAGTAGCAGAGGATTCATACCAGGGTCAAAGGTAACCACTGCCAAATTTGGACAATATGCTCTTTCTCTGGAGCTTACCCATCTCCTGCTATCTCTTGCATCTTCATGGTAAAAGCTGCCTCTTTCAGAAGCAGAAGCTCTGCAGCAACTTGCAGCAGCTCTCTGGTAAGAAAAAACTACCCTGAGAATTGCTCAATTATTAAAGCAAGCAAGCTAAAATTGAATCTTAGACCTGCCACCATACTGAAAAAGCAGCCCGGTTTCAAGGGGCAGAGAATAATAATGCAGTTATTCTTAAAAAATACAAGAGAGAATTGACCATCAATTTGAGTTCTTTTCCTCACTCAGAAAGAGAATGCTGCAGTCCTAGATTAACAGTATCTGAAGAGAAATAAGTATGCAAAGCATCAGCAGTAAGGCCTGGAGACCTCAAACAAGATAAATTCATTCTGAACACTTTTGCTACCATTGTGCAAAAAAACTGCAAGGGAACAACAAGATAGCAAGGCCTGAGGCAGCTGGGGTAATGACTAGAAGAAATCTGAGCCAAAGAACTAAGGCCAAGGTGACAAAATATTTGCCATGGTTTAAAACTCCTAATAAGTATTTATTTGCACACAAGACAGAGCTTTTATGTAATTCTCAGCCACACCTTGATCCCATGGAGATGGATTTCCTTTTGACCACAACTCAAGATTTAGCTGTAGCAAGACCCAAAAATGAGTTCTGATTTACAGAAGAGATTGCCAACTCTTCTGTATGAATGCATAAAGACTACACATGCAGAAACTCCCAAAGGCAAGATGATTTATTTGAATACTAATAACAGGACTGTCTCTCCAATGTCAGTATCTTTCACTACTGTTTATGTTTTAGCAAGGACATTTGAGGACTAAAACAAGTTCTATTTGGTTTTTTTAACACATAAAACAGTGATAAGTTTCACAGTTCAACAGGACTAGAATTTTTCTGCAAATGAGCAAGAGCTCATTGTGCAAAGTACTGACACCTTCTTTAAGGATAAATGAATAATAGCTCTCTTCAAAACCCTGAAAATAAATGTTTTGCATTGTTTCTCTCAATGCAGAAAGAAAAGGATGCAAGGGTTGAAAGAACAATTAAAAGATAAGGACAGAAAATTGTCCAGCAAGTTCATTGCAACAGCTAATTGCAGATGTTTTAAGGTAACCTTTTCAATTCTACTACTAACAGTACTTCTTTTTCAACTCATATTAATGCAACAATGTTTAATTGTTTTCTCTTGGTCTCAGGGATACTGGATTAGGTCATTATGTAGCTATGGTCTATCTTTATTTCATTCATGCTTATAGTCATAAATCATACTTTCACAAAGTGTGCATTTAGAGCAAGAATCTGATTTGATCACTAAAACTTCCACTTTCCTTCCCTCCTTTTTAAAAAGACAAAAATATGATGGTTCGGTTGGCTTCTAACACCCTTTTTTCCCTTTGTTTTGCTAAGAAAGCAGTTAGATCACAAGAATAATTTTTTAAATATTACTTGAATAATGCATTTCTGAAAATGTCTTCCTGAATCTGAAGAGAGCCTGAAACACCAGTTCAGAGATGTAGGCTACCTCATTCACTGCAAGGATTGATAACTCTGTGACTAATCACAGAGTTGTGTCTGTCACTGTTGTTAATTGCCTCACCACTAATCAAGGCTTAAAAACAGAAGCATTTTTAGCACTGGCACACAATTCTCAGTGACACAAGAAGCTAACCAAGTAGAAACAGTTGTAAAGTTCAGAGGAACAGGCTTTGGAGACTCTAACACTTAGAATTATGATGGATTCCCTCAGAAAATATCATCTCATACTAGAATATGATGTAAATAAGATATATTGGGAGAGGCAGTAAACCTGGCACTGGGAAGGGAAATCTTCTACCACTGAAATTCATGGCAAAACATTGATGTGAACAGAACCAGTGTTTCACACCATTCTTTTCTTCTGGCCAAAGTGTTACACACAGGACATGTTGCAAAGAATAAGTCTCAATCCAAAAAGGAGCTGATACATGGCAAGTCTATATTCTCTTTCTCGTTTTCCTGATGTATTTTTTTTTTAATTAGATTAAAAACATTACTAATACCAATACAATGAAAATAGCATCTAGAAATCATTTGCTGCTTAGACATAGAGTAAAAACTTTCAAACTAAAGATGGTGTCAAGCTTCTTAATTTTTCTATTGTATTATCAGGGATGTTTCTGATGGGAAAAAGAAAGAAATATGAAATGAAATGAAATGAAATGAAATTAAATTAAATAATGAAATTAAATTAAATTAAATTCACCCAATCATGGGCTTCTCCCATCAGAATTTTTCTCTCTTTCCTTTCTTTTTATTTTCTTTTTATTCTTTTTCTTTCTATCCCTTTTATTCTTTTCTTCCCATGAGCTTCTTCAGTTATTAAGGTAGATTTCTTCTATTTTTCACTGGTCAACAGATCAGTGAAGGGGGCAAGATAAGCAAAGAGATTGATCTTGGATGGTCAGTAGATAGGACATGGGCCAAATCAATATTGGTCAGCCTCCTACAGCAAAAGTCCTGCATTCATAATGTTTATTACACCCTCTGAGGAACTATTCAATGTTATTATCCTCATTGATGGAAGGTTTATGAGAAAGCACTGGGAGTAACCCTGGATGTTTCAAAATTTCGGCTTTGAATAGGAGGATTAGGACAGTTTGAGTTCTGAATGAGCACCCTGAAAATACCGTATAAACACAAAAACAAGGTGTATAACCCTGTGACAATTGCCTAGTCTGAAGCGAGTAATTTTATTAAGGAAAACTGAAACAATTTATCAAACAATATTAACCACTGAAGCACTGCTGACCATGCTCTGAATGAGTGAAGGAAGTTTCCTACTCAGCAGTAGGAATGTGGGGCTGGATGGGTCTTTATCAGAATCTTCAAAAGTTTGTCTCTAATGTTGGTGGCTGGATAATGGTTAACCTTTTTTTAACCTTTTTTTTTTTTTTTTTAAAGCCTATCATCAGTACCTCTCCTACCCCAAATTTTCTATGGAAGCAATGGGGACCAAACATAGCTGATTGTGAACTTGGAAAAAATGTGTAAAGAGGTTTTGATTGTAAGTGTCAAGGGTGAAAATTATAGCTGTCTGCTCCTGGAAACTGAGTGCTTTGACACAGAGGAGTAGCTGAGTGAACATACAACTTCAGCTGTACCATCCCTATTCAAGGCCGTATCATCTTTCCAGAACCTTCTGCCATAAAGAACAGCATTGCCTCTTGGAGGGAAATACTTTGTATGAAGTTACACAACACAGAGAGTTTGCTGTTCAGCCTGATAATTGATGTGAGTCAGAACCTAAATAAACTCCTGGGAAATTATTTTTGTTGCCTTCTATGGGGTCTGTCCTTCCCAAATTGCACTCCTATAAAAGGAATTCAATTAGTAGTAAGCTCACCTATCACTTACCAGCTGACCATGTAAATAGCCTGCAAAATAGTAAAAAAGGCAGATAGTAATCAAATGGGATAATAGCTCAGGGAAAAAAAAATATGCTATTAGCCCTGCTGGACTCCACATGGCAAATAGCCCTTTCCACTCATAAAACCAGGAATAGATCTGCTGCACAGCAAGAAATCAGCTGGATTTGGCGGCATGTGTCAAGACAGGGAGGAAGTGAACCTGCTCTTGTGAGACAAAGGGCTACATTCTGTGAGATAAACAACATTAAGGAAGCATGATCAAAGAATATTTAAAAATAATCACATTAAAGAAATTCAGAGGGGAAGAAAATGTTCAAACAACCAAAGTGGAATCTCACTCAATGAAAAATAAAATAAAATACTCCTGCCATACTTACGTCGAAACATGGAATCTGCTACCTTGAAGTCAACTTCATGTTCTTCCTGCTCTTTCAAGGAAGTTAATATATAAAACAAGGGACAAAAATGCAACCTTTGCCTGCTCAGCTCATGTTGGTACTGGAAAGTGGGAAGCAGGGTGTGGGTAACCACTGTTAACCACATATTCTTACCTCTGGGAAAGTGCCAAGGAAGAGCATGGAGGTTCTAAACTAAAACAAGACAGTTATTTCGCTACTTTGAGCCCTTTTCAACTATGGAACAACAGGCTAAGGATCTGCATTATTACAATTCCCTGTGCCTAGTCCATTTTCCTGTTCATCATGAGGAGTCTCAGCGTGAAATGTTGGGGCTGGAGCCAATGGAAGAGCTGCAATTTCTAGCTGCACAAGAAAAATGTGTCCTTCAGCAGACCTTTGTCTCCCATGCCCACCTCATCTCTAAAACAGAGGTAACATGACTTATTCACTGGCTACTCCACAGCTGCATTAATGGCTGTGTGGCAGCTGGGGATCCTCAGGTCTGGCACGGACATCACAGGAAAGATGACTCAAAGCAACGGGTTGTCTGCATCTCTTGGTGCCAAGGGAAATGGCCTAGCTGCAGGTAGCAGGTCACCACACAATTATTAAATCAACAGCTGATTTCTAGTAAAGCAGAGTATTTACTAGTGTTAAGGTCCTGATGTTAAAGTCCCAGAGCAAGAAATTGTTTGATATGTTTCACAGAACACTAAGGTATAGTACAGACTCTTTCCCTGACAGATTTGTTTTACTTATCTATGTCTTACATTTACAGTTTTTCAAAGCTCACATATGTAAGATCTAAAATGTTTGAATTTTACTTCCTTGGTGTGGAAACGGCCTGTATTTAAATCTACTAATTCCTTGTGCCACTGAAAAATATGCGCTAAGTTTATCTGCTTACACACAGCTTGAAGCAACTCAGCAATAAAAGATTACTTTAAACACCTGAAATAGGATTTTCTGAGGTGCTGAGTGCCCAAACATCCAAATGTCCAATAGTTGCTGCATAAGTTCAAAGCTACAGAAAAACTACTACCTTATTTTTCTGTCTGATGTAAACAGATTTAATGAAAGGAGGAGAGAAAATGGAGTTTGCAATTAGTTTGCTATTTCAAGGCAGATAGTGCTCTTGGAGGCTGAACAAAGGCTGGAAAACAGTGGCTGATAGAAGAATAAGCAAAAGCAGACACTAAGAGCAAACATGGAAGAAAACATGCCACCTGTATATTTTGCCTGTCAGGACAGTGCCACATCTCTCTCCATAGACACTTGTCACTTAATAAGCACACTGACTGTGTTACCAAAGCATCTCAGGTACAGATGAGGAAGACAGAGCTTTACCTGTGTAGAAGGAGTTTAGAAAAACAGCAAAGCCTTTCAATATTTCAGAACACAGGAACAAACTGTTTACTAGACCTTGTGCTCACTACCTGAAATAAGTTCTTTGTTACTAGAAAGTGTAAGGACACAGCTTCCAGCAGTGCTGCTCCCATTCTCTCTAGGTTTTCCCATAGGTATCTTTTGACTTGTTTCAGTGCAGGACAATGCAGGCAGCTACATTGGTCTTCTCTATCAAATTAAATATTTATGTATGCTTATGTCCAATGAAGAGCACCATTATGCTGACAGGTTAATCAAAAGAAAGAGCAAAGCATAGGGAAAGTACACTCTGTGGATATCAAACTTGAATGAAAAATTACGAATGATAAGTAAAACAGGGATGAATTTATCATCCTATTTTAGTCTCTGGCCGACTCTCTCTCCTCCCCTTTTTTGTTTGCCTTGTCTTTAAAAGATGAACAACCATAATTTAATAGACTTACAGTAAACACATCAGTACAAGGTTTCCAATGACAATCCTGAAAAATACTCCTAAAGTATTTTTTAAAGTTTTAATAAAAAACAATTGCAAAAAAATAATGGCACAAGCCCACTGATTTTTTTTACATAAAATACTGAACTGGATATACTCAAACAGTTCCTCAGGGTGGTGCGAGCCACATGCAAATTACTCTGGCCCTACCTTGGCTTGGCCAGACCTCTCATTAAATTTCATTATTTGGCATTTGTGCTTGTTCAGACTATAGTAGGTAAGCTTACAGATCTGAGATCCACCTATTTCCTGAAGTGCCCTCTTCCACAGCAAACACATTTTTTTACTTAGACATTTTTTCCTCTCTCTTTCTTGAAAATTTCCAGGCAAGAGAACAACAAGCACAACTTCAAACAAAAGATGTCGTTATCTTGATACCTTTCAGACATCAGGTAAGTCTGAATTCGTGTTTGTTACAAATAAGAATCTGTAACATTATGACATGGATGGGTAAACTTCTGTCCAATTACCTCACAGTTGTGTTCTCTGTGGTTTTTGCCCCGAGGTACCATTACACCTCTTCCTGAAGTGAAGGCCAGTAGAGCATTAACTTATCACCAATGGTCAGCTCAGTGCTACTGACAAAGTGTCAGCTTGTGCTGACACTTTCAACAGCTGCTGTAGAGAGAGAGTACCCACCATGATTAAATGTTTGCAGTCGTTTATGGCCCAGGTACTTGGCCCAGGTGAGGAAGACAACATTTCCAGCTGCCTAATTCCATTTTCTCTTCTACCTGTTAGCCATATATTGTCATAGGTGCAAAGCAGACCACCAACAAAAGAATTAAGCAAACAAAAGGTCCTGTCATTCATCCAAGGAACAAACATCTGTTAAACAACTGATCCAAAAGGTAAAGCACTCCTAATTTTTAACATTCAAGAAAACAGAAAAAATCAAAACAGGTACAGCCATGTCAACCTGCTTTCAAAATGGGATGATATTATGCATGTTTGTCCCTCAGCAAGGTGACAGCTCACATCAGTGTAACACCAGGTGGGCATGCACACTGCTCAACATGCAATCACAGTCTGCTTTCAGCATCTAATTACCTGGCTGAGGCTCTCAGACCTTGTTCACAAGTTCTACCAGCCCCTAGCCAAGGCTCCCTCTCTCTGACAAAAGCAGCTTCTTCAGCCCTCTCCTCCAGACAACTCAAAGTCTCTCATTTGGTGGTGAATTGATGCCACCACCCTCCAAATGCCATGCACTCACCATGAGCTAACTGCTTGTCTTCAAGAGCAGCACAATTTTTCCAGTGATAATCAGCTGTCCCTGGCATCAGCCTGAGTCCTGACAGAGAAGAGTCACAACAAGGAGGTGGCAAGTTCTCTTCTCCTCACAGTGAATGCAACACCAGGTTGTGCAAGGATGGGCACATAATAAGCACAACAGACATTTTGCATAAAATGAGCCTTACCTGGGGCATCCGAGAAAAAAAATTTGTCTTTATTGCAAGACTAGTTGATAAAGGCAGAATTGAACTATTAACAGTTCATGGAAAAACAGCACTGAGGTTCTGAGAAACCAGGAAAATAAAAAATAAAAACAAATAAGAGCTAATTATGTAATTATTTTACACATTAAATTGAATGCACATGTTGAAAATGTAGGGAACTGAGACAATAACCTATATCCCTCAATTTAGAAACTAGCAGAAAATTAGACTTTTCTATAGATAATGCCATTACAGACAGCTAGGGAGGAAAGGTCCACTTCAAGCTAAACTGGTACTTACTGGTTTTAGAAGAGTTAAGGCAGCAAAAATGTACAAAATCCCACAATGATGAAAGGGGAAGGTTGGGGAAATATTCTCATCTCATTTGTTCACTGGGTACATTGGGCTGTTGGATCAAGTCAAATCAAGCAACCCTGTTGCACTGGCTCCACTATTAACCTAACTGCTCTCTCGTTACAGTGTATAAGTGCTTTCATAACACATTTTGCTTTGTCAAAACAGGTTTGAATCAACTGCACTTTCATCCAGAAACCAAACCCCCTTCCTCCAGGCTGCATGGCGCCTGTTACAGTTCCAGCAGGGGGAACCAGGGATCCCTGTAGAGCAGCCCCAGCCCAGTGGTGAGAGCTGAGGACTAGCAGTGAGTCCCATGCAGGCAAGGAGCCTCCACTCTGACAGCTCTGACAGGTCTGGAAGGACCAATGGACTGTGAAGGTGCATGCTTTTTGAAGGTGTATTCCTTTTTCCAGTTTTTCTTAGGGTTTGTCTCTCTTGTTGTCCCCTCAAAGTCCCTACTTCTGCAAGTGGAGTAGGGATGTGTAGCCCTCACCGGCAACATCCATGGGAGTTAGCACAGAGCATCTGACTCACTGTAAACTCATGCTTTTGCATACCACACACAATCTTTCCTGTGTAAATAACCAGTTTAAATGTCACCCTTATTACTTCATCAAGGTGTTTATTGTGGACACAGCAGGGTGAAATCGGTGCACTGAGACTTAATCCTTAGATTTTACACTTGGGAAAAACAAAACTGACAGTCACTCATATATAGTATTCTGTGTGAGACCACTTACCTACAACCCCATGTATCAGAAAACGATACTATTTGTAGGTATATGACTCAAAAGCCCTCTTGGGGGTCCAGTCTTTCACAGAATCAGAATGGCTGAGATTGGAAGGCACCACAGGGAGTCATCTGGTCCAACCTCCCTGTTCAAGAAGGGTCATGACAGAGCACATGGCACAGGATGGTGTCCAGAAGTTCTTGAATATTTCCAGTGAGGGAGACTCCACAACTTGTTCCAGTGCATGGTCACCCACACAAGAAAGAAGTAATTCACATTTTAGAAACCCCCATGAATGGAAGTAGACCTTGTACGTTTTACAAAATTAGTCTTAATGATTACTTTGACTTCAGGTACACCCAGAGAATATAAGTTATTTGGGAAACTTATGTAAATGACAACAAAAAAATCAAAAGTGATGTAACTTTTTGCTGCTATCAAGCTTGTGCCCTTGAGCATTATGTTGTGAGTTTTGGAGGACTCCATACAAAGAGAATGAAAAGCACTTGTAACATTGTATTAAGGAAATAGACATATAGACATATCAATGTCTAGGAATGAAAGAAAAGATAGGTGGTAAAATAATAAAACAGGTCATAAAGATAAATTAGTGCATCCTTCAGAGACCCTGAAGTAAAGAGAGAAAAAGAAGCCAAGCAGCCTCATTGTCAGAAGAGCATTTACATCCTCCAGACATCCATTCTTTCTTGTGTGGGAAATGCATGTGCACAGCTCCCCACTCCATTGCTTATTGCTGCTCTGTCTATCCCACACACTTCACAGGGCAGCAAAAGCGAAATGGCCTCATATGACAACCAAGTCAAATGTCTGGCTTAATTTACTAAATAAACACATACACTTGCTATGCTCCAAAAGCTGATATTGAGGAATACAGAACTGCATGCACAAATTCCACTTTGCTTGTGCAGTTATGTAGGTTTCTGACTGAGTTTCTGGAGAAATTGGGGGGTTTGTCACTGTTGGGTTGGATTTGTTTTTCTTTTTTTACCTCCAGAGGCTTGATTACAAATTCAAATTCAGGCATCATAGTTGCAATCAGTATTTCATAATACCCCAACTTCGTGGGTAGCTTAGCTGGCCATTTTTCCAGTCCCTATTATCTTTATCTATTTAATGGCCCAGATGTCAGAACAATAGAACATGTTAAATATTGACACTGGGGAAGCATAAAGAAAATTAATATTGCTTTTGTTTATTTTTATTTACTTGTAAATGCTTGTTTTGGTGAGTTACCCCAAACACTCTCCAATGTTAAGGAAGGTTTTTTCTAAAATTAACTGCTATTCACAGGTTAAACCAAATTCAGATGTCACAGGAATTAACCATTCTACATTTTAACAGTTGGATTATGTTATTAATCCCATTAATTATGTCTAGTCTCGTGTCAGCTGCATCGTGTGACAGATATTTGCTCAGCTGAACAGCATGTATTGCTTCTGTTTGCAGTGATCCTACCTCCACCAGTCTGTTTTTATTTACAGATACTTCTATTCTCACTTGCCTGGCTTTATCCCCATTGCTAACATCCTAGAAATCATGATACAGCATGTCCAACTATAGCAGCTGCTGCAGATCAAGGCACAGCCCAGTAACTCTCCAAGCAACTCAGTGTTCTTAAAGCATATTTCACTGAACAATTTACTGGGGGGGAAGCCTGCATTTTCACCATGTCACACCACTATTTACAATCTGACAATATATTTGAAACTAAGCTGTTTCTTTGGAGAATGCAGTGGACAAAGAATAAATACTCTGAATAAAGTCAAAGTTACTTCAAGGTTTTGAAATAGCTGATATAATTAATTCTGGTTTTAAGACAAAGTGCAGGAACACAAGGCTATTTTTTGCCTTATAATGTCCATCCTGTTTCTGTGGGACAAGCCACCCAACTTTTTAGCATAATTTTCTCATTATAGAGCTCCAGAAGACAGAAAATGAAGGTGGGCAATCCACTGCTGTTTGCTTTCCACTGATGATTGATTGTATTAACACATTCACAGACAACGACTATGTGATGTCCTATATTAAAGGTGGCTGGTGACATACTTTCTTTGAGATTTCTTCAGAAATACACATAACATAAAAGTAGCTCTTGGCTCATTAGAGTTTATTTCAGCTTATCATAGGAAGATATCTTTTCAGTGGTGTCTTTGAATAGGACCTTTTGGGACAACTACAGCCCACCTTTCTGAGACTAAAGTCTCCTAAACTACAGAATAAATCCAACTCAACCCAGCAAGGCTAAATGAACCTGCCAAACAGTTTTGTTTGCAGAGCAAAATCTCCTCTCCAGAGATACTGCAGGAGGAGGGAGTAGGAAGGAGCCTAGCATGGAGAGATTATAAGGTGCTTTGAAGACCATCATCATTGCTTCAAGTCTGTATTGCAATAAGGGCATTTTCAGATCAGGACTGTAAAGCAACATTTTAGTTTTAGCCTCAGGGCTCCTTATTTAAATACTTGACTTAATTTTGTCAACCTGATGTGTAATCTAAGAAATCCAGCCCAGCTACACAGCCAATTTTTGCTGATTTAGCCACCCTGGGAGGTAAGCAATCCTAGGAGGCTCAGGAGGTCTGAGAATGTCCAAAGGCTGATAGTGAGAGTCTCACTGTCTCCCTGCTGTCCCCTGAAAGTGGGATCAGCTGAGCCTGAAGGACTTCCACAGAGGACTGACCAAAAACCTTGTAACCCTCATCAACTGGAGTTCTGCATCATAGGAAGCACTTTGAACTCTGAAACCCTAAGGCCTGCAGGTGCTTCTCACCTCTTTTAAGTTTCTCTTTTAAATAACTTCTCTCAAACCAGCCTGTCCTGTCAAACTTTCTGGTTTCAAAGAATAAGGCATTTTTTCCCCCATGAAACTTTTTTGACATGTTATCTCTCCAACACTCAGGAGTGAATATTAAGCTCAGCACCCTCTGGCCTTGAGCATCCTCCACATCTCCAATGTCCAAGGGTATCCCTGAACCTGGTTGTGTAACAGGAAAGAGACAAAAGGAATAGCTATTGGTTTCTAGCTAAATAATGGGATTTGGCACAATTTGCAAGGATTGCAAACCACAGAGCACTGCTGTTTGACAGTGCATGTTGCCTAATTTATTTTTATCTTATTTCAAACAAAGACAAGTAAACATGCACTGTACACCAGAGCACAGTGGAACTAAAGGCACAATAGATGCAGGAGTGTATAATAAATACGCCATTAAGGACAAAAACCAAAAAAAGCCCCATGTTAAAATAATGTTTGAACAGCCTACTCAAGCATTCAGAGATCAGAAAATACACACCATAGGGCTGTTTTACACAGTCAGAGGAAGGTGCTGTCAGCAGCTACAGCTGTAGCTCCATAGGCTTCCCCAAGCACCTCTCCTGCCAGGACTATGGGTGCAGAAGGAGATCACCCAGATGTCCTCCAGCAGAGGTGATGCTGTGTGGGCAGGCACTCCAGCACACACTGAGCCCAGCACAGACCTGCTGGCAGCTGCACAAGGGCAGTACATGGTTGTGCTGCATCCAGGTGCGATCAAAGGTTACAGCTGAGGCCCCTAAAATAGAATTAGACACAGTCTTTCCATGTGACAGAACAAAATGTCTTTGAGCCCCAATACACCTTTTTTCCTTTTTTTCTTTTCTTCTTATTATTTTTTTTCCTTGAGTTAATATTTTATGTCAAGGAAATAATGTTAAGAAAAAAGACAGTGAACACTTGCTTTTGAGGGGAAAGGAGGAGCAAGTTCAAGTGACGTGAACTGTGGGATGATGGTTTATATCAGCTGAAAATTGATACTGTGAGATATTAATTTTTTCCTGCATTTTTTCCTGCTTTCAATGTGACTGAGACGGTCATCATTCCAGCTGGAATTATTTAAGCAGAAGTCATACCCTAATGCATCAAGAATGAATCATTTATCTAATTATCTGTATTTGTCTCTGTTCCCATCCAGTTTTGCATATTGAAAAAGATAAGCAATAAACATGATCTATTTTTTCTCTCATTTACACTTTTAAATATTAGCTTTTAATAATAATTCATAGGGAAAAAAAGCACATTATAGCAGCTAAAAATGTTAGCTAAAAATGAGCATAGTGCTGTTCTTTTCTATTACACAATTTAAAATAATACACTGCTTCTGATTTGCATTCTGTAACTCACTGCTTCAACTAGATTTTTCTAAAGAGAAAAAGTTGATACAAAAAGCAGAGGCAAGAGCATCTGGAATGAAACATAGAAAACCCCTCCCTGTGTTAAAGTAAAATGGCCTAACAGTAGCTCTGTGCCAAAGATGAGATCAGAAGTAAAAAATTAGGCAAGACTCCTATCTAGAATTCCAGACTAATCCTGATAAGGAAAACTTTAAAAAATGTTAAGAAACGGTGATAAAAGCAGGATGAAGGGATCAGCTGGCTAGCTGAGAAAGAGACATTAAAGAAGAAAAAGCCATAAATTGGAGGTTGAGGATACAGAATTTTATTCCGGAATAAGAAACAAGCAATTGCAGGCATTCGGGAGATGAACAACATTGATTTAGACACAGGACTGTGCGTCTTTAATGTCTATGACCACCATCTTTCAGAACAAAAGCGGAGAAAACAGAAGAACATCGTTTAAAAACGCATTTTGATGCTCAAGGAGCGTTTTACCTCAGTTGAGGATGGAGGAATTTAACCAAGGCCCTGTGCTCGGAGGTTCCTGAAGGACAAAGTGCCTGCGGGTCAAGACCGTCCGGGCTCTCTGCTCTCACCTTCGCCGCTGTGTCACACTGCCTGCAGCGGAGTCCCGGGCTGAGCACAGAGCCGTCAGGGTCACGGCAGGCAACCTCACTATTATTTTACTTAGAGTTTGCCATTTTTGTACTCGCGTCCTCAGCAAAACCTACACGTGTGGACTTGCACGAACGAAACTCCCTGAAGCCAGCGACCCCCTGCTCCCCGCCCCTGCACTCCCCATCCCGCCGGCACCCGGCCCCAGCCGGGCCAGGGGGGATTCCAAACTCCCGGAATTTCCTGGTGAGCCTCCGTCCAAAGATGGGCGGCAGCGCTGGAGCGGCCCCGAGCCTGCCCCGGTCCGCAGCCCGCATGGCCATCCCGCAGCCTCAGCCTCAGCCCCAGTCCCAGTCCCAGTCCCAGTCCCAGCCCCAATCCCAGTCCTCAATCCCAGCCCTCAGTCCCAGCCCTCAGTCCCAGTCCCAGCCCTCAGCCCCAGTCCCAGCCCCAGTCCCAGTCCCAGTCCCAGTCCCAGTCCCAGTCCCAGCCCTCAGCCCCAGTCCCAGTCCCAGTCCCAGTCCCAGTCCCAGTCCCAGTCCCAGTCCCAGTCCCAGCCCTCAGCCCCAGTCCCAGTCCCAGTCCCAGCCCGCAGTCCCAGTCCCAGCCCTCAGTCCCAGTCCCAGCCCTCAGTCCCAGTCTTCAGTCCCAGCCCTCAGCCCCAGCCCTCAGCCCCAGTCCCAGCCCTCAGCCCCAGTCCCAGCCCTCAATCCCAGCCCTCAGTCCCAGCCCTCAGCCCCAGTCCCAGCCCTCAATCCCAGCCCTCAGTCCCAGCCCTCAATCCCAGCCCGCAGTCCCAGCCCCAGCCCGGCGGCTTTTCCAGAGGGATGCTGGCGACATCTGGTGGCGCCGGGAGGCAGGCCCGGGCCGGCAGCAGCGGCAGGGCCGGGGAGACTCGGGGAGACTCGGGGCAGGAGGGGCTGCATCAGCCCCGGCCCAGCCACCGCTCACCCCCACAGAGAATCCAGGGGGGAAAGGAAACCTCGCGGGCTGAGAGAGGAACAGTTTTAATAATTGAAGCAAAATAATATTATTATTATTATAACCAAAATAATAATCGCAATTAAAAAAAAGGGGGGGGGGGGGTGGGGGGGGAGAGAGAGAGAGCAATAAAACCCAAGACAGACAAGTGATGCACAGTACAGCCGCTCCCCACCCACTGACTGATGTCCAGCCTGTCCTTGAGCAGTGATCAGCGGCTCTCAACCTGCTCCTTTTAACGCTGAGCATGACATTCTCTGGCATGGAATATCCCTTCGGTCAGTTCAGGTCACACCCCTGGCCGTGCTCCCTCACATCTTCTTGTGCACCTGCTTCTTGGCAGAGCATGAGACACTAAAAAACGCTTACTTAGGACAAGCATTTCTCAGCAACAACAAAAACATCAGTGTGTTATCAACATTACCCTCATACTGAATCCAAAACACAACACTGTACCAGCTCCTGAGAAAAAAAACTACAGCATTCCAGCCAAAATCATGACAGATGATGAGACAAAAAATATCCTTGGCCTAAATAGTACTAGGTGGCTCCAAGAAAGTTCCGAATCATAGGGAACTTCAAAAGTCAGATAACAAGAGCAATCTTGCTGTCAGGGTGGTTGGAACTTGCCAATCTTTAAGGTCATTCCATTCTATGACTCAATAGCTACCCCCTTTGCAGCATTTGTGCCATTCTTGTAATGCAGCCACAGCAAATAAGAGGTCTGAACCTAGGTGTGAGCTCCAAACTCTCTAACAGGCTGTCTCATCATGTCAAGATACAAAACATCTTTCAGTGTAGAAAGAACATACATTAGAAAATACTCATTTTACTGGAAATGTAAATTGCACACAAACTAGGTGTTTAAATATATTTCAAACATTGCAAGCTTATAAGAGTTTAAGACTTTCACGGAATCATCATTTTGCTTCCAAAACAAAGCAAAAGAGTAAACAATTTGTGGACATCCTGAAGGAACAGCTGTTAGTCAATTTCCCAGTTGGAGTTTTCAGCATACTTTTTTAGAGTTTAAATGCCATGTCTGATCGGTTCTCACACTGCAAAGGAAACCCCAGACAAAACTGATGAGTTTTACCATTTTAACTGGTGAAATTCATAGGACTCTCGTACCAGACTCTAGATTACATAAAGTTTTCCAGGAGAAGTTTTGGATGTCCCATCCGTGGAAGTGTTCAAGGCCAGGTTGGATAAGGCTCTGAGCAGCCTGGTCTAGTGAGGTGAAGGTCCTTGTCCATGGCAGGGCAGTTGGAACAAAATGATCTTTAAGGTCCTTTCAACCCAAACCATTCTATGACTCTATGATATCAGTACATTGACTTTATTGCCACGAAATCATAAATACTTTCTCCCCAAAACTGGTAACAATGGGAGGTCACTAAGAACACCTGGGCACACATCTTTCAAACATGACCTAGGTCTGGTGAACCCTTCCTCATCTAGATTGATAACATGGGCCAGCTCACCTTCCAAGGTCATGTTGAGGAAAATGGAAATTTTTGGCAAACAAGTCTCTCAGTTCTACCTCCTGCTAGAAGCACTGCCAGAATCCCCACAAATCAAGAGCTAGGAGCCTTTCTACCTTAGAGGCCTACCTTAGAGCTGTAGTTACTTAATAATCAGGCATATCCAAATATTACTTATATTTGAACATCATAAATATTCCACTAAACCTCTAGGCACTTGGATGCTCATGTCCATAGAACAGCAAAAAATCAGAGGTATTTTGAGGTTACACTTCCTGGTACATTCAGCACCTCCAGTTGAAACTGGAACCATCACATGCAAAACATAGAGAAGAGAACATACAATTACTACATAAACGGAGTTATATAGTAATTTGGCTTGAGAAATACCCTGAGGGAATGGACGTGGTTAAGCTCAAGGACAAATTCTTTGCCTGAATGGTGTAAAGGTCTTCTAAGCTGGGGAAAAAAACCCAACAAAACCAAAAACAAACAAACAAACAAACAACAACACCCCACGACTGGGCCCTTTGCTTTTCTGAACTGTAGGAGAGGGGATTCTTGTTCAGGGCAGTTTAGGACTTACTTGAAATAGGTATTTCCAGACAATTCTTTTGTTCAAGTTTCCTCCATAGATCAATGTACCAAATGTGTATTGCTTTCCAGGAATCACAGACATTACAAAGAGAGGAAAGTACAGTTGGAAACTTGGGAATGACAGAATTGATGTGTTTCCACTTTTCAAAGAAGGCAACAATGAGTCAGCCTTAGATAATCATTGAAGCCTTGACTCCAGCGTGCTGTGAATAATCCACAGTTAGAAATCAAGGAGTTGGGAATGCTTTTCTCTATAGTGGTAGGTGCGTTGCTAGAGTGGGGGCGAAGGAGAGAACATGACAAGGACTCTCTTGCATCTCAGTGAGTCTTGACTGTTGGAGTGGCCTATTGACACTGCTGGCAGCTGATACAGATTGAAGTACTTTGTGAGCCACTCAGTCTTGCCTGACTGGGACTTCAGCTCTACTCAGCGCTGCTAAGGCAGCAGCAAGAATGTGATGTCTAGTTTTGGTCACAGCACTTCAAGAAAGATGGGAGACAAATTAAGAGAGTCCAAAGAGGTAATAAAAATGAAGAGAAGTGTAGAAAACATAACCTGAGGTAACAACTTTCCTTAGAAAAGAGAAAACAGAAAATACAGTCCATGAACTGTCTTCAAAAATGTAAGCAGTTACTGCAAATAGAGAATATATCCTTTGGGGTAGGAAAAGCAGCAACAGATTTAAACTGAATCAAGGGTACACTACATTTTCCTCAGGGTACAGAGCAATTACACCTTCTCGTTTTAGTTTGACACGACTCATTGCACTGCTTAAATATAATGTCAATATTTTATTCTTAATTATCCTATGTGCACTTTTCTTTACCGCCTTGGAAAAGTAAAACATACAGTCAAAATACTGCCAACAAGATCAGTGTTTACTAGTACCTTATTTTCTGTATACCTCAATTTACAGCATTCCTATCTACTTCATGCAGTTGTTGTGAGACCTACTCAAACACCTGCTAAGATATTTGAAAAGTGCAAGTGTGAATAGCATAATTTTATTAATATATAACGATATTGTGTATATTTATGAATAGTATATCTCAATATATGTTTAATAGTGTTTTATATATTATTAACAGAACTAATAAAAAATGAGAAAAACGAGGCCCCAAACTGTGACCCTGCTTTCACCAGAAATTTTTTAGTCTGGCATCTTTTAGTCATTTATAATTACATATAGCTGACAAAAAGGTTGTTGGGATTGTATTCTAATAACTGAGGAAAGAGACAGGGTCAGTTGAGTCATGCAGGCATGTCAACAGACCAACATCAACAACCTACTTTTCCAAAAGAAGAATGTAGTCAATAAAACATAAAGTAAAAGCATTTTAAAAATTTAAAAGCTTTTCCAAATACAGAAAGTCTATATTATGACAGCAACTGGGCACTCCAGGAAGCACATTACCAAAGCATGAAAGCACTGCTGAGGTGACTGAAGTCACTCTGCCTTTAGTCTTGTGTCTCTCAGCACACCCAAGGCACACATTAATGGCTTAATGTGTTATTGCCTAATTAAATGATTAAATGCCTTGCATGCAAAAGACAATCAGTTAAGTGGTAGGTTCTGGCACGCCTTGCCCTGAAAACACATTAAAAAGCACTTGCCATCTGAAAAGAAAAGAGATGAGGGCACAAACATTTGGGTCTACACTACACAAAATGAATTCAATAAAATGTGTCAAAATTTAATGACAGTGACAGTGAGTGCACAAAATCATGAACTTGCTTTCAAACTGTCAGAACAAAAAAGAAAAAAAGCCTGGATTCATATGTAAAACAAGTGGCAAATGCCTTCTAAATCTCTTGCATGCAGTATCTATGATGTTTTGTGGAAATGCATGATAACACAGAGGTAAAACTTCATTTCTGTACTAGGCATGTCAATGTGCATATTTTCATTAATAAAATCATTGCTGTTTGTGGTTTCACTACAACTGCTGCACAAAACATCAAAAATACACTATAGCTATACCTTAGGGAAATTGCCTTGCACTTTAAGGGTGGATTAGCATCATCTAAAGATTGTTAAAGCTAAGAAAACTTCATTAGCTCCCCTTCTAAGTCCAGAAAACCTAAACTCAGTCCACACCACAGAAGATTATTGACTAAAAGGTATTAAGACTGTGTTTAATCACGAAGAAAAGGGCTAAATGGCCCAGTTCATCACCTGGTTCTCCTAACTGCCACAATTCTTGTATTTCTGTGGCAAAACTGAAATGGGATTGCTTAAAGCAGAGCATAGCCCTAACTCTTGTCAGCTGTACAAAAAACCACTCAGTTGCTGCCTTTGCCTCATTGGAAACTTCAAAAAACTACATGCAGTTCTAAAAGAGGAACCCTTGAACCTGACCCACCAGATGTCACAGAAGCAGCAGAAACCCAGCCAGTAGCAAATATTTTCCTTTGAAGCAAAGCTAAAAAGAGATAGTGCCCAAGGTAACAGCACATGTGTTTAGGTTAGACACTTTAAGCATATGCAGGCTTTATTTTAGACTTTTTTCTAAAGATAAGAGCTTGAGGATGACATTGATTTTAGGTAGAAAACACTGTAAACAACTACCTGAGGTCCCTGGTCTCCATACAGGTGGCCATGTATGGTTGTGGATGTCCCAGAAAACAGAGTATTGAGCAGCAGGATGCCAGGCAGCAGCAACACACAGAAAAAATGCATTTCTACTAGCAGGAAGCTGAGCTTCACAGCCAAAAATTGCCTACTCTGCTTTTAAAGAAAAGACCAAAAGGCATTTCTGCCTACCTAGACATAGCAAACTCCTTGTTTGGCTGTAAGAAACAGGATGCCTCAGTTCAGTTGCTCCCTCAGGCAGAGGGAGCTCAGTGTGTCACACCTCAAGAGGAGCTCCTGACTCGAGATAGGCCTGAACAGGAGACCCTTCTCTCCATCTAAGCCCACTTCACTAACAAAGCTAACATTGTGGTTGCTTTGCATTCTTGCTTTATTTCGTAGAATAACATGTTACAGAAGATGGGTTGTTGCTCAATGAACAAAGGAGCATCACAAATTCCTAAGCCCAAAATGCAGCCACTGCCTCATGGCACTTATATCCCAGCACTCAACAACATCATAGAAAGGCTTGAGTGGGAAGAGATCTTAGAAGTCACTGATTTCCAACTCCCCTACCTTCCACTAGGCCAGGTTACTCAAAGCCCCATCCAACCTGGCCTTGAACACCTCCAGGGATGGGGCATCCACAACAGTGTCTCAAATGTCATGTTTTGGGTGTTTGATGTGAAGAAACACTTATATTAAAGATCCTGTAGCTCTAGATTGTTCTTTAAAGCTCTAACATATAACAGTTACTTTTGAACAGTTTCAGTTATGACTGCTGTGAACTATAGACTAAAGTTTCACTCAGAGTAGTGAGGGCCAGGAATATGTGTTGTGTTATACTCCTGAAAGGCACGTTGCCATCTGAGCTTGACAGGGATGCCCTAACATTACTTACCTGCACTGATTATGATCATCAGTGAAAGCCACTAAATTTGGCTAGTGTGAGTCATTTTGGAGGCTATATATATATGTAAAGAATTGACTGTCAGTCTTTTTATTCTCGAGTTTAAAATACTGAAAGAATGGTCTGCTCTCTGAATGAGCTTCTGAGTTTACAGGAAAGGTAAAATATATGCATTTACCTGAGAAGGTCACATTTTCATGATAGAAAATTAGAATGGGAGAAATTTAAAGGAAGTAGAGGGGGTTTTGTTTGTTTTTTTTTTTTTTTCATTTCCCTGATTCCTTTCTTTGAAATCAGCTATCCCCAAAGCATTCATGATAGATTTTTGTCTAGTCTGTTTTCAAAATCCTAGACTGCATTATCTTCCCCCAAAACAGTCACACATGCTAGTATGTGCTTATATTTGCAATAAGAAAACAATGCAGTTTTTCTACCTTGAAGTTTGATGCAGTTTAAATTCACAATTTCTTATTCTGTCAGTACAGCACACAGAAAATAGTTTCTACTGGTTTTGCAACTTTTTCATCTATTTGAAGACTGGTTCCCCTTTCCATTAGTTGCAGATTAAGTAATTCCAAATTCTTCAAGATTTAGTAATAAAAGTTTATTCTGCCATTACTAGGCTCATGGATTTTCAGTGAACTTCTTTATTTTTGACACCTTCCTAGCAGTTTATCAAGCATTTCAGCAAGCTTTCCTCACATTAAGTAGAGCAAATGACTACTTCACAGTATGCAAATATTTCCCGTCACTTTCTCTTTCCACTAGATCTCTATGCTGTGGCCCAGCACAATCAGCATTATCTTCTAATCCTTTTTTACCATGCTTCTCATCCTTATTTAGCCTGTTGTTTCCAAATGTGGGGTTTTACCACTTTCTATCCCTGCTTTCCTCTGGTATCCTGTATTATGCTGACACTAAAGTTTACCCTGTTCATTATTTCATTGTTTGTTTTGTTTGTTGGTTGGGCTTTTGGGTTGGTTTTTGGGGTTTGTTTTGTTTGGAGCACTTTTCCAATTCATTAATATAATTTTGAATTGACATTGTCCTTCCTTATTCTGAGCATCCTTTCCAGCTTAACACTGCTTGCAAACACTACTACACCATTTCCATGACTTCTGAAAATCCTGAGTGGTGCCAGCCCAGGAGACATTGTGAGTACAAAGGTTGCTAGCAAGTCAGTAGCTGGAGAATTAAACTGTCCTTATGCTTTCTCACAGACATTAAGGAATGGAGGGCCTTTTGCTTTGGTGATCCAAGGTCACAATCATGATTTGTTAACCCACAAGGTTCAACAATGTTTCTATTTGCAATTTGATATTTGTTTAGCTTATCAAATTTCAGTTATTCATGTAAGGACTGCAGAACTAGTCCGTAGCTGGATGGATTGGCTCCTTTTTAACTGACTCACCCGGACAGCAGACTATTTTTCAGTATTATTAAAAGTATAATCTCCTTAGCTGACCTCCAGCAGAAAACAAAACCAGAGGTCTGTTTCCATAAAAGAAATTCTAAGACATTACATCATACTCAGGCCTCTCATTGGTTTAGTACCACTTAGCTTTGTCCCTGGCATAACATTTAAACTACATGACTGGGCAACAGGCCCTTTAGAACTGCAAGTCAACCCTAATAAGCTTAGACTTATGATACAAAACAAATTGAGTCTGACTGCTGTAATGCATGCTGTTGGCATAATTTTGTCCAGAGAAATCTGAAGTCTAGTGTACTGGTCAAGGTCATTGACATGATGATGCTCCCTTCCTTCATGCCCGTGTTGTTTAAGTGATGAGTGCTTAGATAATGAATCAGATTAAGTATCTTGATGACACTTTTGATTATGCTCCTTCCTCAGAAAGATCATCAGATTTTGGCTGGTGGCTGGCAATCAGCTTTGGAAAGGCAGCAAATTTCAGAGACACAAACTTTCCCTTTTTGGTAATGCAGTGACCTAACAACAGCAACATACACCCTTGGGCCAGAAGATTTGATTATTGTAATTCTATCCTTGCAGAACCTTTCCAGTGCCGGGGGTTTCCAGCTTGCAGGGGGTTCAGAAATGTGTATGTGCACTGGAGTAAGCATCGCAACCTTACTCAGAACTGTAATTTCCTACAGCAATACTTTCACCTCAGTCAATGGAGCTGCTCCCCAGTCACCTCCCAGTGGCAGAATTTGGGAAGCTAAATCCTACAGCAGAAAACTGTCCCTGTTCCCACATACTCCTCTGTTACTTCTCCAGGACCTGACACCCACACAGGGACCCAGCATGTGAGTATACATGTGGCTGAGTTATGTGGCAGAAGTACAGCCACTTGGTTCAGGGGGGTCGTGGTGAAAAGATGCTGTCACCTGTTCATGCAGCCCCTCTGAGCCACTGCCAGCTGAAGCAGCACAGCTCTGGAGCCTCTTCCAACCTCAGCACCCACGGTGTCACAGTGAACTGTGTGCCCTGTGGTACAGGCAATGCATGTGCCACAGGGCACACAATGAAAAAAACCACTGGTTCAGGGGTAGCCAGTGTGATGAGTGAATGCAGCCGCAGGGAGAAAAGACTCCTCGTGTTTGGGTACTGTTTCACTCTGAGCAACATCTTCAACATCTCATCACTAGATGGCGGCGACCTTCACAAATTTCTAATCAATGAGAGCTTTATTCTCAAATGTGCTTGCCAAATCCCTGCTTTCTCTCTTTCATAACTACTAAAACTGCTTTCTCTTCTACATAACAGTTTCCTGCATAATGCCTTTGCAAATAACGAAGTAGATCTGTTTTTCAGTACAGGTATTCTGAAAAATAAAAGTGTGTTTTGCTAAAATTCGTTATGCCTTTGAAATAACCCTGTCTTGCTGAACAGAGAAAAAACATCCTGTTCTGAGCTTACATCAAATTTCTGGTTTTATACTCAAGTCTGTATGGAGAGAATGCTTGTAGTCTTCATATAGATCGATCATTTATGCAGTTCACCTATGTTATTTTCATGGGACTATCCCATCAGAGAAAAATTCTGTGAAGTTATCCCTTTTCATTCAAGTTACCATTAATTTTTCTAGCTGTTTACAGATGTAATTTCACTCAATGTACAGGGAAAAACACAAATCACAAAGAAAGCACACGTATGTAACAGGTTTATACATCTCAGAAAGTCCTTTGGCCCTATATAGCGCACCTGCCAAGTGCCACACTTGTGATTGTCCTTTGGCCCAGTTTCACATTCCCTCCTGCCCTCTCTTGCAAGTCAAGGGAGTATTGTCATTTATGTCCTGCACCAAAAGCCTGCATTGCCACTGGTGTTTCACTGATTTATCAGTCAGAGGTATGCCACACATGGGAATCTGGGGCTGAGAAGCAGCTCTAGCACTGCAGAAGCCCAGAATTTGATGCACCTCAGCACAAATGATCTGAAGTACCTATCTGGAAGATGCATGCACCCCAGTAGCAGGCTTGTACTGCAAGTCCTCCCTCCCATCATCTGACCTAGCATAGAAAAGGCACATCCACTTCATGAGAAAGCAGTCACGAGCCTCAGGAACTGAGTAACAGCTGCTGGGCATTTTGTCTTTTTAATCACTGTGCTAAAGCTGGGGCACAGTGATATAGAACAAATCTCCTCAAGCAACAAAGGGACGGAGCAGAGCCCCAGCTTTAATCACACTATTGAAATCACATCAGATCTGGAGCCTAAATTCAAACTTTAGCTCTGGATACCAACTTAATGACATCAGCAAGGTTGCAAAGGTAGTTTACTCTGGTCCTGCAGCCAAGAGCAGAAAGAAAACCTGCTTAGAAGAAACTACACACAACTGCATGTCAGTTCAGAACAGATCTTACAGTGCTGAGCACAAGGTACACACTGGAAATATATGGTAAGATCTAAACCTAAGACTAATAAATTAAATCATGTTTGTTAAAATAAATATCTGTTCTATTGCTGAGATTTATTTTTTGGCATATAATTATGCAAAATATACATAGTAAGACTAAAAGTTTAGCGTTTCAAAGGTAATTCCTTTCACTACATACATACAATCTTGTAACATCACAGCTATTTAATGTTTAATCAAATTATAGGAAAAGTGTATCTAATCCAAGTTCACTACTAAGTTGATCCAATAAAACCAGCTTACTATCATATTTTGTAGTTTAAGGATAGATTTCTTTCATTGGCGCTCGTGGCTAAACCAAATTTGAAGCTTAAGACTGAGACTTTTGAGACTGTTCTTCAAAGTTTATCACCTAAGAAGCCTCTTCAACTTGAATGTCTACATAAGATCAGTTGCAAACACTATATATATATATGAGAGACCAAATTCTCATATATATATGAGAGACCTTTGCAAGTCAGAGCACAGGCTCAGCCATGGAGAGCTAATTACATGGGCATAGCCCAGGAACACATGCAGTAAAGACCACAAAATAAGGCAAGTATGCAGAGATTCTTCTTCCCCAGTGTCCATCAGCTGATCTAACACAAATGTGGTAACTGATGGGCACAGCTCGCATTCTGTCAGAGGGAAAGATTGCCATTGCCTTCCTAACATTTCAGTCTCTGGAATTTTACAAGGTAAAGTACATGGTATTTCATATCTCAATTTGTGAGGCTTTCCTTTCTCCACTTCACTGTAAGGGAAGAGACTACCTAGTCTGGGAACACAGTCCCCTTGTTTGATGGTGGAATAAATTTCCTCCTGAGAACCCTATTTTCATCTTTTTATTGACTACAGAGATTCTTTTAGAAGAACTTGCTTAAGTCCTTTTTGCCTTCAATCTCTGTAAATAAGCAGGCAAAATTTATGTATTCTCTTGTACTTTAAAGAAAAACATAATGAATTTCAAGGGAAAATATTTACTTACACTGAGCAGAGAAAAAAGATGGGAATGATATCTGCAACCTTCCCGTAAGATATGATGTTGCTCTTCCAGAACTGCAGCAATGTTCAAAATATATTTATTAGGAGCAGCCCAAAGTAAATAGATTTGAGTTTATCAGAAGCATTTCAGTTGCTCAGATATCATTAAATCAGACCAAACCCTGTGGGACCAATTGGACCAACTGGAGGTCCAAAGTTTCATCCCAATACTTCTGAACTGACTCCAACTGCCAAGAATCACTTGTCTCAAAACCAAAATGCCACAAGTTGTGATAGTCAGAAATTGTGAGACACTTATCGTTGCAGCTTGTTCTAACCCATGTAGCACTTCAGACTGAAGAATAATCTCAAACACAAACACTTTCATAATTGAAAAAAAATCTACTGATTTGTATTTTAAAGTGCAA
Source organism: Sylvia atricapilla (assembly GCF_009819655.1). Classification (NCBI taxonomy): domain Eukaryota; kingdom Metazoa; phylum Chordata; class Aves; order Passeriformes; family Sylviidae; genus Sylvia; species Sylvia atricapilla. The sequence continues at coordinate 90,553,180 of NC_089141.1, forward strand.
AGAGATTTTTCCATCCTAAAACCCTAATATTGTTCAATTTTTCTCTGTTTAAACAAAAATTTCAGCATCTATATTTTTACACTCTTCAGAGTGAACAGCTTGACTCAAGACTCCTGCTGCAGAAGGCATGTTTTTGCCACACAGCTGTTTGATCATCCAGTAAGGTACAAACCAGATCAGGGTCCCAGTGTACCACCAGCATTCCTTGGAAAATACGAGTCATGAAGAATTGACTTAGAAGTCTAGACTGAAGTCTAGACTTAGAAGTCTAGTCTGATCCATCCACAGATGGATCTCTGTGGCTCACTTTCACTTTGTTAGGGACACAGACTCTAGCAAGATCTACAGCTTTGGAGATTCAGCATCCTGTCCTGGTTTAGGGCAAATTTGTGAGGAAACCTCCAAATGGGGTTCCTCTAGAGAGCAAACCCAAACGGCCCCTCCCCCAATCGGTCCAGGAAAAGACTTCCTTGGAGAAAAGTGGAAAAAACTATTTAGCAAACAAACTGTCCACATGCACAAGGAATGAACAATATGAAACAATGAAACCTTTTGTTGCTCTCAAGTGAGATCGTAAATTGAGAAAGTCCTTGCCGTGGGTGTAGCTCGGCTCTCAGTCTCTTATCAGTCCCTGCAGAGGTCCAGGCCCCGGTGGGCACAGGTGTGAGCTCCTGGTGCTCCTCTGGATTTTTCAGTCCAGAGCAGATTTAAATAGTCCCAATAAAAAGAAGAAAAAGAAGAAAAAACAAAACAAAAAAACAAAACAAAAAAAAACCCCAAACAAACAAACAAACAAACAAAACCACCAAAAAAATAACCTGTCCAGGAGCTGCTCTGCTTCAGCTAGCTAAACTAACTACAAGCAAAGAGAACTCTGTCCTGCAGTCTGTCCGAGCCTCAGACTAACACACAGCCCAGAGAAGGAATGCAGAGGAGTGAATGCCATTTTCAAAACAAACTCTGTACTACTTTCTCCCCCTTCACTCCCAGAACCACTCTTAAAGGTACAACACCTAACATACAGAATAAACAGAACAGAAGCATCATAAAGTCACCCTAGGAAACATCATGTAAAGTTCTGCTCCCAAACACAACAAGAAAGAAGCACAGCCATGCTGAATATATATTTCAATACAGCATATATCCAAGCATAACCTAAGTACTTTTGAAATTAACATTATAATCTTAACATTATGATGTAATCAAGTGCAGATACTAAAATTGGAGCAATAAAGAGAATATTAGCAGAATATTAGAATATTTTCTACCTGAAAGGAAATGGTAGCCAGGTAGGGATCAGCCTCTTCTCCTAGGCAACCAGTGACAGGATAATAGGATATAATTTCAAACTGGGCTAGGAGTGGTTCAGGTTGGACATCAGGAAGAATTTGTTCGCAGAAAGGGTTCTTAAACATTGGAAGGGCCTGTCCAGGGAGGTGATAAAGTTGCCATCTCTGGTGGTGTTTAGGAAACAACTGGAAATAGCACTTAATGCCATGGTCTAGTTGACAAGGTGGTGATTACTCAAGGTCTTGGACTCAATGATCTTAGAGCTTGTTTCCAAACTAGTAATTCTGTTTCTGTGAAATTTATTACAAATCCTAAAAAAATCTAAAACTATTGGTTTTTTGGATCAGGGTACAGGCTTCAAAGTTTCTCTGACTTCCTCACACACCTAAATTCCTCAAACTCCACTCTGAAAAACATACTGACATAACCCAGTCAAAAGCACTGCATAGCACAGCCCACAGGTTTACCAAGGTCTGATTGCAATACCAGCCTCAGCCAAGGATGGCAATGATCCAATTCCTATCTATAATTTATAAATTATAAATGGATGCTATCCCCACAATGATAAAATTGATGAATCAAAGACTGACTCAAATACACAGTACCTCTATGGCTTTTAAGAAAAGGAAACTCTCCCGTCAAATCACAAACAGATGGCAACATGGGAGATGGAAAATTCTTCTGCAAGAGTCAACTCTCTTTGCTTTTCAAACTAGCTGTCAAGTGACCTTCTGGTGAAGCAGACTTAACAAGATCAAATCCCTCCTTTCTTTACACATACAATGGAAAACATGATGCAAACAGAATGTTTGGTTTTCAAGTAAGATTGCAAAATACAAAACATTTGGTAATCTTTTTTTAAAAGCTTCTTCCTTGAGTTTCTCTCACAGAACTTTATTCCTTGAGTTAGTCTCAACATCTCAGATTCCAAATACTTTAATATACTTAAAACTCATCTTTTCTGAGTTTAAGTTACAGTATCACAAATATATTTCTCAGCTCTATTTCATAGGAAGTTTGCATTTGCTTTCAGCAATTTAGTTTCACAAGGGAACATCAGTACTTTCAAGAGTGAAGACTAGGAAGACTGTCGAAAAAAAATCTACCTAAATTAAGTAGGAAAGCAAAACATTGAGAAAAGAAAAGCTTGATTAATTAATTTCCTTTCCGTATTTTTTGTAGAAAACTGAGGTATTAATCTTTATATGGATTATTCACCATTTAGTGAAAGTACCTGTGTAATTTTAGCCTCTCATCTGTAACTGCAACTCAATGTACATTACAATCCGTCATGATTTATGGCTTTGGTCTTGAGAAAGAAACTCCATGATGTATCAAAATATTATCTCTTGACAGGAATTTGGTCTACAAGAAATAATGACACCAGGAAATAATGGAGGATATGCTGGAGCTACTGTGTATAGGTGTGAGATATAGTATGGGATTTTTCAACACAAAATTTTCAGCATTCAGCTCTAAGTCTTCTCATGGAAGATGCCCTCTTGCTACCTTCAGTGCTGCCATAAGAGACTTAAGGATCACAATTGCCTCAAACACTGCCAAGGCCACAGAAGGATCTTGTCATAAGATAAGCCATCACAGCCAGAACTTGAGATAAGAAATAACTGGGACATAAAATTGAGACCAAAAAAATCACTGAGACATGAACTCCTATTTGCTTTGACTAAACTGTTTTGGTGCCACTGCAAATTCAAGATGTTTATTTTCATCTGTTGTCGTCATAACACTTGAAGTCACCAAGAATACCCAGTTCGCATGATGAAGTTAAAATAAACCAGATAATCTGTTCTTACTATATCAAATCCCAGTGTGAAAGCTTTAAATCTCTCTCTGTAGTTACTTTTTTTGTCCAAATAGATGCTGATATCCCATACCTTGTAATTGACTCAAACATTTTACCAGGTACATGACGTGAATGAAAAAATCCTGTTACTTTAACAGCAAATTGAACCAGTGCCGAAAAGCTGCTTTGGGCAGTAATATGACATTTTAGTTCATTTCTTTGGCAAAATAAAATGTAAAATAAAAAGAGAGGGGAAAGAGGGAATTGGGAAGAATCCATTGACAAACCCACAGTTAAAAAAAATAATTAAAATAAGAGGAAGTCTCCAGAATTTTCAACTTTTGATTTGCATAAAAACTCTTGAAATATTTTTTAATACATGCAGAGAGAAAGCTTCTAGAAATGTAGTAGCAAACATGACACTATAATCCCCATTTCCTCCTCCAGTTATCTCTCTGATATTCAACTTTAAAAGAAAGTTAGAGAAGAAGTTCAAAGGCCTTAGAGTAAATTCCATTTATTCTTTTTTGTTTGTTTGTTTGTTTTAAGTTATGCATACAGCTTTTACCATATTTTTTTTTCTTGCCTTTAAAATGTCATACTAGTCAAATGCACCAGAAATTAAAACCATGTGAATTTGCTTCAGATGTAATTTGAATTCTGTCATGCTGGAGCACTCAAAACTTTGCAAGTATGAAATTATAAAACATAAATGTCATATGTTTTCATGTCACTCCATGAATGCCTACAGTGGCATATCAAGTCCATCCTCTAGAAATACCCATATTGAAGTATTAGAAAAGCAAATGCAGCTTAACAAGTAATCAAGGATATGCATGATGCAGGGCACTGAGTTCTCTCAGATTGTTACATCATGCAGGAAAACAAAAGGTGAGTCATAAAAACTTTCCACAATGCATCTGTCATGTTTCTTCAGAAACATATCCAAAAATCCTTAAAGTATACTAAGTCACACCAAAGCATTTCTAGAGAACACAAATAGTTTAACAAAAAGGCAATAGGTTTTATCTCTGTATGTTTGAAGGCACATTTTAAACCTACTTCCATTATTTGCTATTTCTTCAGTACTGGGCTGCATCATTTTCATCCATGTGCCCTTGATTGGGAGCTGGTTATCCCAATTTTTGCAAACCTCTATCACAAAAGCTATTAATATTTTCTTCCCCATTCCAACAGAACTGAAACCCAGGGGACTTTGCCTAAATAGCATCTGGGAATCTGTCACTAAGTATTCTAACAAGATCACACTGGATGTTGAGGAAGAAGAACTAGGTCTTCCCATGGGATCTCCCTTCTGTGAGTGCTACAGTACAAAGCTTGAATTTGAGTCTGCTCCAGCATAAAGCTGGATAACTGCTCTTGCATCAGCAGCTGTCCAGTACGAAGTTCCTGGGAAGGGTAAAAGTGATGGTATTCTCTCTCTCAACACCAGGCAGGATAGCTTCATAAGAACAGATGTGACTACTCTAAATGCACTGACACATCATAAAAAAAAATCTGTACATCTATAACATAAACAATCCATACAAGAGTTCAAAATAAAAGCAAATCTTCATTAAGACACATAAGAGAATTTTCAGCATAACCAATCCTTCTTGTTGCACCATTTTCTTAAATTAAACATTTTGAAAACCAGAGGCAATTCTACCTTACAGTAGGATTCCTTTGAGTCCTAAAACAGCATGAAATGGAAAACAGTTTTATGTGTGATTCTAGAATAATATTATTGTAGTATTTACTATTCAGATGGTAACTCCAAGAAGTGATCTCTAACATGTCCTTGGTCCACACCAAGAGGAAAACAAACCCAACCAACATAAATAATTTAAAGTCCTGGATTTGGAACATGTATTTTCCCACACAGGACAGCCTCTGGTACTCCAAGCAATTCTAGAACCAGTCTGTGAGCATCATGATTGACTGTTTAGCTTCCATTCCTGCAAATTTCAGGCACAGAAACTGAGTGAATACAAACAAGCTGTATTCTCATCCCCTCAACTACTTTGCCCATCCAAATGCTCATGGAGGCTCTGGTCCACCTTTGACAATTATGTGACATTTTCTCATTGTCTGCCAATTCCAGATCTAAAAACCTAGCCACCATCCATTTTCTGAGCATTTATGGATGACCTCCTTTCGCTAACAAGGATCAGCTAATCTCTCATTCCCATCATACCAACCTACTGAGAGCCATGAGGGAAGCCAGGAGCTTGCTCTTCTTGGAGTCATTCTCAGCACCTGCTGCAGCCCGAGCACACTGTCCCTTCCTGCTTCTCACCTTCAGCAGTGCTAAGCAAGAAATAATTCATCACTTGTAAAATGGATTAGAGAAAAGTCCGTGTTTATGTAAATTTCAGGGAAAACTCTTCAGAAGAAATTGCTTGAAGTGATTTGGAACACTGATGGAATTAGATTGCTGTTGTGATTTTCTTCTGTTCTACAACAGGGAAAACCTTGAGTACCTGGGCTTAGTACAATATTTTGCATATCAAATAGGTACCAAATTGCTAGTATTAAAACATTCTACAGTCCAGCCAAGCAGACATCTTTCCATGAAATATGAAATAAGAAACCAACTTAACCTCAGCAAAACAAAGGCTTCTTCTTCAGCTTTCTGAAGTCCTTCTTAACATAAAATACTGATAAATTAGGGAATGTAAATTCCTCTAAAAATTTCACTGTATGTGAATAACAGATGTCAATTTTCTATAGTACTGAAAAGTTATTACATCATTCAGATTTTCATGAGTAGCAGGAAATGTCACCATTGTGCCTGCAACCACATGCTGAGTGTAGCCAGACTAAGAGCTCTGGGCTCCCGTTGTTTGGTTTGGTCTGATCAGAGCTGACACTTTCAGTAAGGATAAACAAAACAGCTCTATAACTGTTCTCATACTTTGTTGATCAATAGTTTTCTCTTGCTGCTTTGCAGCAGACCAATTATTCTCTTGGTGTCTGTTGCTCCCAGTACATTTTGGATGTCTCTAGCTAGTTATATCTCATTTTGTTCCTTTGGCATTTCTGATGTTATCTTCACTTGCTTATGCTATCCTTTTATAACCTCCTTTAAAATGAGACTCAGCCTGAATTGTGTGTTCCCTTCTGTACGTCAGGGCAGAGTTTTCATTGTCTGGATTTTTCAATGAATCTCCTTTTTTGTCTCCATCTCTGCCCACCATAACCATTTTTTATTCTTTTGTGTATAGCTATTCAGTTTTATTTGTGTTTTTTAGAAATCCTGACTCTGCCATGATGTTCTAACTGTTTCCCTTTTACTCCAGCTTCCTCTGTAACACCTTTCCTTTATCTTACTTGTTTTGCACTGATATACTCAAAAAATATTTGCAGTTAACTTGTTTTTTTCTTTGAGCTAATCTTTTAATCATCTAAGTGTATTGAGCTTTTTATGACGTCGGTGTTTTTGGTTTTTTTTTTCTTTCCCTTTACTGAGCTCATGACAAAATCTGGACTGTTCATTTGCCTTACAGGTAGGAAGTAATTCTTTCCCCCCTAGCTTGCATCTCAGTTTACACTACTGGGACAAACTGTGCTTCAAAAGCCATTTTTCCAGCCATAGGTACTTCAACATTTCTAAATGTTGAATGTATTGTATCGAATACATGCAGACTGTCAGTCCTTTAAGGGCCCACCTTGTTTCTTGATGTTTGTTGTGCAAGAGCTGTAAATGTTCACCCTGGTGGGGTGGCAAGTTCATAGGGTCCACATATGGCATTTTCTATGAATCATGCAAGCCGTACAGCCTTCTGTTTGGAGGAAGTGCTCCTCAGAGGAGCTTGCGTCTGCTGGACAATACGGAAAACAGAGAGAGATTAATGTGGTCCAACAAAGACCTGCTCTGTACCATACCTGGAGCAACTAAGTGCAAACAGTTTCTGGACTGTCATTACCTGGAAAGGATGTGACACTCAGGGAACTCAGACATTTAAAGGTTTCTTCAGACACTGATCAGATACAGCACTGGGTGGTTCACTGCTGGATTCATTCATCTCCTTATCCTTGCCTTGGAGTGGATACACAGCCTCAGTTGTGAACTTCCCATGTCAAGCAGTGCTAACAGCTTCTGAATCTGCCTGTCCAACTCTGTCATGGCTTAGCAACCACCTTGCCCTCAGGAACAGCAGGAGCTGGGAGGACAGAGAGAATACCACTTCTACTAGAAATTATTTGTGCCCATAAAGTCTCTTCTTGTCTCCTAACTGTTCCTCCACTCCCATTCCTCTATCAGGTATTGCCATTATTATCTGCTCCAGCACAGAAACGCACACTTTAGCCCAAGTTCTTTGTCTTGCAGACTGCTGAAGCTGATGCAAATGCTGCCAATGGCATAAATAGCACACTGGTCCATGTCAAAGATGCCTATTATGTTGGGGCTTCTTTTGTATTCAAGAAGTCCTAGGTGGTTTTGATTCTGAAAGCATCTTCCTTCAGTGTATAACAACACCACCACCAACAATAATAATAATAATTATACAACCCTCCTCACACACAGAGACAAGATGTTTTGCTTTTCCTAACAAATTTACTGTTTTGTGACACTTATTGATATGTCATGTCATCTCCTCTGCTTGAGATATGTTCCTCAGAGCCATCATAACTGGCTTTCCCTGCACACAACATTTCAGTGTCATGGGCCACAGTCATAGAAAGTGAACAATGTTATGGCATGGTACATGGAATAGTTTAAATGGGAATTTCCCCTCTGGAAGGCCACAGCTTTACACAAAGCCAATAGAAGTACTCTTTATAGAAATTGGAGATAAAGAATGACAAAATAAAACCATATGGATCAAGCTTCAAAGAGTAATCTTGAAAGGATGGGTTTTCAGAGAGGAAAGTAAGGTACGTGTTATTTGGAAATCAGATGTTTTAATTATTAGTTACAGTCAGAAAATCTCAGTCAGTAGTTTCATACTTTCAAGATTTCCCAGCTGCTTATTATCCCAGCTTGCACATTTTTGTGGGTTTTTTTTTTCCCAGTTCATTTTAAAACATGTTAAAAAAAAAAAAAAAAAAAAAAAAAATCCTGTATGAGTCAGGAAATATAACTTCAATGAAAGTCTAAAAAATCCCACAGAGTGAGAGAACAAGGATTTTGACACACTACTGCAGCTATATCCACATCCATCTCCCTTTCCAGGAAAAATAACAAAGTATAATGCTCTTTAATGCAAAATTGTATTGCCCCCTATAGCTTTTTATTTGCAGATAAGATAAGCATCTTCAATTTTTGATGGAGTTGTGAATGAAAGCACCCAACCTAAATCTCAACAGTTGTTAAAATGGGTGACTGATATGCACCTAGCCAATTTGTTGTAAAGAAACAAATTTTAAAACAAATACACTTCAGATGTAGCACAGCATATGGCTTCACCCAGCTCTCAGTAAGAACAGACTTAAAGTTTTTCTAGTAGAGTATTAAATACAGTGGTTTTCCATTTCGAGCAAAAGCAAAAATTCACACAAGTTATTGTTGTAAAACAGCAAAGAATTTTTGCATACCTCACAAGTTTCAAAAGGACAAAAAGACCCCCACCTTATTAAGATATATACTTGCTAGATAGCCTACCTAAAGTAATCCAACTCAGTGTAAGTGTAATATGAAAACACAGAAAATGAACACCATGAAAATGTAGTGATGTGAAGTTCTACAGTGACCTAGAAATAGAGATAGGAGCAGAAACAGGCATCCTGGACTTTTTCTCACAGTGCAGTCCATGGGGAAAAGCAGACAGCAACTTCACTAATTCTTAAGTACTTCAAGACTGTGAATAAAAGCATCACAACATATACAAGATTTTGATTATAGAGTAACTTAAGAATCTTTGTCAATGGTTTATGTGGCTCAAGATACTTTTTTCAAGTTAACACTGAGGCACATTCCACTGACTGGTGAAATAACCACAGTGCACAGTAATGTTTAATGACTTGCTTGAGAGAATTCATAGCATGCAATACTAATTAAACTTCACTGCATTCTTATTCCTCAATGATTGACCTGTAACATTTTACAGCAATGGGAAAGATTTAACACTCCTGTCATTCAAAGATACAAAGGTTTCCATGTTTCCTGCAGGTTTTAATGAGCAGCCAAACATAATTCTGAAAACAAAGCTAATGACCACTTAAAAATTCTCCCCAAAATTAAGTGCAAGATATTTTGCATTTGCATTTCAAGCAGGTAGGCTTTTAAGTACCAGTGCACAGTTGCCCAGTTTCATTTATTCCTACCAGCCTCTGCAATGTTTAAAAGACTACCTGCAATCAAGTATTTGAAAGACAAGGTTTTGGACATTGAGTAACTTGCCCTATGTTTTGGCATGTTTGATCCCACTGTATTTGCAAATGAAGAAAAGGACTCACTGAAAAGCATATGGAGAAAGGAGCCTGAGTACATAAACCTGAAGTTAAATAGATCCTTAGATTTGGCTACCCAAGACCTACTTCCCAGTTTTGAATACCTGCTCTCTGGAGAAGGCTCATTTCCCAAACAGGAAGATTCACAGCTGCGTAAAACTCCACCTCCAGAAGGAAACACATGTATAAGGGGGCTGGGCAAGGCAGTGCTTGCACATCATCAGCTGCCATGACAAACCTGCACACTCTTTGTGTACCTCTGAGGTGGGTATGTGCCTGTCACTCCCCCCAGCCTCCTGAAGGTGCCATGATGGTGGCAGGTGGGCTGCTCCACTGATAAAAAAACGCTACAACACACAGGTGTGGAGAGGACTGAAAAACAACACAGTTTGTGGCCAGCTGGCAAAGGTACAGTGTGACAGGTCAGGAAGGGAGGTCCCAGTTATTTTGGGAGAGGCCAAAAGCAGAAATTCCTGCTGAGGGGTACCCTGGGAGTGCTGGGGAAAGATGCTTCCTGAGAGACGCAGTGTCTGAATGAAGGTACAAAGATAAATGTACTGCCCTGCTTTGCTTGTCCAAACGGGAGGGACACAAGATCTATCTCCAAAAGGCTGGGAAGGTGTGTGAAGGATGATTTGTGAGACGCTCGATTTGGAGAGCACTGCTACTGCATGGAATTACTATGCCCTAAAATTGAGGAGGCATAACAAGAACTCTCTGTAGGTAATCCCTTAGTTCCTTCTACAGCTGATGAACAGAGACAGGCATCTCTAGAAAATTATTACTTTCATCCCAAAACTAACAGGTGAAGTAAACTACTTTCTTAGCATGCCCATTTCTCTCCAACAGATGCAAGAAGTTCTGGGAAATTAGCTCAGAGGTAGATGTCTAAAGTGGAGTGAGATGAACTCCACACATCATTATCCACAAAAGCAATCCTGCCTATGATTACCAATAATCTATCATCACAAGTCTTACCTGTTTTTTCTAAAAAGAAATGCAGTTTATTTAGATCCCAAAAGGCAAGTAGTCAGCATTTAATTCAGCAGGTCTTCCCCAAAAGAGATATTTAATTCAGTCTCTGATGTTCCTACATTTCTCTCATGGTGTATTTTGCCACAAAGAAAATGCAGAAAAAGAGAACAATCTGTGTTATGCAATGCCATCTGACACCCCTGACCTCACTCCTCTTCCTGTACAATTCAAAAGCCAAAGGAAAAGGAACAAAAAGCTCCCACCAAAGCTCCAGCAAAAACCATTTTCTCATCATGTTGCTATGGCTTTTCATATTTCCCCATAGTGACTGACACTGCTTTATAGAGCTGTGCAGAGAAACAAGAAGAACATATCCAGTCCTGCATCACCTCAGGCTCAGTCTTCTTTTTTCTGTTTCAAGTAACTATCAAATTGAGAGTAGAGTGCACTTGAACTAATTTCCCCCTTCCAAATACTGATAATAAAAGGAACCTACCCTGCCTAATTTTCCACATGCAGAAAATAAAAGAAGATCAGCTGCTCCCAGAACAGTCTTCACAGAAAGAGACAGTGGTGTCAAAGGCCTCAGTGTGCTTCCAAATACTTATTAGTGCTACAATATCAAAATACATGTTTCACAGGCAAGTGAAAACAGAATGTTATTCTGTGATGTGGATAAGAGATCAGTCAGATACATACCTTTTACTGGCACTGCACTGAAAGGCAAAGTTTGACTGGAAAGGCAGATGCAGTAATTTCTGGCAGTGCCATTAGGGTGGATCTTTTTCTCTCTGACACAAATCAGTAGTAAATAACACACAGTTTTTCTGGAAAGGTAGTTCAGAAAAGCAGTTCAGAAAATCATTTCTTTACCACCATAAATGAAAGCAACATGAGAACTGTACAACTTAGTAGAATTGATTTGTTAAATTGTAGTATATGGTGCTGACTTCTCAGTCAATATTAAACTACTTCTGAAAAAAAAAAATAATAAAATCTCAAATCTTTTAATGGTCTTTAGTTATTTTGAACAAATAACTGAGCTCTTCTTGAGTTCATAGAATCAAAATTGAAGTTCATTTTGAATTCAAAAAGGGAATGGACCCATAAAGGCTCCATTATGAAAATGCTTTTGACTACAAAGCCTAAACAACAAAAAGATGAAGGAGCCCAAACAGAGGCACTGTGTTTCCTGATCAGTAAAATTACCTGGGGTAGGGAGTTTAGAATTGCATTTATTTTTATATTTTTGGAAGGATTATGGACCAGGTACAGAAGTAGTTTCATCAGAAAGTTGTCCTACAACTAAAACACTGAAAATCATGGAATGGTCTTATATTGTAGGATTATGGCATGATATTAGTTTTGCATTATGTATTATATGCATGTGTTTCTATAAGAGTTTATGGTGTCCCATTTTAGGTAATATACTCCAAAATACAGTTTCCTTTCCAGAAAATCTGCTAGAAAATATATTTCTCTGATGTGAAAGACCAAAATAAAGACAAGTTGAAGAAAAGTGAAGAAACTTTTTTTGAAAGAACATACAATTCTTTTGTTTATCTAATGTTTTATAGATTTGTGGAACCAGAACAGGAATAATATCTCCCAATAGCATTTTTTTTTTCATTTGGAGCACACACAAGAAAGTTGGGCAGGAAATATCACCACATGTCATAACACACTGCCCAGATGTGAATGTCAGTGATAGCAGCTTTCCATTAAAACTGCTGTATTGTGTAATAAAATATTCAAATTGTTGCTAGTGATGCTTTCTTTTCCTCAAGTACAGTAGCAGAGAGCTACCAAACAAAACCAAATGTTGACATAAATAACAGCCTTCTAGCACCCTGAAATTATTTTAGTGAAAAAATGATTCATTTTTCGTAATGCTTGTAAAGACATGAATCCCACAAAAGATAGCTGGGCAAGAGTGACAAGGAAAAATGCTTTTACAAAAGAGCTTTTGCCTATTTTGCCATCCAACAGGTAGACGTTTCACCAAGATGACAGAGAGAATTGTTGTGATGATGACTTGAGAAGTACCTTTTATTTGTGGGTCTCTCAAATCACTCCTCCATCCTCAAAAAGTTATCTTGGGAGGCATAAGGTGCATGTCCTAAGAGAGTGGGCTGGCTGCAGGAGCCCTAGAAAAATCTCATCCAACCTCTGTCTTTCTCTCTCTCCTCTCTAGAGGGACATACTTCCCTCTTGCAACTCCACAAACTTTTTGAGGGGTCATATGAGGAACAAGCAGAGACAACACAAAGGCTAGGTGTATGGGAGGTGCAGGCATGGAATAGAATTGTGGGATTGTTTAGGTTTGAAAAGATCTCTAAGATCATTGAGTCCAACTGTTAACCCAGCACTGCCACGTTTACCACCAAAACACATTCACATGTTTTTCAAACACTTCCAGGGATGAGGATTCCACCACTTTGCTTGGCATCCTATTTTGATGCCAAATTATCCTTTCAATAAAGAAATTTTTCCCGTTATCTAATCTAAACCTCCACATGCTGTAGAGATGCTTGTGTTCCTCCTGACGGTCTGCTTCCCATGTAACTGGACACTGAGCAGAGGACTGCCTAATCTACTGCAGTGCAATGTGGGTTATGGTACCTTTGCAGGGATGTAAGGAGCAACCCATGATCCCTGCTTTCATCAGGAGTAACCAGTGATGATTGACAACCACAACTATCAAACCACCACCCCTTCGGACTGCACAACACTTTTTCCAAGTCCTACAGAGCACTGATTTTACTTACTGCAAACTATTTGGTCTTTGCTAAGTTGGGAGGCCCAAATAACAGTCATAGCTAAATGAATTTGATATACTTAGTGAACCCAAGCTGAAGCTGTGACAGTCTTGTTCTTTGCCCAATATCTGTGATGAAGCGAAGGACTGTTCATTATGCAATATAAGCTCTACTTAAGATTTTTTCTTTCCAGCAAGTGCTATTGTTTTTTAAACATTATAAGTGAGCAACATCCAAAAACAAATGCTTCTACATCATTACAATGGAACTTATTCTCTTACTCCTTAGCTTAAAAGTGGTATATTCAAGTGTGGAATCCATGCAAATTCTGTGGTAACTAAGTAAACAAAATGTGAATGACTGAAGATCCTTTGGATCTGCAGCCTTCTCAAGACACAGAGAAATCGGTTGTCATAAATATGCCTGTGGAATAATAGGAAAATCTTCTCTAGTCAATGTGCATTCAGTAGGAATATTGCACTCATGTTATTTTCATTTTATTAATTTTAATATGGAAATCAGAGCTTCATTACAGTGGAACAAGAAATACAAGATAATATAAAATTTCAAAGCACACAAATAAAATTATGCCTTACCAGCTTTCATTTCCCCACAGCACTCTGCAAATAATACGAACAGAAGTTTTGTTTCAGGATCGGTGTGGCATAACCAATTTTGCTCAGGCAAAGAGCCAAGAAAACACAAGTTCTAATCCCTACCCTCAGGCTCTCACTTCAGCAAGGCACTTATGTCCCCGTGTAACTTTGAGAAAAAGCAGTGTAGTTGCAGTCAATGAGCCTATTTCACCATTCATGCATTTTCCAAGTACTCAGCTGAGGTGCTAAGCTCCTTTCTGCCTTTTTTTTTTCCACCTATAATGGAAGACATGCTAAACTATGGCACAGTGTTGCTGCAAGGTTCCTCATCTGTATTTCTGATGAACTGATGCAGCCCAAATACCATGGAATGCCAGCATTGTGAGGTCTTTAATATGTTTCTTTTTTAAAACATAAATTCCATTTTACCAAGATACTACCTCCTGATTTTAAGCAATGCTAAGCACCTCCCTTTTTATTACTATAAGAGTCCAAGTGAATTACCCTTGCAGCCCACCGGTCTTTGGTAAACCCACCTGAGCTCTGCTTTAGTCCTTCTGCCACTTTGTACACATCATTGCTGCCCTCCTCCTTGGGTTTTGTTTGAGGGATTGCCTGTCTGTGAAGATAAAGCACCATTTTAAATGTGGACCAAGCTTGCCTTCACTGTGTCTCTACAGCTTTACATTTTATGACTATCTGCACCTTCAAGTCACTGTCTCCTGCTTTGCATTAGTTTTTGCACTAGTTTGGTTTTTGTCCTGGTTCCAAGAATTTCCTCCTTTCTGCACATAATATCACCTCAGACCTTTTTAAAGCTATTCACATCCCTATTTCTAGGACCAACCTTCAAATTCATCATCCCAACTGCTGTGATCCACTCTTCCAGCTCCCTTGCTGGAGTAGTGGATCACCTGGTAACAGGCTCTTACAGTAAGACCAGCACCCTCATGGACTACCCTAGCCCACCTCTGATCCTTGCCTTAGCCCTGACAGTAATGCCACAGCACACATCCTTTTCTTGCTTCTTTTTCGGAAAGAAGTATTTCCCCACTTTTCCAAGCTGTCCTAAATGTGCTTATTGGCTTTTAGTCTCTCAATACTTCTGATATTCTCTTAAAAACCAACAACCTTTCCAACATCAACAAGGCGAAAAATGAGCTGAAATCTTTGCTTTTCTGTGAAATTCATTCTCCTATGCTCTCCTGCACTCCAGCCTAATTTTCCTGTTTCTTCCTGTCTTTCCCTTACATGCAGTTTACTTGTTTACTGAGATAAGGTCTGTCTTCTTGCTTGCTCATGGCTACAGCAACATCCACAACACACATCCAAATTGCCATATCTCCAATAAAGGCCTGTGAAAAGTCAGCCATGATTGGTTGAGTACAAATCACATGCTCATCCCTTCTGTCCTTTCCCAGGGGGACATCCTCCCTTGGACACTCCCAGGAAATCAGCAGGTCCCCATGCCATGCTTTACTAATATCCCAACACCTCGTGGGTCAGTACTTTACACACTGAGGAGTATCAGCAGGTTATTCCTTGGTGTCTTTAGAACATTGTTTTGTGTACATGGCTGCTGTGTACATTTTATTTTTATAAAACACAGTGCTTTTCAAAAAACTTCAGGTCTGTAACAAGATGCAAAAGCCTGTGATATTTAAGAAACAACATTAAAATATGTTTAAAACTGATTTAAACATATTCTAAGGATTACTTGTTTTCAAAATATTACTTTTCCCCATATGACTGTAAATTATGTAGCTGCATATTCTAATTTTGCACCAGAAGTGGAAAACATCATCAGTAGATTCAAGACCTGTTTCCCATATAAATACTGGAATTGTTTCACAGTTTCCCAGCAGGACAGTCGTAGGGAGCATCTACTTGGAGGTAATTTTCTTCCAGACATCTGTCCTCATAATTGCAGCTAGACCACTATCTATGTTCTGGTGAATCCAAAATTGGGTTTGATGCACCTCTGTTCGGGATAGCCTTACATTTAATTACAACTGCTTAGGCATTAAGGTAGACTGGCTGTAGCCCCTCAGTCCTACAATGCTGATAGCACAAGATCTTGGAGGATGCTTTCAGTGGGGTTTTAGGGGCCAGATGAACATTCTGCTACACTGTGATACATATCTGTGTACCTCCATCAATTTCCTGGAAGTTTCACTAATATAAAATCAGCAGAGGAAAGCAAAAGTTAAAATCACCAGTTTCTCTATCACACAGAGGAGCCTGAAATGACACAGAAGATGGAACTGCTACACATTGACATGGCCTGCATTCATGCCTTGCTATGTATACATAGAGTAAACATATGTAAACAGAGAAAGACAACCAGCTTTCTGCTTTTAGCACACTTTCCAGTACAAAGTCACTACATTTGCTTCATTACAATACTTCCACTTAACACCAATAACCATCTGTACACAGGCTTGTGGGGCCTATGCACCTGGAGCAGCAATAGAGCACAAGAGCTTTTAAAAAGTTACTTTCTGAAAATAATTCAGTCACTGGGAGGTAGTGGAGCAGTGGTTTGGGATCACTGCTTCTCTAGAAATAAGACAATATTCACACCCTGCAGTGTATTGGGGGCTGCATGTTGTCTGTAGGTAACGGAAGGGGATCCTTCCCCCCAGCTCACACCGGTGAGATACGTGTGATGGGCTGGCTCCAGTGCTGGGCTCCTTGGTGCAAGAATGACATAGACTTACTCAGGTGAGTACAGAAAAGGGCCAGAAAGATGATGAAATGCTTGAATCATGTACTGTATGAGAAGAGGCTGAGCACAGCACCATATCAGCCATTTCCTCAGATATAAGTCACAGCATTTCAGCTACAGAAAGATTTCTAGGTTTTCTTGTCTCAGACCAACCTTAATACTGCAATGCTAAACAAACTCCTCTCAGAAAAACACAAACATGAGAAATTGAAAGGAGACAAGACCCCATTTAGCCCTACAGGTCTAAACAATCCTTGCAGACTTAATTTTTCCCACTGTGAAGCTGGGCATGGGACAGAAATGAGCCATAAAGGGTTAAGTGTTACAATATCAAGTTGCCTTTCTACTGGTTCTCCATGAGGCTGAACTTTATTCCCAGTTCAATGGTCTCTCCTAGCCTATCTGAAAAATAGGTTCTGTTGGCCTCATGCTCATGCAGATCAGTCCAACACTCTCTCATGTATAAAATTTTTAAGTAGCTATATAGGGCTACTTACCGTCCTGGCCCTCTCACACCCTGGCTCCCCATTGTACCTGCCATTGTACTTGCCATCTGTCTGAAGACCCTGCACAGTGACCTGATAACCAAACTGGCTTTCAGACAGTCCTCAACAGCAAACATTCAATTCAAAAGCTCTGAAGCACACAGAGAGGGACTCATGTCAAGCCTTCAAAGCATATCAGATTTATTGTATTAAATAACATAGCATCCAAGCTCTTCCAGTTCTGGGAACAAGGATGGCATCTCAGCATAACCCTCCATCTTTAGGTTTATATTTGATGCCTCAGAAACAGAATAAAACTACTTGCATTTTATTTTTTCCTATCTTTCCATACATTTCATTCCTGTGTAATAAATAACCTCCAAACCTGAATTCTAGTCAATCACTATCTCTCTGACAAGTCTATCAGGGAAGGAGAGAACAAAGCAGAAAATAAAAAGTGACGTCATAGATGCCTCTGAAAAGTTAAGCTTAAAAACTGGGGAGTGGAGAGGACTTTTCACACTCCATGAAGGAATAGGGCAGACAATACCATAAGACCCTTACTTCAATCCAAAAGCAAGTGAAACAGTCTTCCAACACTGTAAAAAGCTGTGAAAAGCTAAAAGGAGCAGGAGTTAATGGAGATTAACACCAGGGGAACACCTTTACATTAAAACACACTCCATCAGACCTCATTCTTCATCACTACACAGGGGTTCCAAGCTTCTTTTCTTTCTGAAACCATCCTATATGATGCTTCATGAGCCCTAAATCCCTAAAATCAGTTGTCTAACCGCAGACAAATGCAGTATCTGTCTTATACAAGCAGTTGGAAGCTGCAGAGGGACCTGCAGAGCTCTGTCTTCTCACACACATCATCACCTGACTGGATGACCTCAGCAACACAGTGGCACTGGATTTAACAAATTCTTAGGTAAATGCTATTAAAACTGTATTTCATAGGGTTGCACAAAAGTTTTGTACTGGATACACAAGTTGCTATTCATCAACTTTCAAACTTGATCTACTAAACATAAAACGAAGAACATAAGAACATAGTCATAATCCATAAATGAGAAGACTTGAATACAATTACAGGGGTTTTTACTATATTAATTTAAAACACTTCAGCTAACATCTACCATATTTCACTGAAATATTTATGATAATTTACATTCATCAGTTTTAGCCCCGGTTTTCAAGATTTAAAATTGTTGAGATATTACTGCCCAATATCCATTTCCAGGATGTGCTCATACTGCATTCATGAAAATATCTGCTGAAACACTCAGGCATAAGAAATGAAATTTCAAGTCACTTTTTATTTTAAAATTACAGGTCATACTGTAATCAAGTGGAGGAGTTCATAAAGGTAGACCAAAAGAAACTAAGAGAGTTTCCCATATTTCTCAAACTTTTTTAGTGTCGCCTTTCAGATAATGTGGATTTTATCTTTCAGCAAGAATTACAACACGGTATGGGATACCAATATTTCCCAAAGCAGTATCTTTGCAACTAATGTACTGCAATTTCTAATTATTTTAATATATTGGCTATGATTAATTTGATTATGATAACAATGACATTATTAAACTATTATTGTTGGATCATGTGGCTTATGTTGTTTAATCTGACACTGACATGATGAAAATCAGACTATTACAGGAATATTCCTGTTCCTGTTGTAACACACCTTCAGTCACAAACCACAGGTATTTGTTTCTAACTGCTGCTGAGTTCCATCATGCATATTTCATTGAGAAATGTTTGCAGAGTTTGCCTCCTGAGACCAACAGATATGAAAACATGACAAAACTACTTAGCTTTAATGTACAGAGGAAAACAATGGATAGCTACAACTTGTTAAGGTGTGCTCAGAATGAAGATGATGTAAGTCATTTGCCCAAACCTGCTTTTCTCCTGAGCAGAGGGTCAGTACAACATTCAGTCTCAGTCAAGAGCAAGCAAGGAGATACATATGTTTATGCCCTTTAGCTGTTTGTGTCAAGTATTTTTGATTACAGAAATATACAAGGTCATTGAAAAAAAATTGACAAATGCACATTAATCAGTTAAGAGAGATGAGCAGGTTTTATTCCTCAATGAAGCAAAATTAAGTTACTGGCACAACATGAAACCTCTTCAATGATGTGAGTTCAGCCTCATCAGTATTTAATTCAGTTTTTAGGGAATAAAAATACTAAAAATGGAAAATAAGCACGTGGGGAAAACGTAACTTTCCTGTTGTTCCTATGGGCCATGTGATGTGCCTGCTGGGCAGCTTGACAGAAATCCAAAGATGTTTCTTATGCTCAGACACATGATTTTTGAAAAGCCTGATTAAAGAAAGTGTTGAAGGCTAGCGACTTAGATTTGCCCCAACTGTTCAATTTATGATAATAATAACAATGTGACATCACATTACAAACTTTCTGTAGATAACCAATTTAGTTGCTTTGTTCACTGAAAGATGATTTGAAGATGATGCTCCTTATCTGAACTCACTTCTATGTGCCAGCAGATCTAGCAGATGCTTCTTCTGAAACATGCTTAGAGCCTACTTAAAGTACTAAACTGAACTTCAGGCCTAATAGTGTCTTAATATGAACCCAAAGCAGGCGCACTTTAACTGTAACTGGAATGAAACAAGGGTATTTCTATCAGGTCAGCAAGCAAAAACTTCCTGCACCGGGTACCTCACAGACTCACAGCTCTGTACAAGTCAGGAGACAGCTTTTGCAGAGCTTCATCACAGTATGAGTCAGTAGAATGGAAAAGCTCTCTTGCTATCAATGAACAGCTGAAGGCACTCCAGAAACTCATGCCCACAAACATATCAAAGAAGCTCGAGATGCTCTGCCAGTGTGACTGCAGAGCCCCAAATCACAGCACCTTCCTAGCAGGTTAGAAATGACAGCATGAATTCAGACTGGCACTATATTGTCAGCAGCTCAAGGGCCTAGGAAGACCTAGCAGGATTTAAAGGAAATTAAAACAATGCAGAGATTTGTCTATTCTTTTGCTAAAAAGCAGAGAAGGTAGAAGATCAAAAGAAAGATCATCTCCGTGGATCTTAAAGGATCCAAACACTCCTCTGCCAACAGGTAACATAAAGCCTGCAACAGAATAGAGAGCAAGGAAAAAGGAGAAGATTGTCCTAATTAAGAGAGGTAATTGTTTCCTTTTCAATCATGTCCTGCATGCTTGCTGGCTTTCCGTTTCCTCACAGTGAAAGTCAGGCAAAAAACAGACACTCATTGCTTTCCCCTCTTCTTCCTCAATATTAAAATGAGGTAAGCCCTGACAGCATTTTCTTCTCTTCATTTAAAGATCCAGCACAAACTAAAACAAGGAAAGCCGTGAGTGAGGAGGGTACCAGTGAGGAGAGGAGCCCACTGTAGTGTTCTGCAAGGCCATGTTTGCATCAGTCTCCCAGGGAGTGCTAATTCCTGTGCAGCTTGCCAGTGTCCTGTACCCAGATGATGCAATGCCCCTGCTGCACAAAGTCAGCACCCACATGACAAGCTACCAAAATGAATTGGCAAGCCCTCATTGCTGCTTTTGACAATCAGCTTCAATGGAGCATAAGACATTAGCCCATCATCTACTGAGAGAAGCATTATCGTATAAAGCTGGTAGATATTTCATTCTCTTGCAGAATGAAAATCATGGGAAGCAGTATGTCCCCTGGACATTCAGAAAAGACATGCAGTTGGCAGATACAGAATCATTACAGCATGTGACTGCTGCTAGAGCTTAGCAACTGAACAAATATCTTTCTGTCTTTAGGTTTGTATGTTATATCCAGCCTGGAATGAGAGCAGCTGTAAGTTATTGCCACCTATGATTGTTCCATGGGCTATTCCTTAGGAAGAGCTAGTCTCAAAGCATTTCTATTTGTCAACATTACCCAGGAAAATAGTCACTTGTGACTTTCTTAAGTTGAGAGCGGAAAAGAGCTCATAGGCTTTAGATTCACACGTGTCTTTATGACATAAAAGATACAGTTGGATCCACCTTTCCAAACAAGTCTCATGTTGTCTTCAGAGGATTTTATACTGTGTCAGTTTTGCGCAGCGACAGCCACTCTCTCCCAGCTACATGCAAAATGAATACAATTATTCGATCACAGGGTTGACACATTCCCTTCCCATGTTATAAAGCTCAATCTTTCATTTTCTATTCGGTGGTATTTTCAAAATTCTTTATCCATTTTCAGTGCTGGATCCATCCCACAAACTATGCAGTGAAGTTACTGACTTCCTGCTCAAGCCTGCACTACCCACCACATCTTGTTCATATGATGAATTACATAACAAAGAGTACTTTACTTGAGCACATCTGACCAGGTAGAGACAGCCTTTAAAAACACACATCACATCCACAGGATATGTGTAATGCCCATGAAAAGACATGTCCCCAAAAACCTGACAGGAAGTTTGCAAAAGTTCAGTGTGTATAGCTTTGCCAGTTTCTACAGTGGCTTTGGGATGGGACTTTCAACAGCCTTTCATCACCATGTGTGTCCTTTGATTCAGGTCCTCTGCACACAACTATACCACTTACTTTCAGACTAGCCATTATTTTGAAAGCATGGAGTCTTGCAGCTTAAAGACTCTTTGCTTCTTTGAATAGGACATTTTCCTTTTGCTGTGCTGCCATCCAAGGCAGCATTTACACACACAAAAGCTTGATTTCTAGGGACAACAGGAATTCAGTGGTCAAAAAAAATGAGTTCCCCTGTTACATGAAGAACGTTGGTCTTACCTTTATAAATAACTGAATGTTCATTTCTCAAATCTGTCATTCAGTGTTGGGAGGAATACTAAAAGAGGGTCAATGCCCTCTTTCCCCTACTCACACAGTGTGAGGTATGAATACCTAATGGGACAGAATTTCTGTAAGATGATGTACTGGTGTTATTCTGGAGTGGGTTGACATAAAAAAATTGAGTCCCAAGCAGTTTTTCAGGAGGGTAAAAATTCAAACACATCCAAAGCTGAATGTTTATCTACCTAGTACCACAAAAAATCTGGCCTATTCTGGATTAGATTACTGTTGAGACATTAAGGAAGCATTTTCAGCAAAATGTGCTTTCAAGTGTCAGAAGACAAAAATTGGTCACCCAGAATTGAACTTAAAATGGCAAGATTCCCACTAGACTAGAGATCTGTATCAACCGGACCTTTTTCTATATCCATTCAACACAGTACTTTTATACTCCAGCCCCAAGACTGACAGGGATGCTGGCCATCAATGTCAAAGTCTCTGATGCACATCTCAAACTTGAGTAACTCAAGTCCCACATTCTTATTCTGTTAGACTAACCAGAGTATTACCTTTTTATGATTTTAAGTGCTGAAATGCTTTATTATATTAACAGGCAGTAGAGTCTCATTTAAAATGCTGTTCTGGTTTGGAGACCTATTGAAATGATTTAATTCACTTTAAAAACTCATTACAGTAGATATTCTTAAGAACTGACAAATTATTTAAATTATTTCAGTACAGTTATGTCAGTTTATGAAGTCAAGTGTTAATCAGTAGTCCATTATTCATCTTACATATTTGCAGTTCAGCCTAATAAAACGACTGGAGAGTCCAATGTCATTTTATCCTTTAACATTTATGGGCATATTTACATTGATTTTGTGAAAAACTGTCAGTTGAAGCAACATAATGCCACATTTCCAATATGGCTTAAATGCAACATTTTCACAATTCCAATGTGGTTAAAAACTTCCATGAAAGACCTTGATGAAAGATTAAGACCAGCTCCAAAGAGACACTGGAGATGAGCTCTCAAACAGATAAATCAAGACACATTTTGCTAGCTGCTATGAGATATGAAGTATTTGATGTACTTTATAAATGCTTTGCAGCTGGATGTTCCATTTCCTAGGGAGACTGTAATGACATTTTTGTAACACTCTCTAAGTTTTGTCTCTTTGCTGATTGGAAGAAGTATAAACTGTGCTCTTTCTTCAGTGTAAGCAGTGCTTGGGAAAAGGCTGTATGAGGATGGCTGTTTAATGCTTCAGTTGTGCTACAAGCCTAGACCATGAAAATGAGTAACCTTAACAGTTATAATGATGAGTCCCCTTAAATTTTTCCCATTTCTATGGTAATGTGTAGTGGACACTTCTATTACTTCTTGCTCCTGTTCTTCTGAAATGGCTGGTATCTCTTTGGCTTCAGTGTGGCAGTGGGAACATATATTTTTATAGATGACCTTAACACCAGCAAACATGGATGGCTTAAGGAGCAAAAGAGAAAGGCTGTTCAACTTCAATGCTTTCACATTTGACAAAAAAAGAGACCTGAAAACTTTTGCAAAGCTAGCATTTTACTCTGTGTGCACATCTGATTCCCCATCACTTTCACATCTGCTTTCAAATTGGCTACAGATATTTAAGTGATTGAACACTCTCAGGAAATTAGGACCAGTGCTTTGAGCAATGATAAGCTAAAATTAAGAGAAGATTAAATTGTTTTTAGAGAGGTAAGAAAATCAGTGGAAGAAAAAAATCCATGTGTGGATAAAGAAAAAATATACTGTCATCACAAAGGCACAAGTAAATTTTTAAAAGAAATTGACTATTTCATGCTTTGTGGTATTCTCCAGATTCCTAAGGATTGCCATTTTGTATTTTTTTTTTATATTTATATTTACTCCTCTGTGTACGTACTCAATGTACCCAATGTGCATAGGTCTGATTTTGCAGCATGTATTCTCTTTGGCTAGTGGTATCAGAGATGATGCTAGAAATATTCTGAGAGATCATTTCATCAGGAATTTACTTCCTTAAACATCTGATTCTTCACAGCTGTGCAGAGTGACTTAAAACTCCCTACAGTTGCAGCAGGTGCTTTTTGTACATTTACACCACTATTGTTGTGGGCTAGCCTGTGAGCCCAGAAACTTGTGCCTAGCCACCATTTCCTCCTCCTCCAATTTCATAATCTAACCTGGAGGATGCCCAGGCCTTTGAACTGTAACCCAGCTGCCATGCCAGCCTCCATTTTTAACCTATTTTCTGAAATCACCAGAGAAACAGCAGCATACTAGACAGTGGAGAGTTAGGATCCTGGTTTCCCATTTGTAATAGCAAATTGGAAAATTTTGCTTCAGCTCATTGTTTAGTTGATTTTCCTCTGTTTATTTCCAGCCCATTTTGAACCACTAAAAGCTATTAAAGTGGAATCCCTCCTTTCATTCAACTGCTGAAGCCCATTAGGTAGCCTAGCTGCCAGCAAAAATTTTACATTTATTGACTTATTTGTACTGTGTTTCAGAGCCTTAAACTAGAAAGATGCTGCTCAAACTATCTTTAAGAACAGTTTGGATAAAATGAGCTGAATTACACTGTAAAATAACCTTACCCTCAGGCCATCACACTAAGAAAAGTTGAAGAACCAGCTCCCCTTATAAAGCAAAAAATTCCTATTTCAAAGCAGAACATTGGCATTCAAATAGCTACATTAAGAAAGCACCACACGCATTAGAGATCAGCTCTTTTTTTCTGGCTACATTTCCATAACGAGGAAGTTAAGAGTGTGTTTACAGCAGGTGACAATGCAAAGCCTGAGCACTAGAAGGCAAAGCCTTGTTTACAGAGTTCTCCCTGGATGTCTTAATAAAAATACTCAATGCTTTTCATTTTATATGCACCACGTGGATTCAAGTACATCGATAAGGCAGAGTGCATTGAAAGCTGAGAACACAATAAGCATTGAAGTCTGCTAACCTTACACCTAACTTGAAAATAAAAAGACACCCATAAACAAGCTCTCAGTTTTCAAGGAATGAAGTAGACAGACATGAAAGTATCGAAGCTTCAGGCTGCTCTCAACTTTTATCTCTGCAATTTATATAAAGAAGTACAACATTATACTTAAATCTACAAAGTGTAAGCAAACATAACAATCAGAAGAGCAAAAGCAGGAAGGTCTATGAAACAGCATTCTACTCTACAGACATTCATCCACAAAATATGGGTTGCACTTTGTGACCTTCATCATCCCAATTATTGATAAAAATCCTTTAATATATTTTTCATCTTAAGTATTATTTCTATACATTTTAAAGTCTATCACATAAGCCTGTTGTCAGAGCTATTCTACCACCAGATTTCTAATATGAATAAATTATCCAGATATGCCTTTACTGAAGACTCTTTTTTTAAAAAACAACTACATGCAAATCCAGCCAAGGTGACCACAAACTACTTGAAAATCAAGGCTGGAAAATTTAAATATATTTACTACAGAGGCAATGAATATGTAAAAATACGTTTATATTTAATTCACTTTGTTTACCTTCTGTACCCTACCACAGGGCATTTTTTCCCTGTGGTAGGGTACATTCATTAGGTAAGATATACCAAACCTGAATATATTAATTTTTATTTTACTGCAGGATTTGATGGCCTTCAATTACGCTAGTGTCTGCAATGACTGGAACTTGCTTTTTATTGCAAAATCATTACTAACATTTGCCTTGTACCTCTAGGGGAAACCATAATCAGTAAAAAAATTAGGTTCCAGCGTCAGCAGTAACTTGAAATTTCAAGACAAATGTACAGGGCATCATCCAACTAACTGTGTCAACAGGGGACAACTTTGTGTGTTGCCTGTAACTTATGGCTGCATAGACTGC
The DNA here is from genome assembly GCF_009819655.1 of Sylvia atricapilla. Lineage (NCBI taxonomy): Eukaryota > Metazoa > Chordata > Aves > Passeriformes > Sylviidae > Sylvia > Sylvia atricapilla. The sequence goes on from NC_089141.1 coordinate 90,578,872, forward strand.
AAATATGTTCCTTTATAAACTTAGAAATGCTAATTGCAATTGGAAATATGTGCTTTTGTGAGTTACAGCAGTACATAGGGTTAACATTGATAAACATAATATTTATTTATATTATAGTCTAAAATAGGCATCATGAAATTAGTTTGGAGGTCTTACAGTGTTTCTCTGCTAGGTAATTATTTCTTATGTATAACACTGCTAAAAATCAGAATAATTCTTGGGCACGAGAGGCATTAGCAGTCCCCTTATGGGAAGCTTGTACTTTCTTTAGAGTACAGATGTCCCACTCTGGTGCTATCAGTGTGGGAAATGTCTAATGCTGGTGAAATTTAAAGACGTAGTTTGTTTTCAAGGATGTCTATGCTTATACCACAGCTTCATTAGAGCACCTCATACCTAAATGAAGCATCCTTTTTGCATGAAACCCAGAGCAAACCATGCATTTCCATGGCAAAGGTGAACCCAACATCAGAAACATTAGGAAAGACACTGCTTCAAACACATACATTAAATCTTATTCAAATATGGGAGGAGAAGGAAAATTCTTTCTAAAGCTGTAGACAAAGTAGATTCCTTGGCAAAGTTGTTATACCTATTGTATGTATTTGGTACTAGGACAGCAGCACCGTCCAACTACAACTGAAATGTTTCCTTCTAAAGAAAACTGATAATGCAATGTACCAGAACTTGTAATTAAAAAGCTAATATCACCACCACCACCACATGTCAGTTTCCCAATGAAACAAATGCAAAAAGCACATTGCTAGATAGTTTATTTTTCACCAAAACAAAAAGGTTGGTTCTGTTGAATAGACTCTCTGTTCTCATATTAGTAAGTACCAACAGATGCTCTTTTATATGCTAACATACTTCCCATTCAAATGCACTTGAAAATTTAGTTATATTATCATTCTTTTAAACACAAGCAATATTATTTATCTCAATTCAACTTTAAATGTAATATAAAGCAAATTTTCCCATTGTGAAGAAAACTGCAATTGAATGCATGCTACATTTTGTCTAACCAGCATTTACCCACAATTTTTGATTTTAAAGATTTTTCTCTAGACAGAGTTAACCCAATGAGGAACAACAATATAAATACTTGTAATGTGCACAAATATTATTCCAACTGCAGCAGCAAAACATATACCAGTCTTAAAACACTTTGAGAAATAAAACACTGTATTTCTGGGAGCCAAACACAGAGGTATGTTAAGTGAATAATAAAAACACATTTGTGTGTACTAATTGGATAATGACATATATTGCTTTGACTGTCAGTTACCACTGTGCCTTTAAAAGTTCCTTTTGTTAAGCATGTAATTTCACTGTTAAAAATGAATAAAAACCTCTGCAACTACCTCAAGACAGCCTTGCATACAGATACAATGTCAATGTTACTTTGAAAATAATCCTCATTGTAAGACTTTGCACTTTACATTCTGATTTACTTTTATCTATCTGCCTTGGATGTGTTCTGGTTTGGCAAGGGTGGCGGGGGGCGGGGGGAAGGGTTTGTTAAACTTTTCTAAATCCTTGAGTAAGTTATAAGGAGAACAATACACCTGGTATTAATCCATTTCTTCTTTCAGATTAAAAGAGTGTGGCTTGCAGAATCTGCTTTACAATCCCTTCCACTGGATGAAAGCCCTTTGCAAAGCTGCTTCCGACTTGCCACCAAGACACGCTCAGTCCTCCAGTCCTCCCTGCCCCCGAAATCCACAAGTAATAGCACAGTTTTGAGCAGCTATCATGTCTCACCCTGCTTCTCCCTGGGCACTCTAACGAGTGGCTTTAGTACCAGTTCTCTAATCCAGGCAGGAAAACTAGTCAAAATTCAGCTAAATCTTTAAGCAATCTCTCACCCCAGCCTTGGTGAGGCTGATCAAGTCTGCATCTTACACATAAACAGGCTCCAAATCAGCATTTTCGCATGTCTGCGTCTGCATGCAAATTTGTCACCACTCAGAGCTCAACACTATCGAAGCTATCAACAATTTAAAAGCATTAACTGGTGGAGAGGAGCGGGAAGGAGGTAATTTCAGGTACTCAGGCTGAAGTTTACCCTCCACTCCCCTCAAGCTGAGGCAAAGAAAAAGAGTCACTAACAACAGGACACGCTCCCAGAGTTTTCTGCCAGCCCCTCACACAACCTATCTGGGGAGCAACCTCCATCCGTACCAAGACCTTTAGCACCGAGCCACAAAACGCAGACCTGACAGCAAGGTGCGCCAATTCAACACGGACCAGCGCCGAACCAAACCTCCAAAGCGTCACCCGGCTACACAGTAAAAAACCCCAGCGAACCCCAAAGCAACATTTCCAAGAGCGCCTCGCAGAGCGCTTGGAAACCCTCGCTCCTCGCCCCTCACGTCCTCCTCCAGCCCCCGCTCTCGGCTCCGGAGCGAGCGAGCGGATCCCACGCCATCCTCCCGGGGGCTGGGGCCCGTTTTCCCGGGGCGCTGGGACAATCCCCAGGAGAGGTGTCCCGGGCGCCGCGGGCAGCGCCGCGGCCGCCGTGCCTTACCCTGAGCAGAGCGCAGGCGGCGGGTGCCTCCGCGCCCCGCGATGGAGAGCGGGCAACTCTTCAGTGATAATCAGCGCTGAGAGGCTGCTCCTGTGAATAGTGTACATCCTGTAGCAGCAGGCTCTGTTTCTAGCAGCTGGCAGCAGCTTTCGCGGGAGCGGTGATGAGCGCAGCTTGAGATCTTCCACAATTAACCAAATATTGTATAGCGGCAACAAATCAACAACTAAAACCCTGCTCGCAAATAAAAGCAAAGTACAATTTCAGATGGGAGCTGAAAGCTTAAGTCACCGAATGCTACATCTCTTCTTCAAGATTATTCCAGCAAGCTCCTTCTGCTATTTTTACTGTACCATAATGCACTAGGTCTGGCTTTTACCCTATTGAAAGAACATGAATATATTATTATCCACACAAAAGAGCAGGTTATTGTTTATGAATTACCAGCCTTCCCAGCAACAAAGGCTATTTTCATAAGAAAACTCAATTTCATTTTAGCTCCAATTTGATTACCAGCTGAAGAAAAGCAGCCCTGCGCCTAAACCTCAAAGGATTTTTATTCATACCATTGAATGGGCTTTATTGCTTCCTTTTCAAAACTGATGTAGAAAGCTTTTAGAGTAAAACATTGACAAAAAATTATTGCGCTGCTATTTTGTGCAATAACAGAGCTGAAGAGGGGCAATGATTTCTCAGTCATCCTTCACTGTACTTCAGAACAGTAAAGGCTGGAATTAATGACAGACCATAGAGAGGAGCTAAGCCAAGGTCTCACAATGCATGTCAAATCTAAATGATCACTATACATTGAAAAGACCCAAAAAAGCCTGCAGCTGATTGATTCATGGCTTTCACAAGAAAGACAGGCTTGAAGAGTTTATTGCACCACAATTTACTCTGAATTATCATAAAAATGAATGTAGAGGCTGAATGTCACCCCGGCACACTCCAAAAACACACATCCAGGGACAAAGTTCACCCAGGAATTATAGCAGTGCTGTTCATGCTACTATAGTTAAGGGTCTGTCACTTTTCTCCTATTATAGGGGGTTTTAGCTCAGCTGTAAAGCTGTGCTCCAGGATAAAACTTGGCACAAAGATCTCATTTTGAGGGAATATAATTTTTTTAAACAATTTTTTTAAAAAAACAAACCTTCCTGGCTGTTTTTAAGTTAAACATTTCTAAAAGCTGCTTGCTAAATTCTGAGGCTTTTAATCAATTGTATAACTCCAAATTTCGTTTAGGAATTGAATGATTTTTCTTTCTTCAAGAAATAAAAATTAAGCTGTCAGACCATAAAGGGTACAAATTGGTTTTGCTGTATTGGATGGAAAGATTTTTAAATTATTTTGTTTTTTTAACATGTATGATAGAAGAGTAGAATTGAACTGCTAGTGTATGGACTTTGTCAGAGACACCTGGATGCCACATTATGAAAGCAGCCTCTGTACTACTAAAATTTGAATTGGCTCAGTCACTAAGTTAAGAAGTCTACACAAAAATTCGCATCCAGCAGACTGGAATGGCTCAAATGGAGCAAATTTAAGGCTACTGAGACAATTTCTCTCTCTTTTCATAGCTACAGTAAAAATGCAATTAATTCATTTTCATCTTTCGATGGTTTGACATCAACTTATGAAAATCTAAAGTGGAAAATAAACTGTAGTTGCTACCATAGGGCCCATTTGGGGCTCTTTGTTTAAGACAGAAACTTTGAAAAAAAAAAAAAACCAACCAACTGTATTAGTTTTACAAGTACACCGACAAGTCTCAGTTCATGCTGAATTTATACCTTTTACTTCATAGTGCATTTTTAGCATTACCTGTCCTGAGCAGAGACTCATATTTCAGACATCACTCTTAATCTCATATAGATTTCAGGGGGAAAGAAAAGATTATCTTTAGGTTTTGGTGGAGTCCAAACCTGGAATTTCAGAATAAACTGAACTTTCTTTCTGGTTCTTTTTCAGAATAGGCACAGCTCACACCGAAAAGCTGGAAGGGTTCAGCTTGGCTAAAGGCAGATGCTACTCCTGAGGCTCATCTCTAGGTCCAAATCGGCTTTGGTTCTTGATGCTCACTTCAGTGAGTCAGGCTTTCTGTACTGGGATGGTCTGACTGCAAAAGTCGTTTGTGAATTGCTGTTAAGATTGTAAAAAACCTGCTCTTCTACATTTTAATATGGAGTATTCTCACTGAAAAATATCTGGAGAGTTTATAAAATCAAAGAAGCCTGAAAACCCCTCTTTTAGTGCCAGAAAGAAAGAGAATATACATAAAATTACTGACATTTTGTGAAATACTGCAGTTTGGATTTTTTACAGCTATTTCTGACAGTCGGGTAGCTCTCTACAAAATTCGGTGTACACACAGACCACTGTCAGCTCACAGGAGCTGAGTACAAAGGAGTGTTTCAAAATTCCAACATACAACTTGCTACACAGTCTCGTATTTCTCACATCTTCAAGTTTTTTCATTATTTCATTTTAATTTTTTATTGTATTTGAAACTTTTCTAAAGAGTTGGTGGCAATGGCTATGCATTCCCTTGAGACACAACCAAACCCTGGCAAACTGATGTGGAAACTGGAAAAATTTGCAACCCAAACCAAGGAAATAAAAAATAAAATAAAAAAAAGGGGAAGAAGAGAGAGAATGGCATAGACCACAGACCATGAACAATTACTCAGTTTTCAAATTCAAGAAGTTCTAATTCCACAGTAATTTAACACACATAAAACATCAACAATGTTGTGTACTTGTGTAGGTATGTCTGAGTAAAGACAGGATGGCTACAGCCACTTATGTTCTGAAAAATAGTAATTTTTTAGGGAAGTATATTGTAACTACTAAAAACTATTTGTCCACATAGAGCAATTTCAGTTCCTATTTCAAGGCTTGTTGGCACATCAAGGCAGAAAGGGCACCTCGTACAATACCACTGCCCAGGTCCACAATTTTTAACCACAAATTCAGTTATTCTTGACACCATTTCTAAGTGAAATACTACTGAAGATCAGGAGAGTATTGAGCACCAAAAGAGATCTCACACTATTGTGTGTTTAAATGTGTGCACACACACAAGCAGACTATAAAGGTGGTCTCCATATATAAATGCACACAAAATCTGGCTGGTTTTGCAGCACTGTCATAATTCATGTGTAACCATTATATGCAGTCATGCACACGTGCACATTTTTGTTTACAGCAGATGCTTTCTGAAAATATCTATTGTCTCATATCCCACATTTTTTAAGCATAGAGGATCTGACAGACTAGGGAAGTCTTACAAATAGACAGTATTTTTATATATTGCTGCTCCCTGAAAGCCTGAGCTGACAGTGGGTTTGGACCCTTCTTGGAAAATCCATGGCTGCACCCAATCTCTTTTCCCACTCATTAACACTTACTCTCTTCCTTTGGGACAGGTAGTTCTCAGGGCAGGAGTAAAAAGTCCTTCACACAAGGCACCTTGCACAACTGCAGCAAACAGCCTGCTGTCTCCTGGGTAAACTCCCACTGCAGGAATGCAGGAATGGCTGCCAGGGTGCTACACCATTAGGTAGTTCCCATGTAAGAAACCAGGGGTGGAAACCCATGATAGTTTTCAATCCCTCAACACACAAAAGAGGCTGATGCTGTGGAGCTGGGAGATGTCTTTGAATGCTATGGTCATGAACGTGCATTAAGCACTCTGCCAGGACAACAGTAACTAGGGAAATAGCCACAGGATTTGTCCACATTATTTCATTAGAGCATTACACAGCAAAAATCAAGGAAAGCTGCCAAGCCATCAGTTAAGCACAAGACTTTATTTGAAGCAAATGGACTTTCCTGTATCGGGTCTTCATCATTAATTTTTCCACAAGAATGATGATACAGATTTATCCCTCCTGTGCCTTCATCCTTGGACAAAATATGATCAAAATACCCTTTGGCACAAAGAGGAGCAACAACAACACAGGGTTTCTAGCAGACATTACTTCACTCCAGATGTCTTCCTGATCTTTAATATTTCCACAATACTTTGCCAGAGACCCTTCCAGTGTTCCATAGAATCACAGAATTGATTGTGTTGGAAAGGACCTTAAAGATCATCTAGTTCCAATCCCCCTGCCATAGACAGGGGCACGTTCCACCAGACCAGTGTGCTCCTTGTCAGATCTGACTTCAGCAGCAGTCTTAAATTTTGTCCCATCACATCCTCCCCCACAGGTAAAGGCTATGCTTTGACTCTCCCTGCAAATCTTGACCCTTCTGTTCCCTTCACCTCTACTGACTTAAGTGACTGCAGTGAGAGTGCAGTGTGCTGGCACAGGAGAGACAGGGAATAAGTGTCTCTGGGTGTAAAACTAGGTTGTAAAAGCTGCCCTTAACTTGAAATAAAAAAGCTAGAGGGTCTGTCCTCTTAGAACATGAGTAGTAAATTCACTACTTGGCCAATACTGAGAAATAGTTGTTTTGCGAAAGGAGGTGACACAGTTCGTTTTAAAGTGTTTGAACCTGCTAGTATTAGGCAAGCCCTGACATTTTAGAGACAGGCTCACTGTTTCATCATTGTCTTACAAGTGTGGGTCAAAGCACTATCAGTCATCCATCTGCTCTCACAGATCCCAGTTCAGCCTGCACTTCAGCAGTTGGATGCTAAGTAACACACAGGAGACCACACAGGCTTTTTACAGGTGAAGGGGGAGGGATATCACTGCAGAACTTCAAAGTAACTTAAGTTGCTCTTTTGATATTATCTCAAATTTAGGTAGGATCAGATAAATGTAAGTCAGATTAATTAATTTATTAAATGTTTATTATTCACATCTTTTTCATTTTGTTTGCTCTCTAGGAAATGCCTTAGACTTACTACTAAATTAAAAGTAAACGTCCTCTCAATTTTCATAATTCTACCATAGGAAACCTTCCAGCAGCTTTTCAGATGGCACAGCAGCTTGCTTTTTCACCAGTTTAGGAATCTCAAGCAGAGATCATGCTTTTAAGTCCATGAAGAGAGAAGTTGCTACAAACTGGCTAACAGCATTGCTACTGTGCATGTGAGGAGGCAAACAAGGGTTCACCAGCACCATTTTTTTCCCCCACTCCCAAATGGAGGGGCATTTTGATGGGATCTTCTCAAAAAGAGCTAAAAGGTACCTTGTCATTGCTGTTTGCATTATTGCAGGAGGTGGGAAAACTGCTGATGGACTCAGAGCCCATAATATCAAACAGAAACTGCTCTCTGGTGTGGGGAGTGAACAGCCCAAAACAATGGATGTTTGGGTGCAAGTGAAGATAAGGCTGTATTGTCAGTCAGTTCTATTGACTGGTCTCCCTGGACATCAAGTCTTTAATTTCATTCATGTTTTCATAAGTATTCCTAGAGACTCTGATTTTCAGCTGGAAACCAGATCAGAGTTTGTTTCTGGTGGAAGGTTACAAGTTTTTCAGTTAGAGTGGGCCAGGGAAGTGTTGAGCCACTATTTATTAACATAGAGACGAGCAGAACCTAAACCATGCAAACCTAAACCCCAGTTTAAGTATTTATAAGGATACAGGAAATTGTCTTCTCCATGGCAGAAATCCTTTCTCCCTCACCAGAAAAGTATTTACTTTAGAAAAATAAATAGTATTTATTAGAAATGTTATTTAAACGCACAAAGCAAAACTGTCTTGTAAGAGATAGCTGGAAGAAAAACCCACTCAAAGTAATATAAAAAGAATGTAAAGAAAGAGTAACTGTTGGTGGGAGGAATATTCAAAGACAAGCAGGGAAAGAAACGAGCTCAGTTCAAAGGGAGGTTGTGATAAATGACTGCCTGAAGTACACTTAAATGGAAGAAGACAACTTAGAGACACCAAAGAGACAAACACTGAGGACAACAATCCTTAAGGTAAAGCCAGGAGTCGCAGCTAGGTAGTTGAGAATAATTCCAAACAGAAGCAGCTGTTTTAGGGCAGTCCTGCATTTCTGACATAAAAGGACTGCCAAAGAAAATAATCCTCAATAAATAGTCTTGTTTGTGACAGAAGGAAATTACATCTTGCTTATCTGCTTCTTTTCTTCACTGTGTATAAACATACTGAGAACAGGTTTGTTTGAAAAAAATATACTCATTGTGGCAGCAGCCCACTCTTTTATCTTTCTTTTTTCTTTCTTACCTCAGGAAGAACAGAACCAGGAATATATTTTCTACCAATATTTCAAAATAAAAGATAGTTCTCCAAACATCACAGATATGGTTTGCAACAGGATTCAGTGATGTCTGATGCAGTGCCACTGGAAGGAATAAAATTTTTTTGCAGTGGAGGAGTATTTTTTGAAAATTAATAAGAATTGAAAAGAAATGGAGAAGAAGGCTGATAGCAAAGGTTGAGGAAAACACAAAGGGTCTATTGGACAGCACTTCTATTCTTCTCTGTATGGTGCATTAAGTGCATTATAGTAAAAATGAAGGAAATTTCTTTCCTTCTCTTTAAAGTCCAACATTATTGAACTTGAAACCTTTAACTGTGAGCAAAGCTGTGGCTTTTCTTTAATACAATTCTGCTATTGATTTCTCCATGCATTTCATTCGAATGATTCTGACAGTTTAAAAAAAAATACATTACCTTGATGAAAGATACAATTTTTCTCATGGAGAAAGGCATTCAAGTAGGTATGTGTGATGTATCAGACATGTGAATCTTAAGTGATGCTCCCAGGCACCAAAAAAAAAAAAAAAAAAAAAAAATTAAAAGAATGGCGATCCAGCTCTCATTGAATGGGACTCTGCACACACACAGGTATCACAGCAGCATCTTTGGTAAACACAATGACTTTTTCCTTTCTACTGCTTTCCACTATCCTAAATCCCTTTTCTGATCTGTTGACCTCTCTTCTATTGTGTTTATCTCCTTCATTTGGCATTTGGTCATTGCCACATTGCATTAGCTTCCTCTTTATGCAAATTGTGTTGTTTAATCTTTAATAATGGAGAAACGTGTATTTTTAATGTGTCTTAATATCCTAGCACCAGCTGCTTTTTTTATCACCATATAACCAGTCTCCCCATTTCCCATCACAGTCATCCCATTTGCACATGTGCTCTTTTGAAAAACACTACACCTATTCCTTACAGACATAAAACTCACAGACATGAAAGACAAAAATAGTCCTCTAGTCCAACCTTGTGCATTATGGCACTATAAGATTGTTTATCTGTGCGTTACTTGAAGCTCAAAAGCCTTTCTTGTGCTGGAATTTATGCATGAATACTGAGCTAGAATTTATTCAATGAAGGGCATTGCTGCCCTTGATAAATTATAACAATGGTTAATTTTCTGTACTGTTAGAGTTTCCTTCATCATACTCTTACTTTTAGGCTGAATTTGTCTTTCAGGCACTGTAAAGAGAAAGACTCTATTCAAGCCTCTGCAGCAAGAACGTGCCCTGATTTTGTTCCTATTCTGAGGACAAACACATCTGAACTAGAAGTACTGCTCACTCTTTTTTCTGTACTACAACAACCCCAGCAGTTGAGTATATCACTTGTCCTCTCAGACCACCAGCAGCCGGGCAGATGTTGGCCTCAAGCAGTCTGGGAGAAATATGGTGTGCCATTGGCAAGACCCAACTTTGCAGAGGGAACTGGAATTTTCACTTTTGCAAAGCAGCCTCCATGAAAATGACACAGCAAAAGGATTCCCTTTGTGACCTTAGCCAGCTCATTAATCCTCTTCTGTGGAGCAATTTAAGAAATCCTACATGTCCAGATTCCAATAACTCTAAGCTGACCATGCTGCTCCTAAAGGAATAAAGTTTCAGTATTTTTCTAAAAATTGTAAATCAAGTTATAAATCTCCTTATCTATATTTGGGGAAAAGAGCAGCTGTTTGGATGAATAGTACTCTGCTGGGGGCCTGGAGCAAAAATTTCCATTTCTATTCTGAGATGTTCACGTATTCTGGTGCTGATGTTCTTCATAATTGCATTTCTAGAGAAAGTGTCTTGGTCCTGTTCCACTATGCATACAAAGCATGGCCTATGGTACCTAGAGCCTGTGCAATGGGTGCATGAGGAGAAAATGGAACAAGGCAGATGGAGAACAGACTGGCCAGACAACTGCATAGACATGGAGTTCCAACTTCCCTAGCTGCAGTGCAGAGTGGTAGAAATCCAAGAGTTTCCACTGCTTCTTGCTGCACAGAAAAGTGTTGTAAGTTATGTTAAGGGATAAAAGTTCCCACAAAGGAACAGAGAGAGACAATAGAAAGCAGAGATCCTGACTGAAGGACTCCCAAAGTATGGACACTGTATCCAGGCCCCTCCCAAGCAGACCCAGCAGATCCATCAACCCACTTTGTGTGTGTCTCTAAGGGTGACATCATGTGTGGTGGTGGCTGTGGGCCCAGAGGAGAACCAGCCAGCTCAGGGTGTAGGGGGTGGATGGGTGATGTGGTATTTGCCAGCAACTACAGGGAGGGTCTCATGCATCCAGGGGCCAGCAGCTGGGGGACTGGGATCCAGGGGCCATCCGTGAGGCAGACTGAGTGTCTGAGCCCAGGCATTGGACCATTGGAGTGGTCCATCCTGTATGGATAGGTATGCTCTCACTAGACACCTCCTGGTACTGCTCAGGGATGAGCAGGATGAGGCTGTCATTGTTGCCTGTGACTGTGTGAGTGCCCTGTGTGCCTGTCTGTGACCTGTGTGCCCAGCCATGTATATACAGATGTGGTATATATATGTGCTCTATCTGTCTGTGGCTCCTCGGGGTGCATTTCTAGCCTGACTACAGGGACGAGCTGCAGGCACATAGCTGCAGCATCCCCACCTCCCCAGGGCTGCTGTATGTGGCATATTTTTGCTCTAATAGTCTAGATTATCAAACCATTCTGGATTTTTCCCTCATACAAATGTAAAGACGTAGCAGGGTAGGTCTCTACCCCAAGGTCAGATGTCAAAGAAAGAAAGTGAAAGTTGAAGGTACAGACTTTGTCAGCAGAGAGTGACAGTCACAGAGAGAACTACTCAAACTGTAGTAGCCAAAGTTCACCTTTTCAGATTTTCCTCCTGTTATTCTACTATCCCATCCATTTCTGTGTATTTAGAAGCAAAAAATAACCAAAATTTTCAGTTCATTTCTTGGAATGTTCATATCTCCAGAACAATATGTGGGTGACTTTGATCCATTTCAACACTTTTTATTTCAAGGTGAGAAACCAAGGACTGTGCATAAAAGATACCCCTCTTGAAGGCTCTTCTTGTAAACTCTGTAATACTTTTCCCAACTCACCTCCATATCTTGTTCAAGAATCAAGACTCTGAGTGGAAACATTGTCATCTGTCAGTCAGGCAATCTGAAGCTACAATCAGATGCCCAATGCAGAATTACATATTTCTTTGTACTGAGTTTGTGTGGCCAGGTTTTGGTAGCAGAGGACTAGAGGGGTGGTTTGTCTGAGAAGGTGCCAGAAGCTTCCCCATGTCCAATGCAGGCAGTTACAACTGGCTCCAAGACAGACCTGCCACTGACTAAGGTTGAGTCCTGCTGTGATGTTGGTAGCACCTCAGGAGTAACAGATTTAAGGAGGCAAAAGAGTTACTGCACAATAGCAGTTGCAGATAGAGTAAGGAGTGAAAACAGGTGAGAGCAACAGTCCTGCAGACACCCAGGTCAGTAGAGGAGGAGGTGGAGGTGCTCCAGGCAGAGCTGAGGTTCCCCTGCAGCCCATGGTGCAGACCATGGTGAGACAGCTGTGCCCTGCAGCCCATGGAGAACCAGTGCGGCAGGACACCATGTAATAAACTGACTGCAGCCCCCATTTCCCCCCTACCTGAGCCACTGAGGGAGTATGAGGCAGAGAATCAGGAGGAAATTTAAGTCCAAGAAGGAGGGAGGGATGGGGTAAGTTGTTTTTTGGTTTTGTTTCTTTTTAAGATTTACATTTACCTTCATTATCCTACTCTGATTTCATTGGTAATAAATTAAATTCTTTTTATCCAAAGTCCTGTCTGTTTTGCCCATAACAGTGACTGCTAAGTGATCTCTCCCTGTCCTTACCTCAACCTATGAACTTTTAATTTTACTTTCTCCTCCCTGTCCAGCTAAGGAAGGAGTGATAGAGAGGCTTTGGTGGCAGCTTGGCATCAAAACCCACAATTTATGCTCACTTCTTAAGTGCAGGGTCACTGTGTTTCAGGAAATCAGCTTTTGCTCTTGCTGTAATAAGCCCCATGGAAAAACAAACTCAGAACTGCCTTTAGAAATATTACAATAAATTTTTCTTGCAACATAATGCTTATAAAAATTTCGACAGTGCTGAGATTACTCAGTACTATTGCAGTGTTATTTCACTGACGCTCTTTAGACCTAAGAGGAAAAAGGAACATAAAACTCCCAAACTGATCAGGGTAAAAATCAGTTCAGAATAATATCCTGTTTCTGATGCTGGTCAACAGCTGGAAATATTTGTCCCCAGTATATCCTCCTCATCTCATTGAGAAGCACAGGGGTTTCCCAAGGCAAGCATCACAGTCAAATAAATACATGCAATAACCCAGCAATGGATGTATTCTTGAACTTCTCCACATCTTTTAAAGTATTTTTTTTATTATTTTACTCCATCCTATGACATATTAGATGATTTAATTACACACCATGTTTGTTTTAAAGACAGGATGTTAACTAGGCTATGTGTTCCATAGCCATTTTCTTGTGAAAAATAATGAGTAATAATTGCCTTGTCGTCTTTCTAGATCATCTGCAAATTTACAGTCCTCCATTCCAATTCAGTTGGAGATGACTGTCTATAAACGCTTCCTACAGAAAACCTAGAAGACTTGGAGAAGCCTTGAAGCTGGACTTGGACATCTAATTTAAACTTACTAAAATTAAGGAAGATTAATCCTAGTTTTTACTGCCCTGAAAAATATTGTCTGAATATGGCTACTATTTGAACACTCATTAATTTTTATGATTTTGTTGAATTGCATCCAACTAATGAATCCCCTTGGCTTTTCAAGAGCATTGGTAATTAACATGAATTCTAATACCAATAAGCTGCTATGCATTGTATTCACCACATAATTAATATACTGGATCTACAAACTTACGCATTCAGTACAGAATTAAGAGCTTTTTTAAAAACATGACCTTTTTTCATACCTATCATAGCAGAAAGTACTGTAGAAAAATCCCTCACACACACACACAATCCCCTATTCTGCATTATGGAAACAGAATCACGGAATGGGTCTGGCTGGAAGGGTCAACAGTGGTCATCTGGTCACACTAGAGCTCATTGCACAGGATGGTGTGCAGATGGTTCTTGAATATCTCCAATGAGGGACAACCCACAACCTCTCTGGGCAATCTGTTCCCAGTAAAACAGTTATTCCTCATGTTCAGGTGGAGCTTCCTGTCTCATTTTCTGTCCATTACCTCTTGTCCCATTGCTTGGCACCACTGAGCAGAGCCTGGTCTGCCCTCTGACACTCCCTTCAGATACTGCCAGACATTGAAGCCTCACTGCTAGCTTACACTGCTAGCTTACAATGTGGGTTATCCTTGATGGAAACTCAAATTAAAGATTAAATTTCCTTTGTCATTCATTTAAAAATATAGAAAATACCATGTTAGAGCTACTGCTGATGAGGACTATGATGGCTATTTAAATAGGAGGAATGTGCAAGCTTTGTGTCATCTTTGTTCAGTATAAGTGTTCCTACAGTCAACAACAATTCATAAATAGGTGGATTTCACTGCAGAGCTGTGGCACATGTTTTTAGTGGAAGCTCTGTACATATCATTTCTCTTTCATTAGAAAGCCCACTGTAGGTTACCTGGCCCCTGAAGTGCCAGCCAGAGTGCCTTGTTCAGTGCCACAGTGTCTTTCAGAGCCACAGGCTGAGCTGGGAGCCCCAAAGCAGTGACCCTAACAGCTCCAAACCAGCTCTTCAAGGCAGAATTCCTGTGGATTTTCACAGGGGACTGAGTTGTCTGAGTATGTGTTGCACAGTTCCTTGAAGACCAAGTTCTTCAGGGGCAGGTGCAGGTGCTGATCGACCTTCAGCCATATTAGGCATCATCTAATCACCCATCTGCTCAAACCAGGAACCTTCAATGAAAATTGGAACTCCAGCTGGAGCACCATATAAGCCTCCAGGCTGAATGGGCTACTAGAAGGAGGGAGCTGGGGGTGCAATATTGTCCTTCAGTGCCTTAAATCTTCCTGCACTTTAGTTTGCCCCCAGGTGCTCTACTTAATCTGGTCCTTAGCTACATGGGTAGCCCAGAAAATTCAGGATTTGGAGGTGTATTTGAACCACAGAAGAAATAGGCCATCACTAACAGTCTGTAAGAAACAAGATGAGTGTAGAAACTGCTGTAGAAATCTGCTGGGTGTAGAAACTCAGAGTGATTAAACTCATCTGGGAAAACAAAGATTTGTAATAAAAGTATTAAGATTGGTGGGAATCAAGAGTGAATGGACATATCTGGGCGTGGAGGGAAAGGAAGGAAAAGAAAGGAAAGCAGAAGCAGAGCTGTAAGAGTGGCAGGTGGCATTAGGAGCCAGATATGCAAGTTCCCAGCATCCAGACACACCTTCACAGAACACTCAGGCAGAGGAAGCACCTTGACTTAAACAGAGGACACTGTGCACTATGAGGAGATGACAGAAAAGTAATGGACAACTGGAATGTTCAGACACAAACATAATGAGCTAAAAGGGAACAAGTATTAATGAGTTACACAAGTGGGTCGGGATGTCTCAAAAGAGCACTGTTGCAGTCAGTTCCTTAAAGGCACATCTTGGTGACCTCAGCTTACCAACCACATGCTGAAGAGCCCAGGAGATCCAGGGAGTGGAAGATAACTGGCATCCATCATCCTCCTGCCCTAGCCAGGCCCTCTGCACATGCAGCTCAGGACTTGTGAATAGGGAGGCATGAGTAGAATTAGCCATTTTTAAAAGACATATTAAAAAAAGATTCATGTTGAGCCTTGCTATGTCATCTCCTGGATTCTGGAGACACTAACACAACCTTTGGATTGGACTTCAGTTTCTTTCTTCCCTGGTAGCTCTGAAAGTATTGAAGACCCTTTAGTACCTTTGCCTCTGCACATCAGCCCACAGTCTTCCTAGGCAAATGGTTAAGTGAGAGGGGAAACCACTCAAAAAATCAGTCTGTCTCATGAGGGGAAGAACATATCTCATGGAGGCACAAATCATGGAAATTATTCTTGGCTGACAAATACACAGCTATCAAGTCCCCCATTTTGGAGATCGATTGCTCAGTCTGGTAGTTATTCAGAGTATTCACAGTTGATCTGCCAGCTGTTAACGAATTTAGAGGGGCCAGATACTTTATATTTGGGAGGAGATGAAATGATTCTTGGTCACCAAGGGTTCACTTTCTTCAAGGTTAAACTCAGCCATTGTTGCTCTGATAGAGATGAAGCCCTGGGAGCAGTGCCACTGCTCTGTAGTTGCTGACTACACTCAGTTCCTTCTCTGCAGTTCCCCATGAGCAAGTGAAGTGCACTTGTGTACCTAGGCTGTATTTCAGCTGAGAGGTGCTATGTGCACAGGCTAATGGGAAAATAGTCCCGGAACTTTCAAGTGTATTACCTGTGGTAAATTAATCATTTAATGTAGGTATACATTTATGTAATATTTGCCCGAGAGTTGCTCTGGAATTCTCTTTGAATAATATACAATTAGATTTAAATGTTTTCCTCAATTTTCCTTTCATGAGCATATTTTCCAAATTTTCTCTGATAATTCATTCCATAGCTGCATTTCAACTGGTTTGTAAAATTTTACTAACTCACAAAGATATAATTTGCATAGAAATGAAATACAGACAGAAATGCTGAAGAAAAAAGGAGGTTTAAACTAAGTATAGCATCGCAAACAATTTCTTTCATAGGTGCTTTCCAGTGCAGTTGGAAACAGTCATTTAAAAGAATACTATCAAAGAACATGCTGTACCAAAAAATGGTATATTATAAACCCAATTCAAACAGCCACATCTAAATTCCACATTCATATGAATTGAATGATTGACTGATTATTACTGGCATTTATTTCACAGAAAGAGAGCAGCTTAATAAAAGTGTATTATTCAGTCAATGGTATGCTATGATGGATAAAGAGGTGAAAATCACAAACATTTAAATCCAAAAAAAGGCAGAAGGCAAAGCAAGTACTGAAAAAGAGGGAAGAGAATTCACTGCTAAGTGGTTGTCTTTTAGGCTACCCTATTGACAGTCTACTCTAGCAGCTAGGCTCAGAAAACATGGAAAACTGTGCCTGGGACAGAATTTACAGATGACTCTTGGATAAAGAAGGAGGAGCTGCTCACTATTTTTCTTTCTGCTTATTGCATATTGCTCCCATTGGTCTTTACCTACTGGCAAGATTGGCCTTTGTTGATTAAATCTTGCATGGACTTCCTAAAAGCAATTCAAATCTGAACAAATGTTGGTCTTACAGGGAGCTGACATATGCATTAACATTTGTACCACATCAGTCAAGGGGAACCTTCAAACAGAGCCTTAAAACCAGTTTAACCCACATGTAAAGCTCTCTCTCACCTAATGGGTTGAATCCAGAACTTGAGCTGTGCTCCTCTAGCAGCCTCAGAGCACGATCCCTCATTGCTAGTCCTGATGATGCACAAAGCCTGTAGGGAGTTAAGCTGCCTCTTAGCCAGACTACATCTTCATGTCACCTGGTGTTCACACAAGGAGGAGCTGACAGTCACAGCCATTCTCCTTCTCCCAGAAAATGAGTTGAAGCCCTTGGAAATCACCTTTCCCATCATCTTCTCCTTTCCCACAGTTTCAGCAGCAACTCAAGTGCTGAAATTCAAGCCCCTGCAAAGACCCATCACCCCTCTTCAGCTTCTACCTGTGCTCCTGCCCATGCCCCTGTGAGGGCCAGAAATGAAGCACACAAAACTATGAGGGGACAAGATTTTAAGCAAGTAAGTGCCCTCCCAGCCACTCTTTAGTAGCCTACCTCTTCACAGTACTGTTTCACAACAGCCAAAGCTGCATTCTGCAATGGCATTGGAGGAGCTTCTTCTGGGGGTCTCCTATCCTGACATATGTGCACATTACCTCTCCTGCTTTAAAAAACACCCAAATTTAAAATATTTGTCACAAGTCAGCCACGGGGATAAATAGAAGAGGCAAAGCATTGTATTTACTTTAAAAACACTCCAGTAAAAGCTGAAGATGAGGAATTAAAAGATTTGGGCCATAAATGCATGGTGTTCCATCATGCACCAAGGAAGAGACCCAGCTCAATTGCTGAGAAACATCTGTGTAGCATTGATCAGACACTGCTTTACTTCAGCATATCCTTAAAGCACAAAGAAAACCCACTTCCATCTGGGGAAAAAAGGTACGGGGACTTCTTATTTTGAACTAGTTTTTATTTTTAACCTGAGTTTGTCAGTTATAAAGAAATCCTTGTATACATACAGGATAGTTTCTGAACAGCAATCACTGATCTCTTCCCAGACCACAAATTATATCTAAACTATGCTGACAGGTCAGAGTAATTGAATGACCTGAAAAATGCAGTTCACATAAGTCCAGGAATTTGCACAGCTCTCAGAATTTTTCTTAAAGAAGGATGGAGAAAATGTAGTCTACTTTCTGCTTGTTACTGCAGTGGTTTCTCACACAACGCTCACTCAAAGGAGATTTGGAGAGCCATTTACCTGAACAGTGCTTTATAAATCCTTCCTAAAAATGGCATCTCACAAGTATAAAATTCAGTTTTTGCTCAAGAGACTTGGTTTAAGGTCAAAACAAAAAGAAATGCTAGAATTGCATAAAGAGTAAAGACTATTTTCACCTTTATATTCCCAGTTTCTGAGTCTTTATTTTTGAAATATAAACCACCTTCTCAATTATTTGGATTTTTGCTTCTTAAACGTCTTATAGAACATTTCTTGTGGTGAATGAATGGAGCTGGGAGAGGTGAGGATGGCAGAAACTGATGCTATTGGCAAAACTCCTTTGCTCAGATTTGGACTCTCAGAACTAATAGTCCCCAGTACCAAAAGAGATCCTTTTGCGTATATTCTTGTAAAAACAAACCTAACAAAGAAGTCCTGAAATGCATTGCTAGGTATGTGAATCTTTTAAATAGTCCATTCTTCCAATAGTTTCTGGATGCATGCCAAGTATTTGGAGATAAGAAAGAATTTATTTATGCTGTTTTTTCTTTCACCCTTCACACCAGACCAAAAGGTTGGATCAGATGATTTTTTGAGGTCCCTTCCAACATAAGCTAGTCTATGATTCTGTGAAATGGTCATTGTATACTGAACTCTTTTGCTTAATGGATATTGATTTGGAAATAATTTTCGTCTGTAAGTCTCCTTCTGGGTGAAGATCAAAATTTGGTGCCCATTTGGTACTCACTGGAATAGCAGGTGTATGTCTCATCTGCCCATTCTCTCTCTGCAGAGGAGTAGTGTTCAGACTATGTGTATTATTCCGATTATCAACTACAGGATGATATTTTGTATTTGCTTTTCATGATAGCAAGTGACCAAAAAAAAAAAAAAAAAAAAAAGTGAAGAGCAATCCCATGGGGGTTCTTATTGACCATAACTAACGTGTATGAGAACACAGACACTATTTCAGTCTCTTACAAGTTTTCTATGAAGAGTCTGATGCTTTTATTATACAGAAAACACACCTCACTCCTCTCATGGTTATATTGTGAAGCTGGAGTTAACCAAAAACAGCAGTGAAAAAGATTTATCATAATTTCTTCATTCAGGATGAACATAAGGTCTCAGATGGACCTGGAACACAACCAGAGGAAAACAGGTTTGAGCAGAAGCTGGCCCATGCAGCTCATGCAGCCTAATTGGGAGAATGATGTTGCAACTGCTGTAAATAAAGCACTGATTGACTCTACCCAGGCTCCAAGAGGAATGTTACTGCACACTGTTTTCCCATCTACCTCCTTGTAGCTTGCCACACTTACTCATACAAAACTCCTTTTCCAGTTAAAGCCTCTGTAACTGTACTGTTGTTACAGGACCTAAAAAAATCATAATGCAGTTTGTTTCCACAGATCCAGAACTACAGCAGCTTCTCTACATTTAAATCTGTAGCAGCAACTTTGAACAAAAAGGCACAGCCAAGACCATGATATGCCATGCAGCATGGGTAAATGGAAGCACACACTGGATGCATGTTTCCCAATAAAGATTTGTAAGCCATTTGTAGTTAAAATCATGCAGAATCTCTAAAAGTAGCATGCAATGTTCATGTTCTTCTCATATGCTTCTTTCTTTATAGCATAACTTCATCCTATTCAATGGTAGATGAGTGAGAACAAAGACAGAAACACATCTGGCAGCTTCAGAATGATAAATCCCTATCAATATATTTTTTCAGATTATATCATAAGAAATCAGATTTTCTTTTCTAAAAGTGATCCACTGCAAAAGAGTTATTTAACATACCTTTAAAGCTACTCAGCCCTAGGAATTAAAAGCCATGTCAGAAGCAGGTACTACAGGAATCACAAGATAACAATATTTTAGAAAAAAGCAGGAAACACAAGAAAAACAGGGAACATCTGAAGCTTTTACAGGGCAGCTGCCAAAACACCCACTCCTTCAGAGAACAGTCATGTAGTGAGAAACCTGTGGTAGAGAGGGTGAAGGACACCCACAGGAACTCTTAACAGTAAGGGAAGAACCAACACCTCTCAACATCTGGTTAAAAACTCCAGGATGGAGTGGACAAAGGCAACTTCTGCTCCTGGACTGGTACTGGGCATTGCCATCACTCCCTGTGGAGATAAATAAGCAGCTGATAGTGGGTAAGGCAGGAGCACTTTGCTTTCAGCTGCTGGTTTTTGTTGGGATTTTAGAGCAAATGGGCAGGGAAGAGGGTGAAATAGCCCTTTCTATTTTTCATTGCAACATATTCCAAGTGAGAAATGCAATAGAACAAAAGAAATGGGAGCATATAAACATGGAAAGCAAGGGTAGTTCTGAAGATTAGGGATTTGGGACAAGGGATAAAAAGGAGAATATTTGTACCCACTGAGCAAGGAAAAGCATGGAAGAATGAGAATATGAGATCAGGAGAGCCTGGATGGCAAGGTACAGTTAAAGTTGCCATAGAAGAGAGTAAGAGAAGAGAAGAAAATGCTGCCCCTGCATGAGGCTGAGGAATCTTACCACACTCTTGTGGCCAGCACCATCTTTCTGATCATCTTAAAACATTGAGAAATTAAATAAAGAGAAAGAAAGCTTTCTAAAAGAAAAAGACCAACAGATCAGGAGTAGTCAAAGTGTTAACACAATTACCCTAGATAAACTGGAAACTGTATTTTTGTGCAGATGGAGGCAAGCCTTGCTACTCATGGCCTAGGAATCACATGATAAAGAGTATTCAGTATATTTTTGCATCTTTTTTTCTTCAAAGTTGTTCCAGATTTTACTGAGGTGTTGACAACCTTGCCAGCTACAAACACTTGACTCAGCAGGTTTTTAAGATCTGTTCCTCTCTGACTAAAGACAGATCCTGAGAAATTATGACAGACAGATTCTCAGGACACATCCTGAGAAATTATTAGCCTTCTCTGAGCATCTCAAACCATCAGGAATAAATGAAGCAATATCTGTTTCCAGAAATGAGACCAGTGCATCCTGCTAATGACGAAGCAAGAAGCCACAGATCCCTGAGAGAATGCATCTTTCTGTGCATGAAATGGTCCAATTTTAAACATGTGATACCCGGCATAGCTAAGGGTCTCTTCACTCCCTCACCCACATTTTCCAGATAGACAAGTTTGGCATGTTCCACACTGGGGGTTTCTCTCTGGCATCCATTCTATAACACTCCACACCTGGGCTGCCCCTTAATTGATAATGTAATTATCAGCATAGTCATATTACTTCACACCAAGCATTTTCAACCATTTATCACAATGTTGATCTTTATTTTAAATATAAATCAGGCAATCATTTATGTCTTTTATGTTCTTTGTATTTATTCAAGAATATTTAACTGTAGACAAAAGGTGACTTATTCATTATTCATCCTGAACAAGGCAAGTATGGCAATTTGAAAAGCCTGACATTTGAGCTTTTTGCCAACACTAGCAAAATTATATCCTTCCCATTGTAAATCAATGAAGTAGAATCATTGTGCACAAAAGAATTAAATTGCCTTGTCACTTTAATAAGGCCACCTTATATACAACCTTCAGCCAATGCCATTGTGCAGAAAAAGGGTGCATCCTTTGCCTCAGCTGTCTCAGATCTCAGTAGGCTTTCCAATTAAATGAACATCCTCTTAGTCTTTCACTCCACTCCACTCTTTCTCTTTTTTGAGAGGCAATGTCAGAATGTCATAGGCATAACTTGCTATCAGTGGCATGCACACATCAATGTGAATTAACTTCCTCCAACTCCTGCTTTCTTTTGGCAGCCTTTTTAACTTGTTTGTCAATTCCAAAATGATGGACCTCCAAGAAAAGGGATTTTTTTTTTTGTTGATGTTTACTGAGCTTGGATAAAAGCTGCAAATAACTATCTGCAAAGCAAAAAAAATCTATACAAATGTGAAGATCCTTTGCAGGCAATGTAGATAATGTAAAATGGCAAAGAAACAACATGTCCAATCAGGAAGAACACAAGTGGCATACACCAGAAAGAGATCAACTTTGTATGTTCTCACTTCACAGGCTAGGACCCTATTATTACAATCAGACCTGATTTTTCCAATCTAACACCCCTTGGACACATTTTACCCTGAGAGTAGAAACCTTTAACCAGCCATTTCCAGGCTTTTGAACCACTATCCAGAGCAGCTATTTCATAATTGAACAACAGACGGCTGCCCATAATAGTCATATGCCTGCCTGCCTTCCTTTCAATCGTAGCACACAGAGGTTGAAAGAGTGACTTCAGCCTGGATTTTTCTCAGAATCAGAGAACTGAAAACAATTGAACAAAGCCATGCACACCAGCAGCTGAAACACAGCAACGTGAGTGAATCTTGATATTTCAAAACATACCTAAAAGTCTGCAGCTCTGCAATTGTTTTGGAGTCTCAATATTTTGTCCTGTTTTGATAGTTAACTGATAGGTGCATGGTAAAGAAAAAAAAAAAACAAACATGCAAGTATAGAAGCAGTGATGATATTCTTGACGTTGTTAACATTTTAGATTTAGTCAGAAAATGTTAATAACAAATGACCTTTTTCTGAAGGGTATTTTAAGGAGAACAAGCAATTTTCTGTAATGTGGTTACCATAGTGATTTGCCCTCTAAAAAGACCAGAGGGGAAAAAAAAAAGATGTACATCTGTAATCAACCAGCTACTGCAACAACAAATGGTCTGACAATACAACACTTTAATTCAAGCTGGAAGGATACTTGGTCTGAAGTTAAGTATAAAAGAAACTATTTATGGCTGCAAAATAGGTCCTCTAATAACTATTACAGAACATTTGTGATGATTCAGAAGGGATTTTCCTTGAAAAGCTTCATTGGCGCACAATAGATAATTTTTTTCTTAGAAACTACATCATCTGTACCATATTGAGCCGTTCAGTAGAAAAGCTCAGCAAGCAATTAGGGATGGTAATAGGAACCTCTGCCTCCTTCACTCTCTGTCTCTTCCTTTCCTGGAGCCCACCTGGAAAATAAGCAGTTAAAAGAACTGCTACAGTTCAAAACTTTTCTGCAACTAGACGTACAAACTGATACCATAAACATTTTCAACCTACTTGTTCTGGTAATGTTGGGGTTTTTAAGGACAAGAACTTCAAATCACCCGTCAACATATAACTTGACATTCAGAGTATTAAATTAGAATTCTAAAACTTCAACCATCTTTCTAATTCTCTTTACTGCTTCTTGACACCGGGCATAGACCTTGAACATGTTCCTTTCCATGCTGAAGTTCTCTGGAACACTGTGGGACAAGCCTGCCCTTACTCAGAGAAGACCTTGCCACAGCAAGATGCTGCAGCCTGAAATCATGTCATGTCCAGAACAATCCCTTCTTTTGTAACCTTCAAGGCTTGGAACATGTCTAACAAACCCCAGCACCACAGTGCCAAATATCAACTAACTTTTTCTTTTGTTTTAAGGCATTTTAAACCGAACTATAAAAGCTGAAGAACAATCCTCTTTTAATAGTTAACAACACAACACAGAATAATAAATGCAGGGTGGCATAGCATAGCAGTTCACATTCACAGATAGAAATTGGCTAGCTCTCAGCTGGGACATCCCAAAGCAAGGAGGTGGGACCAGTTCTCACCTGAGGAGGTGAACCCAGCTCTTTCCTTTGATGTTGTAGGCATTTCTTGGGATACTCTTCAGTCTGAATACTTCTCTGCAATCAGTCTAGAGATTCTTCTACCTAGGTCTGGAACACCTACAAGTACCATGCCCAAAGCTCTGCTGGCCACTTTCAGCTTTCTCTATAACCAAGGCAGACAGGCATGTGCACAGAACATTTTTATCTGACTAAAATTAGTCAGATAAACATAAATACAGTCAGTTATATTATAAAGCTTCTGCATGCACCCACAAAGGAGCAAAGTATAGAGGAACAACAGCATTCAGAGGCTGGACTAGACACAGCACTCCAGTTGAGGCTTCACCGGTGTTGAGTAGAAGGGAAGGATCATCTCTGCACCACTGTTGGAAACATTCATCCTACTGCAGCCCAAGATGCCACAGAGTCTCTTTGAGGTGAAGGCATGTTCCCAGCTAAGGGCCCCAGGTTCTTGCTGCAGAGCTGCTCCCCAGCTGGGCAGCCCTGGCACTCCAGCTAACAGGCCTCCTCCTCCCCAGGAGCAGGACTTTGCTCCTCTTTTCATTGAACTTCATGACGTTTTTGTCAACCCATTTCTCCAGCCTGTCAAGGTCCCTCTGAGTGCCTATCAGATGCTCGTCTCAATTGAATGTCATCTGCAAATTTTCTGGGGGTGCACTCTGTCCCCTCATTATGATGTTAAACAGGGTCAGAGCCAGGACTGGCTCCTGGGATACACTACTGGCGTGGTGGTTTGAAAATAAAACAAGTGAGAAGCTCCAAGTCAGAAATACAATTTAATAAGAAGAAAAGGGAAAAAAGGTAAAATAAAATAAATGCAATAATACAAAAAGACCACTGACAGAGTCAGAATACAACCTGAGCAGAGTGATGGAAGCAGTCCAGGTGAGGTGGTCCTCCTGAAGCAGTGATCTCATAGAAAAGGTCTGGTCCTCTGGGAATCCAGTGGGTGAGGACTACCTGTACTGTCCCAAATCCCAGTTTATATCCAGGTGAGAATGCTTGGCTCCTCCCCCTGGGCAGAGCATCTCACAATGGGATGATGAGTCATACAGGGGCTCCTTGATGGCCCATTAAAGAGAGATAGCTCCTGGAGAGAGTTATCTATGAGTCATGCACAAGGCATTGATGGGCCATTAACAGAAGGCACCCCAGAGGAACTGGGGCCTGGGAAGAGCACTGCTCTAACAATTGGGTTCATCAGTTCATGAAGATGGTGATAGAATACTTTGTGCACATCCTGTACTACAACCCAGGACAACTGGCTACTGGTCTTCACGCAGACTTCATACCACTGACGTCCACCCCCTGAGCCCAGACACTCAGCTGTTTGTCAATCTGCTTTACTGTCTGCACATCCAGCCCACACCTCATCAGCATTTCAATGAAGACAGTATCAAAAGCTTTCCTGAAGTCTCGGTAGACAATATTTGCTGCTTTCCACTCAGTTACCAAGCCAATCATTTCACCATATATCAGATTGGTAAATCTGTGCTAATTCCTCAAATTATTTTTTGGTATGACATGCATCTGGAAATGGCTTCCAAGATCTTTACTTTACCTTCACAGAGATCAAGGTGAGGCTGATAAGCTTACAGTTTCCTGGGCCCTCCTCCTTGCCCTTCTTGACAATATGGGGGACATTTGCTTTCCTCCAGTCCTCAGGCAGCTCTCCCAGTCACCATTATCATTCAAAGATAATAGACAGTGCCCTCTCAATGATGACTGGCAGCTTCCCCAGCACTCATGGGTGCACCCTATCAGGCCCCATGGATTTATGTAGGTTCTGGTTTGCTTAAGTTCTCTCATATGTTTTTTTCCTAACAAAGGTAAGTCTTTCTTCCTCCAAACTTTCCCACTGTTCTCTGGGTCCCCATATTTCTGAAGGAGGATCTTACTATTAAAAAGTATGCACTCAGTACCAATGAAAGACACTATTCTTAAACTAGAAGGAAGCAATCCTCCAATATCAACAAAGTCTCCTGAACCTGTTTTATCTACAGGGCCATCTCCCATAGGATTGTTCTAAGCATATCCCTGAAGAAGCCCAATTGTGCCCTTCTGATGTCTGCTGTTATTGTCTGGCTTTTTAACTTGTTCCTTCTTCTGAGTATCCTGAAGTACACTTTTTTCATTTTTCTGAAAAAGCTGTTTCATCTACTTCTTCCTGATCAGGCAGCATGCAGCTGACACCCACTGCACCACCACCCACTAACCCCGATCCTATAAGTGCTAGGCTGGCTCCTCATCTTTTCTAGGCAGAGCTCTACGCAATTCTACTGCCCTCTCTCACAAATGCTAAGTCTCTTTCTTTGTCCTCCTAGCCTGCCCCTCCACAGAGCCTGTATCCCTCACTGCAACACTTAGGGAGCATGAGATACCCCACCACATCTCTGTGCAAGTGCACACAGATCCCAAAACCCTGCAGTTTGTTCCCCTGCTGTATGCATGACTCTACAGGCACTTCAGGGAGGTACCCAAGTGCACTGACAGCCCAGAAAAGGTAAGAGCTTTGCCCACCATGCTGTCCTGTGGGCATTTCTTCATTCATGTGCATACACTCAGAAGTCCTTTCAGTCCTTTTCTGCTGTTTGCAGGGTTTGTCTTGATAATATTACCCTGCACCTTTTACTTGCCAACCACCACCTCACTTAAATGTGGCCATCACCTCCCACTCCTGTTATTCCTTCATAAAGCTCTTCATACCAGGTTAGTCAACTTGCTGGCTATGATGCGTTTTCCCCCTTGGTCAGGTGAACCATCTCTCCTCTTAGGCCTCAGGCAGGTCCCGTTGTCATAAAAGCCTCTGTTGTAAGTACCAGCTGCAGAGCAGAGTTTGAGATGGCTAGGTCTGAGCCTTTAGGGAATCAAGGACAACCAGGTAACTCCTCATCTTTGTTTCAAACCTGTTGCTAAAAAAGCCCCTCCATTTATGGATTCTCTGTACACTAGGGAAATTAAATGCACGCTCTTACTACTGCTGATTCCATGCTTACAGTCTTGAAGAGGTCTGCTTGGGCTTATTCATCTAGGTAACAAATCACATCATCCTGCTGTGATGTGAGTCTACAGATAAGCATTCTGTGCAAATACTGGGCAACACCTAGTTTAGGAACATAAGGAATTGAAAATCCTCTCTAATTTCTAATGATAATAAATATTTGTGCCTTTGGACCTACCAGCAAGAGTTCCTATGTTGTTATCTCATCAAGTCTTTAAGGCATGTGGATTTGTTAAGTATACAAAACAAAAAAACCCTGAAACTCACAGGGCAGGCAGGCAGTGTGAATGACATGGCCATTATCTCATGTATACAAGCCAGTGTTTCAACAGCAATCACATTGTTTTCTTTTCCAGCTATCATTTAATTGACTTTAAAAACAACAGTTTATTTGAATAAATGTTCTAAGTCTCTATATATCATTTAACCAGGCATTAATGACCAGTTTATTATCAGAGTATATCATGCTGCCAATGGTCCCATATTAGTTTGACTGTGATCTGATACTGCTCTAAATTTCTCTGGATAATTCAATTATTTCAACATCAAGATATGTTTGCTGAAAATGTACCACTGAATGATTGTTAAAGTCTGCCTCTATTAAATGAAAATTGATTATGGACTTATGATGAGCCATAAAACAAGTCCCAGGTGTTTTTTTTTTAATTCCTAGAGAAAGTATTTTAGCCAAAATCCTAAACTTTTAATAGAAGGTCTTCATACAAGATAGCAAACAACATATTATAGTCATTTTTGGGCAGAAACTGAAACGGAAGGTGACTTTAAAAACTAAAACTTCTGTCAGGAAGGACAAAGTTGAAATCAATCAATCAATCAATCAATTCAGGCGAAGTAACTTCTTTAGACTCCTACTGGAGGACCAAGAAACCCTGTCTAGAAATGCTGGAATTCACAACAATTGTAACATCTTACCTTGCACCCATCCTATAGTGACCCTCAATTCTTCCAGTCATTGTAGAAGCAATTGTTACTACCCATGGAGCAGAGGGAGGCTGTTATTAATAAGTGGAAGCCTAAGGCATAGGGGAAAACCGTGGTAATTATTTCCTGTGGGCCTTAATCACCATACAATGCAGCAAAAATTACAGAGTGGAGAAGCCAAATTTGTTATCATTGGTTTAAGTTGTGTAACAGGAAGAAAGACTTCAGCCACTGATGAGCCACAAGCAAACATCTCAACACTCAGCCTTTCCATAGCCCCACACCTCACAGCCCCCAGTATTTCTAAGACCAGTAGAAGCAAGTTTACAACCTCTTTCCACAATGTCCCATCTTGGAACTCTCAAAAATCTTTGCTGAATCAAGTATCTATTTTTCTCCAAATTTTTATACGTAATAATTTAAATTTTAAAAAAATGAATCTCTGCATTTATGAATACAAAAGGTTCATAAAGAAGTTATGTCTTACCACAGGACCAAATTACTAACATAATTCCCTCACAAATCCAACAGAACACACTGAAATAAGATCACTTTGAAGTGGTGACCAGTACCTTATAGACGAATGACTTTTATGAATGAATGAGGGAAACCAGAATCTTCTCAGTAGGTTTTATCGGTGCCAGGAATATTCCAGGACTTATGCAGATGGCAGTCAGTGTGACTACTATCATTGAGATAAGCTGGGTTTTCTGAGTGGCCTCCAGCAGGGCAGAGATTTCCCACAAGTCCTCTAAGACATCTGCTAATCAGTAGAGTAATCCCAGAGCAAGGTTCAGCTCACATCCTAAGCAAACATCAGATGGATGGTTCTCTAGGCTCCACAGACTACAGTGATTTGCTGCCAGGAGAGCTTAGACACCGAGCACATGCACAAAGGTGCCCACATTTGGATGTCTTAATTGCAGCTGAACTGCACAGTCAGGGCCGGATCCAACTGCTTGAGCAGCTCAAGCCTGTCCAAAAGGGCACAAATCATTTTTCTCAAATCCTCCCTACAGTGGAATAAAGCCATAATCTGTCCATCATCCTTTTTTCCATGGCTGAAGGGAGTGAGTTGCATTGAATGACCATCCAAGCTTGTAGGACAAGATACTCAAAACAACTCGGTTGTGCCTCACCACACAGTTTATTCACATACCCTATCTTCATTCGGTATTCCCTGGGCCAGCAGCACAGACATTTCTGGGGATAAAAAAAAAGAAAAGAAAAAAAGTTCAATATCTGTGAAAGCCCCTATAAGCTTGAAATCAAGTTATATATGGTACTAATTCAATTTTGACAAAGTCAATAGAATTACATTTTCTTTATAGAGTAAAAGCACTCGCCTGCTGTATACATAAATATGATGAAGACACCCGGGACAGGTATTATCAAGCTGGCAAGCACTTTCACATATGCTGAAAAACAATTACACTTTGTCATCTACAACTCCTCAACATTATTTCTTCTTCATCCTTTAAATAATGATGGCAGCAGCTTGCACATTACCTACAGGAGTGGCATGGACAGCACACACTTAGTGGTGTGATTAATATTAGGTGTCATTGGAATAGTTTTCCTCTTCCAACATGTTTTAGGATCTTACAAGTTTTTTCCTTTATTTCCTGTAATCTGGAAGACAATTCTATCTAAATCTGGAAGATAATTCTACCTTTGGAACCCTTCACGAAATCATACATTTTAGCCTCGCTCATTCAGGAAAAAAGTAAAGAGAAGATTATGCTAAAAGGTAAGATGCCAAATAAAAGAGCCCCCATATGTATCATTAGAGGTACTGTTAATATTGTCTTAACTGCCATGACATTTAAAAAAAAAAACAGTTTTTAAAAGGCTGGAGTTTGATTGCTGAAACACTGGCAGAGTCACAAAACACACTTCCTTTACCGTGAAGGAATCAAGTCCCTGAATACCTTTGTACTGGCACATAAATAAACTTACATAAAATAGGGAGCATTTCAGGGTTCTGTTTACTCAGCCAAGGCAAAGGGTCAGGGGATTTCTATCCCTGCTTTACAGCCTCACTGGCATCAGGACAAGGAAGGCTTGAACCCTGTGTCCCCACCAGCCAGCAGATTCCTCCTGAGGTTACCACTCAGTAAGGGAGAAAAGCAGCACTGCATCCTCCCTGCACAGACCTGCACTTCTCTACAAACCCATCCTGAAGCGCTGTGATGGTTTTTTTATGGGTCATTTGAATCAAGCATTGAAAAATGTCATGTATTTTCCCCTCTTCTGGCCAAAGCTATTCATATAATTCAGTCAGGATGTGAAACTCTGAGCAGCCTCAATGAAGCAGCACTTTTTTGGCAAAGAGATTTGTATGAAAGACAATACCCTTTTCTGTGCACAACAGTTCTTTCAGCAAAGCCTCATATTGAGTCTGAGTTAAAGGTGCCCTATGCCAGAAGAAACAATACCACACACCATCTTCCCTGCACTTAGCATGAACCTGCTACTCCAACAGTGAGTAAATTAAAATAAATGAGGAAATGCAGAGAAGTCAATGTTATAACAAGTGAAATAACCCAGATCTCAGGAAAGGGTGCTGAAGGACATGCATACACTTGTGTGTGTGTTTTGCACTTGTTTCACAAAGAGAAAGGAATTAGGAGGAGAAAAAAATAAAATGAGGGGCACATTTGGTCTGGTAAGCTCATTAATGCTGTGATCATAGAACAGCCTGGGTTGGAAAGGACCATGAAGATAATTTACTTCCAATCCCACTGCTATGGGCAGGGACATTTTTCTGAAAATGAAAACATGCTTGTGCAGCTCATTTTGGTGTTCCTTGAATACCCTAAATTGTAAGTCAGAAACCTTTTACTCCAGTCAGAAATTAAAATCTGTTGAGCAGAGTTCCTCTCTTGCAAGACTCTCCAGGCTGAAGAGTTATAGGTTAGTAATTTGCCCCTTTTTGAGTTCCATTTTATGCCATTACCCACTTTCACACAGATACTGTCTTCATTTTAATATTTTTTTTAAATTCCTTTCCTATCTCTGGTTTTACACCTTTTGTATTATTATTCTTCATTATTATTTGTCCAAGCTTCTCACAGAATATGCTGAGTTGGATGGAAGGGACACATCAGGATCATTAAGTCCAACACCCAGCCCTGCACAGCACCTTCCCTATGAGTCATATCCTGTGCCTGAGAGCACTGTTCAAACACTTCAACTCTGTCAGGCTTGGTGCTGTGACCACTTCCCTGGGAACCTGTTCCAGTGCCCAACCACCCTTTGGATGAAAAAGCTTTTCCTGATATCCAACCTAAACCTTCCCTGACACAATTCAGGCCATTCATTGGATCTTGTCACTGGTCACCACAGAGAACAGATCAGTGTCTGCCCCTCCTCTTCCCCTCATGAGGAAGCTGTAACTGCAATGAGGTCCCCTCAGTCTCCTCTTCTCCAGGCTGAACAGACCAGGTGACCTCAGCTGCTCCTCACACGGCTTCCCCTCAAGGCCCTTCACCATCCTCATGGCCCTCCTTTGGACACTCTCCAATAGTTCAGTTTCTCTCTTATACTGTGGCACCCAAACCTGCCCCCAGCACTGGAGGTGAGGCTGTCCCAGCTCAGAGCAGAGGGACAGTCCCCTCCCTTGCCCTGCTGGCCATGCTGGGCCTGATGTCCCCAGGACAGGGTTGGCTCTCCTGGCTGCCAGGGCACTGCTGGCTCATGTTCAACTTGCCATCAGCCAGGACCCCCAGGTCCCTTTCCATGGCACTGCTCTGCAGCATCTCATTGCTCAGTCTGTACATCCACAGCTGCCTCATCCCAAGTGCACAATCCAGCACTTTCCCTTGTTGAACTTCATATAGTTGGTGATTGCCCAATCCCCTAATTTGTTGAGGTCTCTCTGCACGGCCTCCCTGCCTTCCAGGAAGTCAGCAGTTCCTCTCAGTTTTCTATCATCTGTGAACTTGCTCAGTATCCCTGGAAGTCCTCTGTCCAATTCTTGCACTGATCCAGTTAACTTTCTCCTGTTCGGTCAGTCCAGGTAGACTTCTTATATGAAAACCAGATATTTTCAACAACAAGGTTTTTAGCAACACAGAAAAGAATCACAGAATTGCATAAATACAGATCTAATTTAGATGTTCATAACCCATACAGGAAAAGATAAAGGAAAATTGTCTGTCCCACTTCTCTGTGAAGGTGCTCTTTTGCAGGTTTCTTTCTCCTTTATGAAGAATACATGCCTGCTCTACATTTTTATGGACCTCTTCAATAATTTTTCTGAGTAAGCTTATTTCTGCCCCTTTACTCATAAAGATTTTGTTCTCTTCTCTAACACGTTGGGTTTTTTGTTTGGTTTTTTTTGTTTGTTTGTTTTGTTTTTTGTTTCTGCTTTTGTTTTTGTTTTTGTTTTTTGTTTTGTTTTTCTCCTGTGGCTCTGTGAGAGGAAGCTGAAACCAGCCCTCTGAAATGCAAGTACAAGTCAACTTACGAACACCAGCTTATGTTTCGGACACAACTGAAACACTAATCAGTCCTTGGCTGCCTCCAAACAGGCAGATTTCTCAACAGTTAACAAACTGTTAACCTGTCCCAGATATTTTTATAATGAACCTTTAGATAATTTTTTATTGGAATCTGGGTATTATTTCTGCAAATTCTCCTCCCACATTACCCAAAATTGATGAAGTTCTCTTGGTTCATTTAGCATGAACAATGGGATGCCAGTCATCAGAGTAGGATGCAGGGGCACAAGGGCATCAATAACTCAAAATGAGAACATAAAGTCTGTGGTGAGCTTCATGGGTGTAGGTCCATCTCTTTCTGCTTGAGACATGAGAACCAGAAAGTTGGTCCATGAAAAGAATTATTCCCAAAATTAGAAGCGATATCTGACATCTGAACAATGCTAGTTTTCAGATAACTATTTCACCCACAAAAGGAGCAGTCTGTGCTTACCTACACCTCTTCTGGAACTTTTTGGTGATGTATTTCATAAGCATGGAGTTCAAAAAGTACAAAATAGAAAACAAAAATGAAGAGAGGAAAAAAAGGCAATGGATTTAACATTAGCTTTTAATTTAACTTCTCTACAAGTGGCTGCATTACCTTCATAATCACTGAAAGTGAAATCTGTAATGCTTGTGTAGGATAATTTAAAGTTTGAAGCAAACAAAATAAAGGTAGAATTGACTATTCATAACAACACAATCTTCAAGTCATAATGGACTTCAGTGGAAGACTCTTGCTGATGCCAGTCTGAATAGTCCAGCAGAACACAAGACAGACTGAATACAATAGAAATGTTGAGATTTGATTTGTAATATATAATTATTTCATATTTTACTGTATTATAAGTTTAAATTATCCACATCAGAGGTTTTAGTATTTCAAGTCTATGTAAGAGAATAGAATTTTTTACTCCTGTTCTGACAGGAAAGGAGGAAGATAATGAATATGTACTGCAGAAGAAGAATAAAGAAAAGTACAGCTCTGTGACTGACCAATTTCAATATATTTACAAGTAGTTCAACATTTTAAACAAGAAATCTTTTAATAATATAAAGTGGAAATGGAATTGTAAAATCACTGCAACTAGGTAAAAAACTAAAACTGGAGGGGAAAGCTATGTGCTGGCAAATTGAGGCACTCACACAGGACACCGTGTGCAACAGGAAAGAACACATTGAACCCACATCAGGGGACACTTCCCAGATGCAGAACTAATATTAATGGAACGCAAACATTAAAAGATCAAAATTTTAAAGGGATTTTGTTTCAACAGGAGCCTTTTGGAGCTGCACTTTTGGAGATGTCTGTGGCCCAGAGCCATAGGCATGACCCTGCAAATCTGCTTTCCTGTAACCACCAAGAAGAAAGGGAAAGCCCATTCCCAATCAGCTCTGTCCCAGTTTAAAAATGATATGTATATTATGGAAGTAGAGGCATTGTAGTGCACTATCTCAGGGTATTTAGTGCTGCACAACATGACTGTGGTATAGGGTACATACCCTGATTCTCAATACAGAGCAGTGCAGAGAGCACCACACTACCATTTGAGCTAGGACCAACACCAGCTACACTGCAGCCTTACAGATGTCCCCAGCCTATCTGTACTCTGCTGTTTTGAGTGAAGTTCCTTCAGCAGCATGAGCAGTTCAAGCCCACTGGGTTCTCTGGTGAGTTTTTCATCCTTGAGGGTTTTTGAGACCTGTCTGGACAAAGCTTTGAGCAATCAACTCAGACCTCAGAGCTGTCCCTGCTCTGAGCATGAGGCTGGACTTAAAGACCTTTCAAGGTCTTTTCTAGCCTGAATGTTTTTAATAATGTACCTAGCCCGTAGCAAAGGTTGTACTGCTTTAGCTGGTCCTACCATCAGTGCTCAGGTGGAGACGATGATGTATTCAAGTTTAGGCTTGTTCCTCTCTGCTACAGTCAAATTTCTAATCTTTATATAGGCTATGAGCTCTGAAATGTAGTAACTATGGTAAATGTGAGCAAAGGCCCACCTCTTTTTGTTTTTTAAGGTAAGCACCTGGGAAGCCAGCCTAACTGTGGAGCATATGTGATATGGGTCTAATGCCTGTCCTCTCAGAGTCAAATCTTGATCAAATCTTGATTAAGCAAGAAAGCTAAGTCAAAACAAAAACAACAAAAAAAAAAACCAAACCAAACCAAAACAAAACAAAAAAACCAAACAAACAAAACAAAACAAAAAAACCCCACAAAGAAACCAAGGATGGAAAGACCAGCTTGACCAGCTGGCTCAGCCTTTCTCTTGGCAAAAAGAGAAATTTTGTGAAGAACTAATAGGGTTTAAATACTTAAATATCCTTGAGCCAAACCAGGAGCCATGATCTGGAAGGATGTTTTTCTTTTTCAGTATGAGTTCAGGTTTCCTATGCCTCACTACTAACCCTAGATAGTGGTTCCAAATCCCAGTTCCAACTAGGAGTAAAACTTCCCAGGAGTTGTCAATATCACTTGTTGGGCTGCAGCAGTCCTTGATGATAGCTGCACGAAAAATTAGGGTCAATTTTTCTGGGAAAACGAGAGCTGTGATGATAGAAACTACCACAAAATACCACAGATCTGCTAATTGATGAGGACCAACAAAAGAATTTTCTATTGAAAATGGACAGTGAACATGCAGAAGGCTGGATCCAGCCAGATACAGCCCCTAGAAACTTGTGAAGTATCTGAAAGTTGTACTTGGTTTGACTGGAATCTTGTTCTTTTTCTTCATAGTATTTCATATGGTGCTGCAATGTTTAGATTTGTGATGGAAACAGTATTAATACACTATTCTTGCTGAGCAGGGCTTGCATAATGTTAAGGGCCTTTTCTGCCTCTCACACCACCTCATCCAGAAGGAGCTGGGAGAGGGCACAGCCAAAACATCTGACCCCAAGTGACCAGAGGGATATCCTACAGCATGTGATGTCATGATCAGCATGTAAAGCCGGGGTGAGAAGGAGGAAAGGGCAGGGGAATATTCAGAGAGATGGTCTTTGTCTTTTGAAGTCACCATTAGGGATTGTGCAGCCTGACTTTCCTGGAGATGTCTGAAAACCTGCCTGCTCACAGGAAGTGGTGGACGAATTCCTTGTTCAGCTTTGCTGGCGTGTGCGGATTTTGCTTTGCCTGTTAAACTGTCTCCAGCTCAGCCCACGAGTTTCTCCCTTTCACCTCTCTGATTCTGTCCTCGATCCCAGAGAGGGAGAGAGTGAGCGAGCGGCTGCCGGGGGCTGGGCTGCCGGATGGGTTCAGCCACGGGGAGGCAGACAGAGAGCAGTGAAGAGAATGCCAGAGCAGCAGGAAGAGGCGCTGAGAGGAGGGATGACTCGGGAGGGGTTTAGCACGGTTTAAAGCCCCGCTCCCCGGGCTCGCCTTCCTGGGAGAGGTTACAGTGCACAGACAGCAAACCCCAGCGAAAAGAGAGAGCGCTGTTTCCTCCGCCCAGCGTGCTAAAGACACTCCGATGTAGCACAGCAGGTGGGATTTTGTCAGACTAGCAGAAAGATGTATGGGAAGGGGATTCCCTGGACTTCGGAGTTTCTTAGTGCTTTCTGCATCTAATTGGAAGGCACAAGTACAGCACAGCACATGATGCTGCTTTGCTGTTCCTGACTGATGTGATTCCTCCAAGTCCTACTGCCCTCAGGTCAAGCACAGAAAACCCTTATTAACAGCAGCTTGTTCTCCTTCCCTTGGGAACTCATATTGAGTTTCCAAGATATTTCTTTGTTCTACTTGTACTCTGTGAGCTGTCCTTAATTTACATCTTCATGGGCTTCTTTTCTTCCCACCACTGCTCCTGTGTGCCACCACTCCCCATCCTTGTGCAGCGAAACAAAGTAATTCCTGCACTGGTTGGTGACAGCCTCTTCACTGCAGGCATTCACAGAGCCCGGTGTTGCATTTTAGAGGATGCAGGCATCCAGATAGCCAAGAGCATTATCCAGGAGCTCTAGGGAGTCCATCCAGGCTCAGTGCTCCCAAGCATCAGAATAAAACACATATTTCATTGTCTACTTCAGACACAAATAGCATGACACTAGGATAAATACAAATGAAAGAAGGGCTAGCAGACTTCCAGCTTCCCCAGCCTGTATCCTTACATCACAGTTTTTGTTAGGATTGTGTTTGTTCCGAAGATAATACAATATATATGACAAGCTTCACTGGTTTTCTTTTTCTACAAATTTGTCCACTTTGAAAATGCATCATATAGGATTATTCACCAAACCACAAAACCTCCTCATGATGCAATGTCCCATACAGTGAACAAAGATAAATCAGACTTTGCTGAAATGTTCTGTGAATCTCATCAGTCCATCATGTTTCAAAATCTTGTCAATTGCACCAGATTTCAGAATCGCTCAGCTTCTGAGCAAAAAGCTCAAAAAGGTGAGCAAAAACTCACCTTTTTTTTGTTCTTCTGATGAATA
Source organism: Sylvia atricapilla (assembly GCF_009819655.1). Classification (NCBI taxonomy): domain Eukaryota; kingdom Metazoa; phylum Chordata; class Aves; order Passeriformes; family Sylviidae; genus Sylvia; species Sylvia atricapilla. The sequence continues at coordinate 90,615,595 of NC_089141.1, forward strand.
CAGGATTTAACTGCACCATTGCACTTCTAGATCCTGTTTACTGCTTTACCACAGTTTTAAGTAGTGGCATGACTAATTTACAATATGTACCATTTTGTGGTTTTATAATATTGACTGTCTACATTTCAGAATTATTTCTCATCCAGTGTGGCTTTTTCTAGCCCTGAAGACAGGTTGTGTATTCTCCCAGGGCCTCACATAATGGAAGTACAGCATTTGGTTTTTTGCACTATAAGCATGTAAACCCGAAGTAAATATAAAGCAGTTTGCTTCCTATACCACAACTTACAAAGGAACAACTTGTCCCATCTATCCCTATTTCAAAGCCAAATGCTCAGAAATAATTTACTTTGGGGCGTTTCCAAAGCCTGCCAGGAAGGGAATGTCACAGGATTGTCAGTCATTGTATTCCAGGTATGCTTTAATACCCCAAATTTGGCAGAGGAGAGGGAAATACTTACCTGCACAACAGTATCAGCTACAGCAAATGGCTAGATTCAGTCCCTCAAATATTCCCTTTTTGCAGTTATCACCTGTACATGTATCACTTCCAGAAAACAGTATCTCACAAAACAGGAGCTGAAGAGGAGCTCTGTCATGGAGGAGGGATTTTATTTTTTGCTTTACACAACTTTTCATTTACTTCTCATTTCAATGTGGACAGTCATGTTGATTTCATATCCATTTAATCTGATAAATTTAAAATATTTTTCTGTGAACAACCGTAGAACACATCCAGATGATGCCCTACAATTACTGGTCCAGGGCAGCATCTAAGCAGCCAATTATGAGAACTTGGTTCGGAGCAGGGGCTTTCATGGAGAGATGACAAAGAGGCAGGTTCAGAAAGAGATATGTTGAGGGTTGTCTGGAGAACAGCCAGAGGCATTGATCTGGATAAAAGAGTTTGCCCAGGACCACATCAGCCAGCACAACATGCATGGACTTTGTGCAGTCAAGTGCCAGCAATCAGAGGGAGAAAGAATTTGGTGGAAGAGACATACCCTGAGCCATGGGCAGGAGGGACAATGCACTGAAGAGACAAGAGGGTGCAAGTGTGTGACTAGTTCATAGAGTGAGGTTTATAAGTTTAGTTTTGCTCTAGTCATTTTTGTTCAAATTGCAGACTGTTTCTGTAAGTCTCTGGATTTCCCTCAGTCATTATGCCTCAACTTTTTATATATTTTTTTCCTTCAAATATCCATGGCATTACTTCACTCTGAAAAGGGGGACAGAAGTCCAGCAACAGCATTCTAGAAGCGTTGGGCAGCTGTTCTTAAAATAGAACTTCGCAACTAAACAAGCAAAGTGTTACTGACTTTGGAAAGGGGGTCTCAGCAAACATCCACATAATCTTATGGCTGTCCACAGGCACAGCCTCCAGCAGCTGGCAGACTTCAGCTGAGCTGGGCAGCAGCCACTCTCACACAGGCACCCACATCTCAGTGCCCCATAAAATCATAGAGGTTTAGGTTACAAGGGATCCTAGGGATCATCTGGTTCCAAACCCTTGCTATAGACAGGGACACTTTCTGCTAGACCAGATTGCTCAGAGCCCCATCCAACCTGGCCTTGAACACTTCCAAGGATGGGGTATCCACAGCTTCTCTGGGCAACCTGTTCCAGTGTTTCATGGAGGTGTCTGACATCGCCCTGTTCCATCGTGTTATTTTCAGTTGTTTCAAGACTGACAAGTTATTGATTTGCTAAGAGTCTTTACACAACGTTTTATTTCACTTTCCTAAGGTGCCTGCAAAAGCCACAAAATCCGGCAAATATGGTCAAGTCCTCTGCTTTCCATACTCTATCCAAATCTGAACAATTTCTGAGCCTCTTGATGGAGGTTCCTCCTCATGTCAAAACCATGTTTGACAAAAGGAATGAGTTCTTTAATTTTCCATAAACCAACACTCATTAGACCCAAAAAAACACTATAAATTATGCTCCTTAAATAAACATTAAGAAAAGATTCTACCTTATTAAGGCTGATCACAGAGCACTTCCAAATGCTGCAATTCATAGTCAAGACAAGATGCAGAACACTGTAACAGGAGCATGTTTTTGCCTAGGAACCAAGTAATAGCTCACTGAGTAGTTTAACATATTACAATGTACACAGTCACTGCCTGCACAATGCATGAATGCACAGAGAAACTACGTCTCTGCTTTCTAATCTTACTGGAAAAGCTTCCCTGTAAACAGGGATCCAGATCTCCCCCGTGGAGATCTTGCCTGAACACAGACAGAGAGTTTGTGGTCAATGATGATGCGTGGCTTAGAGGGAAAGGCCAAGCCTGGAAGCTGAAAGGGAGCTGTGAGGAAGTCACACTAACAAAATGTGCTTCTTCATAGCAGTCTGCTGACTTTGTTTGCAAATCTATGAAGAGGAGTTTCTGGAAAGCCATTTCAGTTGGAAATGAAACAGAGAAAAGGCACAAAGGATTCTAATGTGGCTGAGAAAAAACAAAGTGTTCAGTAGCCTGAAGTTTAGGAGTGGAATCTTTTCCAGCTGCTCAGGACCTGCAACTCACCCTTCTTTCCCCACAATGTGGGCTGATGCTCAGTGAGGTCATGTGATGTTCCACATAGCATCATAGTTGTCAGCACATGGATATGGGAGGCATAATACAGAAGAGGACACTAGCAGAAAAGAGCAGAATAAGGAGCTCATGTTCTGTGCACAAAAACCCTCCAAAATTTTCACCTCATCTGGGACAATGCCTGTGGGTTACACAATGTTTTCAGTCCTGCTTCCCCATCAGAGAAAGCCTGTCACTCCAACTTCTTCCAATAGCCAGGGTTTTCAGTAATGCCAAGCAACAACTTGTCTGCCACCCTCCCACTCAAGTTTTCACACTCCTGTTCTTCCCAGTGTGCAGAGCACATAGGACATGCTGCCTTGCTGAAGGAGCCCATCAGTACTTCCCCTACCAGGGTCATGAGACAAGGGCATTTTCACTGTGGTTTTCTTACGTCACAGGTCAGCTCCATGTCACAGCTCCCTGCTCCCTTTGCCATGTTCCCCTCCATAGTGCACCTTTACACAAGGCTGTCCATCCACTTCACCTGCATGCAAACCCACTTTTACCATATTCTGGTTTGGAGTGCAGCTCAAAGCATGACTGCTGTTTCCACAGGGTGGTTGAACTGGCCTTTAAAAGCCCCTGCCAAGAAGAGTCCTCGTGTCACCCACCACATCAGGCTGTGCACATGAATCCAGCCTTACAGACATGTATAATGATTAAGGTAGAAATTACTTTTCCTCCTGCCATACACCAGTGCCTCTCCACTTAGACAGATGCATCTGAGCTCTTTATCTACAGGCTTGCAGAACACAGAACTCTTCATGTGAAGTATTTCATGGTGGATGTTGATAAAAACTGATGCTCTTAATGAGCAGGAAGTCGTTCAGAATAGCCAGAGAATTATATGCTTATCCTTTTAATCCAGTGCTTCCCTACTAGTGGGAAATACATTGAAACGCATTGAAATGTTACATTATTTCTTGCATTGAAGTGTTATTTCACTCTCTAATATAAACGAGTTCATCTGAATTGTTTTAAAGTCACATCTAAACAGATTCCAAAATACCAGCTCCCTAAATGGGAAGAGGGAGATGAGGAGCCGAAAGAAGCCCCCATAATCCAAGGTAGACCTGCTACATCACTCAGTCAAGAAGTCTATGGGGCTGAATGGGGTTCACCTGAGCATACTGGGGCAACTGATGGAACTCCTCACTGAAACGCTTTCCATCATTTCACAGAGTCACAGATGGGTCAAGATTCAAAAGTACCACCAGCAGGCCATCTAGTCCAACATCCCTGCTGTGGGTGTCTATCTGGATTTCAGTAAAGCTTTTTAAACTGTCTCCTGCAGCATTTTCCTGGAGAAAATGGCTGCTCATGGCACAGACGGGTGCATTAATCAAGGGGTAGGTAATAAACTGGCTGGATGGCCAGGCCCAGAGAAGGATGGTGAATGAAGTTACATCCAGCTGCTGGATGGTCACAAGTGAGCTCAGCACTGGGGCAAGTTGTGTTGACTATCTTTACAATCTGGATGAGAGGATCAAGTGCACCTCCAGTCAGTTTACAGCCAGCACCAGGCTGGTCAGGGTATTGATCTGCTGGAGGGCAGAAAATTCTACACGGATCTAGACAGGTTGGTTTGATGGGTCAAGGCCAAGAGTATGAGGTTCAACAAGGCCAAGTGGCAGGTCCTGCCTTTGGGTCAAAACAACCCCAGGCGACAGGGCAGAGAGGCTGGAAAGCTGCCTGGAATAAAAGGAGTGGGAGGGGCTGGTCAACAGCAGCTGAACATGAGCCAGCAGTGCCCAGGTAACTAAAGGCAGCCTGGTCTGTATTAGCAATAGTGTGGCCAGCAGGACCAGGGCAGTGATTGTCCCCCTGTACTTGCCACTGGTGAGGCCACACCTCAAATCCTGTGTTCAGTTCTGGGTTCTCACTCCAAGACATTGAGGCACTGGAGCATGTCCAGAGAAGGGCAACGGAGCTGGTGAAGGGTCTGGAGAATGAATAATGAGTGACTGAGGGAGCTGGAATTGTTTAGTCTGGTAAAGGCAGCTCAGTGGGGACCTGGCAAGTAAAGATGAGAAAAAGAGCAAAACATGCAGCCAGGTCTGTCTGGATGCAGTGGCAGAAATCCTGCTGAAAATCTGGTGGTCATGGCAGGGCAGGGATGTTTTCTTGAACCTGTATTTTCAAATGTTTATCTTCAAACAGAGAGAAGTTACCGTGCTCCCTTAATGCATAGCTCTTTGCCCTTCCCAGCACTGTTAATAGTCCTATATCATAAATGCCCAGCAGTGATGAAATCAAGTGCAGTGGATGGAGCACGCATTGCATCAGCTCAGTGTTTTCTCAATTCAGTCTCAGAATGAAGATTTCACATGTTAGACGTTGTAGCAGTAGATTTTTCTCAGTTCCTGTGAAATTCTGCCAGTTACAGAGCAAGGCCAGAGATTTAAATGAGTTAGTGATCAGAAAAATTCCTTGCTTAGTTCTGCCTGACAATAAACTTGATCCTGTGTTACCTCAACACTGCATTATGCTGAAAGAGCTTCTGTGACGCTCAATGTTCAGATGCTATAATAAGTCATGTGTGCCATGGGGAAGTGCTAAAAACCCGACACAAATCCCACGGGCACAGCTTGGTCAAATGCTACATGAACACTTTCAACTGTGACTGTCTACCTCTGTACTACAGGACAAAAGGACTGCACTTTTAGACTGCACTTCCTGGAGCTTGAAAAGCTACTCCAAAATATACAAAAAGCTTACTCCATTTGGTTATAAAAGCACACAAAAGTAGAAATATTAACAAATTCAGGGAAAGTGAGTAGTTTCTGACACAACAGAAGCTAACACAGTCCCCTGCTGGAAAAATATTGCAAAAACATGCTATTTCTGTATTCATCTCTCTACTGCAAACACACAGCTATCACAGGCTGCTTGACTGACAAGAGGCAGCTAGCAACACACTAAGAAAAAAATTAAATTGTTTGGGGAATCTCACCAGGCCTACAAATGACAGCAGAATGGACATTAGGAAAAGGTTTGTCCTGGTTTCAACTGGGACAGAGTTCGTTTTCTTCTTTCTTACTAGTTAGTACAGGGCTAAGTTTTGGATTCAGCAAAGTGTGCTTCCTTGCCCAGGCTAGTTAACACTGCCCTGTTATTGGAAAGCCAGCAGACATACCTGCAGGTGTGCACACCCACACAAACAGGTGAGGGGATGGATTCAAGACAGTGGATGGGGAAAAGAAGAGTCCCCAAGTGAGCTCTGCCATGCGTAAAGGAGAGCCTGTGCACGTTCAACAAAGAAAGGGAAAGAGATCAGTGAGAATGTGCAGGAACTAATGGGAACACCTGAGCAAGTTTTGGACTGTGAAGACCTGCACTAAGTAATTGGTACCACAGTCCTAACTATTCATAGCAACTTGCAGAACTGTAGCTCATTTCTAAATCACAAGATCTAGATTTAGGTCTGGACAGTGGCTTTAAGGCAGTCAAATTATTGAGAGCTGAGGACTTCAATTTAGTTCCAACTCCAGGCTCAGGTCCCCTTCCAAGACATTATTTGACTCGTGTATTAAAGAAACAGCTCAAGTGCTGAGCACGTAAGGTAAAATACGGTGAGCCTTCATCCCTTCTCCAGATAATGATGCATGCCTTGCACAGCAAATTCATCTCAAATTTCATCTCAGCATTTCTCCAAAGTGCAAACTTCCCTTTTCTGGGATTCTTCAGCATCAGCACTGTGAGACTTAGGGAGTAGATACACACACACACACATTAACCCACACCACCCACTACTATTGTAGGTCCCTTACTCCCATAATCAAGGGTTACATGCTTCTTCTTTTCCCTTCTCATGACTATCACAGCAAGCAAAGGTGTCCACTGAAAGTGGCTAATAGCCTTCTGCACTTGAATTTTGAGCCTGATAGGTGTAGCAGGTCCAACAGGATGCAACTGAGACACCCCTTGAACAAGCAGGACACAGCTAAGTGTCAGACAAAATGGTGGTGCCTTGAGGAACATCCATTTTAGAGTGCAGCAGTGAGGGAAAAGTGCAACAAAAGGTCCTGTGAACACCTGAGTTGGAGGGGAACAAGGTGCCACAGGTGCTGGAGAAGGGTCCCCTGCAGCCTTTGGAGAACATCACAGTGAAGCAAGTTTTTCCCTACAGCCCATGGAGGACTCCACACTGCAGCAGAGGCACAGAGGGAATCTGCAGTCCACAGTGAGCCCTCAGTGGGGCAGGCTCATTAGCAGGAACTGTAGCCCAGGATGAACCCACCTTGGAGCACATCTACCCTTGAAGGACTGCCAACTGTGGAGAAGACCAATACTGGAGCAGGGAAAAGCACAAAGGGGGAACAGGAAAGAGGAATTGTCATAGACCAAAACCTCCATTCCCACATTCCTGCACTGCTTGGTGGGGAGAGAGGGGAAGACAGGAGCAACAGAAATGGAAGAGTCAAGTTCAGCCTAAGACGTGGGGTAAGGGAAAAGTGGCTTAGTTTTTCTGTTTGTTAATGATAAGAAATCAGTGGTTTTTATCTCAAGGCACAAGCTTTTCCATCTTATTCCTTCCTCCATCTTCTGCTGAGGGAGAGGAGTAAGAGAGCAGCTGTGTGAGGGTCTGGCAGCCAGTAATGGTCAACCTACCACAATAAAAATATTCAGAAAGAAAAATCCCCAAAACAGTTCAGGTGAAAGGAAATGACCACTTGAAATTGTGCAAAACACCCATCTTTACAGTGATGAACCCAGAGAAAAGTTGAAAAGTGAGACTTCTGACAATAATTATAAACTATTACAATTAAAGTCCTCTGTTCTAAGGATATCTCGCTGCTGAACTAGGCTAGAATAAATATATCATTTCATACACCCAAAAGGTTACTAATCCCTTCAAATGCCTTGTCCAAAGACTGAAACCATCTTTTCAAACAAATGGTTCCCTGCACTTTCCTTAACCCACCATCTGGCATAAAGCCATACTGATAACTCTCTGCCATAAAAATCATCCCTCTCCCCTGTTCCAGGCAGCACCAACCACAAAAAGTCTCTATGACACATACATCACTAATTTCTGTCTATTCAGACAAATCATGCATATTTTACTGAACTGATGCAGTTCCTAGTTTTCTTTCCTTTTACTGTTTTCTGTCTTTGATCTCTTCCATTTCGTACATTACCTGAGCAGCTCAGATTGCCAAAGAAATCTAAACATTTCTCAATGTAAGACAGCTAAGAACCTCCTTCTCACCCCTCCCAACAACCCTTGCTTTGTTTTTGGGGTTTTTTGTTTGTTTGTTTATTTTTTGTTGTGTATTTTACAGGCATCAATTTACTATCATAAAAGACCACAAAAAAGCTCTTTCAAGACAGTATAGCAGCTACTAAATTGGAGAGGTGGTTATTTATATGAAAGGCAAAAAAATTAAAGCAAAATCCCTTCTTTATCTCATAGCCCACATATTAGATGAAATGTAAGACTTCATATGGTAGGGGGAAAAAAGTCATGGTTTAATTACAATGTAGCATAAACGCTTTAGTAGTGGATACCAGGATATTATTGTGACATCTAAACTAGAATTCTCCACAGACACTGTAAACAGATACTCTAAATTCCCTAAATGATTTGCATTAAAAAGGTTTATACAAAAGCAGTCAGTTACTCAATCTTTAGGATGTCTTGACATGGTGAGACAAACACACATACATCAGTAAGTACAGAGAAATTATGTTATGCTACATTTTGGACAGTTCAGAACTGAAAGTGCTTCACATCTATAGGATAAGAAATGGCTTCATCTCCTCATCCCTAAATGATGAGAGCAAACAAACAACCCTTTAATAGGTTAAATAAACAGTGCCCCATTTATCCATGCTTATTTAAAGTTTCCAACAATTCAGAAGGTCCACAGTGACATTTACAATCTATATACACTGTAACAAATTGTCAATGAAAACAAGTTCAGGTACTTCTCGGTTCCCAAAAGTTGGAAGCTGTTCTCTGCACTAGAGACAAAAGCTACTTACAACATTAGGTCAGTTTTCTGGTTTGCCTTTTTTTTTTTAATTTTTGTGTGTGTGTTTTTGTAAAAATTAGTCCTCCCAATCCACCTTGAATAAAATAAGTCCCTAAGTCCTGGTCATATTTAACAACTGCTTCCTCCCAGTGTTTAAGGCATGTTCATCAGATGTCAATGTAGGGGTACTGTCAGAAATTATAATATTACAGGTACTAAGAGTCAGCAGATTTACATAGCAACACCACTCTTTACAGTATCATGTAAAACAAATTGTTATGATGGAAGTTGTTCCTGAGTTAAAATTTACTAAACACTAAAGTTAATGTTTTCCTTTTATACTTCCTCCTCTGGAATGTCCTTTTGCATATGTTCAATCAAAAATTAAAACTCACTCTGAAAATACTGTGGATGTCAGAAAGTGAAAATGTTAGCAAAATTCTAATTATATTGGCTTACCCAAGTCTAAATTTGGCCATGATAATATGCATTTTCAGGGGTTAGTATCATTTAGTTTTTAGCAAGGATATTTTCTAAATGGGAAAATAAATATAATGTCAGTCCACAATTTTGTGTAACTGCAAACATCAAGGAAAGATTTTGGTATCAAGAATTAACAAATTTAAAATTCTGTGAATACATGTAACTCTGTTAATGTAGATGTTTTTCATTTTCTCCTCCTTTAGAATTAAAGGAAAACATTTTAAATTGCAGGAATACAAGACACCTACAAATATATTCAGCTTTCTAAAAGAGACAACTTGTCTACTCAGGTTATGAAACATCCATTCCCACAGAATTACTTCTCAAGTATTTGACAGAATTTCCTATTTTAAAAAAGCTGTTCTTGACTGAAAAAAAGTGGGTAGCTTTAAAAGTAGATTTTTCATTAGATTCAAAATGTGCATGACGATTCCTACAACCCAAATCATCCTGGCTCCAACTCACTGAAGTTCATACAAACATTTGCTCAAGTCTGAGCATTATATTTAGCAGGAGTTAAAGGGCACTAGAAAATCAGAATGACAAAAAGTGTGACTCAAGTCTGTGCTATACCTGCACTTCTGACTCAACTGAACACAAACCCCTCAGAAAGTCTAGAAATTCGACTGTCTAGAGTTGAATTCAAAGTCTGATGAAATCCATGAGAACAATGAGCTTTAATGGGATTAGTATTTTAAGTGCTCCATCTGAAGCTCACCGTTTGCAGTGATGTATCATCTATCTTAAATACAAGAAACTGCAGTGATTGCACCTATCAGACTAGGGAATGTTCCTTTATGTATTTTAAAATCTGTCAGCAGTGCAAATTATGAATTACAGTATGATTAAAAAAAAAATCTTACTTCCACATTTCTTTCCATTTAAATCCTAGTAGGACAGAAATCAGCAACATGCAAAGAAAACAGGGTGGGAAAGGAACAACTGCTTCCACAGTATGGGAACTCCAAACAGAGTCTTATATAGTGGTATAGAAACAATGCTCTGAATTAATTTTGGCCTAGCCCATGTGTCTTATACACAAAGGTTAGCTAAAATTTAATTGCTGTGACCATAAAATATAAATAGCAACAATTTATTCACAAAATTCTGGATTAGATTGATTTTTTTTCCTTTAACAAACTGCATGATCTGTTATCAGCCAGCTGTATGTTTAAGCACAATAGAAAATGTAGTACATCAACACCTAAAAATCACAGTCATAAAAAGTAGGCAAGTACATCAGTCTTTTGGTGGCCAAAGCACAACAGATTAGTCTGCTGAACAAGTGTATGTGAATGTAAATTGTGGACATTAGATTTGTTAAAAATTGTTTTGACTGTCAATAAACAATTTCTTGTTTATTGACAGTCAATTTCAATACTGCTCTTAAGGAACTGTAAACTGTTTAAAGTAACAGGTAACAGTAAAGGATTTAAATATAGTGGTAAATAGGAAAAATAGGGGTTTAAATTTGCATGTGTGGTGAGTGGGTAATTTGGAACTAATTCATAATTATCCACAAAGAACTCTGACCTTTCTTAGTAAGACAGTACTGCCATCATTTCTAACACTTGTGACCATTATAATAACACAAGAAGAAAATCCCAACATATCAGCCCTGATACATCAATCACATATGCATTCTAAATTACAGCTATTTACATGAAAAATATATATTTAATTAAAAAGCCACTGAAAAACATGGACTTTTAGTCAGGTGCTGCACTTTCTGCAAAATGAGGTAATTTGGATGCAAACAAATTAGGTTGAGTAGAGTTCAGGATCCACGGTCTCCATGCTTAAAGTACAGATTGCTTCAGTAAATGGCTTGACTCTTTCTTTATGTTCAGAGCAAGAAATCACTAGATCCAGTTAAATTCTGTTTTATAGTGCTCTTGATGCAACACTGACTAATGTCAGAAGGCTTCCCAGCTCAGTTTTACAACTGGTCTTTCAATAGAAAGAAGAAGGGCAAAAAAAAAAAGTGGTTATAAGTTGGTTTCATCCCAGGATGGATCATTCATATTCTTTAAAACTTTTCTAACAAGCTTCTCCAAGTCCTTGCGAGCTCTTTGTTCCTCTTCTAATGACTTCTTCATCTTTTTATTATCCTGTTTAACAGAGACAGAGATATTACTGGTTTGTTTTGGAGGTTTTTAACAGATCTGACCACATACACTGTCAATTACAAACTCTGAAGGCTCTTCTCAGTAAAACAAATACTACTTGTTCAAAAGCAAAGCTTCTATTAAATCTTCACAAGTTACACACAGTTATTTCACACAATGCAACAAAAGCTACCAAATGGAAACTGAGCTACTTCCTATTCGTACTTAGGGGGCCTTTACACAACAAGTGCTAGTAACAGGTGGCCACTAATCTTGAATTCTTCTGCTCAAATCTGATCAATGAGGAGTAGAATATATTTATTGCTAATGGAAAAAGGAAATGGAGCAGTAAGCAGACAAAATACCCTCTGTACATATACCCTCCTGTGATTTTAACTGGTTTCAAACTCCAAAACACTTCTCAAAACTTTATGCAAATTAACTTGCTTCATTAGGAATGTAAATACTTGAAAGGAGTATCCTGAAAACCATTACCTTCTCTGAAAAGTGCTTTATGACTAAATTTTAAACTAGACTGATGACTACCAGCAGTCTAAGAGAAGCCTGAATTTCAAAGAACACCATCTCTCCACATGTATATTAACAAGTGAGTTGTCACTGTTTGGTGCCATCAGGCAATATTGAAATAAATGAACAACAGGACTGAAAAGGATGACAGGGACCAATCCACAGGAATGCTTACACTATTTAATCCTGTACAGGTGATGCTGGGAACAGTAGGGAAGCAACCAGAAGGTAAAATAACATTGAAATAAGACCCCAAGACAAGTCTAATGGTGTTTAATAAACCCAGGTCTTCAATCCATGGGTCCAACTGAACTCCTATTAGCTGTCATTTACAGATATTTTAGAAATAGGACAGGATAATAAATTCATAGAATCTGAGTTGAATTGCCTGAAAGCAATGTACAAATGCTTCCTGAATACAGACACACTTGGTGCTGTGACCTGGGGTGCTGGGCTCCCTGGGGAGCCTGTTCCAGTGCCCAATTACCCCCTGGGTGAAAAACCTTTTCCTAATATCCAACCTAAACCTCCCCTGACACAGCTTCATCCTGATCCCTCAAGTCCTGACACTGGTCACCAGAGGAGATTGGTACCTGCTCCTCTTCCTCTCCTCACAAGGAAGTTGTAGACTACAATGAGATCTCCCCTCAGCCTCGTCTTCTCCAGGCTGAACAAACCCAGGTGACCTCAGCCCATATTGCTTCCCCTCAAGGCTCTTCACCATCTTTCTTGCCCTCTTCTGGACACTCTCCAATAGTTAAACACCTTTTTTAAATGCCAAACCTGCCCCCAGCACTGGAGGTGAGGCTGTCCCAGCTCAGAGCAGAGGGGACAGTCCCCTCCCTTGCCCTGCTGGCCATGCTGGGCCTGATGTCCCCAGGACAGGGTTGGCTCTCCTGGCTGCCAGGGCACTGCTGGCTCACGTTGCCATCAGCCAGAACCCCTAGGTCCCTTTCTGTGGCATTGCTTTGCAGCTTCTTGCTCCCTTGTCTATACACACCACCATGGTCTGTCACCTCATTAACTCCATTCTCTCTTCGAGTCTGTTGAGAAACTCAGAAAGCTCATTATTTTATGTTGGAACAGATGTAAGTTATTAAGTCTGCCAATTCAGGATGAGTTCAAGTGTATTGCCTGTGGAACAACAGCTATGAATAACTGATGGAAGCTGCTATAGGAAGGATCCCACTTTACAGTGGTCTACACCAACCAGGAGACTATGAACTCCCAGAGAGCTTTTATCCAAAAAGCCCTTGCCAGCTCAGAGGTTATTTCTTCTCTGGTTGGCAGCATATAGCAGTGCACCAATAAATGCTTTTAAGGTGAGATTCCTGAATTCCTGATACACAAGAAAATGAAATCAGGCTTTAATATGTCTTGGCTTGGAAGACTTAAGTTTCTGAAGAACATTATTTGGAAAGGCACCAAAAAAGAGCTGTTGGCATGAAGCTTAGGAGAAGGTGACTTTTTGTTTGAGGTCATGGAGCTGTGCAGAGCCTCAGGGAGGCTGCACATTTATTCTTTGTACATAAAGCAGGAAGTCACAGGAGTATTAGAGGGCTATTATTTCTGCTTTTATTATATGAACTGTAGTTTGCAAAAGACTGCTGAATTCAGATCTAACCTGGGATACTCATTTTTTATATGCTGAACACAGTAGAATTTAAGTATGCGATAAATCAACTGTCCTGTTTCAAGGAATATGCAGGACATCTTTAGAAATACTAGGTATGCTTACAGATTGCAAAAAAAAATTTCACATTTTTAGCCCCAGACCTGAAGAAATTTGAATACAAATCCTTTTTACATTAACACAAGAAATTTTATTCAACTCCCAGAGTCAGACTGGTAAGCAAATTCACACCTTGTATAATAAGGAAAATCCAATGCTTCGTTTCACCTATGCATTAAGCAAGGACTACATGGAGCACCATTAATATGGTTAAAACAAGCTACATCCTGAAAAGATTATATTTTTATTTATTCATGGTGGATATTTAGAACAAGTAACAAAAAAGCACCCAGAGCTATGGTGAAGCCCTCATTTAAAAAAAGGCGTGTGATAGGCACTGAAAAGGACTTTTGTCTTTGGAAATGAGTGGTTTTAAGAGCTAATTTGTAAGAGGTGTTTAGGTTACTTTAAGATTGTATCATTTTAGAACTATCAGTATCTGGTTTTATTTAGGCCTTTATTAGCATTCTTGAGTAACTAAGATTTCTCAGTCTCTGTAAGCTTACTTTGCTGGTGATACAGCAAAACTGAAGTTGCTTAACTTCCATCATTTCAGAAGCTGCAGCACCCAAAACCAGCTTAATAATTCACTTCAGAGAATTCACTTTTGCTGTTCTCAAAAGACTGATGACAACAGCAGGGAGTGCTTTTTGGTAAATGGTATTTTACTTTAAAAAGTAAATTAGTCCAAAATTAAAGTTCATGACAGTCAAAGTGAACTTGCAAGCCATATTTAGTTTTACAACAAGCCTTCCATCTTTTCTTTCTCCATGTTGCTATAAATGTAGTAAGTTACCAACCTGTCTTAACTCCTGTACTTCATCCTTTAATGCATATACTGTGTCAACAAGGCTTCTAAAACGAAAAAAGATCATCTGTAAGAACAGTTTCCAGAAGTATGCATCTAAATATATTATTAGACAAAACAGTTTAATGAGATGCAAATAAATAAAAAACACCCCATACCTAATAGCTAATTTCAAACCTGTGTTAAAACACCATTTCTAATCCTGATTTATATTCAGCAAGGCAAGGACTTGTTACCAGCTCCTGTGACAAGAAACACCTCCCAAGCACTTATGGACCACTACTGGCTTCTTTATTACAGCTTTCTACAACAGAACTGTGGTTTCATTTCCAACACACACTTTACCAAAAATGTAGAACAACACCACTCGCTAACTAGAGGGATGACACATGTTTAATACTGAAATCTCACAGCACTTGGAAAAATTATTTATAAGTGAGGCACATCATTTCTTGGCATGGGTGGAATAGGTTGCACAGCATATACAAAGAAACCAGACACTTAAATGAAGGCCAACCGCACTTTGAGGACTGGCAGCATACTCCAAACAGCTCAATTCCAACTACAAACAGACCACGCACACCCTACTATAATGGGAGGAGGAAGAAGAGTGCAAAGTTTACTACTTTAATTCATCATTCATTAAATGTTTTCTTACTTCTCTTCTATAACAGTCTGACCATTACTTTTAGTTTCTTCTACAATAATTTTTTCTTCTTCTGGAAGCAGGACTTGAGGAGCTAATTCTTTACGGGAACCTGTTGTAAAAATAAATTACAAAATGAGCAACTCCCAAATACTACTGGGGTATTTTAAAGATTATTCTTTCATTCACTGCATAATACACCCCCATGACCAAGGTATACAACTTTCCACTTCCCCCTTCCCTCTACACATGAGTTGCTGACACATTTTTTACTTTTGAAACCACAGCCTTACAATAGAGATTGTCTGACATTCCTATCTCCACTGGCGATATAACTCCCAAGTCACTGACAGGGATGTTACACTGTTCAAGGAACAGTGCACTATTCAACCATCAGTAAAAGTGCAAATTCCCCACAGCAGACTGAGAAAGACATAGCTGTGTTTAAGTAACAGCGATTTAAGCATCAAGGACAGATTCTGATCTCACACTGATACAAAGCCAAAATATAATTCTGCTCTAAACCCATTACTCTGTCAGTAAGGAGCAGAATAGTGGTATCAAATGACACAGCAATTGAAGAAAAGTCAAAACCCTTTTCCCCGTAACACTGTAAGCACCACACTTTGTGTGTGCACACATACACGTGCAAATACTCTTACAGATAGCCTTTTGTCCTATAGTACATTCCTACCAAATGACACGCACTCTTTGTATTTAATAAATGTTTTAAAAAGCACTTCATGGTTGATGATAAAGACTCAAAACATTCCAACATCTTCAGAACTTTTTTCACACATTACAATTCAAGATAAAACATATAAAGATATCAAGATAAAACATATAAAAACGTAGTTCTGACTAGAAAAGCTACAGAAACGTGCATCCACCCATAAGTATATATTCTATAAACATTATTCAATTAGGCTGCAACAAATTATAAGGTTCGGGTTTTTTTAAAGAAGGTCTGTAAATAAATTGGTGTCTAAGCATTTGTTCAGAATTCAAACATTGCAGATAAGGCACTGAAATCCTCACATTTTTTTAACTAAGACATGGATTTTAAAAAACAAAGAACACCTGCCCACCAATTCGCTGTAGTGAACTTTCATTAACCAGGAATTTCTCAAGTCTCATACAGTTTGAACTGATAACTTGGTACTACAGAGCACATGCCTGTCCAGAGAAATTAGTTGCTGAACAGCTGCTTTGCGCTAACAGTGCTTTTCTTTTATGGTTTGTGGTAAAATACATAATAGAAACAAGTAAATAAAAATGTTGAATAAATCACACTTACTACAAAGTACTAACTTCCCAAACAGCTGCAGTCTTGAGTTCTGAACAGTGAGCTTGTAAGGACCCTATCTTAGCTGTACATGTTTAGCTATTTAAACTATTTTAACAAACAATGCAAATGTCTTTAATGAAGAAAAAGTTTTCTTAAGCTTACAGTAAAGATCTAATGTATCAGTATGTGACTGTCAAAATTACACAGAATAAAGAGAACAGCAGATTTGAGAAAGAATCTTGTCCTTGAAAGCTGTAAATTCTTCTGACGGAGCGAAGAAATCTTTTAAGGGTTAATACACTTCCACTTATTTTCCAGGAGGAACAACCTATAAAACAAACACATCCAAATTCTGTAGGGAGCTCAAGGACACTTCCCTGTTTGAGCTGTCAATCTCTAACTGTGAAAAGCTCTCTTATGTTTATTTCAGTTAATTGCTTACTGCTCTGCTTTACTAGCCTTGCAGCTAGCACAGAACTGAATTAAATGTTTTATTAGGAATAAGCTCGCACCAGCTGTTACCAGATCACTGCATTTTGGGTCTCTGGACTGATGTGGAACATACCTCAGCCCAGCACAGGCCAAGGGAGACACTGACCAACAGGAGAGAACTGCCACACACTTCTCACCCATGACTCCCTCCACCCAAATGGAGCACACGTTATCTTTCCCTTTGTATAGAGCTGCATCCAACTCTCTGCCTGGGCAGGGTAACATGGGTCCTTGCAAAGCACAAATAGCATGGAGGAGACAGCTTGACAACAAATGTCCCAGCTGTTCAGTTAAACACACACATGCATGTGAAGCAGATGTCTAGAGCAGCCCATCCTGAAGAATGTACAGCAGAGCACAGCACACAACACTGCTGAGACACATAAGGCAGTTCAACAACATTATACACACAAGGAGACCTCACACTGCACAAACACACACAATGGAAAACTGCTGCTGAGAACACTGACCTTCTTGTGCCACAGGACAGTAACTGTGGAACACAACAACTCTCACTCTTGCCTTCACTGTTCCAATACCCTTGGTCATACAAACTCTTGTTTGTATGTCAGAACTCTTGCTGCTCTTATGGTTTGTACTTATGCAAAAACCACCATGCTTTCTCCTTGATCATGGCTTGGGTTTTGTGGACTTTGGAGAGTTTTTCTTTATTGTAGATACTTTTTTTTCCTAAACCCCAAAAGCACTTGCTGAGTATCAAAGGTACAAACACACAGCACATCTATCCTGCCACAAAGGATCCAGTCATCAAATCAGTATGTACACAGTAACATCAGACATGAGGTGTCAAGTTCTAAAGGCAAAAGGAAGCTATTTCAAAATCCTTCTTTTCTGCAGCATTTATGCTAGCAGCTATTATTTTTTTAAGGTGCTTTTTTTTGCAATTACACATCTGAAAGTAACTTCAAGCAGAGTTATCACTGGCACTCAGCAACATCCCCTAAATTCCACCTTGCACCTTCATCCAGTTCTTTATGCCCTACCCTCTGTGTAACCATTTCCCTCTGCAAAAGCTGCAGCTATAGGACATGAAGAGAGGGTTGTGTTACAGTACAGTGGGGACTTCCCACTGAATTAATACTGAAAGGACAGTCTAGGGAATTCGTTCAGCTCAGATAATCCTAAAGAATTTTGAGACATACCCCACATTTTCAGGAAATAGGCTGGAAGAATGAAGTCACTTTAGTTTGCCATGTCTGCTATTCCTCAATCCTAAGCATCCAAGTTTCACACTGAATTTTATTACAAGACACTATTCCAAGTCAAAAAGGCCAAATGACTATATTTAAATTGACCTCAAATAACTGCCTAATACACCTTGAGACAACATAACCACAAGTACTAGTCAGTTAGTTTGCTGGGGTTTTTCATGTGGGGATTTGTTGGTTTTGGTGGGTTTTTTTTTGTTTGGTTGGTTTTGTTGGGTTTTTTGGTTTTGTTTAGTTTGGGGATTTTTTGTGGGTTTTGGTTTGGTTTTGTTTTTTTTAAGATGGACACTCTGCATGCCAAGCTACACAAAACATGGTTTCATTTGATTTTGGGTTTGGTTTTTTTGGGGGGAGGGGGTGAGTATTAAGGGAAGTAAGGCAGATGGGAGAAGAAAGTATGTTTGACAAACCCAAACAATTACTTCAAGATTAGCAAACAAATATTAAGGCCAATTAAGTTGATTCTCAAAAGGGAACTCTTAAATCCAGGGTCTTGGAAGAAGGACCCCACTGTTTAGAAGTCTGTTGAATCATTAAGGCAAATAATTGACCACTACAATCAAGATTCAACTAAGTTTTCACAAATTAAATTCCATGAAAAAAAATACAGGTAACTATTCAGTATCAATACCTCTCAGACCTAGAGAGGAGAATAAAGAACTGCAATACTTTTTGACAAAACCATATCCTAAATTACAGGTTAAGTAAATTTAGCTTCCAGAGTAAAGGCAGTAACAGTACAGTCCATTTGACTATTCAGATCAGGGCTACAGGCCTTAGCAATATCCCCTATATAATGTGGTAGAACACTTGAAATACAAGAATAGGCCTGTGAGGAAACTGAGCTTTTGGGTTTCAGTGTGTGATCCCCTTTCCAGCTAAATCAATCAGTCAATCAATCAAAAACAAGGAAGCAGTTCTGAGCATTTCTAGAAATAAGGAAAGCTGAAACCTGTTTGGGTATTTACATGGCTGAAAGACTTCATAACAAAAGTTTACTTCATACCTGCCTACAACAGGTAGAGTATCACTCCTAGCCCCAGGGCATGGTCTTAACACCAAACCAGGAAGATACTAGAGCAGAGACTGAATGTCACAGAGGTTCTCACTGGCGTCTGTTTCCAATCCTAACTCACAACCTCAGCCTTTTATTCACTTTTCCCCCCCAAAAGGAGCATGACATGTTACAAAATGGTTGATACAGAGTCAACCCCCCCGCCATGGGCAGAGACACCCTGCCCTAGACCAGGTTGCTCAAAGCCCCATCCAAGAAGGCCTGGAGCAGGGATGGGGCATCCACAATTTCTCTGGGCACCATGCTGTTTTTATATGGCACCATCCTGGCTCCTGACAGAAGGGAGGCTTCAGAAAGAGCTGTACTGGTAAACAGTCTGATCCTTTGTTCTGAATCATTTAGCAAACAAACATGAAGGGAGTTCAGAAGTTTTGCAGGAGGGAAGTAAGAAAAGGGGAGTGAAATTCAGAAACCTTTCCACTTTAACTGGATATTAAATCTCTGCCTATATTGAAAGACCTTGTCTGTCCAGGAACCATTTAAGCCAAGAGTAAAATGGAGGTGGGTATGACATCATCTGCTTAAAGTAGCTAATTTCAGGGCATTAGTTAGAAGACAGCTCTCCACAGTCAACCAAGAACAGCTGCTGTAGTTATCCATAGAAGACTATGAGTGTCCTAATTTAAGGTATGGAAGTCAGATGTGTGGGGATGGTGGTAATTTCAAGAAGTGCACAGCATTATCTGAGGCTGTTATCTGAGCAAAGACTCTGTTGCACAGCTTTTAAGTATTGTTGTTTTCTTCATACCTTTACTGTGATTAAGATAGGTAAGGAGGGGAACAAGGCAGGGATAAAGGTCAAAAATTCAAAACATTACTTGTAAATATACAATTCTGGGTTTTGCCAGCTTTACAGGCTAAGAAGCCCTCAAATTAAATTTACTTTCAATAAAAGTAAATGAGTTCCAGTGAAAGGAGCGTGACTTGCCACTGAAAAACAAGTCCTTGCAGCCTCAACTGTTTAGATCTACATTAACACCAGCATGTACAGACATGTACATTTCTTAGTGAAGCAGATGTTATATAAAAAAATTACTTGTCATTTTAAATATTCAATGTTTCACTGCATTTGTTATAACAAAGATGTTAAAGCAAATGAGCACACCTGCCAAATTAACTTTTTCTTAATAAATTTTTCATAAGGTCCTAATACAAAGAATTCTAAAAATGCTGCTCCTGCATGTGTTAAGATTTAAAAATTGGAAAAATCTGTGCTACAGATCTGCCAAAATCAAAAGGGTATCCTTTACTATCTTTGTAAAGAAAACACAAATCAGAACCCAAATACCAGCTAAACTTTAGTTCATTGTATAAAATACACCATTGTTGCAAATTCTTGGGAATAATAAAAAGTTGGGCATGAAGTTGTTTTGTCTTTTTTTTTTTAAACTAATAGAGATACACAAATAAGAATAAAACCCCACATGACTCAGATGACTGATTCAGGCAGTTTACAGCAATATGTTTAGATGAGTAAAATGGACACAATTAAAGTGGAATGAAATATAACTTCATATGTAAGTGTTAGTCATGTAAAAACAGAATGAATAGTTGCAAAAGACAGATACACCATCTGAAGACATGGGAGATATCCTAAGACAACATTTGGAAAGAGCTACTCCACTAAACTGCCTGTATTTAGCTAACCAATACAAAATTTCCAAGAAGATGGCTGCAGGACTAGAGTTGCCACAATCATAGCAAAACAAAGTTACCCCCTTTTAACAGAGAGGGGTGATTATTAAATTTATTCTGATGTAAACATTTTAGCATGTCTATAAGCTTATTGATTTGTTTAAATTCACTCATATGTAAGCATCTTTTAAGTAGAAGCATTAAAGATAACTCATTCTTTGAAAAAAAAATGTTGCAATATTAAATCATGAAAACAAATAAGGTTATATAGACCTTAGTACATTCATAAAATTTCTCTTGCAATAGGACCTGCAGAAGTGAGTTTTAGATTGTTCCAATAACTCAGCCCATGCTTTTACTGAGAACATATCTATCAAAAACAAAAATAAACAAACAAACAAAAATCAACCCCCAAAACAACAAAAAAAAAACCCCCTAACACCTAAAAGGAAGAAAATAAAATCAATTTAACAGGAGAGGAAGGCAACAGAAAAACAATCTATAGGTGGAAATATCTCTGAAATTAATTTTAACAAAGAAGAGAATATAGAAGAATACATACTTCACATTACATTGAGTTTCCTGTGGATGTCAATTACATTAACAAAGATTACACACTTATGTCAAAAAAGGTCTTTCACGTCAGCATTTGATTC
This sequence comes from Sylvia atricapilla, assembly GCF_009819655.1. Lineage (NCBI taxonomy): Eukaryota > Metazoa > Chordata > Aves > Passeriformes > Sylviidae > Sylvia > Sylvia atricapilla. The sequence continues at coordinate 90,636,835 of NC_089141.1, forward strand.
CTCTGGGAAGAAGGGAGAAAGAGAAAGGAGGCATAGGGAGAAGAGCACGTGTTAAGTTACAAGTTCTGCTGTCCTTTCCCCCTGTGTAATAATTAAATATTAAAGTCACAGTCTAGCAAATGCAAAATTTATTTCAACTGTACATAACAGATGTCCTTTTCATATAAAACAAAACACTTAATTGATATATGCAACCACAAACAATATGCATACTGTACAGTACAATGAAACATTCAGATATACATCCATTTTGCATTTTCCAAAGGCAGTCACCTACTAAAGATGGCTTCTCCCATTCACAAATGAAGTGCACAATATATATTATTCTTTCTATGTTTTACGTCACTATATACACATGACTGTGTTTTGGCAAGATTACGCAAAACACCCAATCAATATTGGTTGGCTTCAGTTTATGGTAAGTACTAATTTATACGGAAACACTGCATGAGCCATGAGAAGAGGGCCTGACAATGGCTTGAACCTACCTTCTGATTCAGGTTCTCCATCCTTCCAGTGTATTTGTAACTGTACACATACAATTTACAGAATTGCATAAACATAAGGTACTGTTATTACCATGACTAAAGTTCCACAAAAATAGAAACACTGAACCTTTGGACTGAATACCACCATTTCCACATTTGCTTTTTTTTGTTTGTTTGTTTGTTTCAAGCATTTTGCATTGATACTCCTGATTAGTTCACAATAGTTTACAGGCTGTAACACTGAGACATAGAATGGTTTTAAATGTGCTGTGACGTTAATATGAGAATACACAATATGAGAGATCCTAATTATGATAGTACTTAACAACTTAAATGCTACAATAATTAATGGTGGTAAACTGTCAAAGCTTTGGTGCATAGAAAGTCAAAATCTTCGGATCTGGATAACAAAACTTTCTGTGTGATAAGGAAAGTTCAAGTGCAACAACTGTATTACAAACTCATATTTACACTATATAACATGAAACAGACATGAAGGAATTATCATTTATCCAGTGCAGAAAACATTATTCAACTAGAACACCACGGAGCATAAGAAACAGATCAAAAAACAATCCATACTTTCCATATATGTTAAAAAAAACAAAACAAAAAAACTGACTGAAAAGAAGAAAGGAGTGAAGTGGGTTACAAATGTGCTGTGAAATGATATGGAGCACATATACTTATTTCTCTAAGCAAGACTCCTCTGTTTGCGAAAGGTTGAACATACACAAGTTCTTGGTCATTACATTAATATACGACCAGGAGTAAAATGCACCCCTGAAAACCCTCCTTGGTAAGCACTAGTGCTTTTGTTAGTCACATTATAGAATGCCAGCAACAGTGAGAGAGGATAAAGCAGGGGATTAAACAAGACTGAATGTAAATTGAAGACATGAACTGCCTTGAAACATATTCTCCACACTGACCATCTTCTGGAATCATGCATGTCTAGCAATGGCAATTTTCTGATCATGTGACCTGCAGAAAGGTATTTATTACCTTTTAAACAGTGTGATCAGGTTCCCAGGCTGCAGTCAAATTTCATCATTATTACTCTGAACTTGTTCACACAGTACTATCTGAACACTGGATAACATGCTTATGTGAAAAGTAATAAGGGTGCTGCACTTGGGAACCCTGGCAAAACTGAGAACTGTTTCTGTCCTTTCATCACTTTGACCACACTTTTCCCTAATGCTTACAGAGATTTGGAAAACATGCTGTTTGTGTTTTGATGCCAATTATGTTAGAAACAAGACAGAACACACACACACAAGTTCTCCCCAGCAGTGCCCCAGATGCAGGTTTGAGACCTTCAGCTGTGCACAGCACGTCACAGTTCTCTGAAAAAGCCAACATGACTGTAAGTGAAGAGCTGCTGCTGAAAACAAACCTGCTTATGAGAGAAGTTACAAGACACAATAAAATCTGTCATAGACATGCTCCAAGCAGTACAACCCAAAAGCCAAGCATTCTATTATTCAGAACTTCAAACAAGCCAATTTGATCACAGTTGTACCTAGAGTTTCAGATGCTGAACACTGGAGCCTCCATCAGGGAAATCATTTTCATCTCGTCTTTTCAAGAAGAATGGTCAATTGAGAGTTGACAGTTGACAGTATTTTAAGAGGCAAGTAAACATCTAAACCCTGCTTTCTGCCACGCTACTGCACACAGTAAAGTGACAGTATGACCACAGGCAACATGAGAGTACCAAAACACTGCGTGTAATGAGCATGGACTGCCAGGTTTTCATGACAATTGCCGGACTGGGGTGGGGAAAGAGCAGCGAGGTCCTTCATATAAACGTATTAAGCAATGAACAAAAGACAGCAGTATAAAACCAGAAATTTTTATGGATTAGCAAATGCTCTTCCAAACAAATAGGCCAGATACGTGAATATCTGAATGATTTTACAGCTCTTGTACTGCTTATTTTTAAACTGCATTTCACTTACTCTACCAGCTATGTATTTTAATATGTAGAAAATTCAACCACTACCACTAAGGTATTTCCAAATAGCTGGCACTCAGCTCTCAAACCAGTATGGTTTCAGTACAAAATATAAAAATGTGCTTATCCAAAATTAAAAAAAAAAGAAAATAAAGAACCTGTTACTACACTGACCAAGTTAAAAAAAAAAAAAAAAAAAAAAAGACCATTCAGAGCTACAAATTAACATCTATCAGTTAAAAAAAACCCTCAAGAAGTATCATCCTTAACAGGATATACACTTTTTAGAATGACTTATTTGTATGTGTACTGAATTGACAATAGAGCCTTCCACCAGGTATAACTGAAGTTTCAGGAACTCCCTCAGAAGTTGTTAAAATATCACATTAAAGAGACAAGGAACAGCAAGAAAACATCTAAGAAAAGCAGGCTGTGATACAACAAGCATTTGTTAAGAAAAAGCTCAGAAGTGCATTAGTTCTGGTGAGAGATATATGAGCAACAGCTCTTACGAGATGTAGACCCCATTCTGTAACTATGGGCTGTCCATATACTGTCATAGTCAGAGTCTTCTGAGAGGTCTGAAGGCTCCAAACGAGAAAGACTACTGCGACGACCCAAGGAGTCTAGACTTGATTGGTCATCATCAGCCAAGACGTGATTATGCATCAGGTCAGTGCCTTGCCATGCTAAGGATGTATAGGTGAAATGAAATGGTGGATGTGGATAGGCAGAGGTGGGATGAGGAGGAGAACGTAAGGAATAGCCACAACCAAACACATGAAATAAAAGCAAAAAGGTGATGGGAAGAGAAGGAAAAGAGAAAATATTGTTAAAAAGGCACCAAAGTTGGAGGTTTTTCTTTTTTTTTTTTTTTTTCCTCAAATTTGTTTGGGGTTTAGGTACAAATTACACTCAGCACATAATAATATTTGAACAGAGTTAAAATGCAATTTTGAAGTGGTTTTTAAGTTTCTAGGCAGTCTCAGTTGAGAATTTTGAGTAACAAAATATTGTTTGAAAGTAGAATTTTTTAAAGAGGAAGTCAGGTTCTTTTGAAACACAGAGTCAGTTCTGGTCTGGGGAGGATTTGACTGGGCACAGAGCAGTAAACAAACACAGTAAGCCAGCATGAACCAGCACCAATGTGAAAAGCAATAGCTCCCTCCCCATCACATATCTGTACCTCATCCTTTCCCTCCCTTGCAATGACACAGTCTTTTGTACAGCTGCTTCATGAGCCAAGCCAGGAAACAGCTTCAGATGAAAAAAAATCTTTTGTAGGGTTAGTTTTTCAAGCAGATAGTTTTCCCACCAGCTCACAACACAGCCAACAGAAGTGCTTGTGTCACCACCATGAAGAGGAAAATGAAGGGGGAAAAAGAAAAGCAAAGGTTCTCATGCAGAGCAGGGCTGCTGATTACTAAATCAGCAGCAGCATCTTGCACCCATTGAAGGAGATTGTGAAAGTACATGTTTTTCTGTGCCCATACCCCTTGTTATTTGTTAAGCCACATTGCAAATTAACTCACAGAAAAATGGACCAAGAACCTAACAGTGACGTGGCCCATTCTGACCCCTCACACACCTCTCCCTACACATCTGAGTCTATCCCCATAATTAAATACTGTTAGACCTCTAGGGTAGTTGGTCAAGCATAATAAGGACAGGTTTTTTATTTTTCAAGATCTAGCAGTATCCAAGGATTGAAGCCATGTAAGTGGCCATATTATGAGCCACCACACGTATGATACTGCAGAGGATTTAAAGTCTTCATTTGAACCAGAAATGCAAAATAAGCTGTGTTCAAAAAGCATGAGAAAGTCAGACTCTGCTCTTTCATTTCCATCTATCTACCCAAATTAAATATCACTTATTTCCCACCCAAACAACTGATAAAAAGCTGTTCTGCTACCTCTGCCACACCTTGTCAGTTTGCACTGGTGTCACAGCTCTGCTGCACTGACACTGCCAAAAGCAGTAGATTAAGGGACAGGCAGAATATTAACAGAGAGGTAAGAATGGAGTATGTAAAAAAACACCATACTTCACAAGTGACAGGCAACACTCTCATTCCATTATTCTACACTGACTACTGCTCCAACAGAAGCAATTCCAGTTTTATTGGTTCTTTTCCCATTTCCAATTCCAGTTTACAAATGGACCTTCTGAAGCATAGTCTTAGGTAACAAGACTATACTTCCCAAACAAAGCAGCTATGTGCCTAATGATTAATTTTTTTTTCTTGCTGCAATTAAGAGCAAATAAAAGCTGCTGACTTCTGATGTATGCAATGATACCCACAGCACTATGTATATTTCTTAAATATACATAGACAGGAAAAATAGGCAAGCAAAAAAAAAAATCGTATCCACTTCATATCTGCACACACTACTGTGCAAGTGCAAATGTTTTCCCAACCATTTCTTGTCACATTATCCTTGGGAATAACAGATCACAGCTGAGGTGTTTAAACGACAATAATCTCATTTGATTTTGTTTGGAACAACAGTATATCTTCAGAACTTTGAACTCATTGATTCCCTTTATCCAATTAAACACATTACTGTAATGACTGTAGGGCTATAAAAAAAGATTAGTAATTATAAAAAAATAACAGTAGTAGCCGATTTCATGATCTTGGAGATCTACGGTTCATTAAGACAGAAAAATTAAAATTAAAGCTTTTGTTGCTACTTGAGAAGTTTTTACAGTCTATTGTAACTGCCATATTCCCATTGTAAGTTACATAGGAATACAAAGTAGCTGTGTATTTTTTCAAGTTGGCAATAGCAAATGAACATGTATTAGAAAAATTCAAGAACTAAGTCTGCAATTGCATTTTAAGACTTCAACTGTCAGCATGAAGTGCCTTTGCTTCAAGGCAAAATGGGCCTAGAGCACTGTAGGCAACAGTGAATAGTATTATTTCAAAATTTAAATAGCTTTAGTGGACAAGAAGTTATGATGTCCAGTCTTCTAGTTCCAGCAAAACCAGCCAAGTACTTCAAGATCATTATACTGTGTTCCAAGGATCTCCAAATTAAATTTGTATTCAACAGTGCAAAAAGGAACAAACGCAACAGCATTTTCTCCTTCCTTGTGTAAATGGAACACATGCTGGTGGACTCCCCTGCTTTGAGCAATGTTTTACTTACAATACAGAGGAACTCCACATGGCAACCTTGATTTGGATTAAATGAAGTAGGACCCCAGAGGCACGTTACAGGTTTTCAATATGCTATGTATTGATCTGAGAAACTAAAAATGGCTTTAAGCAACACATATCTGAGAACAATTTCTCCTAAAATTATGAGACGGATTAAAATTTGTAATTAATACTAAAAACAACTAGTGGTAATAAAATTAAAGAAATTTTATAGGTCTAGGTTACTTTTCCATGGAGAAAGTCTTTGTTGAAGAGAACACAACAAAAATACAGTCCTCCAAAACTACGATGACTTCTTCATTCCTCCTACTTACCAGTCTCTTGAAATTTATCCAAAAGCATACTGATAGCTGTTAATTCAGTTCAGATACCTTTTATTCATTGGTGAAGCTTTAGTACAATTTTAAACCATGACAAGTAATCACATAAGGTTTTTTGTTGTTCTGGATTGTTTCAAAATACTGAAAAAATGATAGTCTCTAATCATGGTCCTTGGCATCCAATACATAAACACTTGGCATTGATGTTAAACCAGAAAGAGGTTATTATTTGCAGGTCCAATGTGCTCTTTGCAAAGACCTGGGAATATACAGCACTCACTTTTGCAAACTATCCCATTTGTGTTTTATTTAGCCATTTCTACACATTAAGTACCTTCTAACTTACTTGAATTTAGTGTTTGACGTGTTTTGGCACTTGTGCAATATGCTTCAATGACTTTAAGAATTTGAGCATCTTCTTCTAAAGCAGCTGTACCTAGAATCAATGAGAGAAACAGAATTTTAAAAATGGGCATATTTCTTAATATAGAGAAGCCTTTGTAAATCAGCACAGTTCAGTTGAGTCCAAAGTTCAGCCTAATCAACCCTTTAAAATCCTTTTAATCATACAATTTTAAAAATCAAACTTCAATGAACAAAAGTAACAGTTTAAAAAGACAAATACTATTTTGAAATGCTTTGAAAAAATTCAGTTAAGATTAACCACCCACACATTCAAGAAATTTTCTGTGTCTGATGTACAGAATATGTTTTGAAGTGTGAGGACTCTCATTCTAAAGCAGTCATTTTACTGAAAAGCCCCTTTATACTCAAGTTATTATATAAACACACAATTCAATATGCATACTATTCCATTACTCAATCAAAGAAGTCAAGAAACAATACTAATTCCCAGAAAACATCTTGAAAACTTTTTGCCTATATATGTGTATATATATAAAAGCAGATTTACCCCTTTCAACAGCACACAGTTGAAAATAAATCTCATAATTAACAGCATAACTTCAGCATGCAGAAGGAAAGATTCCACTATCTGTACCTATATCTATCCTGTACATATATCTGTGAAAAGTGACTACTCTAAACTACTCAGACTTCAACACAGAAACAGGACTACTGAACAAATTTAACTATTCAAGCTTAACATGGCAACATTTTCCAAAAGTAAAGCTCCACAGCAAATCTCACTGGGTAACTCAGTAAAAATACCGTCAAACTGTTAACCTGCAATAGAGTGAAATTCCAATCAGAAATCCAGAGGTGCCTCTACCATTATTAGTTTAGATGAAACCAGAAGTCTGTGTGCAAGGCAAGACAATTTGTTGTTTTAAAAGCATTTGTCCTCTTTGCCCCCATGAGATAATTAGGTTTGAAGACTTCCTGCTGCATGAATCTGAGCAACTTTCAACATCAAAATGCAGTTGGATTCTCTGCCAGCCAATATATCCTGTTGGGTTTTGTAACTTATTATCATCGGAACAAAGCCAACTTTCCAAACATTTATTGGGACAGGCTAGCTACTGCAGAAATTATCTTGACCCAATACAATTTTCCTACAGTTTAAGAGATGCAGATACTCCAAAGTACAGGTTATCCCTCTTTTAAGGCAGGAAAAATAATTGGATTTTGTAGTTAGAATGCAGCACCATATTATTACAGTATCAGGACAAATACTACTCTTCTGAAACAGCATTTTAAGGGCAATCAGTTAAAACATCTCAGTTGTTTTGTCTGTTGAAATGCTCATTTGACACAGCGATTCTCAAAACATCGCCCATAAATCCTCTGGATTCCTGAGAAGAAAAGTAACAAAACCCAGACCACTCTATCAATATGCTTTAAATTCAATACAAGTGGGAAACTTTTATAGCTCCACAAAAAAGCTGAGAAAGTTGAACTAACAGAACCTTCTAATTACTGATTAGGGAAGATGAACATCAAGAATCTGTAAGAAACATTCTTTGACTAAAAGCTACTAAAAGATCCCCTTTCAATACAAATTATTGAATCAGGAGTAGAACAATGTATTTGCAAGCTACAGACTCCTCCTTTACCCCAACTAAGAACCCTTAACTCCTCCCACTGTGTTGTTTAACAACGGCTAAACCTGCAAGTTGACAGCTTTATCACCATCACTACAACTACTGAATCTCCGTTCTCCAACATCTCAAATGATACAGCATTACAGTATTTTTGTTTTTCCTAAACAGATGCCTTTTTTACCCTGTAAGGATAAAACATCCTGAACTACAACATCCACCTGCACATCTATGAACAAGAACCATTCTACTCACTAGCTTAACCTTTGCTACATGAAATGCACAGAGCATTCAGAAGGACTAACACCTCAGACAAACCAAGAGCACCCGGAGGAAAAGTTTTTTCTCTCCAACTCTATATAAGCCTCTGAGAGACAGCTGCCACAATAACACACTTCATGCACTGAACACTCATGGCACAGACTATCTTAAACAGCCCATGAGCAAAGGACAGACACAGAGAAGCAAAAGCTCCAGTAAAAATCTGCCCAATAAAACACCCTGTCTTTTACTGATACAAGTAACCAGATTATTCATCGACACAAATTTCTAAGGAAGAATTACAGCAACACTGACAACTAAGTGAATACTGTGTTTGCTTGATAACAATTAATGCTCCCTCTACTTTCAATTATCCCAACATTCAGATTTTGACCTCTGATTTTCTGTACATTACTCAGTCTCTCTCACATCAGTGTTTTTCTTCGTACTTCACGCAGCCTAAATATCTGCAATTTATTTAGATACAGACATGAGCAAATTACTTTATTTACAGGAGGTAAGAGAAGACTGTTGGACGCCAGAAGGAGTGCTTGTGGAAGCAACTTGCCTTCAAATCAGCAGCAATAACCAGCCTTCCAACACTGAGGACAAAAGCTCCTACCAAGACCAACTTAAGAACATAGCTACAAAGTATTCTACAAGATTGGTTCAATATCTTCACATTGTTGTTTATAGCACTAAAAGACAGGTTTACTTCACTGAACTTCACATGGCTCTGTAACCTCTCTTCCTTCTGTAACACAGAGAAATAGGCACTTCACAAGCAGACATCCGCTGTAGCAAGCAGTAAAGCTCTACAAAGCAACTAATACCATCATAGCACAAAATGAATATAACAAACCATCCTCTGGATATACCTACCCCTCTCCCCTGACATGAGAGAGGAAACCAGGTGACTTGCTTACACTGTACAACTGACTCTTAAAGAATTTAACTGATGTTAATTCCACCCTTTGTATTATACAGGTATTTTTTCAAGTCTCTCTTACTTTTTCTCAGTGCAAACTCTTCATCTGACGGCTTCCGCTCCGGCTTGCGTTTGGGAAGCAGCTTTTTCATGGTTTTAGGGCTTTTACTGAGATCCTGTATAGGAAAAATAAAAAGAGTAGAGCTTCTAGACATATTTCAAGAATTTAACTTCTAAATGCATATAGAAATTACTAACTAAAAACCTTTTGACAGCACCAAAATTCAGTTTACTAGTATTTTTTGCCAAGTTCAATTTGCCTGAATTGGCTGATTTCCTCCCTACTCTTCTTCCAGCTATACACATAGCCAAGTATTTTATCTGTTCTATTAACAGAAATACACATAAAACCTGCTGCAAAGGCATTCAGCCTGTTTGGGAGCTAGTGAAGGGTGAAAGAGGCATGAACACATTAATAGGTCTTTTTCCTGAACAGCTGAAGAGACAACCCACTTCACTTGTCTACTGGGAAGCAAGAACAAAGGATTTAACAAGGAAGCTTGGCAGGTACTACACTCTTGAAAGCCAAAATTCATTAAAGTTTAGGTCTGTTTTTACAGAGGTCTTCAGAAAAAAAAATCAACAAGAAAAACATAAAAAAAAATCCCCAAAATCACAAACAAACAACAAACTCAACAGCATTTCTGCTCAAAATGTGGTCATGATAATTTACAGGAACAATACTAAGTTTCAGGAACAAAAGGCATATGCTTGTCTACCCTTTACCTGAAAGATACAATACATCTTCTGTGAAAATACAGAACAAGAAAGTAAAAAGGTGACTGAGCAGGACCTACCAAAGATGATCATGACAGGTTTTGAATGCTATTGTATGCTAAACATCATATGGATGATTGAAATTTTAATACATTGGAGAATTTAGTGGCCTACACATGAAAGCATAAAAGGATTTTAAGTTAAATTACAAAATGAGCACATAGTACAGCCAAACAGAAGAACCTCTTCTAGCAGCTAAGTCTCAACACAAATCTTGCACTGAAGATCCACTCTCACTTTTTCCCTGTTGTTTAGGAGATTTACAAAATTAAAGGAAAGTCAGATACACAGAGCCACCACCAAAAAATAATTTACAACTTCCTACTGAAGGCCTGCCACACTGTGTCTTTTCTTGGCTGCTGCATCTCACCTCCTTATAGCAAAGAGCAGCTGAGGGCCGTAGCGGAGGCGCGGGCCGCAGGCAGCTCAGACTCCACGGCTTGGGCGTTTTCGGCGGCTCCAGCGGTCCCCAGTTTATTGTGGTGTGTGGAGTGCCGTGATGTGATGGATGAGGGAGAGTGTGGTAGGCAGGAGTCAGGGGTATTGGCTTGCTGTCTGAATGCTTGCTGGAGGGAGTCACTGGGTGGGAAGGAAGCTGCCAAACAGGATGGGAAAAGAGAGAAAGCATATTATCATAATGGAGACAGAGTGTCATTAAGGACTGCTGAAATAATCCCACCTGCTATAGTATTTCTGTTTATTACAGGTGGGCTTTGAAAAATTTTACATTAAGTTATTTTTTGGAAAAAAGGAGCTTGATTTTTTTTTTATTGTCTACCACAGACGGAGCACAAACTAAAGAAAGAACTGCTCCCACTTCTCTCACCACCAAGGGTGGAGCTAAATTTAGAACCATTCATATCCAACAATTCAAATGCAGACTCCAAAGAAATTACTGTTTCTCCACAGCCTGTCAAGTACATCACAAATTATAACCTACTGTTCTAAGTATACTTAAAAGACGGTGATGCATGCACTTGGTCAAAACAGAAGCAGTAATGATAATGAACTTTCTTTCACCCCATTAAACTGTTACACTGAGTTTTAAGCATTTTGTTCTTTGTTCCCACAATTAAAATCAGCATTATCTTTTTACCTATTAAACTACAGTGACACAATTCAGTTCTTGTTACTAATGGCCAAAAAAAAAAAAAGGCTTTCCACGGTGTAATACCTGCCAGACAACCTAATTCTGCTCATTCACTTGAGTCCAGAAGCTCTTTCTTACCGTGTGAGATGGCACAGAGTGCGGTTTAATGGTGGGATTCCCAACAGTTGTGACTTTGGTTTGCTTCTGCAGGTGATCCACCCATTCATGCAAATCTTGTTGGTTGTTACAAGATACTAATATCCTTTCAATCATATTTCCTAGGTGATAGATAGCAGAAAGACATAGGAAATGAAAAAAGAACAATTTAGTCGATCTGACATGATTAAAAAAGACACTCATTTCCTAAAGGATTATGCCCTCTCAATACTAAGCAAAAATTTAAATCATATTTTCAGTACAATAGCATCCCACTTCTCCAGGTTCTAACACACATTGCCTCCATTAATTTATTCTTAGTCAAGCACAGGAGTTCCACTTTTTTCCCCCTAGCTCTAGTAATTAAGCACAGACAAGAGTAGGAGACAGTCTTATGCTTTTCCATCTTCCCCAGTAAAGCCAGCACAAACCTAAAATGTCACTCTCGACTCTGTACACTACAGCACAGGAAAAGTTATAAAATCAAAGTTCACCAATCTTCTCTCAGAAAAAAGCATAAAATTAAAGCTAGGGCAAAAACCACTTGGAAAAGCAATCTCAACCAAAGATAACCTTAATTTCTGCACTTAACATAATTTAACCCAGCCCATTTCCCTTGAGGTCAATTTCACAGCTATTATCACAAAAACCCCCATTTTTTTTCTCAATATAAATAATCTTTTCCCCTGTGACTCATAGTACTGATATACTTGAGACAGTCAAAATTAGTCTATTTAAATGCAACCTTGGAGGTAGAACTGATCCAGGAATTGAAGGAAGATACGAAATTCCACCATGGGGACCTTGCACAGTCCTTTAAATTGTCTCAGGACATACATGATGAAATGAATGAATAAACAGATAGAAATTACCCATATAAGCATAATGGCAACAATCATTAACATCAGAGATGCTAAAGGAGCATCTCATTTTCTCAGAAAAGAGGTGGAAAGCTTCTAGAAGAAAACTGCTGCTCAAAGCTCTTCCAGCACCTCTCTAATTCCTATCCTTTCAGTAAATAGTGCACTTTGAACTGCTTCATCACAAAAGATCTTCCCCAAGGCTACTGCCTCCATTCTTGAAGACAAAGAAATTTCAAGCTGAATCTCACGTAAAGACATCCTTAACTGTGGGTAACTGTGCTACAAAGTTTGTATAATCACAGGATGGCTGAGGCTCTAAGGGACCTCTTTAGGTCACACTCCCCATTGCCTAAGCACAGACACCTGGAGCTGGTTGCCTGGGATCATGGCCAGGGAGCTTTCCAGGACCTCCAAGCACAGCCATCTCCCCAGGCACTCTGTGCCAGTGCTTGGTCATCCTCACAATGAAAAAAGTTTTTTCCTCTGTTCAGAGCAAGCATATGATGTTCAAAACAATATATCCTGGGATAACTAGTAAATAAAAATATTAATGGGCAATACCTGATATTTCAAATGCATTTTTATGGTTTTCACTGTCTTCTAGCTTTGTAATAGTCATTCCTGTCATAGGCAGTTTTCCCTTAAAAAAAAAAGATGGTAACATTGACATTAAATACAAAACACAAAAAGACATTATCAATTAAAGAAAACACTAACTTTAAGCTCTGAAAAAAGACATTCATAGCGAATTGACACACACACACCCTGATGGATTTAAAAACACTTAAAAATCCATATAAACATCTCACAATGGGAGTTTTTCATATGTCCAACTTCTGCAAATTACATCTGTGACATCAGTACATCTAGCTTATACCTATCCAGGCTACAAAATCCATACAAATACAATAGCGCTCATTCCTCAGTCTCGGATTCTTGAAACTGAGACCTTCAGGATCATCCATATCACATGACTGGAGGCAATAGTAACTCTTCTTTAAGCTCACTTGCTTGCAAACTGATCAGCTCCCAGAATAAGGTCTGTAGAACAAGTAAATTTATAAAGGACTATTTTACTAAATAAATGCATCAATTATTTACTGAATATTTCTCTAATAATGTCACTACTAAATTGCCTCATGGAAATACTTTGAGGGGAAAAAAAAGCAGTGAACACCTTCACATTTGTAAATTTCCTTCAGGAGAACATACTAATTTTGCAGAAGACCCCATTTTAAACCCAGTCAACCAGGAAAAAAGAACTCAGTTTAGGATAACTTTTTGACCCTTTAGAAACGGAGATGAATAAATAAAGTTGAAAACTTCTGGGATGAAAATGAAACTTCAATAAAAGTTTTTTAAGACAGATCCTGTATTCTCCTGCACAGAAACACTATTCAGCAAATACTGGCAAAAGCATAAATGCTATGGTACTGTGGAATTTGCTCCAACAGAGCAAAAAGGAAAAAAATAAACAACTTCATGTTTTCTTTCCTAAAAACAGCAGAATGGACAAAGGTTTCTTAGAAGCTTGGAAATGAAAAATCCCTTGGTATTCTGTAGGCACAGAGCATGCTCAGGCCCAAGATATCAAAGAGAAAGGACTTCTCTTGCGGCAGCTTCCCCACTGAAGGAAACATGGTGGCGACACACACTCCACAGTGCAGTTAAAATGTGCTCTTTTCCCTTTTTTCCAATGTTTGCTGGTTCATGACTAGCACAGCATACAACCACAAGAGTGATGTGCAAGAACTGCTGACACAGGTGGTACACTGGTGACAGAGATCCCCCGAATCACATGGCAAGGAAAAGTACAAAGTCAGCAAAACAGAAAACGGAAGTGAACTTTGGAATCATTTATATTTCCCTTCTAACAAACAATTGTGTAGCCCCCCTAAGAAGCATGGTCCTTGCTCCTTGTGACTTCAGCTTACCACTGGTAAAAGTTCTTCCCATTAGCTCATGTGGCAGATATCAGCATTATCAACCAGAAAATCTGAAGCCTGACAACAACCGGGCCATTCAGAAATGCAGGGAGGGTGTTATGTTGGATGATGCCTCCAGTGGAATAATTTCCCTGAGAAGGACTGAGGGAACTGCATCATCCTCTGTCTATATCCGTCCCAGTTCTGAGATGTGAACCTCAGAAAAAACGTCCAAAAGGCCCAAGTTATGCACTCTAGACAAGGGCTCTGAGCAACTGTCTCAGACACAAACAGTGATGAAACAATTTCACCTGGCTGTGAACATGTAGTCATTAAAATCTGAGACATTCTCAGTGATGGGACTATCACACATGATAGTCTCCTCACATGAGGTTGTGAGGAAATTAAGAGTTTTGCTTTCAAGAGCTGGTTGGACAGTCAACACTAAGAAAGGGCTGCAGCCATTCTGAGTAGAAAAGACAAATCACAGAAAATCGTTTATTTTTTTACTGAACAATGCTGAGCACCTAGGGAATAAAGTGGGTGGGAAGAAGAAGAAATGCAAGTGATAGTAGAGGAAAAATAAAGCTTGATGGACTGTTTAACTTCATGCTGCTTGTAATATACAAAACTTCCAGTCAGCTGCCTTCATGATGAGTACAGAAGAATCTATCCTCATCAGAAATTTGAACTGTGCCACTTCAAACACAGAACCAACCTGCCTTTTCTAGTATTTTTTTCCATCAACATTGGGATAATTAGAAGTGGCACAAAGTTAACAAACTTGGCAGTCCACTTGAACCACCTAATGCAGCAGCTTTTCAGACAATTGTGGTAGGTAAGGTACGAATCCAAACACAAATTTTGGAATTTAATTGCTCTTAATTAAAAAAAAAAATCTCCTTTTGTGATTGACTGTGGTTGATCACATAGGAACACCAAATGATCAACCTTCAGCATTCCTTTGAAGCAGGCAAATCACTGCTCAGGAGAAAGGAATGAACTGTTCAAGTGTTTTACAGAAGCATTTCTAGTAGGTGAAATCTGTCTCCTTTTAGAACTTTGTTGCAGTTTTTCCTTGTCCTTTGGCATTATTTGAACATTTTCAAGACTTTGGAAGTCATGGATTGCACATTTGCCTCTCTCAGGAGTCTTTGAAACTATATACCCAAGATGCAAGCGCTTCTGTGAAACACAGCCTAGAGCTCCAGGGGAGCCAGAACAAATGGCACTCCTGCACTGCAGCAGTTGTTCCTCTGGAACAGGCCTGTAGGGCAACAGCCACAAGTACTCAGCTAGGAAACCTGGGAGAGAGCTCAAAGACTGTTTCTACCAGCTGTGAGCAGAGGACTGGTGAAGTGAAACACTTGGTGCATTTCAGGTGGTGTTACACTGAGGAGCCCAAGGCTGGGGACAGGGACTCAGCGTCAGTCCATGCACTTGAATCTTTTCCCATTGTTGGAGCATATCAAGCACATTTGGAGCATGCCTTCCAATTCAACTTTATTCAGAGAGAATCTAGTCTGTGAGCCCCAAAACAATTTCGACTTTATAACTCAGTGCTCATTAAACAGAAAAAAACTAAAATATGAATTTTAAAAGTGTGCCGCTGATTCCAAGATAAAACACTAACGTGGATGCCTCTTACCAAACTGATGGTAACAGCCTAATTCACACTGACAAAAGCTTAAGGGGGCTGTGCAATTTTGTTAAGTCTCAGTAGCAGTCAAAGAGCACTAACAAACCTATGCAGCAACATTGGTTTTCCACATAGATCTAAAAAGCTACCAATACTTCCTCTCATCAGCTACTACCAACAGGGTAAAAAAAACAATGTCTTCTTGATGATAGTGACAGCTACAAAGAAGATCAAACCCTGGGCTTCTATGCCAGAATGATATAAGACAGACGACCACTTCTTATGCAGATATTACTTTTTATCTTTATAAATGCAAAAGTTTAATAATCCTTCCAATGAAATATCCTTCCTATGAAATATCATTTGGAAATAACACAACTCCCAACACATTCTTAGACATTTGTAAATGTATTACTTTACCTGGTAGATAAACCCACTCATTCTTGGGCTGGCTGACAACATTAGCAAAATGTTAGGGAAGAGAAGAAGATACCTTTCGTTCTTTTCCTTGTTAAAAGAAGAAAATGAAAAAGTAAGTACACCATCACAAGTCCCCTCTCCATTTATCTATTACTAAAAGCTATCAGCATTATAACTGGATGATTACTCCACAAATATTTGCTCAGTGCAAAACTCTCTCTCCACTGTATTTAGAAAAATTAAAAAAAGGAAAAAAAAAGTAAAGACGACGACAGAATTACTTATTTTCTGCTTGAAAAGTGCTACTAGCACATGCCTATACTTTTTCCAGAAGAGCACAGCCTTGTATTTAAAACAGGAATTTCACAGGCTCGGTGAAACACTGACCTTGTTTAATATGATAACAACTGTTTGGCCAATTTCAGTAAAACCAAAATTACATACTGGATGTATTTCTTCCTATAATTTAGATGGATACTGTTACAGTCATATCGAGACTGTGGTCTCTCAAATTGGAGATCGGATTTTTAAACACTGGATTATGCCCAGAAGTAGAAAAAGCAAAGGAATAATTACTAGAGTCACAACGAAAGCACTCATTACTTTGCTGTGGTTTGATTTGCTGGTTTCACGTATGAAGTTATCCATTGTGGTTTTGTTTTGGGGTATTTTTATGGAAGGAGGAATAAGTTTACTCTGAATCTACTGCTATAGACAACAAAAGGGAGAAGCACTAAAGTGTAAGAATTAAATGACAAAATGAGTGTATCAACTGATAAGGCCACCGTTCTAATTTCAAGCGTCTTTGCAAAATTACAAGTCCTTCGCAAGTTTTAATGTTTTTTTAAGTAAACATTTGCAAATGTTTGTATCATTTTTAGAAAGACAAAACCAAACCCAGATGCTGTTGCATAAATGGAGCTGTCCTATATCTTGCCAAAAAGCTGTAATGCTACACAGAAACTTCTAGAAGTCCATTGCATTTGACATTTTACCTCATAATGAGAGTGGGGGATGGTGATTTGTTTTGCTGGCTTCAAAAAGAGACATGACTGCAGAACATGCACCATCAGCTCTACAGAATCTTATTTAGTTTAACACCTAACAAAATATCTGAGAGAAAAATATCAAGTGACTAACTTTTAAATATTCAGTTGCATAAACATTTTTCTTTTTCTTCATATTTATGGACCTCTTTGTTCTAAGGGAGGAAATGGACTGAATGAGGTTGCAATTCAAAAGTCCTCATCAGGTTCAAAGCCTCATTGATTTTTCAGGAGAACAACAAGCAATAAAAACATGTCAGTAACCTGTATAATGTTGCCTTTCTGTTAGCACTTGCCTTGAAAATTATTTGAACATTATTTCTGGTAGGACAAGTTTTGCTTTATGTTTTATTTGCTTCTTTGGTTAGAAAAAAAAAAAAATCGCCCAACTTTGTCACTTTTAACTTTCTAATGTATCTTATTGTACTTCTCAAAGATCATTTGGTACTCAAGACTGTATTTCAAAATTTACTACTTCAGAAATGTGCCCAAAACAGTCAAAAAAGAGTTTGCCTCAGACACCTTACAACACAAAACTTTAAACCTTTTGCTATTTAAAACACACGGTAAAAACTGCTACGCACAATGATCCTGTAACATAACAACGCATGAAAGTCTTGTTTAATTATGCACTTTGAAAAAAAGCCCTGCAAAAATCATCTTACAACATTTATAACTGCTGTATTCAGTCACCTTTCAGTAAATTTTACAGATAAGACCATCCACCTTCAAGGAATTTTATTTTGGGTTTTGTAAAAAATGCCTTAAATCAACAGAGCAAGACTTTAGCGGAGATTACCATCCCTGAAGCACTCTCTCTATTCCTGTTGTATAATGATTATAATGAATTTTACTGAAAATTGGAATAGTGACATTAAAGATGAGAAGGACATTACCTCACTTCCAGCACACTGAATCATGACTTGGGACATGTAAATCACATTGCCAAGTGTTTTGATATCCTCTCCCTCCCAACAACGAATAGCTTCTGTCAGTATTTGCAGTTCGAGTTCTTTCCGTTTCCGTACTTCTTGACATTGTGCCTAACAAACATTGGGAAAAACATCATCTCTATAAACTCCATCAATTTGGAAGGATTAAGGGTAGAAATACCTTAGAAATACCACTACAGCTGCATTTACTGCTATGCTTGTAATACACAGAAGACATCACCTTACTTGAAGCATTTTTATTTAGATGACTATTACTAATATTTTTGATAAACCAGTTTTACTAACTTAAATATTATGGCTTTTCAATACACTGACTTCAATTACCCTTCCTAATCCAGTCATAGCTCTGTTACTCAAATTTCTCCTTCCTTTATGTTTCAAATCTTGTTATGACTAACCAAAAATGGACATGCTCAACAGCAAAGAGCAACACAGCTGTCAGAAATACATGCCTATACCACAAGGCATCTTCTTTCAGTAAAAAGAGACATGCCACCTGTGCAAACTGTGAGTGTCTAGAACCTTGTGTTACTACTTCTATTAAGTAACTCTACTCTGCTCTACTTCTACTCATTTGAATTTTCCTCAACGGAATTGTTTCCTCTTGTTTGTATAGCACCCAACAGGATGTAACACACAAACCTCTTCTGAACACTGATAATACTGAATTTCTAGTTAAAAAAATTTCAAAAATGCCAGGTTATCATCAGCACACATTCCTAACAGGAAGCACAACACAATAAGTTTATTATTACTGAGACTGCATTAATTATATGCTTATTGCAGTTCAGGCAAATTTTCATTTTTTTGTAAAGACTGTAGCACACAGCCTATCTGCTCAAATTAGGCTTCCTGATCCTATTATTGCTAGAAGCTTTTCATCTTCTGAACTTCACTAGCACTTTCCTCTTCAATCCCTCTGTCTCAAAATCAACACTATTCCCCTAGAAGGAATGCACTTAGAAAAAAAAAAATCAGAACATGTACTCATTTGTTGTAAAGAAGCCACTCTTCAGGACACTAGTTGTGCAAGCACTAGTAGAGAGAAAGATGAAGTATGATGAAAGGGCAGAAGTGCAGAATAGTTTGCTCAACTCTTACTCCAAAAGTCTATTTGCTACAACTCTTCAGCAAATGACCATCCTTAGCTCTGCCCACATACAGGATTAATTTCCACGCCTTTAAAAATTTACTACACATTTACAAAAAAATGCTTCACTTCTTTTAGGCAATAGAGGGAGATTAAATTAGCAAACATTCTACTTAGAATATATAATCTATTCTTTTATCACACTTACAGAAAGATTTTTGAAGGCAGTCATGGATTTTTGAATATCTGGACGATCTGGATGATAATCCTAAAAATAATGGAAAAAACATATGTAAAGGGTTCCATTCTAGAAAAATTAATTAAAAATGTTAGAGGCTTAACCAAAAACAAGCAATCCTGCAAAACTGAAGTTGTAGACTAATCTGGTCTCTTCATGGCCTTCTTATATCAAACATTGTGGGTCTAGCTTCTAGTAAAACTGCAGTTATTTAGCAAAATCCTAGTTATACTTAAAATAGAGTCAAGGAAGTTTTATAAAACCTAGTGGATTACAGATTTTGAAATCCCAGGAGGAAAGTATTTACAGAGTTTTGTTTAGTAGGTTAGCTTGTCACAAAGGCAATTCCCTACAGACTAAGTAGCATGTTCTGCTGTTTCTGGCTGATAAGCCAATCTGTGTGACAAGACCACTATCCTTCCTATTTCTTTTTTTCACACTCCATGCATGTAATCTACTAAATGCAAAGGTGAAAAAAGTAGGTGCTCAAACACCTTCTCGCCCTGTAAACATCACTTTTGGACAAGTACTCATTAGAAGTCAGAGGGACTACTTTGCCAATGTGTTGGACGTGCTAAGGTGAAAAGCAGTACTCCCGCTACAAGATAAAGTGACCTCAAGTAGTGTGCAGTAGAGACATTCAATGTCAAGTTAACTAGAGACCCTGGTAAGACTATCCTAGGAATGATGATCAACTTCTCTGGATAGTTTTACTTCAAATGTTTAGCTTTTACAGGAAGTTTTATTGCACTGACTTTTACATAAACCACTGCAGCCTGTAGTTTAGAAGGCTGACGGAAGAGCAAACAAATGTAATTTTGGGTCCCATCATGTTTGACATGTACCTTTAAAATAATTGCTGTCAAATCATCATTAAGCTGGAACATAAATGCTGATAAGATATACCTCCATGTGCCTTTCAAGTTCTTTGAGTAACGTGGGGTATTTATCCAGACGCATAAAAGGTTTGCTGAGGCCCGTGGTCAGCACAAGGATCCCAGGGCTGTTTGCACCTTTCATCTCCATGAATTCTCCTAGCTCCTCACTGTGTACACAAGACATTTAAGGAAATGAAGATTAAATTACCAAAACAAATAAATTACATTGAATCCATGATTCAGTCCTTCACCTGCAATGAAGTATGCCAATAAAACAAGAGGCCAAATACAAAATGAAATCAAGTACAATTCAAGTGCTGTGACCCGTTTGTGTATGAAACAGAATACAGGAACAAAGCCAAGTGTAGATTTGGCATCTAGCCAGGGAAAAACATACATAGGATCAAATCCTCTGTTCTAGACAACCAGTGCTCAAAAGACAGTTCCTAAATGTTGCACCATTCAAGCAACAATTATAGAATAAATTTTATTACTTAGCTTTTTATTCTAGTAAAATTACATATGACCCCAGAGGTGGTTTACACAAGTAATACAAAAGCAAGAGTCAAATGCTTCATATATAATTAAAAATAGATATTTTTTATGGTGTCAGACACTAATAAGAAGACAGAACAGTTCAGAAGTTTTTCTCTCCTCCACTTCCATTTTTAATGACCTCATCTCACATCCAAGGTGTTAATGCAAAAAAATTACCAGCATCCCTACAAATGGTAGAAATAATCACCATGCAGTCTATTCTCTAATGAGCTACGGTTTTGTTATGTGTGGACTTATACAACATATTTCTTTTCACAGCAAAGCCACTGGAAGAAATCCATTCTCTCCATGTATCATGAATTGCTACTTCCCCTCTCCAGATATTTTTTAGTGTTTAATTAATTCAGAACTGGCCCAACCCCTCAATTTTTATAGCAACTCAGTTAAAACACCAGATCTGAAGATTTCAGCTCCCTTTGCTATCAAGAAAACAAAACAGCTACATTTCCTGCTTATAATGCAGAGACTTTAGAGGACTATGGTGGAGGAGCTTTTCAAGAGTTTAAATTACCAAGAACAAAATGAGCCCTTTCCATTTGGAATGGAAGATATGGCAGCATCTGGGCTGATTGCCAGGCTTCATAAAATACAACTTGCCAAAGAACACAAAATTCTAAAGGCAAAGATCTAAATAAAAGAAATACAGAAAGTCATTTATTAAAAATGTAACATCTTACTGGTATTTAAGACACACATACACTCCTTCCCATTCCGGAACAAGTGACACCACTTATTAATCTCTTTTGTCCAAACAGGTGAAGAAGACAACAGAACAAGAACACAAACATGGTGCTTAGGGGGATTGTTTAGTGGTGGACTTAGCAGTGCTGGGTTAACAGTTGGATTCTATCTTAAAAGTCTTTTTCAACCTAAATGATCCAACAGTTCTATGTACTGTGACCTTCCCATCCCAATATAAGTGCTCTATGCACCATCCCACCTGGATCATTCACCTCCCAGATACCAAAGTTTCCCCCAGCTCATATAAAAGAAGGTACTTTTCTACCAAGTTTACTCCAAGTTTACTTGCCTTCAGATCAGTCAACTGAATTTACTTACACTACCTTGTTTATGTATATCCAGCACTGTTTCTGAATTGTCAGGTCCATCATCATTTACATTACCTCTTTCAAGAGCTTTCTGTCCCCATTCTAAGGAGGCCCAGGCACTCCTCAGTGTATGTATTTGTGCCATTTCAGCTGCATTTAACTGCAGAGTGGAGAAAGAGGGTGAGGGGATTTCTCAACATCTGCTGTGCATTTTAAAGATGCAAAGAGAAGGGCTGGGCACACTTGGGAAAGACCTTGCATCCCTCTTAAGCAGGATATATCAGCAACTCCAGGCCTTCTAAATCAGCTTGTGAAAAACAGGTTTTAGCCAAAATTAAAATACCTTGAAAAACTTCCTACAATACCTTGCATGAAGCATTCTAATAATACAACACAGATAAACCTGAGTACTTTTTGAACTTAAATTTAAAATTAAGCAAAGCTGGCCAGCTCTGAATACCTAGAGGCTGAAGAACTTTGCTAAACACTTCCTTAATCACAACCCTTGCTTAGCACAAAATCACACCAGGTCAGAATTTGACAGCTGACTGCAGTGGCACCCTAAACAAGACTAAAGACTTGAACGTGTAACTGTGTCTTGGGTTAACCAGTACCAGCTGCTTTCAGGTCAAGTACTCAGGGTAATTCACTGAAACATCAGGATGCATGGCACAGTGTGGGAGCACCTCCTCTCCTTCTGACTCAATTAAAAGGAAAGAAACTGTTTCCAGTAAGTAATAAAGGTATGACACCCAATTTACAGGAAGCTTTACCAAAGTTCACCTGGGAAAGCCCTTCTGCCAGAAGGCCATCATTGGTTTTAAATTTCAGTTCCTTATATATATGACACTGATCACGTGCAAGTCATTGTTTTTCTGTTTTATTCATTCATTGTACCTGTAATCACCCCCACCCATTTCAGCATCCTAAAGCCAGGTTACACACAGTACTCCATACTTCATCATATTTCATCTTCTTCATGTTAAAGACATTTCCTACAAGAACCAAGAGGAAGTAGCTGTTTAAACTCATTCTTTGCATTTTGTTTGCTTCAGTCAGACATAGCCCCTGCTGCCTCATTCTATCAACTCAGCCCTTTTACAGTATCTATTACTCTTCCTCATTTCAGAGAGCACAATCCAGAAGGGTATTGCACAGATTCTCTTTCACCCCTACAAAGCTGCATTTTCCACAGGAACTGCCAATCTCAAATACCACAGGCCACTCAGTTTAACACCATTCTGAACAGTCCTCATTTTTGCCCTTAGACTGCTAAGGGGCAAAACCCCCTTTTCTAATTACTTCAGCCATCTCCTTACTGTTGGATGCATACAAATGCATTATACAAATAGCATTTGCTGAGCTACCCACTCAGACAATTCTTGCACTTCCCTCTCCCTGCTTTTTTTTATTTTAATGTTTTTGGTGTAGGAGAAACTTTGGTTACCATTTCACCCATATTCACATTTCTAATTTTTTATTATTGTTGTTCTATTTTTTCAACTTCAGCATTACAAAAGACGTGTGATAGAACAGGGGAAAATCCCCTACAGCTTGAATTAAAATTGACTTCTTGGAAATTTGAAATAAAACTTGGTATTATCTTGTTTTCACTGTCTACTCTGCAATCCCTTTAACTAAACACACTCTGTGGTTATGCCATTCTCTGCTCGAGTGACACTTTGTGTTGATCATCGTCTTTTTTACTTAATCACAGTACAGGAATCTATGGAGCAAGTTTAAACCTCAGCTCACTTGAAACGTACACAAATGTCCTGAAAAACAGGCTTAGCAATGCCATCATCAGGAAGCATCTAACAGGGAGCAGTGTTAATAGGTGTAATTAAAACTGAATGACGTAGTTTTCCTCCCGACATTCCCAAGAAGACAATGTCTTCTTTTATACATTTCTCTGCTTCCTTCTGACAAGTTTTGACATGCCTGCTTGTTCAAGCTCCAGTCCGAACACAGGCACACACTCCTTTAATACCATAGTACCCAAAATTTTGTCTAAGCAGGTCCATCATGCAGACCACCCTAATATTCTACTCATGCTATATGAACCTGGCAGCTCTGCAACTATGCAGACATAAAATACTCATCAAAATGTGGATGTTACTTAAGCTCAAAGCTTAAAGTGAGTGTCTTTCATTTAGTCACAAAAGACAAATATAGTACAAGACATAATAAAAGGGTTTACTTTTACTTTCAAACACATGAGTGCGTTAAAATACTGTTTGAACACAAAACAGCTCACAACCATTTTATAATTAATTGCAACATTAAAAAAGTCTGTGTCAGCTGCTTTGCCAAAGACAATGGCTCTTTCATGTCACAATTTCAACTGATGCCTGCAAGTACCACTGTCTCCTAGGCACTATAGGCTAAATGAAACTCCAGCCCACAGCTAAGAGTATGTTTTAATAAAAGGCTATCATTTAGCTGAACAGGAAAATCTTTTGAACAGTGAAATCATCAACTCAGTCACAAGTGCATAAGCAAGTAGCTTTTCAGAAAGAGGCAGATGAGACTTTAATTCATTACTTGCATCACTTTACACAATAAAATGCAGAGAAGCATACAAAAGTGCTGTGCTTCATTTATTCTGAAATTTCAAGCTGAAAAGTTCCTCCCACTCCAGACTAGAGTTGGTTCACAGCTTGAGGTATTTTAAAGGTCACCATGAAAAGTGTCTTTAAGCCCTACTAATTCAAATCTTTCTCAGAATAGCTGCCTCAAAAGCTGCAAATGACACTGGAAGAGGGAAGAAAACAAAGTTCAGATGTGCCTACAAGTAACAGATGGAAAAAAATAAAGGCCATTGAACCTTGATGAAAGCAGATCCAGGAACTAAAAGCATATACATTTAAAATCACAACTTACACTTCTGAAGGAGGTCTCTGTTTGTAATAGATGGAGCACGAGCTATCACTGCTGAGGGGTCTGAGGACTGCACACAGGCACCGCATTTTGAGTGTGTCGTGACACAGCTTAGCTCAGCAGCCCCTCAGCCGCAGCTTTTAATTCCCTAGGGCAAAACCTCGCAGGCAAGCTCCTCTCCCGGGGACTGCTGCTCGGTGTATGACATCAGCCTGCACACTTGCAGGCTCAGGGATCCACCAAAGTGGGGGAGGCACAAAGAGTTTTCTGACTCAAGCTGATCTGTATTCCATGCTCCAGTTACTCAGAGTAATTGTGATGTTACAGCTCCACAAATTTTCTCCAGACTGCTAGGTCTGTGATGCAAGTGTAGAATATGTTTGGGACATGTTATCCAAGAGAACAGAAGAATCTAGCAAAACTAATGTTTCAACAAGTAAAGATCTGTGGATAGCTTTCTTGCTGCTGAGAACTGGCTTGATATTTACCACTTTGCAAAATAAAAAAACCCAGGTGTGTGTTAGTAATTTTCAACTGCCTTTCCATTAAATTAAATTTTCATCTGGTAAGATTTTTCTTCCGTCTGTTTTAAAATAAATATGCTGCTGTTTAAGCAAATTAAAAAAAGCTTAACACCCCACTCTACCCCTCCAAAATTACATACCTGATGCTGGTTACATTGGGTCTGTCCATATTTCCTCAAAAGAATTGTCTGTCCACTGATAAGTGGGGCCTGTTATTTGGTTTTTTAGATTATGTTATCCAACCTTCTGTAAATCCCATACTCAAATACCTTTTCTCTTGCTTTTGGATATAGTCCATAGGAAGTTGCAGTGCTAGCTTCTGCCTGCTCTTGTGCTAGATTTTTTTGTTGCACTGAACTTTGTTGCTTGTGATCTTTCCCAGCTAGGTAATATGTCATGTTCCTGGCACTCCTTATCCTGCTGCAATTACCCATTTCTGTACTTTGTATCCAACTGGGTTTTTTAATCTGCAGGAAATTCACTCTTTCACGCCTTCCGTTGCTCATTCTGTTCCTTTGCTTACTGGAAGGCAAGCATATGTCTATGATCAGAAGCACACACTAGAACAGTGCTAGTTTGACTAAACTCTACACCCTCAAGGCAGTACTGGTCTAATCAGCAAGCTAAATTATCTCCTAAAATAATACTATATATTGGAACATCTATCCTTAGACCTGAACTGGGATCTTCAAGCCGCAAATAGTAGAACCAAACCTGATAGAATGGAGCTAAAAAGCTGGGGCTGTTGTGGAATAAGGAAAATGAGATAGGGATGGTGCACAGTGGCACTACAGCCATTATGAGAAAGGACCATGCAAAACTCTGAGCTCTGTCAGAGCACCACCCAACCGTACCCAGCAAACTCCACCTCTCCAGCTTGTCCAGTGGCTTAAGACACAATTACAAGATACAAGGACAGATCTGAGAAAAAATTACTTAATCCTTCAAAATTCTTGATTCATTAAGCAGAAGGAATTTAAACATTGGAAAGAGAGTATGCAATAGCTCCAAAACAATTCCTGAGACAAAAAGGACCTATCAAATTTCAAGACAGAATAAACTGGAGAAATTATGTTGCATACCAACTTTAACATCTGGGTAAAACACAAAGCCACAACTGGAATCAAGAAAAGAATCTGTTCCCAAGCTTAATAGAAAGATTTTGTTGTTGCTGTGATTATCAGAGGTAAAAACATCTTCAGAAATACATAGCTCTGAAATCTGAACTAATGTATGGGCTTCATTAAGCTTTACTCCCATTTCTTCATGTTCACAGATACTCAGGTCTCCTACTATTTTAACGGTCTTTTAATTATCTGACTATTAATAATTTAACTTAATGAAATGAAAAATATTTGTGGCTTTGAAGATTTGAACATGATAAATGTCTTACTTTTAAAATAACGTAATTGCCCCCCTTTGGCCCAGTGGTTTACATAAACATGAACACACACACACACACACACAAACACCCTTATTCTGTATTAATTGAATAAAAGCCCCCATGTTCCTGCTGCAAATGATCAATAATCAAATGACAAAAGACGAAGCGGAAACAGATTTGCATTCATACTGGATGGCACTTAAAAGAAAAGAAAAAAACCCAGTCACATTCCAATTGAATGCCCATTTTAAATCTCCAACCACATCCCCAGGACAGCTATTTAGAATCTACTCCACAAGAATGCTTTTCAAAGAAAGTTTTTGTCTAGAAGTGTACAGTAATTCTGAGCACATTAATATTGAGTTTTACCTATACACACACAGAGCCTTTACAAGGTGTCAACAATATTTTAACAGGTCTTACAACAGTGCTTGAAGAGCACCCCTGACAGCTCAGAAAATGACATATAAAACCCCCACGTGTAAGGCTCCACCAAACCAGAAAACTGTTTACCATTTTAATGCAAGTGATCCAATCACTCTGAAGAAAGAATACAGCTAATGCTTCAACCAATTTCCTTAAAGCTTTTTTCAGCCAGTGACAGTAAAAAAACCAGTAGCAGAAGTAGTATCTTTCATAAAATTTAAAAAAATCTTCACCTAGAGCAATTATTCAAGAGATTATTTTGTTGGTATGGGTTCCCGGAAAGCAAGTAGTCTAATAAACTGAGTAGAAAATACTAATTCTGTGATATAAGGATATGACATTTGCTAGGGTTTTTTGTAGAAAGGCTTTCAGAGGTACAATTATTGGATATGTGTTCAGTTTATGAATTGCACAGAGCTCATGGAAAGAAACAGACAGTAAGAATTTATGAAGACAGTAAGAATTTATCTTCCAAATCAAACTGCTCTAGCTAGTTCCCTTTTCTTCTCCAAAATGCTACTGAATAGCACAGATGCTACAAACGTGATATTGAAGTCCAAGCATTCCACATACACTTAATTCTTTGCCCTATTTTTGCTAGTATTAAAATACATGGGTTTGGACACTCTTCTAAAATTGTACTGACAAAACAGTCAAACAACATTACCTTTTCTTAAAAACCTTAAACCTTGGTGTTTTAGCCAGTATAAACTGCAGTGCAATTGTTTCACCATTACTACAATCACAGCTACCTCAAACCTTACAGCCATTTTTAAATTAAGGTTTATAGGGGATTTTTTACAAACTAAAATGATTTCAGCAAAAAAAAGAGACAGTTCTGAGTATTTGACATTTCTTCATGCCTCCAACCAGTTTGTTATTTTTCTCCTTCCCTTTGCTTTGAAACAATGTAATTAAAAGTTTTCCAGCATTCTGAGAGATAGAGATTCAGAATTGCTTAAAGCCACCTTCTGATTTCTTCACAGCAGTTGTGTCAAGCAAAATATTCAGTCAGGCCACTTGCTACGTACAGCAATGTTGAACAACAAAATTTAAGGTATTAGAATAATAAAATAGGGAAAATTAGAAAGAATAGGATGCAATTCATGTTGACTCATGCCTAGTAACACAATCGCATTAGAGAGAAAACTGTCTATCTCAACTTCTCTTCCGCTGAGCTATCTCATACGAACAAACTTCCACAACCAAATCATTTAACTGCTCTACGATACTTATATTGTCTCCACCAGGATTTGATGTCAACCTGACTTGACAGACTTGAAGATGAATTTTTCTCAGGACATCTTACACAAAATGAAACATGAAAGAGAAGAAATGCTCCTCTTCTCCATTTGCATAACAAACAGCTATCCTCTCACATTTCCACCTGAGTTTTGAGATAACCCTTTACAGAGATCTCCGAATCTAAAGAAATGCAGATGATCATTTTGCTGTCACATGCCAGCTTCCATCTATAGGTTAAATCCCAGACCTCTGTAGGGAAAGAGCATAAAGACTCAAACAAACAAAAAATATTCTAAGCCCAAAAGTATTAAAAACCCTTTACAGAAAATGGTACTAAGAAGAAGGTCATTTGAAAGAAAGCAAACACATAGGGATTTCATCAGGGGAGGATTAAAAATACTTTTGTCTTGCTGAATTTTAATGACAAAAACTTACCTTCTTTTTGCCTATACTGTAATGTGAATTTGCAGCTTGATTTTTCCAGCTGGGGTTGGAACATAGTTACATGTATTAGTGACTTAAGTCAAAGTTCAGAGTACTTGGTAACTAGAAGGCTTTTTGTCTCCGTAATACTATGAGAAAAGCTCACAAACATACCACAACATTGCTGTGAAAATGAAATTTGAGTTCCTGAAAGAAGTTAATACTATAGGAAAAAAATCTATTGTGACTCTCTTTGTTTTCTAAGTGTTATGAGTACTCAAAGTATCTTTACTTTAATCCAACGCAACAAGACAAAAACGAGAGGAGTGTCTGAAGCAGAAGAACATATATCCTGCTAGAATGTGTCCTGTAGTTAACCTCCAGAAGTATTGGTTCTGCCCTGCACCACAAGCAAGCATAAACTGCCCCAAACTAACAGCTGCTTCAGCATGAGAGTAATCAGAATACAAGTTGATAGCAAAAGCTTGTGAAAGCTGACTACTTTCATCAAAATCTTGCCTCAATACTTTTACCTCAAGGTGATACAGGACATCCTCTATGCAAACTTAGGGTCTGTCCAAAAGCTGAGCAACCTACATCATGCTAACTAAGTATTATACTTCTTACAGAAAATAATAATCTTGTAAAACTCACACTTCTTTCATATCACGCTGAAGTAAAGCTAAGGGCTAAATATTATGAAGTTCAGTATATACAGGCTTTTACATGGCTAAGTTACAATGAACCAACTTTCTAAGAAGCCTAAGTCATGTCAGTTATGCCATAATTCCACAAATTTGTTTTGATCTCAACATTTTTAAAACAAAGATGACAATCAGTAAAGTCTGGTTTATATATTCAGAGTCTAGCATGTGTTCTTTCAATGAAAAATTTCTCTCAAATAGTTGACAAAACACTGCCAAAAGTGACAAGCTGCCCTGATCATAAACAGGGGGCATTTTGGGTTTTTTTAAAGCATGGGGTTTTTTAAAACAAAAGAAGACAAAATTACCTATAAAGCACGTTTTATGGAGCATTTTGTCTGTTTTATGGGGCATTTTGTCTTTTTTTAAAATGTGCAACTTTTTTTCTCAAACAAGTTCTATTACACCAAACATGTCAAAAGAGATGTCCCAGCTTTACAACTCAAGTGTATGCTGCAAACATTTTTGTATCAGACTTAGAAGACCACAAAGTTAACATACCTGTGTTCTGTAAGAACATTTACTGCTGATGGGTGGTTGGCACAGTATGTAAGGTATAAGCTTTTCATTTGTGGCATCAAATTTAGAAAACATCCTCCAACCCTCTGCTGAGCTTCAGGCAACCTAAAAAGAGAGTAGTGAAGATGAAAATACTGTAATACCAACCAGACAGAGAAACAAATTAAAGGTCAGAAAAGCAGTGCATATTGTGTGCTGAGTTTGGCTGGGATAGAGTTAATTTTCTTCACGGTGTCTAGTAGGGGACCATGTTTCGGATTTGTGCAATAATGTAACAGTGACAGAAGGGATGAAACTCTTCTCTCCAGAGCAGCTCCCACTTGAAGGACTAAGCCTCTTCAGCAGAAGGTTGTATGGCCAATTGTATAACCCCCACTGAAGTTAACCAGAAGATGGGCCACTAGCTTTCATCAGTCCTAGATGACAAACTTATTCCTGACACCTTATCTAAACCACTGTACAACATATGCAAGATAAAATGTTTCAATTTCTCCATGCATTTGCCCTCTTTCCATAAAGGCTGCACTGCCTAACATAAATATGCTGAATCTTTGCTTCTTTGCAAGACATGAGAGTGGATTTTACTATTGTTGTTAATCTTTTTAACGACTCCTAAAACAGTACTTCACTCTTCACATCAGCGGTAAAGCTCAATGAGCCCTCACTGAGTACTCTACGCACAGACTGCTGGCACAGTCCAAGAGCCTCATTTTAAGATCAGTTTCAACAGTTCTCTCTGGAAGAATATTTTTTTTTCCCTGAAAAATATTTTTTTTTAAGTCAGTATTTTCTGTAGTTGTCCCAGACATGTACATAAAGTTCCTAAACATCCATATTCAGCAGCAATTTTAGAAAAAAGTGAGAGACGCTCCAGTGAACTTCAGTAGGAAACAAACTGTTCAGCTTTCCAGGACAATCACTCCTGCAGGCAGGGGATGTTCCCATTCTGCTCAAACACAGTCATCTTGTCCCAGCCCTTGGGTTTGGTCACAGCACATCAAAATTCAAAGTTCATTCCAAGAAATTCTGCCCCAAATTCCAAAACAGGAAGTCTGTCTCCTATTAAGAACATTATGGGAAGACTACCCAAAATGAAGTTAAAATTGACTGTAGAGGTGTTCCAAATGTGAGTCAGAGGAAACACAGTCCCTGATTTGAGAGCAATGCTTGTTACAGACACCCAGAAAACGACAGCTGAAGCCCCAGCTAACACATCACACCAGACACACTCAGGTCGTAGTTTCAACACTTCTTATATCAAGGGCCAGGGATCACATTTTAAGTTTTCATTTTTTATTTTTAAAAGTTTAAATTCTGAAGTCAACAGACTGGCTGCTTTTGCAGGTGTTTAGGGGAAAACCAAGGGCATTCCCCATCACACTGAGGGAGTGCTATTCTTACAGCCTTGCCAAGCAGCATTTCCTGCCTAGCAGCTGGCCCCCTTTATTAAATCTAGCATGAGCTAATAATACATTCTTCAAGTAATAGATGCAGCCAAAGTCTCAAACTCTGAAGAAATACTCAAGGCATATAACTCAGTATTAAATAGCAAGAGGCTCCAATAAACAGTTGCTAAAAATGGTTAAATTCTCATTTCATACTGTAGTGATGGGGGTGGAGGGTGAATTATGGCTGTTTGCATCAAGCAGACATCTGTGTCTTCTCAGTCTGCTGTTCTTTCAGCAGAATCAAAGACTGACATTATTCTCTTTCACATGCTGCACATGCATTGCCACTTTATACTGCCCATTCTTTGTTGAATTTAGATAATTAATAGACTTTGTAAGGGGTAGTAACTCATCCCATTTGACTTCTCTATTGCATGCATTTTAGTTGCAAGTGCTCTACTATTTTCAGCAGATATAGATAGTTTATCTCCTCTACCTGCTGAAAAAAACAATTTAATACCTATCACCACATCATCTAAATATTTTAGTAATTATTGTGTTCATAAAGACCAGTTATTTTACAGTTTATTCTGAAGTTATTGTCCCAAAATTCTTATTATATTTAGCACTTTAATTAAAAAGGAATCATATTTAATCACATTTAAATATTTACACATATATTTAAGTTATACCAACTTCAGTTAAAGAAAGGCCAGATACATGTTTCAATTCTATTTGCAAATGTAAAGGAACCATAACAAAGCCTCTGCTGTTGTACACATTCTAGAAGAATCACCATGTGTACATCCAAACTACCTAACATTGTCTGCTTGTTGGAGTTGCATCCAGCAGCTGTCAGTTCTGTTTCTCCAGACTTACAACAGGCACCCAGTGCACGGTAATTTGAAGAAAGAAATAAAAAATAAGTACAATTGAACTCCAAAGGGTGCAGTCTGTGAAGAAACTAAATGCATTATCTCCTGAGGCTTCTCAGTTAACAAGGTTACTGAAATAAGGGGCCACTTTGCAACTTTCTGAGCTACTGTTTGGACAAACTGAGGCATTACTCAACTTGTTCACAATCCTTCAGTCTAATTTTCATCATCTTTACTACCACACTATTCACTAATTGTCTAATTGTCTAAGCTCCAGACACCAGTTACTATGCATGTTTGTTTCAGGATATCTAAAGACACTGCATTCAAATTCCATTAATATTCATAGCCTTATTTCTGTTGATACTCAGGATAACCAAAAGTAAAGGACAATACTAGGACTTAACAGACTTAATTTGTATGTGCACTCCAAAACCAAACCTGAAACACTAACGAGTTTTGGACTAGATTTAAATAGCCTCCCCCTCACACTCTGGCCTCTCCCCTCTGTTTTTATTGCTTGGGATTTTTTTTAAATTCCATTCCACTTCAGGATCATCCCCAAACATGAAGTATCTGCTCCCACTTAAACACAGAACAAGACAACAGTTACTGTGACTGCAAGAGCACAGACATGAGAGGAACAGAAGACAAACCCCAGCTATGGCTGTTACAGGGTAAGAGGTAATCCCGTGATACCACGTAGAAGAGTTCAATTTGCTACAGAGGAGATTCCATCCAGCAGTGCATGTAGCTGGTGTCACCAGCCAGCCTGTGTGCCATGTGCCCCTCCTTACTGAGAAATACAGCCATGGACCGACAGCTTCTACTTCCAGGTGAAGGGAAGAATCTTTTCTGGAGCAGGAAATCAAATGAGGTTCATTCTCCTGCTACAAAAATACCCAGAGCAACACTTCCAATAGAGATTATTTCCATCAGCCCAGAGATCCCCTGATGGACACTGACTTTGTTCACAGAGACTCTTCTGCTGTGTGAACTGCCGCAGAACTGATCTTTGCCACAGACCACAGATGTGGAATGAAACCTGGACCACTTTTTGTCTTCAAGAGACCAGAGCACAGAGCACACTTGCTATGTTTCACTGTCAGAAATGTGCTCTTTCACAACTGAAGACTCCAACAGCATCTCTCTGCCTTGTCTGTTACAGTTGTTTTCCATCCATGAACCAATGCACTAGAAGCTGATCAGCCAAAAAAAAGAAGCACCTTTGAAGTCTATCAGCTAGAAAATTCTCACTCGATGCTAGTTAGATTTATTCTATGCACCACTTCTGTTTGGTAAATTAAGAACTGAAGTTACAAAGGTGGAAATAACCCCAACCTGGACAAGCTCAAAGAAGACAAACCTTTAGC
This sequence comes from Sylvia atricapilla, assembly GCF_009819655.1. Classification (NCBI taxonomy): domain Eukaryota; kingdom Metazoa; phylum Chordata; class Aves; order Passeriformes; family Sylviidae; genus Sylvia; species Sylvia atricapilla. The sequence continues at coordinate 90,670,444 of NC_089141.1, forward strand.
AACGAACCAGAAGATTTTCAAAGCCATGGGCAGGGTGACACACAACTAAACCAAAACCATATCCAAACAACCATTTCCCTCAAAACACATAAATAACCCACTATAGCATTATATGTTCTGAAAAAAAAAAAAACAAACCCACAACCCAAAGCTTAACATCATAAGGATTAAATAAGCCAAAGTGGCACAGGCAAAAAGGAGAAAAGCATAGGAAAGTTTCTGCCACTGAAGTGCATGCCAGGATTTGTTAAAAAGAAAACTCAAATGACAAACTGTCTTCAAGGTGGGTATGGAATTCAAAAACCATTTAACTCTCATGCCCAAGAAAGGAATTTGTCAAGCAAGGCAGGTTGGCAACATTGCACCTGGCAGGATGACAGCATTTGGTCATTCTGACATGTCAAGTTAGAATAAAACACCACACCGGATGTTGTAATATGAAGTCCCTCAATGATGGAACTATAAGCTCTCTGCCAGAAACAAAAGAGGTGATTAATCTATTTTCAGCCCAGGAGCTAATCTGAGTTTACAGAACAGGTTCACCAGCCAAAAAAACACAGCAAAATGACCAAAAAACACAAACAAACAAACAAACAAACAAAAAGGCAGCAGAGCAAGGATTCTTCTACATGATGGGAATCATGATGGATTAGTGGATTAGATTCCAAACAGGAGGATGCTGTATGCTCAAGTTAATGTGCTATGATGAAAATACAACTCAGCATGATGAGCCTATTTATGAAACAAAAATAAGACAAAATGTTTGCAATAATGCTTCAGTAACTCTAGGGCATCACTTTCTCTGCCCACCTACTAGTATCCAGTATGTTCCTAGTTAATTATACAGCAACATTTCACTTACCAGAAAGAAGAAAAAAAGGACATTATGTAAAGGTGCTTTAAAAGAGTTTAAGCCAAACAGAGTTATTAATGAAGCTTTCTGAGCTTGAAGCTCCATTATGATATCACATGCAGGTTAAAATGAAGTTTGCATTAATATTTGTTTAAAGGTATATACTCTTTTCCTTTCATTTTTAAGACCATCATAAAAAAAGTTTTAGAAGATTGACAGTCTATTCCATGCAAAGGATTTAATTTCCCTAACTTCTGATACCGAGAAACACAATCATAGTAGCAAGCAAATGAGACAACAAGGAGCAGTGATGAGAAACAAAAGGAAACATCTGAGTAAGTCGATAAATGGACACTTTCAGAGATTTAGACCTTTAACTAATCAAGCCAAACTTGCCAGAATGACTATCCTCCTTTCTCACAGCATGAGAGACAGACCATTTCAAGAAAGTTTTCATTACACTGCTAAACTGCCATCTGAACTACACAGCATCCTCCCTTCCCCTCTCTCTGGTCTAAGTTATCCAGAGACCGGAGAGAGGGACAGAAGGCAGGTGGTTGGAGATCTGAAGTCAGCAACAGTACAGGCATCTGTTACTGCCTAGTGGAGATGCAGCTTATACTCTGTCATGACAAGGCTGCTTCTTCACACAGAGCAGCTCAGGGAAGAGGAGGGAGAGGTCAAAACAAGACATATTGAGGTGATACAAAGCTCACTGTTGCCAAAAGAGTCATGGTCTTCTCCGTCCAAGACATTAATTCATTCTCACAGCAAACTGAAACTTGTTAAGCCCTTGTTAAGTAGCAATTCAAATTATTAACTTGGCAGAAACCAAGCAAATTTGCATTAGGAAGTTGTCTTAAGTCACCACACGGTCAGACAAAACTAGAATACAGGCAAGGAAAATGACACAACTGAGGCTAGGAATGTAAATTGCACTTTAAGTGGAGTTTCAGAAAATTGTTAGGACAATGCAAAGGCTATATATCCACCTTCTTTCTTACACACCTAAGTGCTGAGGTAACAAGCTGAAAAATACCAAGTCACCGTGTCAGCCTAATTTATGGAAGGAGGACTAGTGTCTTCATGCCCTTCTTTTTGTGCTCCATGCTTCCTAGATGGTGCAGGACAAGCATTGAGGAGTTTCACTTAACTCGGGTTGCTCTTTCTGCCTATCCTGCAGACCTCTCCCAGCACACTTTGATGACCACTTTTGTTCAGGTCAGAGGAATACTAAGTACAGGCACTCTCATAGTGTCCTTCATCCAAGTAACTTACATCCTTCTCCATTGTTTCAACATGACATAGGATTCCTCCATTCCTTCTTTGTTTCTCTTACTTTGAGGAAAATACTTAAAATTCATGCTCCCAAAACCACTACTTTCCTACTCGTATGCACTTGCACTTGCATCATGAAAATTCAAAATTTCTTTTAAACTGTATCAAAATTTCTACCTCTGCTATTGCATCCTAGGTCCAATATGTATCTGTACAAACAATCAATATATTCTCCAGACATCTATTACAGTACTGCTCTGGCAACAACTCTTGAAATAAAAGGGGAAAAAAAAGAATCTATGCCAAACAAAATATGCAACAAGTAAAGCAATAGAAGATATTTGCATGTTAGCATTTACTCTATCCAGTCTGCATGGTACTTACTTGGTGCATTCTTCTAAAGACTGTACAAGCATTTGCTGGAAAGAACTTATTTCTTCCAGGTTTCCCATTAAGTATGAAGTATTTGTCAATGTTAACCTGGAGCCAAAGCAAATAAAACATGTTTAGGTTTGCAGCTATTGACGGATTGTGCATTAACACTATCTATTGCATTAAAAGAAAATGCTTACTGGTTCTTAGATCAAGGACCAGATTGTTTCAGTCAGAAAGCAAACTGAATAAAACCAATCCCTGTCTTAAGAATCACACAGTTCACAGAGGTAAATTCACACTGACATCGACATTTTGACCATGTTAACCCTCCCCAGTACAAAGATCTCAAGCTTAATTTAAAACACAGGACAAACTCACATACTTTTCACTGGCTTGTAATGGTCGCAGGTAGTTTGAAAGCATTGTTTGTAGCTCCTTAGCATATTCATTTTCTGTTTCTAATATATTTTGTAGCACCTACAATAAATGACAATTGCTAATTGGTACTTTTTAAGAGATATCAATAACAGTTTTAAAGCTATAACTAAAATTTATTAAGCATGAGAAGAATGTAAATGAGAGTTCCTACTTTAAAAAAAGCAAACACCAGCAAGAAAAGACTGAATACTATACATCTAGAAATTCACAGGGGAAGAAAACCAAAACACTACACACAAGATGAGCTACCTTTTAGCTATATAGAAAAAAAATGGTAAGCTAACAGGATTATCATTAAACATTTGCAAAATTTGAGTTACACAGAGCTTTCTTCCAAAGCCAGGGGTAATTATTCCCCCTATGTACTTCAGAACAGTCACAGATCATCAGAGGATGGTAAAGCATAATAGAAGTTGCAAGAGAAATGAGCAGTGTCATTCTCTCAATCTCAATTACAATGCATTACAACTAATGTTGCTAGTGGAGTGTTCAGAAGTACTAAATAACCTGCTAGAATACCTGAATATTAACAGATCTACAAAGCTCAAGTAATTCCAACTTCACTTAATAATACAATTAGCACTATTCCATTATTTTTAAATAGTGCTGCCTAACCTTACACTGGGAGTACACTACTATAAGAAAATTACAATAGACTGATGCAAAGCCAGATATTTATAAAATAAAGCATGCACTTGGGTTTTGGCTGAATATAAATCAAATATGTAGAATAACCCCAAGTATGTACAAGAGAACATTTTACTGGACCATTTCTTGAGAGCCTGCTTTAGGATATCCTCCAATATAATTGAATTAGGTTCTACTGTGCTTTTAGAAAGCAACTTATTTTTTGGCTCAAAAAAGTTATTTATCAAGAGAATCGTCAGAATTAAATGCAGTTTAGTGAACAGAGCTTTGAAAGCTTACTGCTATTCACTGGTCATCAGCAACACCACAACTCCCATTTTGTTACATGCCATATTTGTCAAGCCTACAGTAATATCTCATTTCAGCATTTATAGGAATTACTGTAATTGAGTGCATTATTCACTGTTGTAGTCAATACTCTTTCTTAGGAAATAAAAAAAGCCATTCATTCCTAAATGCAAACCTGATGAAATAACTTTAAATAGTTCAGTATGTCAATGAAGAATTCACTGTTCCTTTCACTGGAGTCATTGACTCTGCTTATTCCTTGAATGCTTCTATTCATTTGGGGAGAGAGAGAAACCATTTTTGAGTCCATTCTTTTGTTGCAAATCTGAATCCTGAACTGAAGATTAAAATGTCGCCATTCTCTGCTAAACACTGTGACAGAAGAATGTCACAGGGAAAGTTATGGCTACTAACTGGGAAATTACAGCATAAAGTACAATATGGGCACACAAATTTTAAAAAAGCTAAGGGGTTTTTTGACCATTTAAACTAGGGAAATAAAATACCTATGCCAATCATAGCACAAACTCACCCCAAATTCTCTTTTATATATATAAAAACAAAGAAAGCAAATAATTCAAATGGTAATATAGAAGTACTTGGCATCCATGAGGTTCAAAACTAAGTGCAAAATCAATCTTTTTCAATATGGTTTTTCCTCAAAAAAATCTCCCAGCCCAAAGTCATTACGCTCGCAAGAAAAATTAGTGGGGAAAAGGAGACTGAAAGCCAGGGACAAAACCACAGTGTCCTGATGAAGAACCACACAGTATTAAAAGACACTGAAAGATAAAAATCAACAAATTTGCTAAGGATCTTAAAAGACTGCACCACTATCCCATTTTCTCAAAGACTACTTCCATTCTGTGGTATAAACAGCTGTCAGAAAAGCTTGAAATAAAACTAATTTCATGTTGGACGCACTTCATTTTTTTTTTTCTTGTGCTGGTTTGGATTTTTCTTTGAGGATTTTCTTCACCATATGGAGAACATGGGATAAGAGGAAAAAGACTTAAGGGCAGGAGGAGGTAATAAAAAGAAAGCTTAAAAACTAAAATTAGTAATCTGACAATTAGAGAAAAACAAAAATTAATGCCACTGTAAACAAAACTATGCTACAAAACCTGTGCAGAGTACCAGACGAACTTAAACATCTTTTTATTCTAGTAGTTCACAGTGTTACATGATACTTGAGATACACACAGTTTCAACAGTCCCCAGAACACATTAAATCTATTATCCTTTCTTTTTAACAAATACAATTTTCACTACATATAACTTTATTTTTTTTACTTTGAATATATTTTTAAAGAATAACCTTGCTTACATTGCTCTAAAACGTAATTTCTGTGATACCTTGTATTCTTCCAGCTTGACTTACCTACCTTACTGAGAAGTTATGAGGACTGAACTCTTGCACTGTGCTTTGAAGTGACAAGTAGTCCTTACTGCAACTCAGTATTTTGGCACCAGAAATCCCTCACATTCCTCATATCCACATCTTGTCCACATGATCTAATAATCACCTTTCTTCCCTTTCCTGCTTTCTGTGCATTCTGGCTGCTGCAAGACCCCATGAGACCTCCAAGACCTTGTTTCCACAACTGCACCACAACATTTGCACAGATCCAACTGAGTACCAAAAGAGCAGCACTGAAGTGACTGCCTTTGCAGTCTGTAACGCTGATGAATGGCAGGCACAGACAACTGAGCTCATACAGCACCAGCTCTCTCAATCACATCACATGGCATACAAAATTCAAGGGTGGTTAACAATTCTGTCACACAAAACCTCAGCCTTCTCCCTAAGGCCATAACTACCACACAAAAATGGATTTAAAATTACCTGCGTGAAGATGATCACCTCCCAAACTGGTGGGAGAAAAGGCAGAGTCCAGAGATACACCTGGACATGATCCTGCACCACATTGACATTTTTTCATAGTAGTATTGCACTTAAACAAAATATCACCTAGTTGAGCAAAATCGTGATCAGTATGTAATTTTCCTGGATCACAAGAATTTGCATGAGGAACTCCTTAAAACAGTGCAAAGCACTGCACAAGTACACCATATCTTGAGGGTCCTCAAAAACTTACATGAACTTCAGTAGACAACTTGATCCAACTGTAAAGCGTGGCCTCAAAAGGAGTTTATTGTCTACTACTTCTCAAACACTCAGAAAGGAACAAGGTCATCCAAATACTCACAACTGTGGAGAAATTTTCCCATTTCTTCATCTGCTTTTAGAACAGCTACCTAATCTCAAAACAACTGTAAATGGAGAGAACCTGATTTTATTCTGGATACAAAGTTATAAACTCTCAAGGGATCTGAAGTAAAAATAAAACTCAGAGTAATGCCTGCTCTGTCTTCAGGGAATAACTTACAACAGTAAATACACCCACTTCAGCAATAGGCTACTAAATCACTTCTACATGAAAAATGCTTAATCAAAAGTCTGGTTCATACTACACACTACTATAGAAATGTAGCATTTTATAGAGGACAAAACCTCAGCATTCTCTACTAACCTGAATTCCTAAGCCAGGCCAAATGTACGTACATAACTAATGTCTGTCTTGCCAGCAACACATAGTGCAAGGAGCAATTAATTAAGCACACTAAAAGGCATGAGATTTGCCTCATGAACACTACATAGAGCCATAAATCCACAGAAATAAAGAACATTTTTACAAGGGGGCAAAGAACAGAGGAAGGTGGTGAAAGCAGTCTCCTCTCTACATTAGGTATTTTTCCTTAGCCTATCCCCAGTCCTCCTCCCAGAAAGGGAGCTTTTCCTACCATTTCCTGAACTGCCCTTTGATTTTGTTCTCAGTCCAACAAATGTATCCGCAGGTGCTGCCTGCTTCCCTAGGGTAAAGAGCAATAAATAATCAAGAGGACTAGAGAATCTCAGCACATCCCCATGTGGGGACAGCCACAACTCAAAAATAATACACAGCCCCAGCGTACTAGTCTCAACTCAAGCTTGCTAGCCGACAGAGCCTTAAACACAGATTTTAACATTTACTCCCTCATTCGAGCTACATCCCTTCAGCTACTAGGTGCCAAAAGTTTTTTTGCAGATCTTCTGCTTTTTCCACAACTTTATTTATCAGTACAGATTGACGATGCACAGCACAGGGAAGTCTCATGTCTGCAGCTTAGGTATTAAGGCAACAAAAACTCCAACTCAGAAGTTCACTTCAATGAATGGGCTTGATGTTTGTCTTACCTACATGTAAAATGTAAAAATCATACCTATTTAATAATAACCAAAAACATTTTATAGCTATATTGCCAAAAGCGCAAAATGTATTTCAAGAAAATCTAAATGTCAACATGTTTAATTTAGGTTTCAGACACAGCAGTACAGTCTTACTTCCCTGAAACAATGGGCATGCTACAGTACAGTCTCATTTTAAACCAGAAGAATAAAATGGTGAGTTAAAAAAAAGGAGGAGTATTTGCCACATCGTGGAAAAATGTCAAAACAAGGCAATTACACAATTCATTGCAGGCAGACTTCTTAAGAAGCACTCTAGGGTCAGTGCTGTAATTTACAATGTATCTGTATATTATTATGAGCTGGTCATTGTCACCCCCTACTATGTCATCAACAGTTATTAAGTAACTAGCACTCAAAACAGTTGGCATCTTACTTAGATTAAGTTAATTGTACCAAGACAGTTGCACCTGAGCAAGATGAAAAATAAACTAATCCTAAGAGTAAGTATACGATGGTCACTAGGGTTTGGGGGGGGAGGGTGTGTGTTTGCTTTTAATTAAGCTGCTTTAAAAGCCAGCTACAGCTGTATCTTCCAAAGCATCGTAGCTTGAGACACCACGATTAGAAGGGGTTATCCAAGGAACAATTAAAAAATGACACAAACTGAAGGTGATATTTCAAAATTGTATGGTATAGCTTAGATGCCTGAACAAATTTAACATTTACTTTCTCTTATTTTCACTTAAATACACTTTTACCTCTCAAATTTGCATCCATACACTATAACTTAAAAAAAAAAAAAAACCCAAAAAACCAAACACAACACTATAAAGAGATAGAGTGAAAACAAAAATAAATTCTATCAACCCACTGTTTTGTCACTGGATATACCACAGCAAGATTACTACTTCCTGCAGTTAGAGGGAAGGGTGTGCCTGCACAGATACTTTCCATTGTACCAGCAGTTGTGGGATGCAGTAGCCAAGGAACTGCAGCCCTGCTCCCTTCACCACAGAATTGCAGCTACTGACAGAGGCAGGAACAGAGCCAGATGGAGGAGCAGGAGATTGCTTCATGGCTTTCTATTAGGGACTACAGACAACACACCTCTGTTCTTCCAGGTGCTATTCATGCCACAACCACACATGAGAAAAAGAGAAAATTATGCTTTATGATCCTTTTTACAAATTGACATATAAAATGAAAACCCACGACACCTGCTTGGAAGAAAAGGGAAAGAAAGGCTGTGGTATGGTTTTACACCAGCAGGGAGCAGTGCTCAACAAAAACAGTAAGATGCTATTTTGCTTCCCAATGTATCTACTCAATAAATAAGTTACTCTCAACATGGTTACACCACGTTTAGAGAGTTTGGTATGTTTTTAACATGTATCTACCAAAGAGGTCTGAGTACCATGTTAAGAATTCCTGGGAGTGTGCTAAAGACTCACTCTGCTTGTACTGCCTTGCTGTAAAATTTATCCACCAGTTTAAGAGAGAGGTTCCTTAAGTTAACAACAGAGTTGATTTACAAGCATGAGTACAAAATAAGCAAATTAAACATTTTGAATGATCTCCTATTCAACAAAAAGACCAAAAATATACTTAATCAATTAAACACAGCAGAATTTCAGTATTTCACAGAGATTGAAGAACATTGATGACGTGGAGAATGGGAGAGAAAAAGGAAATTAACAATTAGCAAAACACAAAAAATGAGCATATTACATAAATGCCAATCATTCACTTACTCTAGACAATAACTTTTGCACCATGTTTAAGGACATATATGTGGTATTCTATTAAACTAATAATGATCTTGTTTATATGAGAATCCACCAATATCCCTATCTAATTTTGGTACTTCCTGGCAAGAGAGCTTTTTTTGTGCAAATAAGAACATTTAGTTAAACGACATTCTACTGTATATAACAGCTCACATGGAAGAAAAAATGATCACTCACCACATTGTAATAACTTTTGTTAATTGCAGATGTATCAAAGCCTTTAGGTGGACTCTTCAAGGTACCTGATTTGGGGGAGACTGGTTTTTCTGAAATAAAAGACATTTTGGGGTCAATGGGGTGCAATTTCACAGCTCAACACTAGAGGTCAAACAAACTGCTTTAAAATATTTATCAAGATACAGTGAAAAGGGTGCTTCACTGAGAAACATACATAATAGTACTTCAAATTACTGGTAAAGAATCAATATGTTCACAATGAATGAAACTCTAACCTCATCAAAGGCAAGCAGAAAAACTCCCATTCTTTTTCCTGCACCAGAAAGTCAGTTAATAAAATTTGCTTTTCCAAATTCATTTTTTAAAAACAAGATCACAGACTGCAATTTTAAAAAAAAAGAAAAAAATCAGTAACAGGTATTTCCAAGCCATATACACTTTCAAACAAAAGTAGTATTAAGTTTTAATATCAATTTAATGAAGTCTGTGAAAGCAAGTGACCAATCAAAAGCTGAACACTCCAGAGGTGAGACACTGCATTCAGTCTCAAAACACAGATTCAAAAACACTATACTCATGAAGTGACTCACCTTACGCCCAGAAAATAATCTTTTAAAAAAATATTTTGTTATTAATGAAGTAGAGAATAAAAATGCTTATGCACTTGAGAACAGGGTCCTTCGTAACAATAAATCCTTCCTATAACCCACAGGGAATCTATCCCTCAGTAATGCATGCTCTTCCTAGAAGGACAACATTAATCTGCCAGATCAAAACAACAGTCCTGAGCATTACTAAAGTGCTGGCCCAGAACAGAGAGGCAGAGAAAACATACTCCTAAAGCCTTCCCTCCCACCACTACCACTCCTCTAAGTCAACTACAGAGGAGCAAACACGAGGTGAGAGAAAAATCAAAAGCAACATGCTGCATGCTGCAGAAACAGCCAGTAAGATTTACAGCATCTTTTTGATCTCTCACACTTGACTGTGCACTTAACCAACTGAGAATGCTTGCGAGACTATGTTTATAAGGACATTTTGGTGTTTTGATTTGTCTATTTTCGTACATTTTTTAAATAGTCAGTCTTATCTAATACACAAATGTCAAATAAGCATTTGAGTAATTTGCATCCAGGCCATAAAACAGCAAATTGTCAACTGAACTGCCCCAAACAAAACCACAGAAGCATCATCAAAACATGCCCAGTGAAGGCTCTACTTTCATTTTAAAAGCAAGCTCCTGTTTCAAACACATTTTAATAAGATACATGAATAATTTAACTCTAGTTTACCTGATACCTCAGGCTAAGAATAAATTATGCAAGTCTCAAACACTTTTCCAGAAGAAGCCCAGTCAGCCAGGCTAAGGGCCAGCTATGGAAAATTCCCATGGACAGCAGAGCTGACCAGGGAAGCACCATCATAAGCATAACACTCCCTGCGGTACCAGCCTCTCCTGAGCCATTTAGGGCTTCTTCAGGCTCCCAGCTGCAGCCCATGGATGATGCCATCTCAAGCAAGCTGACTCCAGGTGCGGGTCACCCTTTCATCTCCAGTACCAGGACAGCCTGGCAGGCCAGAGGCTTTAGCTATCAGCCCATGAAAGGCAGCTCAGGCCCCATGAGCACACAAAAGCAAGTATCTTTAAGGAGATTTGTTCTGTATTTCACTGGAACTCCCCTCAAAGAAATTAATCTAAAACTAAAATATAGTCTTAAAACTGTCAAACATGAGCAAAGAAAAAAAAAATATTCTCCTTACCACATTCAGGGGTGACAGTAAAACCCTTTTGGTGAACATGCCCTGCCTACCCACACCACGACAGATCTAAGCTGACACACAGCACAAAAACTATTAGACCCAGCAGTTATCCAGCTGGGAACACTGATACTCTCAGCCACCAGCCCTGCAATCCAGACGTGCTCTGCTAGACAGCCAAGTAATTCCAAATGGCAGGACTCCTCCCACCCCCTTAGAACGAAGCTGTAAACTCAAGCAGATTTATCATCAAACACTCAGTGTGAGAGAACCTAAAATCATGTAATATGTATGGCTACTCATTTACATATTCATCTATATTGCTACTCTATATGGGACAACTAAAATTCTTTTCTTTGTACTGTATTATGAAAATTATGGCATTGCCCCAAACATGGTAATTTGCTTTCATTCTCTGTGGAAGCTCTTGGACTTATCCTACAATTCATAGTGACTTTCAGGTTCACTAAATACCTAAAGGTTTATTAATCATGTGCCAAAAAGCATGACAGGAGAAACCAGAGTTATTTAAGGATAAAAGTAAATACATGTCAGAGAATTTATCATAATACAGATGTCTTGAAAGGAGGAAGAGTTATTTAAGGATAAAGATAAATACTTTTTACTGAATTTATTACAATATAGATGGCTGACCATTGTTAAGCTGGCTGATCATGGAATTCTGCCTCTTTGTTATCTTAAAGGGGGCAAAAGTACCTCTCCCCTTAAGCTGCTGAAGAAAGTGGGAGATTTTTTTTTTGCTGAAACACATAGAAACATGCCAGCTGTTCAGCTGATTGAGTTATCAGAGACACTCACATGTCCAAATTGAGATTTAAAGACAGGACAAAAAAAAAAAAAAAAAAAAAAAGAATCACACATTCATATTATTTTGCCTGAACAGCCCTAATCAACATTTATCTTTTAAAATGTAAAGGCCATTTCTATTGCAGAAACAGAATCAGACACAGCAAATTAGTCCAGCTGTCTATCATGTCTGGTATTCTGCCTCCAAGCAGTGCCTTGCTTCATAAGGAGGAATAAGAAACAGTCTTGTTGCAATTAGCTTATTACACAATGCATCACACAGAAGAAAATCCTGATCTTGCACATAAGAAATCACTTTGTTTATGCAAAGTGTCATTTATTATCCTTGGTAATAGAACATTAGAGTATTTTGCAAACAGAGCATATTTCATTAAACATTTCAAGAAGGTACCACCTCCATTGAGCACACTATGTCTTTATGAAGTCCATAGGTTTTTGGATCATCAGCAAAACCTTGGCACCTTGCCCACTCCACAGACTATATTTCTTAAAATCCCAGAACAGAGTGACCTGAGCCAAACACTAGTTTTTCCCACACAGAAGGTTATTGCATCTCCCCTCTTTTCTCTCAGCTACAACATGCATCCCTTATATTAACACTGAAAGCACAATGAAAATAGCTCAGTGTATGATCAAATGCAAAGCTGGCAGGCATCTGTTCAAGTGTGGGAAGAGATGGTATCCTGCTGCTGACTGAAATCAAGAGCTAAGTTACCACTGTCCATCTCTCCTGTGATCAAAAGATCACTTTCAACTGCCCTCAGCCACACTTGATAATGCACTGTCTAGTGGCTTATGATAAATCAGATGGACTTAACAGATCATCTTTGGGAGGAGAATGAGGGTAGCAAAGGCTTTTTAACATTACTCTTCTACCAAATAATTTTCTTCATTGTAGGGAATATATAACCATTTATAACCTTTCCTTAAGTAGCACATAAGATGCCACAAACTCCCTAAAACAAAGTTATCTTATTCTTTACAAATACTTATTTGCTGTAAAAAGACAATTTGCCCAATCCTTCCCAATACTTAGTTTCTTCTATTTTAATTTACATGCCTTCAAATTACTTGACTTCCCACATTCTCTCTCTTCTGTCATGTCTTCACTTTATGCCATATTCATTTTCACGCAACACTCTACTTCGTGCCACTCCACAAAGTATTTATTCCCTGCAGAAGACACTTTACTAAAGCACTTTGACCCTACTGCTACAAGAACACCCCTGCGTGTTTCTGTGACTACTGCACCGTGGTGTGTAATCTAGATAAAATCCTATTCGAGCTATTTTATCCTACATTAGAGGAGGAAAGATGTGCCAACAAGAACACCAAAAGCTATGTGGTTCCTATCAGCAAAGTGCTACAACAAGCTCCAACTTCCTAGACTAATCAGTTCAAGTCCAGCATTAGGAGGGCAAACCTAAACTTGCTTCCAGTTCTCAAGATGGTTCAGGCACTGCTCCAGTGCTCCACTCTGCAATACAGACACTGCCAACACTTCTACCCCAATAGTATTCACTGGTCCCAACCTCTACTTTATTCATGTCTGTAGAGTTACACTCAACCAGCAAACATAATACTCCTCTGAGTATAGGCTGGGGAGAGAAAACTAACATTCTTCATGGGGTTTTCGTTATTTTTTCCTTTCCTTTTTTCAAAGCCAAAAGTGTAATTTCTCCTTTCCTCACACACCACAATATAGAAACAGCTGACACTCTACTCCTCCACTATATTCTGACCTTTTCCCCACACTGATTTTGTTTTTTTAACATCCAACCAAAAGAAACGCTATCACTGTAATTTGCACTGGGCCTGACACTAACAACTGTCAAGAAAGCCTAAGAGAGGCCAAGGCAGTAACGATATATTAATTTCTGCAGAGAATCAGAAAAAAGTTTGACATATCAAATCTATTTCTTACAAAGTAATACTCCCTCCTGTGTAATCTCATGCCATTTATAGGGATTATGCTTGGATAAAACTCAATAACTGACCTTGTGATTTTTTTTAAAAAAATCTGATTAGCATCTGACAGTAGCTATCAACTGCATCCCATTCTGGCTAACCACTCTTCTTTCCATTGCAAGGGAACCCACTAAAGTAGGTCTCCAAGTCTCTAATTACCATGTGAGACAGAAGCAGCACTCTAAGAGACAAGACTGACTCCATCTTCACCCTTTCCTGTTCTCATTTATGTAAGCAAAAGCAACCACAGTAAGGCCACACTGTCAAGTATCTCAACAAGGTTACACATTATTTTTTACCCTCTGTCACATGTAACAGTAGAGCAGGATAAAAACAAAATCTTTTCATTTCAAAGTACTTCCTGACTAGCAACCAAAGAACATTTAAAAACATAAGATGTTATAGGGTTTGAAAATGGAAATGAAAACACAGGCAACAGGGGGAAGGGAGAGAGAAACAGATGATTTTTTTTTTGAAGCTCGCAGTGAAGCACATACCTGAATAGAAAATATTACCTTTTTTTAAAACATAGTTACATGTTTGATCATATTTAAACAAAACCTCCTTTTCCCCTTGGGTCAGGGAGGGGGACAGAATAAATACACATTCAAAAGCAAAACAAAAACAGTTTTCCATCTCAACCAAATTTATTTTCCCCAAAAATAGTCATTGTCCAGCCTAAGAAAACAAAATGCTGTGCTTTGCTGAATAATCTCAGTATGTGTCCTACAACAATTGTTAGCTCACCTCATACAAGTATTAGCATTGTCTGCTAACTCTAATCACTCAGGCACAGCTAAACAAACAAGTTACAATCAGAGCACAACCACTGTGAGATACCTCATAATGTGATATGCTCTGCTGGTGCAATTCATGTAAAGCAGCTTACTTTTCTTCTAAACTCTTCAAGACATCAATGAGGGCAAAGGCAGCTCCATTGCCACACATCTCTTTCTTCCCTTCCTTGAATATATAACTTCAGACCCACCGTAAAAGCTAAGATTACATATCTACAGGTTTTTCACACTAGAGTATTTTAATTTAGAAAAATCCATTTATCTAAACATCTAATACCTATGAAGTTTGTGAGAATTAAAAGAAAAACACACATGCATAAGTAACTTCACTCATTTCTTCTTTTACTCAATTTGCAGAAGCCAGGTTACAGCAGTCTCAGAGGATTTAATTTAGTGAAACCCAGGAGCTTATTTAGTCATGTCCTGGGAGCTCGCCACGTAATGCATCATCCTACATGGAATTTCCAACTATTTACAGTATTTTCAGCTACATTTCAGAAGAAGCATAGAGTCATACTACCGATTGCCAGAACATTTTACACAGTATTCTGAAAACAGATGAGATGTCCAGGATGAACATTTTTTTCAGAGACCTTAATCAAGAGCATGTATTTCAACAATCCTATCTGGATCTCTTTTTAAAATCAACCTATTGTAACACTGACAGAAAACATATTTTGAATTTGAGCTAGCAAGGCTGCAAGTTCCCCTAACTACTTTCAAAACATGTAAGGCAAAAAAGAGCACTTTTATATTTCAACCACATGCTTAAGGTACTTAAAATACTTCTGAATTAGGAAAATCCTGAAGTGAGGTATATATAGTTACTAGGAAATCAAGAAAAATGGACAGTGTAAGATTATCAACTCAAGAAACGCCAACTCTCCTAATGAAGACAAACTAAGAAGAGCAGGGACACAACAAGGCAATGGAAATTGCATATAACCTAGATGAAGCTTCTCATGAACATCCACCTATTCAAGTAACTTCAGAGCTTTGCAACAAACAGCATTACATCCTTGTTTCAACAAGGACAGCAGAACAGACAAAGTGCAGCAGCAGGACACAGTGGCAGTGCATTTGGATACAGAAGGGAGGAGAAGTCCAGAAAAGCCCTCTCTCTAGGATCATCAACAATACCCATAAAGCAAAACTCAGCTGAGAATAGAAATATTCATAGCAGGTTTCATGGAAATAATCAATAAAATAAAAGGTGCAGCAAAATTACAGCAATGGACTTCAAGAAGAATTCAGTAAACTTAAAAATATGAGTAAATAAGAAGTCCTACTAGTAACAATATAAGCAGAAAAGGCCCATAAGAAAGATAATTCCCTTAAAAATTAGTGGCATGTTAAAAAAAGAACAAAAGAAGCATATGCAAACTGACATGGAGCAAATATCACAAGTATATACACTGACCACAAACACACGAAAAGACGCAAAAGTAAGCAGGAAAAGTCAGGTCACCATTCAAAATACTAAGATGGTCACAAGGGTAATAGCAACAAAGCATTCCACAATATGCATACATACATGAAAAGGTAAAGCTCATCTGCACAGTTTCTAACACACTAAGCTCTTGGTATAGTATCATGCTTCCTTCTACCACCCCCCCATCCACCTCATAAAAAAGTCAACTTCAGACAACTCAAACATATACCTACAAGTGCATAAAAACAGGTTAAAATCACTATTTGATGAATTACACAGTAATTGTGCTGATTTGATAGTAAGATAACTAGCTACATCCATATCTGAAACCAGAGAGGACAAGTGAAGTTCCATAAAGTACTGGAAAAGGCCAAACACAGTAATTTTGAAATGGAGGAGGAAAACAGAGAAAGCTAGTGAGCTACAGCTCAGTCTTTTGACTTTGTAATACTCAATGAACTAAGCTTCCTGAGAAAAGAAAAGCAGGGGCACAAACAAAAGAAACATCCATAGAAGAAACTGGACATATGAGACAGCAGTTCAAGAACGCAAGAAGTTCTGCAGAAGCCAGAAGGGAGAACTATTGAGGCAGAGAACACACACCAGTGGAGGGAAAAGGACTTGGGAGAAAATACTTCTGAGGGCAAGAAGTGGATGTAAAAACCATGTCAGCCCCAGGGATCAGACAGGGCTACAAGGAGTCACAAGCATCAGACTGCACTTGGTACACTACAGCTTGTCTCTTCCTGCTTAGAAGAGTTACTTCACCCAAGGGCAGCATTCTTAATGAAAACAAGAACCACTTAATTCCAGTTACTGACAACTTCCAGCTTTTGCATGTTCACTGTTAAAGCATTTCTGTTCTGGTGCTAAATTGCCTACCCAGGTTCCAGAAGTCGGAAGAGGTCAAAACTGATGATATCCAAACAAAATCTCTGCAACAATGATTTAAATTAATAACAATGAGACAAGAGGGTCATCATGGCTCATGGTACAACACTACAAACCAAAAACAGGCTTCAGGAATTGCTTCTCAGGATAAGCTGCATCTGAGACATCACTACAGAACATTAAAACCAAGTCTTACATTGTGACTAGGTCTGAGAGAAGCTGGTTGAAAAGGACAATGAAGCTGCAGATCTAAGACCAGCATTTTGCAGCAACAGACTGGAGGTATTAAATCAAGGAAGAAAATAAGAGGATGCAACCAAACGAGAAAAGATACATTTGAAAATGGACTTTTGCTCCCACAAACTCACTGCAATCAGGCATCTAAACAGCTGCTTCATAATGGGGGAAAAGAGGAAAAAAAAAAGCTATACCAAAGACTTCAGCACAGTCCCAAAAGATGTGCATTTTCGCTGGAGCCATAAAAAAGGAAACAGTGGTAAAGCCTTCCAGAGACCCTGGGTAATTTTATCCTACCAGGCTTATCCCTAATCTCTGAAAATAAACCAAGACAAGGAAAGACATGGGGTAAAAAAAGGAAATAAAGGAGACACAGAAATTATGTCACCCACAGCAATGTCCTAGTGGATCAAAAAGGAATGTTACTTCTGATATTCAGATGACATTTACAGACGGCACTTTGACTGTATAAAGTTCAAAACAAAATTTCAGCAGATGGATGAAGCTGGTACCAAGAAAAGCTGAAAGCACATGAACAAGAAAGAAAAAGAAAAATCACAAATACATTATCATTCAAAAGTAGATTTTGATAGAACTGAGTTTCTTTCCTGCAGTTGTTTACTTCTAAGTAATGGGACGTATTGAGTAAATTCTTGTTTGGTTTAGGGATTTTTCCTTGTTCATTTTTTTTTTGGTTTTTGTAGGAAATCTCTCACTATTTAAACCCAAAGCACCAACTCAAAGTCTGTCAGCATCTGAGTCAAAATCCCATATTCTAGGAATTCAGACCAAGGAAGTGAGAGCAGTGCAGACATGACAGACAAGCAAACAGAACGATGAGTTTTCCGCATGCTTACTGCTAACTCAGAAGCCACTCTATACAGTGAGCTGGGGTGGGGAAGTCCAAGTTCCTGAGCATTAATCATTGCTGGGAATGACGTACAGTAAATAAAATCCAGCTTAAACAAAAAAGCATTAGAAGTTTTAATGACTCAACCAACCATCAACCTCTACACAAAGCAAGAATTTCTACAGATATGTTCTCCCCTCCAAAACTCACCATTTGATTTAATTTCTCGTACATAGTTACTTGGAAACCACCCTGTTTTTCCATTTAAAGTTCCTTCCCACCAGCCTCCTTCTTCCACTCTTGTAACATGAATAATATCACCTTTTGAAAATGAAAGTTCATCTTCATTTGTCTGTTGAAAATTAAATTTGGCTCTCACCACCAACTGATGGTTGCCGTTATCTGTCATGTCCTAGTAAGAGAAAATAAATAATAAAATGATCATTAGAGACTTAAACAGTACTTCCATGAACAAAACAGAAATGTCCATAAAATGGAAATAGCCTTTCCTCCACACAAAACAGTCCCCAAACATTTTTAATCAAAAGCCTTTACAAGGAGCAATTTGGCATTTCCAGTATTTCTGGCATTTTTAGTCTTCAGATTTTTATCAGCCATAGGAGCATATATGTTACTTATGACAGCCCCTTCAAATCAGAAAGGGTTAACAGAGCTAAAATGAGAAGAATTATTGCTCTCACAGAAAAAAATAAACAGACAAACTTTTTATGACTAGCATAAACTGAAACTGCCCTTGACAACTACAAAGAAACAGAGGCTTTACATTAGAGCGTTTTTTCCTAAAAGTATCTGTGCTGCGAGGAGGGAGAAACTGAGTTGGGTTTAATTTAGTTTTTGTCATATAGAGAGTTTGCACCTCAAAACCTTTTCCTTTTCTTTTTTGCTGTAACAGATCAGGTTGGTGGCTTCCACAGCTGAAGTTACAAGTCTCCATGGCCTGCAAATAAAGGAGTGTTCTTTCACAAAACCTACAGAAATGTTCTACAACTTACCTTGAGCAAGTACTCCCAAGTAATTTCTCTTGAGGTTAGCAAAGCTGGAAGCCTGCAGCAGTCAGACTTGCAGCTGTCCATATATGCTATGTATGCATGGTCATCTCCTACCATGGTCGTGAAGGCAGATTATCACTTTGCCCTAACATCTGAATGTCCCTAAAAGCAACTAATAAGTCCTTCAAATAAATGACTTTTAAATTCAGCATTTTGTCCTAGGATGTCAGCTTTGGGTATCTGCACCATTCAAGCATTTCATGAGAGTTTGGGCAAATTTTTTATGCTAAAAAAGTACAATACTTGGACAATTTCAAAAACATTGCACTGGAACTGAGAGAACAGCACTACAAATCATGCTTGCCTCTATCATAACTAAGGATCAATACCTGGACAGCTAAAGAAGTCACTTAGTGAGAAAATGACTGTGTAAGCAGTCCTAGTGAGCTATCCAGTTAGAAGCATTTCACTTGCATGTTGCCTATATAGTTGAGGTGATGAAAAGACTGCATATGTTGTCACTAGGAATTTACATGTCAGCTCAATTCATAACCCCAGAGATCATGTTATTGCATCACAACTCAGAATGACTTTCATCAGAGTTAGCAGCTGAGGAACTACAGGAAGATGAGGGTAAACACAGCTTTGAAAACATGCAGAAAGCCCCAAGATAGTGTAAGTCCCAATGTCTGTGTGATGTCTGTATGTCCCAATGTCAGCACATTTTCAAACAAGGAAGTTGTGCTTTCATGCTCTCTGCTCAACAAGAGAAAATGTTTTCATTTAGTAAATGGTAAAAAAGCCACAAGATAAGCATAAACACTGCACAGTGAGATCAACTACAAACCCTATGTTCTGCCAGTTTGGCTTTCCAGCAGAGGAAATGAGTACAAACTTGGTGAGAACGGTTCCAAAGATATATCTACACCAACAAAACCAAACTAGGAATTTCCTGGGTTTGGCCACTAGCACTTTTTCCCTCCTTCTTGCACTTCTCTGTTTTAACTTTGCACAGAGCAACTCAGATCGCCAAAGTGACAGAAATAGTGAAAAGTCTGATTACTTCAGTGATCCAGCTAACAGCTAGTCCCACCAACTGCTGCATCTGCAAAACTGAGTGGGCTGTGAACAGCAGAACAGGAGCTCAAATTAGTGGCCTAGGGAAAAAACTTGCACAGGCTCTGCTACCAGAGAAAACACATTACACCACACCTAAAAAAGTCACAAATAAAGCAGCTTTCCTTAGGGATCTGAACCCCCTTGCAAACATTCAATAAAAACACATTGATAAAAACACATTTTATCACAACTTCCATGAGCTATGCAACCCTGATTTCAGCTGTACTATAAAACAATGGCCCATAAGACTCAGTTACCCAAAGGCAAGTTGAAGGATCAACCTTGAAATAAAACAGAAAACAGGAACAACTACCACTACTGCCAACATTATAAGTATCACCTTCACAGAGGTTTGAATAACCTTCAATCATCACCCCTAAACTCACAGAGAAAATGAGATTTTTACCTTTGGAAAAGCAAGTCCTTACACTGAAAAGAAAAACATAAATCCAGGAAGAGACTGTCTATGTAGACAACATGGAGCACTAGAGGAGGAAAAAACAGTTCAAAGTTCCCAAAAAGTTGCATGCATTTTGAAACATCATATGAAAAGCTGCAAAAACAAACTCAGGGGCTAAAAATACAAAATAGAAAGAGAGGAAACAGTTACTTTGCTACACTATAATTTACTTACAAAACTTTTTTAAAAAATGGGGAAAAGAAAGGCCGGGGGGGGGGGGGGAGGGGGGGCAGGACGGGACTATCACACCACAGCATGTTTCATTCTTCCAGAACTTACCAAACTCCGATACTGTCCCTGAAAGAGTTTTGAAGTTCTACTGTGTGAAGACTGGGATCCCAGAGAATCAAAGGATTTTATCCGATGAGATGAGGGACGTGCACATACGATGTCACTGCCCAGCCCTATGTCTGTAGGAGGGTGGGAAACAAAAACCAAATATTAGAATTTTAAAAATCTGCATCTATAACTTCTGCTTACCTCTGCAAAATTCACATGCTTAAAGCAGATTTGATGTATCTCCAGTTATTCAGTAATTCAAGATTTAAAAAATGACAGCAATAAATAATCTAAAATCCTGAGACATCAACAATTTCTTCCCCATACAGAGAAGAAAACTACTTGGCCTGTTTAGAGAGGAGGGTTAGGGTTGTGTTTCTCTATTCCTACTCACTACCAGTCTATTTAAAGGTAATTAACCAGCATCATTTTAGCTAGTAGGCATGAATTTTGAATGCATAAAACTTGCTTGAAGTGAAGCCAGCCACATCTGTTTCTTAGCTCTTCCCACAGCCCCCCATATTCTCAATTAAAACATTCCTTCCACTGTCTTTTTTTCCTACATTCCTTTGCCTCATCCCATTTTTTTTTTTTTTTTTGCCAACTAAGCTATTTTTTCTTTTTTGGAGGGAGGACTAGGAATAGAAGAAAGGAAAATACTGCTTCTCCAGTAAACAACACCCTCCCAAAACATCTCCCCTCTTCCATTTGTCTCTCTTCTGAGAAGCACACCCATGTGATATATGCACCTGAAGGGCTGTGTGCCATCAGGGACTGCTGGGCTCCCTTGTGGGCTGGGAGGCACCCAGGAGCAGCAGGACAGGGCTCATCCCACCATCCCAGCCAGGAGTGGGGCAGCTGGGGGCACCAGGGCAGCCCCAGCCTCCACCACTGGGCTGGCATCTCCCCGGGATGGGATGCTGCCAGCCAACAAAGGGGGGTGTGTCCTGTGGCTTAGGAGCCACAGCCAGCCAGTGGCTGCACCAAAAGCAGCTCCCAAGAGCCAGGTTCAGGGCTGGCTGCAGCTTCCCACAGCCCTGCTGGGAGCCTCTGCCCATGTTACAGGGGATCAGGGGTTGCTCCTGCCTGCACCAGTGTCCCCGTTCTCACAGCCAAAGGCCCAGGAATGGGCTCCTCCCAGGACCCTTGCACAGTTTCGCACAAGCAGGGCAAGTCATTTCTTTTTCTCATGTTTTCCACACCTAAGGAAACTACTCAGTGAGCATCACAGCTCAAGAAGCCCTGAAAGCAATACAGCATTTTCTGTCCCAAACCTAGGCGTTTTCACCACACTGCACAAGACTCCCAACTGCTCTCCTGGCTTTCATGCCTGTTACTCTCTTTCCCAGTACTTTGCTTTTCTTCCATATTGAGGTAAGCACACAACTGTAGTCTCTTAACAGTCACTTTCAGACTGAAGTAGAACATAATTATGCAAATGCAAATTATTTTTTGTCCAAAGAAAATAACATATACAGGGTTCAGATCCATGGACACCAGTGAATAAGGTGTATCTCCCGTTCCACGACAAGCCTGAAGAGACAATTCAATTCATCTGAACTGGCAAGTCTTTAAACTTGAGCACAGCATCCAGCAGCAGAAGTGATGCAGGAAGAGGCAAAGGGATTGAGACTGAGAACCAAACACAGTGCTGACAAAGGATGATCCAAGTCTGCAGTGACTGAGACAAAGGGAAACAAACACCTTCCCTGCTGCATCTTTTTAAATGACTCAATGATATCCTTTAAATATCATCATCCTTACAAAAACCCCAATAAATCTACACTCCCCAGTCAAGTAGTGGGATACTAAAACTATACATATTGAGTATTTTGTATCCACAGTATCCTTACACATTGAAGTAATAAAAGACATCACACTGTGAAACTGCTTTCCTAAAAGCATTTAAAGGCCATGGTATTAAGAGAAACACTGGTGATTATGATCCATTAAAAAAAGGTCATACATGATATGTTTTCACAGAATACCAGGAAAGTAATGGGATTGGATTACAGGCTTACTTTGTAAATCATAACTATATGGCTAACTCTAACATTCCCAGAAAACCTTTAAATTACCATAACCATCACTACCCAAGAGTGTAAGGACTAAGAGTAACCTAAAACATCTCCATGTCCAGTTTGCTATGTTTCCTAAGTGCAGTCAAGTCCAAGAACAGACAGCCACCTAATCCAGAATTACACCTTGATTTAGCTTGCCTAGAAAACCAGCATCAGATTGACTTATGACAGTGCAACTTCTGGGCAACTCTAAAACACTATCTAAAATTTTAGTGGAATGATTCCTGAAATTTTCTCATTTCACAGTGGCAGATAATACACCAACACAAGAGCATCTTTTTGGGTTTGAATTATAAACTGCATGTGTCTGAGGTGAAAACAAAATTATTACAAATAAATCACATGCAAATTGAAAGTATTTTCACCATTAGTATCTGAATACTTTCAAATCTATCTGAAATGTTGATACATTTAAAAGGCTTGCAGACTCCATGTATCCATTAAGTTTCTATTAAAATA
Source organism: Sylvia atricapilla (assembly GCF_009819655.1). Taxonomy (NCBI): domain Eukaryota; kingdom Metazoa; phylum Chordata; class Aves; order Passeriformes; family Sylviidae; genus Sylvia; species Sylvia atricapilla. The sequence continues at coordinate 90,693,689 of NC_089141.1, forward strand.
CCTAATAACAAGTTCAACGAATTTCTCAATGGTATTATTGTAAAAAAAACCAACTCTGCTTCTAAAACTCAAGAATCTTGAATAGCAACAGAATGTGCACGTTTAAAAAATTTAATTTGGTAATTTCCTCACAAGCTTCATTCTTCCTTCCATTTAAATATTTACAGTGTTTGTAAAACCTTTCACTCTTGCATCACTATCTCAACTTTCCTATACCAGTTCCCTTCCCCTCATCTGTCTACAAACAGCAACTGCTTCCTTGATCCCACCACTCCAGAGATTAATACTTTGATGGAGAGAAAACCCACAAAAGTCTTTCATCAGTAACCATGCCCCTTACCCACATTTCTCATATTGTAGGAAGGCCTGTCTCAGAAGAACCTGTGTATGACTGAAATTCTTTAGACCCGCATGGGGATCTGACAGCTATCTTCCAATACTAGAGCAGAGAGATCGAGTCTAAAACGCTTGCTATACAATTACCCAGTTAATGAAACTGGTTTGGAAGAACAAGAAGGTTTATGCTTGCTCCTAGGAATGAGACAAGACCACAGTTCGCATGTGGTTTTCATTTTTGGTTTCCATACCACTGCCACCACATGCCCCCACCGTGAAAGGATCAGCCCAGGTCCCTTCTCCAGCTGCAGTTGTGCTGTTTTGACATGGGCATTAATCCACAGATATCCAGACAAAACAGCCACATTCTTCTCCACTTCAATGAGAGCAGAGGCAGCAGTGGCCAGTGTACAGCAGTTTTAAAGATGTACTGCGCTGGTTTGCATTTGCACTTACACTTGAGATGAGAGACAGGATGTCCAGCTGGTCTAAACAGCTTCAAAGAAGTCAATGGTATTACTCCATGTCCTTTCATTAAAACTAAGACCTGGTTGCAAAACTTAAAGGGTGCTTTCTAATGCAAGGAAAAAATAAGCAACAAAAAAATCTCTTTTGAAAGAGACCAGAGAAGTATTATAAATGCTACAATATACTTATCTCCTTAGCATTAAATGAAGTAACACTTATGCATCACTGACTTTTCTACCACCTTCCTTTTCTTCCTCACACAAAAACTGACACTATGGTTCCATTTCAGACTTTGACCTGATGGCAGTACTGGAACTTGCTGCTGATGGTGGAACCATCAGCAGGAAGAAACCAAAAGGGCCAATGTTAACATTTCTTGAGTGTCCAGGGTCCAGCTGGCATAATTTAGCACAGCCTCACCCAACAATGACGGATGGGCACCTCTCACCTGTCTTATTTCTACAGCTCTCTTCCCTCCCACCAAAGAACCTGAGGTGAGTGGTTCATGACTTCTAGCTGCTAAATGAATGAAATATGTCGCTTAAGGGATCAAAGACATTGGTTATCCTTTTGTTATTGGCAAGAAAGGATAGCGCCAGGAAATGTAGGCTGGGGAGGGCAAAAATGTTACCAAGCTCTTCAAACAGGAGAATGACAGAATGGAGCAAAAGTCAACTTCAGTATTTCAAATGTGGAGGAAAAAAACAGAAAAACAACCTAAAACACAGGCCCTTTTTCTAAACTGCTTGCCAGCTTAAAGGCTTAGCCTTAACTCTACCACAAATCTTTCTTCCTGCAGAAGACAGGAGTAGAGAACCCAGAGCCACTGCAAAGTTTTAGATACATGAACTTCAACAAAAGCTCCTATAAAATGCTGCATATGCTCATTATGGGTACAGCACAGGTATAAATATACACAGATTCAGGGTGAAAGTAGCAGTAAGCCAGCACAAGACAGAGCAGTCTACTTACCTGCTGTCACCTTATTTAAAGCCACAAGAGAGCTAAGAACTTTGCTGAAATTCTGTCCCTGATACAGGTCATTTGCATCAAAAGTCTGGAAAAAAACAAACAAAAAAAAAGTAGTAAAGTCATAGAAACAAGTCTTTAAACTTGTACATACAAACTATGACTGTAGAAGCTATTACATAATCAAGGCATTAGTCTTTTAGTGGATGTTATAAACCAGTAAAACTGTGGTGGATTTCTTCTCTTTTAAAAAACCCAAAAAACTATGACACTTAAATGGAAAGATAATATAGCAACAACTGCATTTGAAAAAATCTGAAGAACAGCGAAAGTAACAATATCAAATATCATTTAAGTTACAAGAAAGTTGGATAAAACAAGTATCAGAAAAAGAAGTTTTCCTAAGACATTTTGGCCAAAAAAAGTTACTGGGTACCATTACTCTTGGCATATTCTTCTTTTTCTATAGCAGTGCATAGGCATTGTACCTGATTTTTCATAATGTACTATGAAAATAACTACAAATACTTTAAGGAGTACTACAATCTACATGCTATCTCTTTACAAGATACAGAGAAAAGCAACATTCCTGAACATTAATGAATTTTAAAAATAATTTAATTGCTTGAAAGATTAAGGATGAGGTTTGGGAAGGGGACAGATGAAAAGAGAGGTTTATTTTATTTTTGTTTTTTAACTGTGGTAATGTGATCCAAACCTTGAACTATCTTGCAGAAAACACTCCAGCAACTTTCAAGCACTGGGTGATAACATTAAACATTTGGATTTTGGGGGGGAAGAGAGGACATTTTTAAAAAAAAAAGAAAAAAACCACAAACCCATATTTGCCTGAGGTAATGGAAACACTCATCCAAAGTCTCTCAAAATCACAGCTCTTGCAACAGATTCTGCATAGGTTGAAAGGACTCTTAGTACTCCTTTGTGCAAGACTAGAAAGCTGACAACAAAAGACAGCTGCTACAGCTCTTCCAACTGATTTAAGAAACAGAAAGAGGTTTCATTTTCTGCAATGTAGCAGTTTTCATCTAAAAAGTCAACAAAAACCTGTTCACTTTCCTGATAACAGACCCATTCCACAGACACTATCAGAAAGTCCTTACCCCAGAAAACAGCCTTCACAGACAGGAGAGGAAAAACTCATAATCCCAGGGGAGAAGCGAGAAAGGAACAAAGAAAGGCTAGTTTAACCCAAGAGAAGCAAAAAAGTTAACAAAAGCTATGAAAGTAACCACAGAAGGGGCTGGCAGATCAGTTCTGACTGGTGATGTAATATCACAGCAAAGGTAAGACAAGTTTAGCAAACATTTAATGACTGTGTTAGTAAGTTAAAAAAAAACAAAACACCTTCCAGTGCATCCACAGTATTTGAGGCACCTGCATACATTAACAAGCTCATTTCTCCCCCCACTCAGACTGAGGATCATCCCTGGTCCCAGAAAGCAGCAGTTGTAGCTGGGCTGTACAGGTGCCAACATTTCTCAAGCTGAGTAGCATTTACACAGCTCAGAAAAGCAGTGCCACACAACTCACAGCATCAAGAAGTCAAAACCACACTCCAGTATACTCCAAGCAGTTATTGCTCACATAGATTAGGTCAAATAACTATTTCAACAAGTTTCACTGGACTACAGATAATTTAAAATTACTTCTCTTAGTTATTTGAAGCTGTAAGGAGAGGCATCAGGGAATTGCCTAGATGTGAATTTTGTAAGGCTTCTCATCAAACACAAGGAAGATTAAAAGACTATGTACACAAAAAAAAAAAAAAGGCATTAAGGAAATAAAAAATAATCTGATTTAACAAAAAGACACGAAAGATTTTATTAACAGCATAATTTATAAAGTCAAAGCCAGGCTGGAGATCAGCTTAACCACTGCTAAAACTGGGGGAAAAAATAAGCTGCTACGGAACAAGAAAGTATTAAGAGTGTGAAATTTCCATTGCTACTACATGCTTATTGCGGTAATTTTTAAACAACTAAACTTAAAGTGTGAACAGAATCACAAAAGCCTAGCCCTGATACTAAAAAAATTAAATACACTAGGACAGGTGCTCATGCAGGAACCAGAACTGGATCAGAAAGGGAGTACAAGGGAGAAAGAGAACGACTAAGAAAGGGAACATTTTTTTAAAAGGTTAAAAATTATAGCTTAAACTTACAAAAACTTTAAAACAACCCAACCCTAAATCCATTTTAAGCTCACCTTCATTGTGGATTGTGATAGAGTCAAGAGCTCTCCAAAGTCAGGCTAACTTGAGAACAAAAGGTTGAGAGGAAGCCTCGTTTCCTGCTACACTCAGAGTATAGGATACCAAGAACAATTTGATTGGATCATCCCAACACGGATAGTGCCATAAAAAACCAGTATCCAGGACAGGCATCCAGTCTGCTCCACAGGAAACAACACAATGGGAGGATGCAAGAAACATTTGCTTCCTTGTGATTTTACATGAAGCAATTCTGACAGGAAGCCACCCTCAGCAGCTCATGGCCAGTATGTTCAGCAGCAGCCTACAATAAAGGGGGAGGGGGACACAACATCCTCCAGAGGGATCTTCTCCTAACATAGCAAATGTTTAAGAAATAGCTAACTAGAGAGGTAAAAGGTGAGGGAAATAGCATGTGTTCTAAAGTTTTGAGGCAAATTCTTGATTATAAAACCATTATGTCAAGAAAGTACCCCTAAAAAAAAATCCAAAACCCAAAGAAATACGCAACCCACCCCCCAGAAAAACCACCCACAAACAAACAAACAAAAGACACACAAAACAAAACCAAACAACAATCCCACCAGAACAAAACAAAAAGATAACCAAACACCAGTCCCTCTCACAAACCACTTACACCCATACTCTTAGTGGCAGTTTGCTCATTTCACAATATATCTGAAAATTTTGACAAAGTAAGAGCATCAAGTAGTCAGAGAAAACAACCTACTCCAGGTTTTCAAGAAAAGTCTGACTTGCATGTGGCCTATAATCATTATGATGGAAGATTATGGGCACATCAGCTGTAGAACAGACTCTCAAAATTTATCTTGATGTTAAAAAGAGTAACTTCTCATTCAATGAGACTGGATGACAAACAAACCCCTGCACTTTATAGTACTCTCAATTCTTCAATTGCAAAAATCAAAGCTGAATTTTGACATCCAAATATCAAGCAAAACTATTTTTATAACACCATATATAACCAAATAATAAGGTCTGCATGCTAAATTACCTTCTAAAATACCGGCATAACACACATTTCTAATCATAGCAGAAGCACAACATCCTCAAACTTGCACATCCTTACAGCACTTTAAACCTAAAAACACAGACACTTAGGAAAGTATTACTTTGCAAATATTAAGATTTGTCCTTTGAACAGTATGGAACAGATATATATAGGCATTAAACAAGGCTTTATATGAAAAAATTCTTCCAATATGCCCTCGATTTTTAGGCAAACAGAATTTATAACTTTTTAGAGACTCTACCTGTGATAAATCCACCCTCTTGTTCACTCAATCCTTACCCTCCACCAAGAGTCAGATTAAACCTTACTAGGAATACAAGAATAAAACCGTCATAAATCAGATCAGATGAGGACCCAGCTAAGCCAAATCCTTTGGACAAACTATTTAACTAACATACCTTTGTTTTTAAATACCACGGAATTGTCCATGTACACATATGCCTTACATAAGCATTAAAACAAGAGGAGGACAATGGGGTAATGCTGAGCATGATGACATTTGTCTTCCCAAGTGACCACCAGGAGTGATGCAGCCTGGCTTTCCTGCAGATAGCTGAACATCCATCTGCCTGCTCATGGGAAGCAATGGATTCATTCCTTGTTCTGCTTTGCTGGTATGCATAGCTTCAGCTGTACCCATGACACCTCCTTTATCGCAGCTGGAGAGTTTCCTCTCACGTCTACCCTTCCCGATCTCTCCCCCACCTCACCAGGGAAAAGTGACAGTGCAGCTGCCTCTGGCTGCGCTGCTGGATGGGCTTGAAGCACAACAATCTCCCAGATGGATATGGTGTTCTAAAGGCAGACCAGATCAGGCCAACAGTGACCTAAAAATCACACTATGTATAACACTCCAGAGCACTCTGGCGCTTTTAGTCACTGCCTGCCAAGACCTGCCAATTGCCTACCCCCACCCACAGATCCTGGCTTCCCTTCCCATACACCACACTAATTCCAAACACACAAACCTGGCTTCCCACAACTACATATGCATTTTCTGCCCCCAGATTTCAACTAGCTACACACTTCGATAACAATTCTATGGCCTCTTCCAATTCTAACAATTCTACAGTCATTAATGAAACGTTACAGAATGTGGTCAAGTAGCAGTGGCAGCAAAACCCCTACAGCAAGATATACACTGGATGGTCATTCTGCATTTGGAACTATAATGAAGTGTATTAATAAGCCAGTTCTTAAACTCACTTCTTGAGAGCCATTTTCATTATTCCATCACTGACATTTCTTCAACACCAAACAAAATGCCTTAGAAATTCATTTCATCCACATACTGGCTTCTCAACTACCACATCTACTCTCTGATTTTAAACAAGACTAAACTCTGCATGGATCTGCTTAAACTCCATAACTCCCTGAATGTATTACTAGGGCTATTTTAAGTCATCTAAACCACTAACCCTCAGTGGATGGAGACTTCTGTTCAGTGTTTCTCATCTAATAGCAATAAGGAAACAAAACTAACATAACAATAAGGAAATAAAATTAACATAAAATGATTATCCCTATATCCCTGCAATAACCTACTGAAAACAAAAAACATTACCAGAGAACTTGATGAAAGAAAAAAGAAATAGGAAAATAAAGCTGAAAATATACCTGGTGAGAGCAGACTACAGCATGCAGTAAGCCTGCAGCAAGATTCTTTCCCTCGAGTCCGTCAGTTTTGAGGCCTCATGTAATCTTCACACTATTTTATTTCCTCCTTCTAGACCTTAAAGTCAGAATCCAGTTATGGAGGAAGTATTTTTAAAATAAAGGTACATCACCGGATAAAGCAAGGTCTACAGCTGGCGACGGCGGGTGGGGGAAATCAAGGGTAGTTCAGTCAGGCTTTCTTCTGACACACACTTTTTTCAAATATGTCTTCTACAAACCTTAACTTGCTTGTATTCTTAAACCAGCGGAGGATCAGTAAGGTTGTATCTAACAGTCCTCGCAAGAAAAGTTCATGCACTGGTTAAGAACAAAACAGAGTAAAATATAAACATTTTTCCTTGTTAAACTACTGCCTTGAATATACACCAGTACAGTATTCCCAGTGAGTATCAACACTTAAATCATCTGACAAAAATAGGTAGCAGCTCTCCTTAGAGTGCTGCATCGTCAACTGCAGCAGCTGAGGAGCTGACTTAGGAGCAGCCCAGGCATCTGTGCAGCACAGACAGGGCAGCTGCTGCTGACCTCACCATCAGCCCCCAAAAAAGCTGCAACCCCTGGGCTGTGTGTACAAGACCAGCAGGACACTTTGCAGCTCCGTTCTGCAGCCTCGGGCCCTCGTGCAGAAGATTAGGAGAACACTGGCTCGCTCCCGCAGCGGAAATGAGCAGAGAGGCTTTGACAAAGCCCAGCGTGACACCACAACGTGTCACTCCACCTGTTCCTACGGCACACACTGCAGCGTTTCTGGCCACGGCAGCATCAACAGAGAAGTGGTAGGAAGAAAAATGCAACTCATGTTTAGAAACAGGTGATATAAAACCCACTAAGAATCCCAACCCCTTGCTTTGTTGTGCCACCACCCCCAGTGTGGCACAGTCCTTGCAGCACCTGGCCAGAGGAAGGCACGGAGGCCATCCACGGCTCCCCTTCCAGGGATGACACCCAATACGCCCAAGCTGAAAAAAAAATCCTGTAGGTAAGCCCACATGCAAATCACAGATCTGTTCATTTATTCTCGCATTAGGTCAGCTCTAAGTGGTGCTGCAGCTATTATGCAGCAGCTGCTGCTCGAACTGGGCATTATCATCTGAAAGCTGCAGCAGTAAAAGAAGAGATAAGAAAAGCAGGGAACTATGACAACTGAGAGGAAAGGAAGGGGTGAGGGGAGAAATGGTGATTACAAATGTTCTGGAAATCTCTATGAAGCATACTGTTGCCCAAATGTAGCACTGTACAGCACAAAGGAGAGCAAAAAGAAAAAAAAAAATCTGTTTCAAAAAATAAGAGTAAGATAAAAGTTAAGGTTTGCAAATAACTGGAAGAGCAGACCTGCAGTACAAGATTTCTGTGCCATTTGGTAACATTTCACAAGAGAAACATCAGGGTAAAGAATAAAACTTCAGAGGTGGTCTGGAATAAATTTTGCTGCTCATATAAACCTGTTCTTCAAAAGAAAAAACCTAACTGTAATAAAAACATCACATCACCTGGAAAGCTTTAATTCCTGCAACTAGTAATACTTTTAAGACGTAACATGTTATCTACAAAAACAAGCAGAACCAGCTGTAAAAATGTATATAGAAGTTTGTAGTGTCTGTGTGCACATCTGTGTGTGCATGCATCCAGATACACATTTAAAACAAATCCAAAGAGAACAAAGGTTAAAAAAACCTGGTTTAGGACCTAAAGCTTTCCAGCTCCAAGAATTCTTGCCCAAACCATACACATCAAAGTGCTAAGAATTCTACAGAGCATTAATTGCAAATACTTAACAACATTTTACCCAAGAAAGTGCTTCAAAGTAAACTTCTAAAGATTGCCAAAACTAAACATACACAACCTGTTTTTCAACAACAAAAATATCATTAAAATTTTTCAACAACAAGCAAAAATATCATTAAAAAAAAATAAACACAAAGAAACGCTACCTTTCCTTTTGGAGATGAACTGCACAATTTCTTAAGCTTTCCAAATCTGTTTTTAGAATGTAACACTGCAAGTTAGTATCCTGAAATAAATTCTTTTGTAAAGTCATAGAATTTAGTATTTTTGAGCATAAACACCTAGTAGTAGCAAAGCAAGATGTAATTTAAAAAGCAGAAATAGAAAGATTAGGGCTGCCTACACCTGTGTAAGTAAGAAAACATAAGAACAAGCCTGTTCCAAATTTCTACCTGCACAGCAAAACAAAAACTACATTTATCACACCTTCATCCTAAAACACTTTCAAATTGCTTTGTAGGTTTTGGATTATAGATGATATCACAAAGTGAAAATCTCAGCTGACATAAAGACACTCAGTAGCACACAATACTAATACACAATTGAGTACAATGGCTTAAGGAAACTCACACTCCTGAAACTACAGGCAAAAATAAAAGCTGTTGGAATTCAATCACCACAGAAAATTTGATCAGGACACTGAAGTTCAGATGTCTCAGTTCTTGCCAATGTAACAGGTTACACCTACATGCTTGGCTGAAACACAGCAATTGCATAAGCACCTTCCAGTGCCAATGAAGAGAGGCAATTCAACAGGAAAATTGGCCAGAAACATACTCTGAGAAGGATTCAGCCCAGCAAAATCCACCTCTCTTCCGGATATACACAATTACAACTATGTAAGCTGCTATCCTAAAATATTTTAGGAAATACAGCTGTGGAAATCCAGGCCAAAATGCAAAGGGAATACTGCATCCAAATAAGAAGACACACAGCATTGAGAAAAAGATTCAAGAAGTATACATTTGGAAATAAATACAGGCAGCTCTTCTATCAAGCAGAGTAAGCAGTCAGTGATAAAAATGGTAAAACAATTTCCACTAGTAACTGCATAAGGCAGACACTGCCAGTACATCTTACAAATAGGAACATGGTTTTATATGACAAATAAGTCATTTTCTTGGGGAAAAGCATATGGGTATGGTGAAGGATTTTTCCAAACAAAATAGACTGTAGAGAAGGAAAGCAGCTTCTTGGTTTCACTACTCTTCCCCCCAACCCTACCCATCACAAGAACAAAGCTAACATCTGCTTCAGGACTGTGATGCTGGTTCAGAGAGTAGACACATCTATTTCATGAAACCAGTGCATTCTTGTATGAATAGTTCATTAAAGATCAATGTTGCAGGAGAAAGCCTGTGAAGTCAGTTTTTTGGGCTGCCTGCAAGACAGATGCTGGTAATTTGTTTGAGTGAGTTTGTCAATAACTTGCAATTACAAAAAACCAGAAGATCTGGCAGACTTTGGTCTTCCAAATCTATGTGATGTCTGTAACACTATCAGTTGGGCACCTTCCCAAGACTACAATCCCTCTTAGACACAAACAACTGCAAATAAGGGGTGTAGCTGATCCCTTGAGTGGCAGCATTGCTTTTAAATCACAGTATCAGATTATGATTTTGGGAAGCTACTCCTTCATTCCACAGCTTCTGCTACTTCAGACTTGATTGACCTACCCTTTCACCAACCCCACTCAACACTGACATGATGGAGCAGCATGGAGAACATAAGTCTTCCTGAGTTTCAGCTCAGAGCATGTCTATCGTGCCCTGTAGTACTACATATCAGGTAGGTATCCTCCCCTCCATCATCCATAGATGAATGCCAAACTTTTAAGTAAGGTTACTCAACAAAATCTGTATATTGTTCCCACTACAGAGGAGAAACATTCATTATGGTATCATCATTTTCATACATCTGCAATTTTTTCCTGACTTTTCCTTTTTTCCTCAGTAATAAGTTAAAACAAAACAAGTTATGAAAAACTTTAACAAAAGAAAAATCTAAAAAAAGGTCTTTGGCACAAACTCGTGACCAACACTTCATGCTAAGCATTGGAAGCACTGGAAAGGAAAACTGACCTGAAATAGATCAGTCAATCACAGTAGAAATCAAAATGACAGGAGAGCAGCAAGGACAGTGGTGAAGACTACCAAAACAGGATGCCCAAGGGGCCTGGCCTGGGTCTGGGAGTAGTTACTGAACATAAGCACTCAGAATGAAATCATCTCTTTGCCAATGGCTGAACTGAGTAGTGACACAATAAACATTTTAAACCTCAGATTAAACCAGTTCCTAAGAAAGAGGAAGTTGATATACTCAGGAAACTTTCAACTAAGTTTCAAGCATTATGAAGGGAGAGTCTGCTTCTGGCATACTCGAATTGTAGATTTACTTTCTAAAAAAAAAAAAGAAAAAGCACATCAGTTAAACTGTGAACATCTCCATACTCTTACCTAAAAACACAGCAATGATGGCTTGCCACAATTGATTTCAGATGCCTTCTGTCTACATGCATGTTCTGCCAACATTTCTCAACTAATTTCTGAAGTATCAGCTTAGTTTCAAAAGCCATGTGGTATGGAGAGATGAAGAGAGGCCTATATAATGAAGCAAAAAGCTTAATTTATATAATCTAAATTTTTGAGTGAAAGAAAAAAAAAACCCTAGGAAAACCTGCTTCCAAAATAGCGATTATCACCTGCAATCCAAATCTTCATATACAAAACAAATGGAGATTTCCATGAAGTCCAAGTAGCATAGGCACACAGTGGGACTGCTGAGAGAGATTTGTTTCAGAACAGCAATGTTCAGAGACACAGGCACACCCAGAGCATGTCACAGAGCAAGAGCTGGAGATCGGGGAAAGGAGGCATCTTACAGCAAAAGATTTTGTACTACATGAGGTTATCATCTCCCTCCTAAAATAGCCTGCTGGCTGTTTTACTACACTACCACGTGCTCCAACCACAACTTAAATGCCATCACATGCTCACATTTCATCTGGAACAAATGTGTGCAGCCAAGTGATCAGATGATGCACAGATTCAGCATCAATGGAGAATGAGCTACAGACAGAGCACGAGCCAGAAGCACAGACCCACTGACCTCAAGCACACTTACTTCCCCCACTGCTTATCAGCTTGGGAGCTGATAAGCTCACTCTGCTGTGTGCACACATACTTTTTCAAATAAACATATTAACAAAAGAAATAGGAAAACCCTTGTAGCATTAAATATGTACTAGTAGCCAAAGAAAAAAGACTGAGGAGGAATTGGTATTCTGACAACAGTCAGAATTTGACTAAGCTTGATTTAACACATGGGAAAAAAAAGTGGGTAAGGGGAATAAAGATAACAAAGAAATGCAAGAATTAAAGAAAAAAAAAGGAAAAGAGGTGTTACACCCTTCTGGTAAGAAGGGATTTAATCAGAAATCTCAACTGCTTCGTTAATACACTGTGGAAAGTGCCAAAAATTAAGAATAAAGGCTTACACAATTTTCATATAGCTTGTTGAAACTTTCGTTAATTTAGAATCACAAAACGGGAAAAAAGCAATTCTCAAGTAGTTAGCAAAAATGAACAAGCCCCAAAACCAACACTTCAGGTTTCAACTAGAGTAAATTCATTTCAATACCTCCCTTTTAAAACTTGACTGAAGAACACAAAGCTGTATGCAATCCCTGAGCTCCTCCCACGCACACCCTTTTCTATCCATAGTTTACTATTATGACTCCAGCCAGTACAAATACTCTTTAAAAAGGGGCTTAGGGCTGGATCTCTCCCTCTCTCACAGGATCCTGTGACAATGTGATCCAGCATCCTCCACCATTTATTAACACTCATTTTGAAAGAGCAGGCACAGGACTTTATCCAGGAAGCAGGGCCAAGCCTCACCACACCCTGCTGCAGTGACGAACCCCTCCTGCCATGGCAGGGCTGGTGGAGCTGCCTGGGCATCCTGGACCCAGTGTCACTGGCCAAGGAAGACAGAAAACTGAAGCCAATTTAATGCAACAGTCCGTAAGCTAAGGGCATCCAGCAGGTGCCAGGCCAGCAGATAAATCACCTCTCGGAAGGACGAGGCAGACATCTCAGAAACATGCAACACATGTCTAGGTAAAACCAGGCCTACTCAGGATTTGCAAGCTCACAGAGCAGTGCAAGATTCCAGGGGTAGTTTCTGTAGTCAGTTTCTGTAAGAAATTCAAATGTTTATGGGAATACCCATAAAAAATTTCCCATTCAAACTAATAAAAGATGCCCTCTAGCAGGTGAAAAGCAACCACAAAAATTCAATCCACACCAATTTTGTTAATTCATAGTAGTGTCTGGGAATTCAATTGGAAATAAATAAAGATAATGCCCTTCAAGAAACTAGCTATTGCAAGAATTTGATAGCTCTGATTCATCAGGTGATACCCTGTAGGATGTGCTTGGGTAGCCAAGCTGACAAAGGCAGCTAGAGGTGATACTGTGAGCAGTCAGGCCCAACAGTTTATCTCAATTCCTTCTAAACAGTCTCATCTCCACAGTCCAGGGTTCTTCCAGCCTCATCACCTCCCACACTGCAGATGCCTTAACTCCAATGCCCTCTCCAAAACACAACTGCTCCCACTCCAGCCTTTACAGAACAGACTCCCCAGTCCAGCCTCTCACTGGTAACACACACTGCCTCAACCAGAGCTGCCTGGGCCTTGATCCAGCAAGCACATCCCGCGTTTCCTACAGCCACGCCCTGAACACAGCAAGCCCCAGGCACCATCGGATCAATGGTAACCATACAGATAGATGCCCTGTATGGTCAGGAATGTGTCTGTCCACAGGCACAAGAGCTTGGAACCTGCTGGAAGACTCAGGTATGCTACCTTGTCCTTTTACAACAGTTCAGTGACTGGCAAAGATTGCTTTGCTGCGAGCTCTTTTGCTAATGTACCTGCTGCTCTTTGAAAGCAAGTATTTCTAGCAGAGGGCCATACACTCCTCCAAGCAGCAGCCGGGGATGCCATGTGTAGAACCAGGACAAGCACTCAAGAAAAATCAGTGACAGCCTATGCAGGCCCAAAACCTGCATCTCAGATCTGCCAATATGGAAGAATAGAGAAAGGCAAATATTACATAGTAATACTTCAACATCTCTTCCAACAGTTTGTCTCAGAGATTATCTCCATCTAAAGATCTTAAATGGATTTTTTAGATTTTTATAGTCACTTTGTAAATCATGTAATTTCGACTTCTACAAAAATCACAGAAATCACTTGCACGGCTTAGTTACAAGGTGAAGAATCACTTCCTTTCATTTGTTATGACCTTGCCAATTGCTTGGGTTTTTTCCGCATTAACCCTTAGCTCCTGTGCCTTTCCAAAATGTTTCTATGCCTCTTAAAGCAATTAGCCAAACATAGGGTAGTTTGGTTAATACATCTGAATATCTTCTGAAAAGACAATACAAGGGTTGGTTTTATTTTAAACAAAGGTAATTTGAGCTAGGAGACTCCTCTTGAAGATTCAGAAGTGCTACAGAAGAAACAAACAACAGCTGTATACAAACAACTGGATTTCACTATGAAAGGAGTATCAAAAGTGACCCACAGAGATCTTAACTTGGGAGCCACATTACTCAACACAACGTACCAGCAATTTCACAAAAGGCAGGAAGAGAGAACTTTGCTGAGGATATGAAATTATTTGAATTAGTCAGAACTTGAACTCACAGAGCAGCAACCATACAATGTTGTCAATGGCCAAACAATAAAGTGAGGGATGAAATCCAGTGCCAATAAATGCAGAACCTACCTCAAGGCAAAATAATAGAAAAAGAAAAAACCGAATTCCACTGCTATACCTGTGCAGAAATGAGTTCTCAATTAGCTATTTATACTGATAGGTAGAAGATAACAGTGAGGTAACAACCTCAGGTCACTAATCAGCCAAGTCATTAAGTCTAAGAAAAACAATACTGGAAAATTAGAAAAGACAGAGGCAACAGATTTTTTTACTATTTCCATAGTATTTCTATAGCCTAAATACAGTATGTGGTCCAGTATGATAGTACAAAACAAGAAAGGGTACAGAAATGCAAACTGCTTAAATCAATTATATTAATGCAATGGTACTCACGTGAGGAAAAAGTAAATTAAATGTGTTCATCTTGGAAAGAGATGTGATGTAGTGCAGTACTCCAATGCCATATGAACTCACATATAACATGGAGAACATCTCTGACACAAAAATAAAGGCACTGCCACCAGCTGCAGTAGTTGAACAAACAAAAGGAAATTATTATAAAATGCATAATTTAGTAATGGAATTACTGCCATAGGGTTCTGTGAAGGTACCTGTGAAGGTAAAGAGAGCTCAAAATAGCTTTAGAAAGCTACTTAAATAAGCCATAGAAGGAGTTCCATTCAGCTGTTTATAAATATATAGATACATCCCTGACTCCACAAGAAGCTCCTCAGCTTATGGACTGCCAGAAGCTGAAAAGATTTAACAGCAGGTATCATGCTCTATTTTTACCAGCCTGTCTGGGTTTTTCACCTTTTCTTCCAGGCAACTACTAGAGACCTGCATCTCACAAGATAAGGTAAGGTAGCCTTGGATTTGAACTTGCAGAGTTAACCTTAGGTCATTGGAGACAGTAAGACTATTTCTACATTTTTAATGTCCAAAAGCAAGTTAGGTAAGAAGTTTTTTTATGCTTAGTGTAGTTACTACAAAGAATCTTCCGTAAAACATTTGTTGAGTAATAGCATTTATTCCCCAAATTCTCAAAACCATGTATCAAATTTTGTTTCACAATTATTACAGGATTTAAAAGTTGAGCTAAGCAATAAAGTTGTCATATTGGAAGACACAGAAATTATTATCACAGAAGTTACTTCTGAGGAGACAGAGAACATTGTACCTAGCTGAGTGTAACTGCTCCAATGGCCAGTGCTGATTCCATGTCTCCCAAAGGTGTGGCCCCCACACCTCTCCAGTGGGGAACCTGGCCACAGATCATACAATCATGGGGTGAGTCACAGAAAGTGGCAGGACTGTGTCTAAGACTGTGGACTATTGGGATTATCCAATTTCACACTACCAATCCATAGCCACACCAAAACATATGCAACAAACCTTGTTCACTAAGAGGCAAATGCTGTAATCCTAATACCACTAAATGCACCACATGGACATAACTTTGCACCACTTCAAAATTAGCTAGCAATTCTTTCTAGGCTTAAATGATAACAAGGAGATCAGCAAGAAGAAACAGCTCTAAATATCACTATACCAGTATGTTAAACTAATGGCACAGGAGTAACATTTTGTTTTAAAAATTTCATGTGATACACTAACATGTGGGAGTTTTCTCCTCACTTAACCTTTAAATACCACATTTAAATACCACAAAAAAGTCAGCCTTAGTCTAGAAGAACAAGTTATGGATTATTACACTGACCCATCTTCACAGTTGATACTGTGGAGTTGAAGTTGATACTAATGGGACTTCTGTGGGAGGCTCATAATTTTCTAATATGAAAAGTCAAGTTTGCTGAGTTAATGATGAGGCTTCAAGTACAACTGAAACCCCTACAGGGAAGCATTTAAACTGAAACTATGATTTACATAACACCTTCTGATAAAAGGATACCAACCAAACCACATGGATCTACAGCATCCTCAGAAACACAATTCATCACTGTAAGGCCATAAATGGCTTTATGTAACATTGGCATTTAGAATAAGTCTCAGAAAAAGTCAAATTAAGAGGGCATACAAAGCCTTTTCAGATTATTATTTCCATTACACTCCCCAAAAATCCCATGTAAAATTCCTGCTGAGATCACCAAGGTGACTAACATCAGTCTCAAGGCATCAGCCTTTTAACTGTGACACCAAAGCAGAGATCCAGTTATTTCCAGAGTCATGCAGCACTGGAAATCTAACTTCTACAAGACATGTGGACTGCAAAGCATACTCATTTATTAACCAGTATTTATTGACAAAATATGCCTATGCAACGAAATAGAAAAGCAGTAACTAGGGCAATGATCACAAAGATCCAGCCTCAGAGGAACATGCTCAGAGGTGCCCTGTGTGTGGCAAAAGGAAGCATCACATCCTGTGCGGATAATGCTTCAGCAAAGTTATCTCAAAATATTACTGCTACTCAAAATAGTACTGTGAGCATCTTATCTTTAGGGACAACATCATCAAGAAAGTGACCTGTGATCCAAAAAAAAAAAAAAAAAAAAAAAAACACAAAAAAAAAAATAAAAAAAAAAAAAAAAAAATAAAAAAACACCCAAAACAAAACAACAACTTCAGTGGGTGAGAAACCCTTTCAAATACACTGCAAGAAACAATACAAAGCAAACAAAGCACAAGTTAGGACAATACTGAAGTTTTCCAACAGATCACAACTCCTAGTGAACAGTGTCAAGAGAACACCCTAACCTCTAATTAGTAACAATAGCTCTGGAAATAAACATACAGTTTTAAAAAATCTGACACAAAGTAACTATTAAAAAGCACTTCTCATTTGTAAAGGACTGAATAGTCTTGTTCTTTACTATCAATCTGCCAAGCAGAATTTGTTTTGCCCAAGCCTTTGCCAGGCTTCTAGAAGTGCCTGTCTAATTTTGCACCAACTGGACTGTTGCTCAATACAACAAATCTGATAAAACAATACACATATACTGTACAGGTACAGTACACACTCCTCATATTTGTGCCTTGCAACTTAATTAGTTTTAGTGTATCCCAACAACAAATCCACCTATGAAGAATGTGCTCAAGTTTGCATCAGTGGCTTCCATACTACCTTTTACAAGCAATTCTTTTCAGACAGACATTCAAACCATAATCCCAAACTTAATGCCACCTTTTAAAATGGAGTTAAGCCATAATGCAATATCCGGGTCGTACCAAAACAGTTCAAGTCCTGCTTCGTGGCAATTCCCACCCTAAACTCCATGATTCTAGTGCTTTCTGAACAATTTGATTTCCAACTACTAGAAGCCACTGGGTCTTCCAACATCGGAGTATCTCCTTTGCAGTGCCACCCTGCCATGCCAACTAATGGCCAAGGTATTCTGCCAAAAACTCTTCAAGCCAGGAGAGCAGGTGAGCAGCCATGCTCTCTCCAAGTCGTTTGCAAGCAAGTTCTCTGAATGTCAAACAAGCCACAGCTCACTGCCTGTGAGGAGGGCTGCATCTGCTTGCATAAATTCCCTCAGAGAGGCTTTTTAAAAGGCAAGAAAACAAAGGAGGAGAGAGTTTCATGCTGTGATTTTACATCCTTCATTAACTCACAAGAAGGGCACCCAAGGCTTCCTCTTCTGGACTACAAAGCCTCCCTATTCTACAGAAGAAAATGAAAAGATGAAAAAATTGTCTTAATATTAAAAACAGAATTATTTAAAACAAACCTCAGTATATCTCACTTCAAGCATCACCAGTTACCTGAGGGTAGACACTGCCATGAAAATATAATTATTTCCCTTGAGTCGTTTATCTAGTGAAACTATTAGTATTCAGTAGGTAGTGAGGACACTCCTTGATGAGACTTGCCTTAACTACTACCCAGAACAGACTGAACTTGAGAGCAACTACAGGCAGCAATTAGAATTCAATCCAGCTTCAGCACTTACAGTAGTGAAGTAAAACAATTAAGACTCTATTTAAAGGACTGAGTATTGTCGTACATCCCCCCAAAAGTTAAAGTCTCTTAAGAGGCAGGAGAGGTCTGACAAGCTTTACCTCCACGAGACAGCAAATTCAAACGACGTAAAACAAAAGCCACATTCAGAAATAAGGAGGGGGAGCACACCACACAAAGAACAACACTGCCAGTAATAAGTTTCTCCTAAATTTAGCAAAGTATTTTTCAGATGTCTGGGTCAATGCTGGGTCTTCTATATCCCTAAAGACTTAGTCCCACCCACTACAGGGTTATCCTGTGGAGAGGCTTCTGTTGTTGACTATAACAGGAAGCCTCTCCATAATTAACTTTAGCTGGGACCCATGAGACAGACAGTGCTGAAGCCAGGAGGAAAGGATACTGTTACAGACACCTGCATCCTTTGCAAAACCCACTGGCTTTAACTACACTCTCAGCTACAAAGTTGCGTTCTCCCACTAGGTTTTGAGCCCATCACCCCCTTTGCTGTAACAAACTGAACTGGCTGAAAACTAAATCAATCCAGTTTTTTCTGGGAGTAGTCCTCAGCGTTTCAAGCACCTGACCAGCATCACAAAGGGTCTACAGCAAGCAGTTGCAACAGATAGAAAAATACTTCTCCCTTCAACCAGACACAGCACTGGCCTTGGAAACGTCAGAAATCAGGGTTAGACAGCTAAGCTAGGAATGACAGGAATGAGGAAACAGAGGCAAGTCACCTAGGAAAACATTGCAGAACTTAAAACACAAGTGGAAAAACAGAGCCAACAAGAAAGAGAGAATGGGAGAGGAGAAACAAACAGTTACTAAGAACTTGGTACAGAAGCCAAGTCATATCATCCCTCTGCTATCAACACTTAGAAAACACAGCAGTTGAGAACATGCCCATCTCTTCCCAGCTCAGCACAAAGCAGAAACCTGAGCTTACCACCACTGGCAGATAAGCTGACAGCTCAGGTGCAGAGGCTGAGACAGAGACACAGCAGATCTCCCACACATCATCACGTTGCCACAGAAAACTTCCTTTCTCCCTACTTTTCTGAAGTCTAGGATCACCTAAAGATAATCTACATATTCACTGTACAATAATCTATCCCCCCACTTCGTGCCAGCCCCAGCTCCTCCTTGACCTGCACAAAGGTCAATTTGGTAGGAAGGAAAAGCAGGTTAGCAGAGGGATTTCTACCAGCTGACCTTCCTGCACCATCTCACCTTGAGCCTGCCAAGCATCCA
Organism: Sylvia atricapilla; assembly: GCF_009819655.1. NCBI lineage: Eukaryota > Metazoa > Chordata > Aves > Passeriformes > Sylviidae > Sylvia > Sylvia atricapilla. Next base: position 90,713,092 of record NC_089141.1, read on the forward strand.
CGCCAGACGATGCATGGGCAGGAAATACGTAAGTGATGGCATGTGTCACTGCTGGCCTACTGCCACAATGGTGTATCTACCCTAGGACCACAGCCTGGCTCCAGCCTGCTCTGTGTCATGTTCTGCACCCACAGCTCCACCTGAGGCCCAGAGGAGCTGTGTCAAACCACAGACACTCGAGGCTGCAGCTCAAGCATCGTGAAACAAGGGTAATACCGCTCCTTCAGAAACCAAACCAAAAAAAGTATTGCGCAAAGCATTACGTTCATACAGCAGCTACTACTTCTGCCTCCAAATTCATACTTAAATCCAAGTCTGAGACCATTTAAAGAACAAAGGAAGAGCAATGAACAGCTTTCCAACTGGAACCACGCAAGTTTCCTAGAAAAAACAGTGCAATTACCTATTCAGCACAATGTACATACAGAGGGGGCCCCAATAATGCTCTTTGGGTTTGGCATAGCAATTTCTTTGCTCAAACAGACCACATTTCTTTGGAAACATCCACATCAAAAATGGAACTGAAGAACGTGTGGTGTGCAGGAGTTAAGCCTACAGTTGTTCTAGTCTTGCAATGCTTTTACAATACAAAGATAAGTATTCCACTTACCTATTTTAAACTAAACTAATACAAAAACTGATTTATTTACACCTGTGCAAAACAACCCCAAATTATATGCTTTTGAGTGTGTCAATTGAGGACAACAGACTGCAGCATTCTAAGTTACAACAGTCTCATTTCTGTCTCAAAGTGTACTTCCCCAAGACCTGAGATTTTTTGGAGTGCTCTAAAGGCATATGTACATTCCTCTGCATTTGCTGACAACAGCCATAAGAAAAACTACACTCATTCACTTAGTTTTGAATGCTATGGTGACATCTGAAATACCTCTAGCAAGAAATATTAACAAAAATATTAAGAGATAAGCCATCTTCAGCAAGTACAGGCAGGAAAGAAAACAACTAGCTGACTGGTATCCTCAAAACTGCTGAGCGCTCCAAGCCAACTAATTAACTTAGGCCATAAATAATGCGTAGATGTGGTCAATTTAACTATCAGCAGTTTACAATATCAAAGTCAGGTAATTACTACAACTTTGTATTTTAACAATGAAGAATTGCTCTTTCAGTGTTATTGCCAAGTACAGAAAATAACTTTAGCTGCAGTTATCCATGAAATTTATCTTTTGCAAAATGTTCATGTGACACCAGGGTGAAGAACTAGCCTAGGGCAAAGGGTGTGAAAATGCATTTTCTTGTAATTTACTTTACGCTGCTCACAAGCCCACAGGGTGGATGGATTTAAATGGCCTATTCAAATAATTATTAGATTAGTATAGATTAACATCCTGTTACATGTTTGTAATTCAAACACTTTCCTAAACATTTGGCATCAATCTTTAGGGGGGGGGGAAAGTGAGTGATTACTCTTATCTCCACACACTTAAATGCTTTAACATACACGATTTTAAATGCGCTAGCAACCAAGACTTTGATCGAACAACAAAATATGATGAACCATGTCATGACTTCTGCAGATGCTTGCTTTTAGACAAAACAAGGCAATGCTTAAAGTGTACATTTTGAGGGCACTCTATGAAGCTAATAAACATAAAGAACATGCAAAAATAAAAGGCACCTGAATATGTTTTGAACAGAAAACCAGTTAATTTAACAAGCAGGAAGTGTCGTGCCTGATGATTTAAAACCAAGTGCTTCCAGGCACTTTCTGCTAAGAGATTTAAGAATTCAGAACTGTCTTTTTCTTACCTCATTTTTATTCATTAATTTATTCATTAAGCATGAGGGGTGTGATAAATTCCACCCCCTCTCCCAGTCTCTTTGCTTTTAAAATGATTGAATGAACCTCAAAACATTTGAAGAATAGGCTGCTCCAGTTAAAAAGTATGTAAAGGTCTATCTACTACAGATTGAGTTGCTGCTGTCAAAAGAGGGCATCCCAGACTCCTCCCTTTTCCACTGTGTCCTCTCCGCCAACCACTCAAATGATCCAGTTCTGAGGGTCAGTTACAACTGGAAAAAAATCTAATGCATAGATTGGCAGGGAAGCAATGAATAGTTCACTGGGAGTCTGTCAGATCATCTAAAAACAAAGCAAGATGTGTTTCTGCCCCCACTTCTTAAGAAATAATCATGAAACACTATGTAAACTTACCTAGATGATATAAAAATAATATACAGACAATACACACTTGCTGAGAGCTTACAACTCTGTTAGGAAAGTAAACCAGGGAACTGATACCTTGCTAGGGGTGCTTCCATAGCAACTCCCATTGATCAAAACCAGTGTGCCCTTCTCTGCCATGCTCAGTCACTGCCAGGCAGGTGGGCAAAAACAATACAGATACCCAGAATATCCATTCTTGAAAATTTTCAGAGGGGAACTTAAAGAAGGGGGGAGGAAATAGGAGAGCTAATTTAATTAAAGCTAGGGCAGTGGTTTGGTTTTCAGCAGTACTTGCCCAGGAGAACTGCTTTTGCTAGCAGCTCCAGCCAACACTCTCCTAAAAACATGGTGCAAAACAGCCAAGGGATGGCTGTGAAGCAAGAGTGGACATCACATTGAGAAGGGTTGATCAGGCAGGATCTGCAAGTTATTTAACAAATATGTATCAGGCCAAAACTAATAAGCATGTCATCACAACATTCTCACTAACCATCACTAGTCCTTTTTCTGATAACAAGTCTTCTACCTTCCTCAAGGAAAATGTGTCAGGGGTAGGTGGTAGAAAATAAGAGTGGAGAGTATGCAAATAATTTTTTAGAAATCTAGATATTAAAAAAATCACTCAGCACTAGCAGGAGAGGATCTGTGAAGATGCCCTTACATCAGCTAGTAATAGCACGTATTTGTGTTTGGGTTCCACCACCTCTAGTTTTTCCTTCATTATTTCACAGCCTAAGGTTGCACTGCTACCTTTCATAGGGCTGGTGAAGCAAGTAGCATTGAGGATTTGTATCAGAGGAGCTTGGCTCAGTATTTAATGATTTATTTGTAAACTGGACTCAAAAGCAACTGCTACTTCACAGTTTCTAAACACTCCCTTTAAAGAAGCATGGCCAATAACAGTCAAAAAACTGGAAGAAGTCTATGACTTCAGTTGAAGTTCAGGCAGAAAAGAATTAATCAGGATTTCATCTGCTAAAAACAAGCCTCTAGTCCCAGCCCTTCAGAAAGCATACCCCAGGAATGCTTCACCCTCTCCCTGATGGCCTCAAAAGTAAAGAGGGCAGCTGTTGGGCTGCCCACATACAGGCTCCCAGCAAAAGCTGCCAGCAGGGCAGAGCCACCTCAGGACACCACACAGGCAGACAGCCCTGGACCAGAAGGAACACCGTACCCTTCTCCTTTCCAAGGCACAAGTGCTCAGGCTCCTGTATTTACACTTGGCCCACAAGATGGCACTGACAGAAAAACTTTGCTCCCTCTTTTTTCCTCTCTCCCTGCCTCTCTGTCACCCGGCTCAACCACTGGCCCCGGACTGATTCAGAGAAGGACTGCCACCTACTGAAAACACCGTATCATTTTCCCACATAGCTGAATCTCCCTCCTCACCTGCCCTCAAGTTACCCAACCAGCTGGATCCTGCTGAGAGGTGGAACATTAGGCATACAGCTGCAGGCAGCTTATTTTCAGTATCAAAAGTCAGAGATTTTCAGCCTCGGGCAATTTTCTCCATTACCTAGAATTTTTCAGTATTTCCTGAAAAACAGAAAGACCTGGGAAAAGCTAGAAGAAAACATGCTGCTCTTCGCACAGGCAAACTCCAGCTGTCAGTAATACTGACAGGACCATCCCAGCATCTGATGAAACATCTAAACACAGTTACCTATAGTGAAATAGAGGGCTCAAGCTGAAACATGCAAGTGCTAGAACCATTTGCATATTCAGTGAGCACAGTAAGATAACTCCCCTTAAGGAAATGGAGAAATCACCATAATCTAATATTTATTTTTCTTTTAATTAGAGCAAGGTGCTTTTCTCCTCTCATCAACACCATCTTTCAAAATCAAGTCTGTGAAAACTACTCTCCACAGCAGAATGCATATCACCTTTCCCACACATGCCAGGATATTTACAAGCAAGCAGAAGTCAGGAGCAGTTGGAAAGCTGGAAGCACAATAAAAATCAGAGTAACTCACAAAAGACCTCGATTTGGTACCCTGTCATTTACAGATAATTGAAGTGATTTATGTCGGCTCTTAAGTTCAAAGCAAATTGAAAAGATTCTGGCGAGATGACAGTAAACAAAAGCAGCAGCCTGCTTTGCCAGGCTGGACTCTCTTCTGCATAGTCCTCATTGGAGGTAAGCTTCAAAGCAACTGTTCTGCCAGAATTCTTCCCTTGCCAAAATGATGCAATACAGTCATTGTCACAAAAGGAGAAAGTTTTCCAGGTTCCTGAAGAGATTGAGCACCGTCATCTCACATACTGCAGAATACAATTCAGCTCTGAGGACCTTCCTAGTCCAAATGCATACACTAAGAAAATATGTTATGTCATTAAGATCTGCAGGTACTCAAATTCTCTTCACACAATATACCGCCACCTATAACCTATTTTGTGTATTTTTTTGGTTTTCCTCTGTCACATACATGCTTGGGAAATAATCTGACACCTAATAACAACGTAACTGTGTTCAGTATACACAACTGTAGTTGTTTAGTGCAAGATTTATCTACATTTCTATTTTTAGTATGTTTGCCTGCTTCAAAACCATGCAAGAGAAAAAGTGTGTGTGTAGGGGGGGAGTCTGAGACTTCTAAAGTCCAGCTTCACAAGGCATTCATAAAAACCACAAGAGCAACTAACAAGACCATAGCCATCCCCCGAGAAGTAAAAAGGCAGGTCCTGACAGGAACAAGACCTGACTTCTGAAATGCACTTCTCTGCTGAGCACTGGGCTCACAGCAGGTGCCACTGTCCTGATGCCATCTCCATTCCTCTCTCTACTGTCCCTACTGCTCCCTTGCTGAGTGGGACAGAGCTGCTCACTCCCTCTCCTCCCAACACCTGCCTTCACACACGGCATCCCCACCACCTCTGCACAGCTTGCTCCCTGCTCAGGACTAACCAGAAGGGCCTCCCTTCCCACAGCTCCCACCCTCCAGAAAACCAGCGGATGAGCCCTTCCTCACTGTGCTTCACAACAAAGGAGGGCATGAGAGGGCTAAAGAAATCAGAGTGCAAGAACTCCTTTGAAAAGTCAGGAGAACAGTGCATAAATCAGGAAGCAGACTCTTCTCTCTTTTTAAGCCTTAAGGACTCTGAAGTTCTGCTCAAAACCCTCCAACTCTCTCTACCCACCCTTTTCTCCCAACTTTCCTAGTTTCCACACTTTCCCTCAGATTATTAACTCCTATCAAAGAAGCAATGGAATCCTCTTGTGAAATATAGCAAACTGTGAAAACAGTTTGCTATATTTGAGCGTGAGTATAACACTGAAGTCTTCTGTGCACTCCCAATTAATAGTGCAATACATTTGAATTGCTAGACGAAGGTTCATTTTATTCTCAAGATCCAAACAAACACCACAAATGAAGCAGTTACACAGAGGCCTCTCCCAAACCACAGAGCAACTCATTTGCGAAACTGTTTTAAACAGATCTATACCAGTGCTGTGCTTTATCCTGGCAGGCAGCTAAACACCACTGAGCCCTTCACTCACTCATCCCCCCCAGCCCTCCACCCCCCGAAGTGGGACAGGGGAGACAACTGGAAAGAAAGGTTGAGATAAAGGCAGTTTAATACAACAGAAAAGGAAGAGAAAATAACAACAATAAGAAAATATAGAAAAGAAGAGATGCACAAGCACCTGTTGACCAGGGCTCAGCCAGTCTCCAAACGGCAGGTGGAGAGCCCCTGGCCACCTCCTCTCCGTTTCAGTGCTGAACATGACACCACATGGTGTGGAATACCCCTTTGGTCAGCCAGGATCAGTGGTCCTTCCAACCTCCTGTCCCCCAACCTCCTCCCTTGGCAGGACAGCACAAAAATCTAAATAGTCCTTGCTTTAGAGTAAGCACTGCTCAGAAACAACTAAAACAGTGAGTTATTAACATTATTCTCATTCTAAATCCAAAATTCAGCACTATAGCAGCTTCCAGGAATAAAATTAACTCAATCCTGGCGAAAACCATGAGGACTAGTTAGTATTTTCTGTGTCACTGCAACTTGCCCTGTACATGCTGACCACCAAGACATGACTGAAACATTTTGGATGCATTCTGACATGCTAGACTCACCCTCACACATGCTTCATGCAGCAAAGAAAGGAATCTGCACCCATGATATATCCATTGTGCCAGACTCTACATGCACACTGTCTTATATGTTTGTGTTCAAAGCACCACAAATCATGCAACAGAAAAGAACTGGCAGGAATTAAAATGTTCATAGTCTAATTCAAAATTTCAAAATTATTTTTTACTTGGAAACTACTGAACATAGACTTAAAGTAGCAAAAAAAGTACTAGCATGTTCCCCAGCTATTTGTTACATTATTTGTTACAAAGACACACTTGTAATCCACTTTTGTTTCTAGATAGGTTTTTTCTAAGTCTTTTTAAAATCACTATATATCAGGTGCTTTTGACCATGTACCCCAAAAAGGAGGTTTATTCTTCCTGTTTATTGTAAGCCACTGGACTCACCTTAGTCAAGGGGTGATAGCACAATACAATGCCACTTGCTGATGCAACAAGCTCACACAAGGCAGAATCACAAGAAATAAATTCTTACTGAAAGAGAAGGAAGGTTTAAGTGAAAAGGGAACCATGCAAGGATTTGAAAAGCTACCATGCACATTTGTGTTTTAGACTGGGTTTTACTGAATAAGAATAGAACAGTTTCTGATACTACCATTCCTCCCAGTCCAATGCCATATGTTCCTGCTTCCTGTGTCACCTTCTCAGCTAGCATGACACTATGCATGAATGGTATACAAGATGAGGAGCTAGCCTAATCTCAGAAAAAAAATACTGTTTTTCCACCATTCTATCTGTAAGACACCCTTAAAGTAGTATTCAAAGGCTTCACTTCAATAGAAATACAAAGGACTGGTAAACACATGAAACACAGTCTCAGTCCCAGGCCTGCTACTCTGTGCATCATAAAAATTCTTTGTATCACAAGAAGCCATTCTTATGAAAATAATGTACATAAGTCAAGCAACAGCATCTCCCTGTCTTAAAAATACATATTTACACATGAGAAAAAGGATAGGAATTGAGGGTGTGAGGGAAAGAGAACTAGTCACATGTTGAAGGTCTGTATGTACAAGAAAAGCTGCAGTGACACACTACACTTCGCTGTAAGCAATATTGAAAATATATTCAGAATAGTTTTGTGAAAAAGTAGAAATCAGGGTGGGAGACGGAGGAAAAAATACATTAGACACATCTTAATTAAAAAATACAACTTTTCCTCTTTGAAAAATATACCAGTAAGATCTCAGCCTCGAAATAAAATTTCACAATGTGCAGTGTATAAGCAAAGAATGGTAACTTTAAACATGAAAATTGTGGAAAATGCTTATGACATTTAAGAACCATGAAGACATTTGGCAGCGGACGTTCTGAGTTAGAAATACACTGTGTTGAAATAAACCCAGGAGCAAACCTAAGGAATACTGACTGTTCTTGACAAAATAAAGATGATAGTCTGAAGAAGGGCTGAAAGGAATAGGCAGATGATTTAATTTCTGTATCACCATCCTAAGACTGGTATAAAGCTCTTCAGTACTGAAGTACTTGTTTATTCCTAATTCAATGACAAGTAAATGTCAGCCAAGTCCATCCACACTAGCAGCATAGCTCTACACCTTTCTTATACAAATAAGTCTTTGAAAGTCAACTGGCAGAATGCCTTTCCAAGTCCACACTGGTAGTAGGAATTTAGCCATAATGATCTAAAGAAGTGGACAAGGCTCAGGAGAAAGAAGCATCAACTGTGTTAGGGGTGGCTGTGAGGGAAGGACACAGACAGGGTATCCTTGCTCCCAAAAGATTTCGTGCTCTAACAGAGTGACATTGGTATCCCTTACAAACTTTTCGCCAACTCCAGAGCTCCATTATAGACATTCACAGGTATTTGTATATCTTGATTAAATCTTGAGTGCTATGAATTATATTTTACAAATTTGCATGCAGTGTTCTGAACCTTAAGGGCAAATCCCTCTTGTACAAGAGATTTTATTAGTATACAAACACAGAATCTCCTCAGACTGTGTAAGACTGCCAGGTTTGCTTTATTTCTTCATTGGTTAGTTTTTTATAGAAATAAAGTCCTGAGTTTGGCATTGTTGTCTACGTAATAAAATGACTATCCTTCAATCCTACGGGCAAGCAGGCCTCATGGCTGGCAGAGAAAAGGTTCTCAGATCCATGGCTTGTCTTTTTCCATTAAGCAGTCACTATCTTATCCATCAAGATATGGATAAAAATAAGATACGTATAAAAATCAGAAATACAAAATATTTTTAGCTCAAGAAACACGTTCACATTAGATATTTGCAGATAAACAAGCATTATTCTTTTATTTGATGAAAGCCAGCAAAAAAAAATAACAAACCTGCAAGATGCTACTTACAGGGTTTGATCACACAGACCGTGACATTGTTCACAGGATATATCAAGCATTCTGCCCTTTAAAAAGCAGAGACTAACATGGTTTTCCATTAACCTATTTTTGTTTATTCTACATTCAACTGCTCCTCCAACAAACCTCACTGCTATTGAACTATACAGTGATTTCTCCAGGGCTTGTTTTTGGTCCTGCAAGCTGTCAAACAGCTCTGGCCAAAGAATAAGAAAAGACAACATTATATTCAGGAAGCTCAAGCTCCTCTGAAAGAGAACAAAAGTAGAGTAATATGACACAGGTACAAGAAAATCATAATGGCAAAACTTCCGAGGGCTCAGGTAAAAATAAGCCATCACTTTTTCATTCTTCTCTCCTTTGCCAGACTTCTGTGGAAGACATACCTGCAGTGAGCTCCTTTTTACCTATACATACCCACCCATATTCTTCTAGAGGCCCTCAGGTACAATAAATAACTAGGACTCTGTTTTAAAAAGCAGGTCATGCTCCTCAGAAGGCAGTACAGTTAAATGTCTTTTCACCCAAAGAGAAAACTGGGTGGGAAAACAGCCTTTAAAGCAAAAAATGGCAGGAACAGTATATAGCAAATATTCTATTTGCCTACGGAAAAGGTGCCCAGTAAGACGTGAACTGACAACACAGGCAGCTATTCTGCAGTCCCCTCTGTCCATACAGACATTCAGCAACAGCGCTGAAGTCTCAAAGTAGAATAAACTACTCAACACCACAATTATTCTAAGGAAGCACTAATGGCGTTCTGAAGGGAAAAAAATAGGGAAATTCAGTCCCTGGTGGAGGTCATAGGAACATTTTTTTCATTAATAGGTCTCAGTTCCTTATACCCGCATACAAAAGAACTGTATTAAAAATAATTTTTAAAACTCAGTACTTGCAGCACATTCTGGTTATTTCTGGAATCATGCTTTGCTTTACAAAGATTGCTGCAAGCTCAAAATTAAGTATTCTCTTTTCTCTGGAACACTTAAATATCAAAAAATACTGGGGGGATGTGGGAAGGGAGCCATTGGTTTCCTCTGAGGAACAGCAATCCTCCTCATTAGAATTTAAAATATCCTTTCTAAGTGTTTTATTATCTTTCCAACAACCCAAAATTACTGGGAAGCAAGAGGAAGAAAATAAGAAAAAACTTTCAGATACCAGTATACTTTTCAAAATCAACAGATTTTCTCATTTCTGCCCCTTATTTTATGTGCAGGAAAACAACCAAAGTTATCATGTCCTCTAAATAAAAGGATCCACAGATGAAAGCATCTCTAAGAAGCCACCAACTGCTGTGCAACTTTCCACTAACCACAGTAGTTTATCAAATTCTCAAACATGCCGTAACAAAGTCTCCAAAACTGGAGACCTACAGAGCTCCAGCAAAGCAAGGAACTCTGACATGGCTTCATAAAAATACACCACCACTGCTTCCAAGATGAGCTCAGATCTGGGAAGTGCTTGTACAATGCTGATCTTAGGCTAATCAAACCACAACTGTGCTTTCACCAGGCTCACAAAACTACACACAGAGAAATCATTTGATCCAACTATATATAATTCATTCAATGTAAGGCTCAAGCGCAACCCTTACAGGTCACAGAAAACTTCACACTGTGGAATACTTATTAGGAAAAGCACCATATTAATGCACAGAATAATGTCATATCTCCGCACACCAGCCTAGAGCTTCCTCTGATATCCATATTGTCCAAATGTTTCAATTATTTAAGGTACTACAAACACATCCACCCCTTTATCAAATATTTGCACTCACCACTAACTCCTTGTCAGCTCGTCTGCCCTCTCTGAAAACATCCCCTAAAGCGGTTCCAGAGACACTCCTCACACTCTTTGCTCAGCGCAATCTCTAAACCTTGACTGCGGCTCAGGAAGCATCACACAGACCCTGCACAGGGGAGCTGTGGCATCTCCCCAGCTCCTGCAGAGAGGAAGGCACAGATCCTCCAGGGCTGACTCACACCCTGTTAACAGAGGGAGGGGAAGGAGCCCAGGAGTAGCGGATGGCCACGAGGCCCCTGCCAGCTGCTCCCTGGTTGAATCCAGGTTGCCATTGCTCCCATCTTTGGCCACAGTTAGGGGGTTGGAAAAATTAATGAGAAAACAACAGGGAACGGACAATGTACCAACCATAAATACATGCACAAGAGTTCCATAAGCCCAAGCATTTGTGCCCCTTCTTGCCAGCTTCTGAACTCTCTGGTAGCTTGGGAATAATTCCTGTTCCAACATGCTGAGCTGGAAGCTACTGCTGCCAGTTACCTCCATGTAAGAAAGGTGTTTCCGGCAGTCTTGCTGAGAAGCCCCTGAGGCCAGGTTAACAATTTGACTATTCCCAAAAATATTCAGGCTCTCAGAACAAGGCCAAAATTATCTTTTCTTTTAATCATTTTTCTTTATTTTCTCATTACCCCAAGGAAAAGAGCTGACAAAAGCTTTCTGCAACCAGAAAAGAGACCAAACTACAACACTTTAACTATTCCCAGCCTGTCACAATTGCAATACCTTTAAGCTTTGTTAGAGACCTGATGAAGGAAATTAGCAAAAGGGAGGCGACGCTATTAATGCTATTTTTCCCTCTCTTTAACATTTACAACACTCAATTTATTTCTGCATTGCGATCTGAAGTACCTCCTCTCTGGTCCATGAATGTCTACCACTTGAGGTTTGGATCTGCTCACACACATGAACATTCAAAAGATGAAAAACTCAGTGTGACCCAAGAAAAGACAAATGGGAGTGACAGCTGCTCCAAATCAAAAAAGAATGCTTGACATAATGCACTGTTCACCTCAGAAGCTGGTTTCTGAGTAATTCAGAACTTAATTTGGTTTTTCTCCCAAGAAATCCTAAGGGATTTTCTATGTATTTGGAGTGGAGAAGGGAAGGCAGGTAAAAATGTAAGGACTTGCTCACAAGAGGAGTGCTAAAAGCTGTCTTAATTTCCATCTTTATCCATGAGAGAACCTAAGATTAAGGGCAAGTCCTGCAAGTATCATTTATTTCATTAATGATACTTCACTATTTAGAGGCCTCAGGAAAGCAATCAGCGTCTTCTTTAATGGCATTCAGTTACTGCTCAGCAAAATCATAGGCAAGACCAGAGGTACCATAAGACCTTGCAAATTAATTAAGGCAACACTACATTAATTTTAAGTTCAGAAGCACTAGAAACCAATTTTTCCATCCCAAAAAAATGTCTCCAAGAACTGAAATTACAATACCTCTCACTTTCCAACGCAGAGAAGCTGAAACCTGTTTTTAATCTCATCAGTTCCTTCCCACACACCAACATCAAGTAAACTCGACAGCAGTATGTACTTGCTATAGCTAAATATACCAGCAATATTCGAGAACCTAATTTGCAACCCTGCGAACATACGTTCGGAGAAGATGGCAGTTCGCTGGGCTTTTATGTAACGCAAATTTAAATAGAAGAAACGGCACCTGCCATTTTCTTCAATTAGCATTTCGCTCGGCTGTAGGCATCTTAATTTCTCGAAGCCGACCGCTGCGCTTCCAAAGCGACTCCACGAATAAATCGGACACGATTTATACGTACCAAGAATTCCCTCGGACAGAAGAGCAGCGGCACCCGCCGCCCCGGGGCCGGCCAAGCCCCGTTCGCGGCGCTCGGTGTGCGCGGTGACAGAGGCACGGGGCGCGCCCTGCCCGCCCGGCGCTGGCCGAGGAGCGGCGCGGCCCTTCCACGCGGTCCCCGCCGAGCGCGGCTCCGCCGGGGCGCGGCCGCCGCCGCATCGGGCAGCGCCGAGGCCGCCGAGGCAGCCCCGGGAGGACGGCGGCGGCTTCCCCGCAGCCCCCCGGGCCCGCAGCCAGGGGAGGGGCGGCCGCCACCATCTTGTCAGCCGCGTCCCCGGGCACAAAGGGAGGGCGAGAAACCCCCCGCCCCCGGGACCGAGCCGGGCGCCCCCAGCCCCGACTCACCTCCAGGCGCAGGGAAGCACCGCAGCCCCGCAGGAACTCGCGGATGTTGCTCAGGCACTCGCCCTCCGTCCGCGGCTCCGGGTACACCTGCAAGAGAAGAGGCGGGCGGCTCAGCGCGGGGAGGAGACGGGACCGCACCGCAGCGGAGCGGCGTCCCCCGCCCCGCCGCTCCCCTCACCTCCCGCTCCCTCCGCAGGCAGCGGCGCCGATCGCTCCCACTGGAGGCTTTGAACCGGGAAGTAAACACGGAGCACAGGAAATGGCGTGCGAGGGCGGGGGGCGGCGGGCAGCAGCGCGGGCAGGGGTGCCCCGGCCAGGCGCGGTCGCGGCGGCTCTGCCCCGGCGGGGCGGGCGGAGGGAGGAGGCGGCGCGGCCCCGCCCCAGCCCCGCCTGAGGGCGGGAGCGCCCGAGGGAGCGGCCCCGGGCCCGCCGCGCCTCGCAGCGCCTGCCTGCGCTCGCACACACGCCCCGTGCCGTGACGGGCTTGGCTGCGGGGCGGAGCGGCCGGCGGGCAGCCCGGGGACAGCCCCTCCTCGGGACGAGCAGCGACCGCGCACAGCGAACAAGCGCACGCCGCGGGTGACCGGTGTCTCCAGCGGGGCTTGTCGGTGCCCTCCTTCTGACTCCCGTCCGCCCTTGGGTATCGGTTTGCTAACGAGGAAATATATCAGAAATGGCCCGAAGACCTCCGCGGAAAATACCAGCACTCGGAGTTAATAATCTACCAATTCCAGGGTCTGATGTTAACGACCTTTATCTGTAGTTTATTAAACAGCCCCTTCCTACCCCAGAAGAAAAACAACTTCACAAAGAGAAAACCTCGACTGAATCTAAGCCAGTTTTTGGCAAGGCAGCCGTCTCTCTGCAGCCGCGCTCACGGTGCTTTCAGCTCAACCCATCTCCTCCTTCTTTTTTCCAAAGAAGAGCAGCCAGCCCCAAGAGCTTCAGGGACACGGCTTAACTTACCACAGCTTAACTAAATCCTGTGTGCACATTAGCATTGTTTCACAATAAATTCATTGCTTCCTGTGAAGTAGTTTAGCAAACAAATCGTTGCCCGAACCAAACACCTCGTTCTGTCAGAAGGGGAAAGCCTCGCACAGAAGTGGAAAGTCGCTGGAAACCGAGGTGTTGCAACACACAATGTCATGGCCTTTGATCATGCATTACACTCAGAGGAGGTTTTGTTAAATGCACATGTATGTCAAGGTTACATAAACTCACGGCATAATCCACCTGCACAGTGCTGGGAACTTCACATAAGGTTGACTCCAAACATTCCATCAAGCTGCAACAAAGGTAGTTCCTTCTGACATGATTATAAGATATTAAAGATACCTCTGTCCCCACGATGCCATAAAAATTAACAAATATGACAGCATGACAGGGCTGTCAAACAGGGCTGACAACCTGGCACAAAGAAATTTGAAACACAAGTCACTATCATATTCTAAACAAAATTCAGATGAGTCTTAAATGAAAGCCACTAGTCTATAATACAAGGAATTTGGTAATGATGAGTTGGAGAATTTTCCTTTCCTCAAGGAAAGCACACATACACACACCTCTCCAAACTCCTCAAATTGTTTGGTACTACAATAAATCACTGTGGGTTAAGAATAACCCTTTACTACACTAAAACATAAAGGGAATCCTAAAGAAGCCCCATGGAAGTACTACAGCCCAAAAGATAATGTCATTAAGTTTGAGGGACACAAGTGGTGAGAGAGCCCTCCTGAAAACACCATGACCTTCCTGTCTCTTGCTTGAAATACTTTTTGATTACTCTATTAATTTATTTCTTAATTCTAGTAAGAAATCTAAAGCTATCATGCTCACATCCTTTGTTAGAATAAGATGCTGGGAATTTTTTTAATGTTGATGCTTCTGGTATGCTCTTTCCTGTATGTTCTTAATGTCCACACAAACAATTATATAGTTGCAATTTATAATTGTTTTATCCTAAACTATTTGAATAATAACTGGGGTTTATCTCCTTTTGCACGTTCTACTTCCTTGTCTCTTTTTTGTACCCACCGTTTCCTTTTTTATCTACTTTGTTCATCAAGGCCTCCTTTCATTCTGAGAAACCTTAACATTACCTCTGCTCTTCAAACATGAATAATGTCTCACAAGAAATCACAGAAAATCCAGGTTTCTCTTAAAAGAAGTAAATGTCGTCTCATAACGTAATCTACACTAACACAAAATGTCCCAAAGTCTCCAAAACATAAAACTCAGTAATTCTAAGAAATCCAGACGTGTACTACCACCTCATAAGAGACTGCATATAATTCATAAAAGACTGAACAATACCTGGAAAGAGGCCAAAAAATGGTTGAGGGGAAGAAAGGGGAGAGGGTAAGGAAAGACATGATCGGAGAAAGGCAAAAACTTTCAATTGAAGATTAAAGAAACAACAAGCAAAGAAAACCCAAACCCTGCAAATTGTTCCCTGTCAGATCTGGAAACTTAAATTACATGCCAAATACACCACTGAGACATTAGCCCCACCAACACACTAATGCATGTTTCCACTTAAAAATCATCTTCCTCAAAACAATAAAATAAGTTACAGTAAATCTTCAGAAATGTCGTTTCTTCCTTCAAAACAAGGGAAAAGACTTTGGAGCAATAAAAGAAGCAGGGTACATTTTCTCAGCTCTGTGGCTGCAATGGCATTTTTATACAACAGAAGACAGAAGCATATGGGTAAAGAATTTAAAAATATCTTAGCATTTGCATCTTGCTAGAAATGTAAAGCATTAATGATCCCATAAAATGGAGCAACCCCGTTATTTACCTGGAAAATCTTAATGTTATGCTGGCAACCTTCTCCTACAGACAGCTGAGAAAAACAGTAAGGAACCTGAAGAACAAAATCAGCCCTATGACAGAATGCTGAAGTGCAGTTATGTGGGCCAGGCCCGTGATAAAATCACACATATGCTACATGATATTCTTTACAGTTACAGGAAGCTCAGGAGCATGACCTCTCACAGAGATGGCATTTATAGCCTCACAGACTATTCAAAATGTACCAGAACATCATGCAAGGAGACCATGGGCAGGTAAGTCCTAGTCTGCCTGAAGGACAGCAAATACATTCAGAGAAAAAGATAAACAAAATAAAGGTAGGGCCATATTCCCAAATTACTTAGCTTAATAAAAAGTAGGTTGCATGTACACAAAGCCAGTGAAACAAACAAGTTACGTATTTTCCTCTTCAGTATTTGCTTCATCCCTTTCCTAGACCAATACCACTAGTTCATTAATGGGGGTTGTCTACTTCTTATAAGTATACAGCTCTTAATCCAAAAGACCTCAGTGTCCAACTGGAACTGCTGAGTGCTCTAGTAATACAAATAAAAAAGGTTAATAGTAATTAGAAAAGAAAAGGATTCCAGAGGGGCATGACAGATTCTTAATTAGGGACCGGGGTGCCACAGTGGAATCCAGAGAGATGAGAGGAAGGTAATATGCACAGCAGCCACTGTTTAAACCACTTCTTTGTGGTTCAGGGACAGGTTCTGATTAAGATTTAATCTCTCAGGGAGCAATGCTAAAAACCACAGCTAGCTCAATGAGGACACTTATGTGATGCACTGCAGCTATCAAGGAGCAGGGTACCTCTCTCACTATCCAGAAAAGGTGGGGAACAATGCGCAATGCAAATAGGTGGTACCTAGCTAAATGTTACATCCCTTTTGATCAGTTTAAATCTATGTTTTTAAACAACATAACAAGTGAATTAAAAAGGGCAATGCACAGAGGCTGCATCACAAAAAGGTGTGACAGGGGTAGTCTTAGAAAAAATGAAAAAGGCTGCTACTAGTTCATTTGGACATGGAAATTATATGAAGAAAATAAGCAAGGAATGTGTATAAAAATGATGTTTTTTAAAAAAAGCAAACCCACAGTTCTTTGTAACCTCAAGTAAACGTGAGACATTAATAAAAAGAAGGAGACATTGTCAGCTATATGTATGGGAAACTAGCTGTTTACTCATATTCATCTGCTGAGCAAGTTGACAAACTGAGTCACAGAGCAAGAAGTGTACAAGGTCTTTATATAGAAATTGGAATCTGCTAGATAAACTAAGTAACAACACAGTTTCTACATGCAAGTTACATCAATAATTCATCTAGCACAACATATAAGTATAACATGTAAGGAGACTCTCAGTTATTAAAAAGCAGAAACTAATAGGGAAAGTAACACTAACTGCAAACTTGTAGCCAAGTTCAGCAGACACTTAAAAATGTCCTGTTCAGGGGTACGGCTGCTCCAGCCTGAAGTTCGAAGACTGAGCCTTTAAGTAGGGGGATATCGTATTCATCCTGCCTGGAGCCTTTTACATCAGATTCCCCTTGCAGCACAAAACAATCTTCTCTCCATGTCTCAGAACACCTTGTACACACAGACCATAACTGCAATCTAACCAGTAAAACTACCATAATTGCACAATGCAGCAAAGCTAACAAAAAGGTCCTATTGATCCCATTCAGTCCCACAGCTCCATTTCCCTTGCTTCCAACCCCTATGACTGGTCAAGGGCAGCTGATCTTCCAGTGGGGCAAACATCTCCTGCACAAGCACTACAGCCTGGGGTTTGTCACCAGGGCTTGTGTTCAGGGAAAAAATGAAATTAAAAACATCGTGAGGAGGAAGCCTGACCATTCTCACACCAGCCTGGGTGGTGAAGCTGCAGGTGATTAACTGTCCAACAACCCCTGCAAGTTTCTTCCCTTCCCACCCTTCCCAGCTGTTACCTCCTGCCTGCACCTGCACCCAGCCCCAGCAGGGCCCATCCCTTTCTGCATTCGGGTTTCCTGCTCTGTCCCAGATCATTGGCTCTCATAAATCACACCCAGGAGGGATGGAAAAGAAAGAGTGGCTACATAGCTACACATCCTCTGCTTCTCGAGGAAGCATCCACTGTTAGGGACCAATGGCAGGTGCAGCACTTCCTCCACAGTCAGTGAGCAGTTGGGCTGAGAGGACTGCAGATGGAGCCCCGTGCTCCTCCCAGGACAGCAGGAGGCACAGCTGCACTTCAAAGGATCGCATCTTCCACATCTCTAAGTAAGGAGCACTCCGCAGTCGAGCCCAATCACTTAAAGGACCACGCGTCATACTGATGGCCCATTAGCAGAATGCCATAACTAAATTAAAACACAGATCAGGATTCTCAACAAAGTGCAGTTTTGTTTTAAAATCAGATATCTTGATAGAGCACCAGACCTTAGCATGATGGTTTCTGTGGTGCTGCAGCTCTTCAGCACTGACTTTCCCCACCCTATAAAACCTGTGACCCACAAACTTTTCAATAATAATCTGCACAGCAGACACCTGTATTTTGGCTTGAGGGAACCCATGCTCTGAAAGCACAGCAGCAGGCAGTCAGACAGACAGTCACATAGATCGTGAGAGCTAGACCTAGCAAAAGACTGAAACGCCTCCACGTCATGCACTAAGATGCCAAAATTTTACATTTTCACAACTCACCTAGGCTCTTCATACAATACAAAGAGGAAGGAAGGCGTCTTATGATATGCCCTAAAATTCTTATTTCCTGAAAAGGATACTCAGTCAGGAAGTTAATCGAGACACAGCAGAAGGTAAAAGCGGTATTTACCAACAAATCCAATCCCACATTTAGCCACACAGACATAACCCACCATCTTTTCTTTACTGTCCAACAGGCCACACCGACTCATCAGCCACCACTCTGTGCTCCCTCAACCTCCACTTTGCTATGCTATCTGAAACCTGGAGCACTTTTGGTTGGCTGAAGACTCCTCCAGCTCTTCTGATTTCTTCCTCTGCACACATTCAGAAATGCTCCTCTGCCTGACCAGCCATCATTAACGATGACCTACATTCAAACACACAAACACTCTGCTTTAGCTGGTTCAGTTCTTTAGTGTAATAGCCCTCAAAATCTAAGTTCAGCTAAGTTTACAAATGAAATGTACAGTTTGTTTAAAGTACCAGCATTTATAAATGGGCTTTATGCAAAAATTAGAGCTGCTTTTATTTCCATTAATCTGCCCTCCAAAAATGACTGTAAAACTGATTCAGCTGTTTGAGTTCATCTTTTCAGATATGTACCTGAAGTAAACAATATCCAGGAAAACAGCACATTTTTTTTCAGTAAAAGTACAGTACTTTTGCCATTTCCCTCGGACTCTGATTAAACTCCCATCGAAATACACAGACTCAAGTTGTATCAGGGAAGGTTCAGGCTGGACATTAGGAGGCTTTTCTTCACAGAAAGAGTGATTAAATATTGGAATGGGCTGCCCAGGGAGGTCGTGGAGTCACCCTCCCGGAAGGTGTTTAAGAAAAGATGGGGCACTTAGTGCCAAGATCTAGTAAACAAGATGGTGTTCGGTCAAAGACTCAGTGATCTCAGAGGTCTTTTCCAACCTAACTGAACCTGTGATTTTGTGGAAGTCTATAAACTGACTCCCATGAGGCAGGTTTTAACCCAGCCCTAAGATACAAACACAATTGTTTAAGGACACCAGGGCAGTCTGTAGGGTACTTTTGTTTTCTCAACTTTCCATCAAATTTTTATATTTCATAGAGAAAACATGGGTTGACACAGCATTAAGAAAATGAGAATGCCATGTATGTAAAACTTACAAGCTTTTCAGCTGCTGTTAGGATCCTTGCAGGCCCCCCCTCTATGACCTGAACTAGGCAGGAGTCCTACCAGAACACATGCACAGGAGTGTGCCTGAAGGATGTGATGTCTACATATAAGGGAGTCTGGTTGCAGCTGCAGCAGTAAACTGCTTTCCCTTCCTTCCTAAAAGCTAAGAACTAATATTCCTAATTCCTGTGGTTTTGCTTATTTTCGTGCTATTTTAAAGAAAAAGAGGAAATCAGCTAGCATGCAACTGACCCCAACCCCAAGCAGCACCATCAGCCTCAGGCTGCTGAGCTCCAGGGGTGCCAGCATTAAGTGGTCCACAGGAAGATGTGTATTTCCCTGAAGTCAGTGCATAAAAAAAAGCCTAATGAAGTGCAGCTCCAGGTGTGGGCTTGAAAGGAACTGAACCAAAGCGATTCCCCTGTGGAGGAAGGCTGATGGGGAAGGATTTTGCACCCCTTGTCACGTAAACCCTGCAGTGTTTCCTGTGGAGCATCGCTGTTTTGATGCAGCGCAAGCTCAGGCTTCAGGAGTCCAATCACTCAGGGTTTGTTTACACTGGGAGAGCTCTGCTGCTAGATATGCTGGCATCGCTCCTCAGTGTGGATGTAACATATGCCAGAGAGGGAATTCCTCTGCCAGTCTAACAGTACCACTTCCTCCAGTGACATTAACAAAGCCAACAAAAGCGCTTCTCTGACAGCACAGCTGCATCAGTGGGGGGTATATGATTTTTACTGCTTTCCCCCTCCCCTCACCCCATGAAAATATTCCATAGGACTACCAAAACCCTACAGAAGGGATGGATTCTCTTCTGGGCAAGCTGCCAACATCATCCAATAGCACTCACTGCAGAGCAGGAAAATGGAGACGCGTATTGAATGCACTTAGACCCGAGCAGAGTTTCATTGGCTGAGAAGGGACAAGGGCCTCTGCCCACACGGTCTCAGTGATGTGTGATGAGGAGTGGCATGAAGGAAACCTCTTGCAGATGAAGCTAGCCACCCCTGCTCAACTTCTCACCACCATTACAGTGCTGAGGCACTGAAACAGGTTGCCCAGATAAGTCATGGATGCCTCATCCCTGGCAATGTTCAAGGCCAGGCTGGATGGGGTTTTGAGCAACCTGGTCTAGTGGAAGGTGTCTCATAGCAGGGGAGAGGGAACTAAATGATCTTTAAGGTCCTTTCCAACCCAACCATTCTATGGTTCTATGACTCTGGAGGTGCGTAATGGAAGCAACCACATCATACTGAGAGATGTGGAGAGGAAATGGCTTTGCTCTAGGCAGCAAAGTGAGGGAGAAAGCAGAAGTGTCACACTGGCTGAGGATCAGGGAGTAAAGCTTAGCCAGCCAAGGTGCAAGACACTGCTTCCATGCTGCCAGCTCACAATATTTTTGCAAGCTCTGTCATGCTTGAAATGTTTTAAGGTTCCAGCTCTTCAAATCACAGCCACTGGATAACAACTAATTAAAATTGTTATTTAAGGAAAATGTATATTGAATTCCCCTCACAGCCAGATTTTAATATTATACATGCATATTATACATAATATGTATAAATATATATGTGTGTATATATATAAATACACTTACATACATACCTAGTCCGCAAACTTCAAATTTTAAAGCCAGACTTTCAGTTTTCTAGACTGGAATTACAATCCTACACGTTTTCAGCTGAACAATGTGGTGCTGTCAGCCATTAGCATGCAATGTAACCAGAAGAGAGCGTGCTGGTGGCATCCCCACAGTTTTTCCTTTTCTCCACACAGCCACAGCATTTGGAGGACAGCTGAGTAGCTGAGTAGGGTACTCGAGGGCTAAAGAATCACTTTTTCTGTTGTCCATACTATGTACAGGCATAGAAAGAATGCATATAAAAACTGTGGAAAAGACATTAATGAGAATAAGATTGGCAGAGCTACATTATTTTTCCATGTTTTCTCACAAAAAACAATTTAATAGCCTACAGTCTCCTTAATTGCCCCCTCTTCTCAGGATCTGGCACATCCTTATTTAACTCAGTCTAGATCTTTATGCCGATTTTCAAGGAAAAAAGCAGTGCACATAGATACGAGTCCTCTGCTTCCTCAATGAGCACAGGCAGACCATATTTCTTTGGATAATATCTCAGTCACCAGAATTACAGAGCCAATACATAGACAGGAAAAGCAAGGGCATTCTCGTTCAAAGCATTCATGCACCCCTCCTCTCACAAGGCAGTAGGAGTAACATGGCCAATGACAAGTCTGTAACAGGACCAAAAAAATCCTACAAAGCTCACGGTATCACTGGCGAGAACAGCAGGTATTCAGGAAAAAGACACTCTAATGACTTTGTTTGGGACAACTTTTCCCCAGGCTCTCGGCTCCTCCTTGCAGTGCTACCACCCTGGAGCAACAGCATTCGTACACACACCGGCGTTCCCCGAGCACACAGCCACAGCAGGCACACCTGTCAGACACAGATTATTCTTGCCAGAAGCACAATAATTTCCCTGGGAGGACTGAAGAAGGTTGCTGAAGGAAGAGAGCATATCCACATTAAAATGCAGATTTCGCTTCCTGCCTCCCAGGTCTAGTCCTGTGATGACCTGCTGCTGCTGCAATACCTGCAACCACAATACCTTCCCAAGAGAGTTCAGTGAGTGAAGGCAGGACAGCCTTTGGGATCAGCCAGGCAAACCCCAACAGCCTCACCAAGGCATCAGGATGAGAACATCCTGACAGAACTTCCAAAAGGTAGGTTGCTCAGGGCCAACTAGCACCTGGAAATTTCCACCTTAGGAATAATGTCTGCACTGCTGGTGGAATGTTCTCAAGCTCTGTCTGGGCTCCACATTCAGCTCACAGCCAGCATTGCACCCTCCGCAATGACACCCTCTGCTACAAAATTTGTCACTTGCTATTAACTCTGGATCCAAAACACCTTTCCTTTCTCCTTCCTTCGCAACATGTGAAATACCACTTTTAGGTCACACCTTGTCACAACAGGAGAAAAGCATACTTAGCCCTGATATTTACGTGTGAAATCAGAGGTAAGTGAGCATAAATCTCCTTTTGCCCGAGCCGTAGGCGCACGCTCATCGCGGGGACAAGGCTGGTGACATGGCTGCCGCACGTGGCAGCCCAAACACTCTCTTTGAATACTCTCAGTGCTTGTGCTCATACACAACAATTCATTTGCCTTGCGAATCCCAAAGGGTTAATTTATTCCTAAATTACAATTCAGAATGCCTCATTTAGCCAAACACCTCTCTCATTAAGAAGAGAATCATACAGATATATGAGGTATTTGTACAAAGATCTTAATCTTTGCTGCCATCAGCCCTGGTACCTAGTCCAATTAATAACCAAATTAATGTCAACGCCAGTACCCAATCATCCACAGGGAATAGGAATGACGTTTCCTTTCAGCCACGCACCATGCCTCATCCAGCAAGAGAGAGAGAGCTGTATCTGTTTTCCCGGGGCCAGCCCTGTGCGGTCCGTCTCCCACCTCAGCGCCGCGGGAGCAGCAAGAGGAAGCGGCTGTGTTTTGGATCAGCCTCCCACGCGCAGCAGAGCAGCTTCTGGGCTGTTCAATCCTACGCGCAGTGCCACGGCTGCGGATGGGCCATTCCGCGGAGGCGGAGAGACCCAGCCGCGCACCCTGCGCGCCCCCCGTGCCCTGGCTCCAAAGCACCGCAACAGCTGCTCTGTGCCCTCCAGGAGCCCCTGCCTGGGGGGGAGCACCACGGGGTGTCAAATGGCTGCTGCATCGCCTTCCCCGATGCAACTTCCCTATTTTCCCCAACAAGAACAAAGCTGTCCTCAAAACGACGCTTTCCGTCGAACAGCTGACCAAAAATAAAAGTACAAATAAAACTTAATGGAGCGCGAAGCCTCATATGACAAGGAAAATTCCCGCTCCAATTCTGATCTCTGTTTACAGCGTTGAAAGTGGGTCAAACTGGGCTGCGATGGAGGAATCTGTTTGGAAAATGATCTCTGAGAGAAAAAACATCTAAGCGGCAGACAAGTGCACTGCAATGCTTCCACGGGGATCCCTTCCCTGCCACCAAAGTAATTCAGTTTTACCACACAAGGTTGAAATCCTGTAACTTGAAATTACGGCTTTTCATTTAAATTACATAAATTCAGCAATTCCCTATCTTCTGGAGAAAATCAACTAACCATGTCTCAGCACAGACCTCCATGCTTTAAAAAACTAAGACATGGCTGGCTTTGGACAGGGGGAAGCTGTTGTCAGTTTTGTTGATTTTGCATTGGCTTTTTTTAATAATTGCCCTCACTTTTGTTCATATCCTGTGTTGAGGACAAGGTTATTGTGCAGCATTATCACACTGCCTAACCCAACTATTTTGTTTTACCCCATCATGGTCTCTTTCGAAATGCAAAGGAATGATTATGACATTAAATGGGAGCCCAAAAATAAGAAACAGTCTGTAACAACATTACTTTCCAAGGTATTTTCATTCTGACTTCCAGAAATCTAGTGAATTTAATATCTGTCCTTTCCTGTTCAAGATAGAAAATTATTGTAATGTAAACAAATTCAGCCAAAACTTCCTGGCAAGAAGCTCTGTAGGTTGGTCTGTGCAATGCTGGCATACAAATACACAGCAATCTAAAGAAAGACTATACTAATCAGCCTTGAAACCCAGTAATTTGTTTTATCGACTTATGAAAATTTTGTTCTTTGACCTTCATGTGCTTGATTCCTTTTATGGTCGCACCATCGTTATTTATTAAAAATCTCCTACTAATTATTCTCAGGGTACCCAGAGGCTTTAAAAAGCACAAAATGCCAAAAATATGCATTACTACATTCCTGCATATATTGAATCCTCTTTCTAATCTGTTTTTGAAAGAAAGAAATACATTTATAGCATTTTCTAGAAAACATCTTTAAAAGCACCCCAAGCTGATAAACATTCCTTCATATTTATAATCTGCATTTTTTAATGTTCTCTTTGGTTTTAGTTACTATTTTTTATTTACAGAAAAATGAGCTCTGTGAGTCTTCAAAGTGTCTGCTAATGTCAGATATTTATAGAAAGTTATGATCTCAAAGGATTTTAAGAACTGAATCAGTCTACATCCATGGGACAAACCTTGTATCCTTTAGACTTCAAAAATGTCCAGTTTCAACTGGAGACTTTTAGGACAAATAAGGGATAAAAAGGCTCATATTTTAAATGCACTCAGTATAAAAAAAAAATAAAGTAACAAACAGTAGTAGCCAAAAAGACTTATGGAAAAAATATCACAGCACAGGAAACAATGCAAATTTTATATCTGTTTACTAACAAACAAAGAAAAAGAATAAAGCAACACGGAAACAGCTCAGACATAACGTAGATGAGAACGTGAAAGAGGTATGGGGTAGAAATTCTGAGTCTACAGAATATTTACAAAGTTAGATGGAAAAATGAGTTTGTGAGTCTCTCAGACACATCTATGAATTAGAAAGCATTTTGTGCATGGCCCATGGAAATAAGTACAGTTACCCTCACAAAACCAAAGATCCCCCTAAAAAAAAATTCAAAAGGGCTACTTCTCCCCAGACTTACAACTAAGTCAGAGCCAGAGGAGACACACGGGGTCAGCTGGGACGTCCAGGGCAGCTGCCTGTCCCAGCACCCTGCTCGATGCGGGGCAAGCTCGGGGAGGTGGGAGGCTGCGAGGCGCCAGCGTTCCTCCCGCCCTGGCTGCCGTCCCAGCCTGCACACCACCCGCTGCAAACCCCGTGCTGCTGCACCACGAGGTCCACGATACGTCTCACTGACAGCTCCTTGCACGCACGGCTGGTGTCCTTGTTGGCTGTGGGGAGCTGTGCACCTCTGCAAATCCTCCTCTGTATAGGAGTGCTGTGAAGGGACCCCCGCCCGAACATGAGAGGTGTTTGCTCCTAGGAGATGAGAAGGGAACCTTTCATTCAGTAACTGAGATGTCCCCAACTATACTGTAACAGAAAAGCACGGTAAGTTGGGAAACACTCTTTCAACACTTATTTCTGTTATGCTTTTTTGTTTATTTTGTTTTTCAGTAGAGCCTCTTCCCCAGACTGAGTGCAGGACCCCCATTTCACTAGGCTTGACATCTACACAAAGGGGAAAGATCTCTTCTGCCCTAAAGCTCAGAAGCCAAAGTCCAAGAGGTGCTCAGGGAGCAGCAGTGTGGGTCAGGCTGCCAAAACCCTCCACGGGCTTGGTGCCACCAGGCAAAAGAGCCTGGGGACAAGGAGGCATGGGCAAAGCCTGTCAGAGCCAGTGAATAGTTAGGTGGAGGAGTCCCACGTGCCCCACATCACATATGTCACCCTGGATGGCAGAACAGGACATTTACCTGCTCTGGAGCCCCACTTTGCATCACAGTGCACTAGAGAACAATTTTCACCTCATGTACCACCTCCACAAAGCTGCAGTCCCTTGGGAGCAGGGACATCCTCCTCAGCTCTATTGCCTGAACAGCCACTTAGGAGGAAGTGGCAGCAGGGAAAGTTGCAGCAGCAGTGGCAGGGCCTCAGCTGTCCCAGCTAGCCCCACTGGCCACCATGGTGGTCCCTGACTTACCCACGCTCCCACAGCCAGTGACACACTGTGCCCGCTCTCATCACTTCCATCACCCACCAACAGCACTGCGGGCTCCTGGGGGGTTTCCATATCCCCATACCACCTCCTAATATACCTGTGAATTTGGGAGGCAGGAATAATCTACTACATCTGCAGAATGGAACTCCAGTCCAGAGCTAAGACCTCCACGCCACAGTACAAAACAAAACAGTAACAACACCGGTGGGTGGCAAACTGAAGAACCAAAGGGGGACGGTCCAGCCCAGTGTCCTGCTGAGCTCGAAGCACTGGTTTCAACTTCGTGGGTCTGAGAAGGACTTGAAACAGAGCCACAAAAGGTAACAAAAGCCCACTGTCAGCAGGCTCCAACAACTGGAGTGCCCTGCCAACCGCAAAAGGTGAAAAATACGATGTTATTTTCAAGCAAGGAGTCATCCCATCAGCACAGCAGATGACCTTCATCAATCTCCTCTTCACCACCTTGGACTGACACACAAGGAAAGTTTTTTGTCAATACGTGGATCTCTGCGTGCACTACGTTACTGAACATCAGGTGAGACAACAGTACTGTCCCAAGTTCTGAGGCACAACCAAACCCCTCTTCTTCTAGCTAAGCTACGACGGGAATTAAGTACGCACAAAGAACACATAAAAGTTACCTGACAGAGTACATTTTCTTCAAACACAATGAAGACTAGAGCTGTAGCGCGTTTTTTCAGCACCCCCCAAAAAAGGATGAGATTTTTTTCCACAGGCTACCGAACGGCAAAGGACCCACATAATGCTAAAACAGCCTTCAAGAAAACGAAGCATCAAACGCTAAAATGTCCTTCAGAGGCGGGAAGGGATAAGCTGAATCACCTCCCAAGCGAGGTGAGGCACCGGCTGTTCCAGCAGTTGCGTAGATAAGTTTGCAGCCGGCTCGTGGCACTCAAGAAAGGGTCCATAGTCCACCCCCCAAAATTAATGCATCTCCTGCGCACAGCCCGGACGCCGCTTTGGGGAGCGGAGCGATTGTAAAACACTTGCAGAACAGCGGCCCCTCAGGGGGGAACCCCTCCAGCCCGGCTGCCGCTCCCCGCTCTCCCCCGGCCCCCCGACGGGGACGGGCCCCCGCTCCGCCCCCCTCGCCTCCGGCCGCCCTCCCCGGGCCCGGGGGTCCCCTCTCCGGCGCGGGGGGCGGCGCGGGCGGGGCCGGGGGCGGCGGGCCCGGCCGCACAAAGGGCGGCGGGGCGGGGGGCGCCGGGCACTTACTTTGTCTATGGTGCCCGGGAGCAGGCGGTCGAGCAGGCGGCACAGCACCACGCCGTCCTTCAGGGAGGACTGAAGGAAGCCCTCGGGGTCGGAGATGGTCTTTTTGGGCGACTCCAGCACGCCCAGGGCGATCAGCCACGTAACGGTCTGCTCCGCCGAATTCATGGCGATGGCGGCGGCGGGCGGGGGTCGCGGCGCCCCGCGCCTCGCGTGGGTTTTGTGTCTCCCCCGGCGGGGGCTTCAGGCGGAGGCCGGCGGCGCCGCCCCCATGTGAATGCAGATGACGACGCCCCGGCCCCGCCGCTACAGACACATGCAGCTGCAGTGCCGCCTCCTCCCCGCCCCCCCGCCGCCGCCGCCGCCGCCGCCGCCGCCGCCCCATGACATCACTGGCAGCGGCGGCGGGCGGGGGCCGCGCGCCCGCGGAGACCCGCGCACCGCTCCGCGCCCGCTGCGCGCACCGAGGGCCGGCCGCCGGGCGCCCCCTGCCGGCCATCCGGCGCCTCCGCGGGCGCGCAGCGGGGCGGGAGCGGGAGCCGCCGGGCGCCGCCGGCCGCGGGGAAAAGTTGCGGGATCCCCCGGGCCCTCGTTTCCTCCTCGGACGGCGCCGTCGCGCAGGGAAACGAACCCCCACGAGCCTTCGGCGCCAGGCTCGGGGAGACTGGTTTCGGACCGTCTACCTCTGGGAGCGCCGGCAGCGGGTTCCGGCCCGAGCGGCCGAATGACCGCGATCTCTTGCCTTTGCCCGTCGCTCCCGTGCGAGAGGAAACCCGTTCGGGAGCCTCGGCCCAGCGGCCGCGCCGCGGGCTCGCCCCGGTGCGCGCCATCCCCGCCGTGCGCCTGCCGGGATGCTCCATCCCGGGAGCGCCTCCCGCCAGCTTCCACCCCGATGGTCTGCGGCACCGCCTGGGAAGCCAACGTAAATAAATACTCAGAAGGACTGTGCTGAAACAGAGCCTTCCTGTGCCTTTTATTCTGACAAAAACCATTCCTCAAGGCTTTGCACGGACAGGACGCTATGAGCGATCAGTGTTTTTTTGCTAGGAGCTGGCTGGTGTGGGCTCCCAGGGTTCCTCTGTTGCCATCAGCCTCCCTGATGCAGCACAGACGCCAGGAGAGGCGATACCACCACAGCCCCTGCTCTCCCTTCTCGCCCCACCTGACCCCCTCGAGGGGAAAAACGCCTTCAAGATAGAGGTAAAGGGAAAAATGCCAACCCAAACTCATCTCTGCTGTTCTGTTTCCAGCCTGGCGTACTGCATCCTCCACCACCACAGTCCCTGAGCAGCAGCCCTGCTTCTGACCCAGAATGTCCTCGCAAACCACTGGCCAGGCCAGCGAGACAGAAGTGCATTTTGATTTGAGACAAGATAATCTAATTTCAACACTCAATCTCTTTCTAACCCCTATTAGGTACAGATTTTCTTGAATTCTGACATTTCAGGTAGATATCTCTTCCAAAACTTGTTTTTCCTTTTGCCCTTGTTTTGGTGAGAGCAGCAGACTGGCCTCTGCCAGTATTAATGCCCATCCAGATTCAAGCAGGATGGGATAAACAAGTATAATGACCACAGCGGTCAGAAGGCATTTATTACCTCAACATCCCTAGCAGGGGTTCCCCAGTAGCTTCCCCAGCAAGGTAAGCAGCAAGTGGGGACATCCCTGGCACTGGCCCATGGTAGGAAACAATGGGCATGAGTTTATGAAGCTTTTCATGTGAGAGATGTGATGAGTACATGAACGAGGTGAAAAATTCATGGCTGATTATGGTAGAGAGCATGACATGTGGAAAAACCCAACTAAAGGCAACGGAAGTAACAACATATTACAACACAGAATAGTGATCTTAACAATGCATAAAGTTTCATTATAAGCAATATCTGGGTTATTACTGACAACCATCATCTATCTCCTCACCATTCTTCTGCACTTAACTGTATACTCTTTCATATTTATTTTGAGCAACAGCTTCCAATCCAATAATTTGCCAGCTATGAAGAACACAAACATGGCAATTCTTTGCCATTGGAAAGCTGCGTGGATAGATTGCCTGGAGACTTTTGAAAGAAGCTTGACATATGTCAGGAAACCATGTCCAGATCTTTAAAGAAAAAAAAAAAAAAAAAAAAGGAAGTGCCCAAAAGATTCAGGAGCATGTCACTCCCTTCCTGGCTTCCTTTCTTGTCAGACTTTCCCCTACAAGGTATACACTGCAAAGCACTTGAACCCTCTGCACAGCTCCCTTGTTTTATTCTTTTCTCCTACATGTCCCAGTACTTTATACTGCAACCTTGTAGGACAAAGAGATATGTTGCATCTGCACCGTCTGGCAAGTGAAGGCCATGCCATGGTGAGAGTTTTGAAGTAATACAAACAATGAAACATACAATTATTGCAAGTCTGCATTCCTTCTTCTTTGTTTCACAATTAAAAATATCCTGATTCTCTTATGTCCTGACTCTGGTCCCAGTGTTGCTTCTAAATCATAAATCCATGACATCTTTATTCAAGCATCCATTTTGATAATATTTAAATAATCTAAATTCTTTTTGGGGGAATCATAGAGGGATGATTTTAACCACTTTTTTCTGCAAAACATTTTAAATTTATGCAGTGCTGAAAAAGTAATTTTGGCACTGACTCTCATAAACAAAGGATATATATGAAGCATGTACGTAGGTTCAGGTAACTTCCAGGCCTTAAATCTGTTTACACAAGAAAAGAGATTCTTATATTTGGTTGGGGGTGGAGGAAGGGAGGAGGGGTCTCAGTTTAATACTATCTGGACCTCTTTTGAACAAGAAAGAAATCAATGTTCTATGAAATACATCAGGTAGCCTTGGCAGAGATCTAGTAGATATAACAGCACATAATTTTCTATAAATAAAGATTAAGGACTTGACAATTTATTTGGTCTTTTCCAAGCTTTTGTCATATTCTTAGAAGAAGTTACTAAGGAAACCAGGTAGGCACAAGGTAGAAGGTAAATTTCTGCTGTGGTTTAGCGAGTGGTTGAAAGACAAAACAGCAGGAATAAATTGCCAGTTTGCAATTTGACCAAAAAGTTACCAGTAGAGATACTTCCTCTATTCTGTGGCATGAATTAACTGAAAGTCTCCAAAAGATGCGTTTACTTCTGTGGGTTTATTCTTTTAGCCTGAGCAATTGGTTTTGGAGGAGGCAGAACTGGAGAGGAAGGAAAGAACAGGTAAAGAAAGCTACTCTTTCATCTTGGACTTTCATTTGCCATTTTCCATTCTCAGCTGTTAATACCTTGTCTCCCTGCCCCTGAGCAGCAATGAGATGCTTTGGCCAGATACACAAATCTCTGTTTTCCCTACACCAAGCCAAGGTCAGGATTTCAGTGTGGAGGTGACTAATTAATTATCAGTATGGCTTGAACAGAAATTGCCTTGACAATCTGTAATTAGCTGTATAAGGGTCATACTGGATCAATCACTGCACTGGGGTTCCCATGCTATACGTAATTATCTCTGGTTTTAGCCTAGGGAGGTTTACATCTCTCTGTAGTGAAAGCCTCACCCCAACAAAGCACACTTCTGTGTTAAACTCAGAAATGTATTTCCATGTAATTTAAACCTACCTTTCAAAACAATCTTGAGGCTTGTAGAGGAGCTAGTCTTTTGCAGTTCCTGAAACCAGCTATCACAAGTTCAATATCACCAGCTCTCTCTGCTGTTGATTGACTACCTGTCAACTGAAGGTGGCAGCTAAAACCCATACACCAAAGATTGTGTTGGTGAACTTAGGAAGGCAGATCAGTGAACTGTGGGGTGCTGGCACAAGTGTCAATGAATTAAAAAACAAACAAACAAAAAAAAAAACCTCAACAGAGAGCAAAGTATTTCATTACCTTCAAAGTTGCAAATGTATTTTAATAGGCAGATGCGAAGTTTTTTTTTGTCCTGACAGGTCTGTCAATCAAGCATAAATAAATGAGTACCATACAGAGACCAGCTAAAGTGCTTATGCAGAAACACAAACCCAGGACTCTGAGAGCAGGTGCTTGACCAAGGGTGACAGCAGCATGATGCTCCAGACTGCAGTGCTCAGCTCCAGGGCAGCATGATGGGTGCCCAGGCAGCCTTGGACCTCTCAAACAAGGATCACAGAATGCAGTGTGTTGAATACACCAATGTCCAAGCCATCTCCAAAAAGGAAAAAACAATCAAAGAAAAAAGGTGCTTTTAAACCTCTTTCTTTCATGGATGCTGCAGGCACCCGTTGCAGAATTTGAGGGAAAACAGGGATACTTAGCTTCATGAGAGCTTTTAGCTGCAAAAGAGATGACCTAGAGATCAAGTCCCTCATTTATTTCCCCTGATCACAGATCTCAAATATCTCAAGGATCTAGTGCATTTGCTCTACTGCCTCCTGTGCAAGCACCCTTAGGGCCTACTCAAAAGCTGAAATACTGTCACCAAGTCTTTACTTTAGATCAATGCAGCCTATTGACACCATGCTCTGATTGAGCTCAGAGTCCAGGCGGCTGCCAGGTCTTTGGCTATCTTAATCCTAGCAGTCAAATTTTTGTTAGCATTTGCTTGATTTGATGAGGCAATCCTGTGTTACTAGCTTTATCATAGTTGCTCGTGCAACTTTTAGCCTGGATATGATGGTGGAAATATACTGAGAATCCTCTGGCAAGTCTGCAGTAGCCCAAAATGTAGCTCTGCTTCTGCGCTCCTGAGAGCGTCAATTCAAGAGCTGCCTTTGTCTTCTAAGTGCAGTTCAGGATAATGGAATTGATCCACTACATTCTTTATACTTTCAGAAACCAGTAAGTGTCTCTGCTTTTGGCAGAGATGAATATAAAATGAAGGTCCTTGCCATGAAGGGCTTAGTCTAAATCACAGATCATGGAAGATGAAGGACAGACCTGAGAAAGGAAGAAATGAAGCAGGACAATAGGCAGCAGTGCAGTCACATTTAGGCTCTCTCCACAGGAAGAAACCTATTTTAATTGCCATTACAAAAGTTTTATTCACATTTAATAAGGTCTGAGAATGAAAAGAAGGACAAGAATTAAGCGGCGAGAAATCAAAATTACTAAAATGAATGAAAATGTTTTGAATTTAAACCAAAAAAAAAAAAAAAAAGGAGCCAAAATTCTTTGATGTTTTTAAACAAATGCATAATGAACAAACAGTGTTTTCCAAATTTTGCCCTGTATTTTGTTAGCATGAGTTGGAGTAAGTGCTTTTTTAACATTGCAGGCTGGACAGAAGCAAATCAGTGGTTCCCCTGTGGAAGGACTTGGGGGAGGGGAGTTGGCAGTGAGCTCCACCATTTCAGGCCAGACACAGAGAAAGCTGCGTCCTGCAAGCTGAAATATCAGATGCAGATCCCCAGCTGGTGGAAGTTGTCACAGCTCCCCTAAAGTGGATGAATCTATGACATTTTTAAATAGCGAACTCAACAATTTGCAAAGAGCTCTTATCACAGGCGACTGACATGACCATCCATAAAAAAGGTAAATTGAATTCCAAATTGTGTCTTATGAAGAATTTTGGGCAGAGTAAATGTGAGAGTGTTACTGAGTCATCAGTAGAAAGTCGTTTGGATTATAGCACAGAAACTTGGACACTCGTTCCCTGGAAAAACTAAATCACATGGCAATAGAGTCATTAGAAGACTGACAGTGATCTTATGGGAACTCAGCTTGTTTGCCCTGGTGAAACAAAGCCTGAGAAAGGGTACAGGAGGGCCATCTATAAATACACCAGTGGGTAAATATCACAGATAGGCATGCAGCTACTTAAGCTTTAGAACAATGCTAGCACAAGACCAAAGGCATATAAACAGGTCCTGAATAAATTTATACTGCAAATCAGAAAAATATATTTGCTTCTTCTAGCCATAAAAAATTTCAGTGCTGATAAGAAGAGCAAGGCAAATAACCCAGCTGCTTTTAGAGGGCCATATAATGTGCAGGTTAAAGTGATTCTACAGTTTGACTGCAGTAGCAGGGACTGGACATGGCCCAGGTTCTGTACCCCAGCAGACTGTGCGTTATGCCTACCAGAATCAAAGTGGGCCAAGCATTCATCATGATGGATAAGGTTTAGTGAGAGAAGTCAAATAAGCAGAACCACAGTCAAAGCCATTCTCTCACTCTGAGTGAATGCTAATGACACTTGTTCATTGCCGCTTGGAAAATACACTTAGTAAACTAGGTTAATGGAAGAAAAACCTCTTCTCTGAGATATGGGCTCACAGAGTTGGAAGCTACACATAGTGACCCTTGAATGCTTTTTTTAGAGTCCTTTTGTATTCAAATTTTTCAATCCTATAAAAGTCTGCAATAGATCTATGCATCTTTTGTTTATAAACACACAGCAATTACCAGACTGAAGTAGCATCATGCTACTCTACTGCCTGTCGTCCACTTCATCCAAAAGCTTTGGCAGCAGACAGATAGTTTTGAAGACATTTTTGAAGTGTGGCAGGGTGGAAGGGCAGCACAGGGAATGGGAGAGAGGAAGAGAACACAGGTGATAGAAGCTCTTAGTCAATGCATTGAGCAGGAGCGTTAAAATATACAGCTCTTTCATCAGTGTATTTGTGACAAGATTTCCACACTTTGCCTAGGTAAAGAGAAAGAGAATGGGATTTTGATGGGGTTGGTTAGCTGTTGAGATTTGCAAGAGGATTCTTATCCACAGCTGTATGAGTGGTCAACATACTGAATACATTTGATAAAACTGTAAAATTTGATTAGTCCCCATTCATGGGGGAAATTGCTGTTTCCCTCCAGCACAGCAAGTGTCACCATCTGTGGGTCACCCTTGCGCTTTTTTGTGTGTGGAGGTTGCACTGGCTGTCGTTGAGAGCAAGGCATGCTCAGGGAAGGGTTTTGGGACCCTGCTCCCCTGGCACCCAGCCAGAGCCCCAGCCTGGCACACAGCAGGGCTCAGCAGAACATCTACGCTCGATCAGGCTTTCAAGAGCTCTCTGGACTACTTTTGCAAGAGACCACATGAGCTGATGGAGCTGTTATTTTTAGTCCTACAGTACTATTAGTTGACTATGGCTGTTTCCTGTGCAGTAGGTGCTGAAGGGCCAATGCACTAGAAGCCTTCTAATGATCCATCAATAAATGTTACAGTCAATAAATGTTACAGTCAATAAATGTCACCATTTGCCTTACAGTTAGCATCTGCACCCTTCCAGCCCATAGTTATGTTATGTTATGTTATGTTATGTTATGTTATGTTATGTTATGTTATATTAATTTAATTTAATTTAGGTTATAGACCCATGTGTCATCACCAGTTGACTTCAGATTTTTTGTGACACTCTCAGTCAATAGTAAGATGGTCTTCTAGTGCTCCTTTTGAAAGAAGCCAAATACTAAGTCCTGATGAAGGTTTACCTAGCTTATGCGAGCCTCACCTCCCTACACTACAGGGTTTTCAGGGGTGCTGTCACCAGGTACCAAGAGGGAGGTGGAGGGCCAGTTGTGGAAGCTTCTCATACAGAATATACAGAGATGGCAACAGCTAAAATCTTGTGCTTTGCCCTGGAACCTCTGGGCACCTCTGGCTACTTTCTTTTTTGCTAGTTAAAACTACAGCCACCCAACAAAGACGGATTACGATTATTTGGCTCAGGTCTCTACCGTTTCTCTTTAAGCTCCCAGTGTTTAAGGACATTAACCTTGTGTATTTTTCCTTGGCTTTTATAGTCCTGTTGGCAGTGATTATAACTTTCAGTGTCCTTAATTTTGGCTGAATGAAAGTATGCTAAAAAGTATGCTCTGATAAATTAGTAGTCACTTAACAAGCATCTTACCCAAGTTTTCCAGAGGGCCTGAATCCTAAAGATCTACAATGTTACAAAAGCCATGGTGCACATACAGTTACCCCAGAGCTGATTAGAAAGGAGAAATAATCATCACTGACATGCTGAATTTCCTAGAGATCTCAAGCTCAGGTGAGACCACCATTTAGCAAACAAACTCTCTGTAAGGTCTTCCCTTGTAGGCCATATTCTCCCATACCATATTCTCCTTACAATCTTTCCTGTTTGACTTGGAACAGGCTACCCGGGAGTCACCATCCCTGGAAGTGTAAAAAAAAAAAGTAGTCATGGCACTTCACAATCTTAGTGGGCATGGTGATATTCCTTCCAAAGTTGGAATTTATGATCTTGGAGGTCTTTTCCAACCATAATGGTTTCATGATTCTAGGATTCCAGGTGTAATCCCACTGAAGTTTTTACCCCATATAAAAATGCCCCTTATAAGGAGAGCGTCAGGCTTTCATTACTTGATGACCTTGTCTTAAATCTTATGTTTCCAACAAAGTAATGGGATATTCCTGCTTTTAAACACAGGAACTGGACTATGAAACATTCAAAGAACCCTGGGGTAAAGATTGCCTGAAATTTTTGTATCCTTTTTCTTTGTCCACATTTTCTATGCTCCCAACAGAGGGTTTCTGTATCCATGTAAAGCCTATCTTGAAGACAGCTCTGCAGCCATTGCTGCCACGTGTTTCAGCCAATTTCCAGAAGGTATATTCTAGCTGCTTATCTGATACAGCTACAGAGAGGAACAACATTGCATAGGTAAGACAAAAAAAAATTAATTAAACAAAGTAAGTTTTTGAGTGTTTACTTTGAATTTTCTAGGGCACCTTCAAAGCACTGCAGATCTCTGTATTTTCTGCAGATCTCTGTACAGGTGATGTCTTGATGTGATGATAATTATAATCCTGTATTAGTTTAATCAGTAATTAATATAATAGATTGACTCTATACCTAGTTATCTTTCAACCTGAAGAGTGTTCAGTCCCATTTCTGTCAAGATTCTCTATCTGATCAGTGAAACAGACCATGATAAAAGCTGTGTAAAAAAGCTTCCTTCTTTACTAATTGGACTGGACTTGGAAATCAGAGGCTTTCCTGGGAGCATTGCCTATTTTCCTCATAATTATTTGCATATTCAGTTCAACAGCAAAACAAGTCTGTAATTGTTCATTTCAGAAATTAAAATCTCCTTATCATGTATGTCAGTCAGAAGAAAATGTGCAATCACTGAATCAATTCCAAACAATACTAAATCGGTACTATCAGCACTAATTTAGGATTAGGAAGTGTATTAAACAATAACTTAAGAAGCAAAGGATGTAAAGGGAAGGAAATTTGCTGCAGACATTGTTCAATGTATCCTTGTTAGTACAAGGAAGAATTTTCCACTGTTCAACATGTAAATTACATTCACCCTCTAATTACACCAATTGAGGCAATCTGAGGTAGTTTAACATTAAGAAATGTTTTGTAATTTATATTTTACATTTAACTCACAACAGTATCAACATAATCTTAAAATTTAATAGCAGGGGTGGGATCAGACCTAAATGTGAGCCTTTCACTTTGATGTCTGACAAAGGCAATGTACACAGAGATGCTCAAATGCTCCTTTGCTGTTCTGCTGTGGCTTGAATGTCACAGCTTAATGACACTGGGAAGAAATAGCACCCCCAAAATAACTTGATCCACCTATTAAACTTTCCAAATATATACGAGGAAATGAGATAAAGCCAAAAAAAGAAAAAAGTTGGTGTGGAGGTAAAAAAAAAAAATACTCCTGAAATAGAGTGTAGTTCTCACCATTCAAACCGGCATTGTTTTCTCATGATTTTGTTCCACCTAAACTCAGAAGACTGCCTGGACCAGTATGATTACTTTTACACCACTACATTACATTATAAAGATTTGTGTCTACTGGTCAAGTCCTTCTTGAAAATAGGATTATTTAATTAGCTAACACAGAAATCGAAACACTAAAGTTCAGGCTCAAGCAAATTTGCACAAAGTAAATAGGAGTTTTACATGAGGAAGAAGTAACAAAAAAATTCAAAGCCCACTTCTGGCTTTTCTTTCACCCTAAATTTCAGTACAAAACAAAGGAAAAACACTGTCCTAAACATGAAGTATAAAATCTCATATTATTCTTTATTCAAAAGACGTCACAGCAGCAGACAAATTTCTGTGGATAAGAGTAAAACATTCTGAAAGAATTGTATCTGAATAGTATTTTAGAAGTATTTTTCTTGGATGCAGTTTGTCAGGCTGAGAAGTTGATCATATAAACCTGTATGGAATGAGCAGACATGTGAGAGACAAACTTTCACCATGTCTATCCCACCTTTGATTTCAAGCTCAGACAACTTAGCTGATGTGGCACAGATGAGGCTGAGGCACCAGAAAGCAGGTCTTTCACAGATGGATTCCCCTGTGCAGTTTCAACATTTTGTTCTTGACAAGAAGGCTGTTCAGAAGTTAACTCCAAGTTTGGGGTTGTTTTCTAAGCCAGCAGGCAGAGAAATGCCATTGGCTACTGTCACGCCTGTACAACTGTACTATTTTTGTTCAAATGAATATAAAAATAGCCTTTTAAACAAAACTTTCATACGTATATGAAATATTTCAACGGAAAAGGCAATCACTGCTGTTTCCTGCCATTCATACAGTTCTGAAATGGCAAATGAGAAGTTAGAGACACCATCCACTGCTGCTATTGCCTGAAAAGATCCAGGAAGGATGCTTCTCAGTTGCTACAGAAGACTGCTCATACATCACAAAATAACACTGCACTATCCTGAACTGTAGAATTGCACAAGAATGAAAGAAACACTGATACAGGAAGAGAATTATGAATCAAGTAGTTCAGCACCATATACAATAACCTTACTTATTTAAACATTACACAAAACCAGAATAATGTATTTGACTTAAACAATAGCAGCCACAAAATGATCCCATATTTTTTATTCAGTGATAAACACACTGAGATCTTCACCTTAACAATTGAAAGAGCAGATCTTCTGTAGTAGTAATGAAACATAATTAAATATTGTGTGATGTGTATGGAGTCATCTTATTCACATGGAGATGGGCTTTACTCCTCAAAGAGACACAGTAGGACTGTTTGAGGAGCAGATACTGTTCCACAAAATAAAGAGATCAAAATTTGAGACATCTTTATTTAAGACACGATTTGTACCTTTTAATTTGCAAAGCACAAGACATGTAATAAGTTTTATTCTAAAGTACATTTGAGGGATGTATTTATTAAAGAGCATAGGTTATCTGAAATATACATATTTTTACACTTAATTTACAGCCAAATAACCTAATGAAATGAGAAAGAGGAACAATGGCACATCATGCCTGCAGGACTACAAAGCTGGCTGTAATTTAGCTTCCAAAATGAAAATAAAAACTAAGCAAACAAACTTTGAAAGATTTCCACTTTTTGTAGTCAAATGTTGTTCTTTTACTAGGTTTGTAAACACTAGAATCTCACATAAGCAAATTTAGCTTCCACAAAGGCATTTAATTATTTACTGCAAATAACAGCTATATATATTTTTGATCACCATTCAAACCAAGAGAAATCCTGTTTGAAGTTAGGAGACCTAAAAATAAGATGACTGTCACAAAATATTCACTTTTAGACCATGAACTTTGACACTGCCCTTTAGTCATAAGTCTAAAAATAAATTTAAAAACCCCAATGTGCTACAACTGTACTTCCTGTAACATATGTTCATGATTAAGATATCTCACTTGCACAGGATGTGCTCAGATGAAATGGAAGCTGTCCCTCCATGACAGCCCATTGAGCTCCCAAAATAAGGATGAGTTTGTTGACCACAGCACAATTAAGCCTCAGCTTTCTACCCAGGCAGGGAGGTATAAATATACTGACAGCAGGAATGTTGCAAATAATCTGAGTATTCAGTTAATAATATTGAAATTTATTCTAGAAGCAAATGAGATGTGCAAACAGCATTTCCTTTAAAGGCTTTGGACCGTGCAAGCCTACAGATGGATCCATGTCCCTCCTGGTCATTAGGTACTATGATCTGTTTAGACACACAGGAAGTGTGGGGCACTGGTAGCAAGAAGTGGAAAAGACTTTTTGAGAGAGACGTTCAAAGAGATGCTGAACTCTAAATACAGCCTACACATATGGGGACTAAGCAAAAAACACTGTTTTGAAGAAAGCTCATATAAGCATCCTGAAGCAAAAGGCTAAAAATTAAAACTTTAAAATCCATACAAAAATTATATCTCATCTACATCAACCCCCTGTTGCCTTGAGCACTCAGAGACTATCCAGTTGGCCAAGAGAAGTGGTCTTTTCCTCTCTTGCTTGCAAGGTCATTATTCCCACTTGAGGGGCTACTTCTGGAGGCATACCTCCTGTTCCGGGCACCCCAGTACTGAAGGCTTGCTGACAGTCTGGAGACAAGCCAGCACAGGGCCACAGAGAGATGGTCCAGGGGCTAAAGCACACCATCCAAAAGGTGAAGCTGGGAAAGCTGGGCTTGTTCCACCTGGGAAACAGCTGGCTCTGTTATCTCATGTAGAGGAGACCACATCAGATGCTTGTATTTACTCAAAAGAAAAAGTTCTTTATAAGCCTTGCTGGACTGGAGGCTGGACTAGAGACCTCCAGGATTTCCTTCTGACTTAAGTTATTCCACAATGCTGCTCTATGATTATGTGAGGAGAAATGATCCAGATTCTTCTTGAATGCAGCGCAGACATTTCATGGTGGGAAGCTGGGCATGGAAGGCAAGAACTATTGCCCAACAAGAGCTGTCTTCTAGGGGCAGACTACTCAGACCCTCCACCAGCTGGTAGCACAGACCAACTGGCTAGTTGACAGTTAAAGCTTTCTGAGGGGCAAGATACACAGCCTTGCTGCACAAAGCTGTTTCCACAGAACGAATGGCAACTGCAAGAAATCATGCGGTCTGACATTTCAGAGAGAACAGAGGCAAATGCAAGGCATAGCTCTACTTACTTACTTTTCATTCTGGAGAGCTGAAAATGGAAATCAGTCTTTAAAAAACACCAAAATAAAACATTTGAGTTCCAGTGACTTAGCAAAAATTTTTTTGTTGAACTGACCTTAGAAATCTTGTGTCTTTATCAGAGAATAAAATAATTTGGATAAAATATGAAAGCAAATTTTGATGTTTCACTATCAAGAAGTCACTCACCATGAAGATTCTAACTCCAAGTACTTGAGGCAAAAATGAAAGAACTGTAAGAATAACAATAGATACATGTGCTAATGAAGCTACTGATAATAGCAAAGGAAAAGTGAGAATGCAAGGCAAGAACAACAGCCCAGTACACAAGATATATGACTTATGCAAAAAGATGGAACATATCTTCAGATACATAGAAGGGCTATTTCAAACCATATGGAAATAATGTGTTTTTCATGTTTGTGGTGCATGCAATGAAAAGGAACAGCAGCAAGGCAAATTCAGATTGGACATGGGGAAATGTCCTTACAGGTTTTCTGAAGAAGTGTTGTAACCTTGGTATTGTTAGCAACCTTTAAGAAAACACTAGACCAGAATCTGTCA
Organism: Sylvia atricapilla; assembly: GCF_009819655.1. NCBI lineage: Eukaryota > Metazoa > Chordata > Aves > Passeriformes > Sylviidae > Sylvia > Sylvia atricapilla. The sequence continues at coordinate 90,753,595 of NC_089141.1, forward strand.
GAAGAGATATATCTACACATGTTCCTGCCTGGCAACAGAAAGATGCACTAGATGAACTCTGATGTCCTTTCAAGCCAAATGATTTCATACTGAAACTTCTACATGTCAAATAATTAAAAAAACCCATGAAAAATTCCCTAAATCTAAATTACAATTTAGAATACAATCTGAACTAGAATTACAGCTAGAAATTAAAAATCAGTAATGAATGAATTTTAGAGAAAAAGAGCCAGTCTTTCCTTGTGATAGTATTTGCTAATGAGAATTCATAGTCATCACCTTGACATTAAGAGAAAACCCATACAAGAATAATCTCAAGGCATTTTAATACTCAGTATTGAATAAGCAGATGAGACAGCATCCCCTTATCAAGCAGAACCTCTGTGACTCTAACTTCAGACATGACCTGTGCTGTGGAGAATGTCAGGCTAAATAACCATCATTCTCACTTCTGATCTTAAAATGCAGGCAATAAAACAGGATTTGTCTTTGGTCACCAAACACTAGAAAGACTGAAAAAATTAGGGTGATCATATATCATCTTCCAGGCAAGAAGTTGCATTTACAAAAATGTTTCTGATCTACTCTTCAAGAACGTGCAAGGAAAGAAAGCAAAACAAAAGAATCCCAAATTTTTAACATATCCTTCATGATAAAGAGAAAAGCAACTCAAAATGAACCTCTTGGTGTTAGCAAGAGACTATAGGATTTCTTTAGCAGGATGATGTTAGGCAACCAGCATCTTTTTTTCCTTTCTCTTCTTCTCAGCTATTTCAAGAGGTTACCTCATTCAGATATCTAATAAAATCACAAAAGTTGAAAAGCATAGTATGCTGAGCTCACTGATGTTCTTAGCAGTGCCTCTTAGTAGTTACTCTTACAGTGCCTCCCCTTACCAGTAAGACAAGCTCAATGAACAGGAATTAATTTCATCATGTGCCTCTGACAGAAGTGGCTTCTCCTTCCTGTCACGTCCTGGCAGTGAAAGGCTCTCCCCAACTGCAGAGTTCAGACTGCTCAATACACACAAATCTTGTTCAGGCAAGTACAAATTTTGTCCACACGGATTTTACACATACATGTGTGTAACAGTAGCTCAAAACAATATAGCCATTGCATGATTCTCTTAATTCTGTTGTAGTGTAATTGTCCCCCTCTAGTTTAGAAAGGCATATTAGCAAGCAGTTAAAAAAAGGCATATTTGAAGGCTAACCCATAGTAAATAAACAGTAATTAAACAGAACTTATTTATATGAAGATCTTAAAAATACCCAAGCACAAGTAACAATCAAATAAACCTACAGATTTTATAATTGTTAAACTAAGATTGATAACAAATATTAATCTTTCTTAGGACTTACTCTAAGTGGTATATGAATAAACATTCTGTTAAACTTCCATATAAGAGAGAAGTCAATTCCACATTGACTTTTCCCTAACCTTTAGCTATATTTAAATGTGGCAGTACTGTTTGCACACATAAATTAGTGCAAGCAGAAAATATTATTTGCATTTGCACAACTAGGAGCAATTTTTTTAATATATAAAAGCCATAGAGTTGTAGCAAATTCACAGGAAGAACATGTATGGATGATGTCTTCCTTAATACCCTGTCTTATGTATAGCTATGAATTACTTTTGTTTAGCTGGAAGGTAGCATGGTAAATATGGTATATATAAACTGTCTTAGAAGTCTTACCCAGCATCAGTGCTAGGCACAAAAATCAGTAATTGAAGAGAAGGCTCAAGCTCAAACCCCAGCCCTGAGGATCAAACCCCAAGGGTAATTATTCCCACTCTGACTGCAGTCACATGGTAGATTATTTCCTACTCTCTTCTTGGTGTTCTCTTCCTCCTCTGTATCACTTTACTTATTTTCTGTGGGTTTTTTCCTCTTTTTCTTTTGTCCTTACTGGTAGGTATTGTTGAAACACAAGCTTTTCTGCTGGGAGGAATTTGACTGCACATGCACATAGAAATTGGTAGTTTGTACTGCCCAAACCATTTCTGTAACCAAATTTCAGGATTTTAAGGTATACAGAATGCTAAAATGGATCAAATGCTAATGAATGCTGAGGCCACTTTTATTAAATATTTTAAACTTATTTTTAAAAAGATATTGTATGTTTTGGTTGGCAGAAAAACTTGTTTGGTCTGCTTTTGAAAACTTCCCAGTAAGATTGGTAGAACTATCTATTGATGGAAAAGTGTGACCTTGACCACATACAAATTTGCCTTGAAATCTCCTTTTTAACAAAAAATAGTAGAAATTTTAAAAATTTTCCTTGGAGTTTTCAAATGAAAATGCTTTGGCTTTCTCAACTTATAAGCCAGAATCCAGAGACATTTTTAAATCAAAAACTGTTGTTGTTGTTGTTGTTGTTGTTGTTGTTGTTGTGGTCCATACCTTTTAGGGACAAGATTTGCTCAGATGCATTTTCCAGTTTACCCCTGTCCTTTTATCCCTGATTTTCAGCTGTCTGAATTCCGCCAGGGATTGGTAATCACAATCACAGCAGTTCACAGGCCTGAACAGTCATTCAGACAATTTCCAAAGTGTAAGGGCTCTCTACTGACTTGAGAAAATAACCCCCAACCACCTGTTCCAAAGGTAAATGTTAGCTCATGGGTTACAGATTGGGAATCCGTGCTCCAGCATGGACATGCTGAATCAGCACATCCCTCAGCTGCCTTGACCACAGCCTCAGGTCTTGAGCACCTGCAGAGTCTCCATAGCAAGAATGTGCCAAGTGGCTCCATGCCAGGCCACTGCATGACAGGTTGCACATCCCTGGAACCTGTACCCAGGAGGGCTGCTACCGGTTATGCCTGAATCTGCCCCAAATTCTTCAAATAAGCAGCAAGGACAATGCAGGATAGAGGGCTGGAGGGCACATTTTCTGCATTATGAAGCAATGACCAGCCAGAGAAGTGGGAACAGAGACAGCAACTGCAGTTTAAAAAAAGAAAGGTCTTGTGATTACTGCATGTGGGCTCCAGACAGGGATGCCTGAGTTTGATTCACCATTGAAGCTCTAGGGTGTCAGTGTAAAATAGTATATGATCAACACAATCCAAGCAGATAACAGTATGTTAAACAAATAGCTGAAAATAATAACAAAAATTTGACAGTGTTGATAGCTGCCTATTTAACAGCTTAGAAACATCATGAATGACTTCACAAATTGCTGCTCAGATACAGTGACAGCATTCAGCTGTCTAGGTCACTCAGCTGGACATTTAGCACCATCCTTCAAGAGAGTAACATGAACCTGTTACTAAATACGGTCCTAAAGTGTCAGCAGCACAAAAAATGCACTAATCCTTTTACTACACTTCAAGACCTTCACATTTTATTGGAAATATTATACAGATTAAAAAATATCTGCAAAGTGAAGATGCATAGGCACGTGAATTATTTGAAACAGCATATAAATCAGGACTTTCAGGAAGCTTGCACTGCCTAACCTTCCTGCAAGCTTTCCAGTGATATGGCATGATGTAAAATAGCAGAGAACACAAAGTCTCCCGTGTAGGGTACTGACCCTTTTCAAGTGGCATAATAAATTCTATACAACCTTATTACATCCACAAACCTGTTTAGAATATTTTAACTTCTGTATACTTGTATCTTGGTCCTCCAAACAATTCTAAAAAGTGCAGCATTTGTCATTTTCAAGACACAATTCTTTTATAAAAACTACCAAGATAAATTTTCCTAGTTTGCAAAACACAACAGAAATTATATCAGCACCTCTATGAACTGGCAAAATGTCATCCATTTTTGACCTAGATACAAGACTTTGCAGAACGTAGAAAACCCAGCTTCCCATCAGCAGATTAAGAGCAATAAAATACATTTCTCTGGAGGAATGAGAGAAGAAAAAATCCATAGTATTCAGAAATCTTGCTTCAAACTTTCATTAGAAATGAAAAAAAAAGCTTAAAAAATCATGAGATTTGCTTCAAAATCATGAGACCTGATATACAAATAAATTCGGGGTAATTTATCTGCCATTGAAATTTTGAGCCTCTAGAGTGTGCTCCAGCCATATTTTCAAGCATTACCTCAGAAACTAAAATGTGTAGATACTTTATGTCCAGTGAAAGCTGAGATAAAGGTAGTAATTCAGTACAGAGAAATGTGATTTGTTAAAAAATCTGAACATTTAAAAAAAAATATGTATCTTATTACAAAATTAATAAGATTACATAATTAGTACTACAGTAGAATATTAGAAATATAATAGAGGAAGAGATAATTAAACTGACAGCAGAAGGCCTGGAAATGCATAAGCATTTCTGAAGAAAGGAAGAAAAATTTCTTCTGGTGCCAAGGAATATAAACTCTAGGATTTAGGATGTAGCTTAGCAAGCCACTTGGGTACCAGTTCAATTATCCTCTCAATAAGCATTAATACCAACTGTATCAAAGAGAGACTTTTCACAATATTGAACACTCTTGTGCCTTTACAAGTTCTGAACTGATTCCTCAGAGAGAACTGGCTTGCAAAAAGTTTCAAATTTGCTTTACAATTCATTTTCAGTTCCTTTTATTTGCCTCTTATTGCATTATTTTTAACATTTCAAGACACTCTCATATCTAAGGCTAAAAAGGTTGCTTTTATTTAAAAGAAAACAGGTTTTTAAAAAATAATAGAAATCACAAAACATCCCACATTAGAAGTGACTTCAAAATATTGCCTGGCCCAACACTTCATGATGAAAGGGAACCTTGAGGAGATCATCTAGCACCCAATGGCATCTTGCAAATCTCCAGTGGTGGGGATTCCAACACCAGGGAAGTCATTCTGGTGAATGATTGTTATCACTGTAAAATGTTTCTGTCTTAAATGGAGATGAAACCCCTCCTGGTGCAGCTTTTACTCGAATACTGTGATGATGTGCCCCCCAAGCCTTCTATTCTCCAGGGAGAAGAGATCTGACTCCTTCAGTCTTCCCTTCCTGGGCAAGTTCTCCAGCCCTCTGATCATCTTTGTGGTCCTGCTTTGGACCCTCTCCAGTCTGCCTGCCACTTTCTGGAATTGTGGGGATGAGAACTGAGCAGAGCACTGCAGGTGCAGCCAGGCAAGTGCTAAGTGGAGTGGGATGATGACATCTCTGTCTCTGCCAGTCACAGCCCTGCGGATACAGCCTGGGATCTGCTGTGCCTTGGCTACTGCAGCGGCACACTGCCGTCTCCTGTTCAGCCTGTGTCCAGCAGCAGCCCCAGGGGTCTCTCAGCAAGGCTGCTCCCAGCCACACCTCATTAAACTCCACACTGTTCTTGGTTGCTCACTCTTGCAGCCTGGCCAGGTCCCTGTGTGAGATGGTTCTCCCTTCTGACATGTCCATCTCAACCACCCAGGTTGATGTCACCAGCAAACTTGGTGAGGCTGCTTTCAACCCCATCATCCAGATAATTTATGAAGATGTTGAGTAGCATGGGGCCCTGTATTAATTCCTGGGGTTTTGTACTTGTGACAGGCTTTCAGCTTGAGTACAAACCATTGATCACTACCCTCTGAGTGCCTCCTCTTACCCAATTTCATTACCAGCTCACAGACCACCCGTGCAGCCACTTGCCACTTTGTGCAGAGGAAGGCTGAAGGAAACCATGTTGAATGCTTTGCTGAAGCCAAACAAAAGGCTGAAATCTTAAGGAAAATGCCAAATGTTGCAGTAGAACCATGAAGGCTAGCAACCCTGCATCATCTAACATTTACTAGAGACCAAACCAACATGAGACAGAGGTGCCTGTTGGCTCTATCAAGTCCACACTAACAGAACAGTCCCAACTGTTCTGCTCACAAATAAGAAAGCAAAATTCTGTATTATGAATTAGATGTGGAATACAAATTAACCATGCCCATAATCATGTAATTTTTCCAGCAGTTCTGCAATAAGGATGTAGAATTAACCATGGTAACAGACATAAGTGACTTCAATTAATATTTGCTCCACTGAATGCCTTTATGATAATTTGATAATCTAGAAGCTTCTAAGTGGGGAAAAAAGGCAGAGGTCTGCTCCTAAATATTCAGGCTCACATGGTCAGCTTATTTTCTATGCAGAGGTCACATAACTTTGAATCTAATATTCCATTTTTCCTACTGTCCCCAAGTTGAAAATATAGCACTTGAGATTCTCCTTAAGCTTCCCATGTCACACATTGGCCAAGCTTCAACTAGAGTAATGGATTCTTTTGTCCTCAACTCATCCTATAGCCCAGTGGCTAAAGCACTCCTATAGGAAGTAGATGGACATCAGACATCTCTGCAGCTTGTGATGTGTGTGCTGTAAGTACTGAAAACCAATAGAGTCCTTCTATTGCCATGGCAAGAGTATAAACAGCTATCAGACTAATTTTCCTGTAACTTGAACCTATGAATTTCTCTATTAATGATGGTAGTATTTATGTTAGATTGGTAAATGAGGATGAAAAGCTCTTCCTTTCTGGCATAACAAGAAAGAATGAAAAATTTAATGCACCTAAAAAATTTATGGATTCAGATCTGGTAGCAGGTAATTGTTGAATTTGTTGAATATGGCTCCATAATCATCTGACTTGTCACTCAGCCCTCACCCAGGTAACACATACATAGGTTTATTCTGGAGATTTACTTAAGCACGCACTCTAGTATTCATGTGTACACATTTCACTCTGCAAAGCCACGCTCCCAGGCAGGCTGGAACACAGCCAGATTTCCTCACACAGTTGGGAGAGACAGATTTCCTGAGGGAGAAAAACTACTGTCCAGAGTCTGACAAACAGCTCCAGATGCATAAAGCAGTCCAAAAGCACACAGGTACAGCATGTGGCCCAGGAGAGGATAAAGAACAGATGATGAGAATATCTTGGTAGAGACACAGTCGGGAAGCAAACCCACATTATAGCAGGACTTCAGGGTGCGTGGCAAATCACTAATAGATCCTTGTACAGAAAAAAAAAATTACAGGAATTGACATTAGCCTCCATTTTCCTATTCATACCCTGTGCAGGGCTTCATCAGAATAGCAAACACAATGCCTCATCTATAAACCAGTACACAATAGCCCCATGCCAGGCCTGTGGATCACAGAGTCTTTAGCTTCTGCAGTGTCTTGATTGGGTGCCTGATTCGGCCCTTTTCACAAGTGCTAACACAAAGACAGAGTTTTCTACCCAATGAGTCAGGCTCTGTCCTCCACTTTCTTACACCTGCCACGTGTGCTTTAAATATTAGAAGGACAAGGAGCTTGAAAATACTTCTGAAATAAGCACTGTAATTCAACACCATTGTGAATTTCATTATTTAAGTAAAATGCTATTACTAAGCCAATCTCACGTTGCTCAAGAGATTGTACATCAGTTAGTAATCACAGCGATTTTTAGCTGAGCTAAAAGAATAGAAAACAGGCTGGTAAATACAAGAAAGCTGGTACTGAATTCATGGGACACTTCACTGCAGTACAATGTAGAAAAAATTGAAAAAACCCTATGCTTTTATGAACCAACTAATGAGGGCTGCTACTGAATGCACACTGCTAGTGAGCTCGCTCAGGGATTGACCTTATAATCATCAGCTATAGAAACATGTATGCAATGAAATAACATATCCATAGAGAATCAAGTTTAAAAAAACCCCAAAGCATATGATTTTGCCCACTCTAAAAATGAAAGAATTTAAAACATCATGAATTATAACAAAAAAGTATAAGGGGGAATGAAAGCAGGATCCAATTAAACTCAAAAAGCATAGATAATCGACAGTGAGATTTGTTATCCCTCAGTTGCCAAAACAGCTTTGATAGTGAGTGAAAGTCATTATTACCTGATAGCTGTGTATTATGACTTTTAAGTGAACCTCTTGAACCTCTAGACAAGCCTTTATGGGAACATACACACTACCAAATTCTTGTTACATTTGGTCTTATTTCTACATGAATTGCTTAAAAACTAACTTTCCCTTTTTCCACAAGATAGGCAATTTTCAGAAGCCTGGACGCACTGATGGTGAGGAGAGCAGACTGCCTGTTGCCTGTCTTTCATTCTGGTTCACGCTCCAAGGCATGCAAGCATCTGTAACATTCTTCCCAGGACACAGCAAACAAGAAGCCAGCTCCTTAAGCTTCTCTTCATTGTCCCTCACCTGCCTCTGTTCTCCTTCAAAGCTGAAGTCAGTTCTTCTCCTACAATCATGCACAAAACATACAAATTCTGCAGCTGAGTTGCTTTGAATCAGGTAAATCTCAATCGATTTCTCAATATTATCCCATAAATTTCTTTTGATTATCACAGTTTGCTATTCCTTCATCTAGCATGCCAGGTAACTGCTCAATATTTAAGTTCAGATGGGTAAGGATTCAACACCTACAAGTAAAGAGAAATCATGTGTACAGTATGGTCTGTGTATTAGTGTTTCTAGCTGCAGGAAAATGTAAGGCAAAAGCCTTGACCTAATTCTGTATTTATCGCACTACACATTTCCTGGCCAAATTACAGTAGCATAGGTCACTGCCTTTCTCCTAAAAAACTAAGAGCCAGTAAGGTTCCTACACATGACTATAAGAAGCCACACAAACTTCTGTATTTTGCAAGATGATTTTGTGACATCAAAAATATCCCTGTTTGTCAAAGTTGTTGGCAAACATGACAAAGTCATAAGAAAACTAGTTAAACTTTCTATTAAAACACATGTGAAATTCTGTTCTAAGGCTACCTAACCTTATTTGAGCAACTGCACTACAAATTTCTCTGGCTTCTGAAGTAATTCTGTAAAACTCATCTGAACCAGAATCACTGCATTTTGGTGTCTTAAAAGGTATTCCCAATGGAAAGAAGCCATAAATGGAGTCACTCTTCTAATATGCTGATTAGATCTCCCTCTCCCAAACCCTCATGTAATAATCATCTGCTCTAAACAGCAGAGCAGCCATATGTTGATGCAGAATATTCTTTTGTTAAAAAGCTCTCCTTTACTCCAGACTGGCTGCAGGCACAGAAGTTCAGACTAAAAGAGCTCGTTCAACATTTGTGTCTAGACATAAACTCTTCAACATATTCCACTTTCATAGATGGGCTTTTGGCTCTCTACACTTCTCACCATCTGTTGGAGGGCAGGATGCCCACTGATGTTAGCCAGAATCTGTGCCAGTTGCCAAAAGAAAGGGATATATAGTCCTTCAAGTGACATCTGTTTCACCAGAAGCCCTAACAATGTTTCACTTTAATCTTAGGCACACTATTTAAGAACAGCATTAAAAAGGCAAAATGATGAAAAACCCTGGAAAGTACTGAAAGGGAAGGGAAACATAATGATGGTCAGCATAAGGGTACATTTCACAGAACTATGGAGAACTCTTTTAGTATTAAGATGATGGAAATACTGGAAGAAAATTGTAGGTGTTTTGGCTGAATGGACGACCTCATGGCAGATGAAGTCACCAAGGCATAAGAGTAACCACAAAGGACTCACTGTAATTTCCCCCAATACAACAGCTGTGGTCTTTAAGAGAACACTGAAGGAAATGGCACAACTGAATGTTTAATAAGATAATGCCTTTTCACATGTATGAAAGATTGAAAAAAGAAGAATCCATTATATACCCTTAATTAAATCTTATTGATTCAGTGAGACACACTGCAGTTTGTGTGTAAGAGGAAGGGCACCAAATGATGCAGGCTGTCTGTCTTCTGCTTGTAGACTTACCAGCACATGTAGAAGTTGAGTCCATAACGCAGAGCAAACACTATTCAATTTACTAACATTCATGAGATTTCTGCAAGAGAACACAAAGTCTCTGGCAGTTACATCCCAGACTTGAGAAGTATTACCGATAAATGGACCAGAGGAAAATTGATGAAGAAAAGAGGGAGAGATCATTGAGGAGTCATTAGCACTTATAGAAACATAGAGATCAGTATGATACAGTGACTGTTTCTGGAATGGTGAATGAAAGGAGAGTATATAAACCAACAAGATATAAAACTCATCTCAGAGACCTATTGACTGTATTCACTGAATCTTTTGTGCATTAAACATTTACATCACATGTAGAAATCTACACTGTAGACATCTAAACTGAGCTCTGAGTCTGGAGCTGACTCCTTCTCTAGGAGTCCATTCAAGATCAGTGATGACTTGTTCTGGTTTTGTGCTTCATTGGAATATGTAGCTGGGTTAAGGCTAAGGCATGTACTCACACCAAAGAGCCTAGAAATGTTCCTGAACTTCTCAACACAGAATAATGATATAACCTTTTATCCATTCAACAATTTGATTTCATTGAGGACATTGAGAAAAGCAATCTCTCCCATTCCCCCAAGATTTTTGTTCTGTAGCAACTGTGTCTCATTTGAAAAACAGCTGCTAAAGTAATACTGTTGGCGGAACAGTTTAAGTTATAATTTAGTTTAAAGGTAAGCCAAAAATTATTTGGGCTTACCTTAATATGCTTGGCTCCAAATTAAAGAAATTCAGCAGCTGCTACATTGAACAGCTGAACCATCTTTGCACTGAGGGTGGAAAACTGCATGTCATGGGATGGAAAGGACAGCTGGGAGCAGCAAGTGTCACAGCCATCACTAGATCAGCCTCACCACTTGTGATTCAGCACCCTCACTGCTCCTATTCTTAACACATTGCTCTTACAAATATGTAGTTCTGAACAATAGGCTTTCCCATTTATATTCCCAGCAGCATGTCATCTGTATAATAGTAACTGTAGAGTCTAGGTGACACTAGAACACCTATATTGTGCAAGAATTACATTAGTAGTAGAAAAAACATTATAAAGCATCATAGGAAATCCTGGCAGTTATGGGTTCTTTCCCGTAATATAAGACACAGGGGAAAACTGAGTTACTTTCAGTTAAACTGTCTGGCAGTAAAATCATGGAAAATTTGAATAAAATTGAGCTAGTGCTTCTAAGAAATAGCTAAGTATGTCTCAAATCTAAACTGTTGTATTAAACTGAAATATTGGAACTTATTACATAAGACCTACCTGGCAGAACTCTTCAGCATTTGGTCAGAATAGACCAAAGGGGTGGCTAGAGGTGAGAAATATAAAGTCAGGGTAAAAAAGATCATTAGCATTTTCCTTCCTGATTTTCATTTTCAGGACACATCCTATCTGTTTGAAACTCCCAAACTGTCTGCTACCTACATCCCCCTTTAAAAGCTCTGCTCCTAAATTCACTATAGACCTGATCAGCAACCTCCTTACAATTCCCCAGTGAATTTACAGACTCATATTCCTATTTTAGTTAGGCTGTTTCCCAAAACTGAAAAATTTAAATATACTTCCTTTTCATCCCAAGCAATATAAATTTTGAAAAGTATGCTGACTCCCAGTAAGGTTCCAAGTACACATGGTACATGCTACATGCATAACTTTAGCTTCCGAGGTCACACATCTCAGCACATTTAGTCTAGAATATTTAAAAACTTAAACTGTGGTAAGCATCCTCTTTTTTTTTTTTTTTTTTGTCAAAACTGAAGGTAGAACAGACATTGACAATTAATCATAAAGATCTTGATCCTTGGTCAAGGCTAAAACAGACTAGGAGGGCAGTGGTTTTAACACTGCGGTCCTGCTGCTGTCTTTACTCCATGTCTTGTTCTACGAGGGGTGAACGCGATCCCTCAGGCTAGTACCATCAAAAACCTTATACACTTGTTCTACAAACTGATTTAGATGGAGCACTACAACATCTAACCTTGGATGTTTCCATATCCAAACAGGTGCCTTGGCTTCTATGCAGTGCAGCTTTGAATGGAGGGTTAACCCAAGTCAGAATGAGCAGCTTAAAACAGCAGATTTTTCCCTTGCCTTCCCCTGAGAATGGTTATAGATCCAGTATGTTGAATTTGCCTCAATGAGCCAGGGTGATGCTGGGGCAAAGGGCATCACAAATCGTGTGATATATGTACCTCTCAAATGGATGGGAATAACACAGGCTCCAGTGAGGTGAGTGCTAGTAATTCATAACCTACACTGCCCCCTTCAAAAGGCTGCAGAAATACTTTTAGAAGAGGCAAAAGCATGCCAGAGCTTCCTGTCCTTCAAAAAATAGATGTCACCTGGTGAGACAGCAGGAATCCATAAGTTCAAGTTCACACATTTAAAAAAAAATCAGAAACTATTTTTAAAAGTGAAAAATACTCCTGCTAATTCTGATGTACAGGTGGACACTGTTCAGGTTTTGATTTATGTAACTTCAATACAAATCACACATTGTATTAAGCTAAGAAAATACATTAATAAATGTGTGAAATGTGTGAAAAAAATCATGTAATGATGTACATACAGAAAGCAAAGAACTATTGTTCTGTATAACTATGTATCACAACAGCCTGGAAATCTTTCAATACTTATTTGCTTATAGCACTGAATGTTGGGGTTATTTGAGCCAAATAGCTCTTATCCACACACAGGGCTTTATTTTCCTACCATTTCATTGAGGTAAAACCCAAAGCATTTCCCAAAAGTTTTATATCTCGTACTTTTGGGGTTTTGTTTGGTTTGGTTGTGGGGTTTTTTCTCCAGTGGTAATATGCCTTTTAATATGAATATATTACAGCTTTAGTATCAAAGATTCTTTCATGGGTGATGTATTATAGAAACTTGTAAGCTTTAGTTTACTTATTTCTATTTCTGTGTCCCTGGTAGTAGCTCAGGACTTTGCATAAATTCTACTTCACCTCACAAACTTTGTGGAATGAGTCCCAGCAGTTCTCCCTAGACTATTTTCCCAAAGACTAAGGACCTAGGTGAGATCCACAGAAGGTCTTAAGGAGATAACTGCTATTTAAAGAGGGTTTCAGCTGCTACAAATGGAAAAAAGAGTCTTTTTAGGTCTGGACCAGTATGTCTTATCTGGAACAACATAAGAAACCTCAAGTAGTGGATGAGCCAAAGCTGTTATACCATAATGCAGGCTGGTATCCAAGCTGCTTGGATATTCCTCAGCTTCTCAAATGCTTGAAAGTCAAGGAGGAATTGCAAGTTTGGTCATTCATTTCATTACTGTGATTAGCAGACAATTACTCCCCAAACAGGGAGAAAATTCTGTGTGTTTCAAAAAAGACAACACGTTTTAGACGTGGTACTATCAGTCATTTCAAAACCTGGCATGGCAAAAGATCTTCATCATTAACTTTTATGCCAACATGTGATATCAGACAGACTCTCATGTCCTGTCTGATTGCTTAAAATAACACATTGCCATTCCTTTGGGGTTACACCACTACTTTATGTTGACATAAATAATGGCTGTGGTTTAAGCTTCCTTGTAAGATGCTTCATAAAACTTCCTAGGTCTAATTTCAGAAACTTCTGAATGGCAACACCATGACTAAACAAGACACATCTTTTCTCTCTGAAATATCAGTACCTGTCAGAAAGATTGGTCAATAAAAAGAATATCTGCATGTTAGGATATTTTGATACAAGAATGTTGCCACTACAGCCAGTTAGAGAGCATCAGATAGGATAAAAACTTCTCCATGGGGAGGCTTCCAGGCTGCCATGTTGGTTTGCTCTGCCTAAAGCTTTTGCTTTCAGGCCAGCATTTACTCTTGGTAGTTCCTGCTGAGAACTGCTATTTCAGAAAGTATTCTGATACGCCCAGCAGACCAAGGAAAATGTACTGAAGTTGCACATAAGGCAAGGTCTTCACAGTCACTTTCTACACAGCTGCACTTGGTCTGTTACCATTTCTTCAGCTCAGCCAAATAGTTATCACTGGCACAGATTTATACAGTAAAATCACCAATCTAATTAACAAAGCTAACAGTTCAAAGCTTGTTCTGTTGTTTTGGTGAGTTCAGTGAAAATTAACATGATTCCAATCAGAACCTGGACTTAGATTTTGCAGAATAGATGACACTGGTGAAAGACAAGCTTGTGTCTTCAAAAACCAAGGGTGTGCAATAGGGGTTTAGCAGCATTTAGCTGATTTAAATGATGTCTAACATCTATTGGATGTGGTAAAAATACACTCTATTTCTCAAGATTAAATATAAATTTTATAAAAAGGAACAAATATTCACTTGTTATAATATAACACCAAAGTTAATGACAAAAAGAGACTCATCTGAAGGTGAAATCACAGGAAATATCACTGATTAACTTCCACCAGACTCTCACACTGTATATTCAGTACCATGTATCTAATATCTGTAAACTTTTCAGAGCACAGATAAAGCTTATTTTCCTCCACAGGTGTTTGAAATGTCTCTCTGTGTCAAAGGTATTTTATTTCTAGCAAATCAGGAGTTTACTGTTGAAGCAAAAGATTTCAGTCAAGTAAATTCCACATTCATTTAATATGTCAAGCTGGAAAGAGAAATGGGGAGACAAGTAGTTTCTTTTCTGGATGATTTCCACATTGTGGCATTACAAAATTCTCTTCCAGATTCTGCCATTTAATTATTTCACAAAACACTTTAAAAATGCTTTCCTTACTGTTTTGAAGAATAACACAATTTCTAATTGCCAGCTCAGCGTAATCCTAGTTAACAGAAACCAAAAATTCTGGACAAAGGTAACTCTAAGGCTGATCTGCTAAAAGCTTCCATAAACAGTGGATGGCAGTGATTTATTCCTAGGGAAAATCTTACTCAACTTCTTGTTTATTAATATGGAAGTGCTGACCTAGGTAAGAAATGTTTCTATGACTACAAATTCACTTAGCAACAAGAAACTTCTGGAAGCTGAATCCAGGTAATTCAAATCAACTCTGACCAGGTATGCTAAATGACTATATGCTGATACTCTTCAAGAGCTTTCATAGAGTTTAGCAACTAGCAGGAATGTAATACTTTTAAAAAGTACTGTCTTCCAAGCAGTTCATTCTTGCATTTGATCCTCTTTTAACTTCTTTACACTACACATTTCTTAGAGTGTGTGTCTATTCTCCTCTGAATATGCTACAAATGCCAAATTTCTGGACTTTTATATACCTTTTTATTAAAAAGTTCCACAACTACATCTGGGATCTATGAAACTGTAATTTCAGTTTCACCAAAGTAAATGCATGTTTCTGTGGAAACATATGAAAAATAAGTTTTTCCTTCCAGTACCACTCAAATATGTAGAGATAGAGGTCAAGCTGTGGTTCTGGGTAACTGGTGGTTGTCTTGAGAGATGCACAGACTCAGTTTTTGAAAGGAGACATTCTGCATCCTAACAGCTACAGAAATGAGGCAGGTTAACAACTATTATTTTAACTGTTATTCTAATACATTTTCTTCCAGAATCCTGTACATTAAAAGACTTACTTTCCTTTATAGCTGCAGATTATTTGTGTGAAAAATAATCCCATATATATGTTGTTTCTCCTATTCCAGCACTCAGAATAATCATCACTGTCATACCAGCAACACTTTTGGAGAGAAGATATTTTAACTCATTTGCTTTTAATCTATTTCCTAGGCAAGAAACCTCTCCTACATCTTTCATTCCAGAGATTGTCTCCTTTACTAGATGCAAGATAGAGAGCAGTAATTAAAATAGAAAGTAAAGATCTATGATTACTCATGAAAATTATTGTTGATTATAGCAAAGCAAACACAATCTTACTGATAATGTCCAAATCCTACATGGCATGATACCTTTGATTTGCCTACTTATGTTCTCTACAACTGTGGTGCTTCACTCAATTAAGTAATTTTCTCAAACAGTGAGACATCATTTGACTGTTTGATCTTATTTAGAGTGACATTGAAAATGATTTTTCCGTCTCAAGAAAAAACATAATTTTTTAATTCTTCTCTTTAACTAAGGATAAAAAGTACGTCAGTAAGAATTTTAAAAAATGGTAACTTAAGCATCTTATTTAACACCTTAAAAACATTTCAATTTTAGTGAGAAGTTTGAACTATTCCAGTAGTTTTTTAAAATCAGATTTTCATTTTAAAATGTTATATTTAAGAAAGAAAACATTCTGAAGAAGCCCATGCATATTTTCAGTAAAAAGTAATCAGTATTCTCTGATTGAAAATTTTATCATGTCTAATTTGAATCCAATGCCTCAAATACTTTCCCAAAATATATTTTTACAACATCTTTCCAATCTAGATGTAGTAAAAACCATTACTAATCCTGTCTCTCCTTTTCTCAATGCCTACCTTCCATTTCAGCAGGAATAAATATTAGTCTCACTTCAAACCCCAATTCCAGATTTGCACTTTCCTAGAACAATCTTTTCTTCAACTCTGAGGAAAACAATAAATCTCAAATGACACATTCTAAAGTAAGACTTTAACTATCTGTTAGTTGTCATATGTGCAACAATTTACCAGAAATTAGGTTCCATACATTTTTGCCTTCCAATCAATATTAAAAGCAATCGAATAAAATCTGTAACATTTTTCTGTATTTTCAGCGTGTTACGGCAATCCTTGGCCTGGATATTACATTTAGTAACTAATAACTGCAATAAGCAGATGGCTACCCAAGGTGAATCATGCATAACCTTATTCAAAGTTATTAGGGAAATTGAACCTGAAGCATTATGACTGAAGCTTGTGTTTATATGGTTTAATTACGGTTATTTGGTGGGGATTTTAAAAAACATATTTAAGTAAATGGATACAAGCATCAGTGATCTACTCTACTAGATTAGGTAAATTAGATAAATTTATTTAAAAAAATTAGATTAGATAAATAAAATAAATTTGCTCATCTACTCAGGACTGTGTGGATTTATCAAACTCTAAAGCTGGTAAATGCCATTGTATATATCAGCAAAGAGATGAAGAAATCTGACTGCTGTATCATCTAAATATTGGCTCCCCAATACAAGTTAGAAGTCCAGGAGCAAAGGGTAGGGATCCCTTGTGCCTGGAATGCACAGAGTTCCTAGCCAGCACATTTCAATGAAGATAACATATATATATTAATGGATATATAAATAGATAGATATAGATATAGATCACTTAGCATCACAAACAGTTCCTTTAATAATTGTATTTCAGAGGACATGCTGTTGATTGCAGTTTAAAGCAAAATTTGGAGTGCAGATTACAGTCTGAACAGAACTCAGAGAACTAGCAAATACTGGGATGGACTGACTAGCAGTGAAATGCAGACTGAACACACCTAGTTTAATCCTGTATGAACAGACAGATGTGCTATTTTAATTCTGAAGATTTAACAGAACAGGGACCTGATAGAAAAAAAAATTCTCTGAGTAAAAACATTTGTAAGGTCAAGTGTTACTCAGAAGGTTACATTTCGAAACAACAGAAGACAAATCATCACAGAAGTGTAGAAGCATGTTTTACTTCAGCTTTTCACGGCACTCTTACAGCAACATTTTATTTACAAAGGAGACAACCACAAGATGGCTCCTTTCATATGATGCAAGCTGAAATAGACACCATTTCTGATAACACAGGCTGTTCAGTTTCTTTCAATCTCTTTCCCGAACAACTGAAACACCAGGCATCAATCTCTGATGAAAATGTGGTGCCACAATTGCTTTGTTAAATCACAGTTTGGGGAGGAGCATGCTCTTTTTGAGAAGTAAGAACTAAACCTCTCAAATACAAGCATCTAATCTCAGCGCACAGGGAGCAGGTTTCACAAACACTTGCTAGGCTCAGACACAGATGTTTCACACTCTTCACCTTCCTCTGGATTTTTGTTTCCTCTCTTTTTAAGTGGAAATGGCATTTTAACCTTTATTAAATAATTTCCCATGTGAAAGTTTCTAGATTATTACACAATTAATCCATCCAGTTTTCCAGATAGGCATTACTTACTAAATCCAGGTAATCAGCAAGTGAGGTTTATATTCACCCTAAATGTCAACTTCTTTTTCGTTGGGGTTTTTGGGGGGGTGTTTTTTTTTGGTTGTTTTTTTGGTTTGGTTTCGTTTTTTTGTTGTTGTTTTTGTTTGTTTGTTTGTTGTTTTGTTTCATTTTGGTTTTGGGGGTTTTTTTCCTTTTCTTTTTTTTTCTCTATTTTTATTTTTACAGTCAGAACACAATTTGAAGAGGAGGACATTGAAGAACCTTCTCGTTACTGTGGTTCTGGCTCAATATAAATGGAAATGGATTGGTATTGATTTCTTACAGTACTGTTTTTAACCACAATACTGGTATTTTGCCACTCAAGAAATGTTAATTTTCAGTCAAAACTGGTAAGGAATGTGGGAAAAAGAAAGGCAGTTTGTCAAAAAAACCAAGAATTATACTTAACTCCCTTATCTTTTAGGGACTAGACCTGTCAGCTGAGCACAGTCCAGATGATTCACTCACATGAAGAAGAGTTGCACAGAAGCAGAGTTGACAAAGCCTTATGATGAAAAGGGTCACTCTTCCCAGGCTCATAAAAGATGGCAGCTTTACAACTGTAGTGCAACAAATCTGTTTTTATTTATTACCCATGAAATCACATCGTTTCCTAAGCAGCAAAGTTTTTAAAAAGGGCTTCTTTACGCATGACTAAATATTTTCCCAATGAACCCTTGGTTTGTCTTGCAACCCAACCTTAGTTTATTTAAGAGTGAGATTGCTTTCTCCAGGGAAGGCAGTCAGAAATGGGGGATGGGAAAGGGAGAAGTTGGCTCTGTCTACAGGGCACAGCTGCTCTTTGCTACTAGCCTCCAACAGAGTAATACATCAGTAATTATTTGAAAGTCAGACAGCTTCCCTGCTTTTCTTGCCAGACAAAACTCTGAGAACTGAGGAGTGGAAAGGAGGATAAAGGACTTTCAGTTTACTGTTTTTTTACTAATTACTTTTTTTTTCCATGTTAGCAGCTACTGCTGCTATTAATTTTCTGATCTTTGTACCTCCGGAGGCCTCACATTCTATGCACACTCAACTTTAGCACTTGAGCACCAATGTTTCTAAGTTTATGAAATTAACTTTTATAAAATGTTTCAGCTGCTTTACCCAATAACTTCCATCTTCCATTCCGATTCTGTTTTAGGAGTGATTTAAATAAACACTTGGTCTTTGCTGAAGAAAGGTGAAGACAGCCAAAAAGCTAGATAATAAAAACATACTTAAAGTGGTGCACCACTCAGCTGTGGTTTAATTTAACCAAAAATAGGAAGTAAATCTAATCTTTGAACTACTCCCTGAGAGTTATGAGTCAGCCTCTATTTACACTAGAGAAATGATGGGAAGTTCCCACCATTGCTAAAAAAAAGATTATGGCATCTAAAGAAATGTCACATTTTCATCACAGTTCACTGAGAGTTTTGGGGGGGGAAAAAACAAAAAAGAAAGGAAAAAGAAAGAAAAAAAGGACGGTGAATAACATCCAAATTAGTTCATCCTTTTGGAAAATTACCCTCAAAGATAGGAAAACAAAATGAAGCACAAGTGGCTACTACAACGACCCACAGACCCAGAACTAGATCCAGGCATAATGTAGAATGTAAACAGTGACTATGTGACAACCTCCTCCAAAGAAAAGAGGTTTTATGGGACTCAGGACCAGACAAAATTTGAGGAACTCCTTATGTGACTGGGCACATCAATTCAAATGACATTTATGGAGAAGCGTTAGCCTAAGAAGCCTTCAGGCTCTCAAGAGATCTATCAGCTCTGTGCAGGGACAGCAGAGAACTTGTGTCAACTGATCCTGCAGCAGCACCTGGCAACGGGGACAAATACTCTTGGGCATCTCAAATGGCACTAGAAATGTATGTATTGACAACTAAATAAAGCCCTAAGTGTTAACCAGTGCAAACTTGCTACAGCAAGAATGGAGGAATTTGAATGAATTCTGTATTTGATTGAATTCTAAAGTACTTTCTACAAAAAACCCCAAAACAACAGAATACTGAATTTGTCCCGTATAAATTACTAGAAAACGCTCCATATTCAACCTCCCTGAAAAGAAAAACAGGAAAATATAATTTATTTGTATCAAAGTGGCACAGAGAAGACAAGCACACTAGAGCTAAGTAACACAGCAGGTCCTTTTTCACAAACAACACATTTGAAATAACATGTTTGCTTTTTAAGTAACACAGCAGGTCCTTTTTCACAAACAACACATTTGAAATAACATGTTTGCTTTTTAAGTATATCCTTGTTAGACTAGTGAATATTCAAGAAGTCTTCATTTATAGACTATTTTATGTCTGTGCCATTAGCTGAAAGACAACATAAAAGCAAACTTAGCTAAAATAGAGCTAATCTCTTCTTCCGTTTCACTTTCCCTATAAGCTCTTCTGTACGTTTTGCTGTTTGAAATTTAATTCTGTTAAATGGCACAACAAAACATGAAGTCTATCTCCCTAATCTGACAGAAACAGAAACAAGGCTTCTCACTTCCCCTCAAAGATCAAGAATAGAACTGAGGATGAAATTAATGCAAATAGAACTGCAAATAACTACTTTTTGTTCAAATATACAAAAATAAATTTAGTAGGTGGAATCTCTGAGTAATTTAAAAAATCAAGAATGCATTTTTTAATAAATAATACTGTAAGCATTTACAATATTATTTACTGCATTCCCATAAAGAGTCCAGTTTCAAAAACATATTAAATGCTAAAATGTCTTAATATAAAACAGAAAATGCAAAGAACCTGAAATGTTACATATTACTGTGCCCCCTTTTCCATAAAAGTTTGTAAATCATAGTTTAACCCATGACTGTCAATTTCTTGAATTATGCCATGTGCAAACAGACCATAATAGCAGATCAGGGAAACCAAATCTATTATCTAGAAAGAAGTTAGAATCACAAAACAGATTTTTATTTTATGTATCTGACCTTTTGCACAGAGAGATTGTTGAAAATGTCTTTAAGATGTGTTTTGTTCCGTACAGAATCTAGCCATAGTAATGATAGAGAAGTACAAAAGAACAAATTATAATGTAACTGAAATGAAATGTTAAAACCCCCAGAATTTCTATGTCCTCAGTCTTCCAAGATATGACAGTAGTTAAAGATTTCATTTCTGTTAAATTAAATTAACTTATAAAGTCCATTGCCAAAATATTTTCAGGAAGTCAAAGGAAATGCAGAATATCAAAACATACACATTTTTACATTTATCTGGATAATGATTCACATTTCAAGAAATAGAGAGACAAATGTGATTTCACAAGTCATATGCCAACTGCAGACTGGTTAAGTAATCAATCTCATGGAGAGCATGTGCTGTACTATATTGGAACTTTTGGTGTAGATCACTAACATGGAAATAAAAATGATTGACCTCATAACAAAGAATTTAGTCACTGAACAAGACATACCAGACCTCATTTCCACACGCTGAATTCCTACACAGCATTGTTAAACCTCTTCCCATCTCTGCATTCTCCTTCCCCCTTTCCAAAAGAAATGCAGTGGTAGCTGTCTACCTTGTAGGAATTACTAGTACGTAAATGAAGTCACTCTCCATAAGGAAACCAGCCAGACCTCTGCCTTTGCCTGGTGTGGTAGTTTCTATATCCCTTTATGAGATAAAAAACACATGCAAATCTTGAATATTAATTTTCTCAAGGTCAGGAATCTTTAATTTTTGTTCCTCTTCACTACAACCCACATTCTTTATATTTATTGCCTTTTATGACAGTTATAAACAGTACATGAATAACTATGTCAGTGTTTATATACTACACTACAAAAAACATTGCTTTCTTCAACATGGGAAACCATGTTCTTTAATACTGAACATTTTGGTAAGGTCCATTTTTATGACATAAACTGTGGTATGGGTTGGGAGGTTTTGTTTTGGTTTGGCTTTTTCCTTGTTTGTTTTTGGGTTTTGTGTGGTTTGGTTTGGAATATTTTGGTTTGTTTTGGGTTTTTTTGGGTTGTTTTTTTTTTCTTTCAATTGCTCCATCATATAGGATCTGCATTATTTAATCCCCAAACAAGGCATGCAGATATAAAGATATAAAGCATGTCCCTAGCTGTGCATGGAAAAAACAATCCCCACAACCCAGGATCAGAAGTCCACAAAGGATGATGAACTTTCAGAGCTTTTGAAAACAAAGGCCAGGTCCAACATAAAATGGATGTTTCTGTAAGGCAAAGGATAAGGGACTGAACTGAAGGTTGCTGTAGCTGAAAGTACTCCCTCCCCTGGCCAATGCATTTAGCTTTCCTGTGCTTCAGTGTCACCATCTATAAAAGGGCTGATTTGTAATCCATCCTCCTTTGCACATTATTCTGAGATCTATAACTTGGTAGCATTCTAGAAGCCGAAGCGATATTTTATTTTGGTGACTATATAATAACATACAGGGGATACAAATATTAGCTGCAGTAAGGCCTCATGTTGAAATGCCTTGTCTGTATATTCACATCACAGTGTTATGTTTTTTACCTCAAAGCACTTTGATTAATTGAGCTTCTTACCACCACTCAGGACAGGATTCTATTACTCCCATTTTACAGATTAAAAAAAAATTAAATAAACTTTTACAGTTTAAATAAAAAAAGACAGCTAAGGTTAAAACAAAGGTTTCTGAAAGCAAGATTTCCATCTTCATATTCTGACTTGATATAGCCACATTTCAAGTTAATTATTTTTATGAATTTAGAGATAAATACTGATACCAGACTTGTGTTTCTAGTCCTAAATACAGAGAGCTGCATGTTATTATTTGACTGTGCAGATCAAAACAGAACTTTGGGAACACACAAAAAAAAGGTGTTTCATTTTGCTATGATTTTTACAGTCTAAATCTGTGGTTTCTAGCTCAGGCCATCTCTGTGATACTTTCAGGAAAATCTTAAGCCAAATCTCCAGTTTGCTGTTGCAACAGCTTTCTGGAAAGGACCTTCTCTGCATGAGAGCAGCACAATCCAACCAAACACCCACTCTTTATGGTGCCTTTCCACAATGAATTAATTCCTTCACCTTCTTGAAGGCTAAAAAAATTGCCCCATATGCTGACTGTCCAATTCCTTTTGTAAGATTTTACATATGTACAAAAAGAGTACTTGCCATGGCATATGTATGTCAGAGGGGTGTTGGGATATAAGCCAAGGTGCAGTTCTTTCTATGTGCAGATGTTTTCCTTTATGCTGGAACCTTATCTCTGAGCACTGGATACTGTGCACACACACCTTTATACATGCCAAAATGCAGAGACGCCAAATAAATGTGAGGAATGCCTACAGAATCACAATTTCTTAGAAATCAGAAGTCCTATATTAAGAAAAAGATATTTCACAGTAATGATCAATTTAGCCTGATGCTAAGGAAAAGCTTTTTAAACGCCCGTGTCTCTTGAGACTTTTAATAGAAATTTATTTGTATCTTCTTTGCCTCAGAATATAATCCCTGACTTCCATTGCTTAATAATGTATACTGAAAAAGGAATATTCCTTGATGCCCAGACAAGTTGTGGATGCCCCTGGAAGTGTTCAAGGCCGGGTTGGATGGAGATCTGAGCAACCTGGTCAAGTGGAAGATGTCCCAGCCCATGGCAGCGTGGTCGGACAGTCCCTTCCAACCAAAACCATTCTATGCTTCTGCGATTCTATGATTTTCAGGGGCAGGTGAGTGTACTTAAACAATTGTACTCTTCATTATCATCAATTAAATTTTACTGGTATCAGAAAAAGCCATTCACAAGTACTTTGGAGAGAAAACAATTAGGAGCAACCAACAGAAATTTCTTAAAAATTCTGCGGAGCCATTACTCAAGGACCGGTTTCTGGTTGCAATTCAAAACCTGGCATTGTAATCTTAACAGAGTTAAAATAACTAACAGGGTTATCCTTCGGTTTGCAGTCCACTGAGCAGCGCAAACCCCCGGTGACCTCCGAGTGCTGAAGCTCGACGGCCGGTCCGTGTTGTAGGGGAACGAGCAGCACGGCAGCCGCGGCCCCGCGCCTCGGCCCGGTCACCGGCACCCGCCCAAAGCGCTGCCGCCCGGCCCGAGGCTCTGCCGCCTCCGGCCACGGAAAACCTGGGAGCGGGGCGAGGAGACGGAGAGAGGAGAGCGAGATGGAGGAAGGGGAGGGAGGGCGGGAGGAGGGAGACAGAAGGAGAGGATGAAAGGGTACGGAAAAAGAGCGGGGGGAGACGGAGAGAGAAGGGACGGCAGTGGGGAGGAAAGGCGGAGTAGCTAGGAGAGGGAAGGAGGGGCAGGCGAAGGCGGAGTGGGAGGAGGAAGGAGCACGCACGGACGGACAGACGGGAGGCAGAAAGGAGGCTCCGCCGCGCCCCGCTCTGGGCTCCCTGAGGGCCTCGGCCCCGCCCACAGAGGGGCGGAGCCCCGCCCGCGGCCCCGCCCCGCTCCCTTTGTGCCGGGGCCGCGCGCGCCAGCCGCAGTCGCCGCCGCTTCCCGCCAGGGCAGCGCGCGCCCGCCCGCTCCTTTTCCCCCCTTCTCCCTCCCCCAGTCCTTCCCATTCCCTCTCAACGCTCTCCCGCTCGCCATGTCGCTGGGAGCCGGCCCCGAGGCGGGCTTCTCCAGCGAGGAGCTGCTGACCCTGCGCTTCCCCCTGCACCGCGCCTGCCGCGATGGGGACCTGCCCGCCCTGTGCGCGCTGCTCCAGAGCTCGCCCCGCTCCGACCTGGCGGCCGAGGATTCCTTCTATGGCTGGACGCCCATCCACTGGGCCGCGCACTTCGGCAAGGTGGGGCCTGGCTCAGCCGGCGGCGGGAGCGGGGGTGGGAACGGGAAGGAGAAGGAGAAGGAGGGCGCGATTCCCGCTCGCGCGCCACGCGGCGCCATCTTTACCCCTAGCGCGCGCCGTGCCGGGAGGCACCGCCACCCGCGCTCCCTTTGCTCGCCGCCTCCTGCCGCTCCTCAGGGAATCGGGCGGGACGGGAGCGGACAGCCGTGGCGCTTGGCTCCGTTCCCGTCCCCGCGGTCGGCGCGGCGTGGGTGGCGCAGGTCACGGGGCTGGCGGCACCTGCCGTCTCGGCATCGCTCATCCCACCCCCACTGCCGCCGGCAGCCGCCCCTCTCCCTCCCCGCGGCTTTCCCGGGTGACAGCGGCGGCCCCGCGCCTCGCCCTGACAAACGGGGCCGCCGGCACAGGGGGCAGCGCCGGGGAGCAGCCCGTGCCCTCCGGACACCCCCTGAGGACGCCGGCCGTGCGGGATGGAGGCACCGCCGCGGAGCGACCCCTTCCCCGCCCTCGGCTGGTCCTCCTTCCCTGCCGGCCCTCCCTCCCGGGGGCTTTGTCTGCGCCGTCTGGTCGCCGTCCGTGTCGTCCTCAGGCTCCGCACCTGGAGATCGCTGTGTTGTGGTGCCCGTGTTATGACAACCGGCTCGTTAGGAGTTTGGGCAAAAGGTGCTTGTCGTGCCTGTAAGGCGCTCCTCTTACCTTCGGTAGGAAAAATAAATTGTGGTTCATACGTGTGGAATTTTCTGCACTGGCGCCGTTGCATTGCAGAAAAGACCAAAACGTGAGAAGTAGCTACGCTAACTTCACATCTTGGAATGAGTGGTATTCTAATTTCTCGATTTTTATATATGCATTTGCTGTTTCGGATGCAGCGAGTATCTCAGACGGTGCAGGATTCCAGCCTGGAGGGCTAGGATCTCTTTTGTTCCTCATTGATTTGTCTGAGTTCAGAATTCGAGGGGCTTTTGTTCTTGTTCTCCCTCCCATTTCCCATATACTTCTATTTGCTTATTGGTTGTGTGCCAGAGGAGGAAGATTGATGTACTTAAGCACTTGTCATGGTTTATAAAAGGACGTTGGGAGATGGTTTCTATACATTGTGATCTTACCTGCAGTTGCTTCTTTGAGAAGCTTTTAGAAGCAGCTTTAATTAAGTTGTCTTCCAGTCCTAAAACAGCAAAACAGAAAACCCTGAAGCCACGAAATCCAAAATGTAGAACAGTCTTATGTGTTCAGAAAGAAGTAATAACCTGCACTCTGAAAAAAGTGGAGTGCCTTTATTTTCCTTGTGAAGTACACCCGCAGAAAATATTAAGATACTGATTGGCCTTGCAGTCTGTTTCTTGTCTCTGTCTTGTAAGAATTTGTTTTCAGTACGAGCTTCTGGCAGTCTTGCTTTTGCGAGGTAGTGGTTATTGGATTATCGGATATAGATTTTGGATTGTGGATGTGTTGTTTTGTTTTGTCCTTTAATTATCTTCAGCTTTCTGCTAACCCTCCTAGGTTGAGTGAGCTTTTGTGTGCATTCCAGTTTCTGTTGAAGACACACTCATGCAGAAATAGCAAAAAAAGGGAACAAGTCGGCCTGCAACATCTTGTGCTTGTATTTCGTATATTCATTCTTAGGTATGGGCAAAATTTGATGGGTGGTGATATTACATATGGGGGGAATCTGACAGATGAAAGGAGACTTGCAAAGGTGACATAGGCTGTAAATAGATTTTATAGAATTTTGCATATATGTTTTTTTTCCCTAAAGCCATCGGATCTAGGCAGCAATTCATGAAAGTTATGTACATACTTTACAGTCTAGTTAAGTTGTGTTCCTTTCTCAGAGCCAAAGACTGCACCACACTTAGTAGGAGTTACAGTAGTGTAATTGGATCCCCGACTCGACTGGCTTTGTGTTTGTGTGGCATAGTTACACTTGTACCTCTCACCGGTTAACAGAGTGTTGCCAGCAGCGACACAAGAGCTGCTCAGATGCATGTCTTACATTCGTATTTATGGCTTTTTTGTTTTCCAAATTCACATTCATCAAAACAAAATGTTTCTCAAAGTACCGCAGTTTCCAAATGCTAAGTTTTGAAACGTTCGTTAACAGTTACTGAACGGGTCTCCTTCTCTTCACTTTGTTTTTCTAGATTTTGTGGGATTTTCACGTGTTTGGTTTTTTTTCTTTTCCTGGAAGAAATTATATGATGACAGGAGACAGAACCTCAAGCCTGTCTGATAGAGGGCCAATTAGTAACACAGTCCACCAGACACTTATTGGTTCTCACTGCAGCTCTGTAAGAGGCTGAAAAGACAAAACTGATTTGATTCTTTTCTGGAACTACTTTTAAGCAGTGAAATCTAAGCCAGTTCATACAGGTACTCAGGTGTGTGCCTGCACACACAGCAGGAGTCCAGGTTTGGTGAACTTGAAAAAGAGTTTTCTTTCCCTCTGCCTGTGGCACAGGTTGAACATGAAAGATGGCTCTCCCTTCATCAGGGGGCAGGACAGAAGAATTTTACAGGAAAGCTGTGTAGAACTACATTCTTGCATGCAGTTGTAGATGTGGTAGGAAGGTAGCAGCAGCAGTGGTTAAGTTGGTTATAAATGAATATGTGAAAGAGGAAAGGTGGCTTATAGGGGGGCAAATACTGGTATAACACCACTAGTTCTCGAATAACTTACTCAAATCATACTTCTACAGCTTGCAGGTGATACTTAAAATACCAGCAAAGTCAATTGGAGGTGATGGATATTGCAGCTCGTGTTTCTAGTTGCTATGTCTGAGCATTTAATGACAGCATGGACCTCCTTTTAGAGATAGTAGCAAGTGCAAATTTAGTTGCTGTGTTGAGTACTTGTGGTGGAGTTTGCATTTTCAAGATATTCCCCGACTACAGAAAAGTGCTTGTCTCCTGAGATGTGAATTAATTCCCATTAGAGTTTCTGTATTTCAATTGGAGTTAATTATATAGTGCCCTAAATTACACAGGTATTCCATAGATTTCTGAGAAGATGGGTCAGAATGTAAAAATGCGAACAGTCTGAAAAAGCAACCAGAGCAGTAGAAAATACAGGGCTTGCATAAAAAACCTGATTTTGGCCTTAATTTTAAATCACTGTTTTGGACTAATCTTAATTTTCTTTTTAATCACTTGCAATTGAATTTTTTTCTCTGACCACATCTATTTGCTTGTGCTCTTCTCCTGCTTTTTTTTTGTTATTTGACTGTTTACATTATAGGAAGGAAAACAGTAGTAAATATGTTCTGTTTATTTGAACAAAAGTGGTAGAGATAAAAAAGCCTGTCTCTTGCTTGGTATTATGCCAGTGTTGTGGCCTATGTGGAGGCCTGTCTTTCTTCACTAAATCAATTTAAACTCTGCTTTAGGTTGGAAAGTATCCACTGTATTAGATTTAGGTTATTTAATGAAAGTGGACTTGTGTGTCCTGATCTCAAGCATCAAGTGAGGTATTGTTTTTTGTCACATTGACTTCTCCTGTTTGTGGATGTAATTCATCTCATTCTTCCATATTGCTGGTAGAACAGCAACCATTTTTCTGGCAGCCATGATACAGAAGGTCCATACTCAAGCTTTTGATGGGATGAAATGTTGTATTCATTCTTAAAGCCCTATGACTCTAAAGTCAGAGTATGTGGGGGGAAAAAACCCCAGTATTTAAAAAATGAAGTTGCATGGATAATCATAGTGTGTGACCATCTTGGATTTAAACAGTTCAGGATAGTGCTGGTGAATCAGTTTCTGTGTTTTTCCCTTTTCAGTTGATGGGCTATAACAGAATGCCTGTCTAATTAAGGAATTCTTTCAGCCCGGTGCCTCTGCAGGAAGTATTATTCTTTCCTGAAGTTGTAGTGCTTCTCTGGGAGTGTTTTCAAATTAACTCTATTAATAAAGTCTACTGTTCTAAAAACTGGCTGAACTTTATTTTTGCCTTCAGTTACCACGGATGAACTTCTTGGTGTAGCTGGAGGAGTGTTTTCCATCACATGACTTATTAATAATTGCAGTATTACAATTTAATTAGTAATTACTAAGGCTTGACAGCAGTATTACAGGTGCTAACGTGAACATCAAGGAAGGTCTAATATTGGCAAATACAAAATGTTGGCGTTACTAATTTTCTTACACCAGTTATTTGATTTTTTTTTTTTCCAACAAAAGCGCTTGTTTTCTTTTGGAAAGGTACTTTGTCTTTGGCAATGTTGGTGTTTATGGAACTAGAATCATTAATATGCAATATTCCAGTTATCCTCACTCTTAATTAATGCAGTTAGTGAGTTCATGGTACAACTTTGTCCAGGCTTAACTCCATTCGACTCCAAACAATTACTTCTGTATATCCCAAAGGATAGGGTTCATATGTGTTTGCTTGAATTATATGAAGGAAGGAAACAAATGAAGTTCACAACACATTTGCAAAACTAATATAAAATACTTTGTTACAGTGGTTGGTATTTTTATCTCGTGTGTGTAATTCAGCAAGGTCAGGGATTTACAGGTTAAGACAGGGAGAAAGAAAGGCTGACATACTGCAACAGAGAAGAATGTTATAATCCTGATGTTGATGCTTCTATTGGAGTCAAGCTGCCAGCCCACATTCAGATGATTTTTAATTGTTCCTTTATGGACAGACTATTTCACAGCTGTGGTGTGGCTGATGTTTTCTTTAATTGTAATACACTGAGACACCCACAGATTTGTTTTCTATGAACCAATGCCTGAGCTGGTGTAAGGGTCTTTGTTTTGCTGTGTGTTTGTGTGCAGTATTTGTTTTCTACCCACAGTAAATGGATGCCTAGACTAAACTGTTTATCTCAGCGTAGTGAGTTCCTTTTCCTATCAACAAGACAATGTTACTGTGTGACAGGAAAGGAGTGTTGTTTTGACTATTTTTGAAAGTTGAGGTCATCACGGTGGTTTGCCTAGTTTCTACAAATGAGAAGTTATGAAACTTCAAAAATAGTATCTGGTTATCTGACACGTCTGGTTAGTGTGTTAAGAAAAAAAGGGCAGAATACAGTTTGACAAAACACTGCAATTTTTTAAAACAAAAAAAGGCTTTTATTATCTTTGTGGTGCCACAAACATGCAGCCTGTTTTGTTTTTAACAGTTTCTTATCTAAAATAGCAAGAAAATGGTTGAATTAATTTATTCCTTTTATAGATTTAATATATTATATATATTGTGAAGTATTGTTTTTTTCTTGACTGGTCATCTGTCACTCCAGGAATACATTAAAGAAATGAAAAATCTTTTGTTTTTCTGATATAGCTTTCCATAAACTCTCCTGAGAGTATGAGTCCAACATCTATGTATCTCCTAACAACACTTCTGTTTTGGCAAATGTTATCTAATAATATCTGGTTAGTATCATGTTTGCTGGATCAGAGCAGAGCGTTCCCCCTCCCTTTTTTTTTTTTCTTTGCTCCCTTTCCACCCTCTTAACAAAAGTGAACTGAGATCTCTTGTAGTTAGGATTGAAGTGTTTATGTCCTCTTTTCCTCTTTTCTGAAATTAAAGGTGAAATTCAGTTTTGGAGGTGAGTATTAAGTACTTCTCAGATATGGTCTATGACCAAATGAGGAAGGGGGAGGAAATCCTCAATTTTGCTTTCTGTCTTGTTTTTCATTGATGTAGTCTTGCTAGTAAGTTGAGCTCTTCTAGGTTTTATGCATTTATTTAGCACATGCTAATTGTCATAGCACATCTGTGTAACGTTTTTGATTTTATTTTCCCTCATGTCTTTAAAGCTGGAGTGCCTAATGCAGTTAGTAAGAGCTGGAGCTTCTGTAAATGCCAGTACAACACGTTTTGCTCAAACACCAGCCCACATTGCTGCTTTTGGAGGACATCCACAGTGCCTGAATTGGTTGATTCAAGTGGGGGCCAACATAAACAAACAGGTATGGATTAATGTGTATTTCACGTATGCATATAGTTTTGCAGGGAGTGATTTGACACCTTTTTATGACATGTATGATCCTTACATTAACATAGAGATACTTTATTTTTGACATTAGCTGAAGTCAGATGACTTAATGATCAGTTATAGACATTTTTACATTACAGCGGAGATAGGACTAATAAATGTCCTTTAAGCCTCTAGGGGTTTGGAGGATATTTGTTTTAGGAATTGACATTTTGCTGCTTCTTGAACAAAATGGTAATGTTGCCTTGGTATTGGCGGCATTAGCAAATACTCTGATATTGTAGAGGTGCTGCAGGAGCAAGAATAGACTAGTGAGGAACATAGTATTTACTAAATATGCTAAGAATTGAAAAATTTACCATTTCCTAAAGACCATGAGACCTTTGTGGTGCTTCATGATTTACTCATACATCTAACTATTAGTCAGGGCTGCCTTGATTTATTTTAAGGTGCATCTGGGTTTATGTTGGGGTTTTTTTTAGATTATTTCTAAAGCTTTTCTAGTAGATTTCTGAAAATAGATCAGAAACGTGTACTTTATTAACAAAGAACAAATGGGTGATTTAAAAAAAAATCTTTTTTTTACTATAATTTTCATTAGTTTTACATGAGTATGTAATTTATCTGGTAGCAGAGAGTGCATTAATATAGCAAAATTCCTGCAAAGGACTGTTGTACTCTGGTACAGTAACAGAATCAATGCTTAAAAACTATCATGTTTCTGAAGAAAATGTTTGAAGTACTGAATGAACCTGTTATGTATGCTGGGCATACATAACATCCTTTCTAATGGTAATCAATTATTTTTAATAATATTCTGTGAGAGTAATTAATACTACAGCATGTGCTGTTGTTAAAAGCTGTGGTATAGCACAGCATCCATAGAATGTCTGGCCTGTTAAATCTTGCATCATACTTTTCTTAAAATATTTAAGGGCCAGACTGCATTTTATATGCAGTAGAGTTAAGCTAAGTCTGCTGAAGAACTAAAACATTTGCATTTCTAGAGTTTGGTTCTTTTTTTTTTTAAGCTGTGCAAAAATAAGAAATGGGGAAGTTTGTGTTGAGTTTTCAGAAAAGAAGTCTGGTGCATTGAGAACAGCTGTGAGACACCAGGAGAATGGTAGAAACAATGAAGGTGGCTGGATGCAGAGGCTATAGATCGCATCTTCTCCTTGATACCTGACAAAAGTAACTTATGCAATAAGTTATTGCTGCATAGTGGTAGAACCTTCAGAAGAGAAAATACAAGAACTATAAATGCATCTGGAGACCAGGTAAGAATGTAAAGAAATGGTGATTAGAGAGGACACATGGCATGCAGAATAAAGATAGACAAATAACTGCTAAATGAGAAGAGAAGAATGAATGAAAGTGAATGAATGAGAAGAATGAAAGTTTCCAGCTATGAGGATAAAGAGAAGAACTGACCAGTGAGGTTGAAATGGAGTTGAAGAACAAGCTTGATGTCCTGGAACATGATAAGGGGGGAAAAAAATCACATGTAGTAAGCGAGATTGTAGCAAAGAAGAAAGTAGCAGCTAGCTCCCAGAAGAAGAGAAGAGTGTGGAGAGATCCATGGGCTAAGGGCAACATGCAGATGACTGTAAAAGAAAGCAGAAGGCAGTATAATATGCAGTTAAAAATGAGCAAGAGACTCATTCCAGCTTAAAGAAGTTACTAAGGCAAGCCAGTGACTCAGGAGTCTGTATTTAGATGGCTTGTTGCCAGAGCAAATGGTCCTCCACATGGCCAAGTTTTCAGATAGTGATGATAGTATCCTGTAGACTTCTAGGGGCAGCCTTAGGCAGCGACAGACCACAGACTCAATACTGAGAGCTGACCCTCTGGGTGCCTTGTATGTCCTTAATGGTAACACTTGAATGTAGTACCTTTGTTTTTTTACCCCCACAAAATAATAATTGAGCATATGACCCAGAGGTATTTTAGACTCAGTTCAGTGATAAAATAAGATACTTCTGATTAATTAAAATGTTACTAGAAGTAAGAAGTTCATAGGATGCAACTGGTCAGTCACACTTTTCACATGCAAGAGCACTGAAAGCTAGGCAGTGTGCCTTGGTGATAACTAAAGCAGAAAACTCATCCCTCAGATAGTTGGAATGTTTCATACATGTCTAAGTAAAGCACAGTGCATGCTTTGCTATCCCCAGTTCCCTCAGCTGTTTATTGAATTGCAGTCAAATTCTACTATTCTTGTTGCATTTGAATTCTTTAAATTATCTCAGTGCCTTATTAACTTGCAAGCATTTTTAGGTGGTCATCTGGGGTTTCCACTCACACTTTTGAGCTTTTGGAGCACTATTTCCTGATGTGTATTTTGTTTATTCCTTCCAGCTCGCTGACTGATGCTGTACTCCAAACAGACATAGTCACTGGCTAATGCTTGTGTGAGGACAAGTGTTCCATGGACACTGGATACAAAACACATGCTGAGAAAGATCTGGGAATGCTTGATATTTAAACTAGTAAACTTTTCCTTCCAAACTGACTTCTGGTCATTGGCTACAGACTAACCCTTCACTTCTGGAAAAAGAAAAGGATAGCTTCTGAAAAGGAATCCACCCAGCTCTCTCAGTTTTACTGTAAACCTCCGGTACTCAGTAGAATTTGCATGCATGCTTTCTCATGTCTGCCCTGAGGTGTTGTATTGTAGCTCATGCTGCCTGCCCTGAAGTTTAGGAAAACTTTTAAAAGTCTTACCTCGTTGCTGGTGACAGTTGCCCAGGACACTTCTCAGGCAGCAGCAGTGAAGGACAAATGCTGAGAACTGCTTGTCCCAGCTGTACTTGGCTACCCAAATAAATTCTGTGAGTATATCTTGTGATGCCCAGCCCTCTTATACAAATGTATGTGCTGGCTAGAATCACATCTGTCTCTAATCAGTGGGCAGTTCTTTTCCCCTAGGATCACCATATAAAAATGCACAGGAGGAAAGCTGAAGTACCAAGCAATGGTCTGTTTCTACCCAGCAGTGGATTCAAGATTTCTGATTTTTCTTTTTTTCCCTCAGCAGGCTGTGCCTGCTAATGGTTCTTAGTAGTGTGACTCAGGACCTGCATTTGGCTGCCTGCCTGCTCTAGTTCACTGTAACAGTGCAAAGCAATTATCCTGCTACTTTTCCTGAGGATTTTTTTTTGACATTTTATACTTGTCACAACATGGATTGATTCTGGGCTGTTGTATATATTAATATCAGATAATGAGTACTTTCTGATTTAGAAAACCATTAACTTAATTTAAATATATTTTCCCTCTAGCCTCAACCTATTAAACATTTCTATTGTATGTTGCCTTTGTTGATTGGCCAAAAGAAGTGTTGTGTGGCCTGTCATAAAGAGAAGGAAGAAGAAATACTGCAACCTTACAGGGGATGCAACTCACTATTCATGCAATCAGTTGCCATCACATGGCAGTGGTGGCAGATAGTTTTAGGAGGATTAGACAACCCATAGTAGCAAGAACTGTGAACAGTCTGATATCCTTGGTGAAGAGGAAGAAAACATTCTTTTACTATGTTACAGTTTTTATTTTAAGCAACAATTAGGACTAAATCCAGATAAAAAGATCCCACCAGTTCTCATTTGCACTCAGAAGCCTTTTTAGCAAAGGAGAGACACTCAGTGTTCTTCAGTTTCTACTTCCTAGCTTCAGAAAGGGTAGGATACTGGTTCTAAGAAATATGAGAAATGAGTAGTGTTTGGGAATGAGATCATCTGTTAGAGCTTGAAATTCTGTCACTTGAGTTAAGGAATGGAGTTAGTTTGTATTTCTTACCAAGTAAGGGTTTCTGGGTCTTAGTCAGGTGTCATTACTAGAAGTATTTTAGAAGTGCTTGCGTAGTGTTAAGGTTTAACCCCAGCGGATACCTAAGCACCACACAGCTGCTTCCTTCTTCTCCCCACTCAGGTTGGGGGGAGAATCAGAAGGGAAGTGTGAGAACTCATGGGTTGAAATAAAGACAAATTAACAGGTAAAAAAGAAAACAAAATGAAATCCTAGAAAATCAACAGATAAAACATTTTTAAAAACCTCACACCACTGCCCAAAAAGCTTTGTTGCTCACCACTGCCTGATTGATGCCCAGCCACTGCTGGAGCAATGACAGCCCCAGTTTTACTTGTTGAGCTTGATGTCATATGATATGGGATAATCCTCTGGTCCATTTGGGTCAGTGGTCCCAGCTGTGCCACATCCCAGCCCACTCCTAGCTAGAACATTGGCGTACTGAAAAAAAACATTTTGCTGGTCACAAATCCAAAATGTCTTACCAGGTAGTATCAGAAAAATTAACTCTATCCCAGCCAAAACTCTACACGTCGCTGAAAGCTTTTAGTGTAGATGTGTGTGGGAGCTTTTTATTTTAAAAATAAATTTCTGCAGCTAGGCTGGTTTTGGTTGGGTGGGTTGTTTCGGTTTGGTTTTGATTTTGTTTTTGATAAATGGAAGCAGTGTAAAGGTAGCAGTGAGTGAAATCAATTTAATCATATGCAGGGACTTGGAATTTGGAGAACAAAATAGGGAATGTACTCAGAATTCAACTGGACCATCCTCAAGCCAACAGAATTGGAGTTCCAAGATGACAGGAGGAGAAATGAAGTTTAAAAAGGCTTTAGACTGAACTGAAAAAATACCCATACATGAAAGAGGTCTGGGAAGAGAGTTTGAGAAAAGTATTTAATCAGTAGAGGAAATACCTTTTGAGGTTAAACAGCATAGTGAGGAACAGGAAGCTGATTATTCAAGCTGAGATAGATTTACTGGTTAAAGCCAAAAAAAGCAAAAGACTCTTCAGCCGTATAAAGAGAATAAGGAAGGAAGCTAGATGTTTATTCAGTAAAATGAAATAAAGTCAAAGGTAATCTAGTCATGACTCCAAGCTAGAGAAGACTGACTGCCCTTGTCTGTGTGAAAGGGTAGCCATTCTTTCCAAGGGGAAGGCATACAGCTGTGAGTTGCAAAAACTAAATGTGTCTGTGCTGCTTCATGAATTCTTTTTGCCATTTCTTCAAGAGCACTGTGCGCAAAATATTTAGCAGCCACAGAATCAATCAAATATATTTTCTTGAATGCTAAATTAATAAAACTCAAATTGAGTTTCTACTCATTATTTATAATGTGTCCTCTAGATTGTGGAAAAAGTTTGGGCAGTATTGCAACAGAGGGACAATTTCTGCTCTAGTTGGGTAACGCCAGTACAAGTCATTGATGCTTCCCTTCCTGGTAATAATATTACAAAAGGGATTGTATCAAACTCAAGCACAGGTGGGTAGTGTGACCAATTTAAATGATTATGAGGTGTTATCAGGATAATCAGGAATTTATAGAGCTTCTGAAAACAGTAACTTGTTTTGCTCCACATAGCTAAAATGACATAAGGAAAGAAGTGTCTTTGACCTAAGAATGTGCTGACAGGCTGGACCCTGAACTGCTCTCAGAAGCTTCTTGGAAAAAAATGTTATTTGTTTTCCTGTTTGGTCACATCCATTCCAGTTGTTGAATCAAAACAGACTTGTTCTGAGACTCATGCAGAGTACTTTTGTTTTCTTCTGTATGCATGTTTTTGGATGCATTGAAAAATCAGTAAATTTAAAAGCCATCTTTCAAGTGGGATGTATATTTTTTCTTTCTATTTAGTCTAGCTTATCATCTAGAGAGAATTTCTGAGGAGAGCTAGGAAAGTGTTTCAGTGCAGATATATTTGGCCCCTTAGGAGAATTTCAAAGCAACGTAATAGTAGTGATGACTGAAATTTGGGTACTGTAATTAAAAGAAATGCTATAAAAATCTAAATCTGTGTATTCTGTCATTTTTTTAAGTTTTTTTTTTAAAGTTCCTTTGCTTTACACACATGGTTTTGTGGGCCAGTGATTGAAAGCAGCCCTTCTCAAGACATGTATTCTCTTCTCAAATGCTAATATTTTCTGTTTGGTGAAGGAAGTGGTAGCTGCTATAAGCTTAGCTCATTCTTCTAACACAATGCTGGGGAGTCCTTTTGCAAAGGTCCTCTCTCATCTTTTTTGTGTTTCCCCACAGCAGTGTTGTAATTTTGGTACACGTAATTTCTCTAGAGCCTACTGTGGGTGGTGTGCCAAGTTTATGGGGCTAGTGGAGATTTTCTTTCCTATGTCTAATGCATGGCCAACTAACCCTAAACTGAACTTCATATTGAATGGTTATCTTTTAACTTAAAGTTGGGCTTGTAGATACTAATGCTGACCAAAAGAGGCAAATCACTTTCTGTATGTTCACCACTTTAACAAAAGGAGGGAGAGGAGGAAACCATAACAAAATGATGAATCAAAGACAGTTTCTATGATTGGAAAACTTTTTCTGGATAAATTAGTGTCAAATAAATTTCCGTGTATGATAGTTTAAAAAATTGTATCGTCTCTTAAATTTCTCTCACTTCCTGTTACTTAAGGGTAAGTTAGAAATAGGAAAAAATGCATAAACTTCATTGGAAAGCAGTCTTCTATCCATCAGCTGCTGACATCTTTGGAAGAAGGGCTGTATAGATCATTTCTAATCTCCAAGGCATTTGCGGCTCTTTTCTGTGTCCGAACTTTGTCAGCCTCAACCATTTTCCTTAGTTTATAAGAAAGTAAACTTTGGTGCCATTATTGTTCCCTACTGGGTGTGCTAGGTAGTTCACTGTTTGGCTGAACATATGTGTTAAGCACTGGTAAGCTTGCTTACCCTCAGTGAATTTGTAACTTGTTATAAAGATATTTCACCATGAAATAAAATCGTCAGGCAGAAAATTGAGAATGCACACCTCATAATCCAAAATTCATTTTTAAGTTATACTTACATGGTCTAAAAAAGGATTAAATTTCTTAGCAGACAATTTTAAACATTTAGTAGCTTTTAGGTAGTATGATCATATTTTGCATATATTCACATTTCGGGTAGATCTAAAGTGTAAGCAGTTCTGTGGAGTTAGGCATGAATGCTTGTGTGTAAACACTGGTGAATCAGTAAAGGTGCTGTGTTAATTTAATAGCTAATGTTGATGTTTTAATAAAAGGAACAGGGGCGTTAAACTGAGGCACATACAGTTAGAACATGTTTAATATCTGGAACAGACCGATGAAATCTGTCAAAAGTTTGGAGACAAAGAGAAGGGAAAAGAAAACAAAGCAAAAAACCCACAAACCCTTGCTATACTGTGGGAGTGTTCAAGATGAATCACATTAACAGAACAGTAACAACATTTACTTGCTACTCCAAGGCAATGTTTCCTTACAGATTTTTCTCTGTGGTTCTTAATACTGATGGTTAATTGCGGGTACTGAATTCCCTCTCCAGCCTTATGATGCATGAATTTACCTGCTGCTTGCTTGGATTTGTAAAATTGTTGTAGATCCTTCCTGGATCTAGTTAATGGGGAGGAGTTGCCTGAAAAACAATACCCCCAGTATATCTGCACATGATGCAAAAAAATTATTTGATGTCCTGGCTAATAATAATGGAGTATAAATTGGTGGAGAAAATCAGACAAGATGAGTATGTAGGATGTGAATCAACGTGTATGTGTTGGGAGCGATCTGGCCTGTCCTGTGAACACTGGACATACCTCTATTACAGTAGAGCTCTGCGTATGTGCTCCTCTCCTCCTGAGTACTGATGGTGCAACACTCAAGGACTGAGTCAGTGTGTCACCAAGATCTGAAAGCAGCAGAGTCCCACAGGCTCAGCCTTGCTGCTCCCAAGTTCAAGTGGGTTTGCACAGTCCAGTGTATTGGGAAATGAAAGGGCCAGGAAATGAAGGTGTCACAGTAACGTGTTCTAGTGGGATGTGTTGGGAGGGTTAATCAGTGTTGCTGAATATGAGTCTGCTGATTGCTAAGCTATTGGATAAGGCTTACCTTGAGAGTTAAATCCTTCAGTATTACTTCTTGCTAAAAGTCTAATGTACATGACAGCCAACTGCAGACTTCAAAGTAATGATTAAGTACCTGATGTATTTGCTAGCTAATAATAAATGTTGCTTTTGTATATCTGCTGTCTTAATTAAAATGAGTAATGTAATAATAGTATTTTAATTTTTAGAAAGATTATGCTTGACAAAATGTAGTTTGTCTTTACAGGATTATGTTGGTGAAACTCCTATTCATAAAGCAGCACGGTCTGGTAGTATGGATTCCATAAGTGCCCTTGTGGCTCATGGTGCGCAAATAGAGTAAGTGAGGTTTTTTTTGTTGTTGTTGTTGATTGTTGTGTGTGTAGCTGACTAACTTAGATTGGTAAACATAGATACTAATTTTAGAAAGAAAACTCAAAACAGCAGACATGATCAAAATGACAGCTAGACATGTTCAACTGTAATGAAGCCTAAGATATTTTGCATGTCTAGTAATAAAGTTCATTTTCTTAAAATGATACCATTGTGCTACATTAGTGTTGCACATGCATCTGATACAGTAAAATATTTATCATGGTTCTGTCAGATGACCCCAAACTGTACGCTTTATTTATCATGTAGTTACTTTTTACAAGAAGTCTACACCTTGAACTGGTGAATAAATATAGAAAACAATGCAAAAGCAACATTATGTGTAAAACAATAATTGACACACTTCACCATTAGTTTATTACTGTTTGTTAGTGTATTGTGTATTTGCCCTGTTAACTTTTTTCTTTAAAGGTTTATGTACTGCAAAAACATTCAGAAAAGCTCACAAACTTTTGCAACTTACAGCATGGACAAAATGGATGCAGTTTTCACCTAGAAATGTTGAGTATAAGCTCTATGGCTTATAAATAATATCAATACTTTAGCAATTTGTTTTAATTAGAACTAGCTTTATTATCTTAAATGGTAACTAGTTACTGTATTTTAACCTGCACTATGAAACTTTGAAGTTGTAAGTGAAATAAGAATCATGTAGTTAATTTCTTGTTTTACCCTTTGGTTTCCATCTTACTGTTTTTGTAATGCTGCCTTGATAAATCTACCATAAAATTTTAACTCTTTCAGTGGTGTCATAGAGTATTCAGGAAATATATTAGCTTTAAAATTAATAGTAGTGACCTAATTGCTTTGTATGTAGAGATTTCTTTATAGAAAAACAAAATAAGCTGTTTCAGTTATTTATGAGCAAATTAAATCAGTCTTAAATGTATAATTTCCCATTTTTCACTCACTTTTGGATATTTTTAAGATAAACTTGGAATTAAATTTACTGTGGAATTGAGCAAACCTTAATTATCATCATCAATTAGTATGTAATCTTGTGGTTTTTACAAAGTACCCGAACAAAAGCAAAATTGTGGAACTGCATAAACAGTGTGAAATGGGTGATATCTGTCTTTGACCAAAGCTATTTGCAGCAGAAGCAGCATAGTTTTATAGCAGTTTAAGTGAACAGGAAATAATTTGAATTCTCAATTTTCTAACTTGGAATTCTATTTATGTTTCAAGTTTTATAGGTAATTAAGCATCAGGTCCTATAATGGAAATTGTAAAATCAGGAATGCAAAAGGCTTGTGGAGCAACCCAAGTGTAATTAATCATTTAGAGGATAAGGACTTGGCCCTATCATCTGAGGGAGTTAGCTATTGACTAATAGGGGTGAGGATTTTTTCCTTAGAATCCAGTTTCCAGGATCAGTATGTTAAATTAGGCCAAATCCATGTATATCCAGTTTTGACACTGATTAATTTTGGGTCATCTGGTTTTGAAAGCTGACCCTGATTCATGGTTATGTAGATTTTCTGGGTTTTATATAAACTTGAAAGTGTAGATGCTCTGGAAGTTTTGACTCCTTTATTTTATGGCTTCAGTAAGAAGAAAAGGAGAGGGATTTTTGCCATGTATTTGAATTTTAATTTATAGATATTAAGTGAAACAATAATTTACTGTATAAAACTAAGGCAAGCATTTTGTGAAATACAGAACTAAGCACTAACTATAATAAAGCTGCTGATCTGTAATTCATGATTAATAAATGCTTTTTATTTTACTAGGATTAGATCTTCTAATCAGTTTTGGGTTTTTTTATTTCTTATTATAGTTAACAGTACTGAAGTCTGGTTTCATAAGGATGCATTAAATACCCCTTGGAACTGCAAATAGTTTAATATACTACTTTTACATGATATCTAAAATATACATCCAGAATGTCAATCATCCCTAGTTTTTTATAGCAAATGGAACAGGGATGCTAAGATTTCATTATCACACAAGCACTAGAAACAAGTAGTGTAATATTGTAAGAAATGTATTTTTTGTTAATGATTGATTATTGGGATACTGCTGTTAAAATGAAGTAACTTGGACTAGAGAAATCTTGTTATCAGTGTTTACCACATTTCTGCTTTATTCCCTGCTTTGGTTATATTGGAAGACAAAGAATATTGATAATAGTCAAGTTAAGGATAAAAGTAAGAATTTTAGCTTTAATAAAATAGCCTCACTTGAATTTTTCTAGCTTACTATATTTCAGGTTTGTTAGTCTATTGCTTCTACAGAGAAAGGCAGGATGTTGCAGTCTATAATCTCATTAAGCTGTTGCATTGTTTTCCTAATTGATGAGAGAGAATTTGGGTCTCTATTCCTGTGTAAATTTTAAATAATATTAAAAAATAATAATTGCACCCTAGTGAAAATATTTTGATTTTTTTGTGGTATTTACCTTCTCATTTTAGCTGAAGCATATTCTGTGCACAGTATGTCCTACAGCCATAAAAATGGTTGCTCCACTAACTATGGTATTCATGGACCCTTGAAGAGGGGGAAGCAGGTGGTCACAATGTCCTCATATGAGTGAAAAGGTTTGCTGTGTAACTGACTTTTTAATGTGGATAGTACCTTTTAAAGTATCCATACTTACTGCTGGATTTTCACTAAAAGGCATATTGATGCAATTTATGTATGGTTAATTGTGTATTATTTATCATCATGACAGACAAGTGTTCACAGCTCTTTATGGAGGAAAAGCCTTCTTGGTGCCATGTTTTGTTTTGCTCTTTTGCACTGTTATGTAAATGCTGTGTTTTAATGTAGTTATATAGTTTTATCACAGCATATATAAAAATACAAAATTCAACTGTAAACACAGGACACTGTTGTATCAAAAAGAAGCAGCAGATGCAAGCGTTGATTATCCTGACTTGTTTAATGTCCATTTGCATGTGGTGCACTTATGCATTGTGTCCACTTATTTCAGAATAAAAATTCTTCTGCAGCTGTCATTTAAGCAGTTGTATATTCCTTAGTGTCTTGATTTAGAGCAAAGAGGGAAGGTTTAAACACTCTATTATCCTGGGATAGAGAGAGATGTAACTTATGGCTTTGTATGCTCCCATCCAATTGAACACAAGTTCTTTCTTGCTTTAGGGTTTTATTGATCGTGATATTTGAATAGTATTGTAGAAAAGCTTTTTATTTTCCTGCTAGAAATCTTCAGGTTTTGGGTAAATTTGGGTTGTATACGATGATGGAATATTATGAGACCCCCCCAAGAGATAATTTTCTTTCTAGTTTAATATACTCTGATCTCAAGGTTTGAGTAGAAGTGATGTGCTGGGGTAAATAAACCAGTACATCTGTTTCCACCAGATGACATTCATATGGTGATGTTGACCTGGTTTAGGCAGACACTTCAGCCACTTTCTTGTTAAAGCTGTCTGGCATTCACATCTGAGTGTGTAAATTTAATGCCAGGAATGCCCTATCACTGATACCAAGTTTTTCAGCAAGAGCTTTATTCTCATTCTTTGACAGGGACGTACTTAATTTTATTTCTTCTTTTCAAGCTCTTGTGTCACAAACTGCATTGTGTTGTTTAAAAAGGCAATTTTATTATCTTCTTTCTTCTTCACAGCTGCTCTTCATCCACCATAACAGAAGTCTGTCTGCTGTGATTTTTTTAGTGCTGCTGGATAAGTCTTTCATGAAAATCTTGTATTTCTGTTTCATGTGACCACTCTTGAGATATCTCAGCTTTTATTCTTCTCATTTATATTTTTGAGATTTCTTGACTTTCTGAAAATCAGTCACCTCTAGTGAAGAGACAGAATAGTAGTGATGTCTTGTTTTCATGACAACACAGAAGTCAGCCATTCCTTTGTGATGCGAACCCTCAGTTCCTTTTCAGTCTGGAGGGGAAGCTTGAAGGGTCTCAGGGCTCAGAAATCTGTCTTAATAGATATCTTCTTGATTTCTTAAAATCTTAGTAGCTACTTGAAGGTTTTTAATGTGAGCTTGTTTTTGTTTCCTAGCTAACTTAGCTACCAAACTTTTAATATTGAACTGCAGTCCATTTCTGGTGTTAATGTACTTGTGAAGTGCCATGACTATGTCACCTTTTTACTTCAGAAGCAGTATTACAGCATAGGTTCAGTGCAGAAGAACCAACATCCTACTTTCCTACAGTCATTAAATTAACCTCTTTTTGAGAGTAATGCTTTAGGCTCATACTTTTGATTTGGTTTTAGGTGCTTTTTTCAACAGAGAGGTTCTTATCTGTTAATTAGTATATTAATGCTTGTATAATCTGGTACTTTTCAGACTCAGACAACTTCATACACTTTTTTTTTTATTAACCTGATTGCCTCCAGATACTAGTTAAACTGCTGGATTAATTGCTGTTGTTGCATTATTAGACATTGCTGTATAATTAAGGAAAAATATATGGCAGTTCTTGTTTAACTGTATATAACAAGCATTTTAGGGCCCATTACTGTAGTATTCTTATAGTGACCATTTTTCAGTGTAGGGATACACGTGTTATCACATTTTATATAAATTTTATGGAAAGGAAAATTGAAAGTGGTATGTACATTTCAGTGGTGAAACACTAATTCCCCTTCAAAAAACCTGTAAGTAAAGCTTGGTTATTTCTTCCATGTTTGGTTTCTTGTTTGGTTGCTATGGTTGTGGCCATACTGGAGGTGTTATTGCAGGAGCTTGTGATTATGAAGTGTGGCAGTAATTTGGATTTAGTCTGGAGAAAAGATTTGGAAATACCAAAGCAGAATGTATCTGCATGGGTGAGGTGACTGATAAAAATGAGGAAGGGCTCAGTCTTAGAGTAAACTAGTTTGGAAAAATGTAGTTTTCACAGTTACTGACATTCCTGATAATTGCAAGAAGCTGAGGCAAACTCACACCACTGAATTGCTGTTCAGTTTGAGTACAGATTATTCTTAGTGGGGGTGGAATAACAACAGTGATTACTGACATCAGTTGGAAAATAGTGCAGAATATGAGAGGTTGTGCTTTCTATGAATAAAGTAAAATCCATCATTAAAGTAATGATACTTATGACCTTTCTGAAACATAAAGAGGAAATTCACTAGATGCATGTGAGATTGATAGGTTAGCTTAATCATTAGTAAGTAGCCTTATAGCTCTGGTTTCTTCACTTTCCTTCAGTCTAAGAGAGCTGGGTAAAGAATATGGAAGTGTTATGAAAACTTACATGTGGATAGCTCAGATTTCTGATGGGAATGTTTGGGGGTTTTTTGGTGGGCACTGATCTGCCCTCATGTAAGATATTGTGCTAATGTTCACATTAATGTGTGCAGTTTCCCTTAGGATAGATTTTTTTTTTCTGCAAGATATGCTATTCTGTTGCTATTCTGGCTACAGAAACCTTGGTACAGTTAAGTCAAGTGGAGAACCCAAAGTGTTACAAAGTGGAGCTTGGCCAGAGTTTAATACAGTGAAAGAAACAATTATATCCCAAATTCAGTAGTCTTGCTAGTTCTGATGGTTAGCCCAGATGTCAGTGGTGATGATCTGTAGGCGTGCTGTGCTTGATCTGGCAGTAGGTTTTGAGTAGATAGGTGATGAGGTGATTGTTTATTGCATTGTCTGTTCTAGCCTGCTGTGTTGATTTTGGTTTTGTTTGCTGATCTGGTTTCTGTCTTTTCATTAAAGTTGTTCATAGAGCAGCTAGTACCTAGTAGCCTCTAGACAAAAAAGCCCAGGAATTAGTTGTGGTATGGCCCAGAACATTTTCTGGTTGGTCAGAAAAGTTTT
The DNA here is from genome assembly GCF_009819655.1 of Sylvia atricapilla. Taxonomy (NCBI): domain Eukaryota; kingdom Metazoa; phylum Chordata; class Aves; order Passeriformes; family Sylviidae; genus Sylvia; species Sylvia atricapilla. The sequence goes on from NC_089141.1 coordinate 90,798,115, forward strand.
CTCATGTGTGTCATACACTACTGGTTACAAGATGTATCTCATGGCATGGATGCTTAACAAACCATTGAAGAGCTTTGGTAAATTAGAACTTAGTGAAATTATTATCTTCAGCTTCATTCTGTTTTGCTTGATTTGGCTCATATGTGATAGATAAATTTTCTTATAAAAGGAGAAAAATCTAAGTTGGAAAAACTTTTTCATAAAGCTCATTTAAGATGGTTTTATGCACTTCAGCAATTCCATAGTCCAAAAGATTTTATATCTGCTTGAGTAAACACAAGTTATTTTTGACACACACAAAAAAAAGTGTAGTTTAATAGTGTCTCTAGTATGGAAAAATAGTGAAACCATCGATTACCCGTAGTCCTTTCATTCTTCATTTTTTTTCCCTGCTTTTGTCACAAAAATACCTTAACATTAATTTACCTCTTTACTTCAGTTTTATTTCCAAACTTCCACTGTCCCTGCTTTTTCTACTGAACAGCTTGAACTTTCTTTCAAGTCTGGCACATTTGAGAGAAGCTGACTTCCTTCGTTTTTCTACGTCTACGCTATCTTTGGGTTTCAGTTGTTATGTTGAGGAGAAATAATGTCATTTTATTTGCTACTAGAGTCATCTTGGTAGAAATCTGTGTTGCAAGGTTTTATCTTTTCAAGTCAGAGTTTGCTCTGAGCCTGTCCTCAATACTTTTCCATTACGCTTTCTTCATTGTTAGCAACTTTATTTGCAATTCTTGCTGTTTCTAGAAACGTGAAAGCAACAGCAATGATAGTTCTTATTGTCATAAGGTTAGCTAAGTAACTCTTACATTCTCTTTGTGTTTAAAGTGGCTGCAGTACTATAACGATGCTTGTTTGGAATTTAATTTCACTAGTGATCTAGGAAATACTTTCATTTTAGTTGGAAAGGTCTTTTCTTTTATGCTGTATTACAGTCAGACTGTTTTTTTTCAAGAGTTACCATGTCTTCCATATCTTCTCTCTGTGAATTGTTTTTAGGAATCACTTCTTAAGTAATGAAATATGAATTTAAAAATATTGTTGCTGATACCAGGCCAAGGCAGGTCTATGTTGTTCAGGGAAAAATTTACCTGGAAATGTGAATATTTTGTACACAAGGTACTGAAAATAAAGTGCACTGTTTGAAGTCTTTACTAAAGCATATAAATGGGAATACAGATAAAACAAACAATCCTGATGGTGATGTTTGTGGTAATTGCAACATTGCCTACCATGGTTAATGAATTCTTTCTTCTGCCGGTGTTTGCTCAGTCAGGAGTTGAAATATCTAGGAGCTAATTATAGCTGCATAATTCATAGTGAACCTTGGTTTTCCTGTGGAGAAAGTAGCTTCACAAAGCAGAGTCTTCCTGTCAAGTATATTCCTCTTGTTATGCTTTTGGTTGATGTTTCAGTGAACTCTACCACTGCTTTTAAAAGTCTGAAATAATTTCAGCTGCCAAATACTTTGTTGTGAAATAAAAACTTGGCACCAACTTGTGCTTTTGTAGATGCCCAGTGTGTAATTGTAGCATTAATTTGTGTAGCTGCCCCAGCAGTGACACACATCTATTTAGTTAAGATTATTTTTCTCTTGGTATATGAAAAAAAAAGTTTGAAACGATTCTATAACTTCTGTATTTGGACACCAAAGGGTCAAAACACTTAAAGTTTAGTATTTTAAAATAATTTTGCTTTAGAAATTTTAGACTAGTATACTACTGTTTATATAGGAAACGATTTTTCTCACTGTGGGCGTTTTAGTGTTCTGATCTTTTTTTTTTTTTTTTTTTCTCTTTCTTCTTTTGTTTTCTTTTAATCCTTGTATCTGCTAATTTTTGTATAGGAATAGCTACTAATTCTTTTGAGATACAGCCTACTAAATTTAAAGTAATTGAAGCCATGAGTTGACCGGTAACTTTAATCCATTCTGTATAAATTTCAGTGAAGAACTGAAAAATTGGTTTCAGGGTGAAAGTTATAATGCTTTTAAAGGCATAAAAGGCTTAGTATCTTGTTGTTAAGGTGGTCACATGATAATGGCTTACATATTAAATAATGTGCTACAGCACTTCATGTATGTTAATGTACTTTTAATATTAATGTTGCCTGCAAATATGTGATCCCTTATGATATAAGTTTCCTGTTTATGCACCATTGCCCGTTTAAATCAAACAGAAGATTCTGAAACTGTAAAAACTACACATGTCAATGTTTTACAGCTACGTAATTCGAATTGACTTGATTTTTTCAAGTAATCCTAGAAAGGGGGAGCATTCCATATAGAAACTGCTGAAACTGCCACAGGTGCTTCTCCGAAAACCTTACAGTTGTGGCATTGAATGTTCAGTATCGCTTCCTTTCTGCACACAAGGCATACTGTTGAGGTATTTGTTGCGGTGATTGGTTTTAATGCTAATCTAGGAATTCAGATATAGAATCTATAGATTTGCATGCTTTGCTTACCCTAATTTACAATTATCTACATTTTTATTTGTAAACTAACAATAGATAAGTTGAGATCAGTAATTTTTAACAGATATTACATTGATATACGAAAACTGTGGTTTATTTTCTTAGATTGTCGCATGGCATTAACAAAAACACAGTAAGCTGTAGGTGCTGTAATCACTATTTCAAATTAAACATTTAGGAGGTTTTTTTTACATATATGATTTTCAAAGATACTTATTGTTGACTTTTTATGTAGAAAATGTTTGTTTTGTTTTTCAAGGTATGTGACATTATAAGTTGAAGGTAGTGTATTTCTATGTTAAAAAGACATAGAAATCTACTTGGTTATTTTCTGCCAATGAATATGAAAAATGAACAGTTAAAGCAACTTCGAAGCAATTTTTTTTTAATAAATTCAATAGCATTTATAATTCAATGTGAGAAGCACAAGTCTTTGTTTTCTTTCTACAGATCTTTCGAAGAGTAAATTCTGTAAGTTACAATGAAATAAATCTTCCTTGCCACAAAGTCATATTTAAACAATTCTAAATTTTGAGTGTCTGGGGTTTTTTTACTTTCTATGGCTTAGCTGTAGTGGAAGCATCTTGAATATTTTTTTTTAAAATTGCCTCAGTTTTTTTTCCTTTCTTTAGTAAACTTCTTAAATTAGATTGAAATAATAAAAATTTTGTCCTAAATAAAGCTAAACTGAAAGTTAACTTAGTGCTTCTGTACACCAATCCTGTTTGGCCAGATAATGCACTTGTTTCTTGGTTTTGAGCAACAATTGAATTGCACTCACAGCCAAGATTTTTAAAAAAGCATTTCATAAGAAGAAAATACCTAAAGGCATCCTTCATCGGTGTCCTCTTTATAGCTGCTTTAGTTGGATACCAGGACTCTCAGATGGACCGGGCATTTAGAGGGGGAGTTCAGATGATATCAACCCAGAGGGAGAAAAATGAATGCTAAAAACAAGTCCTCTTCATGCCAAGATCAGTCAGTTTTGAAGACTGCCTGTGGATATCACTTGATGGAAGAAGAAAAAACATGTTACAAGAGTGTTGTTTTAAGCACTGTAGGTCTGTGAATAAATGTATATGCAAAATCCAGAATGTTAACTCAAAATAGCAGTGTGTGTTTTGAGTTTGTTTATAAAACATCTTTCACTACAGAACGATGCAAGTGTCATATGTCAAGAAAACTTCAAGATCACCTACTCATCTGTATTCAGACTTCCACCATCTTTTCGCATGGATTTTTTCTATTTAGAATAACCTTATAATATGAAAATGTATCCTTCCTTTCATTTGGCTTTCTTCTTTTGCTTTGGAATTAGCCTCTTATACTTCTGTAGTTCGAAGAAAACAAGGTGTTTTTATTCCCAGCTCCTGGATTTTACCCTACAAGAAGGCTGAGGGTAAATAATACTGTGCTTCATGATTTTTTTTTTTTTTTTGGTCATTGTTTCTAGTAATAAGAATTACATGGAAACAGTGAATAAAGTATATTGGAAAAAATTGCTGCTAAGTGAAAAAACCTGAACGGGACTCAGTCATTTTTCAAATACTTGAATTGCCTTGGAAAAGATGCAAGATATGTGTTTTCTTAACATGGAGTGAATTGATTTTCTGACCACTGCCTTTATCCCTGGGCAATGTTAAGTAAGGAATTGTCCTCCTTTATGTCAGTTAATGCCTTCATGTATGTTCCTGTCAAGAGCAGGTGCCAAAAAAGAAATTATGTTTTCAGAGCTTTTGTTTTCAGTGTCCTTTCTTCAGTTTTTCCACTTGTTCTTGTAACTAGACTCACCTTTAGAGTTGTTTTTGGTTATTTTTTTTTTCTTTTTTTTACTGGAGAGTGAAGGATTTAAGTTTTTGGAGTACTGCTCTCTGATTTGACTAACTAGGCCAGCCTTTAGAACATTCTGCACCAAGTCAATGAATACTGTTTAATAAAGGCTGACTAAACATAAAACATCACTTTCCAAGACTTACTCTGATTTTCATATGTCTTCTTTCCATCCTTCCACACCTCCCTTGCTGCTGGCTTCTTCCTTCATAATGAATTAATTTGAAAAATGCTATTTGTCTTGTTACAGCTAGAAGCCTAGCCTAGAGACAAACCTTGAAAAGAAATATAAGCTTGTCCTTAAGTTTGGCATCTTCATCACAAAACAAAAAGTTTTCTTAAAAAGCCAATAACAGCAAAACCCCCTACAAAACAAAATGTAAAACCTGCTAGAAATTTCCATACTCAATTTTTAAGTCTGAGTAATGCAGCTGGAGAAATAGACCTGTCATATTTGCTGTATGATTAGGAGTAACAAAAGGACAGTTTAGCTGTAGATTCAGTTTCAGTGTGTTCTGAGCTTCTTGGGACTTCCACTATTTCAAGGTTTAGGATACCTAAAGATCAGAGCTGGTACCAAAGGGTTTTTTTACTTTCTGAAAATAGTGGAGGATGAGTGGAAAAGAAGATTTTTTTTTTTTTCCAAGATCTGTGACATTATGGTAGTTCTGTCCATGTTGTCAACTGGTTTACTTTATTTTTCCAGTGTTCTTATTTCACAGCCCAGGTCTTGAAGTTACTTTCAGTTATAATATCCTTTAACAATCCTTTTCCTTATGTTAGCAGCTATGATAAATGAAGTACCTTTCAAGGGATGCTTAATAACTGAAATAAATGCAAATTTACTTGAATATAGTGATTATCTCTGAATTTTCTGCCTGTTGAGTTTTCTTCCATTTTTTTAGCCATGGATTCCATGTTACATGGCTACTGCATTTTGTAGCCAAGTGAATCACATACCATTCCTCTTCCTTTTCACTTGATAGTCAGTTTACACACAATTGCCATTCATAACAAAGGGCTGACAATAGGGATTGCACATAAGAGGTTAAAATTCTCTTTTGTGGGGTTGGGGCAGTGGACCATTTCTATTTTCATCTGTATAATCTGGTCTGTCTACAGTAATGACACTTAAATTCTTAGCTCCTGGGATAAGCTGAGACAGACACTTCACTGCCAGACATGGGCAGCAGATTTAGTATTTAGATGTGTTCCAAGTTCCTTGTAATTACAGCTGTAACAGAATGGTTCCACTCTGAGTTTAGACTAATAATTTTAAAGAATGGTCTAGTATATATTCTAGCTTTTTAATTCATTCCAGTACTCCAGGGTTTCTGGAAGTACTGTATTAGACTGTTTTCCTGTTACAGACTCAGAGTCCTTACAGTAATTGACGATATTTCTAAATTACTTTGAAAATACCTAAACTATTCCAGTCTGGAAAAACTCCATGGTATCTGTTAAGGGCATTTTCATTCCTATTTTGTTCTTATTTACATAGGCAATTCTTTTGATTACTTGTATTTTGTTATGATAGGCCAATATAGCACAGCCAGCTCTTGCTGCCTTTTGTGTTCCCACTGACAGATTTTTTTCCTCATAGAGAAATCAGCTATAGAAGTAGGTCTTTTTTATCTTTCTAGCCTGTTTTTGAGAAAGTGATGGAAGGCTTCTGCAGAATTTGTCAGCTTTTCCTTTTCTTCTTCCTGTTAATATTGGAATGCAAGCCAGAATAACAGAAACTTGAAAGTTTATGAAAGTCCAAGAATAATCAGGCTTTGATGAAAATCATGGACATGGACAACGGGGTATAGAAAAGATCCTCAAATTAGTGTTCCCACTGTAAGTGAGCAGAGAGAATTTTACAGCTGTGTTATCTTCCATAACATTTGTTCAAACAGTTTCTAGAGTCATCTAGAACTTACAATCTTCTTCATTGAACTTTTTTTTCTTTTCATTACTAACTTGATAGGCTAAATTCAGATTCACACCTTTAAGAGAGGTGTTTCTAAACTTCAGAAGCAAGAATGTTGAATCCAATACACTTGAATCCCTTGAAAATCTAGGCAGTGCTCTCAGAATATTTCTGTAAAAGAAGCATATCTTTGTCTACTTGTTAAGAATAATTTGTTCAGGAAGAGGTAGGAATGGGGCAGATCTTTAAATATCAAAAGATCATTGCATTTTAAAATTTTGCAAACTCTGACTCCTATTTTTTTTTCTGGAAAATTTAATTTTTCTTTCCTAGGGTTTGGTTGTGTAGCTTTGCACGCTTTGATCTTAGTTTATAGTCTCCAAATACCTCTGGCATCTTTGGATCCTTTGGAAAATGATAACTGTAGTCTCTTACAGTCAATTTTGAAAAGCAGAGTTCAGTAGTACTTGCTAAGTAGTAGAATTACTGACTCCTTGAACTTTGTAAAGTTTAGATTAAAGATTAGGTGAGCATTCAATACTATATTGGTCATTTTTATCTTTGCATAACTTTATTTTGCTCTTGCTTAGATTTCTTTTACTGGGGCTCACAAATTTAAAAAAAGGTATCAGAGAACTGAGCTTTTCTTCTTGAGGCAGAATCTCAAGATTCAGCAACGTTTAAAACTTTCTCCTGATGCTAGTTTTAATTATCTTTTGTTCATCTTAATCCCATTCATATATGCTGGATGCACAGAACAGATTATTTGCTTTGCAGCACTCCTGTAAGTATTCAAAACTAATACCACCTTGAAGTTTCATTTCTTTTGACTAGCTAGGTTTTTCAGTATTCTGAAGTCTTACTTTCTAGAGCACTCTTGCATGCTGTTCTGTGGATTTTCACTAGTAGTCCAAGTAAATATGACTTAGAATACTGTAGTTTGGAATGAAATTAACCCTGGTTTAGGTTATGAGTTTTGTGATTCTGTAGTAAGTGGCTTATCCGTTTATGGAAAAAGATTTGCTGTAATAGTCAATTTCTAAAGGTTTTCTTACAGCAAGTAAGTTATAGTGATCTAGGAAGCAAATCTGGGCTTTGTTCTTTAGATTCTTCTCATGAGCTGCAGTTTCAAGAGAATCAGGTCTATTAATCTTCTGAATTCTTATAAGCAGTGGACTTGTTCAGATGGCTGAAGCCAAGAAACAAAACCTCCATTTTTCTGACTAGTTACATCTTTCTGGAAAAATACTAGGAAAGATTAATTGGCATATTTTGCATCATCTAGTTTTGTCATTCCTGGCTTTCTTGTCTCTGCTTTTGTGCTCTTCCTGATGAAGTTAGCCTAAATTGATAAGAAGACATCCTGTGTGTTTGTGTAAATGCATGTGATACAGCACTTTTTCAAATTAAACTTCTACATCTCTACATATCCTCCCTGATTTCATTCCTAACCTCCTTGCTGGACTAGAGTATGCAAAATCCACTGCCATTCTCTTGTGCACAGAAAAGTCTTGGTTGAAATTGCCAAAGCAAGTCCCAGCACTTATGATGTCACACACTTTGAAATGAGAAACAAACCAGAAACAAAAGTATAAGCAAAGCATAACTAAATATAGCATCTTTCTCTATCTATCTTTTACTATATATGTATATATTTTGTTGTTAGGAAAAATAGTGATTGTTGTTGTTACCTTAGAAACCAGAATGCCATGGACAATTGCCAAGTCATGTTAAGTTTGTTTTGAGTATTTGATCTTTTGCTCAAATTAAAGCAATAGATTGCAGAATAAACTGCAGAAGATGGTAAAATTCGACACTTAAATTAGTCTGAAGTTTATGTAAAGATCAGCTACTTCAGACTATTTTAGAATAAAGCATTCTGAGAAGTTTAAATAGGAAGATGGTTTAAGGCACATAGTATATTGATTTTATTTAAAAGTGTATTGTCTTCCCAAATTTTGCTTAGAAGTGAGATATATGTGCAAAAAGTTAAGGCAGTTATAAAACTAAGATTGATAACTAATTTCTTAATGGAAGATTTGCTAAGTGTATGTTTTCTCTCATCACCAGCAGATAGATAGTCAGTAAGGGCAGCAGCAGCAGCCAGCTAGCCTGATGAATGAGTGTAATCCAGTTTCTTTGTATTGTACAGCTTGAGAAATGCCAGTGGCCTGACAGCAGCAGACCTTGCACATACCCAGGGCTTCCAAGAATGTGCCCAGTTTCTCTTGAACCTCCAGAACTGTCACCTGAATCATTTCTATAGCAATGGCACCTTAAATGGGGTTCATCAGAATGCAGGTCCCAATCCATTCAGTGGTGGGACAAGTCGAAAGAGATCCTTTGAAGATGCGGAGTCTGCTGGAGTAAAGAAGGCTAGAACAGAAGGTGAGACTCCAGAGGTAAAAGGGATGGGTTGATACTGTTGCTGAGAAAGGAAAGTAAATAAATGTTTTAAAGTCTCCTGGAGTGGATGTTGAGTATTATTGACAAACTCACATATCTAAATTACATGCTAATACAGGAAGCAGATTAATACAATTATTCCATGCTGCAAGATCCCAGTTCTATCTATCATCATTGTGGCGTGTTCAGAAATTTCTGTTTCCAGAGAGTGCTAAAGCTGCATGATGCTCAGAATAATTATGCAGAGGAGTACAAGCTGAAATTAGCTTCTATTCCTTCCTCAGTTTCTTCAGCTTCAGGAGGGCCAAGTAATGTTCCATTGATTCACAGAGATGCCTGGATGTTCTGATGGTAATTTTCCATTCAGGGATTAATTCACAGTTCAGAAACTGCGATTAAGGTGGATGGAAGAAATTGAATGCAGAAGGGTTTCCCAAATCAAGAGGGGTTGTGTCTGTAAATTAACATATCCTAAGTTTCCAGGATTGTTTTCCAAGAGGAACTGCCGTCTTGCACAAGGGTGTAAGACCAGAATGAACCTTATGGTTTCCTATCCAGCCTTGTATGTTGAGCCTTGTATCATGCTTCACCAGCAATGATGGAATAGTACAACCTAAAGATATTTTTTGCAAGCTCTGTGTAGAGAAATCTTTTTTTAGAAATATCTTGAGTAATGTGGTTGAGAATTATTTTCTTCCTTTTTATTGGTCATCCCACTAAGTTCCTACTAAAATCAAGAGAATAGTTTTGCACTCAAACCTCCTTTTTCCTGATGATGCTTTTCTTCAGCATCAGGAAGGAGACTTCACAAGTCTTCATTGACACTTCATTCAGTTAAAGTTAATATTCTAATATAAGGGACTTTGAGCTGAATGGAATGGGCTTAAACAGTGCTCAATTCTAGATAGCAAAGGAGAAATTGATACCTAAACCATGCTTCTAAATACGACATAAGGCAACATAAATCTCATCAATATCAATACCACTATTTGTTCACTACTTCCTATCCAAACAGCACTTCACCTATACCAAAATGAGAGACTTTAACTGGGTACTCCATTGCCAGTCATAAGCAGGATATATCGCGTCATGTAGCTGGTCTAAATGATAAATTTCATTATGGAGAGGAGTCCCTGTGCAATTAAATACAAGACTTCGGGAATAGATATTTCCTAAGTAGCTACATAGAACAAGAAAACTTGCCCAGTACACAGTACCTTAACAACTGCAGAAAGATGTTTTCAGTCCATTGATCTGCTACCAGGAGTCACTGCATTACCTTGCATTTTGGAGATCTGCTCCATCTGAGTGTTCCTAAGCAGCTGTCTCTTTCAGAATATGCTCCAAGCTAGTCAATAGTCAGCGTTTCCCCACCCTGTGGGGGAGTGGTGCTGTATCTGCATTATCTTTTCACTGCACAGAGTTGGTCCAGTACCTGTTAGATTGAGCAAATAGTGCACGAAGTGAAGCAGTGCCCCTGAGCAATTACAGCAATGTTGTAAAAGAAATTGGAGTAGGTAACTTTTCAAACTGTTACCAGTATGACTTTTTATGACCTTCACAAACAAATGCAAAAGCTCTGCTGCTTTTGCTTGAAGGTTTTTGGAGTAACTAAGAGATGCATCTCAGCTGTGGAAGCTGCAGTTTCTAATCTGACATGTTTGCCCTCAAAGACATCAGCATCAGTAATAACCATTGCACTGATGTAAAAGTCTCTTGCACTGAGAATGAGTCACTGTTCCTGAGGCGTTCTGGTAAACAACAGTGCTGAGTAATGAGTTATCAGTACATCTTTGTGCTTAGCTGGCCTTTTTACAGAGCAAGACCAATTTTGTGTTAATTTTAGACCCTTACTAAAACCACACTGGTCTGTTGTCCTTTAAAAGACTATTTGCACAGGAGATTCCAGATGTTCAGAGAGGGAAGCCAGCCTGTATTGGCAGGGAAAAGTCAGGTTTTGATGGCCATACCCCCAAATCAGAACAATCACTGCTTTGAAACTACTTGCTGTGACAGCATATGTCCCTTACAAGAACCTGTAAGCACTAGAGTTGAGAGATAAATGCTTAAGGTGTGCTCTGCCCTGGAATAACTAAACTGGGCAGTGGATGGGCTTTACATGTTATTTTTTATATGCACACAGGTCTATCTGCTGACAGGTGCATAGTATTTAAAAAAGCCTTAAACCTCAAAATTAGGCAACACTGATACACAATACGCTGTGATAGAAAATGGTTATTTAAGTGTAATTAACAGAAGTAAATTGGTGACCACTTTCAGAATACATGATAAATAGTTTTTAATTTTGACTTAGAAGCATAACCCGTGTTTTATGTCCATTTTTCTGAAATCAATTCCAGAAATTCCATCCTTCGTGGGAAGGTCAGCAAGGGGTGGTGCACAGGTTCAAAGATGATGATGCATACTGGGCCAGCTGGTCACACAGCTAGATTTGTGTTAGTTGTAATCCTGGCCCCTCTAGTTCAGCCCTCAGCTGGACCCTGGAATTGGCCGACATGAAACTGCACTTACATATTCCTCAAGATAACTTAAAAAAAAAGTCTTTCCCTTCCTGGTTTAGGGTGATTTGAAGCCTGCTGATCCAAGGGCCCTGATGTCCTTTAAGCCCTCAGTGATCTCTTTGGCCCTGGAACACTTCAGGGCTTCAGGTTCTTTAAAAATTAGTAGTTTATGAAAATTTTAGTTGTGCCCAAGGTAATGGGAGCTGAATTGCACTCTGCCAAAACAGGCATTTATAACGTAATATTAAGGGTGTGTGCAGTGTGTGTAGAAAAGCGTGTTGTCAGTGTGAGAGCAAGGCAGTGCAGGCTGGGGTAGTAGTGGAGCACTGCCCTGGGTAGGTACAAGAAGTAGTAGTGAAGTCAAGCCCATCCTGCTTATTAAGCATTCCCCCCAGCAGTCTAACCACTTGGCAGCTTCTCTCGGAAGACAGTTCTGCTTATTCAGCTCTTGAAGAGATCCCTGGAACAGTCTGGTATGGATAAGGGTGGGTTACTGGGACCAGGCCCTTGGGAGTGAAAAAGGGAGCAATCTAAACTGGCAGTAAACAAATGTGAGTTGGACACATCTCCTGTAAAGCCTAAATATGAGTAACTTAAATTTCTCTTCATTCAACTTTTTGTACATCAGAATAGTAACTAATATGTAGGTGCAAAGTCTAATAGGTACCCTGGAAATTCTGTTTTGCTTTAATAATCAAAGTACTCAGCTTTTTGTTGGCTGAGTTTACATGTGGGTGCTAATGACTAAATGCGACTTTTTTTGTCAGCTTACAGCTTTGATGGCTTAATACCAATGCTGAATGGAGGAGCTGAGGATGATGCTGACAATATGCACGTTGATAGAGAGTTTGCTGTTGTATCAGGTGGGAGTGGACAGTTTCCTGTTAACTACAACAACATTCAAATGGTTGAAGACACCAAACAACAGGAGAGTACTTCTGTTGGACCAAAAGAAATTGAAATATACACTGTTTCTGCAATGCAAACTCCTTGTCGTTGCAAGAATCAATATGCATTTTATTTTTAATTTAAGTATAAAACCTAGTCTTTTATTTTTGCACATTGTTGTCTGGAGTCTTGAAAACTATTGTATTGCTGTAACACCCATTATATTGGGGGTTTAGTAGGTATCGAAAATTAGCTGTTTCATGCAATGTATTGTCATGGTGAAAGAGAAGGTTTAGTAGTAATTCCTTAATATTTCAGGTAAACAGAAGTCCACGATGTCTGTTTCACTTTTAACCTGAGGCTTGTATTACATTGTGCCTTGCTTCTAGTTGCTATAATTTTGAGTTAAAGGAAATTCACAAATAAGTTAAATTATTTGTTTAATTTTGATTGAGTAGATAGTAAGACTTGATAGGGAAACATATCCTAACTCTGAAAATACATGTTGTGACAAAGCTACATTCAAAATAGTACAATAAATGCTATAGAAAATAGCCTGGACATACACCTTGTGTTCAAAACTTGCTCAGACACAATGCTTAGGACACAATCCTAAGTGCAGGATCCTGCTGTGGGGTTTTTTATGTAAATAGAAGACCAGACATTACAGTTTTAATCTACTATTTGGAACTAGTGTACCTGGGCAAGCAGATCTCGTGTTTTGTACCAATCGTCATGAAACAGTCGAAATGTTACTAGGATTGGTCAATATTAATGCTCTAGATTTTTTTAAGGGCTGCTTAATCTAGATGCTTTTGGTAGCAGGATGTGTATAGAGTTTGATTAAAACTTGTGTCAGCCTATTTTGCACTTTGTAGGTTGACATGGAGTTACTGCGGTAGTACATTATTACATTCAGAAATTCCTATTTATCAATTTTTTCTGCCAGAAATATGTTTATGCTTTGTACCACAGATCCAGTTCAACAAAGGGAATGATAAATAATAGATATTTTAATATATTATGAACAAATATATATACATATATATAGTCAATAGTTTAAAAGTAGACTATGATATTTTCCAGTGATAATTACTAAGTGTTCTTATTTATGGAAAAATTGTTTTCTTTCATAAATATACTCTATTACTGTATTACTCTAAGTGCTCATTTTTAACCAACAATAACATTCTATAATTATCACTAGAACTATTCATTACCTACTTTTGCATATTAACAAATGGAAGTGCCAGATTTATTAAGTTTGATTTGGCAAAACCAGCCTATAATGGTTTATTTTTAAGCAGTTAAAATTTTGCACTTTTCAGTTAATAAACACTATATGAAACTCCTTCTGTGCGTTTTCATCACTGAAGTATTAACTTTGATGTCTTGATGGGTTTGTGGGGGGTTTTTTCCACTTTTGATGAGAATTCATGGTTAGTGAGTTTGGCTGATGTGGTTATTTTAACTGATGTAGGGACTAAATGGGAAAGTCCAGTTAGTACATACAGGGAGTTACAAATTGGACACATTTCTTGTGTAACATACTGGTGTCTCTGAAGTATTGATGTTGTAATTTGTACTTCAAATAATTGCCATGCAAAAAACTGAGAGAGAACCAAAACTCCAGATTCTTCCTTGTCAGACAGTGGTACTCATTATGTGTCACTTAAATGGGAACCCAGTGTTTTACAAATGTGGGAAGTTGCCAACAGACTAAATTAACTGAATTAATTTGCATACACGCAGTAAATGCAGTCCTGTTTTGCACATGGCTTTATGCGTTCATGGAGACATAAACATATGTGCATGTATCCAAGGATAATCACAGGATGTAAAATCTTTAAATGTCACCACATAGCTCCATAGTTGCTATGTTTGCCTTGCTCATCTTTACCAATATAGACATAAATTATATTTTAAAAGCAGAATATATCATGCATTTTTTGTGCTAGTACTTTTGAGTACCACTGCAAAAACATGCATTTCAGACAGACTGATGAAATCTGTTCATGGAAAGAAAACCTATTGTACTAATTACTAACTTCAAAGGGGAAAATGCTTCAAAACAGTTGTCAGTGATTTTTGCATGCACGTTTTTAGAATTTTGTTTCCCACTACTATTTTTCAGTCTTCTGTGCACTCTACTGTTGCTATTGTGTGGCATTTTGCATGTGGATTGTACACATGCTATTATAAACGTAGCATTAAATACAAACCTGCCCAGTATGTTAATCTGGCAAGCTGCTAGGTTCATTGAAGTACTTTCTGAATAAATGAACTTGGAAACATTTTAAATATTAGCACCCAAACATTTCTTTATTTGACTTACTTCAGTGCTTACTGTACTGTGAGGGTTACAACTAAAAAGAAAAATAGAAGGAAAAAAAAAAAAAAGCCACAGTTAAAGTGCAGCTGAAAAATGAAAAAAACCACCGTTCACCTTTCATAGATACTCAGTTCTTGTATGTACATAATCTTGTATCTCAAGAGGGCATTACAGTTAGGGTGGAAAGGTAGAAAGATCACTTCAGTTCCACCCTTGAAAACACTACCCAGGATGTTGTCTGCTGCACTCATTTAATGCAGTTAAATGCAAAACAAAAATCCCAAAAAAACCTAAGAAGTTGCCATTGTCTTTGCAAAGATTAGTATAGGCGTATTTTCAAAACAAATGTGGATAGATAGTTGCATTTTCAACATAAGAACCCATGCCACAAACTTACTGGTCAGATCTCCTTACTTGGAACTACCTACGTTGTTATAAAGAAAGGATAGATTTCTTTTCAAAGCTGTGTATGGAAACATTTTTAAGTAAGTGAAGTATAGTGGAGACGTTTTGATGTATTTCGATTTATTCTTAATTGTTGGTGACAGGTGTATTTCTTAATGCAGATATGAATAGCAGTAGCTCCATATTGAATGCACTGACAAATGGATGTGCCATCAATGGACATTTGGATTTCACCGCCGCACAGCAGCTCAGTGGGATGGATGCCAGGCGTGAGGAGTGCTTAGCATTAACACCCAACGGAGTAATTCCCGGAGTCACTTCTCCCAGTAGGCACCGAGTTCACACCAGTAACGGCACCGAGGAGCCGGAAAAAGCCATGAGTAATTCCACCGATATGTGTGGATCTCTCCACCTGAATGGAAGCCCGAGTAGCTGTGTTTCTAACCGGCCCTCGTGGGTGGAGGATCCTGGAGACACTTTGCACTATGGACACTATCATGGTTTTGGGGATACTGCTGAAAGCATCCCTGAACTCAGTAGTGTCGTTGAGCATTCCAATTCTGTCAAGGTTGAACAGAGATACGACAATACTGTCCTAGGCACAATGTATTTGTACCACGGTTCCTAGATGAATGACATTTATATCAAATGCATATTGAAATTGCTACCAAATGAAACTAGGGGGACAGAATCCTCACATAGCATTAAATTTGAAGATCGCAACTTGTTGCTATTTTTACACTTTGTTTATATGAAAAGTAAACCTTTGATTTGACAGCCTTATACAGTAGTTGTAGTTTGTTGCATGTATGGGGCTTATTTAGTGATAAAATAGGTGCTGTCATGATGGAATGTTAATTGTTTTAATTTTTTTATTATGGAATGTTCTGGTTTTGTATTTCTTTTCTAAGCTTGTTAACACTATCTTTCCCTTTTTAGAGCTGTTTTCCCTTTTATTAAAACAATGTTTAACTGAATTTTGTGAAGAAAATGTTACATATGTGCATCACTTAGAGGTAAAGATTTTTCTTTTCCGTATCTTCTGCTGAAGCTATGGTAGCAATATCAATGCCAGCTCTCACTATGCAAGGTTGAAAGTGGCAATCTTCTGGAGCTTCTCTGACTTTATAGTTTGTACATTTGTTTGGTATAATTAGATGTTCATCTTTAAATTTTCCCAACAAGTTGTTTAAAAATGCAGAGACAAATTTGGAAGAAGTTGCTGTTTCACTTTCTGTAGCGTAGAAGTGCTTTTTGTTGTTGTTGGGCTCTTTGCATTACAGAGTGGGAAAGTGGGCTGCCTTTGTTCGGTCGCAGTTGGGTGTGCCTCAGGTTAGCTCTGTGGTGGGTTTCTTTGGCTTCTCTCCTTTGTATGTGTGCTTGATGTTTTACCATAGCTCACAGACTGGAGGCATGTTGGCACTGTTCTGCTTTGTACACAGTTTAAAAATTGCTGTTACTCGTTATAGAATTTGCCAAGTCAAAATATTTGAGTTTGACTGTCTTGGATATACATTTATTGTCTTTTTTTTTTTTAACATATGCTTTGAAAATGTAACATTGTGTACTCTTTGGGCCATGCTCATGGAAAATACATTGTATTTAATGCTTAATACACAAATCAGAATTCATATAAGTGCACTATATGAGCACTAATGCTAAAGTTGCTGCTTGTGTTATAAGTGAAGAGTGGGGAAGAATATGGTAAATGAGATAAGCCCTCTGAATTGTGTTGATTTTTTTGTTCTTGTTTTGTTTAAAAAGGGACCTTTACAAATTGGATTTAAAAAAAATAAACATATTACATAATATCTGAATATTTTGTTTAGATGTTATTATTTTAGTGGCAAGTTGAGAAAGTATTAAATAGTTTATAAGTCACAATTCTCAGTGCTGCTGTTGAATTTCTTTTTGTCAGTATATGAAAGCAGATGGAACATCCCAACAAGTTGTCCTTGATTGAATTACAGAAACACTAACAGGATATTTGGTGTATGACAAGTCGCATCAGCCTTCAGCTTAAAAATACTGGGTTAAAATATTGCCTGTCTGTAAGTTAGAAATATATATATGTATAGTCTCATTCAAACATTTTTAAGCAAAATGCTACTCATTGCAGAGAAGTCAGTGTTTGAAACGGCTTTTACCCTCTACATAGCTCACTAGGCACAAGATGCTCACAGTGTATTCAGGTTGAGAGTAGGACTGAGGAAAATTGACCAATTCTTTTGCAGACCAGCAGAACTCCTCAGTGCCTTCTGGAGACAAAAAACCAAAAGGACTATTAATAAAAGCTGAGTGTCACCTGAGATGAGCTGCTCTGGCATGCACATTAACCACTTGCTTGTGCTTGGACAACTGCAGCTGAGCCCCGTTTTTAGATGGTGGTGTAGTGCCCAGAGGAGCACCTGCCATTGCCATTGTACTGACATGGGACAGTGACTCTCATTTGCTGTAGCATTTGGGCTTGGGGGTCTTCTTAGTATTTGCCAGGTTTGCTCCACATGCTTTCTCGTCCTTCAAATAAATCAAAGCAGCCCATAATAAGCACTGCCATCTTACCTTCATGGCTGTAAGCTGATCCCTAGAGAGCTTGCTTTGGGTACAACAAAGTTGGCATATGAGGGTGTAATGTTAGGTACATAATTTTAGCATGATAAGATTTATACTCTGTTCATCAGGCGAGATTTTTAAGATCTGTGTACATTTGGTTTTCATTCAGTTGCTCTTCACACATTTTCACCTAAAAATACTTTGGAAGACAATGTACTTCAAATTCAAAGGGAGAACTTCGAGTTTTATTTTAAAAAGCACTTCTGTGCCTGTCTGTTCAGCCATGTGCTGATAGAAAGATTTCAAGGTCTGTATCTATTGTCAGGCCCCATTGAACCAATTGTTAAATTAGGATTACGTAGAGAAGATCAGTGAGGGCCATATGATGTAGATGTGTGTCCCCCAGGCAAGAGCTGAGGTGTATCAATTTTAAAACATCAAGCAAGGATAAGAATTCAAAGATGGCAATTTTGCACATGCTTTTTGAGACTATATTTACTTACTACAAAGGCCATCTAAAATCTTGTTTTTAAATTATCCCATGAATTTTCAATAAAACGAGAAGAGAATCACAGAATCCCAGCATGGTTGAGGTTGGCGAATACATACCCAAGTGTGTACTGCTGTCGTGAGCCCATACCACACTCAGGAAAAAAAATTCTCATGCTTACTTGGAATGTTCTGGTTTTCAGTTTGTCTTGTAATTTGAAATACATGTGAGCCATAAGTTATAAAAGTAATGAGCTCAGCAGATCCAGCTGCACTGCTGCACTTCTGTGCTGAACTGGTAGGCAAAGAATTGTCAGGCACAGGAATGAGTTCTGCCAGCTGTGGCTGTGTCTTTCCATGGCGCAGAATCGTAGGGTGGGCTGGGTTAGAAGCGACCTTAAAAATCATCTACTTCCAAACTCTGCAGCGGGCAGGTACATGTAACTATTGATGATGCAGACACCTTGTTTTTAAATATCTTGCTGTTAAAATACAGGAAGACTTCCCTGGGGTTGCTAGACCAGCTGAGGTAGCCTGAGAAGCCTGTCACAGTTCACAAACCCTCCTCAGGCCTGAGTAACCAAGTCTCAGATTTTGCTGACAGCAGTGCTGAGCCATTTCAATGAAGCTGTGCTTTGCAATTCCTGAGGAGACTGCTGGCTTTTAAACACCTGGAGTTGAAGTCTCACAAGCTTTTTGCCTGGCAAGGGCAGTAGTCTTGTAGGACTGTTCATACTTGGGCCTTTTGTCCAAGTCTCGAATTTTCAAGACTTGCATCAAGCAAACATTTTTTCTAGGTGGTGTTTTTTCTTGCTTTTACCTTGTTTCTGGGAATGGCTGTCCAAAACCAAAGTTTTCTTTCCATCTGCCAGATGTAACTCGATAGCACTGCTGAGAATGTCATATGGAATTCACTATCTGGTTATTCTCAACATCTTCCTCATAATCTCTTTGACTCTCAATTTTTCTGTGAAATTTCAGTTTGTTTCTTTCTGGCTGATGCAGATGGTTCTGCCCTAATTCCCCCTAAATGTAGCTCCTTTCCTATTTTGTTTTTCAAAACCATTTGCAGAGTTTTGGCAGAAATACAAGTCAGTACAGATTCAGGCAGTATTATGATACAGAATATTTCTGACTAAGTAGTTAAAATTAGCGACATTGGAAGAGGGAAAAGGCAAGTGTTACACTAGTTCTTACGTAGTTACAGTCCTTAATATTTTTAACAATCCCCTGATTCCAAATAAAATCTAGTCGAAACTTCTAACAGTGATGAAAGAAGGCTTTCATTTGAGATATGTATTAGAATAAGATGAGATGCTGCTTGGCTTCAAGAGCAGATGCAAATACTTTCACACCCTGTGAACTTTTCTGATTGCTGGTCTTGCATTTTACTGATCAAATCCTGATCCTTGCTCTGGCTCTCACCGGGTCAGGTAGCAGAAGACATTGTAATACCATGTATTTTACTGTTTACTACGTTATCATCCTCCTGCAGTCTGAAATTGAACCTCACCTTCCTCTTTATATGCAAGTTACAGATTACTACCAAGCTTCTGCCATTCTGATTATGGATGTAATACATCCAAAAGAGCTGGCTCACAGTACCTGGAATTTAGTCCTGAGCAGATGACATACCAAGATGGAAAAGGATTCCTTGCTGTCCCACACACTAGAGCCAACCTACAGGTACAGCTGTTACCAGTCACACCCACTTTCTGAATTACAACCTTGCACACATCTCCACCTATTTTGTGTACTGCCATTTTCTCCCAGTCAGTGGAAAACCACCTTCTCCCAGCACAGAACTGCCCAGTTTGTTTCCATGCTGACACAGCCAGTGCAGTACATCCTTTGTGTCCCCTGATCTGGGAATGTGGGACAGCAGCAGCAGCAGAGGGTGAGGTGGCTGGACCACTCCTCCCTTGCTGGTTCCACTACGTGTGACACACACTGCGGCTTCCCACCTACATATTCGAATCCTGATATATTTTCTCCAGGCTGGTTACAAACCTGGTGAAATTCTTTCTAATTGTGCTTTTAGGAGCCTTTGTGACCAAAAAACCCCCATGCCTTTTCTGGCACTCTAATAAGTGACTTCTTGGGTTTGGGGTGTGTTGTGGGGCTTTTTGTGGGGTTTTTTTGTTTTGTTTTGGTTTTGTGGGGTTTTTGGTTTGTTTGTTTGGGGGGGGTTGTGTTTTGTTTTTGTGGGTTTTGTTTTGGTTTTGTTGTTGTTTTTGTTGTTTTTTCTTGTTTTGTTTAGTTTGGTTTGGGGATTTTGGTTTTTTGGTTTCTTTTTTATTTGGTTTTTTTTGTTTTTTGTTTTTTTTTGTTTTGTTTTGAGGGGTTTTTTTTTGGTTTTTTGGTTTGTTTTGTGGGTTTTTTTGGTGGGTTTTTTTGTTTGTTTTTTTGTTTGGGGTTTGTTTTTTTTTTTTTGAGGGGTTTTGTTATTTTCCCTAAATCCAAAGTATTGACTTCGTGTCAAGGTGGAACTGAAATTAATTTCTTGATGTTTCAGGGTGGAATTCCTGGATGCCATGGGGTCAGGTAACCTGGGGATGAAGCAATGTTGAGGATGTCCTGCAGGGGGAAAAAGGAATAGAGGAGGCATCTTCCTGTGCTGGGCTGGGCTGTGCAGCAGTTAGGCTGAAGCATAAGAGGCAGGAGTGGAAGATGGTACCTTGGGAGCATCCCATTTTGCTGCTGTTGCAGGACTGAGGAATGCAGATTCACAGAGCCAAAATCCCTGAGACCCAGCTGAATCAGAGGGGAAAAAAAAAAAAAAAAAGAGTCTTGTGTAAGCAGGATTTTTACTATTCCTGGCAACTGGTAACAACATTTCTGTTGCACTGCTTAATGACTCCCAGACATTTCACACCTCTCCTTCCTTTTCCAGAGTTTCCTGTCTCATATTGGTGCCTGGTTGTTCACAGGCAAGGATCAAAAGAACTCTGGTTTAAGGCAGATGGTTTATTTTTAAAGCGTATCTGGCTTTAATTTTTTTTAATACAGTGCAATAATTTATAAAAGAGCCATCTACTTCACTCTGTTATAAGCATTATTAATATCCAATGTTAAAAGTTTTACCACTCTCAGGATCATACCCCACGCCCAGAAAGCATAATGGATGTTATGTGTGGTATGAGAATGAAAGCTGGGCATTGTCTCTCTCACCAGAACGCCTCAGTGTTGATGAGTAACTTCACTTCCTTGAGATGGAGCTGCACATACAGGACTTGATAACCATTTCCACATCAGTAGGAATTAGGCTCAACTGACTGAAGTGCAACCAGGGGAGACACGCATTTGACACTGAAGACAAGTGCCTTGGCTCAATCACTAATCTTTGAGCAGTGTCCCACAAGGGAAATAACCAAGTACTTGAAGCTGAACACAAAACTAAGTTGTGTAGTCTTAATTATATTTCTTCTTGCCAGCTAAAACTGTAATTTTTCTCCTTTAAGAGAAAAATAAGTTTGTCTGAGTTTCTTTTGCTGCAAAGGCAGGATGTAATCTTGCTGCAGAGGAGATACCACGTATTAGTAGAGTTCTCCTTCTGACGTTACTGAAAGGTCAAGCACTGTTTATAAGTGCTAGCTGGCAGCTCAGTCTCACCAAAGATACTTCTGCTTTCCTGTGGCAACCACAAACTTCATAGTGCCTGCAGTTTTTGTCAGGTTTTGTACAGGGAAAGAGAAGTTGAGGTTTGTTGCCTTTATTTTATTCTCATTGTTTCTAAAAGGTGTTGCGAGTTGGATCAAGTGTCAGTAACATTAGATACCTAGCTTAGAACCTGAGTTTATTCTACTTCATATTCGACACACAGAATAATACAAATATTTTCTAAAAATCAGCACCAAAAAGACAAATTATGAAAATCAGGCAGGAACACACTGTAAGAAGAACCAAGCGAGAAGTATATGCATGATGTAGAAAAGCACTTACTTCAATGGTAGTTCCTGAGATCAAGCAATTCTTCCTACTATAAGTGTCCAACCAAAAAATCCTATAAATTCTAGGAAGTGTAAAATCCTTATGAGTTTTTATATGCAGTACATCTAATAAAATGCCTAGGGATTTATTTATTGGACTATATTCATAATTAATATTTCAAATCTGCATTTTCAGCTGAAATTCTAGTATTGATAAATCCCAGAGGTGTTTTCCATTAGCTGATGGGTAGGACGCTGTTTCACTAAAACTGTCACCATTTGCTAGATAGATCTTCACTCTTCATCTCAGAGCATCATCCTGCAGGTGCAGGTTGGCATTGCTGACAGTAATCAAACACAACATTGTTGATCACCCCTTTTTTGAATGCACAGCAATTCTGTAGATGAGCAGTGCCCCTCCATCAGTAGGGGCAGCTGTCCTGTCACATCTGGTAGATGGCAGTTTTACAGGAGGGAAGAGTATTCCAATTGCTCTTTTGGAGCTAAAGGATCACCGTTATCCATGCTAGTGTGAAAAGGAACAAGGATCTGAACCACAGTGGCAGCACCCACCTTCACATTGTCAAGGCGCCTGCAAAGCCAGCTCTTCCTGATACGGGCAACCCCTGCCATCAGCAGCGTGGAGTTGTGCTGGACCTTCCCTGTGGCCTGCAGGGGCAAAGGGCTGGAGGCTGAAAGGTTCCAGATGGAAGGAAAGCACCAGTAGCAGCATGGCCCTCACCACTGGCTGATCCCTCTCCACACCAGGACCAGCAGCCCTCCCAGTCCCTGGTGCCAAGGCTCCCCTGCTGGGAATGGCACAGACTTGGTGGGAACATTGTCTGCAGCAGTTGGAGATAAGCTGCTCTGACCAGCACAGCCCCAGCCAGACGTGTGCCAGCTGGGTGCTCTGCAACCAGGTTAGCGTGGCACCAAGCCCAAAATAACAAGCCCTATTTATTAGATCTTTGGCTAGTCTGCCTGAGGTTAAGCCAGCCATGACCCCAATAGTAAAAGGCAGAACAGCTGAGGGAATAATCCTGCTGAATCCAGAGACCAGAGAATAAGATCATCCCTTGGACTCAATTTGCAGAGTGGAAGAACCGAATGATGCACAAGGTGACCTCTTGGACAGGTCAGCTGCTAGTGTGAGAGTGAAGACAGCAAACATGGACATGATTGCCTCTTTTCAACCTGAAAGAAGTTTAGAGAACAGCAGCTCCAACATGGAGTGGCAGTAACACCAAGATATCTTTTGTCCTCCTTTTATATGTTCTCCCATAGGAACCTATTTGAAAATATCAAATACTCTGAATGTTACTGAGTGTGTCCCACTGTGATTATGTGCAAGAAAAGTTTGATTTATTATACATTTAAGAACAGTCTTCCTCCACATCCTGCTCCTGTAATATGTCAGTCTGAAAAAAATCCTTCCTTTACCTCAGATTTCATTTTAAGACCCCCTTCTGGCTTCTCAGTCAACACCAATGTGTAGGATTCCCCATTATTACACTATTTCATGTCTGCAGCCCTGAGTGCAGCTCTGCTCTAACCCCACCCTGGATTCTCTGCTGCTCCCTGAGGGTGTACAGAGGCTTGGGCAATACCCTAAAACTGAAAGTGAAGAGGCGCCAGCAAAGAGAGAAAGAAACCAAAACGGATTATTCCAAATCTGCTAGGAAAAAGAAACCAAACAAGCAAAAACAATACTTGGGGTATCAAACTGCAGCAATGGAGGTGCACAGCTCACAGGAGGAGGGGGGATAGGAAGGAGGTCTCGGTCCTGGAAAGGGCTTCCTTGCTTTCTGGAAGCCTCAAGGCTGCAGGCTTTCTGCAACTCTGGAGCGAGAAGCAGATTCCACATCCAATTTCCCACCTGGAAAGGATTAACTGGATCAAACAGGATTGAAATAGAGGACAACCGGCCAAGAGGCTGGATGAATCCTTCCAGCAGCTACTTTGTCTGTCCTTTCTGTCCCTCTGTCCCTTCCCAGTGTCTAAACCCAAAGGTCTGCAGAACCACTGGCTCTTCCTGGCAAGATGCAGCACAGCTCCTTCATCACTGCTGCCTGCAGCAAGCAGATGTTCCCCCACCCTGCCTGGGGCTGCTAGCAGGGGTCAGTTCCCTTATTCAGCAGAAGCCACGGCTGCCAGGGGAGAGTAGGTGGTTTTTTGTAGGCAGATCAAAAGCAAACTCCAGTCACTCCTGTAATTTCCACTACCAAGGCTTTCAAGGAGGTGTGCTGGTGCAGCGAAAACAAAGACGCCTCTCAAATGGTGAGGAGAGTAAATGACAAGACAGTTGTGAGAACAGATGTTTGACACAGAATAAAAATGGCAAAGGACAAAAGCAAAGTGGGGAAGGCATTAAATGAAGCCGCAGTAAACAATTTGTGCACTCCCACACAATCCCTTGTCTGCTCCAAATGGCTAGAGGTGGGCTTCAGTGTCTTTAGGAACTTCTGAAGGACTTTATAATCATTGCACATTGCAGGAAGGGAAGTTCAGCATGTGCCTTGTGTGGAATTTTAAATGTGGGAGGTTTCTGTCTTGCAGATTATTACATGTTGAGTGTACTGGCTGAGTTGGTCGCTGGTTGCACCTACATTTCTGCTGTGCACATCGGCTCTGGTGCCCTCTTGAGAACCTTCTCCCTCAGACTGCTTTGTTCTGTAAATGGGAGTGGCGTTGTGCCAAGGAGTGTGTTTTGGCTTGCACAGGGGACTGCAGAGAACTCTTTCTAATAGTGGTTTGCTATGCTTTAGAGCACATGGGCTATGGAAACATATGGGCCTCTCTGCACAATTTAGATGTTAGGAAAACAAGCCTTTGTAAAGAAAGAAATGGTATTGTATAGGCAAAGAGACAGACTGAGTACTGTGCCAGATCCCGGGTCAGAGCTATAGAACTAGGAAGCTACTGAATGAACCAAAACCACACGGAAATGGGGAGAGAGAAATTATCACTAAAAACCCAAGCAAACAAACAAAGAAACAAAAACCAAAACAACAACCAAAAATACAAAAAAGGAAAGAATAAAAAAAGAAAAGAAAAAAAAGAAGACAGACTTTCATCGAATACTCAATAGATAAAACCAGCAGAGTCCATTAGGGTGCACAATAAAAGCCAAAGCCAGAGAGAAATAAACCACTATTAGCTGAGGAGTCTGAAGACAGAAACGTGCTTTCTATTTCAATGTCCAGAATGAGAGCAAGTGTGAACATCTGTTTCCCACGGCCACCAGGAGCCGGTGGTGTCTTTCACCACAGGCATGGGGGTTGATCTGCCCAGTGCCACGGGAGGAGGTGTCCTGCCTGCTTGGTGACCTGCCAGGGGCTGGGAACCTCTGTCCCCACGTGCTGGCTGCCGAGGGCAGACCACTGGAGCTCAGGAGAGCTGACTCAGGAGAGCTTTCTCTTTCATGACCCTCACACGGCTCTAATGAAAGCCTCAGTCATCGTTACTCGCTGTGATTAAGGGAACAAAGGCAGCAGAAAGCTCCTTGGGGATCTCTGTGGATTCCTGACTGCTCTACCCACCCTCTGACAGGTGGCTGTAGTAAAGCATCAGAGAAATATTCATGCCTGTTCAGTAAGCTACTGACTCAACTGGCTGAATTGACAAATATCCCAGAGTACGACCACATATCTGCTACGCTAAGTGAGGACCATGCACCACCTCACTCCCTGAACCCCGTATGGTCGTGTGAGCAGTTGGAATTAGTGCTTGTTGTAATGAATCCATGTGCATTCTTCACCACCTTTCCCCTTCTGAATATATAGCATTGCACATGTCGCCCAGTGGTCACCTCAGTCCTGTGTTTATTCTCAGGAGGGACAGAGTGCATGCACTGGCAGATTGCCTCGTCCTCCAGGTGCTAGTGACACCCTCCTGCAGCAACCAGACACTGGACTGCTCATCCCAGTCTCAGCTCCAGGGAAGTCACCGACCTCCAGCCCCTCCACCCCTCTGTCTGTACCTCATGTGCATCATAAGCCCTGGTGTCTCCACATCTTCTGTTACTTGGGGAAGATGGGATGGAGATAAATTATCAGCCTACAGCCGCTGATGATGAGGCCGCCTTGGGCTTCACTAGCACACCAGCTACTGCTGCAAATTATAATGAATAAATTTTTATCAAAATAAGGTTTTGAACTCTGACATTCAGCACTACAGCCCCTCCTGTGTCTGGACTAGGGCAGCTGCTGGAACCAAAAGCCCACTTGTGCAGCCCTCATGTGCTATGGGTAAGTATCTCTTGCTGAACTGCTTTAGTCAATTCAGAGGTAATGGACAAAAAAAAACACCTTCTAAAACCTCCATAGGAAAATAGAGCCTGGAATTCATTTCTGTTATCAGGTGTATACATTTGCTGGAGAGAAAGTTGGATGTGAATTGAAGACTTGAAAGAAATTAAATTACTTGAGAGGATACTGTAATTGAAAAGAAGAGAAAAGTGTGTGTTTGAAATAAATTTATTTGCTACCACTAGAGAACTGTAATTGAAAAGAGGAGAGACTTGTTGAGTGAAGCATTGGAACTGATTTGAGAGGGAAAGAAAGTACAGGGTTCCTGTACTCTGAAATTAATTTCTTGCTTGATTTGTAGTATCAAACTTTGGAAATATCTATATTGATTAATTTGAAAGTGTGATGTCTTGCCCTAGGAAATCTGTCATTGCTGTTTAGGGATAGAAAAACATGATGCTCTAAGTAAGCCTGCTCCTCAACTCTTTCATGAAGTGGAACAAGGCATTGATTAAGATACAATGGTGCCCCAGTCTGGGCTCCTCAGCACAAAGGAGACAACGAGCTCCTGGACTGGGTCCAGTGAAGGGCTACAGAGATTATTCAGAGACTGGAGTCTCTCCTGTGAGGAGAGGCTGAGGGCTCTGGGCCTGTTCAGCCTTAGGAAGAGATGACTGAGAGGGGCCCTCACCAACCTCTGTCAGTGTCTGCAGGAGGTGTCAGGATGGAGCCAGGCTCTGCTCAGTGGTGCCCAGCAATGGGACAAGGGGCAATGGGCAGAAACTGAGGCACAAGAAGCTCCCTCTGAACATGAGAAGAACTTCCTTACTGTGCATGACCATGCACTAGAACAGGCTGCCCAGAGAGGTTGTGGAGTCTCCCTCACTGGAGGTATTGAGGAGCTATCTGCACACAATCCTGTGCCCTGTGCTCTGGGATGACCCTGCCTGAGCAGGGAGATTGGACCAGATGACCCACTATGGTCCCTTCCACCCTGACCCATTCTGTGATTCTGTGGTTCTGTGATGGCAGTGCTAGGTCTAGATTTCAGATGCAATGTCACCAAGGTTTTCTTCTCTGCTGGGGAAAGCGCACTTGTGCCTAAGATTTACCTGAGGGTAAAATGAGTGTGCATCATCATGAAATGATTCACAAACACACAACTATCTCAGAGAGTCCTATTGCATAAGGAAAACAACCTTTGCCAGTGGTCTGTCTAGCACTTGATGGAGGAGCTGGTTTGTCCTTCTTTTAAAAAGATAAAAATATCTAAATATGAAAATAAAAAAAGGATGCTGAACAGCATAGAGATTTCTCTGTAACGAAGAAATGGTTGGGAATGTCTCACACTGTTCCCACCCTGCAGTCCATACAACATCTGTTCTGCACCAGTAGGTGGGCTGCAGCCTCCCTGCAACATGGACATTTATGAAACACCATCCTGGGACTTCCAAGAGATCAACAGCTCTTTCACTGTAGTTTCCACTTGCAACCTTTCCAGGAATTCACTCAGTACCAAAACACAGGCTGAAATGTGGTGAAAAATGGCCTTGTGTGAAATTAGGTGAAAAACACATCTACATTTCTGCACAACAGATCCAGTAGCTCTGGGTCACTCTGGAAAACACCTGTGCTAGGTCTTCTCAGCCACAAAACCTACAAACTCAGCCTATGAACATAGATCTGAGCTTGTTTTTCTTCTGCCTGACACAGCACTGAGTGCATTCAGGGCTGTGTAGGGTACTGAAGGCTTCCATTGACACCACAGGGCAGGAGTAATTGATGGCTGAATAATAGGAACTTGCAAAAGGAACCAGCTGAAGATGTACAAGGCAGACTGGATGCCTTAAACTACTTTCTCTTCCTTGAAATAGCTCTGCAGGATAGACATGAATCAACTGCAGTTACAGTTTTATACTGTCATAAGGCTCAGGTCACTCTCAGGCTTCAGGGTTTCTCCTCACGTGCTCTGTTATTCCCAGAATTGTGCTCCACTTTTTGTAAAATATACTTTTTTTTTTTTCTTACTGTCTACATTTATTTCTTTGCAAGAACATATTAAAAATAAACAAATGCATTGAGTTCAAATGAGAGGCAATCCTGTTCCATACAATATTTCTTGTTCAATATAATATATCTTTCTGACCTCTGAAAATTTCTCCCTAAAGGAATTAGGATTAGAGAATCAGAGGATAGGAGGAGAAGATCACTGGACATTCAGGCTGGAGGGGACTTCAGGAGGTGCCTCTGCAGCACAGCAGGGCAGGCAGTGAGGTCAGGCCAGGTTGCTCAGGGCTTTGCCCAGCCAGGTTTCATCATCTCCAAGGATGGAGCCTGCCCAGCCTCCCCTGTCCTCATGGAAAAGGTTCCAGTGCCCAGCCCCAGGCCCCTCATTGCAGTTCCTGCTGCCGAGGCTCGGCTGCCTCCTCTCCATCCTCCCCAGGGCTCCTGGCTGTGTGAGGTGCCCCCAGAGCTGTCTCTGCCAGGCTGGACCAGCCCCAGCCTCTGCTCACAGGGCCCAGCTCCAGCCCTGGGGCTGCAGGGGGGAACTCGCCCCGTTATCGGCTGTCCTTCTGCTCTGGGCACACCAAGCTGCTGCTGCCCAGGTGTCTGACAGCCAGTGCTGGGCACAGGGCTCCTGCCCCCGAGTCCTCCTTGTGCTCCTGCTGCTGCAGCCCCAGATGCTGCTGCCTGTCTTTGCTACCAGCTCCGCCCAGCTCGCTGCCCCAGTGTGTGCCTGCATACCAGTTTCCCATATCCCTTGACTGCCTCCTCTCCATCAGTTTGTCTCGTTGCTTTTGAACCTGCTCATAATTTAACTACTACAACATCCTTTGCCAATGAGCTCCAAAAAGTCTGTATTCTGTGAAAATTCAATTTTCATGAAAAAGTGCTCCTTTTCATTTGCTGTCTCTGGTGGTTTCATTTGATGACCCACAGTTCTGTGAGAAGCAGTGAATAAATTTTCTTATGCAGCACACAATTTTGTAGAGCCACATCGTATTTCTCCTCAATCATCTGTTTCCCAAGCAGAAGAATCACATTCTGTTCAGTTCTTTTTTGAAGTGGATCTATACAGCATATTCTTGTTATTTCCTGTACCTCTTTTCCATTTCCATGATAACCTTTTGAGATGAGATGACAGTATATGAAAAGAGGATGCATCATAAATTTACAGTGTAATGATGCATGCTGTTTTGTGCTCCCTTCTCCTCCTAGTAATTACCAAGACTCTCTTTACTCCTTAACACTGAAATGGTGTTCTCAAAGCACTATCAGATATTTTATGTATTTAGAGGAAATAGAAAGCCCATCAATACTTGTGTGTATGTAGTTAAAACTGTTTTCCTTATGTGACCTCTGCTGAATGCTGTAACACCAGCTTTCACCTCTGCCTTTATTTCCAGTTAATTTGTACCATGACATCTTCTGGAACTGTCTGCAGCTGGTCACAGTTCAGATACCCTGGGACATTTGCAGATGTGGCCTTATGGACATGGTTTAGTGGTGGATATGACATGCTGCTTTAACAGGTGGGCTCAATGGTCTGAGAGGTCTTTTCCAACCAAAACAGTCCTATGATTCTCTGACCAACAAACCCTCCCACCTCATGGTGCTTGCTTTTCTTCCTACATCACTTACAAGTATTTTGAATAATGTAGGTCACAACATAAATTTCTCAGACTTCACCCATATCCTATTTTCAGCTGCTTATTTATCTCTACTTTTATATCCCTACTTCTGAAACTATTGTTAAAGCTTTTCTGTGTCCTTGTTTCTTCAAAGATCTTGGATAAAGTGACCTGGGGGACAAACCAAAGGGCAGCACTGTCCACTGGCCTGAACTGACTTCAGAGATGGTCAGTCTGCACCAGAAGGTGCCCACAACCTAAAATCTGCATCAGTTGTTAGAAACTACATGGAACTGGCCTTTCTCAAATAATGCAGGCTCTAAACAATATTTAGTCCAAAGTCACTTTTACCAGATAGATAAGTGGTATCACATCAGTGCAAGGAAGAGACCTGGGTGTTTCCCTTGAGGCAGGACAAAGCCTCCTTTAAGACAGCTGTGCTTGAGTGAGCTACGGGCTGTGCTGCCACACAGTTATCCCAGTGCAGGAGGGGAAGGTTCCTGCTCACTGGGTCTGCAAGGAGAAACAGTCTTGTCCCTGAGGGAGGAGGACCATCCATACTGCTCTGTGGAGACTCTGGGCTGCCCAAGCTCTGTGCTGGAGGCAGCACAGCCAGTCTCACCACATGCTGCTTGGTGAGCAATTAGAGCTATGGCTTTGTTAGGGAAGAGGAAGAGTAACCTCTGCCTGCAGCAAACCCAGCATTTTTCCATAACCTTCCTGAAACCAAGGTGGACCTGGTATGAAGTGTCACCTGTATGCCTTTTACTGTAATATTTGAGAAATGCTTTTACACCTGGGGAGACTCTCTTAACAGGGAGAAGGTGCACATTTTAATGGAAAGCCATCAGGACAACTCACCTAGAAAAGTCCTGAAAGCTGAAGCAGACAGCAGAGAGCTGCTCACTGACATGGACCAGGACTGTGTGGTTGTCACCTTGTGGGTCAGAGCAGGAGGACTGGAGGAGTCAAGGCAGATGGAAAGCTGGAAATGCTGGAGCTGAGGCCATCCCCATTAGAGCCACAAGACCTCTACACTGTCAGCCCAAATAACCTGGGGTGAATCTGGTGCTCTTCTGCCATGGAACCCCAAAGGTGGCACCTGAGGGAGGTCCATGCATTGATTCCCTGCAGCACTGTCCACTCGTGAGTGCAGACACACCACAGAAGCTTGTGTTTGTGGACACACAAGGTCAGTCAGACCCCCATCCTTGCTGCAGCTGTGGCCTATGAATGGCATGTGAGAGAGCTGAGATGGGGACCTGGGAGAGGACTGCTCAGAAATGCCTGCCAATCCTCAGTGTCATTGGCCCAAAGGGCCAAGCCTGGTCTGAGATGGAGTGCAACCTGAAGAAGCACATTATTACCCACTAAAAGGACTCTCCTGGAAGCCCACCTCCCCTCATTACCTCCTAGGCTGTCAGGATAAAGGGAGAACCCCTTGCTTACTTCATGCAGGATGTGCAGGACACAGCTCTTCTCTCACCACAGGGCACACAGACCAGCTCTCCATGCCAGACCTCCAGATGTTTCCAACCCACAGCAAATACGGCATTCCCATCCTGTACACATCGCACTGCTTGCTCCTGGACCTGGCTGGTGTGCAGCAGGGAGACAGAAAAGCTGTCTTCTTGCATGATCTGGATCTCTGCACCCTTGCTCTTGCATGTGCAGTGCTGGGGGGACACTTGAAACATGAGGGATTTCTTGAGCTACTCTCCACTTGGATGAAGCTACCAAGTAAGTAAGGAAACAGTTGTCAACCCTGTGTTTGTCACAGCACAGACAGGCCACCCTCACCCACTCCTTGGGGTTTTTTTGCATGTTATTTCTCCTACAGCCTAATCTAAGGGCTACAGAACTTAGTTCTGAACTTAGTGCTCAATATAAGACATTGGTCTACAGAGCCTTCAAATTTTATTACTTTAGTGGGAATGATTACTGTGCAAGAGAGACAAAAACTACCTTTAAATAAAAAATAGTTTTACTTTTTTTGTTCACTTGCCTCAAACAAAGTTAGCATTGAATTTTAAAGGTCAGGGCTGGAGTAATAAAACTCACCAGTTAAGTCTTCACTAGCCTATTATTGAACCAATTTCAGAAGGAGAATCTGAAAAATTTGCCAAGAGAGATCAAGATCAGGCTGGTGACAAAAAAGCTGAAATGAAACACTGAGGCTCATTGTTTTGGTGACTATTAGCTTTTCAACTTCTCTCCTTAAGTGTGCTCTCACAAAACTTCAACACCAATGCTCTGCCAGAGAATCCCCTGGCACCTGGCCTGTTGGGTCAGACATCTGTGATACACAGTCATGTGCAGCTCCTGCAGATACTGAGGGCACCACAGAACTACACAAATGAAAGTGTGTCAAAGTCAGGCATTTTCGACTCTGTAAGTGGCAAATTTTCATGCAGCTCACGAAAGGGTTCCCATCATCTCTGAGAAGACAAAAAAGTGCTGTCCCCCAGGGCTCCTTCGTATGTGTGATTTGTAAAATGTTAGGAAGTCAGCTGATGATTGCAAATTGCTTGACACTTGAGAGAAGGGGTTAAATAGATGAGGAAAAAACCGGAGATCAAGGACTCTCTACTAAAACAGCTCACTAGTTTAAAAGATACTTCATTAGTATCAACATATCAACATGACATGGAGGTACTCCTACTTTTGTAAAGCCACATGCTTTGGCACTTCAAGAGCAAACATAAAATGCCCACATGCAAACAGGACTAAAAAAGTTAAGAACAGGATTCCTTGCTAAAAATATTTTGTTTGAAGTAAAGCTGTGCCAAGCAGGGAGAACAGTCAAAGAGAAAAGAACAGCTGAAACACCAGGATGGGCAGCAGGTACAGTTTTTTGTAAGCAGGCTAGCACTTTACACTTGTTAACGCTTCACTTTGATCAAATAAACCTGGTTTATTTCCATTTTGAGTCTTGTTTAGCAACAAAGTGATCTCAAAGTAAGCCAGGAGGTGGTGATGTTCCTTACAGAAATAGCAAATGGCCTGAACAGGATGCTTTGGAACAAACTAACAGTGCATGTAGTTCAGCACGTGTGTTGGAGGATGTCAGGCACAGAGATGTCTCTGTCATAAGTCATCTGGCAAGTGTAAGAGCTAGTAAATCAAGTGATAGCTAAAGGAGAAATATTTTCTCCAAGAACATTTTTGGCAAAAATCTGCAGCTTTTCCACAGCTGAGAGGGATATGTTCAATGCTCAATGAGTATAAAGAAGCGGAGGGCACATGGAATGGGAGACTTCAATGGGCTCCCAGGACAAACCTGGGTGGGCAGTGCCTTCACCCACAAATCCTTGTGTTTGGGCACTGCCCAGCAAGAGGCCCTGGCAGCCAGCCCATTGAAAATGCCTCTGATGGAGAGTGACTTGCAAGAGAGGGTTTTTGATTTAAGGGGACCATTATTACCTCCTTGACTCCAATCAGAGGTTGATTTGTACCACTGAAGGACTTGAACCACGTATATGTCTGAAAGTGTTTGCAATATTTCTGATTTGATGATGGTTATTAGCCTGACCTTGCTGACCTTGATATCCACACTGTGGACTGTGATAAACTCCAAATGCTCAAGTGCTTTGCAGGGTTTTAGGGTAGTTTTTTCAGAAGCCCTGGTAGATGGCTGAAATGTCACAGCTTTGGATTTTCATGCCTTTTGTCAGATGGCTTTTGCACTCCAGTGCTAACAAATACTGCACTGTCCCTTCTGAACTTCAGCTTTACTACTAGAATGTATTAGAGAAAATCAGAGCTGTGCCAACATGTCCTCAGTGTTGGACATGGTGGGTTCATGTTGCAATATTAGTGTCATGTAATTCTTTCTAGGTCAACTTTGAATGGCATTTGTGCATTTGTAATGAACGAACAGCTGGCTAAAATGAAGTCCTGGACTTTCAAAGACTTGGCATAGCCTTCTGGGTCTGAATGTCAAGTCTAGCTAAATACATCTTCAGGGGTCAGATTTGAATTTTCAGTCTTCAAAAACATGTTGCAGTGTCAAGTATCCCTTATGATTTGTTCCTGGTGAATTGGAATGATCATGCTTTGCAATGTGAATATTTTACCTCCTAAAAGTTTTTTAAGAGGTGATTCCATGAAAAACAATGCTGTTGCTGTTGGGGAGGTTTAATTTTTTTGTTTGTTTCTTACTGCTGAGCCTTGCACTCTGTGCTTGTTCACTGTGTGTGGTACACACTGCAAAGTGACACAGAATCTACATAATATATGGTTCAAAGGCTAGCTTTGAACTCCATCCAATCTTTCCCGACCCAAATATCTTGTTAATTAATTCTCATTTTCTAATCCCAAATACATTTGTGTGTATTAGTGCAGACCACAATGTTTGCTGACATTGGGATGAATGAAATTATCTGATTCCTTGTTTGGGAATTGTGAACATACCCTATGATATCCCTGAATGTCACCATTCATTTTAAAATGCTCTAAACTAATGGCACTGTAAGGACTAATTACTGTGCTGTGATTCTAGGTGTGTTACATCAGTCTTAATAATTACATGCTTGATTTAAGATTAACATATTGTGAAACATGCTTGTATTAAGATATTGTTTGTGGCAAATGGGGCATCAAATATCACAGCAGTTCTCTCCCCAGCATTAGAAGAAGCTTTTCTCTTTTTCCTACAGGGCATACTAATCACCATTTCCTCACTTCAGTGCTGAAGTTTTCTGACATTGTTGGGAAGTCAGAGGGCAGCAGGGTTGTATGAAGAGATGTGTAAATTGAATGGAATAGATAGAAATGGTATGAGTTAATCCAGTGAGAATGAATCTTGAGATAAGAAAGGATATGGCCGTGCCTTCACAGGTTTAGGCTGAACTAAAAAGAAAATAGGTGAGGGTTGGTCTCTCTTCTCCCTGAAGAGAAAGTTATTTTGCTTACAATTAAAGAATTAAAATGAAACATACTTCTGAGTCCGGACATAAGATAAGTATTTCTCAAACTTTCAGCATGCTGGTTATGTGCCAGTTTTGTCTGGAGAAGCTTTCCTCTTTTTGCAATGACTGAGTTTGTAATAGCAAATAGTACCATCCTGCCAAAAGGGAGGGCCTGAAATTCTCTCTTGCATTTCTCCTGTGAGCATGGGCACCTGGCACCCTCACACAGCACACAGCATGTGTCTGCCTGAACCTGAGGGCTCTTCCCTCTGCCTGGAGAGAGCTGCACCTGGGAAGCACTTGCAGAAAGAAAGCTGAGCTGCTGCTTGCA
This sequence comes from Sylvia atricapilla, assembly GCF_009819655.1. Taxonomy (NCBI): domain Eukaryota; kingdom Metazoa; phylum Chordata; class Aves; order Passeriformes; family Sylviidae; genus Sylvia; species Sylvia atricapilla. Next base: position 90,832,979 of record NC_089141.1, read on the forward strand.
GCTGAAGCTGGACGCCCAGCTGAGCCTGCAGAGCTGCCCACAGCTGAGAAAAGGGAGTCCCTCCCACTCCTGCTGCTGCTAATCCTGCTACTCCACCACCTTCCTTGGATGCTCAGCATCCTCTTAGACCACCTCCTGTTCCCATTCACCTACCAAAATGGCAAAACTTGGCCACTGCTTTGGCTCAGGGAGGAGCCTGGTGCATGTCATCCCTGGCAGAGGTGGTGGTAGGAGCTTTGGCCAGGGGCTGGGGTGGGAACCACCCCCTTCTGGCAGCAGGGAGCTGTTCTGTTGGCTCATGCTGTCTTTGGAAACCTTACCCAAGACAGCTGCAAAAGGAGGAATAGAACAAACAGCAACCTGGAAAGGAGGGAAAGCAGTTTCTTCCACCTCAGCCTGACTTCTCCCCTCTGGCAGCTGGCTTTAAGAAGCTGGCAAGGGGCAGGAGTAGAAAGAACAACAGTAGTGGACACAGGTGACCAGTAAAGGTGTAGCACACAGGCAAAGAGCAGGCTGAAGCCTCCTGTGCCATCTCTAGTGGTGTGTCTTTAGAAAGAAGCCATTCATATCCAGGAGAAAAATGCAACTTCCATTAAGGAAAGGAAAGCACACAGATAAGTTCTCTGGGTGACCAAGAGCTTGTGGGACTGCCCAGTACAGCATCCCTGCTGCAAGGGCCATGTGGTCTTCTCCTTCCCCCTTCATAAACTGCAGAACTTCATAAACTTCATAAACTTTTGGTGTCCCAGAAAACAGCCTGTGAGATATCCATGATTATAAGGGCAGTGTGCAGGTCTGGGTCTGGTTCCCAAACTGCTCCACAGAAGTAAAGGGACAAAACCTCAAGCCAGATTTAAAAATCCCTTAAGACACAAAGATACTGATGGTAGCTGTACTGCTTTACTCCTACTCCCATACTCTCACTCTCCATCCCCCCGATATTTCTTCAGTTGATATTGATCCATTTAAGATGTATAAAGCAAATAACTGTTTTAACAGCCCTAGTTGTGAGCAATCAAAGACCTCTTAGAAAATCTCAGAATGTGAATCTACAATGTTTACCCTCAGGCAGGAATTCCATTAATAATTTAAGATGTCTGTGTGCAATTGAACAGTAATGGTAATTTTCAGCTACAAGGAATCAATCTAACAGGGTATTCCAGATGTCTATGCTGTGGGAACAGTTCTTCTCTGGGTAAATGTCATCTTTATATACTGTGAGCTCTGAAATATTACAGCCATTTTTCTCTATGGTTTATTTACAAAGCTTTCTTGAATCCCAGGAAAAGCCCTTACAATGGGACCCTCAGCTTGCACATGTATCACTGCCTTGCACAGCCAGCAGAGCTGCTGCTGCCTTGCCCTGAATCCAATGCTTCTTAAGTGTCCAAAGCCTCAGAAGTGAATCACAGAATCATAGAATAGCCTGAGCTGGAAGGGGCCCACAAGGATCATCAAGTCTAAATCCTGTCCTTACACAGGACAGCATGAAGAATCACACCATGTGCCTGAGAGCATTGAGTGTGGGGCAGTGGCTCCAGCATGCCTTCCTGAGGAGCAGCACTAGATCCACCCAGAGCTGGATCAGCTGCTGGCTCAGCCCAGGGCACAGTCACACATTGGACACATGAGGTCAAACGATGCAGTTACACATCAGACAACTTGCTGTTTCTGCAAGAAAACATCTTTCAGTAGGGTGCCTGGCTATCAGCAGGTTTCACAACTGGGATCCAAGGTGACAAATCCACCGTGTGTCCACCTGCAGGGTCAGCAGCTCCATGCCAGCCTGGTAGGGGCTCCTCCCTCATGGGGAGGACTGGTTGCATAGGTATGGAAAAGGCTCCATCAAGAGCAGGGTGTAAACCTCCACAAAAAGTATTTTCAGGGAGGGCAACAATTGAGAAATCAAGTAAGGAATAGATCCGTTAAAAAAATTCCACATGAAAGTAATGACTGTAAGAACATCCAGCGCAGGCATCTCCTTGTCTGGGGGCTCCTAAAATCCCTGCTGACATGGCTTCCCACAGGTGGGCAGTGCAACTTTTCAGGTACTGTAAATACAATGGCATACCACCCCCTCTGAAAGGAATACACCATAATCTAAGCTTTGGTCCAAGGCCTCTGGTGGCTGCCTCCAGCTGGAGGATGGCGCCCAAACCTGCCTTTATCCTCCTTCAGAATATGCCAGCTGCTCTCCCTGCTGCTTGTCCCTACTGATGGCCTTTGAGCTATGGAAATTCTGCCAGCTGTGATTAGCACTGTAACAACAAAACCAGCCTGATAGTCATGGCTAATGGTGGGGGAGGGGGAAAATAATCAGTTTTTACTGGACTTTTCTGAATTCAGCCTCCCTCAACAAGGATGATTATAGCTAATTAGGCAGAACATGGTAACAACACTCACATTTGGTTGTGTGGTGTCTCGATGGAAGAGGAAATTAAATAGGATGTGATCAGAGAGCTGCAGACAAAGAAAATGAGGCCAGTCTGGGTAGCTTTTCATCAGAGAATGGATGAATAGATTAGTCAATTTATTTTGTTGTACCTAGAACATTAATAAGCATTACACAGTACTGTAATTTGCAATTCAAGGCAGCATCTGACATACTATCCTTGAGAGCATTGTTTCCCTCCTGCCCTGAGCAGACACACACACACACACACACAGACCCTCTTCCCAAGTGTCCAAAGCAAATGTACTTCATTTTTTTAGTATCCAGGATTGTCACACTGGAAGGATGCCAGGGCTCAGCAAACTGAGCAGCAAAACAGGGATTACAGAATCATTAAGGCTGGTTAAGCCCCTTGAGATGAAATCCACCAGCAGGTGCAAGGTGGACCAGATGACTGCGTCCAGTGAAGGCACCAGCAGCTTTGGCACAACTTTGGCAAAATTTCTGGATGTCTTCTGATGTGAGCAGAGACTTGTGGTGCTTCGGTTGCTAGCAGGTGTGATCCCAGCTCGGAGACACACAGGTCTGGTCTGACCATCCTGCAAAACTACATCCCCAAGCTTGTAGTGACTCTTGAAAATGGGGATCTCCAGGCAAAAGTCTTTTTCACATTACTCTACCATGTAAGAACCGGGAAGCATCTATACCTTGAACTGACAGCACTTTTTTCTTGCCCGCTGTTGGCAGTGCCCCCGGTGTGGTCAGAGACAAGAAGTAACCTGAGGTGGAAGCAGGAATCAGGCTCTGTCATCCTCCCCAGCATGAGCAAACAGCAGGATCTCACCTAGTGATCACTGTTTGGGGTCATGGTCCAGCACCAAACACCTGCTGTGTGCTGCTAAGGCAGAAAGCAAGCGATGGAAAGATTCTCGCTGATTAAAGGTAATGTCAAGGGAAATCCCTCAGGCTATAAATTCTGCAGAGCACAAATTTCATCAGGAAATTCATCCAGAAATTCCTGCTTCACACTCTCCCAATACCAAAATTGCATCACACTTTCAAGCTGAGCACCTGGCTCTGAACGCCATTTTTGGACAGTGATTTTTCTCTCTCCTGTGAGCTGAAAGAACAAAATCACAAACAAGTATATGAGAAAATTATTGCCTCAGCAATAACCTCTCCATAACCCAGTGGGGTGGAATTGTGTAAAAGACTTGCAGTAAGGTATAACAGTCACCAATAAAGCTTCAGGCCGTATCACTGAAGCTATATATTATCCATGCAATTTACAGAATCTACTTTAATTTAGCCCCTTTCCCAAGACTATGAATGAGGCAAACAAAAGGCTTCACAGGAGCAGAAACAACAGTGAAGCTCTGGAGGTGTCTGAGTAGGGACTGGCAGCTCATGCTTCAGGCAGGATGGCAAATAACCCCAGACTCAGAGCCCAGCAGTGTGTAGTTTCTCTCAGGTGCCTCCTGCTGCAGCATCATTCCTTGCTGGAGAGCCTGGCCACAGCCATGTGAGGAGGGCAGGTGACAGCTGCCTGTACAGGGAAGGCAATGTGCACGGAGAAACGGTCCCCACACTGTGGGACAGGGCATTGCTCCCTAGGGCTGCCAGTCACTCTTTTCCATAAGTGCCCTGCTTGCTAAATAGTGTTTTAAATAATTTAAAATAGAATTAAAATAGCCAGATCTTAAGATAAAGGGAAATAGTAACCACAGCCCCATTTCAAGATCCATTGGCTGCCAAAATGTCACTTTCTGCTCAGCTCTCCTCAGAACATGCTACAAGTTCCTGACTTGTTCCATCCATGCTTCCCATCAGCTTGCTCTGCCACTTGAACACATCAATACCTCCTGTATCCTTCAGCCTTCACTTTCACATATGGAGAAATTTATTTTTGCAGACCACATGGAAATTCTCAAGTAACAACTCGCTGATCTTTAAAAGTATTGATTTTTTCAACTCTTTCAAAAATATGAATTTCATTTGTTCTAACACTGCTGCTATTTTTAAAAAATTATTTTTCAAGAGCTTTTCTTCAGGGAGGAAAACAATTGTGAAACCAAGAGGAAGAGTTAGAGGTTTGTGAGAAGCTGCTTGAGCAACGATGGACTGAGAATATCAGTATTCAAAGGGGGACCTGGCTGTTTAAACCTCAGCCTATTCACATTCCATTAAGCATCCCTTCTAATACTTCATGTTTGTTGATTTGCTATTTCTAAGAGAGAAAAAAATCTATTTAATACCTAGTTCAGACAAAAAAAAACCCCAAACAAGCTGTGTGCAAACGACTTATGTGTCTGCAACAGTAACAAACAGCTACAACATGGTAAGCTGGCCTGCAATGAAACAGCTTACCAGTTGCACTGCCCAGCTGAACCAGGCTCCAGCCAGTATCTGTACTCATTGGGATCAGTGGTTATCCCTGGCTGCAGAGATCCCACATGACACCAGCATCCTAATGTCAACTTTCTGCTCATAGAGACCTCTTTTTAATCTCCCTTTCTTTCCTTCTCTTTCTCTGCCTCTAGCTGCAAGCTCTCTCTTTTATTTCATGTCTTCCTTAAGGCTGAGTGTGACATAACCCTCATAGATCTCATTCCTGCACAATGGGGAGGAGAGGCAATGCTAGTGTTACTACCCTAGCTCCTGATGCCATTCCTTCACTCTCTGGCTGAAAGGATCAGCTCATCATCTGCAGAATGAACACAAACTAAACACAAGCAGGTCTGCTGGGGAAGTGACAAGAAAATGTGTAATAGGGCTTGTACTCGCTGTGCCTCACCTATGCTCACTCATCAGCTCCTGCACAGGAGTGTAGGTGGTCCTGGCCCCATGGGAAAAGGCTGGGGCGGCCAAAACTTTTCCTTTTGGTGTCTCCAGACTCTCTTTGTGTGTGAATGGGGACTTCCATGGGTCCAGTACAGACTGCAGGTAAACCTGCTTTGGGCAGAGGTCTGGCATTGAGCTGCAAACTGCAGCAGAGGGGTAGCTACCCTTCCCTGGATGGCATCGTGGGGAAAGGTGTGGGATTGCCTGAGCAGCACAGCTCAGCTCAGGTCAGGTCTGCTCTTGCATGATGGAAATTTAGGTCTTGGATCACAACCAGTGATAACTGAAGAGGTGTTGATGCTGATACTGGAAGTGAATCTGACGTAAGGCAGGTGAACACAAGCAGGTCTTTGCTTGAGTGGGTAACAGGACACAGGAGCAGAGACATGTTTGGTATGAGTGTCTCAAGGTTTCTATCTGCATTGACTTCAATCTTTGCTTCTGTCCTTTTCCAAAGAGTCCCATTTTGAGTGACACCATTGTATTACATTAATATTTTTAACATTTCAATGAGCAATTTCAACTTACAGACACCAGTTTATTTTCCTTGTTGGTCTGTTTAGCAAATTTCTTTTACTTTCCCCATGGTACAATTAGCAAATCTGCACTTAACCAGGTATTGTGTGCAACACATTTCACGATGACAGAGAGAATCATAAGGAGCAATTTAATGTGTCCGGTCTCAGAAAAGCCCAGAAACACTTGCACGTGAAAAATCACGACCTGCTGATTCAACAAAATAAATTCCCAGTTGTATTGAACTGTGTGAAAACAAAACTTCTACTTAAAATATAATGTAAAACTATTTGAAATTCCAAGTGGCTTTGGTGAAAGCTGTAGGAACTCATTTGATGGCAAATTTGGTCACGGAAGATGGACAGGATAGCAAGGAGGGTGACAAGACATTGTGTATGTAGATAGTAGAGATGTGAGATATGAAATCAGCAGGAATTGTGCTTGTCCATGTGAATGACAGATTAGTCTCAATTCCCAGCCTTCTACAGCAGCACCTGCTCTTTGGGCTCATTTACGTTCATCTTCACTCTTGATTCTTACAGTAGGCTTCCAGTATACTCAAGAGAGCTGGCTGGTCTTGCTTTGGGCTAAATAAATTCAAAAGTTGCAAAAACAGCTCTTTATTAGCATAAAGCAGATAAATTGCAGCAGACCAGTAAACTGTGGCCTCACAGGCACACTACCACAAGAAAAAGCACCTCTTGAAGGTCTTCATGTTCACTAGGGCTGGACATGACCCAATGTCCCTGTGGAGCACCTGCCCCATGTCCTTCCAGGGCACACAAAGGGACAGGGACTTGCTCATTCCATCCTTGTCTCATGCCAACCCTCCACAGGGCTCAAGGCTGCTACTTTTGCAACAGGATTAAAGTGCCCATCTCCTGCTCCATGACTTTGCCAGACACTTGCACTCCTCTTCTGGCTTCCTGAAGAAAATTGAAATAAATATCCATCAACACCTCGCTGCTGCAGAGGACTGTTTTCCAAAAGAGTCCAAGTGTGACTGTGTGCCTAAATAAACCTGCTGTGTGGGACTCTCTCCCCAGTTTCTCGGACACACTTTAGAACACAAAAGTGGATATACATCCCCAGTTCTTGAGTCTTTCATGCCCAGGTCCCAGGACATGCAGCTTTGTGCACTTGAGCAAGTGGCATCCCATAGATGTCTCTTAGACTAGGTTCAGCTCCGTTGGAAAATTTTCATTTCTTCCCAGAGCCTATAACATCACTGTAGTTTGGATGGGTGTGGTACTGCTGCTGTGCCCACCCACACAACTCCAGATATCACAGTGGCAGCAAATACAGCCATTCCAGGCTGGGAGTTCACACCTTGCACAGAGGACAAGGTAGCAGAGGCATCAGCTCACAAGCCACGATGTAGGCCTATGTGCAATTCTAGGCTGTTTTTTCTCACCCTTTTCATGAAAAAATATACTTTCCTTTCTGATAAGTATGGTATCTTCACTGGAAATCTCCTGTTTCCTAAGTTACAGGATCTATAGAAAGGAAATTGCAATAATGAAAACACCACTCCAACACCAGACAAGTTTCACCTTGCTTCAGTCATGTGGATGGCTAAGCTCAGAAAATCCCATTGCTGTGGAAGTTTACTTGAGAAACTCAGAAGTAGTGCTCCAGCATGAAACTTCTTGCTACCACTGTGAACATTTCAAACTGCTCTGTTCACTTCCAGGTGCTGAAGTAGTAATAAAAATACAGCAGCCCAACATAGTTGTCAAGTTTTAAATTTGTCTAAAATCTATCACAAACAAGATGTGGGAAGCTGTGAACTTGCCTGAGGCACAGCAAAACTAAACCACGAAAAATTACATAAAAATTACATAATCCCGGGATTCCCTTCTCCTTCATCGCAGTTATGGAAAAGGTTTAGAAAAGCTGGGGATATATTTCATCCATTCTCTTTGACAGAAACCATCATGGGATATCTTTGTCCAGCAAAAACAAACAGAGACACTTTCCAGAGTTGTAAACTTGTGACAGGATCATTTAAGCAAGGGCTAATAGGGTTATCTGCTTAATTGCTTTTTCTTTATGGTGCTGATCCCCACGGAGGAAAAACAACCTTGTCTCCAGTGCTTCAATGGATTCTTATCTCTGAAGTAAGAGTTGTTCGGTGTTTCCCTGTGGCCTTCTGGAGAGCTGAATGAATTCAGCTGTCCTCACTGAACTGCTCATGGCTCCTGCATGACTCCCAGGCCAGCCTGTCCAGGTCCCTCTGGATGGCAGATCAAGCCTATGGATGGTACCATCATGCCAGCACGGTGACCATGGCAGCCTTGCCAAGGTCAAGGGCTTCGTCCTAAAGATCATTTCCTCCAGGGTAATGGTGTCAAACAGGACAGGTCACAGCACAGACCTGCAGTACTCCGCTCAGGGCCAGCTCCCAGGAAGAGGTCTGTGAGCCATTAACTGCGATCCTCTGAGCCCAGCCATGAAGGGCTGCTTACCCATTTAGATCTCCACCCATTCAGACTACAAATTCCAAATTTAGATGCATGAATATTATGGTAGACAACATTTTAAAGCTTTGCTAAAGTTTACACGAACTGCACCCACATCATAAAAGCTGAAGTAAATGAGATCCAGTGCTCTCCCTACATTCACAGTTGTGGTCATTTTATCACAGAAGGCAAACGGGCTGGGCAGATATGATTTGCCTGTGTAAGTTGTGCTGAGGGCTCTCATTCTTCTTCATGTGCCCAGAAATGGACTTCCTGATTTTCCCAGAGACTGAAAAAAGGTTGATTTGCCAATTGTTCCCCAAATTTTGCTTCTGGTTCTTTTGAAGACAATCATACATAACAATCTTTTCACCTGCTGCTACATCCAAAAGGACATCACACCTGACATAATTTATGTAAAGTCCTTTCACAACTCATCTGTGGCCATCTTTTTCATCATCCCAATTTACCTAAAATTATCTGGGGGGAGCGGAAGGGTGGAATGAGAAATGCTCACATCTCTTTGAAGGGAAATTCTCCTTCAGACAGCTGGGAATTCCAATCCTATAACAATCCTTTCTGCTCCTACTGCAGAAACCCAACCCTGACCCCTAGAGCCTGTCCAAGTTCAGCAGTGCTGGACAATGAGAAGTGGCTCTGCTGTTACTCACCTCGTGCTGCAAGCATGTACAGAATTTGCCAATCCACAGTGTGCATCCACTACCACAGACTGTCCACCAGAAGCAACTGACAGATAAGGAGAAAGATAAGCTTTCAAAAATTCATTCAGTATATTGCAAAAAATGAAACACATCCACTCATCTTGTCTACTACACCCTTCTGAAACACACCCACATACAAACAAAGAATAAAAAGAAGAGTGTGTGTCCTTGTCTACCTACCAGGAGGGTGGTCCTAAGTTTTCCACAGAAATAGAGATCCCAGAAATAAAAAAACTTTGTTGACCAGGGTTTTCAAGGTGCTAATGAAACAGCCTCCAGCAGCTGCTTGCTAGAGAGTAGAGATGCCATACCTGTATTTTTACTAGGGAAATGTCTGCTGTCCAAAAAGACACAGGTGAAGGTCCAGCATAGAAAGGAGCCACCCGCACAGATAGCATATCTGGTCTGTAGCTCTAGTTCTTACTTCAAACAAGAAATTAATCTATAAAGCCCTATGTTAAAAAGGATGGGGCAATGAACCCTCCTAAAATGAAACTGTTAAAAAACATTAACATCAGTTTCACAAATACAGATACACTTGTTCTTTCTGAGATTTGGTACAAACCTTTTCAACTTGTCCTCCAGAATTTCCTTTTTTTCATCTTTTATCACTAATAGCACTAGATATCAGATCTCTTCACTTAATATTTCCAGAAATACAAGCATCTGACATTTGCCTCAGTCACCTATGGAAAATATGAACAGTTTATTCATGGAAGTTAATAATTTTCCTTTTTTGAGAACCTTGCTTAGCTATGGCTTGACAGTGTGTTGTCAAATATAATTTTGTCTCTTTCTGCTCTGTCAGACACAATAAGACAACCCTTGGCCTCTGACTTGAACAATGAGGGTTCTTTGTCTTCCCTTGAAATCTCCATAGACATGAGTGTTACCTTCTGGCCAGTGGTGCCTTCCATAAAATAACAACTATGGATGGTAGGACACCCTGGAAATCTACTTCTAACAGTTCTTCTGCATTCTCTTGTACAGCATGACACAACCTGGCTTTGCAAAGTATCACTACTGCCCCGATGCACAACAGCCTCCAGTTCTTTCATCAAAGCTAGTAGGAGTGTCACATAATTTGTGTTTCTCTTTTTTGGAAATTTGATGCTCTATTTCCTGTGGAGCCCATTTAGATAGAATTCCTTTAAATCTATTATAGCCAGGGAGGATTCCTTTTGAAAGCAAAGTCCCACTGTTTACCTCAGTATTGTGGCCTAACTTCCACTCTTTACAAGTCTTTCCTTTTTGTAAAAGTTCCTTTGTGCTGAATTTAAGGCCTCAGCATAAAGGAGCTCTCACCACACCTTCTACATTCCAGGAAAAAATAAAAAATATTAGTGTGGATAACAAAGATGGAGAGCAGTATCAGTAATTTTAATTTAAAAATACTACTTTTGTCTTCTTGTAGCTGTCTCCAATCCAAGCAGAATAGGGTCAGCAGACAAAAACTGAGACAAAACATAAAATAAATAAAATCCTGATAAAGCATGGAAATGAAAAATCAGGGCATCCCAAAAATCATATTACTCTTCTGTAGTGACGCTATGCCAAAATGATATGATCATGATCAAAGTTTTAAAGTAACTCTGGCCATAGATTAGACTCGATTAAAGTTTAAGGCCTGTTACATTTATTTCCTTCTACTTCCAGTGTCCTCCAAAGACACCTACAAACAAAAGCATTCAAACTCAGGGGACCTTCCTGAAAGAATTGCCCTTAATCTTTTAGTTGTTGAATAAAATCACTATGTGGAACATGAATCTAACAATTCATCTTTCACCAATAGAGCTCTCGCTAAATTGTCTGTTCCCAAAGTCATAAGACTGAAGAAGCTATTATGAACAGGGCATTTTATTTCAGATGCAACCACACAAATCTCAAGAGAGAGAAGACTGGCAGAAAGAAAAGTCCCCTGATATATATCTTTTAATTAACATTGCAAAACATTCCTTTCTGTATGCAGGTGAATAATTTACGCACAATTCACTTGTATTTCTAATCCTTCACTAAATACCTTTTTTTCCTTCCGAGTTTGATTTATTTTGGAAAAAAATCAAACTAGCAAAGTGTGCTGTATGGTGAGGAATTCAGGATGTATATCAGCGAGGGTATTTAAATTGCATTAATTCTTCCACAAAGTGAGAGCATAAAGGTGAGTCTATCTTTCTTACCCAAGTTTTGCATTATTCACTTAATGGATCCAAGTTTATTATAAGATTTTTGCGTTTTTTTGATTTGGAGTTTTTTTTCATAATGCTGAGCTATGAGCCTGGGATAAGTTAACCTTTTAGGGCCCCACTTGTCAGGAAGCCAGATGCAAGAGACAGCTCCATATTCTTTGCATCAGGATCCTCTCCCCAGAGCAAGAAGCACAAGCAGAAATCCAGGCCCAGTTCAGCCAGCATCACTGTTGGACAGCAATGTACCACCATCACGAAGTCACATACTGCCTGCATTCTGCAGATCCCATGCAGTGTGTTCCTGCCCCCAGCCTCAGCTGATGGCCACAGAAGTAGACTGACTTATTAAAGTAAACCATGGAAAATAAACCAACAGCATAAAGCACCTTAAAAATTAACATTACTGTCCATAAGGCTACATGGAGGAATTGCCTTGAAACATTTTTTGAGGGTGACAGACTCAGTGCAGAGGCACATAGTGCTTACAGCACAGTTACATACAAACTCCAATTACTGTACTGCAAGGAGTTCTGCCATTTCAGACACATATTTTGCTCCCTGTGTCATTAGTTTCCTAAAATTTGGATGGAGGTTAGATTTTCACTCCAACAACTGAAAAGAATTTTGACTTTTGCAAAGGTCCATCCATCTGGGTGGGATTAATTGTATACTGTTTGTCACTGCAGTATCTGTAATAGTCACCTACTGTGACTACATGTATAGTATGCAAGGTCTTTAAAAATGGTTACCCTGAACCACCAAGGTATTGGAGAGGACACCAGAGCCAGCAGATCTCCTTAAGGGTCAGTAAGGGCCAGGTGCCCACAAGCCACTCTATCACACCCACTTCTCAACTAAACATGGGAGAGGAAATAAGACGGAAAACAACTCATAGATTGAGATAAGGCAGTTTACTAAAACCAAATAAAAAGGCTGCATGCGCACAAGCAAACACAAAAACCCCAAGATTTTATTCTCTACTTCCCATTAGCAAGTGATGTCTGGCCACTTCCTGGAAGCAGGGCTTCAGGACACGTAGCAGTTGCTCTGGAAGGCAAATGTAAATACAAATGCTCTTCACTTCCTTCTCCTTTTCTTAGTTTTCGTATCTGAGTAGACATCATATGGTATGGAATATCTCTTTGGTTAATTCAATTCAGCTGGCCTAGTTGTGCCCTCCCAAGACCTTGCCCACTGCCAGCCTGCTGCTGTGGGGGCAGAATGTTGGAGAGACAGCGCTGAGGCTGTGCCAGCTCTGCTCAGCAGCACCGCGCAGAGCTGGGGAGTTACCAGCTCCTGTCCAGCTCCCAGTGCAATTGGGAAAACAACTCCATCTCAGCCAGACCAAATACAACTCCAGCCCTTATTCCATACCATTTGTGTCATACACAGGTCCCACAAAATTTAATCTTCTGACTATTCTACTGTATTTACTTCTCATCACTGAAATCCCTTTTTACCAGCACTTACACTTTAAACTACATCCTAAGCTGTCTTTGTACCAAACATACAGATCCATACATTTTCATTAACTACTATTCCCAGTCCTTTCACAGATAGATATCATTTTCCCATTCCACAGGCTTCCTCCACCGCTCCAGATGTTCAGAAACAGTCCATGACTTGGATTCCATTCCATCAGGATGCGTGCTCAGGGCAGGAGAAGCAGCACACTTGATCACTGGGCACCACACCAGCCTGGCTTGGGTTGACGTCGCAGTTGCCTTGTTCCCGAAAGTTCACTCTTCACCAATCCATGTCACTCCTGCTGCTTTACTTCCTGCACGTAAAACTCACACCACAGATTATTTTTCCCCCAAGGTTAAATCTCCTTGAGGCACACACCAGGTCTCCCCATCCTTCTGCATAACCCACCAAGTACACCCAGGTCCTTGGGCAAAGACAATCCCACAAATGGGTTTGCCTTTTCCCATGGGAGGACAAATCCACTGATTTTCCCACCTACTTCCCTTCTGTGGTACAGGGACCTTATCTCCTCTCACAGCTTGGGCAGGACCAGGGCGGTTAGCAGTGTTAACCAGCCAAGTGGCTTCTGCTAAATTTGCATCCCAACTCTTCCATTCCCCATTGCCCAGCAATTCTCAACATAGTCTTCAGCAGTCCTTTATACTTCCCAAATTTTAGAGGCTTGTGGTGACAAGGGATGTGATACACCCATGAAAGACTGAAAGATCATAGGGCTGTGTTTCCACCCCCTGGGGCAGCCAATTCCAGGTTTATTTGACACTCTCCACATCGGAGTTCTAACATGTCTGATTCAGCAGCACGCAGGGATGCTGTGACTTCATCTAGGCCACAATAGCCTATGCTAACCTCCATTCTCCATCAGACTTTTACACTGGCCATAAGGACTGTTACAAGGTGAGTGAGTCTTGCTGTGACTCCTTGGCTCTGCAGTTGATGAATCAGCTCATGGATGGGTTCCAGGGAATCTCGGTTGGTGCCATACTGCTGTTGATACACTGTCTTGGTAGAATTGGCACCAGCTGTTCTTCACCTTGCAGCAATCCTACAAGGAAACGATGTTCTAAGAGCCCAGGTGGTGGATAACTGCTTGATCTTCTCTGTATTCACAGTAGCTGCACCAAAAATCCATTGGTACCCCTTTAGGTCTTTGAAGTACCCTCTCCTGAGATAGTCAATTCCAAGGATATAAGGACCCTCTGGGCCAGTCACAATGGGCACTTTCCCCATTTGTCGCCTGTTAAGCTCCCTTCAACCTGCTGAACAGAAAATTCTTGGCATCCCCTTGTCAATCCAGAGATCCAGATGGGTTCTGAGCCCCTCTACCCCAATGGCACCAGCCTACACTATGCACCAGTATCTACCAAAGCCTCATATACTTCTGTGGTGATGTGCCAGGCCGTCAAAGCCAATACAAAAGGAGAAAGGAGGGACCCTCTATTCTTTTTCCTGGTTAGAGCATTCACTGTCTGACCCTTACAGTGCCAGACCAGAGTTCCCTTCCAGGATCAAGAGAGGTAATATCAGGTCTTCTATCTGGGAGGTTGATGATTGCGGTCTTGTGTCTGCAGAAACTACATTGACAGCTTTGCTGGATGGCTCCTTTCTTCTCTCTCTCACAGCTCTCTCTTTCTCAGCTCTCTTCTCTCTCAGTAAACGAGCACGGCTTCCAGCTTAAAGGTGGGTTCACCATCCCACTTCCTCATGTCTTCCCCCGATCACACAGAAAGAACCACAGTGCACCACGTGTCATGTGTCTGGGGCTCTCCTTCCCTCTGATTAGGGCAGGAGAAGACTGATTTCTTGGACTACCCTTGACAGCTGAGGTGCTGGCCTGTAGGGATGAGGAGGTACAAAGAGTTTCTTCTAAGTTTTGGAGCCAAAACAATGCTCTCTCTACAGTTGGTGTCTCCATTTCTGGGTAATACATTGCTGCCAAACTGTTATAGTATGACGCAGGGGCACTTTGAATTACCTTCTTCCACATGGCCATTGTGCAAGGGACATCCTCCGGATCTTTGGAGATGTTATCATTTTTTAGATCACTATAGATGACTTCCAGGACTGCTAATTCTCTCAGGTACTGGATACCTTCATCTGCAGTGGTCCACTTTCCTGGGGAGTTCACAAGATCTTCCTTAAATGGATGTCTTGCCTTCACACTTGAGAGGAGTCGTCTCCAGAGACTGCAATTTGCTATTTCTTTTCCAATTCCTCTTTCAATTCCCCGATCTCTAGCAAGGGATCCCAGCTGTTGGCTTCCCTACCTTCCAGTAGGTGGCCATCAGCCCCACAATCCCAGCATCGAAGCAGCCAGGCAGAAATCCGCTCACCTGGCTGGCGGCTGTAAACTCTCTGCAAGTCTTGAAGCTCTGATGATGTCAGAGACTGGGTAATTTCTGTTTCCTGTTTGAATTCTTCCACTCCTTTCTTTGATTTATTTTTGAAGGATTGGTTTCTTGATCAGACCCTGCCTTTCTGATGATTCTTCTTCTTTTTCTTCTTCCTTTTCTCTTCTTTTTCTTCTTCTTTTCTTTGTCTTCTTCCTTTTCTTCTACTTTTTCTTTTTCTTCTTCATTTCTTCTACTTTTCTTTGTTCTTTTCTTCTTCTTCCTTTTCTTCTTCTTGTTCTTTTTCCTTTCTTCTTTTTCTTTTCTTTTTTCTTCTTTCTTTTTCTTCTTTTCTTTTTTTTCTTCTTCTCTTTCTTTTTTCTTCTTCTTGTTCTTCTTCTTCTCTTCTTCTTCTTCTTTTTCTTTCTTCTTCTTTTTCCTCCTCTTTTTCCTCTCTTTTTTTCTTCTCTTTTCTTCTTCCTCCCTTTCTAGTTGACAATAAGGACTTGTAGCTCTCCTTGTCCACCTTTTTCTTTGCATTACAGGGACAGTTGCAGTAGTTGCTGTGGTCTGGGTTCCTATCTCAACCATCATGTCCTCAAACACAGTTTGGGTCCCTGCCTCAGTCACAGACCTCTGAGAGTACTGAACGATGGCTCTGTAGGCACAGGCCAGGCCCCAGCACAGGGCTAGAAGCTGCTGGTTTTCATTGGGTTGGGCAAGGCACCCCTCTATCAGCTGACGGGTCAGTTTGTCAGGTTGATTACCTGTCAGCTGTAAACTCCCAGGCGATGGGAGGTGATAACCGCCCTAGGAACCTGCCCAAATCCTTCCACACACCCTGCCACCCAAGCACTGACTTCTTCAGGGAACATTTTGATACCACCTCACTCAAAATTTGTTTTCTCATACACCACCAGGACATCAGATTCCACAAACCCCATGATATGCTTACAGTACTAATTAAACAGATCATGTAAGGATGAACAAGGACTGCAGGAGCCTGCACATAAAAGAATCTGCATCAATTCCGGGTAGGAAGAGAGAGATGTATTCCCTCATTGTCTCCACAAGATAGCTCCCCCAGCACAGCAAGGCCATCAATGCCAGGGAAAAGCACAGAGCCATTGTTTGTATTAACATGTTCCCAAACTCAGCAAAATAAAGAGATAAGCAGTGCAGCTGACAAACTGCGTTCCACACAGGAGCTTGCTGCTGGATAACTAATGCTACTATAGCATGCACTATACATAAATAGGTGTCGTTGTCTCACCCCACATCAGACACCAAAAAGAACTGTGGTGGGTTGATTAGGGCTGGATGCCAAGTGCCCACCAAGCTGCTCCAGCATTTACCCTTCTCAGCTGGACAGGGGAGAGAAAAGTAAGACAGAAAACAACTCGTAGGCTGAGATAAGGCAGGTCAGTAAAGCAAAAGCAAAGGTTAGCATGCACAAGCAAAGGAAAAAACTCAAAGATTTTATTTTCTACTTCCCATCAGCAAGTGATGTCCGGCCACTTCCTGGGAGGCAGGGCTTCAGGACACGTAGCAGTTGATCTGGAAGGCAAATGTTGCAAATAACGAATGCTCCCCACTTCCTCCTCCTTTTCCTAGCTTTTATATCCCAGCAGACGTCATATGGCATGGAATATTCCTTTGGTCAGTTTGGGTCAGCTGGCCTAGTTGCGTCCCCTCCCAAGACCTTGCCCACTGCCAGCCTACTGCTACTGCTGTGGGGGCAGAATGTTGGAGAGACAGCACTGAGGCTGTGCCAGCTCTGCTCAGCAGCAGCCAGAGCTGGGGAGTGTTACCAGCTCCTGTCCAGCTCCCAGTGCAAAGCACAGCACTGTGAGGGCTGGGCTCCATCTCGCCCAGATCCAAGGCAGGATCTTCAGCCACAAAGTTAACCTACAATTCTCAAGCAAGAGCTGAAAATTTAAGTACAGGTACCTGTGTTTGGAAGTTTGGTATAACTCACCTTTCTTCTCCTTCCACCATTGGCAAGCTGTTTATAAAGTGAAGCGAAGGAATAATCTAACCTGGGAATCTTGCCTGCAACTGAGGAACATCATCAGCTCCTCCCCCCACAACTGTCCTGGCCACTAATGCAGCTTTTCTGCTGTGAGACAGGACAGAGATTCCTTTGATTTTTTTAACTACCAATAAAATAAATACTTACTGGGAAAAGTAATCTTGGAAACACAATCCTAAACTCAGGATTTAACCTTAATGGTTAAAAAAACATTTTGGAAAAAACCTTAATGCTGCTTACAGCACTTCCTGTACATACTGTGTTTGCTGCTCTTCCTTACTGTATCATTCCTCCTGCTTGTTATATTTGGGACTTCAATAATAGCTGGGAAGGTAGGAAACTGGATCATTATTAGCTTGATTAGTTTTTTGACATTACAGTACCCACATTACTCTTTTGATACTCACACTACTTTTGCTCACACTACTTTCCATACTCAGAAATTATTAGCTCTTTTGAGCTGCACAAGGGTAAGGGGGTTTTATGTACATATAGCAAATAGGCCATGAGAATTATGATAAATCCAACTAAAACAACAGAATTCGCTACAAAGATATTGTTTTGAAGCATTTATCTTACAGATTTTTTATTATATTCTTTGAAACAGTTTACAGTGTTTTTTCTTTCATTGTTGTTACAATTTAAAAGATTAACTAAAAATACCCTATGAAAAATTAAAACAGTGGAGCATCCAATTCAATAATATTTATTCTACACGCTCCAGGAAATTAGGATACAGGTTATCAGCAACTGTGCTTAATTAGTAAGAAACCTATTTAAACCTAATGATACGCATGGCCAAGGTTGCTGCTGCTCAATGGAGACAGTAGTTCTGCTTAATTGGGATGCTTTCAGATGGCATAATTGTTTAAACTGATGCTCTGCTCTGCTGCTTCAGGCTTGCAGTGGTTCTCTCATTCTCTCCCCAACTTGCTGGGGATAGTTTTGCAATTGGAGCTGATATAGCACCCAAAGGGCTCCCTGACTGATGCTTTTTACTTCCTAACTCATGCACTGCCAGCTGCCCCACTGCACAACAAACCTGCTGCCAAGGACAGGGACGACTCAGGGGCAAGGTCTGCTGTCAGCTCCCTTGACTTGAGTGTTGAACCGGTGCTTTTCAGTACCTGGAAGGACTTTATCATCAGCTAAAGGGTTCAGCAACACAACACAGACATACCTGCTAGCTCTACCACACAGAAGAGCAGCAATTACAGCTGCCTGAAGTATTTCAATGAGAAGTTCAAGAAGTTTGTGACTCCTGCTGCTCGGACTTCCTCCTCAGCAAACATCTGATGATTTTTACACTTTGCATTAATGCTACAACACCTGAGAGCTGTATATAGACCCGTGGGAAATGGAGATGAAGCCTTAGCTCAGCTCCTAGATGAGCCTCCCTCTCACTCAAACTTTTTGTTGGCAGCCTCAGTGGGAAAGAGTCACCAAGAGAGTCACATGTTTTCTCAAACTGGGCAGATGATCTCCTCAAATCACTCTGCTGGGCAAAATAAGGAAGCTTGAAAAGTAGGTGATCTGTCAAGCAGAAATAGCAAAAATTGGCTCAAAAGATGGAAGTTTCTTGTGGCCATTAAATTCACTGTGAATAACTAAGACAGCACTTTAGACAAAGCACCAAAGCCAGGACAAAGTTTGCACAGTCCGCCCGCCGCACTTGGCAGTGTGTCAGTATAACACAAGATGGCTCCACTTCCATCAACAAGAGCTTAGTGCCACTGCAGAGTCCCTTGCATCCAACTAATCGTGCCCATCGACTGAAACCAGACCTGTCCGCTGCCCCGTGCCAGGCCACGCAGGGCCAAGGAGCAGAACAGTGTTGCAGCTGCAACAGGGTGAGTTGAAGGTAACACAAGCCTGGGAAAAAATGTGGAAAGGGAGACGTAAACTGCTTTACAGATCAGCAGCTGTCTTCAGCAAAAGACTGAAAATGGGAGATCACAGCCAGCCTTCAGTAGCTGGAAATATTTAAGGGCACTATAAATATGGCTCTACTTATTCATCTATAGCTGAACATTCTTACCATCCTCTTTTGCATTTTTTGTTTCCCTCTGGCTTTTCACATCCAAAATATCCCACAGAGTCAATGCAGACATTTTGTGATAGAAGCTTGGTTTGAAACCTTCTCTGCACTAGTTCCTATATAAAGTTTCACTGGGGTTTTGCTAGTACAGCCCTGCTGCTAAGTATTGATGTTTCAGCATAGGCTGGTGGGAAACGACAGAACAGCTGAGACAGAAAAGATTGGAAACATCAGCCTCAGCCACAACAACAGCAGGTAGAGGCGGAGGAGTGGGAAAGCCAGTGTGTAGGGAGAGTGGAAAACCAGAAGGCTTTACAGAAAAGATGAAAGGAGAAGGAAGGGTAAGAGAGTAGAAAATTACACACGAATGCTAAAACACCTTGGGAGCAGAGACTGATTCAGAGCAGGCATTTGCTCTGGGCACAGGTGGCTCAATGTAATGTGAAAGTCTGTAGGGACTGGAAACATGGATACAGATACACACACTTAGTGCACCTATTTAGAAGTAAAACAGGATTACTTGTCACTGTGAGTACGTCTGTCTGGCAAGGAATATCCATGCAAGGTGATGCAGTACATTTTGGGGCCTGTAAGGACATCTTTAGAAAACACTGAACCCCTTCAGTTGTCTTGTGTTCAGCTAGATCCAAAGCTTTACTTCCTAGAGAAGGATCTTCTGGAATACACGGGGGGAAAAGTGTCATTTCAGTGGTAGGGTTTCACTGTTCAGGAAACAAACCACCACCATTATACACAGAGAAGGCTGTGTTCTAAAAAACCCAATCCCAGGCTCCCATTTTTATGTCAGTCTTTCACCTGATCCACTGGGTTTCACAACCTATACCTCCATGGCCTTCCTACTGCTGGTTCTGTTCCCGTCTCACCTGGATGAAGGCCTGCAGGGTGACAGGAAGATGAAATCTGCTCAGCCAGAATGTTGGCCCCTCCATCCACACCAGTGAAAGAAACAGCCTGACCAAGAGTCACTATCCATCCCAGGGACAGAGCACTGGATACCTGGCATAGCACCTGGATTATAGCAAGTACATTTTGTCTGGGATGACCATAAAGAATGAAGGGTTCCTGCTCTGGAACAGCTGCAGTAATACTTAGAAAATGCCAAAACACGAAAGATCCCAATAACAAATACAGAGTCATTTATATCCACAGTGAAAAAAGCATTAAAACAACTGAACAAGACTCTGTACTATTGATTTTCAGATAGATGCCTGGGTCTGGGAGTGACTGTAAGCACAAAATGAGAAGATTTGGATGGAAAGTTAAACACTGTCTTGGCTCTCCTATGACCTAGCTGGCCATACGCTCTATGAGGATTCATTATCAAACTGTAATTTGGTTAGCACTGCACAGTTTCAGGCTTCCTAGCAGAAGACTGCTGGAGCTGCTGAGGTTAAAGATTAATTTCTTGGTTTTTTGAGCTACGTGAATGATCATTAAAGATGATTGCTAAAGAAGCAAACTGTCAAAGTCATTTCATTTATTTCATAATCACATCTGTACAATTTTCATACATACAGCAGGAAATGCACATTGGTTACACAATGGCATTTGGCTGCATTTCCAAGTATAATACAGTAAGTGCAACTCCACTTAAAATGTACATTTATACAACTTAAAGAAATTAAGGATTGCTACACCACTATCTGTGACAGTATAAAGCTTCATTTATGTTATGTCTCATTACTAACCACTTCCCGGTTAAATACAAAACATATTCAATCATTTTAAAATGGCCTTCATGGTACCTGGCCAGCATATAAAACTTGTTGTTTAAAATTTAACCATTACTTTTTGTTTTAAAAAATAATCCTCTAACCCTATTTAAACATTTGCTATTGAACTGTATACTGACACTTTGTAGCAGGAACCAAATTTTACCCTCCTTTTGTTTGCTCTCGCTTATCACTAAAAGAAGTTACATTTGCAATGTATTGCAGCTTTATCGATACAGTCAGGTGGTTAAACTATTTAACAATTTGCTCAAAAGGTAAATAACATTTTTCGTTAAAGAAAACAAAATTACATTTCAGAGACATCTGTCAAAATTTTAATGGGTAGAGTGCTACCAGCACTAGAAAAAAAAAAGGAAAAAAGAAGAAAAGAAATAAAGAAATTATTAATTTATCTTTTAAGAAACATCCGAATATTCTTATAATTTTATTTTTGGATACATTGGTCCACAGACCACATTCTTGTTACAGCTTACCAAATGAAAACCAAAATTTCTTATTGCCGTCCCTGTAACAGGAATGGTTCAGTTTTAACCTCCTTTAAAATATACATTTTACAATCCTTTCACCTCAACAAAGGTGACACTGACAATAAATACACTGGTTTGGTGGGTTTTTCCTTCACTATGGAAAGTCTACAAACTACCTGTTTATGCCCTCTCTTTTTTAGATTTCTCCAATGCCTTGTCCATAGTTTTCTCGTTTTCCTCCTCTCTCTATTTGGGGCAGTACCATTTGCCCTTTGGTTTATGGTTGAGTCCCACAAGAAAAGTGAAACCATTCAATGGGGCACTCATCATTATCACATCCTATCATCTCTCCATAGGAGACTTGGTTGCACAAGCAGTATGTTGGCTCATTAGGGTCAATAGGAAGGTCAGGGGAGAAGCTTCCCGCTCTGCTTTAGCCTTGGATCGTTTCTTCTTCTTGGATGTTTTTGCTTTCTTCTCCTTTGGTGTTCCTGAGGTGATGTCATCATGATCATGATTATTTGAGGCATTTTCCCGATTCTCATTATTCCTTTGCCTCCTCGATCTCTTGTTGTTGGGCTTTTCAGCCTGTGCGATTGTCTCGTTCTTCGACTTATCCTGGCTGGCTTTCCCGCTGTTTCCTGTGGTGTCATTAGTCTCTTGACAAGTCTCAAACAGTTCCACGTGGCTGTCCACTTGCCTTGTTCTGTTCTCTACGAGCTCCACCATCTGACTGACGATTTGGATCTTCTCGTCCCCCAGTTCCTGACTTCGAATCAAGGCTCTCTGTATACAGTGCAACATTCTTCTCTTCTGCACAGCGTCTCTCCCGTTTAAATTTTTCATAGTAATCATCCAGGTCCTTCAGAATCTCTGCAAAGAAAAAACAAAACTATAAATATTTTTGACAGGGAGAATGAAAAAACAAAACCTCCCATTTTTCCTTCCATACAGCAACAACTTCTTGTAATGTGCAGCGCTGATCAAAGACAGATGCCCTGAAGCTCGTATCTGACAAGCAGCCCATGACCACACTGGACTACTTTTGTTCTAGTTGGTCCCACAGGAATGGAATGCAAATGCAGATTTAGAAGAAAAAAGTGACTAAATATATTTTACGGATGTTGATAATACTTCCCTTTAAACTTTTCAGTAATTAAAGAGAACTAACTAAACCAGTACACGACCATCAAAAGTTCCAAGGTTAATGGCAAAATTAGAGGGGAAATTACTGGACATTTTCTGCATAACAACATTTATACTTTCAGTGCATGACAGAGTGGGAGAGAGTGGGACAGAAAGAAAGCACAAGCCAGTATAGAAGCACATTGCAGGGTTATTTGACAAGGAATGCAGAAGGACCAAATAGATGGTCTGGACCCAAAGCTATTTCATCCAAAATTGTCGAGCTATTTCTGCTGAAAATATGAGGCCCTGAATTGCAGAATTAGGTTACAATATCCAGGATGTTTAGATTATTTTCTACCTATAGTTTCTGTAAACACATGTCGTTACTTTTTAAACACAAAAATTTATCTTCATTAAATATTTACTGCAGAGCAGGAGGTAAAGTTGAAAGAACATTAAAGATTATAGGCAACAATGGGAGCAATAGAGCTTTTGCTTTAAAATGTTACATCCTGAATCACACCTCAAGGCTTGTTCTAACAGTTTATAAAAAACACAATGCACAAAATATCTAAAGTTTCAAGAATGGCTCTGAAAACCTATTTTTAAGATGTTTTTGAGTTTCATTATGATACACAAATCAACTACAACATACGAGACACTCAGCACTCCATAGTAAGTCCTCAAAACACACAGAATGTTTTTCCTGCATCTCTTTCTTCTCTGAATTTTCCTTTTCTCACAGTTTGGAACAACCTGTCTTAAGAGAAGCAAAATATACTGAAATAAAATCTGACCTCAATTCACCTAACAGAAACCAGGATCTCTCATACATGCCAGCAACATTATCAAAACTTTTTAAAACTTACACTTATTTATTTTTTATTTACTTATTTATTTATTACTAGGCTAATTACACATATGCAAACCAAGAGCTACCCTGTGGTTTAGATTTTGTTTTTCCCGGACAGAGTTTTTAAATATACATGATTTCCAGTGAAGACATGAAAATATTATGCAAGCTTTACTTCAGATTTTAGAGCTACAGTTTGTGCTTCACACATTGGTTAAGAACGACCCGTCGTCAGCTGGTTCTGCAATATAATCTATCTGACCAAAGGAGTATTCCGGTATGCTCTTAACCATTTTGAGCAACTGGTGGGGTTTTTTTAACCTACAAAAAATTCCGAAACACAACTACAATAAAAAAATACTAAAAAGAATCCAAACCCCAAGACGCCACCAAAAGATCCTTCAAATATACAGCAGATTCCACATTCAGGAAGGCTGAAAAAGCGGAGTTAATGATTTTCAGTGGCTGAAATACAGAAATTTTATGCCTTAAGCTTTGGAACTTGACTGATGTAATCGGTTTAACCCATCTGAACCTGGTGGGTGAGCATCATCCATGAAGAACCATCTGTCTCAAGAGCACAAAGCAATGACCGACTGAAGTTCGGCGTGGGGAAAACTTCGGTTCTAGCACTGCACTGTGCCATTGCCGGCCGGGCGCTGCTGAGCGGGAGGAGCCCTGGCTGCAGGCTGGAGCCCGGCCCGGCCGTGTTCGGTATGTGAGCCACGGAGCGGGCGCTGCCGCAGGGCCGAGGGGGCTCAGCCCCGTCTCGCACTCGGTGCAGAGAGAACCACCGGAGCGGCGGTGCTGCGGCTCGGGGCTGCCTGGAGCTGCCCGCCTCGGCAGCCTCACTTCACGGGGATTCCAGGAAACCGCGCTCCCGCGCCGTGCTGCAACAGCGGGAGCGCAAAGCTGCGCTCTGGGCGATTAGCGAACGCACACTCCTGGCATCACAGAAGCCACTCAGCCGGAGGGAAACCGTGCCGGCCACGGCCTCACTCCCAGCGCAGCTCCGCAGCCTCACGGGGGCTGAGACATCGCGCAACGACACGAGCGGAACACGGGTGAGGGCCCGGCCCCCTCCCCGCCCCTCTGCGGCGCCCGGAGCCGCCCCGGAGGTGACGGAGCCGCCATTGTTCTCGGGCAGGAAACCGGGGCGTCCCCGCGGAACCCGCGGCGGCCCGGGGGGCGCGGGGGGTGGGGCGGTCCGCCCCCCCCGTCCCGAGCGGGGCCGAACTGGCCCACCCGGGGTAACAAACAGGTGATTGACACAAGCAGCGGCCAATCACGGCGGGTGGGAGGGCGCTCGCGCCCGCCCCCTCCGGCCATTCACGAGAGGTGCGGCTGGAGCAGCGGCGCTCCCCCCCCGGGACACGTCAGTCACTCTCCGGACGGCCAAGGTTTCCCCGCCCCCTGCTGCGAACCCGGCCAATCAGAGCGCGCCGGCCGGGGCCGGCCGAGATATTCAAATCAACCCCACGGAAAAGTTGCTTCTCGAAACGTCACGAGGGGCGGGGGCGCGAGAGGGTCGGCCCGGCCCCAGAGCCAATCGCGCGGGGAGGCGGGGCGCGGCTGCCCGTGGGGACGCCCCCCCTATCAGCGCCCCCGATGGGCGTGGCCAACTGCGATATGCTAACGAGGCGTGTCTATAAAAAGAGCACGGACGCCCCTTCCCAGCACAGCGCGGAGGTGCCCGCTGGATGTGACTTGGTGGGATGCAGTGTCCGCCCTGTCCTTTTCTTCCCCTCCTACCCCCGACAGCCCCCGCGGGCTTTGAGGAAGTTTCCCTCAGACCCTTCCCCCGGGAGCTGACTGGCTCTCATGATGAGCTGCCCGAGAAGCGGCTGAGGCAAAGGCAAGCAGGGCTCGCTGCCCACCCCCTAAAGCCACATGCACGGGGGCGCAGGCAGGGAGAGGGGGTTCCCCCCTCCCGGCACCCCGTCTGTCACCGCTACCTGCGGCACAGAAAAAGTGCACCCCCTCCCCCCCCGCCTCCCTTCCCGAGCGGACGCCAGCGACCAAGTGACAAAGCTGCCCCGAGTCCTGCAAGCCGGCCTCCCCTTCCTTCCCTCCGCCCGTGGGGACGGGGACGGCGTGCCCCGAGCGCCGGGAGGGGAGGGGGCGCCTCAGCCCAGCCGTAAATGCGACCGTGTGTGTCGTCCCCCCCACTCACACCGCACACGCCGGTCCTGCCCCCCTCGGCCCCCCCGCCCCACGGAGCCGGGCTATTTCACCGGGTGAAACGAAACCCACCGAGGAGGGAGCGAAGAAAGCACACCCTGCCCCCCACTCTCGCCTAACCCCCTTTCCTCTTCTCCCTCCCTCCTTCCCTCCCTCCTTCACTAGCTGCCTCTCTCCCCTACTACAGCCATAATGAATACTGTACATTCCTAAATGTTGTGCTGTAATCTCTCCCCCTCTATTCACCCAGCACTTTCTTCCGTACCCCCAAATCCTTCCACCTCAGCCCCATGGCCAGGGACGGCCCCCTTTGTGCACCGCACACCCACTTCCCTGCCCCGCCTTCTTGGCCAGCAATTTACACAGAAAAGCAGAGTCCTTGCTTAATAAGAAAAGCCGGAGACCTTTTGTTCCGCCCCATGACAAGAGCTAACGCTGCAGATCAGTCCCTCTCTCTCCTCGGATCTTTCTTCCCGGCTTTCTTCCTCCTTTTACCTCCCAAAAATAAAACTACCATCCCTGTGGGGTGCAGAGGGGCAAACGGAGCCAAGGCTCAGCTCTAAAGAAAAGAAAGGGAAAGACACCCTTCCCCCCCGAGCCCCAAACCACACACACGGACATACACATATATAGAAAGCACTTACCTTGATATTTTGGCGTCAATTTCCCTCATCAAGGAGACATTTCTCTGCAGATCGAAGGGCATAGACTCGATGGAGTCCAGATAATCCTCCACATAGTTCACCTAGGTGAAGCTGGTCTCCGTTTGCAGGACTCAACATTTTCATCCGGCAAAGATAAAAAAAAATCCTTCCCCACACCGCTCTGTGTGTGAGAGCAAGTGCTGCTCCCTTCAAAGACGGTAAACCCCGATGAAGGTTCTCACTCCCTGCCCACCTCTCTCGGTAGCTCCCCCCCAAAAAAACCGAGGGAAGCTACATCTGAACTCCTCTTGTGTGAAAAAGAGGGAGAGAGAGAGACACCACACACACCCTCCGCTAGTCCCCTACAGCCAGCAGCAGCTGATTGAATGCTGTCGTTGTGGGTAATTCACGAAGGAGGTGGTAAGAACAATCAGAGGGATTTGTGTGTGTGTGTGGGGAAGGGAGGGGGGAAGGAGGGAGGAGGTAGAAAGGAGGGGGGCTTAAACCAGCTCCTCCGAAACAATCTGGAAACAAAATGTGCTCTGCAAAGTGTCTGTCAGAAGCAGCGGCAGCCCCTCTGCCTGCGCCAGCGTCGCTCTGCTCCGCTTCTCCTTCGCTCCCCCCCTTCCCCGCTCTCCTCCTCACCGCCGCCGCCGCCGCCGCTCCCCGGCGATATCAACGCAGCCTCCTCGCTCCCATACGCCGCGCTAGATCCAACGTGGAAAACCCAAATACCAGTTTCAAACACTTGGGAAACATTCGGCCCCGCCAGCCAGGGCGCATGCGCTCTCTCTCAGCGCTGTGTACACACACACACACACACACTCTCACACCCTCACCCGCACACACTCAATCCCTTCCCCCGCCCGGAACCTCCGCATATCATCGTCCCGCCTCCCTTACTCACGTTTGGGGAGGGAGGGAAGGCGGCGGGGATGCGGGCCGAGCCAGGGGGCGGGCGGCGCAGGGCCGGCGTGGGCGTGGGTGTGAAGGAAGCCCCGGGGAAGGCGGAGGCTCCGGTGAAGTTGTGCGGAGGCTGCGAGGCGAGCGGCCCGCGGGGAGGCTGGGGGGATCGCGGGGGCAAGTGAATGCTTTTTGCGGTAGGGTACCGAGACCTTGGAGGAGTGTCGCCTCCTGCCAGCTCGCTCCGGGATGGAGCGGCTTCGAGGCCTTCCTAGGAGAAGGGAACACTGAGAACCATGCAACGCCACCGCCGCGCTGCGGGCAAGGCTGTCGCCGGCGCGGCGCCGGATCGCCGAGGGGAAACGGGGAGCGTTCCGTCCCTCCTCCTCAGCGGGCACCCGCATCCATCACCCCGCGGCGCCTGACAGCCACCCCAGCCAATCACCGCGCCCGTGGCGTCCCGCCCCGCAGCTCCCTCAGCCAATCCCGCTGTGGACAACCGCTGCCCGGGATACCGCGCGCCGCGGTGGAGGGGGCGGTAACGCCCGAGGGGAGGGGGCGGGCCTGCGCATGCCGCGATTCCTCTGGCGACGGGGAGAAAATGGAGCCGTTGGGGACGCAGCGTGACTATGTTTCCCAGCGGTCTCCGGGCGGTTGCGCATGCGCGAGGCAGGGCTGGGTGGAAGGCGGGAGGAAAAGGGAAGGAGGGCGGGTGGCCGAGAGAGGGAGTGAGCCTGCAGCGGCTCGCTTATCCCGCGAAGTGGCGAGGGAAGGGTCACTAGGGGACGCCGCCGGCGGTTGCGTTGTAAAGGAGGCTGGCGGCGGAACGCCCCCGCCTCGCATGGTTGCCGGCGAAGGAGGAGGAGAAGGGGCGCCCGGGTACAACGCTGTGCCGCCCGCGTTGTCCCCGCCAGAGTGACGCGGGGGTCGTGCGGAGGAACCCCGCTGTCGGTCAGCGTCGCCTTTGTATCCTGGAGCCGCTGCCATGTCCCGGAGTCTGCAGGCACCCGTCTCTGCCAGGATCGGAGAGTGGGGAAGGCGGGGCTGGAAAGAGCTACCTCAGCTCTGCTGAAGCAAAACAACGTGCGCTTTCTGCCTCTTGTTTTTTTTAGCAGACGTCCACTGGCAATCCCTAATTTAGGGGAGACTGAGTCATCACTTCTGAGCGCCCAGACTCGCTGGTGCAGTCGGTGCTCCGTGAGGCCGCGATGTGCCGGCTGCAGGGAGCGGAGGGAGCGGCGGCCTGGCGGGGCACCTCAGCGGCTCAGCCCCTGTTACGTGTTCCTGCTGCAGCCGTCAGCTGGGTGTATGAACGCCCGGAGTTGGGGTTTTCAGGGAGAACAGGCAGCTGTTTAGCAATACTTCCAGCATCCTCCTTCCCGCCCTGCACTGGGAGTCATGCACCCAAATAATTTCTGAGGCGTGGAGACGGTACCGTAGAGTAAACCCTTTGAACTGATACCGATCTGCTGTTTCGGGCAAGTGTCATAGGGCACTTCTTGTTTTCTGAAGATCCCTGTAAGTTCTCCCGTTATTTTCTTCCTCTCATTTTCTGTTTCTGTGAGTGGCTGTAAAAAAATGAGTTGCTTGAAGTAAACCTCACATACACAAGATCTCAGTTTTTTTACTTAGAAGCACGATGGTATCTAGGCAGTGCTCCAAGCCAGTGTTTCTGGACCTGTGTGCTCTGGTTTACTGTGGCATAGAGAGGGAGTTGTTGAATGACAGCATTAGCCTGTGAATACCTATCCTAGATTGTTGGCACCAATTGGTAGTTAGAGCCTGTTTAAGCTTTGCCTTCAAGAGGGTGAGCCACTGTCAGCAATTAAGGTAGTTAACAGTCCCCTGCGTAGTGTAAGAATTCAAGCCAATAATTATGACTCAGTAGAGGCAAGATATCTGAGAAGAATACAGATGAGTCCTAAAAGAGTCATTCTTGCAAAAAAAGGAAATCATCATTCTAGACACACACAAGTAATTACACATATGAATAAGAAATGAGTTTGTAAAAGTACCTGCTAATTTACTAAAGAGGAACTTTTGTCCGTCCTCTTAATAGGCAAAAACAACAACAAAAAAATCAGGAAGGAAAACCTTGAAATGTAATGGTAGCTTGCTAAATTTCAGCAATCTGCTCCAAAGTACTGATAGTTGGATGTGCTGAGGTTAGAGAGCTTGGCTGCTAAAAGTGTTGTCTACTAGATCTTCCTCTGTTAGCTTCTCATATGTTACTAGAAGAGTGACACATAGAAAACCATTATGGGACTTTGCACAAGTCCGCGGGACAAGGAAGGGACTGAGCAACTCTAGAATGCATTTGGTATCCACTTCGAAGGTACACTTTTACAGCTCTTAAAGATGATGCTCAGTGCTCTGTATAGTGATGTAATAAAATACTTACCTGTACCCAGAAATATCAATTCTCTGCACCCGCCTCTAGGCTCAGCAACAGGTTAGCCATTGATTTAAGAAGCTGGGTGGGAAGGAGAGAAGGATAAAATCAGTTGTGTATAGAAGGTATGGAGCTGGTGCCCATTGCCCATCTTTGCTTTTTGTCCTCTGCTTTCTTAGTTTGGCCTCTTGCCTCTGAACTGCAATAGGTGAGGGATGGGAGATTTTGAACAGAGTTTCTGATGTTGTGTTTCATATTAGGGGCCCATTTCTTACCCTGGAGAAGAATTCACAAGTAGAGATGAATGTAATTTGTCAAAGATGGAAGAGACTCCAGGGTTTCCTTTTCTTCCTATTTCCTATATTTGACTAGAGGATAAAAGTATCTCTCTCTCTTCCTTTTTCTCCCAAGCCCCTTTGCACTGTTTATAAGAAATCTTTCCTATTTAGACCCCCAGATATCTGAGGTTTTCAGAAGTTTCTTGAAGCTGTTGCCTTACTACTGATCTAAACTCACAACAATTAGAATCAAGGGAACTTACAACCCGATCAGCAACTGGCACTACTACTGTGTCATATACATACTATGTATGTATATACAAAATATACATCACATAATATAAATGTTTTAGTAATTGTAGTTGTTCCAGTCATTATGGTTATTCCAGCCAATCAGCATAAAGTTTAAAATACTTGATATGAGGAACATAAAATCCCAAACCTCCAAACATTCCACAAATGCACGTACTACATAGCTGGTACAAGGAATCCTGGCTGCCTCCTTTCTCCTTCTCTGCCTTAGCTGAATAGTGCTATATGAAATGCTGTGTAATCATTACAGCTGTGTCTCTGTTTATTAGAAAAGATAGTGTCTTCTGATCATTTGTCATTATACTTTATTGTACAGACAGATCAGATGGGTGTATTCCTGCTACTGAATTGCTGTTTTCCGCACCATTTAATAGCTTAATCCCTCTTCTCTAGTTACATATGCTTGGAGGGTTTTTTTCCTTGCCTGTTTGTCTGTTTATGAGGCTAAATTCATGCTTACGTGGATGATGGTATAGAATTTTACAAGTCTGTTCATTTTGTTTGTGGTCAAAGTTTTGAAACAAAAGTAAAAACAGTTAAGATTCAAGATGAGCAGAGCTGAGGTTTGCAAGTATGAACACCAGCACAGTCATGGTTCACTTTCATGCAATATGCATTGGCTGTGCCCTGGATAGTATATACTGTTTGCAGATATTTAGGCCAGAAATACATGTTCATGTTAGATTAATAGATTCCAAAATCTGGAAAACAAATCTAGTTGAGTTTTGTCCTTTTTCTGCTTCTGAGCAAAGGCTCGAGAACTTGTGAACCTTCCAAATGCCTACCTGACATTGGCCTGCCATTCTAAACGTCCTTTTTTTTATCAGTCAAGTGAGAAAACAGGTATTTCACTGGATACACCTCATCTCCTCCTCTGCTGTTGCACTCACTGCCTCGTCTCACACCTGTTTCCTGGCTACTGCCGCCTTTTTCTGCACCTGCTGCACTTCCAAAGCACAGTGAGCTTAAACAGCATTACACTGGCATTAAAGGTGGGCAGAAAATTCTGACTGGAACAAATAAATGTGCATTGCAGTAGGAAGGCCAAGGCAAGAGTACATCTGAGTTGTCCCAGAGTGTCAATGGAACAAACATAGATCAAGGGCAACATATTCCATGGGTTCCCCATTCCTTTAATGAATTCAAGAGAGATGCACTTCAGCAGTTGGAAACCACTGACAAAGACACCAATCTGAACCCTGACTGAATTCATACCAACCCTCAGACTTGTTTCTGTCAGCTGTGGTGCAGGACCCAAACACTTCTGTTGAAAACCAGGCAGTGTATGTCAGAGCAGTTGGTGGGTAAGTTTTCTGAACAGTAGTAGGTGGTGCTAAAAGCTAATAGATTTTTGGTATGAGCAAGAAAGTTTAATTGGTTGTATATGTCCACCAATTAATTTTCTTTTGCAGTGTTTCTCCCTGTCCCCAGAAATACTCTTTTCAAATAGGTTTCTCAAATGATTTCTCTTTCATAAAACATACTCTTTACCTAGTGAATATTTGGTGGAATGGCCACTCAACATTTACAATGTTTCTGAGCCACGCATTTGTAATAAGATTGAGGCAATTTTTAATCTTTTAAAAATCAAACAAGATTCTGAAACAAGCCAATAAACACCTAGATTTTGTAAAAATAAAAGGACTACTAAATTTAAGTAAAAACACATCTGTAATTACAGATTACTACAAAGCACCAACAGAAATTGAGTCCACTGCAGTGGATTCAGCTCATCTTTGCTTCTGGTCTGTAATTTATCTTTATAACCTTTGCCTCTGTATTTTCTCAGGTTCAGCTTCCTTGCCTGGTTTCTGAACTAGAACTTGATGAGAAGGGCCACAGATACTGGAAACATGCTCTTGTTAACACAGTAAATGCAGCCTTTTTCCTCTGTCAACAATTCTAAGGTGTGTGGTTGACCCTTTTAGAAAAAAAAAGTAACAGCACCTTTAACAACAGGGGGAAAAAAACCTGTAAAACATTACAAAGCATGTGACTCCTGATAATAAATGGAAATGGAAAATTGTTTTTAGCTTTATTCGTGTATGATACAAAACATGCTCTGGGAACTTACCTCTGGGGGCAAATCTTATAGTTATTCCTGAGACTGGAAACTGGAGAATGTAGAAGCCCAAAGGTGGGCCCAAATCCCCAAAGATCCTCCCTGCCCACCACAGAAATGTTGCAAGTGGACAGCACACACAGCTGTATTTCTAACAGACTTCCTTCTTGATCAATGATGGAGGGGAAACGTTGCCTTCTTACGCAGATAAAGGGACAGAAAACAGAGATCCCTTCTAAGGTTGTTCAGGTGTCACCCCATTACTTTAGAGTTTCAGTTTTTAATTTAAAGGCGATTTTAGCCTTACTGACCCCTTAGAAAAACATGAGAATATGACCTGACAGTGTTAAATACATGCGTGTCCTCTTGAAACAACAGTGTACCTAAAGCTCAGGCAGACACGCCACAGTGGAATTGTGACTAAGACCTGTTCTGCTCTGCAGATCACATTTCCTCCTGGCTATTCAGCAAGTACACAGGTAACAGGAGTACAGCAGGGCCAGGCCTGGCACTGATCATATGTACCTTGGCTCTAGCTGTTAGCAACCTCTAAAGGCATCTTCTGCTTCAGGTGGAAGCAAAGGTCTCCTGATGACATAAAATATTTTGCTGCTGTTCTGCCTTTCTTGTAGATGACTATTGTGTCCCTCGTACGTGTCTCAGAGCAGGAGTAAGAGTACAGGTATAGGTGGCATAAAGTGGAGGTATGCTTGCAGCCACAGACCAATTGATTCTGAGAATGCTGGTATTTTTAACATGAATAATAGATGGTTTTTATCCACAGGGATTAGTTTTACTTTTATTTGAAATTAGGTTCTTTTTGTACTTTGGTGATTGAAGAACGCTTTCCACCGTTCCACTGGATATATTCTACTGCATTAAATGTCAAGTGTGAATTATGTTAGCTGTTTATTTCAGGCATTTAATAATTGTGGTTTTTCCCTCTATCAGAAAATAACATTTTTCAGCAGGACATAGAGGTTTTGAGACTAAATGCTAAAAGCCAGTCTGGCTACCACAGACACTAAGCCTTCTGAAACCAATGGGAAAGAAAAGCTCTTGCATTCTTCTGATCTGTTGGCAGTTTCATCCATGGTAGCTAGACCTGGAATTAAAGCTAAAAAACATCCATTATTACTTAGTATTTATTTGAACTCTGTCAAAGTGCTTGGAACCATACAGAACAAAGAAGACAACAGAGTTAATGACAACTCTTAACTAGATGTGTGTTGAACAGCAAGACATCAAAACAGCTCATTATGGAAGCTGAAATAATTGGCTTGTGAAGCTTCCTGAGAAACATATAAAGCAAACATTTGCAAAGGTTATTGGATGGTATCTTGAATTTCATCCTAGGTAGTCTTAAATTAACAAACCCACAAATAGGTTTCTTACTTGATTTTATTTAAGATTGTTAAATGACAAATTCTATGGAAAGTACCTATAAAAAGTAAAAGAAAACATTTGTCACTGATAGGGCTTTATATCTGATATGCTCTAAAATGAAGTAAGGTGTAGACAGACATCGAGTATTATTTAAAAGCAATAATTAAAAATGGTTTTATTACTTACAAAAAAAAACCTATTAAAGTCATCCCTGGCAGATAGAAGAGGAAACAATACAAACTGTGAGGCAGCTCACCACAGGCAGA
Organism: Sylvia atricapilla; assembly: GCF_009819655.1. Classification (NCBI taxonomy): domain Eukaryota; kingdom Metazoa; phylum Chordata; class Aves; order Passeriformes; family Sylviidae; genus Sylvia; species Sylvia atricapilla. Next base: position 90,866,609 of record NC_089141.1, read on the forward strand.
TCTGCAGCATCCAGGCAAGAAAAGCTGTGAGCATTCAGTACTACCTTCCTCCCAAAGGCCAGCAAGGTGCTTTAGCAGGTAACACAGTGGTCTGAGACCTGAAAAGGCTCCACCATGAACAGCCTGTTTAGAGGATTGTGTGGAAGACAGTCAGGAGCAGGACAGACAATGTGCTGGCACTGGCAGTTCACTCTCTCTTCTTGTACATGCAAGGGTGGCCAGAATTGGAGCTCAAAGGCCTTGATTTCAACACATGCCAAGGGGGTGCTTTCTAAATATGGCACTAGACCTGCAGTACTCCTTGGCAAAGCCTGGGAGTGATGTGGGTTCACAGAGAATGGGGAAATTAATGGTACAGCAATCTACTGAGGATGGGTACAAAAACTTGCTGGGGGGAGGCAGAAATAATCACAACGTATTCAGTTGAGGATGTCATCTGGTTGGAAGCTGGAAAAATATCTGTGAAAATATTCACAGAATCATAGAAAGGCTGGGGTTGGAAGGGACCTTAAGGATGACCCAGTTTCAGCTCCTCTGTCGTAAGAGACACCTTTCACTTAGACCAGTTGCTCAGAGACCTGTCCAGCTTTGCCTTGAACGCTTCCAGGGATCGGGCATCCACAGCTTTTCTGTGCTGTGAGCAACCTGTTCCAAAACCCCCTTAACCTTACGGGTAAAGAACTTCTTTCTAACACTATCTAAATCTCTCCTCTCAGTTCAAAACTGTTCCCTCCTTGTCCTATCACTATCTGTACATGTAAAAAGTCGCTCTCCCCCTTTTTTATAAGTCCTCTTTAGGTACTGGAAGGTGCTGTAAGGTCTCCCTGGAGCCTTCTCCAGGTTGAACCATCCCACTCTCTCAGCCTTTCTTCATAGAATAGCTGTTCCATCCCTCTGATCATCTTTGTAATTATAAGGTTGTGGAATTCTCACTTGTTTCTTTGGTACCTGCTCAGAGTCACTTTTAGAAACAAGGTACTGGTTCAAAAACACTTTTGGTACCCTTATGTCTGTTCCATTACACTGTTATTTGCTCTAGTTGAGTAGCTTATAGTTTCCCAAGTGGTTCAAGGTACTGCAGCCAGTTAAGGTTCATTTCCTCGATATGCTCTGAAAGAAAAGAAAAAAAAATCCCCAATGAGGAAGCAGACCTTAAGAATCAGCTGGGCTAAAGGCCAGGGTACCTCACCAAGCACCAGCAGCACTTGCTGACATTTTTGAAAATGTCCAGGTCATTTTCAAACACTTTATACAAGTATGTCGGAGTTAGTGGGGGTGTGTAAGTGGTTTTTGAGACTCTGATTTATTAAGTCCAGTTTGGGAATGTCACACCATGTTTTATTTTCAGGAACTAACAGGCTGCCAGCCTTCTCTGACCTGAAAGGCAATGCAAAAATAGATTCACTCCCCAAAGTGACCGAATTGACTTGACCGGTGGAAAGCACTTTGCTAGATTAGTCACACATTTCCTACAAACACCTCCCTTAAAAGCCCCGCTGAGCAGACGCGGCGCTGGGTTACACCGAGGCGCAGGGCCGGGTACGCGCTGTCTCAGGGGGCGCGGCGGCCCGAGGCCGCACCGCGGGCTCCCCACGGCAGCACTCGGCAGCAGGCAGCGGGCGGGGCGGCCATGGCGCTGTCCCGGCGGGAGGCGGCGGGGCCCGGCCCGGCCCCGCCTGCAGATCCCGCCCCTTCCTGCGCCCCGGCGCTGGCCGCCCCGCTCTGCTGCGGGTCCGGCACGGGCGGGGCGGCTCTCCCGGCTGTCCCGGCTGTCGCGGCGGGTTGTGCCCGCTCTCCGCCCGCCGCCGGGCAGCGTGCGGGCCATGCTGCGCGGGGCGGCGGCGGCGGCCCGGCGGTGCGGGCTCGGCCTCGGAGCCGCTCCCGATGCCGGCCGGGGCAGGCGGGGCGCGGCGGTGCTCGGGCGCGGCGCAGCGGCGGCGGTGGGTGCCTCCGGCGGGGCGCGACAGCGGCATCGTGGCTTACAACAGCCGGAGCCGGAGCAAGGAGCCGCTCGTGCTGGCCACGGAAGGAATTGCCACCTGGTAGCGCCTTGCGGCGGGCGGGCGGGCGGGCGTGGGGTGGCGGTGGTGGCGGCGGCAGGAGCGGCTTGTGTCCGGGAACAGCGCCTGTGAAAGTTCTGGGCTCCAGTGCGCGAAAGACCGAGCTGCTGGAAAAGGTCTAGCGAAGGGTCACAAAGGTGATTAGGGGACCGGAGCGTCTCTCTTGCGAGGAGAGACTGCAGGAGCTGGGCCTGTTTAGTCTAGAGGAGAGAGGACTGAGAGGGGATCTCATCAATACATATAAATATCTCGAAGATGGGTGCCAGGAGGATAGTGCCAGGCTCCCTTTGGTATTGCCCCGCGACAAGATGAGAGGTCCCGGACATAAACTAAACCACAAGAAATTTCACCTCAGCATGGGAAAGAACTTCTGTATGTTGAGGGTGGCAGAGCACTGAACAGGCTTCCCAGGGGGCTTGTGGAGACTGGCTCTTCGGAGACACTCAAAACCCACCTGGACACATTCCTGTGTCACCTGCGGTAGGTGACCTTGCCTTGACAGGGGTTTGGGCTGGGTGGTTTTCCAAACTCTAACAATTCTGTCATTCTGTTTGCCCTCTCTGCAGGTACAGCTGCGGGCCGACGGTGTACGACCACGCACACCTTGGGCACGCCTGGTGAGTCTTGGATTGCAGCGTGGGGACATCCAGGCAGATAAACAGTGCTGGACATTCCCACACCAGTGGTGCCGGGGGGATCCAGGCAGATAAACAGTGCTGGACATCCCCAGGCTGCAGTGTGTGTCCAGGTGACAGAGCTGTGACTGGTGACACAAGGCTCAGCCCTTCACCTCCTGTGCTGTGCAAAGGGCAAAAGTCTGTTTGTTATGTATTTTTTCTTCTTGAGCTGGGGTAGAAAGGGGCTGTTGGTTCTGCTGCCTGGCTGAGGCAGGGACAGAGTGTATATATGTGTCTTGGGAAGAAGCATTAGAAATGTGTACAGTTTTTTGGGTAGGGTGAGTTGTTTCAGATCGTATCAGCATAATGTGACCACTCATGTGGAGGAATTGTGATTCTGGAGCAGAGTCTCTCACCTGTGTGAGAAGACAGTTCCACGTCAGGTTTAGTTCGGACACTGGGTTGGCACTGAGGAAAAGCCGTGCAGGGTTGGCTAATAGGAAGGGACTTCCAGGGTTTACCGATGAACACATCAGATCTTAAATCTCAGGAAGTCCAAGTAGCTTAAAGGCCTTTTTGCGTAGTAACACTGCAGTGGTTTACTATGTATAAAAATAAAAGAAAACCAATCCAGAACAGCACAGGTTTTTCTCTGTAGTTCTTTAAGATTGTTAGAATGTTAAGCTAGCTGCATTATAAGTAACTTTGAAAAAGTACTTTAAATATACCAGAGGTTGCTTCCACTTGTTTTAAAACACACCTGAGGAGTAGACTTGCAGGGTTTCTGTTGTTCCTGTGAAACTGAGGGGAGTTGCAGCAGCTCAAGCTGCTCTTAAGATTCTGTCTCTGTGTTCTTAGAAAGGAAGTTGTGTTGGGCTTTTTGGAAGAGCAGCAATTATTTATCAGATAATTACCATCTGTATGAAGGTCAGATATTGTGCATTTCAGTAACTGAATAATTCCCTTTCAGTGTAAGAGATTTCACAGCTTTGTGTCCTGTCTCAACTTCATTCAGAAACTTGTGTTGATTCTTGCTCATATTGAACTGAGCCATTGCAATAACTGCACAACTGCTGCTTTGTTCTGTAAAAAGGAAGACTTAAAATATCAGTTATGTAAAAGTACTGTTGTCAGTGCTAATGTTAATGCTACTGTACTGTTCTGTATATGTGGTGGTGTCTTTTTTCTCCTTGCTTTTATCAAGTCTCAGCAGAAAACTGTCCTAGCTTTTTACTGGTGACCTAAAAATCAAGAAAATGATATGTTGGACTTTTTGTTTGTACTTAGTATCTTTAAGGGAACTTTCTTGTTTGAAAGTCACGATAATTTGTGTATCCAAATCTACAGCTGTTGTGATACAAGCTCCATTACAGTTTACTGTGAAATAATTACAATTTAAATTCATCACTTGAAAGTAGCTGTGTAAAAGGTGATTGTAAATTTCTTGTCTTTATCTCTCAGTTGAGGTTCTCCATTGGGATAGGGCCTGTCTTCCCTGACATAGTGTAATAGGGAAGGGAATTGCAGAGGTGCTTAAGTCCTAAGTGGTATAGTTGATCTAGACCACAGTGTTTTATAGAGGTGGAGAATTTCACCATTTGGTCTTGCACCTGTCTGTGGCTTTTAAATGTCTGTTTTGTTCAGTAGTTCTCTTGCCCTCAGACTTTTTTGATTAGAAGGGAGTAGAAAGGCCTTGGTTACTCTTGCCTGTTTTTTTACCCATCTTTTCTTACTCATGTCTAAACTAGCAATTTCAAGCTTTCCCATTGTGGAGGTTTGCCATACATCTGCATTACAGGGTCTGACCTCTTCACTGCTGATTTAAGAAAGAATGGTTAGTGCTGAATATTGCATTTGGTGTATCATGCAGATACAACAGGTGTAATTCTCTCTTTTAGCACCTCTTTAGGCAACTTTCGTGTGTTGTTCCTGTTGCATGACAAGGTGTCTGCACTGAAGACCTTTTGCTCTCTTTTCTCATCAGTTAAACACTGTAGTGTGGGAGGAGTTGGCTGTTCCTTTCCAGTGTCTCTGGTCTTACACATTCAGTGTTGACATCGTGTTGCTCAGCTGATTTGTTCAGGATGGCTGAGCACTCTTGGGTCTGTTTATTTATTTATTTATTTATTTAAATGGTATATTTTTTCCCCAGTAGCTAGGTCCAACCATAGAACAGCTGGAATGTATGCTGCTGTTGGGGCTTAGGAGATGCACCGGGAAATCACACAAAGTCAGATGGAGTGGTGGCTGTTGCTGCTCTGTTGCTCCTGTTAAATACCGTTTTTTGTTTGCCTTGTCTCACCAGAATTCCCTTTTTTCCCCTCTGTCTCAGATTTGACTTGTGTTAACAAATGCAGCAGGTAATAAAGCAGAAATGGATCATCAAAATGAGTTTGAGATCCTTGAGGAGAATTTGGAAATAATGGCATTATTTTTCTCCTGTCTTCTTCCTGTTCCACAAGCAGTTCTTATTTCTCTAAATAATTTAACATTCTCTAGTATGTTGTACTTCCAGTCTTAAAAAAGGAGCTCTGTCTGCCTTCATATGACATCCAACACCCATTCTATATAGAGAAAAAAGTAAGACAGGCAAATAATACTATTTTTTCCCCAGTTCTGGATCTGACCTTGATTGTACTGGTTTGGCTTGCAGCCTGGGTGGCATCGAGGTTCCTGGCTGAATGCTTTGAAGTAAGAGTAAAACCAAGCAGGAGAGATTTCTCTTGTGTGTGCCCTGCCACCCCCTGATCTTGACTGTTTTGGCTTTTTTTTTTTTTTTTAAATCAGTCCTGAAGTGGTAAAGACCCTGCTTTCTGAGGTATCAGGAAATCTGCTCTGGTTCTTGCAGAGTTTCTTTCATTAATTCAACTGGAAGATGAGAGGAGAGGGAACGGTGTGAAATTTGTGCCTGCTCTGGGAACAGTGACTGCAGGGCTGTTAAATCTAATATCAAGCTTTTGATGCTGGCGTTGTTCCTCTGAACAAGATCCAAAGACCAATTTAATATTCTTACGGAATTGTGCCACCACATTAGATGAACCTTCCTCCCAGTGAGCTGCTATTCGTTAAAAACTATCTCCCTGGCAGCAAGGCTTTCAAAAAGTCTTTTTTCAGCATGGGCACAGCACAAATAACAACAAAAAATATTTCTCTTCTTCAAGATGATTTGTGTCCATAAATCAGTACCTTAGTGCTGCCTGGCACCTGCAGGGAAGGGGGCAAATCTATTTCTGGTAGGTGTTTACACTTCTTTGTTCTGACAGCCATGGGAGTTGCAGTTGGTGTGATGCTGTGGGTAAAGTGGGAGCCTGTAGGTCTGTGGACCTCCTTGCTGGCTTTGGAGAATACAGAGCCCAGAAAGGCTGAGAATTCTCATCATCTTGCAGGGCAGACCCAGAGTTTTTAGTCACCTTCTAGTATCCCACCTAGTAATAGGGTTTAATTCAGTCTGTTTTGAGAATTAGAAATGGAGAGTCTGTTAGCAGAAGGAGCTGCAACAGCCTTATACAGCTTGTATATTCATCAGTTTATCAGCATTAAATACTCTGCTTTGTGACAAAAGCCCTGAATAATTTTTAGAATAACTTTTGTTTTCAAGTATAAATAAAACAAAAAAACCTATAGAGCATCTACTCTTTGCACTCAGAAAAGATCTGTGGTGGTGTGTGAATGAAATACTTTATTTGTGGCTGCTATCTGTTGTTACTCAACCCTAAGAAAAGCTCATTTAAATCCTGCTTTGTTTCTCCCTGTTCTTTTGCTGCATGACTTTTGAAAACCCAGGATATACTAAACCCAGGGGATGTATTTCAAGAACTCTGTGTCTTATTTTGTCCTGTTTGCTTTGAAAGAGTCTCTCAGCTCATGTAGCTGGTGATGCCCTTTGAATAAAGAGATGCAACACAAGGAAACACTCAGAAAATTTGATGTAATGTGTCACTAATGCCAGAAGAGGGTAGGCCAGTTCAAGAGAAATTTGCTTGACTTTTGTGCAGTTAGCAACTGGTTTTGGAAAAACACCTTGTGCACTGAAGATCTTTTCATTGCTGATGTTAGAGTAATTAGGTTGTCACTGTGGTTGGTTTTTTTGTTTAAGCTTGTTCTTGCTACTGCACGTGCAAAAGCTCATGATTCTTTCTCTTCCAGTTCCTATGTTAGGTTTGATATAATTCGAAGGATCATGACAAATTTTTTTGGAATTGAAGTTCTCATGGTGATGGGGATCACAGACATAGATGACAAGATAATCAAAAGAGCCAATGAGGTAGGTGTGTGCTGCAGGCTTTGACTAACCCATCTGGTATTTTCTAAGCTGCTTATGTAGAAAAATTAACCTGGCTTTGGAGGTTCTTTCATTGAGTTATGTTTGTTTTAATTAATAGATAAGAAAGGTTGAAATTTCTGGTCCCCTGGTGTGGCTGTAGTGGGTCTGGGAGTGAGGAGGGCTGAGTGTAGAGAGCTGTGTGGGGGTGAATGGTTAGAGAGCTGTGTGATGGGGAGAGGCAGAGAGGAGGCTACCTTACAGCACTCACAGCTGGGAATCTCCTGTCCTCTGCCCCTGCCTGAGAGGCTAGCAGGGAACAAAATCCCTGCGGGAATCCTCAGCACAGTGAAATTATCCCAAAACTGAACAGCCAGAAGGGTTCTGAATGAGTTCTGGAGGAGGGCTGTGTGCTGTGATGATGAAAGACAATACGAACAGCACTGCCACGTGAGGCTGAGGGCAGTTCCTGGAAGGTGCCGAGCACCATCTAGCTGCAAAGTCAGCACCTTGGAAAGCTTTATCAGGCCTGAGTTTGTCACCTACAGGAAAGTTAACATTGTGTGTAGGGTAAGTCTTGATAAGACTGGGGCTGTAGGTGGTTCTCAGCTGAATTTTAATCTGACTTTTTATACCAAATGAGCTTGGTGAATGATTATTGCAATTATTTTTTTAGTTGTTTTTAAAACATTTTTTGAACTTTGAAGCACTAAGAGTGTATTCTGCATTTTATTCTGCATTTTGAGTCTTTTGTTTAATTTGATTTTAGAATCTATAACTCATGTCTTTGGGATCATAAGTGAATGTGTTGGATTGAATTGCAGTTGCAAGCTTTCAGATAGTTTCTTGGAGCCAGAGAATTTGACAGCTGTTCCTTTTACTTATCTTCAGGTAAACAGTTACTTTTGCAGTTAAATATAGACCCCTGCATTCAAATGAATACTAGCACACCACTCATTTAGAAATATGTCTGTTTCCATAGTCCATTTACTTGCAATTTTCTAATGCAGTAAACAATTCTAAAACAAACAACCTCCCTCCAAAACCCAGGCATTTTACATCTATGTTTGCATTTTAAATTTTTTCCTTATTGTCAGAACATCTTAGAGATTTTACATCTGAGGAGGAGGAAATGGTGTGTTGCTTTGCTACATTGTTTGGTTCTATGAAGTCATCTTTTCTTGACTTTTTTTTTTTGGTGACTTTTTGAAATGTTTGATCAGCCATTTTGTTTGAATGGCCAAAGCCTCTACCTCAGTAGCCTGCTTTTACTGTTGGAATGTGTGCACCTGAAGCATTACAGTGGCGGAATCAACATGCCTAAGCTTTATCCCCTAGTGGGGTTCATATGGGGGAAACCTGAAAGTTGGGTACTGGTTTATGATGAGCCTGCTCCATGCCATCGGTGGTCCTTTGAGAGAAAGATGAGTCTCTGTGTGTGTTGAACATCTATCTGGATGGGAGGAAATTCCATGTCTTCTTTCTTCAGGCACCTTTGTTTTTGTCTTGATCAAAGAAACAGCTGAGCTGTCTAGGGAGATGAATCCAGTCACTGGTCTGTAGGCAGAAGCATGTCTTTGGTTTTTTGGTGCTAAACATCATCCTCATGGCATTGCTGCATGAACATCTGGACTGTCTTCACCAGAACTGCTTTGTCCAGGGGTTTGAACAAACAGTGGTGCCCACCTGCTCTCTCAAATTTGGAACCCATAAAGATGCTTCAGTAATGAACTGGAAGTGATGAAATGTGATTTATGTTGTTAATGACTCAGTTACTTGCAAGGTGGAAAGACTGGCAGTAGTTTATTCTCAGAGATGATGTAAAAGCATGCATTTGAAACAGTTTGATACAATGTTGTTGCTTGCTAGGGCAGGTGTTGCTGTCAAATATTCTTTTCTGAATATTTGAGAAAAAGTATGTTACCATGTGCAAGTACCTTTCCTTTTGGATTGCATTTTCTTATACCCTCTGCAAGAGGAGCCTGTTCCTGTCTCATGAATGAGAAATGTAGAGGTGCTAGAGAAACACCAGACTTGGCAAAGCGTGAACTGACTTTCGATATTGAGATCTATGAGTACCCATGATCTACTGAAATAGCTCATTTTTCTTAATCACTGAAAATTAATATCTTGTCTCATCCTGCAAATCTCTGATCTGTCTTTCTGACATGTAGGTGGTATTGGTGTTTCCTGTCTGTAAGTTGAATGGTTTTTATGTCCCGTGTATGGTAGTATATTTTGTCACTGGAAATGAATGACCCTCTCAAGAGGAAAATAATAAGAGAGAGAAGGAGAGATTGTTATTTTAGTCTTTGGATTCTTTCTCTTAAAAGAGATACTTTAATATTTTGGAAATTGAGATGCATAAATGAAATACTACTTCTAAGTTATTTACAACTTACATTTCTTCCCTGTCAATGTTAGATTAATAAGCTTTTGTGACTCTTTACCTTGGGGGCTCTCTAAGTCTTCTACTTAGCTATTAGCTTTCTGAGAAAAGATTGCCATATTTTATATCATTACTCTGATTTATGATTTGCTAATCTGAGCCTCTTTTTTTCAGATGAATATATCGCCATTAACTCTTGCTCGTATTTATGAAGAAGACTTTAAACAAGATATGGCTGCCTTAAAGGTACAAATACTCAAGATTCTAAATTTAAGAGTATTTCTAAGCAATTGTTTTGGTAAAGAATCTGGTTTTGAGAGTTTGAACTGAAAAAATAAATTTGTTGCTTGGAAACTTAATGCTGATTTACTTTTTCATTGTTTTGGAAAGATTGCACACCTTTTGAGTAAGGAAATGTGGGGAGAGGCAGTTGTGAGCTTTGGAATGAACAAGTTAAATTTCTTTAGGAACAGTTTTTTTCCATGTTAACAGATGTTCAGAGATGTTGCATATTTACCATATTTACTGTAATGCAGAAATGGCCTGATTGAAAGCATAGGAAACACTAAATCCTCTTTAATTGATTTTGGGTGACTTTGCTTCTTGTCTCCCTGTCAGAAGCAGGGAGTGAACCACTGGGAAAAATTGGGGGGGGGGTTTGCCATCCCTCAAATATCTTTTCTCTGTGTGTATTATCTCAAATGCTGCTTCAAAATTTTTTATGATACTTCCAACTTTTTTTAAAAGATAAAATTGAGGAGAATGTTCTTTTTAGTTTGTTTTTTAGAGTGAAGGAACTCATTTGCAATGTGTTAATGAGATGTTACTCTTTCTTTAAGGTCCTTCCTCCTACGGTATACATGAGGGTGACTGACAATATTCCTCAAATAATTTCCTTTATAAAAACAATAATTTCCAGTGGACAAGCTTATGCAACCTCACGAGGTAAGAATTTGAGCAAGGTAACAACTCCTTGTTCAGAACATGTATAGGAAGTCACTCTTAGTAATCCTGTTTTGGAATCAGATGAGATATCCTGTGCCAGGCTTTCATTCTGTTGCTTAACAGGATGTGAGTGAATTGTTTGGGATGGCATGAGTGGGCAGAACAACTATTACTCAATTTCTAAGTTAAATGTAGCTCATTACTTAATATAATTGTTTATTGTAATAAACTGCTGTCTAAACTCCTTGGGGAAATCCTGGCCTGGTTTCTACAAAGAAGCTGGGAGAACCTCTGAAGAAGAGCTGTGTATCTCCTATGTGCTGTAAAAGATGTGTCTGCAAAGCAAAATGTGTGGTTTTCTTTTTAGCAGAGCTTGTGGTTGTAAAAGAATTCAAGTGCGTTGTAATTGGACTACGTGTAGCTTGAGCTGCAGTAGGGGAGGGGATTGCTGATTGTGCATGGGCAGGGAAGAACCTGGGAGATCTCCAGAATTCAGTTATGCTATGGGCAGAAAGAGCATGTGCCCAGAGGTTACTGAAAAGCTGGGTGACATGGAAATATCTGCTGCTACTTTTGCAGTATTTCTGAATTTCTAAATCAGAATTTCAAATAGGTGCGGAAGAGTAGTTTGCTTTGCTTTCAGGGAAGTGTTATCAAGTTCTCATCAATGTGCCCCGTCTTTGCTATACAACTAAACATTTCTTTTGTATTAGGCAATGTTTATTTTGATGTTAAATCCTGGGGAAAAAGATACGGAGTGTTAACTGCTATTAACCCTGATACCCAAGATGAAGCAGGTAAGTTCATGGCAATAGCTTGTTTGTGTTAATACGCTGTTTGAATGCATTTTGCATCTATGTGCAAACTTTAATTCAACAGTCTGAAACAGTCTTCTAACGCAATGTGTATAGCTGACTTTCTGGTTAATTAAGATTACAGAGCTTTTGTAGTTATTTTTTGAGGCACTCACTATTGCCAGTGCAGGAGGAAACTTAGTTTTTGTTTTTCCTTTCATCCTTCCCTCTATACCTTTGTTCTGGTACCTTAGAACAATTAAGATTCTTAAGCAGTTTTAATTAAATACTTGGTGGTGGCACATAGGAGTTTCACAGTGAGGTGGTGTCCTTGCTGTTGCACTAGTGAGGTACTCAAGGACAAACAGGAGAAAACCTCACATACTGTGTTATTGTCGGGGCAGTTGCACTGCTCTGAAGCTAACTGGATGAATTGCTTCCTTCCTTACTTGTCACTGAGCTAAGCAGCCTCTTTGTGTGAGGGTGAGCAATCTCTTCATAGGCTGTGCCAGAGCAGACCTATACTCTGGGCTGTGGGGATTTTACTGCAGTTCCTGCTTTGCAGGATTGCTGAACCTCTCTGTGGTTTCTGTAAGGATCTGATTGGGTCTCTGCATCAGAGCATTTGGTGCAGGTCTCCTGCATCCTTTTGCAAACTAAAGTTCAATATTTCACAATTAAAAAAGAAATCTGTTTGTAATTACTGAAAATGCCTTGGAGGCTGATGCTCAGGTGCAGACAGAACTTCTCACAGTTCTGCTCTGGAGTTGTTTCAGCATTACAGCTCACAGAGGGACTGTGTCTTGTCAACAGTTATTTAGAGGTAATTACTGACTGTGGAGAGCCAGCAGTCTCCTGGGCTGCACAGGGAGGAACATTGCCAGCAGGTCAGTGGAGGTGATCCTTCTCTGCTCAGCACTGGTGAGACATGCCTGGAGTGTCTGGTGCTGGGCTCCCCAGAGCAGCAGGGGTCTGGACATGGTGGAGAAAGGCCAGCAAAGGGCCACAAATATGAGGGAGGGTACTGGAGCATCTTTTCATATGAGGAAAAATGACAGAGCTTAGACCACTCAGCCTGGAGAGGAGAAGGCTCAGGGGAATGCTACCCATGTGTACTCACACTGATGGAGGGAATAGAGCAGATGGAGCCAGGCTTTTCTCAGTGGTGCTTGGTGGCAACAAGAGGCACCGATCACAACTTGAAATATGGGAAATTCCATTTAAAGCTAAGAAAAATACTTTTTACCCTGAGGACGGTTAACACAAACCCATGTTGCTCAGAGAGGCTGTGGCATCTTCATCCTTGGTGATAATCAAAGCCCAAGTGGACACCATCCTGGGCAGGCTGCTGTAGCCTGCCCCTGCTCTGAGCAGGGGGATGGATTACACTGTCCCTAGATGTGCCTTCCAGCCTCAGCTGTGATTATGTGTTTTACCTTGCTTCCCCTCTAGTCACAACTAAGTGTGTTCTTAAATCTAAAGATTCTGACATTTGTTTTGCTTAAAACTGAAAAGTTGAAGAGTGCTCTTTTGTAGCAGTATATGCAAAAAAGGGGAAAAGAGGGTTGCAGTCGGCAGGTAACTGATCAGTCAGTATCTAGTGGCAATCTAGTAAAAAAGCCCAGGTGAAGATTCAGTGGATAAAACTGGGGTTATATTTCTGTCTTAGTTCTTCGGAATTTTGAGTTGTATGATTCTAAATGTGAGGTCATGTATTTGTCAGAGAGAAAGTACAGAGTCCAGAACCCTTTCCTGTGTATTTGATTGGAGGTTAGGAGTCAGCAGAGATGAGCAGTCCTGCAGTATTGTGACAAAAACTACTGCATCCTTGGCAGTGTAGTGAGGGAAGGAGCAAAAAAGTTGAGAGGGGAAACCTTTGTAGAGAACTCATGGGTGAAAATGGTACTGAAAAATTGCTGATGTCCAAGAATAGTTTTGATTCCCTCTGTGTGCTTTGTTTTATAGAATCGAAACCACAAAGTACTTGTGTCCCAGGGAAAAAACTGTGGGGTGTTTGTTTGTTTGTGTGCTTTGGGTTTATTACCTTTTCTGTTGCACTGCAGTCAATTTGTCCTGGGGAAACTGGCTGATATTTAACTAAATGAATGAAAAATCGGGCAAACCAGGGAAGTATTAAAGGACTGATAGGATAGGATGTATTAAGGAATCTTGAATCCATCTTTGTAGCTTGTCAAAATCTGTTTCAATATTCCAATATTTCAATTTTCCCCTGTATAAGGGGGAAGAGAGGGAAGTTGTAGTGAAAAGAAGTTGATTGAAGGGGATTAAAATCAGAGTAGTTCACTAAACACACATTTCATCCTGCTTTCATTTGGTCATTTTTTTTTCTTTGAGACATATCCCATTAACAAATCACTTACTCTTGCCAGAATCAGTTGATTCTGATAAACGACATGGTAAAGATTTTGCCCTGTGGAAGGCTGCCAAACCTCAAGAGCTGTCTTGGAATTCTCCCTGGGGAAAAGGACGACCTGGATGGCACATTGAATGTTCCACAATATCAAGGTCAGATTTTTTGGATGTTGATAAATCTAACACTATTTTTTTTCAGTCACATTACAATGGTAGCAGCAGTATTGAAAATGTTTTCTAATCAGTAGATAGTACTGGTTTTAATGTGACCATTTTATGAACTTGGGATGTCACATGTGGCCCAGACAACCTCTGCTTCACCTTACTGTCTCTATGTTTTGGCACCTTCTCTTGAGTCAGACTTGGTGCTTAAAATGTGGCACACAGGATCACACAGTTGATAAGCAGTCTTTTAACTTGAACTAAATAACCAAAGGTTTGGTGAAAGTTATGGTACCTTTTTAATTTGCTTCCCTTCCACTTCTAGCAGTCTCCATCAGACCTAGTTCAGGATGTAGGTGTCAGGAGGACAGGGTGTGGGATTCCAGCTTGATCTATGAGATCTTGCGGGCCTTATCTTAACAGCAGCTGTGGATGTTCATGTTAATAATCAAAGTGTTATTCAGCTTTCTTGCTGAGTAGTGTTTTGCTTGCAGTTGGTTTGATGTAATTTGCTCTTAATTGAAAGTTTTATTTTCACCACAGGAGAAAAAGTCTTCTCTCCTGGAGGATTGATAGTGTACTTGGTTTTGCATTAGTCTCAAATCTTTTTTTGGAAGCTAATAACAAATAGTTTAGATCTGACCTTGTTTAGCTTAAATTTTCAGCTAAAGCTGAAAGGAGGTGGAACCAGCTGCTTTAGGTTTCTCTTTCATATGCTTTTCTGGTGCACTTGGTATTGTTAGTCATTTCTACCTGCTTGTGAAAAGTGTTTATAAGAGTGATTTTCTGTCTGTAAATAGTTTCAGCATGGTGAGGCAGCTCTTAAAGCAATCAAAGTGCACAGAATCATGCTGTGTTCGATGTGTTTGATGTACAACCCCTGACAGAAGTGTACAGATAAGAAATGCCAGTTACAACATGGCCTGTCTGCTAAAGCAGTGCTGTTTATAGCCTGCATTTCTTGCTGTAAAAATGTATTTTACTGAGGCTGGATGAGGCTCCTGCCATATAAATAAAACCTGATCCATGGTGAGCATAAGTGTAGTGATCTTGGGCTGTGAAAAACAGAGAGCTTACTTTGGTAAGTGACCGAAAACAATTTGCTGTCCCAGTCAGCTGTTGAAGGCCCGTTTTTAAGCAATACTTACTTAGCTGTCTGTTTTGCCAAGTATCTCAAAGCACTTTAACTAAGTTAGATTAATTAATTTTGAGAAGTCTGTGAATGAGGAGTCTCTGGTCTCTAGAGCAGCCCTGGAGGAGGAGTCTCCTGCTTTAACCTCCTCAGGTCTGATCTTCTCTCTGCATTTTCCCTTGTGGTGAGGTGGGCAGTTCCTCCCGTCCTTCTGCATTTAGCAGATCCATCTGTCATCTCTCTCCAGCTCTTTATGGTTTTGTTGCAGGGAACAGCAAGTGGCACAGGGGAAGGTGAGGGTCAGTCCTGGGAAGATTTGTGCTTTAGCTGGTTTTGAAGCACGAAGGAGCAGAGAAGGATGAACTTGGGGGATGTGACAGCCGTTCTTTCTTTCCTCCTCTCTTCTCTTCCTTGTCTTTTCCTCCTGTTCCCCAACAGCTTCTGCAAAGCCATCATGTGGCACAGTGTTAGCTGGGTGTTTTGTCTCAAAAAGGGACCAAAGTATTAATGTTTAGCCAGC
This sequence comes from Sylvia atricapilla, assembly GCF_009819655.1. Taxonomy (NCBI): domain Eukaryota; kingdom Metazoa; phylum Chordata; class Aves; order Passeriformes; family Sylviidae; genus Sylvia; species Sylvia atricapilla. Next base: position 90,881,862 of record NC_089141.1, read on the forward strand.
TAGCAGGAGCACCTTGTCAAGGTGTCATATGGGAGGCCTGTGTGTTTGTAAGCCTTGCATTTTTCCCTGCTTGAGCACTCCTGGGTTTCTGAGCAGTCAAGGCTGACTCACATCCCTGTGAGGGTGTAAGTGTAATCTTTGTTTAACAGGTAGGCAAAATAAAACTGCTAACCTGCCCAGCTTGACCTGACTGCACACACTATTGTCTGAATTCTTACAGAATAAGTACAAGATAAGGAAGAGTGATACCAAATTTATAGAAATAAGTTGGTAGGTTTGCACATAAAGGCACCTGTCTGATACTGAAATTGTAGCAGAGCAAGGAAAGGAGACATCCTGCTTGCCCATCCTTTAAACTAAGGTAGAAAAATAATTGCTTCTACTGAGGAGAAGTAATTGTGATATGGACACTGTCCTGATACAGATACGGGTCCTGTCTATACAAGTTCTGCTGCAGGTTTGGTGTCCAAGGTATGTGTAAAGTCTTGTTTTAAAATGGCAGTTACTAATTTTTACCCTTAAATTATTGTTTCATCTTACCCTTTTCTGCATTTCTTTTTACAAAAAGCTTTTGTGGTGTTCTACTTACTGATCAGGAAAATATTGTTACAGTGCAGTGTTTGGAAAGCAGCTGGACATTCATACTGGTGGAATAGATCTTGCATTTCCTCATCATGAAAATGAAATTGCACAGTGTGAGGTGTATCATCAGTGTGAGCAATGGGGGAATTACTTTTTGCATTCTGGTAAGTAAAATACTGATCACTTGAGAGGCCTGTACAAATACAATAGTATGGGTTTCTTAAGTTTGGCATTTCATGCTGTGAAAATATGTTACACTGCCTGGCATTATGTAGAACTGCTCCTTGCTCCCTCTGCATAAAAGTGCTTCATTCAGTGAAGTTTGTTCTGTACAGTGCTTTGAACTACATCACTTGATGGCTCTAATGCTGTTCCCATTGATGGAAACCTTGACATTTGTTCTTCCTGTTGCAGTCGTGGTGGTTCTGGATGGACAGCTGAAGTCAATAGAAAGTCAGATTCAAGTCTGCAGCCTCTCTTTTGCTGATTAGTATTTTGGGCAGGATGTCTCTGAGAACTCTTGGAGCTACTTCTCTGTGTAGAAGAGCTGTGGTACACTCTGGGAATTACATGAGCTTTCATTTTTATATATTTGTACTGTATGGGATGAACATTGAATTCTAATTTCAGTTCCCAGTGTAGAGCCTGTTGTAAATCAATAGCAGTTGTCCAGAGGCTGGTGCATCCTCCAGGGTGTGCTTTGTTCCCAAGGCACTGTGGAATCCTTTGCACTTCCACTGAGATGCAGTGTTACTGCCAAGTGGAGCCTTCTGTTGACAAACCAGTGAATCTGGCTTTTCAAACTTGGAACTGAAACTGTAGGGGAAATATTTTTTGATATCAGCTAAATAAAGAGAAGTCAATTGGAAAAAAAAAAGGGAGAACTTAATTCCAAGGGCAATTTGTACACTGAGGTTCTCTAGGAGCTGACAGATTACATTCATTAAGTCAAAAAATCTTGCTGGAGGATGATGGTGTGAATTATTTAGGGCAAATGAATCAGCTTCAGAAACAATTTATTCTGCTAACAGACTTCAGAATTTTAGAAGCTCAGAATTGGAAGAGCAATCCCCATTAGAGGAAGAAAATCCCTGCACTGGGGATAAATCTTATAAGGACTTTATTTTTAGACTACTTGTACTCTGGGAAGAGTGCCAAAGTGAAGTTATGAAAATCCTTGTATTTTGTGTTCTTGAATGAAATCATTCTAAGTACTGAAATTCTTGGAAGAGGAATATTAATTCAAATTCAGATGTTACCAGTACCTTTTTAGGAATACGGAGCCTGACTATTTTAAACTTGTCTGCCTGAAGTTAAGTAAGTCCGTATTTAGGCACCTTTGCAAAAGAGAAAAAGTAATCTTACCCAGGCTCTTCTCCTTCTCCCAGGAGAATTTTGGCTGTGGGTGTTACTTAAGTCACAAGAGCTGCAGGTGTCCACCTGTGTCTGACAGCCTAAATATGCTTATTGATTGTCTCAGGTGTAACCATGCACTGGTGAAAGTGGCCTCACTTGGTAGTAGACAGGACAGACAGTGAAAGCAAGGTTTTTTATCATGGGTAGCTACTGTAGCTGCTTCTGCATCCATAGATTCTTTGATTCATTCCTACTCTCCATAGAGTATGTTGTGCAAAACTAAATTTCGAGGTGTCAGGGTAGGACTGGAGGTAGTCTTCTTATGGTGAGTTCCTGTTGCTTTGAGTCATTAACAGAAATAGCTGAGAAGTGAAACTATGAGATTTTCAGGTCCAGTTATCAGGCCTGAGCTTGTTGCTTTCATATCCAGTGTGTAACGGGGATTTTATCTACTTGTGAAAGCAAGAGGGTTTCAGGCAATGCTGCAAAGCTGCTCTGTGCAGTGAGTGCCACAAAATGCAGGCAGCTGCATGGGTTGCTGAGCAAGAAATGCCACTTCTGTCACCACTCAAAAAAGCAGGACTGTCATCATACATTGTCCTTGGGGAGCGAGCACTCTGAGGCATTGGTAACACTAGGCTGCCAAATGTGAAATATTGTGTTGGCAGGGTATTACAGAGCAAGAGAAATTTATGCTTAAGAATCTGCTTTGAAGTGTGTTTAAGTGCTGGATGCTGCAGGTCACAGAAGTACCTAAAATCCCATGTTGGTTGTGGGTGGTTGGTAGCCTGTTAAGGCTTTTTACATTTCTGAAATTATGCTGAGTAGTCTTTCAGTGGCAGCATGTTTGACATCTCTCCAGTGCTGTGGATAGTTGGTGTTTTCCATAAGTGGTGCTGCCGTGGCTCACACAGATGAGGCCTGTAAGCAGGCTACCTCGGGCCATACCTCTCCGTCTTTCTTGAACAGAACTTTCAGTCCTAAAGCTGAGTTCTACATTCTCTCTTAAATGCAATGTTACTGCCTTTTTCCTGTGCTGCAGCACTGCACAGCAGTGGTCCATGTGGCTACTGAAAGTTCTAGCAGTGCTCAGAGATCACATTGTAAAATAAACTAATTCAAATTAGGCATTGTAGCTGCGTCCCTCCCTCGCCCTGCTTTTTCTCAGTCTCACAAGTCTGGAGAAATTGAGAATGTGTGGAAAATTCATTTTGCATTTAAGATATTTTGAACCAGTGCTATTAAACTTCAGAGTAAAAAAAATAAACGTTAACATCCACCAGCAAGTGATAAGTACAGAAGATTGAGTTTTGAGGATTTTTTAATGTGAGATCACTGGAAAATATTAAAATACTTCTGAGAAGTAAAGAGTAACAGGTAAGGTACTTGTCCTGTGAAAACTGAAAATATTTGTGTGCTTGTTTTTATCAGTTTATTGTCAATTCTGAAGATGAAGACTCATGGTGGTGGTGTTTTTTGTTTTTGTGGGTTTTTTTAATGTTTTAAATGTCTATATTTTAAAATTCACCCAGTGGAAATGTTGAGATTGGAGAGGTATGCAGGATTGTAGGCAAAGCTATTGAAAAATGTTACCCACTGCATTGAAATGTTCAGCATGTATTCATCATAGCATTTACAGTGCTGCCTCCAGCATTTACAGTGTCTCAGTGCAGTCTTTCTCATTTGCTCCCTATTAAGAAGCACACTTGTTTATCCTGATTAATTCATTTTTCTTTTTTTTTTTTTTTTAAACTATAGGGCATTTGCATGTGAAAGGAAGTCAAGAAAAAATGTCAAAGTCATTAAAAAACTACATAACAATTAAGGTAATTTCTTTGTTTGAATTGAAGCAATTTTGTAGGTTTGTAATATGTAAATACTAATCACAGCCCTCTTTTGAGAAAACGTTGGAGTGTGCGCTTATGCTGCAGTTTCTCTAGTACTTTCTGTGAATGTGGATCTAGGATTCCTGCTCAGATTCATGGTTTGCTTATTACAATGGATCTTGCTGAGCTGAGAGTGTTTCTAAGAGCAGAGTTTGTGTCCAGTATCAGAATCCTGCACTATAGATTTGTGGTTGGACTTGACAATCTCAGGGGTCTTTTCCAGCCTGAATGATTCTGTTTTGTAGTGGTTGGCTCTCGTTGGTCTATTCTTAATAGTGCTTTGAAAAAGCATGGGCTTGAAAAAGAGTGGATGTTTTTCCTTGTCCATCTTCAAGTGAAATGGGACATAGTGTCAGTGTTTGTCAGGAAACTGCTGGGTATCCTGAACCACGCCATTGCAGCAGTCTCTCCCATTACCTTTTATCTCTATGTAGTCCCCTTGCTAATGGACAGCAGCTTTGCCTTTTGATACCCACAAGCCACATGACTGTGTCATATTTCGCTGTGTCCCCAGGTCTTTGGTGTGGCTCAGAGCAGGGTTTCTCTGCCAGTTGTGTGTGATACAGCTGTGCATGGTGCTGGTGTGGCTCCCGTGATGGCTGATGCCTACTGCTGAAATAGGGTGATTTCCTTTCTTTAGGCAAAGCTTGGGAAGCTGCTTTGGCACAAATGTTCCCCTTTGCCCTCTTGGAAGAATTAATTAAAATCCCTTTAAAAAGAAGTTCAATATGAGCTGCTTTATTCTTAAATCTTCCAATGCTGTCTGGGTGCATTTAAGCCCTGTTTCCCAGGAACTCACAATTTTCACAGAAATCTCACAAGTCTCAGCAGATGTTGTGGACAGGATGGAAAAATGACCACAAATGCAGTGCATGGAGCTAAAAGCAGCATATAAAAATGTTCCCCTCCATGTTTCCAATGGTGGCACAGCTTGTGTTGAGGAAACAAATATTTCAGGCCTGTCGCTCTTTTCCTTGTAGGTCTCTGGTTTCATGTCTGCCCTTACACATGGCTAACAAATATTAATGCTTTCTGGGAAGTGATTTTCAGTCCAGTGAAACGTTTTTTTTCCATGTACAGCTGCCTTGCACCTTGAAAATTAAGCTCTACATGGAAGGTTTGATGCCTGTGCCAAAAGAGGGGAAGTTTGTCCAGGATTTTCCTTTCGTCCAGCCAGTGGCCACCTGCATCCCAGGCTGTGTCACCTGGACACAGCAGCTTCCTTTTTTTAATAGCTGTTAATTCTGACCCCAAAAATCAAGGAGATTTTGATAACACAGGACCAAGCAAACTGCTTTCAAAGAGCTGTGATTCTTCATCTGTTCTCTGTTTTTAAGGAAATGTTGAGTTGTTTTTTCTAGTTTGGATGATCCTTTCCCAAATTTGAATTTATTTCCATGCTGTACTCATATTGTTCTACCTCTGTTATATTAGTGTAAAGCTTCTGGGCATATTGAGTACACTCATTTATATCCAGTTTATTTTAAAAACCCACAACAAACAAACACCAAAACAATCAGTATCACTTTCTTGATTGTGATTGCCTCAATTATTGCTGTTTTCCCTTGAGAGACAGCACATTGTTGATGCTTTTCCACTGTTCAGGCTGGTTTAGTCTTGTAGCAGAAATCTTATTTCAAAATGTGAGATTTAAGCAAATGACACTTTCTATATTTTCTCACTTGTACTGGCTTGTTATGGTTTTTGTGGTACTTCAGTGATCCTCATCAGTTTGCAAATTAAAAAAAAACCCAAACAAACCAAAAAGCAAAAGTGCAATAGTCACAATCAATCTACCAGTGTCCAGCTTTGCTGAGAGGAGGGTTGGAAGTGATTGAATGTTTTATTAGTGTACCTTCCAAACATTTAAATAGTTCATTATACTATTAATATAAATCAATTGCACTAGTAGTAACACTAATAGTTTACTGGAGTAAATTGTTTGTAATGCTAAATAAATATTAGAGTGGAGTTTATTAAGCTTCATAATTAACACTGAAACTTTATATTGCTAGGATTCGTATTTGTTCACTCCCTGTTTTTTCTTCATATTCTAGTCCTGCAGGAAAATACACTTATTTTCTTTTTCAATAAATCTTTTCTTTGGTTCAGTTTGCAAAACTAAGGGGCTTTCCTTTCTGTAAGATTGTATCCCAGTCTTAGTCTGATAATTTCATTTTGGGTTTGTTTTTGCAAAGTAATTGTTTGTTTGTATGTTTGGTTGTAATTGCAAAGTAATTTTCACCATCTTATATTGGACATTGTGTGTATATTTGTGTCTTGTATATATGTATGCACATCTATCTTACATGGAATTGAATTTTATTTAGTTCAGATTTTAAAGCAGTGTTAGAGTTTAAAGATTTTATGCCTATCTTATCTTGCAAAGATGTGTTATTTGTCATGTTAATTTGAAAAGCAAGGGGATGGTAAGAGCTCCTGGAGAAATCGATGTCATGGCTAAAGCTGTCTTTTTGTGCACGGAGTTTAGGATTTCCTGAAGAAGTGCTCATCAGATCAATTCAGAATGTTCTGTTTGCGTGGCAGATACAGCTCAGGTAAGGAAAGGCGCCTTCCCTGTTGAGGTGTGTGGCTTTCACACGCCCGCCCCACTGGCGGTGCGGAGCTCACCCCGCGGCCGCGCAGCTCCTGGATTCCGCTGGGTGGAAAGGTTTTGGTGGTGCTCTGTGGGGCTGCTCTTTGGCTGGCATTCAGAAAAGCGTTTTTACTGAGCACAGTGCATAACCATTCCTGTAAATACCTTCTCGAGCTGCAGTTAGTTGTGACTTTCAGTTAATTGCACTTGTAATTAATGAATTACCTCTGTCTCTGATTTACATCTGTTGTAGTTGTATTGCAGTCACGATCAGCTGTTTCTGGAAAAATACCTAGATGGAACTGTGGCTTATATCCCTGTAGGGTATGATGAGGGCTGGCTAATAATTCTTTATCTCCCTGCTGTTGTTATCATTTTTGTCCCGTGGAGTTCCTGATTGTTAAGGCAGTTGTGTGGTGCAGTGCAGCTCGCTCAGACTGGCACATAATAACCTAATGAACATCTTTGCCTGGCAGATCATCTCTCTGCTGGTGAGGAGAGGTGTGGGAGGATTTATTCAGCTTCCCTGTCTACCCCATAGTGTTTGCAGTAGGTAGATGCTACTTTTAGCTGGAAGAGGTTTTCATGTCTGTGTTCTTACCAGTTTATTGGGGCCTGCCAAAACCAGATGGTAGTTCCTTAGCCAGTGCTGGGTCACTTGGCTTGTTGGCTGTCCTGGCATGGCAAGGGAATGGTAGAGCATGGGGCAGCAGCTACTGTGGTCTTTCAGTGGGCCTCTATCTGCCTTGGATAAAGCACCTGTAGCAGTGTGACTCTGAGAGCTGGTGTGGCCAAGGCTCTGGGGCATAGCTCGTGCCTGTCAGCGGGTAGTGCACTGCCAGCCTTTGTAGTCATGCAGTCACTGGACTGAGAAGTCCTTCTGCTTGTTAGTACTGCTAGCTGCCTTGCAGGAGCCACCCATGTCATCTCCTGGTGGATCCTCCCTCTCCCAGGACAGCTGAAAACATGAGGAATGGAATAGATCCCAGTAATATTTCAAAGCATGGGATAGTAAAGAGAGAGGTGGTTATTAACTTCTCCTCCACTGTGATAGAAAAAGTGCATCCAATTAGAAGGTCTGCTGCAGAACAGCATCTTGTTTGGGACAGGCTGTGGATTGGTGGCATGCTTGGCTGTTTTGGAATGATGCTGCAGGGCAGTGGCACACTTGGCTGATTTCCTCTTTTAGGAGATGAAATACCTTGTGTACAGTTAAATGGTTTCCTGGCTGGGGCACCTGGGAGTCATGAACAAATGTGTGTTTAAAATAAAAGACTAACACCTACTACGCTGTCATATATATGTGTTTGTCATGTAAACAAGAGATAAATGTCTGGTAGTTTCTAATCTTGCCTCTGGACAAGGAATGGCACTGGAGCCCTGCAGTGGAGGGTACCTGCAGACTTTCTTCACGCTCTGTCAGCTGGCTGCATTTGAACCTGTGCTTTTTGCATTACTTCCACAATAAACTCCTTCCCCAGGTATAAAAAAGGAGTGTGGATGTGAGTGGCTTTGACGAGAAAGGATATGGTGGTGTTATATCACAGTATAAGCCAAGTTGGCAGGTAAGGGTTGCTCAGAATTCTGCACTTGCCACCTCCACCTTGTGAGGCTGTGCACTATTAGCTTCCCAATAAAGAGTCGGAGTCAGTCTCTGTTGAGCCAGGTATTCACTGTGCTGCCTGTCAGCTTGTGAACAGAGCTGCCTTGTCAGCTCTGCTATCAATTCATTTTGGTCTAAACATAAGTTTACTGCACTCCTTCTCATCTTGCTGTCTGCTCATATTTTTATTAGAAGTGAGATCCCAAGCACCCTCTGTTTCTTAAAAGGTTTTTATAGCCTAGACCCATGGATGATGGTTCCTGCCATCCCTACCTGCCAAAGAAAGCTTTTTGTAAAATCCAGCTTTGGGGATCAGGTGGTACCACAAACGTTAGATTGAATCTGTAAAAAAGATCTTTGTAGGCATGTGCATGAGGGTTGAGAATGGCTCATGCTTGATACTGTGGTTTCTTGGGCTTGTAATGGGCCTTTTTTGTCGTCTTGGCTGCCCCTCTGTCTTTCTGTGTGCTAACAGGCAAGAATAAAGCCAACTGTGACTCCAGACTGCCCTGGCCTTGGAAGGGCAAGGGTTGAAAGAGGCGTGTGCAGGGAGGTGCATGTGTTTTGTGGGAGTGGAGTCCCTTCTTGTGATGATCACTGTCAGAGGGAGGATAAAGCTGCATGCCTTGCTTGTGGGGAAGAGGAGAAAAATCAGAGAGAAGAGATTTTGATCATCCTTCTGTGATGTATTTCTGCACAGGGTTCCTCTGCTTCATCGCCCTCTCTGCCTGCTTGGGCTGGTGGGGCAGTGGTGATTATCTGGGCATTTTGCTTTGGTTGGTGCCTCTGGCTGTTTGCTGCTTGGCCTGAATCACCACCCTGTGGCACATCTGAGGCTGTTGGGAAAATGGTTCCTAGGTACCCCGGCAGCAGCATGATGACCCTCCACCAATGTGCCAGCTGCTTGTGGGTGCAGCTTGAAAGGAGACCTGGCATCTCTGAAGTCCTGTGGGACCCTGCTGTGAGGCAGCACATCTCTTGCATCTCATCAGCAGTGGCTTCACTTTATGCAGTGAAGGGCAGGGCATGTGAACACTGCCACAGGCAGTGGGGTTCTGTCTCCAGAATGCTCTCCTGGTCCCCAGAAATGCTCTGGTGATTTTGGGAGCCTGAGTGAACTGCAATGTTCTGACCCCTCTGCTGTGTAATTACTTGTTGGTGCTAATAAATGTTTTGTAATTTGATGATGCATTGGTAATGCCCTTGGTGGCAAAGGAGGGGAGGAGTGGGGAACACAGTGAAGGTTTATAGGGCCAAGCCTGCCTGTGCTGTGTTGTGGGTTTGCAGTTTAGGAGTGTGCCCTGAACTGGGGATGAGAATCGCTTGAACCAAAGTAGGTTTCATCAAGATAAACTTCTATCAAGTATTCCTTGCAGCATTCTTGTAACCAGATTAATCAACTGAGTAATCCTAGTGTGTATAAATGATCATTCTTAGTGTCTCGCTGTGTTGTAGGGGTCTGTACATTGGTCTTTTTGAAAGTTTGATTTAATGAGGCAGTAATGCAGATCTTTAATTATATACAAGTGAGAATTCTGACAAATACAGGTCCAGATATATGCTTTTGTTACACTGGGGTAAATCCTGTGGAGTCTGTTTAAATAGTTAAGCTTCCTTGGGATTTAGACTAATGGAACTGAGATCAGCTCTCACATCTGGCTGCTTTTTCCCTCTTACATCTGTCCTCTTGGTAAGACTGTCTGCTCTGAAGGGTCTGTCTGGGCAGCATTGGGTAATTCTGCAAAGCAGTTGGATGTACCATGGCCAGGACCAGAGGAGATTTCTGTGGAAACTATGGGTGATACTCAGTGCTGATGATATTAGGAATGTGCTGGCAGCTATATTTTGGATGTACCTTATTGCAGAGGTCAGGTATACAGCAGTGAAGCAATGCTGCACTGGCTGTGAATGGCTCCAGTGTGATACTGGAGGAAGGAATCCATTTAAACTTAGGCCTGTCCTAGGTGGACACAACTTCCACTGAAGTCAGGTGAGCTCTCTTATGTGGGGTCCAAAAGCTTGTCTGCAGAAAACTGCGCATTACTGACAAAAAAACCCGCTCTCACTGATAGCAATTCCCAGTAAAAGTGACAGTGAGCTACTCTGGGCCTGCATTTCACAGCGTGCAGGCAAGGTGAGGGGAGCCTGCTGAACTCCTGCCAGCAGGAGTGGACTTTGGAAGTTCCCAAAGTGGAATTGCTTGCCAAAGCTAAGGTCTCCCTGAATGCAGTGAGAATGTCTGTGTGCATGGATGCCTTGTTAGTGGTAGGGCTAATGTTTCTGCAGCTGGTGGAAGGGAAGCTCTGCAGGGTTCCTGTATGGCCCATTTCATTGTAAGTGGAGCTCAGCTGTGGATACAAGGAATCATTTACCTTGAAATTTTATCTTTCATTCCGTGGCCATAAGAGGCTTCGATATGTGTGAGTGTGATGAATCCCAGCCTAGACATGCCCTTATGAGTCTAACCAATTGGTATTTTCTCTAAAAATAACTTTCTCAAAGTGATATGGTCAGTTTAGCTTTGATATTGTGAGGGAAATGTTCAGGAGCTGGACCACAAATTTTAGGTTCATCTAGATTTTGGATGCTGGTGAAGCAGCTCTTTAGACAGAGTCGGTGGAGAGGGTTAGGCCTCTTTGGACATCTCCAAAATACAGACTGTGTCTACCTAAATTAGAATAGGCACAAAATTAGAAGTGTATGTTGCCATCACTACAGCACTTAGAAGTATATTAAATCCTAATACTTTGGATTGATAACTTTGCAGAGATGCAATAATGGAAAGAAATTAAAGTTAAATAGTGATTGCTTTAGTAAACTTCCGATTCAACTTTTTTAATCAGTTTGATATGTTTTCCAGTAGGTTATACTTTGTCATATATAGTGGTTGTCTTTTATATTGATTTAATTCAGCTGGTGTGCATTAAGAATGGACACCACCACTTTTAATTAAGTGTGCAATTAATTGTAAGAAGTTTGCTATACAAATAATAACAAACTTCTCCTTTGTCTCGAAATACTGTTCCTATGTATGACAGACAACATTCTCTCCATCATAATGCCTTAATTTCTTTTTTTTCTTAGCAGTAGAATTTAGTGAGGAGAGCATGGAAGATGCAAAGAACCATCTTCAGGCAATCTCATCTTTTATTAGAGATGCAAATGCTTATATAAAAGGGCAGCTGATGTGTGAGCCTGTTAGAGAAGACATATTGTGGGAAAGGTAAGTGCACCTCCTGTATCTTAAAAGATTGTGATTATGTGAGCAGTAGCTCACTGACAGACTCTGAGGTTCAGTTTAAGAAGGAGGAAAAGAAGGACTGAGCAGCAGTCCTCCCTCCCAGCCCAAAAACCAAGAGCAGTTTTTTTAAAAAATTCTCTTTCTAGCCGGCTGTTTTTGCTCATAGTCTGCTACACTCAGTTCATTGTGTTTTTAAGGTCTCTGTTACTTATCTAGTGTGCCTGTCCCTACACAAGCATCTTTGCCCCTCGTGAGCGATGTAGGAGGCAAAGCTGTGGCAGTTGTGAGGCTCCCCAGTTTGTAAGTAGAGCTGGGCAGTAGTGACTGGAGAAGAAAGATGACTAAACAGTGACACACCTTGGGCACGTGTACTTGTAATCGAGCTGGCTGGCACTATGGTGTGCAGCAGAGGAGAGAACGGGCTACTGAGAGATTTGCCGTAGGCAGGGATGTCACAGGGAAGGAAGCCATTACCACTGTTGTGACCCTGACAACGGGGAGGAGAATCCTTTGGAGTCCATTATGAAAACCAGGTTATCTTCAGGACTGAGATGTGCTGTGTGTTGGGTGCAAAGCTGAGAGCAGGAGCACAGTGCTCTGGAGTCAGGGTAGGAGGGCACTGAGTGCCCTGAAGCAAGGTAAGTGCAGGCAGCTCAGAGCTGTGGAATCAGAAGAGAGACAGTCTGTGCTGTAGAGGTGAGAGGCAGCTTCCTTTTAGCTCAGGTACTTCACTATTGAGGAAGCTTGTGGATGCACTGAGGGTTGCAAAGGGCACTGGAGCATGTTACAGGAAAGTGAGTTGCATTAACTAGCTGTGGTATTTGGCAAAAGCAAACCATTCAGCAGGAGGCTGCAGGAGATCTGTTGGTGCAAGATAAAGCTGAGAGGCATGAGGAAGTTGAAATGGATAATCAGTAGGGGATGTGTGGGAGGGCACAACTTGTGTATTCTTAGGTGTAAAAACAACCAAAATGAAACAAAGCTCTTCATTAGTGAAGTGTTAGGTACTCCTGGAGAGGGGGAAGCTTGCAGGGAAAAGTGTTGGGAGGAATGCATTAGAACAGCAGTCATCTAGTATCTGAGGGGAAGCAGGCATTCCAGGCTAAAAAAAAAATCAGAAACAGGCAAAATAAGGCTCAGGGGAGTCCCGGAGATGCTAGGATAGCTTGATGTTTCCCAGCTAACCCTGCTCCTTGCACTTTTTTGGGAAATGGCATCCTTGGGCCAGCACTGTCAGGCTCTGGTTTGCCTGGCTGTGTGTGGGAGCACGCTGCCAGCAGCTGTTTGTAGCTCCCCATTTATCCCAGCTGCTCTCCTCCTCTCCCTCTTCAAGTGGCTGCAGCTGGTGGCACTGGTTCTGTGGTGATCAGTGCTGATTGCCCACTGGCTTTTGGCACTGTTACACAAGTGGTCCCACTACACCTTTCCATCTGGGCCATGGTGAGTGGAATCCCTTGAGAGTGGGATTGGGCTCTCCTGGGAAATGAGGAGGCAATGCTTAGTTCTGAGTCAGATCTTGACAACAGGATTCTTGGCCAACTCCAGGACAGCTTTCTTGCCAGGCACTGGAGTGCTGCCTCTGATGTGCCTTTGAAGAGAAGCATGCTGTTAGCATGATTAATGGGCTGCTGGAAAAAAACAAAAAAACCCAAAAAAACCCCACAAAAAAAACCCACAAAAAAACCAACCAGAACTCAGTAAGATCTTTGATGTGCTTAGTATCAGTCTCATTTTCTGTCTGTTTTTAGAGGATTTAAGGCAAACTTTGCTCTGTTGTTGTTGGCCCCTCTGATTAACCATGTATATTTATTGAAAGGATGTAACAGTTAGGATTTTGACATGCATGAAATTTTTCCCTTCACAGCAGAAAGATGTATTCTCCCTGATGAGTTTAGCACTGCCCATCACAGGACAGCTGGGAAGGAGATGGCAGTGTCCTTTCCATGACTCCCTCTGGCTGAATGGCTGATGAATTCAGCACACTGCTGGCATCTTGTTTGTCTTATCTTAAATGTTACCTTTTCTTCTTGAAGGCTAGCCAGCACAAAAGTAACCGTGAAGGCTGCGTTTGCAGATGACTTTGACACCTCCAGGGCTGTTGCAGCAATTATGGACCTCATTCACCATGGCAACAGACAGCTTAAGGCTGTTACTAAGGTAACCCATTAGGATACAGAGATCAGAAAATGACAGCTGTCCACTGTCCTACTGCTTAATGCAGACGGATTAGTTTATTGTTCACATAAGAAACCAGCAGAAACAAAGCTCCATAAATTGTTGACCTTAATGGAGCCCATTTGTCCTGACCCTATCACAGGAATTGTGCATGGCTATTGTTTTGTGCTTTGTTGTGTCCAGAGGATGTTTCTTTCCTGCTGCCCTGTATTATTTATACCTAAAGCTTTTGAAAGGCCTGAAGCCGTTGTGACATGCTGCTGATTTTAGTGTTGGTTCTGTGTTCTTACCCTGCTGTTTTGCTTAATATCATGCACAGAAATTAAGCTAAACTGGGAAGTGGTGGGGGTGGTTGCTGCAGGGGCTTTGGCTGGCAGTCCCAGGTGCACTGGACAGTCGTGGTGGCAGGTTCAGCCTTGGGGACTGAGTGGCTTCTGCTGTTGGCAGACTGTAACTGGCATCAGCATTCCTGCACGAGTCTGTCTTCAGGTGGCTTTTGGCAAATTAAGACCCTGTTAAGATCTCATGGTGACACAAAGAAAGCATCTGGTAAGGACAAGACTTGAGCAATGTATGAAGCACTTGTGGGTTCACTGTTTACCAACAGCTCCCTTTGTCACTCAAGGCGAGCACCTCAGCCTTGTTGCTGTGCTCCTTGAGTACTGTTATCATCATCTTCACCATGTTTGTGCAGCAAAAGAAATGTGGACATGGTAATAACTGGTTTTAAGAGAGAATTAGCCTGTTGATTTAGAAATCCTACCTCCCTCTGTTTTGGCGTTGGCTTTAAACTCTGTCCGTAGCCTTATCTTTACAAATTGACTCTCTGAATGAATCCCTGACCTGAAACACTTTGCAGCAGGGATCTGTAATGGCACTGCCACTCCTAAATACAACTACCCCCATTTTGTCAGTCACTGCTTGTTCTCCCTGAATTCCTCTGTTTTGTTAAGAATTGGATGGGATATTTGTGGGGCACCTGACTGGACTTTCTGGTTGAGGTGGTGGAGCTTTTCTGGGTACAGCCCAGCTGTCTGGAGTGTTCCCTCTTTATTATGAGTGTAGTTTTTCTCCTTAACAACTGTGAGTAAAACCACCTAACTACTTACTCCTCTCTTTAGCTTTCCTGCTAAGCATTTCTCACCTTAGATGGCACGCTCCTATTCCTTTCTCCCAGTGGCCTGCTCCAGCTCCTCCCAGTTCTGAAGATGTCAGATAAAATCCAGTAACCAGCTGCTGATTTCCTTGTGCATTTCATCACTCTTATTTTTTAGGCAAGGATTAGTCCCTTAAATTACTCCTCAGTCTGTAATTTAATCTTTATTTTATTGCTGCTGATTGCTGGTGCTGCCAGGGCATGACAAAATGCCATATGCTGTGTCAAAGTGGTCCCCACATGGATCAAATCAATAAGAAACTCAAAGAATTTTTTAAAAATCTGTTATAAGTGCCCATGAATGTGGGATTTTGTTCTTTTTATTTTGTTTCCATACACACAGCCCTTTCATGCCCAGAAGGGCTGTTTTTAGTTCTAATTTACTGCACACTTGTAACGTGTGGCAGCTTTTTGCATCACCTCGCTGCGCAGGCTGGTGATAAGCTCTTCCTTTCCCTCGTTTACTTAAATCCCTTCCCTTTGTGCTGTGAGGTGCTTTTATATCTCTCTAAGATTGCCTGTCTGGGTAGGTGTTCCTGGTGGAGGTAGATCTTTATAATTAGTAATAGTTTTCCCTTGTGGACTAGGCTACAGAGAGATGCTGGATTCTGTAATATGTATTGACTGGACAATCTCTTTTGAGTGTTTTCTAAACAGGATGCTGGGTCTCCTAGAAGCTCTGTTGTGTATGGAAGCATTATTTCCTATATAGAAGGCTTTTTCAATGCCCTTGGGATGTCCTTTGGAGAAGCACAGGTAATGAAATATCTCTGCTATGTGTTTGAGGATATGGTCGCAGCCTCGGTGTTGTTTCATAGAGTGCTTTCTGAAAGCATCAGATGTAATGAAGTTATTTATGGTTTAAGTAAACCTTTCTGCACTGCTTGCAGTTTCTCCTGTGTTGCTTTAGGAGAGTGTATGAGCAGGTGGAACAAAGTGTGGGCTTTTTAGCTCTTGGAGGTACTCCCATGTGACTTCTGCACCAATTTTGCTGTGGAAATGAAAGATTGAGGAATGAAACAAGAAAAAGTTAGCATTGGAGGCATTTAAATTGTCCTGTTATGTGTATGGCTTTCCCCAGCTTTTACTCTTCTTCCTGATAGTTGCTTCCAGGCTGGCTTTGATAGCTATGTGAATATTTGCAGTTGTGAGGGGTCCAACTCCTCTGCAGAAAGCCAGGGAAAAGGGCTGCTCTGCCTTGAGCCGTGAGGGGTTATGGGAAGGACAGGACAATTAGCTGGACATGGGCCCTTACATAACTAGTCTTGGAAAGATAGGAATGGGGAGAGAAAAGAAAGGAGAGAAAGCTCCTTTACAAAGCAAAGTACTGGACAGGAAAGAGAGTCATCAATAAATATGGAGGTGATGTCCCAGTGTATGGAAGGGGAGCATTTAAAATGACACAAGGTTTGGAGAATAGCAGGTTGTTCTTTGCTCTTCTCGCACTCAAATATGGAGCTGAATTCAAAGTAGTGGAAAACTTTCTGTAGAGAGGCTGTTCTGCAAAACAGCACAGTTATTTTGGGGATGGGGGAGAAGAGAATAAGAAAGTGTAAATCACATTCATCCTTTGAAAAGCAGGCAGTATAGTGGTAAATGCATTTATTTGGTTTCCCTCCATTGATTTTCTTGCAAAATTTCTTTCAAAACAGTGGCTGGATGTGATTTGGCTGTGTGTAACTCCTCACAACCTGTGTTAATTTTTAGTGGCCTACTAAACACTTAATTTTTTTGTTAGCTGGATGGCAAAGTCCTTCTTTCAGATTCTGGGCTGTCTGTATGCAGGTATCTGTTGCACCTATACTTTTGCTGAAACAAGTATCTGAATGCGTTTTTCTTTGTTGTAGGCTGTGCTACAACAAAGTGGCAGGAGGAGCAGCAGAAGATGCTGGTCTGAGATAAGCAGGAAGAAATGAGCTTGTTCCCCTCTGTTCCTCTGCTATTTCAGCTTGCAGTCTAATCTGTCAAAATCTTCATCAGAAAAGTCCATGGGCTATCACAGTTTAGTAAATAAAAGGGTGTAGGGATTGTTCCCTGACTCTTGAGATCAGCCACTACAGCTCAGCATCCAGCCTTTCTTGCCACTTATTCAGGTAGCCCCAGGCATGCAGCTTGCCAGGAGGAGTCCCTGACCACACTGGGGCCTGGCATGTGTGCTGTGTGGGAGAGGGCTGCCTGGCCTGGACACTGCTGTGCTAAGAGTGCAGAGATGTTTGGGCAGTGGTGTTTGGACCCCCTCATTTGGATGTTTGCCTGTAGCCTGTGGGTCTGTCTTGCTCCTGGGCTGGGATTCATCTCAGCTAATCAGCCTAATGTAGCTGCCTGTGCTTCTAAAGTCATCAGTGGGGATGCTGAGGACTGGCTCATCTCAGTCTAGTGGCTGTATAGAGCAAGAGTGCCTGTCCCTCTCTCTGCACTGGCAAGAGAAGATCTCATCCACAGGGAAGTAAGATAAATCCATCTGGAAAGGTGATGAGTGAAAACCATCATGCCTGTTTTAGAGCTGGGAAGCTTTTGCTCTCCCAAAGAGTGTTGAGAGTTGAGTGTATTGGAGGTGCAGCTGGGGCCAATCTGTGGAAAGCAAGGGCCAGAAATTTGCGATCAGCCCTGAGAGGCTCTGCAGTGTTTTATGTGGCAGTCAGACTGGTTCATCTCCTAAAGCTGCTCCTCCTTTTCAAGCCTCTCACTCCAGTAGGTGCCTGGTTTGAACTCCTGCAAACGTGTTGGTAGAGGCATCTTTCTTGCTCCCATCATCATGTTTTTTTCCCTTCTGTATTTAAGTATTTATCCTGCCAGAGGTTACTATGGAGTGTTCCTGGCACTTAGATTTATTACCTTTTTCAATCTCATAAACCTTTTCTTTAGTATGGTTACATGTTTTGAAAGCTTGGGGAGTTCACTGCATTTCACACTCTTCATCTTCAATGACTTCCCCCTCACCTCCTCCTCCTGCTCGTCTTTGTTTGTCAGTGACCTCTGAAACTCTGCTCCCTTTCGTTTCCATCATGTTGTTTGGTGACTAAGCCCAGTCCCCTCTGGCTTTAATTACTCAGCTGTTCTTCTGCTCCCAGATGTTGCTGCCAGGAGCTTTGCCCGTGGCCTTGGAGTGCTTAGTGTTCTCTTGTTTGTTGGAGGTTTGTGCTTTTCCTCCCCCTTGGGAGTTTGCCTCTAATGAGAAACAGGCATAGTCTCTCTGCCAAGAGTGAGACCAGGAGCCTGGCTGTGGCAGGGATGAGGAGTGGCCTTCCTCCTCAGCTGACTCCCAAGCTCCTGTCCTGGCAGCTGTTGGAGTAGGACTCTGTAGGAGGAGTGAGTCTGTTCCCTTCCTGAGGCATTGACCAGTGAGACTCCTGCCAAGCCAGGGGAGGCCAAGGGAGCTTGGAAGTGGCTGAGGGGAGAAAGGGGCTTGGCTGCAGCCAAGAAACACCCACGTCCTGTGTGCAGTAGCTGCTGCTTCTCTCAGGTCTTTTGGAGTGGCCGAAACTTTGGGTAAGGTGGATCAGATAAAAGTTCTGTGGATTTGGGAAGGGTTTCTGTAGGTGAAAGGAGAAAGGATAGGATGGACTAGACTTAAAGCCAAAATACTTACTTGTCCTGGTTTGTTTCCTGAAGGAGGTCTGGAACTCAGAACCAGAGTAAGGGGCTTATGTATTCTCCGTCTTTGGACTTGTACAGCCAAGGAGCTGTCTGAGCTGGTGGCTAGACTTTCCTTGCTGTGTTGGGTTCCTGTTGCCAGGCCTTTCTTACATTAACTTGTCTGATCTCTTTTCAAGTTATGTACATGTCTGGCAACTTTGAGGTTTCCTGTGGCAAGGAGTTCCCCACTTGGGTTATGCAGCGTGTTGGGTTCATGTGAGAGCACTCTGCTCCAAGCTAAATGCTTTCTTGTGCAGGAATATGCTGAATTATTTCCAAGTGTGACTCCACTCTAACTTATTGTCCAGCATTAGTGATGGTGATTTTAATCCTATCAATATATGGAAGATTCACAACCAAGGGAGTTGATAAGGCCTCACATTGCTGTGGAGATGGGGTTGGTTTTTTTAATATCATACTCAGATGTTTTGCTTTTCAAACATCTGTTTGCTGTTTAGATGATCAGATACCTGTTTGGTTTCTAGGTGGCTGTGGGAGGAGACAAGTCTGCAGTGCTCTCCAGTGTCATTGAGGAGCTGGTGAGGTTCCGCATGAAGGTCCGGCATTACGCGCTGGCTCTGCCGGAAACAGCAGACGCTGTGCCAGGGGAGAGCGCGGCAGGAGCCGAGGAACAGCAGCAGAAGGAAAAGAGGAAGCAGTTAATGCGTGAGAGAAAGCCCCTCTTGGAGGCTTGTGACAGTCTGCGTGGAGACCTTGCTGCCTTTGGAATCCACATAAAGGTAGAGTGCAGTAACCCTCTTTGTGAGACTCTCAGTCACTTTTTAAGACAACACATATTTTTGTCCTTCATTCCCCTTCAGCAGCTTGTGGTGTTGTGCCCTGCTCCCTCTGTGACTGCAGTAGCAGGAGGTGGAAGTTAAGCCCTTGTCTGGCAGTACTGCTGCCTTCTCTTCTGCTCCCCCTCAGCCTTGTGTCTCCATGCAAGCCAATGAAAATCTCGTATTATTCAGAAATCCCTAATTTGCCCAAGTTCAGTCCAGAAGGAAGGGCGTGAGTAATATGTGCAGTCTTAAAAAAGATTGCGAAGGAACTGGAAAGCAAACTGAGACGACTTGTGAAAATAATGCCTTCCATCTACCTACCCCACACTCCCCGCCAAAAATAAGTCTTCATGAGAAAGCCTCTTCCATCTTCAGCAGCTTCATTCCCAATTGTTCCTGAGCCACAGGGACTTTGATTCTTGTACCACTCCTCTCTCCATCCTGCTTTATACTTCTAGCCTACACCTAATGCCAGTGTTCTTTTCCATTATCTCAAATGGCATCTCTGACTCAAGAGAAGACCCTCTATGGCATTCCTGCCTTCTCCTGGTTCCAAGGGCCTGTGTTACTTCTTTAAAATGCTGCTTCTTCCAGTTCCTCTTGGTCATTGCCCTCTGCGAGGGTCAATGTTGCTCCTTGAGTGCAGAATAATCCTCCACATTCTCTCCCTCCATCCCATTTATACTGTTCATTTTTCCTTTGCTTGGGAACTGGTCCTGGCAAGTCTGGTTCCATCGTTTTACCAGTGGGAGGATGGAAATGACATCAGGAAGTGAGAGCACCTCCAGCTGCTGCGTGTGAGGGCTGCCACTGTTCAGTGCTCCTGTGAGCACAGCGTGGTTGGCTCTCTGCTCTCGGATGACAGCAAGCGTGCCGACACAAACGGGGTGAGGGCCAGAGTGTGCTGGTGGTGGTGGTGAGCTGCAGCTGTGAAAGGAAAGCTGGAACATCTGCTTCTTTTAACTTGTTTCTTAATCCCCACTACACTCACCAGTCAAGCAAGTTTGCAAATCCAAACAACTGCACTGAGACAAAGTCTTGGAGAAGCAGCCTGCCTTTTCATCTGTTGGAGCAATGCTGCAGCCCCACATCCATCCTTTCACAGATCTGTTTTGGTTTGTTTTTAAAGGGATTTACCTTTGAAAACCCCACAAATTACTCTGAGCCAGGATTCAAACCATTCATTTAAAAAATTTAGTAACCTGAAGCTCAGCATAATCTGTCCCAGAATAGATTGCTCCGGAAGACAAAGCACACATGCACTTATGAGCACACATACAGCAAGCATCCAGAGCTGAACTCCTGCTATTTTTGCTGATACTGTGGAAGTATCCAAAGGTGTGTTGTCAAGTTAGCTCACACTTCGCTTTCGCAGATCCCAGAGAGTCCTGTAAACTGAGTGATGCAGCTCTGCAATTCCTCACACAGGCTCACCAAAGCACTTGTGCAACAAGACGCAGCCTGCACAAAGCAGGGCTCTCCCCAGCCTCTTGCTCATTGTGAGTCTGCCTGGCTGGGTGAGCTGATGCCAAAAATGCCCTGGTAAAACAGCACCTAAGAGGAGTCCTGCTTGCCTAGTAAGTGCTAGAGGAAGTTACATGAACTTCTTATTTCTGCCCAGCCCCTCATTTCCACAAAATGTTTGAGCCTCACACTGTGCATGCATTAATGCCAACACTGCCCTCTGTCACCCGAGGCCCAAGCGAGCCAGCGACTTCTGAAGTCCATGTGCAGGAGCAAAAGCAGTGGAAGAGATGAAGCAGACAAGCCTCAGCTCCATCCAGTGCAGACTAGGAACCCCCCTGGTCTGAGGCAG
Source organism: Sylvia atricapilla (assembly GCF_009819655.1). Lineage (NCBI taxonomy): Eukaryota > Metazoa > Chordata > Aves > Passeriformes > Sylviidae > Sylvia > Sylvia atricapilla. Next base: position 90,902,691 of record NC_089141.1, read on the forward strand.
GGCACGGAGTGAGTGGCTCGAATAGAAACTTAATTTTCTTAAAATTAGAAAACTTAAAAATCATCTTTGTAGAAAGGGTAGTTTCTCCTTCAGGTTTTATCTTGTGATTTCCATATTCTGCTTTCTTCTGTCAGGTTGCTCATTGCAAAGGATGTTGGCTGAAGTGATGTAATTTGAAACAGCCTGATTAAAAAAAGTCCATGTTGTCTTTTGTTGTCATTGTAGCATGCTTGGAAGCTATGCTACTAAGTGAAATGTAGTGATTGGATATTTAGGCAAGAAAAAGTTTTCATTTTTATGTAAAAAAAGATTCAACAATTCCAGCTGCTCATGAGTCAATGCTTATGGAATGTTGTTGTGTGTCAATGTTCAGATTAACTATTATTTTCAACCATTGCAATCAAACAGCTGGTCTAAATAGAATGTTCAATTTATCTGTAATATTACCTTTTAAAAATATGACTGTATTGCATTACAGATACTAAAATCAACAGGATTCTGTCCTGAGTTCAGATCAAATGTGTTCAGCAATATATTCTTATGTATTGACCGTATGAGCCATTGAGACTTGAAAATATGATGGCATGAGTTGAGTGTAGCTACTCATGTGAGAGGCTGCACCCTGCTGCAGCATCCCACACTGAAGAGGTGATATTTCTACTGTGTATTTCTTCCCTCTAAGCTAGGGAAACATGTCTAGTTTTGTTTTACAACTCTGAGCATTATTAGTAGCAGTAGCATTCCTGTGAGATCATATTGGCACCTCTTTTGCCCAGCTTTGCTGAGTGAATCTTGGTTAAAACCTGTGATTCAGTCTGGCAGGACTGACCTGCTTACTTTTTTTTGCAGGACAGAGCTGCTGTTTCAACGTGGGAAATTGTGGAAGGAGGACAGACAGAGAAGCAGACTGAGAAAAAAAGCTGATCCTTCATTCTTGGACTTGTTTTTTATTTCAGCTACTTTGGCAACTGTTGTAAATACTAATTCTTTCAAAATAAAATCTGTTGAACAGAGTGGCTACAAACGATAGCACATAATTTGAGCAAAACTGTTGGCACTAGTACTTGGTAAATTAATACAGGCCTTGCAGCACAGGTGGTGGAAGTATCCAGAATAGAAGGCAGCACAGGAGCAGCTGCACTGGCTTAACACAGACATGGGTCTGTTCTACTGCAGGAGCTGCCCCAGCCCAAACGCTCTGTCACCTGCCCCATGTTGCTGACCTGTCACGGAATTTAAACATGTGAAGGCAGAGGCAAGAACTTTAAGGTGAAACCACTTAGTTTTGTGCCTGTTGTTTTGACAATTCTCTTCCTCTCAGACACAGAATGGGGGACACTTTTAACCTTGAAGTATTTCCTTATTGTGGTGGTGGTGCTTTGATCTTGTGAAACCTTTACCAGTAATTGATGGTAGCCAGTTACCTGTAAGGCTTGGTATCTTCTGTTTGCTTTTGCACAGAATACAAGATTTCTCTAGCACTGGGAGTGCAGGCACACTCAGGATCTCTCCAGAATTGGGAAGACAAAATTAGGATGTATTTATTTTAGTATAAAGTATGTTTAGTTTTTACCTGTTCAGTTACCTTTTTGCTGGCCCTGGCTGCTGTGGGCAGAGGTGCAGAAGCCTGTCTTACACTTGAGGTGACCTGTGTTGATATGGGGCTGATAATTACAGGCCCCTGTACTTTCTTTAGATCGGTTTATGAAAACATAAGAAGAACCAAGAATGTGGATTCATCTACAACGCACTTGTGTGCTTTCAGAGTATCTGTTCAGAAGGATAAAGGCTTTATTTTATACTGTTGAGAATAAAATGTGTAGCTATTTTTCTGTTCCCTTTCTCCATTATGTGGACTTCCAGAGAAGAGTGGGGTGTCTCTTCATTCAGCACTGGGGCACAGGTGCATATCTGACACAGCTGGTATTGTACATTTGCTCCTGGCGGTGTTGTTCTAGCAAAACAGAGTGAATGGTGAGCAGCAGCTCAGCTGTTGTGTGAAATGGGATAGGCACACACGAAACAAAGTCCAGTCACTTTGCTATTATTTTTATTTCCTACCAAAAGAAACTGCTACATTTCCAGAATGTTTAAAAATTGTAACAATTTGTATACATTAGTGAATAACAGTTACAACTGCTGTGTAGCTTTAAAACCAACACCGTTGGTTGCAATCTGTACTGAGCTCTGTTAATTGATTGACGTCACCTACATGTCATTTAGATTATAATACCACTGATGTTCTAATTACAAGAAAAAAAATCACTTATTTTAAAGGCAGTAGCTATTTTAAAATCAGTTTTAACTTTCTGATTTCATTTAAAAGTAGTCAGGTTTTTCAAATACATTTAAGGGGGGGGGAATAATAGCTTAAGTTTCCCCAAAGATGCAGACAGTTTACAAAACTGCTTAAATTAAACACTAAAACCTCATTTCTTAAGAGTAGTCTGTGAACCCTCATAGAGCAACACAAGCAAACACTTAAAAACCTATTTTAAAAATAGGTAACTGGTTTAAAAAGAAAAATGCATCAGGGTGAGGTAGTAGTCACAGTGCATCCCAAAATACCAACTCATACTCCCTATGCAGGGAAAAACTTGGAGTAGCCTTTCTGATTCCGGGTGCTTTCTGCAGGCAACTATTGCAAGGAATGAGAACAGTGTGAGTGGTCTGTGAGACACCACATTCCAGCTGAGAGCACTGCAAGTGGCTGTGCTGAGCAGGGAATGGCTGCTGCAGTAACCGGATGCGTTATGGGCTTGTTCCGGCGCTTTCATGAGCAGGAACAGTTGGAGCTGGACTGGAGGTTCAAGGGCAGTACCCATTTAAAGTGACTTGGCATGAACTTGCCTCCCTCTCCACTCTGGATCAATCCCTACCAGCCTGGACTAAATCTCCAAGAATTTAGGGAATAGTCCTGTGTAAAATCCCTAATGCTCACCTGCACTGGCTGCACCAGATCAGTGTGGCTGACAGTGTCTGTCTGTCTGTCCTGCAAAGATCAAGGAACAAGCCTCTGCTTTTTGCCCTAAAAACTCCTGCTTTTTGCATACTAAGTACTGCACCTGAAACTCAAACACTGACCACCCTATTTCTGTTCCTGCCTTTGACTTGCAGCATACACTGCACTCTGCTCTGAAGGTACAGATACGAGCTGTGGGCTGCCTTTTGTCCCTTCAACTTGCATTCCCGCTGGATCATGGCTGATCTGTGTGCTGGGCTGCCCTGAGCTCTAACCCAGCAGGCAACTGGAGTCTGAAAAGCACTTCACTCTTCCATGACCACTGAGAGCAGAACCAGTTCTGCTGGCTATCACCGAGTTTCTTGCCCCACCTAGTACCTCTCCAAATGACAATTTCACAACTTCATTGTATTGAGTCAAGACCAGATACAAAAACAGAAATTCCATTTCTTTTTCAGGAAAGCCAAATTACTGTGTAATGAATTTAACTGCCAAGATACCTATAGCATATCTTTATTCTGCCAAGGAGGAACATTTTAAAAAAAATAACAAGACATTACAGGAAGGGATGCCTTGCCCAAATGAATGCTGCCTCTGGGACTGAGAATGGGAAAAGGCAACTAATTACATTCAAACTCTACAGCAACTCTCATGCATTCCCTTTCCAAGGAGGCTTACTTTTTGCTTCTTACTATACTAGCATGGCAAAAAATGAAGTGCAAGAGCTAATTCTAGACAGAGGGTCTAAGAATGACAAGTGACAACCTTGGTGAAATCCAAGAAATTCAGTTGAGCTGGTGGAAGAATTTTATCTAAATATCAAGTGCATTATTTTTTTTTGCTGTTCACACTTTAGTTATTGCTCAATAACTATCAAAAAGAACAGAGGAATACTTTCAGTTTAGTTTTATTATATTATAACAGATCTGCAACTACAGCTTAATTCAGCCAAAACATTTTTGTATTCCAAACTCTTAAAAAATATCTACATTAATCATATTTTTCTATTCTTAAAAATAAAAAATATCTACCTAACATACCAATGCTGCTACAGCACTTGAAAGGGTGCATTATGTAAATTCTACGGTACAAGTAATTACTCTTGCAGTCATTGCTCTTCCTTTTCTTCTCTGCTGCTTTGGCTTCAGGTTTCAAAAAGTTTGTTAAAAGCTGTTCCAACTTCTGAAACCATGTCAGAGGCTGTCATTGAACGTCCGAATTTCTGAAAGGCTTGCTGGTTAGACTGCCTTGTGAGAGAGCAGGCTCCAAATGCAGCCACTAGGAAGGGATTTTGACTGAAAAAAAAAAAAAAAAAAACAACCAAAAAACCAATATTATTAAGAGAATCTGAACACTTCTGTGCAACTAATAAGGTGGTGGACATCATCTTTGTACTTGTAAATGTTAACATTGCCAGGAAGGCCTCTTAAGCAAACATGTCCTCAGACTCTTGCACTGCAGAGCATCTTTGAATTTTTTTAATCAAACATTTCCCTACCCATGGCACAGCATGTGACTGAGTGAGAAACACCACGAGGGCCAAAGCATGCAAAAGGACAACAGGCTTAAAAAGTGGCGAAGGTGTTCCATGTCTAGTTTTACTGATGTGCAGCTTCTTGCTTTCCTTCAGAGGAAGACTGAAGGCTCACCTGACAGCCTTTCAATCCCTTTCCTCTCCATCCTCTGGGTAACTCCATTTAGTTTTGTCTTTCAGGGGTGGGGAAAAGTCATGGGGATGCAGACAAGAGATGTTTTTCAGCAGGGTCATAGAGACTGCTCCAGGGCCTTCATTAGATCAGCTTAAAAGGGGTACAGTGGCAAGTGAAGACCACAAGCTAAGGCACACTGCTGTAATGCCTCCTTACACACTTAGGAACTGCCCAAGAGAGTGTACCCAGGCCCAGATCTGTAACGCTGAACCTGCCCCAGAGAAGCCAGCAGAGTCCAGAGCCACCTCCACCTTTCACCCCCAGAGCATCTCTTATAGGCTGGGCCATGGGAGTCACTTCTCCTGCCTTAAAACAGAAAACAACTGTAGACCAGTTCAGCAGTCAGTGCTGTGCTCCTGGTCTGGCTGAGCAAAAACCTCTCAGAGCTCAGCCTCAGCACAGCATTGCTGCCTGGAACACACTAAGGACCTCCTGACTCCTCTGCCAAGGAGAGTTTTGTGGAGGATCCCAGTGTAAACAGGCAAAGCAGGAAATGACTTTACAATTAGGTGTTACCTAAGCAAAACTTCATGTACTCATCAAGGTGCAAGAGTATTTAAGCCACCTTGAAAGTTAATCCTGGATGCCCAAATACTGCTCTGAAACAAGAGCTGTGTACAGGCTCCTGGGCTCAAGGCAGCTAAAGCACCATACTCCAAATGCATCAGCATCCTCTCTACTCAAGTGAGGAATCCTACCTACTATACATCCCTGAAAGCCAGTGCAATCTCAGTGTTTGAAAACTCTCTGTACAGACCCATTCTGAAATGCCAGAGCCAGGCACAAGCTGGAAGGACTGGCTGGACTGCCTGCAGTGCAGTCTCCAAGTGGATGCCCTGACTCACTGAACCCAGAAAGCTCCTCCTTTCCTGCAACACATGAGGTAGGCAGGATTGGTACTGCAGGTGTCTGTGAAGGGTCACCTTAACACCACTGCAGGAGACATAATGCCTTGCTGATGCCAATTATACTTTTCCTTCATCTATAAAATAAAGGAGTTTCTAAGCGAGCTGTTTAGAAAAGCCACAGGAGCTCAAGTCAGGAGAGCCTGGAAAACATGTGCTGTGTTTGCTAATCTCTCCAACAATTTAATACTGCTGTGCTGTACCCCATGCAAAAATGAAGTCACTCTGTTAACAACTTAAAACAGAATTCCTCCTTTAGTGGCAGCTGCAAATTCAGACACCCAGAATGACAAAGAAAACCAAGACTGTGTATGTTACATTTCAGAATTCTGAAGCCTGGTTTAACTCATGCCCCCTGGGGCACCTTGTGCAGTGCCCTTGTGGCAACACAAGCACAGCCTGGATAACTCTCATAAACATCTGACACTGTGCACCTGCATGCAGCATCCCAAAGACTACAGAAGGTCTCCACGCCTCAAGCTTCCATATCTCATTACTTACTGAGAAGAGGGACTGTAACTCCCTGACTGCTTATGTTCCTTTCAACTTGATTATCAAGCTGATGCTTTCACAGAAAGACTCCACGACTATCTGAACCAGCTAGTTTAACAGGAACTGACATCATTTAACTAAAAAGACAAAAGCCATCTGCAAGGCTGCTTTATGTACAACCGAAGCGGACTGCCATTTGACTTTAAAAGAATTCCTCTTTGAAGCTGTATTTTATTTGCAAGTTTCAACATACCTGCCCCACTGAATTACTTAGCCACAAAGCAGGAGGATTCACCAAACAGAAAAAAAACAAAGCCAGACAACATGTCTTTTGAATTATTGAGATGTTATTGCCAATGACTACCACTTATTTATCCTTTCTGCTTTCTGCCTATATTCAATTCTTCTGAAAACACATACCTCATACATAAATGTCCTTGTGAACAGATCCAGAGGCTCTTTTTCTGCCCCAGACTTGGGAGATGTTAGATTACTGGAGGGTTTGTCTTACTAAAATTATTATGTTATGCAGACTGCTCTAGAACACCCTTACAGTTTTTAAAGTACATGGATACTTTCTTACCAGAATCTCCAGTTTTATTTGGAAATTTACATCACAGCAGGTCTATGACAGTTGCCGTAGGTGAACACAGACACACAGCAATGAAGTTATTAATTAATATTCATACCCATTTGTTTTTTCAGCACCAGCAACAAATGCCCAGTGTGCCAGGACTCCAAGAGAGCCAGAAAGGAGATCCCCCTGTCCACCACATCTCCGGCTGCTTCCTTCATGACTGCACACAAGTACTGTGAACAGAAAACCAAAACCAAAGTCATGTGCTTTTATCCCTCCTTTTACAATGACAGCACTGCAGCTGCAAGGGTTGCCCTCTGAGGCACACAGCAACTAACAGGTGAGAGACTTAGCACAGGCAGTGCAATACGCTGAAATAAACTATTCTTAAAAAAAAAAAAAAAAGCATTAGCATTTTCAAAGATACTTTTCTTATTACCTTTTAATCCTTTGCACATAACATTGCACAATGGGCACACTTTCTCCACTTCACTCAGCCTGCACAGGTGAGTTTAGTTATTCATGTGCCATTATGGACAATCATCCCAAACTGGAGCAGGTCTTCCACAGAACCATTGCACAAATACAACTCTTCAGTGTCTCTGAACTTCAGAGTTTGCCAATGTAAACCAAGGTGTTTACAAAAAGCAAATGCAAAACAGAACTAAAATCTCAAACGTTCTACCATGTCCATCACAAAAATATTTTATTGAAACAGCCTTTTCCTTAGGCTTTGAAAAAAGCACTTGCAAGACAGATTTATTTTTTCTGCTGATCAACAGTGTCCTCACCAGCCATCTATGCTTCTGTCAGCAGTGCCCCTGTGGATGGGCTGTGTCAGGATATCAAGTGTTACATTTCTGTTTTAAATATACAAAGACCTTGGTCAAACTGATTTCTTTGTGCAGCTTTAACTGTGAGGAACACGCAAATGGTTTCACTACACTGAACTCCTTTGTTCTCCATTCTCAACAAGCCCAAGCAGGAAGCCTGGAGGATATATAAGGCACATAAAAAGAAAACAGCATCAGTTCTCTTGCCCTTCTCCAAACTCTCTTGTGGGTATGCACCTATCCTTAGCTTTTTTCTTGCTTGGCTCTGAAAAAAAAAAAAAAAACCCTAGGAGAAATTTTCCACTCCTATAAGGATGGAAGAGCTAGCAGAATCATGATTGGCCAAGTGTGATCCTTAGCATCTCCAGTCAGCTACTGCAGGATTCAGGACTGTGCACACAATCACTTGCGTGCTGTTGAGCATGCCAAACAAAAGCAAAGGATAAAGCAAGACCAGACATTGCTTGGAAAACAGATTATACCTCAAGCCTATGCTGGGTTTCACCAAAGACTATAAACACAGCAGCCCAGGTGTTTTAGAGGGAATACTGCCCATATTTTTAACATTTGAAAATTTTTTTCTTTTTCAAACGAATGGAAAAAATTTGCACAGAACTGAAGGACTTGCAGATACATCTTCCTAACTAGCAAGTGGTAAAAAACTACCCAATGCCAATAAACCCCTTCCAGTTTGTTATGTGCAACAGCCAAGAATTGTACTTCACTTCCATTTCCTACTGATGCTTCCAGCAGTAATTGCGAGGCTTTCGAGGCCAGGCAGTTGTGCGTGTTTGCTGCCACTGAGAGGGCAAAGACTCATTAGTCACCAGGAGCACAGCACACACTGCAGCCCTGCCAGCAGTTCGTTTTCCCAATCACTCTTCTCCCCCTCCCCCTCTCAAATTAAGATTCTGGATGTGTTTCTCAGTGAGCAGTAGCTAATGTCAAATTTCACAAGTGTAATGCCCTTCTGAGTTAGCTATCTGAAGAAGGTATGCCCTTTTAGGTGGTTTGACTTATTTTTATTTTAAATACAGTGCTTTGGAGAAATTACTTCTAATTCTACTACTTTGAAGATGTTATCTCACAGGATTTTCACTTTGAGGGCTTGAACTCCTGGCGGGAGGCAGGATGGAAATCCTCTGTTCAAAAGCTTTGAGGCCTTCTGACTGACAGCTGAGCACAAGCCCTTGCTTATTAGCTGTATGTCACCATCTGCCACTATTCTGTAGCCCCACAACCTTCCAGTCATTTTTGAGCTGTACAGGAAAGCAAGATCTTCTCAAACTAGGCCAATTATAATACTCTGCTGAAAAAGAAAAAAAGTGGTCTTTTGTTTGTGGTTTTAAAAAATAAGTCTCAAATATGTGCAGACTACCTCACAGGCTCAACAAAACAAAAAGCAAAACAAAACAACAAAAGCAGACCTTTGTACTCTGCATACAGATGCTGGAAAACAAATCCATGGAATACCTTCAAAGAAGCAGAACTAGAGGAAATTCACATGAATGAGGAGGGAAAGATATAACACAGTTCTTGTGCAGAGGCTCAGCTGATCAAAGAACACCTCCAAGTAAAAGGATGATGAACATGATGACAAGCAATGGGAAAAGGATTTAAAAACATTTCTGAATTACAGCCGTTAGTAAGAGCTTTTAAAATATAAGAGGGAATCCCACAGTGGCATCTAGACAAACGGGCATACTGACTGGATCAATATAGGATGCTTTTCCCACCCTTCTCCTAGAACAGCAAAATAAAAGTGCTGTCTTCACACTCCCCCAGTGCAACACCCCCCACTGCATGTCTGAGCCCTCTGTGAAGACAGTTCCAGCAGTTCTTTCAGGACCATGGAGTGATGATGTCTGTACGTCACACTGAGCGGTCACAACCAGTGGCAATGTCACAAGACCTCAATTAGCTGGACATGGCGAAACAGTCAGCTATGATGGTGAGAAGGTGGGCACTTGTATTCCCCGGAAACACGCACAACACTATTTTTATGAGGATGAAGCTGCTTTTGATCTGTTGTTCCATGAAGCTGTAGCATGAGCAACTAGGGACAGGCATATACATCAGCAAACACAGAAAGCATGGCTCTTGGAAGAGCTGAGGAGACCAAGATGACTGCATGTGGGACAACAAAAAACTACAAAGACTGAAATCACCACAATGTGTCAATTTTGAAAAGGCAGCAGCCAGGGCCACTTAAGGTCAATTAGTCTGATACCAAAACAATGGAGAGGTCCAGTTATAGTTCCACTGAGAGAAACACACAATTAATGCCGTTAGGGCAGGGTGTCTAGTTCTGTTCTCTAACAGGTCTGAGCAACCAAATCTGTCATTATTTCTTAGGGTAATGAATTAGTGAAAACTCACCTCAGTATAAGCAGCAGGCAGCTTTTTAATGAAAACTGATTTATACCCAGTAACTCTCGGGGAAAAAAAAAATGACAACTCCCTAGCACTTATCCATGCAGCACACATATACTATCAGAAGAAAAGGCTAGATGAAATAAAAATGTCATTGCTGAAGAAATGCCTGCAAGGAGATCTGCTAGAGCCAGAACAACCACAGTTCTATTCAACAGTTTCAACGCAGTCTCAGCAAGTAAACATCACATAAATACTGCCAGAGCTTTAGGCAGCAAGTACAACACATTCCTCACATATAATCACATGGATTTCTTGTGTACCTAAATCCATGGAAATAATTTGTACTGAAATGAGTGCAACAGAAACTAAAAATTGAACGCTGTCATACTGATGGAATATTGTAAAGTAGAAATTCAAAAGTTTTAGGCTTCAAACAATTCAAAACTCTGCCCCAGACTTTCTGGGTAACTATGGCCAAGTCATTTAGTAGCTCTATGTTCAATATATTCCAAGCCCTAAAATATCTTCAAGAAGTGCTAAAAAGGGAATGATGGCAAGATACACATCAATATTTGTGAAAACATTCAGACCATGGTGTTGCACCTAGCTGTATCATTGCCCAGTTTTAAGATGAAAGAACTCCCAGCCCAAATTTTGCTGCTGCCAAAAGCCCAGAAGAATGACCTATTTATGGGTATTGTATGCTTAATTTAAAAAACCCAAACACAGTGGTCTGTTACATAACGAAAATAGCTGTCCTCTCTTTGAAGGAAAAAAAAATCAGAATGCAGCATTTCTGCTGACTTCAAGCACTACAAGTTAACTGGGAAGCACAGATTTTGATATGTCTGTATGCAGGCAGCACCATTTACAATGCCAGCTCCTAGATACATCACAGTTAGAAAACCAAAGCTTTTATAACTACAAAAGGTAGTGTGTGTCTGTTTGTTCCTGATTCACCATGTTCACTCAGTAGTGAAAAAAATAAATGCATCTCTGGGGTGGATTTTACTTTTGCATTCAGAGCATGGCGTGTGGAATATGGGATAGTTAGGTGTTCTGATGATGGTCAAGAAGGCTGAAGAGTCTATGTGAAATACTTCATTTATTGAGACTGCAGACTCAAAGACTGGAGATTTTCATTTAACTCCTGAGTCTCAGACATCCTGAACAAATTCTCTGCACTCGTTTTCCTCTTACAGAGGAGGAGTATTTCATTCACCCTAATGTGGTCAGGAATCCATGTATGAGACATGACCATTCTAACTTCTGATACAATCCAACTGGATCAATCAGCTAACAGGCACCCCACATAACAAACACACTCCAGTTTAATTAAAAGGCTTAAGATCTCCACTTTCTATGCAAATCATGTAGCTACCAAGGATAACTTTGCCCATCAGTGCAAGTTTTAGACCATTACGGGATTTTAGTAAAATCTCTTACCAATATACAGCTCTGACCTAGCATGTACTTATACTAGTAAGAAATTTATCTTTTTCCTTTTGCAAGTTAGTTCACAAAAGCACAAAACTGGAGATCATGGATTCCCAGGAACATGTCCCAGAGTGCATACAGACAGGGAAACCAAGTTTAATGACTCTGGCTGGAGAAACAACTCAACTGACGTGGAAAATGTAAGTTGGCTTTTATATAAAGGGTGCTTATACTTTTTTATTCCCTAATCACACTTTTAAAACTTAGATAAGTCCTTGAGTGCGAGATAGAGCAGGCAATTTGAGACTAAAATGACCCAAATTTTCCATTAGTTTTGTTGGATAGGCAGAGGAGCCAGGGGCCAGGTGAACAGTGTCAGGGAGAAACTGGCTGGGCTGCACATATCAGAGACAGCACAATGGCACCAGGGACAGGAACCATCACCTCCCCATTTTGCTTGTTCTGCAGAAGCAGAACTGGAGACAAAGGTGCTGCCTCTCAGTTATAAATCTAGGTGCGATTTGCTCAGCAGCTGTGAATGAGCCAGGCAGTGACAAGCACTGAACAGCTTCCTTTCCAGCTGTGTGGGGAGATGAATGGCTGGAATTAGAAATACTACTTGGCAACCAATGGCAAGAGTTGGCTTTTGACCCCATAGCCAGTACTCAGTGTTCTGCCTTGCATGCTTCCTTGCTTCTTTTGACCACAGCTGCAGATGAGCAACTGGAGAGAAACCAAATTTGGCTACTGGTTCCAGGTAAAAGTAGTCCCAGGCAGTAGTGGAATGGTTCCCATAACTGGGAAGGGAGGTGGGTAAAATTTTGGAAGGGAGGAGATAAAAACTCATAATCATGTTTAAAATCCAAATACTCTAATTCAAGGACCTAACCAAATTTTAAACATGTTAGGAATAAGGCTGGTATAACCACACTTTATTATTGACCAGTTCTCCAAAGAATAATAAAAAGATAACCTTAGAGAGCTGTGCCATAGTGAATAAAAGCTGACTTACCTTTTACCCACAGGCTGAGTACTCATTCCTACCCTGGTCAGTGATGGCACTATCACCTACCAAGAGCATGGTGAAGCTCATCTTTGTAGAGCAGGGAATCAACAACTGTAGACCAAGCTATAATGTGAAATTGCAAAAGGAAAGAGAATATAAAACTTAATTTAAAATCTTCGTGATTACGTTCACAGGCCAGTTGGCAGCTCACTATAAAATGGAGACAAAATTTAGAAAAACCTCCTTTATACTGGAGGACTGCTACTGCTCTCACAGAGGCCAGTATGTGACTTTGACAAATTTTGAAATGTCTGGATACCTCTAAAGTTTGTTTTCACAGATCAGACTAGCTGGTGCTGATGACTCCTTATGTTCTCAATCTAGTAAAGTTTCAGGTACATTGCTGTACTAGTTCATTTGTCTGAATCTCAACCTTCCCTACTGCAAAATTTGGCAAAATTTGGCATCTTCAAAAAGCCTTCCTTCCTCAACAACTAAGCATAAAACACTGAAGCTGCAATTTCTCAGTTTCTGGTTTTCCTAGAGAGCACTGAGACTTACTCCTCTCTTTTTCTGTCTTTTTTTTTTTTTTTTTTTTTTTTTTTCCCCCCCCTGGAAAGCACACGTGCAGTATTTTCCCAAAGGAGAAAGTTTAAAAGTAATATATGCAAACTAGAGTGTCAGTATGTTGAACACAGGAGGTCAAGCAGGAAATGCCTAATAGGCAGGGATTAAGCACTACAAATGGATGATGACATGATAAATAAAAGCCAAGAGGAGTACACAGATCTTTTCATAATGTTTGACTGTGCTCAGAGAACACTGGCCCGATCCAATAATCTTGGATTTCCTTCATGTATGTAGTCTTAGCTGAAAAAAATGGTATCAGCTCAAAAGAAGAGACAGATGAAAGATAAGAGCAAAAAACCTGGGAAAGAATTCAAGATCTGTGACATGACAACATATTCCATGTTTGGCACAGAGCACACAGTAGAATCTCCTTTCTCAATGTAATTTTGCACTTGAAAAGCTTTTAAAAAACATGACCAGCAGATCAGACCCAAAGAACATGGTTGTTAAAAGGAAGCTGAAGTCTGTAGTTTCTGCAAAATTCTCAAGAACCTTCTTCAAAGTCATGCAACCTCTAAAAACAGCTCTTGTAACAGACATCATAACCTGCTTTCTTGGTTCAGCAATGCTGCCTGTAATGTCTGTAATCCAACAAAGCATCAGTGATAGCACCAAGGTAAGAACAAGAAAGCAGCCTATAGCTGGACATCAATCAACTGCTATAAAGGCACAGAACTGTTTTTATTTCAAAACAAAAGCCACTTTACAAATAGAAGAAAATACCAGAACACAACAGAGACAAATAACAAGGTAGGGAAAAAAATAAAACCAATTAGAATCTCCCAAAGCACACAGAACATACACGAACTTGTGCCACACGTGAACATTTAAAATTGAAACTGGAAAGAACTTCACTTGTTTCCTGTTTTTTTTTTAATCCTGCATGACAAGAGACATTGGGGACCTGCCCTGTCTCTGCAGCAGGTGTGGGGATACACTTATCTCAAGAATAACAGTTCAAAAGGAGAACAGGCAGATACTAGATAATGTACTCAATCTAGTGTGCTCACCTAGTCTTCCCAATGTTAATTTAAAAAGCAACAATCCTGTAGAAAAAGAATAATGTTGACATAAAAGCAGAGGAAGAAGACAACTACAATGCTCTAAAGCTCTCTAGCTGATATAAACTGGAGTCAAAACATTTTATCCTCCAGCAGAGTTCATCCACCTTGAAGCCTGGCCTGACTATCCAAGGTTACAAATGAAGTCTGCGAGGGGTGCAAATAAAACAGCAGACTTCCTGTGGGGAAACCTGGGTACTGTGTGAGGAAGATCCTTTGCCACACAGATGTGACCATATTGCTTCCACTTGTTGCACAGTCTGCTACAGTGTCTGCACTAATGGGGTATGTGGAAGGTGGCTCCGCACAAACCAGTTGTCATATTGCATCTGCTTTTCTGTTATCAAAGACTTCCATGGCACCCAGGAATGAAAAACTGACTGTATATATAAAACAGTTCTGAAGCAGCATAAACATATATCTGAAATTAGCATTTCAAGAAAATAAAAGCAGAGCTGCTGCTTGTTATGTATGTGAAATAAGACCAATAATGCAGGCAAAATGTGATGACGGCACTCGTGAATTAATTTTATACTGATCACAGTAAATGATCAGTATAAAAAGCATCAGACAAGGAGCTAATTTTATTAAGTATGCTTTAAATCATATTGGTATGAGACTGTTGTAATGGCAATCTAAAATTAATTTTTTAATTTGTCAGGGCTGCTATAAAGTTATACATGTACATGCTAATCTGCAGCCCCATGATGGACAGCATCAAGGAACTGAGCAGGTCATGAGCCTCAAGACATCCTCATTTCTCACACACACTGATACATTGTGAACTAACAGTACTTTAGCAATAGTATCAATTCAGCAATGACAGCTGCACTTGCATAAACGATCTCAGCAAAGAACTTTCAAACAGTTCACAAAAATCAAATAATTAATTCCTCAATACCCATGTAATGTAAACTATAACATCTATAAATGCAAAATAAAATCAGCAAATAATTTTAGTTGCATTCTTAAAATAACAATTTACACAAATCATCTAAAGCTGATCTTCAAAGGCAGCAATCCCTCCAATCTTCAGGGGAATACAGCCAAATGCTGGACTCTACTGGACTATGACTGAAAGCAAACAGAACAGAACAATCACACTGCTAAAAGCAGAAGGTGTCACTTACCCTTCTCTCCATCTGAAATAAGATCTCTTTCTCCCTTTTGCACAACTGTCAAATTCCCCATGGCTTGGCTGAGTCTTAATACACATCCATGATGATCACTACTATCCACAGGGTCTCTAAGCTACAACACAAGAATTCCATACACAGTGCTTATTTTACTACTAGAACAACATATTGTAACACATGCTACTTACATATGCATGGTGGAAAAAACCACAAAGGCAACATCATTGGTCTTTCTTTAAAAAAGAGCTCAGTTTAAGAATATGCATTGCTGTGGTCATTATCCCATGCAATAAACTCAGAAGTGTTTCTCTCACATACAAGAAACAGCACATAATATTTAAGCCAGTAATCAGTTACTTATTTTCAAGGACAAAAACACTAAACTTGCACATACTTAAATACCAAAAAGGCAAACAGCTCACCATGGCTTCATATAGCCTACTGAACTCCATATAGTTTGGAGTAAGAATAGCTCGCTGGTAGCCTTGAATAAGAGAAGGCTGCTGGGAAATGAGCCACAGTCCATCCTGCAAAACACAGTAAGAAGAAAGTTTACTGAATGGATTCTTAAATGTTAAACCAATGACTGAAATCAAGAAAATACTTACTGCATCAATAATGATAGGAATTCCTTTCACTTTCGATTTCTCTATAATACCCTGCAAAAAATGCAAATACTTTTAAGATGCTTGTTAATTTAGATCTTGTACAATCCAAACCAAATTCATACAATAAATCTAACCATGTAAGTTACTTTTACAAAGTGATAGAAAAAAATCTGTTATAGTCTGCAAACTAATGTAAAACATTTTCATATCAGCAGGTAATTTTACAGTCACAATTTTCTTAAGTTTCTCCAGTTTTCTCCCTGGCTTAAGTGTCCATGGAGTTGGTATGTGTATTGGGTACTCATGGCAAGGTTTTAGGAGAGGGAAGAGGGGCTACAGGGCTTCTCCAAGAAGTTACTGGAAGTTTCCCTCACGTCCAGTAGTGCCAATGCCAGCCAGCTCCAAGACAGTCCTGCCACTGGCCAAGGTCAAGCCCATCAGCAACAGTGGTAGCAACTCTGGGATAACAGATTTAAAAACAGGACAAAATTACTGTGCTGAATCAATTGCAGCCAGAGAAGAGAGGAGTGAGAATATGTGAAAGCTACAGCCCTGCAGACACGCAGGTCAGTGAAGGAGGAAGAGGAGATGTTCCAGGCTCTGAAGCAGAGATTCCCCTGCAGCCTGTGATGCAGTCCATGATGAGGCAAATGTGCCCCTGCAGCCCGTGGAAATCCACAGGGAAGCAGAGCAGGTGGATGCCCAGTGGAGGCTGTGACCCCATGGAAAGCGTGAACTGAAACAGGCTCCTGGCAGAACCTGCACACTGGAGCAGTCTGTTCCTGAAGGACTGCACCCCATGGGAAGGACTCATGTGGTAGCCATTCATGAAGAACTGCAGTCCATGGGAAGTCCACTGGAGAAGTCTGTGGAAGACTGTCTCCTGTCAGAGGGACCCATGGTGGAACAGGGGAAGGATGTGGAGTTCTTCCCACGAGGAGAAAGCAGCAGAGACAATAGGTGATGAACTGACCAGAGTACTCATTTCCTGACCCCCTGCACCACTGAAAGCAGGGAAATGAACAATTTTGGAATTAAAATAAGCTTGGGAAGGGAAGGGTGGAGAGAAGGTGTTTTATCATTTGGTTTTATTTCTCATTATCCTACTCTGATTTCATTTGTTATAAAACTCAATTTCCCCAAGTTGAGTCTGTTGCACATACTTCAATATAACAGTAACTGGTGAATGATCTCTCCTGTCCTTCTCTTAACCCACGAGTCTTTTGTTGTATTTTCTCTCCCCCTGTGCAGCTGAAGGCAGGGCTTTGATGGGCACCTGGCATTCCGCCAGGGTCAACCCACCACAACAAGCAAACAAACAAGCAATCTCACCCACTCTGCCTGCTGTAGGAGGCATGTAATGCCAACACACATCACACATAATAAACATACATCTTCAATTTAAAAAAACCCAGAAAAATCCCAGTGAGTACTGCCTTGATGGAAATCTACCAATAACTATAATACTGAGTTCAGTTGCTTTGCTGCTGACAGCCCCACAGCAGTATTAGTTTATGTACAAACAAACATCAGAGACAAGCAGTATGTATGATGTCATTTCATCCGTGGTTCTGGAGGTTTTATGCTTGGAAAGCAAAACCAAGGTGGCCCTGACAACAGACCATTTGTAAAAGTGTTCTTTTTCAGCCAGCAGTATCTTTGAGCAGACTGTCTGCCCTTGTTCTCTCTCCTAACCCAGCAGTGGCAATGACTGATCCTCCAGTTTTTTAATGAGCAGTGAAGTTTTTTTCAGTGTTGGTTATTACCAACTCATCTTTGAAGCTAGAGGGTTTCTCTTTTTCCTGCATAAGATAACAGAGCATGGTATCCATCCAAAAGTTTAATTACTTATGGATGTTATTAAGCTCTTCAGATTAGCTATCATATGGCACTGAGCTTCACAGGTTTGCAAGGCATGATGTAAGGAATGAGGAAGCAATTTTTAATTAATGTTCTGGGTATTGAACATCTCTCTTTTTTGTAAAAGTGGTAAAATAAACACTACCCACCTTGCTCCCTGTAAATTATTACATATGACATATACATATCTTCACAAACATTACTACCTGACTCTGATTTTTCCAATACTAGTGGAAAATACTTCCCTTCCATATTCTTTGTTGGGCACTGTTTGCAGTTTGGAAGGACGATACTACCCACTGCTCCAAGCCTGAGGACTTGTCTCAACACACAGCTGTGGCTACAGTAGAAGCTACTAGAGAACAGAAACCTTTGCTACATAGACTTGCACAACTTGGGCTGTGTGTCAGACTGCTAGGTGCCCACCTCCTTTGAGATCCCTAGGGAACACCACAGTCTTCTCTTATACTCAGCTACTTGAATAGTTTTGAACCAATCACAAGTTTTACACAACTCATACTGTTCAGCTATTGCTAAATTATTCAGATTTATTAGTAAGTATACTTCACAGCTGTGTGAGGATGGAGTCTTAAAACACACCTAGAATTAATCGTGGCATTCAGAAAACCAGAGTGCCTTACTATCAAAGCTTTTAAGAAATGTATGAGAGTAATTTCTTAATTCATTCATGTTAATCTGCACAGATGTGCACAACTCAAATTTCCTTCACAGAAGCTGCACTGCTTTGCCCCTGCTGTGTTAAGTTCATTAACAATTACATTTAACTCGGCTCACTTTGTAACAATAAAACAAGGCTGTGGATCTAGCAACCAGATTTTGTGCTTTGGTGTTTGTTTTTTCCTTGTATAAATGAAAGCTTTAGATCCAACAGCCCAATTATTTTTGAACTATACTAAGCTCTTCTGATTAGATATCATAGGGCACTGAGACCCAGACCTCAGCAAGATCATCCTCCCCCAATCTTTGAAGGTCAAATATCTTTCACTACAACCTGGTTTTCTAACTGGTTAATAATTAGAATATCTTTGTACATTAGCAGCTTCACCAAACTCCTTCAGTACACTTAAAATGATTAGTGCTCCACTTCCCACTAATATGAATCACCAGTTTATTCTAGTATGTCAAGTTCAGGCTTTCATGACACTTCATTTTCTGGAACTAAAAAAGATTTTCCCAACAAAGCCAGTAAGGCAGTCTGAAGGAAGACACTAGATCTCAGGAGTCCTTATCCTTCTGAACTATTCTCTTAAATGCATTATAAGCAATCTAGGGAAGGAATTTTGCCAAAGTTTTGTTCCCAAAACAGCTGAAGTTTGGCAGTTGCTGTCATTGGCCCCTTTTCATATTTCCTCATAATTCGCATCTTGGCTACCGGAATCTCTCGCTCTCTCCTAAATAAGCATCCTGAAGGATCCATGGTACATACACCAAAAGAATGTATGTGTAAGATTAAAAAAAGTGGAAGTTACAAAGCATGACAGTGTATCTACAGCTAAACAGCATCTAGAAGGCCAGATCACTGGTACACTTCAGAGAAATAAGGCATTTTTTTTCCTAACCATGTTTTGAGCTCCTATCTCTCAAGCACATCCTCAACAATCCTGAAACATCTGACCTCCACTCTAAAGAGAAATTTCACCTTGCTATAAAACCTACTGAGCAACTTTTATTGTGTACCAAGTATCTGAGGTATCAGTTTCTAATCTTAACATACTGAATGATCTTTGCTTGTTCTTCCTCTCTTTATAAAACAAATAATCAGGGGATACTTGTTTGTAAGTATGAGACATAAGGGATGTCTTATTTAGAAAGCTAATTTTTGATTAAAAAAAGTCAAACAATAAAAAACCAAAAAACCAAACAAAGCTCCTATCCCAATCATTTTTCCTTCTTCTTCCTTCCTTAAACCCAGACAGAAATGCTTGGAGATAGACAAGGAACCTCAGAGAGGAAGTTCTGGGGAAGGAAGGGGTGATTTTGAAATTGTAAAAAAACCAGCAAAGGCCATGGAATACTTCCTAAGACAGCCACAAGTTTGAAGAACACAATATTCATGGAAATCCCTGTTCCTTACTGATTGTGGAGAGCACTTCACCCCCTGCAAGTCAGACGTCCCATTTAGGGTGGGATGAATAGCCAACAGACATACCTGTGTCTCCTCAGCTATCACAGCAGGTGCACAGACACGCCACTGATATATTTTTAGACATCAAGAATTAGGTGAGATGAAGCCCACTTTTAAGCACTATTTCTGCAATACCATATTTAAAAAAAAAAAACAACCTTAAATATTTGCATTAAGAGGAGTTTATGGCAGTAATGGCAACATCCCCTATGCAGAGTACTTAGTTTTTGGAAGCAAAAAATCAATTTTCAGCTGTATTTCTACCTTGGTATTTGGCATGGACTTTCTTGGTTAGTACCTGTAGATACAGAAGAACCTCCACTGTTAATTGGCCAATTAATACAGCTCAGAATAACTCTGCTTTCACACCCAACCCTATTTAACAGTTCTTAATAGAATTCTATGTATGAGCAGAAACCATCTGTTCTGTTTTATCCAATGTAATAATTATTTCTATGGGAAAGAATTTAGAAGAGAACATTGACAATTAAAAATATTAAGAAATGTCACTAAGACAAAAGCTGAAATCAAACCACCAATGACAAGTGAACAGCAAGTGAACATGCAGATATCAATGATAAGCCCAAGACATCACCCCTTCCCTTCAAACAGCATTTTGAATATTAAGACTTTGAAGATTCTAGCTCCAGGATATCCCAATGGACAAACTTTCTGTGCACAGAATATATTATACTACACCAGTGGTGCTTCAGCTTGGAGCAAGGCAGAAGCCCTTCCTTCAGTTTATTCCTAAGCCCCCAAGGACATCCAAAACTGAAGCACTGGACTCACAAGGCAACCTTGGCACGAGTCACAAGGCAGGGAGGACAATGATGAGAAGAAGAGGATGACACACGGTTGTCACCCAACCTCATGACCTACAGCCACACTGTGACTGTGTAGCTAAGGTATCGAAGACTGAAATTTGGATCCTTCCTCTGCAATTCATAGCCAGGGCCAAAATTCAGTCTCTTACCTTTCATATTGAGAGTCTTAATAATGGGGTTTGGGCAATCTCTTGCTAGAGGTATTCTTATTTGTACCAGCTGGCTCAATACTGGTAGTCCTCTGAAACAGTGATTCAACATTTGCTTGAGAAAAAGAAAAGTGTCAATCCCCTCTTACTAAAATCAGTGATGATTAACTGCATTGCAAGACTGCAGTACTTGTGCTAGAACAAGTCTGTAACAGGAGTTTCCTCACCTAATAACAAAACCAAATCTGAAGGTTCTATCCTCATTAAGCCAAAGAGGAAATTACCTGGGATTCACACATCCCATGAATATGCTCTATGGCACAAAATCTCTCACAGTTATTATCATTTGTTAGCAGCACCAAATACTTGATATTTAGAATTGCCCAAAATAGTATTTCAGTCATTGCAGTTTTTGGTGGCAGTGGTTGAGAGGAAGAAAGCCAGAGAGGGTAAAATTAACCTGAATCTACTCCTACTCTACTCTTAAAATACACGATTTCCTGAAAAAAACTTTTTCTTTGACTCGTTATTCAGGACTTCTACGCAAGCAACCTACTCAATAAGAACTGAAAAAGAATTTGTGTCACAGTAGAAACTACTGGTCTATCAGAGAGAGGTAACTCCTCACTGTAATTACAAAAATTTACAAAGTAAGGATGAAAAATTAATGTGTTATAATTATTTTTTTATTATAATGGAAATTATTCCCTTAAATGCAATGCATTCATTGTAGGAGAAATCTGTTTTCTGTCTCAACTTTCACACGGGAATTTTAAAACAGATTCCCAACCCCACATTCCAATCTTGAAAAGAAACCCAAAAGACAAAGCTGAAACACAGAAAAAAACAAATCCACCAAAACAAAAATCAAAACACACTCATCACCACACTTCCCCCCAAAAAGCCTAAAACACAAACCTCCAACACACTAACACCTGTACAACACACACACAAATACAAAATTTTTCAGTCTGGAAAGGACTGCAGGAAGGAGAAGCCTGAAGGAACAAATGGACAGGATACTGCTGAGAGAGGACACAGCAGTGGAGAAAAGCATCATACGATTTAACCATTTGAGAGCCTGCAGCTGTGCTGTGAAACACAAGATTCACCTGCACTGTACTAACATGGACATCCAGGACTCCTGCACATTTCCACACGTATCATGGAAAAGGGAATGGGGCTGACATGAGCCACTGGTTGTAAGAAACAGCCACGTGCAGAATAGTGGGGAACATGTGAGAGAGGAATAAATTGCTATGGAGCTCCTAATCAGGATTCCTTATCAGCCATGGAAGTCTTCACAGAGCAGCCACCCTGAGGGCCCAGGGGCAGAGAACTGGTGGTGCTCTCTCAGTGGGTACCCACAGCCTCTTGGAAAGAAACTCTGAAGTCTGGACTTCTCTGCCCAAGTCCACGAGCCAGCAATAACACCCATCCTATTTATGCTACCCATAAACACCAGCATAACAGCTGGTTCTCCACAGAAAAGACAATTATGTAGATTTGCCACACCTGAGATATACTTTTCAGCTTTTTTAATTAGATGTGGATTAGCAGAAGAATGCCCATAGTGACTTTTAATATATTAGTAGTTTTATCAGTACTTATGTTCTTCATCATGATCTACTTCAGCCATACAAAACTTTAGCATTTGGTGTTTACAAAGGGAAAAATCAGGAAATTATAGTCAGTCATTTAATTGTAAGATTGAATTTTAATAAAATGAACAGAAAACCAGATTAGCAGAATATATAAAGCAACATCTATCCCACAACAGTAATTAATTTTCACACTGCCATTTTTCTACCTAGCAAAGGAAAGATTGCTTTACTTGACATCAGCAAAAACCACTGCATTTCTTTAGTCCCTTCAAAAGTCATGTCTTGACCCACTCCTGGGAAAAGTCCTACTCATTTTCTTGGAAAGAAATTCAAGCCTTAACATGCCATAATAATGGACAGTATTGACCAAAATGACATCCAAACACTTTAGGAAGCAACCTGCAAATGCTGAGAATGTAATCACACACCAGTTTGGTAAAGACATGCAAATGTGCATAACCTTGCACTGGGAGTGGCAGTCCCTTTTACAAAGAACTCTCTTCTGAAAGCTAGGATCAGAAACTGCTGTTGAAATGCCACCTACAATTGTTTATATTTTCTGCATTGATGCTGCTCTCATCCAGCAATCCTGAATCCATGATTTGTCTGAAACAGAGAGATAAAAGAAAAAAGAGCCAAAATTTCCCGTAAATGCTGCAGCTCAAAGCATTTCCACACATCCTCCTCCCCAAGGTGACTGGGAGGAACAAATAAGTTCCACCCCGACATGCTGCAAATCAATTCCTACAAATAGGCACTGAAAGCCCTAGGAAGCATTTCTGCCGTGCTTGCTTCAAGTCTGGATAAATGCAGAGTTAGCAGGGACTCAGCTGCAGTAGAGGTCAGGATGCAGCTCTCTGGTGGAGATGCCTGGCAAATGGTCTTGGCAAGCAGGAATTTGTAAACTTGCACAGCTAGAAGTAGGCAAATATCCCAGGCACAGGCTGTGCTCAAGTCATAACTGGTACGGGGGAGAAGCTTCCCTTAATATACTCTATTAGATGCAAGTTTGAAAAACATTAAGAATGGAGTTCTGCTGTTTGAGGTTCTTCCCATTAAAGCCATGTTTTCAGAAATTTCAAAACAAAATTTTTAGGCTTTTTATTGACTCACTTGTTAAAATGTGCAGTTACTTGTCTCTTAAATGTGCTTTTATTAACTCCTACAAACTGACCCAAAGACTCATCCTCCTTTCAAAACTCAGCAAAGACAATGAAAATCTCTCTTTGTGGACAAGATATATATATACACATCACATTTAACTAGCTTAATTGCTTGAGTTTTATTTTATGTATTTCTATATATATACCTATCACTAATTCATTAATTGCTCCCCTCAGCCCTCAAACCTCATGCAAGGAATGACCATCACTTGTGAATGAAGAGTCACATAATAGAGATGAATATCCCTCCTCTGGAACAGACAGGTTCTTCATCTTGTGGCTTATGCTCCATTCAATTTATGCCAGTCTTTTGTCTTTTAACTGTAGTACCACATGTTAAGCCCTGTTTTCCAAAGCAGATTTTCAGATGCACAGCAAAATATTTTACTCTAGCCAGCCAGAGTGTGGTAAGGACTCTAAAGAGTATCCCCCTGCACCATCAGGCTCATTAAGTGCTTTGGGAGATGTTAGAAGCTGTTACAATTAACAAAGCTGAAGACACCATAGATAGCAGCTAATCAAAACTGTTCTATTCTACATTAAAAAAAAAAATTCGTTTGTAGATTCCTTCTTTGAATTCAAATTAGATCACTTGCCTTAAGCATGGAGAAAAACTTCAACTAACAGCTTCTTAATATCAGCTTCAATCACATGCTGAATTACTAAAGAAGTGACACAAACCAAAGAAATGCCTGAACACAATAAGAAAAAGAAAAGGCTTCTGAAATACTGTCCTAATTATGAAAAAATACAGAGCACTCCTTTTTGTCTATGCTCCCCCAAAATCATAGTCAACCAGAGACCATCTGAGAAGCTACATTTACACATACATTTCAACCCCAAACACAGATATCCACTTTTAAGTATTAATCATTTTTATTGCAATCCAAAGTATAAATATATGCATCTGAATAAATAAAAGCAGTAATTTTTTCTCATGCTCTCATTCACTGAATGTTTGCGCTCACAATGAAAACTCTACAAGGTTTCCAATTTATAGCTGATTATGTTAACTAGATTTGGCTTAAGATATTCATGGTCAGCTGTTGGCACTTTGTCTTAAATAAACATAAACTTTAAATGAACTTGTCATGTTTAAAATCAACTTAATGAACTGAATTTATCACTGCCGATTTCTTTTTAGGGTTTCTAGCTGAATGAGCTCAGAAAGAGTTGAAGAGATACCCAATACCAGTGTTCAGCTTACAAATACTTTTGAGTATCAAAATCAAGCTAAACAGTATAAGCCTACAAGCAGAAAGCAAATAAATACCCCACTTCACTGTGAATGACTTTCATCAAGCTCCATTACATATATTAGAAATAAACTCTGTTTGCAAGCTACATAAACCTGTATTTAAGGTACAGTTAGCATATATTCAAACACTATTTTTCTAATCAAGACATCTGTGAGGAAGCCACAGAATACTAATAGTTTTTAGCACAAGCAGCAGTAGTTTGTTGGCATAACCAAGAGGGTATCTCTGCCTTGAGCTGGTGCTCCCAAGCTTTAGCCACACCAGTAACAACACCACAAACACCTGAATCTTAACCCAGCAACTGCCCCACCTTAGGTGATGACATGCACAAATTCTCAGTCTCATCAGGACTTTCGAAAGCAATGAGGCTTGCCTGGCTAGAGGTCAGTTTTTCACTGGATTCTGTTTGTGATATGTGCATCAATGCTGGGCCTTGGGTGAAGGCTGACAGCATACACATTCTCACAGAGAGGGCACATACATCCCACTGGGTTTGCCCTTGCAGTATCCCAAACACAAGACTGCAGCTACCTCACCTACTGGCTGAGGGCTGAGAAGAGAAAGAGCCATATCCTTGCTGATCCTTTAGTTCCTTATGAGCTGCTGAATCCCCACAGCAAGAACCTCCAAAAGGATATAAACAGGGAGGAGGCAAATGCACATGACACACACTAAAGAATGAAGTTTCCAGCGACTAATTCTGCTCTGAATTTGCGTTGCCATGAGCAATGGCTCCAAACAATGATACATTCTGTTAGCTCATATTTGTACATGGTGGTAGGTACCACAGGCAATACTAATCTGTCACCTGCAACATTCACCTGGGATGCTTCTCAGGTGTCTTACACCTGTGGTACAAATAGAACTGAGAGGGCCATTTGGATATCAAGAGGAAAATCCTTTTCAAGGCTCACAGTGACAGATTCAACTCTAACAAACTTGTATGTTAACAACAGGTGGCCCTGTATTCTGCAGTGCTCTTGATCTTGCAAAAAACTAATGCAGATAGTGTAGTGAAGCACCTGGTCCCATTCTCACAGCTTATAGGGCTGTGAAGTGTTTGCCTAAATCTTGAATGCATGAGGCTTGAAAGGGGAAAAATAATCCAGCTAATCAAATACAGGAAGGCTGATGCCTCAGTCAAGGTGGAACTGAGAATTCACCCATCTGAAAACTTCAAATGGGTTCTCTCTGGGCACACCTGATGGAAATGATCTGTGACAAGGGCCCTAATCTCTCTCACCACGTAAATGTTAACCACAGCCAAGACATCTTAACACAACCTTAAGATGATGTCACACAGGGTGGAAAATGAGATTCTGAAATTTATATCCCAAGAGATAGCAGAGATCTTTAAGGGCAAATGACTGGCTTAGGGAAGCACTGCAGGGCAAGGGTGCTGAGGGAAGAAAAACAGCAACAGCAGTAGGCACAAGTGGCAGCTAGGCAGGGCCTCAGCCAAAAGAAAACCCAGGCTGGTATTCCTGACATGCTCTGGAAGCTAAAACACAGACTGAGAATTGAGCAAAAGGAACAAGCATATGGTTTGAAAACCCAGTCAATTTTATCATGTAATCTGAATGACACAGAGCTGTTCTTGCCATTAATCATTACTTCTCTCCTACAGGAGGAAAGCAAGCACTCTCTGCTGAAAACAGCATTCTGACTTCAAGGAAGACACAGGAAATCTGGAAGACCAGAGTCCAGGACTTGGTACTGCCACTTCAAGGAGAGAGGAAAGGAATCCAGTGACAAGCAAGGAAGATTCCAACATCGAAGAGTTCAGTTAAGGAGAGGGCTCTTCATAATGATGAATGCTTATCTATGTGATCCCTACAGTAAGTGCTATTCCACCAGCAATCCTCAATCAGCCCTTCTCAAAGACAGAAGGAATAGGGGAAAGGAGATGACAAGAGGATGGAAAGTGATGAAGGACATAGCTCAGCCTGTAACTGCCTAACTGCTAGGTGGCAGCAGAATCAGAACATCCTGGAGCATTAGGCAGCATCTCCTGATCTCCCAGGAGGCTATGCAAGGAGCACCGTATTTTTAACTAAGTCTTCTCAGAAGCTGCACTCATCACCCTGCAGCAGATCTCACACACCCAAGAAACAGCTCTCTCTTGATGGTACAGGCAGAAATTTCTCTGCTTCCAAGCGTCTCCTAGAAGGAAAGCCAGATCAGAGTGAAGCCAGAAGTGCAAACATACATGCAACAGCTGAACGAAGTAAACTGTGATTGTTAGATACAACAGGGACATAACGCTGCTGCTGTGTCAAATAAAGGAGAATATCCAAAAGCTTTGGAAATATGCTGCTTCTAAGCAGAGGACAGTTATAGGGATGTTGGCCTCGCTCCCACATAGCGGCTAAACCAGCAGCAGCAGCACTCCAACTGAGCTGAACTAGGTGACATAACATACTGGCACCTCTGGCCAGAATCAACCATGGACACTGAGAGGAAAAAACAGATGGCCTGATGTTCCCGACAAGAAAGCTGACATAATGGCAAATTTTCACACCAGATGTGGTAACAGCATATCATAAGTTTGAAGTAGTATGTGAAGCAAAAATGCTTCAATCTGCACACTCAAGAACTGAGCAATGGAGCAGAAATGTGATTTTGCTCTTTTTTCTTGACGAGAAGCTGTTTGGATTGCTTATTTGTTTTGGAACTGGAAGGTCTAACCAGGCTGAGACTAGAATTGCCACATCTGCAAGGGACTGAGGTGTACTGCTATTAGGACACAACAAATGCTTTCTTTAGGAGAATTTTCTGAAGCTGCAGCTCCTGGTCTCACAAACCCATGGCTAGAAAGCTCTGACAGAGCATCAGCTCCAGGCAACTGAGTAACAGCATGTGAGGGTTCTGGCACAGACTCACAAAAGTGGCTTATAGAAGGAAGATACAACTTGCAGAGCAGCTTCTTGTAACAGGACTTGTACATGGAATTACAGCCAAACCCACAAAATTGCAGGAAGCCAGTAAATATGTATTCAAAGACTATCAAGGTGCTCAAGGAAAAAAAAATC
The DNA here is from genome assembly GCF_009819655.1 of Sylvia atricapilla. Lineage (NCBI taxonomy): Eukaryota > Metazoa > Chordata > Aves > Passeriformes > Sylviidae > Sylvia > Sylvia atricapilla. The sequence goes on from NC_089141.1 coordinate 90,930,463, forward strand.
AAATCAAAGGAAACTGATCACAAGGTGCTTTTTTTAAAATCAGACTGTTGAAAGGAGCTCAAATGCCACAGTGAGCAGTGCAGGCGTTAAGAAGAAACAAGGCAGGTGACATAGTAAAGATGCTGAGGAAGCAAAGTATTCTTTGATGTGGAGATGATGCACCATCTGGTCAACAAACACTCAAGCTATTCCACAACAAAACACTGTCTCTTGGCCATATACCAGAAATTGAAGGTTACAGCACTAGTAATTAATTTCTTAATTTCTCAATGCTCAGAAGACAGAAGCAGCCCAAACACATGACTCTTTGGAGAAGCGCATTAATTGGAAATGTGCTGGCACAATAGTGACAAGAACTGACATAAAAACAGCTTTAGAGAGACGCCAGAACACAATGCCTCAGCACCTTAATGGGACAGAAGGAGGCAGAGGGTAAGATCTACATCACCATCACTACCACTCTGAAACAAAACCCTGACCAGAGAGTAGACACTCACCTACCTCCCAGCTCTGTGTTCATACAACACATGCCACAGTTAGCTTAAAGGGAAACCAGAAAACTTTATACCAGCCAGCCTCCTATAAAAGTTTAAAATAGCAATGCTATCATCTCTTGGATTTTTTCTTGACACTTAAAATTTGCTGTTGAAGCAGGAGGGAGACTCAGCTTTCCCTCAGCACAGAGAAGCACCGCTCTTCCTCAGACAGGCAGCCAGGGTTCACCTGTCACAATGGCATGTTAAAAACCTCAACACTGGGTAACTAATGATCACTTACACAACTATAAAACAAAGAGCTTGAGCTTTAATATGACTTGAAATTAATAAGGCCAGATCCACAGCTCATATGAATGTGCCCTGAGATTTTAACATGAAGTAACTTCCAAATGCCTTGTTCTTTATTGGCTGGGTTTGTTTCTTTAACGCTAAGCTGGCTTACACAGGACAGCCAGACTGAAGTAAAAGTATGCTTGTAATTCACTAAGAAAGCAATATTATTTTTAGTAATGAGGAAAAAAATCCAATGAAGAAATCTTCCAGATACTTCTGTAGTACACATAAGCACATAAACCCTGGCCAGAATCTGACATAAAAGAAGCTTATCTTAGATATTTTCAAATAATTCTTATTTTCTTTTGTTTAAAGTTGTTTGCCTTTAAGAAAAAAAACCCATCAAACGATTTTTTTTCTTGGCTAAAAAAAATAAGTATTGTCTCAAAGAGTTTTTCTGTAAAAAAAAATTCTGAAAAAAATGTTTTCAAAAAAATAATATCTGTTAAAATTTTTCACTCAAATACAATTTGATTTCATCAGTTGTAATAAATTTATTTTATTTTCTAATCTTTATTAGTTTTGCACCTCTGTATCACAATATATACATTTTCCTTGCAATAAAATTAGAGAAGCAAGAAACTCTAACAGCAAATTCCTCAAACAAAATCCTAGCAAAACCACCATTCATAGTTCTCCATGTATTCTAAACACCTGGATAGTGTGGTCTCCAGTCTCTTGCCTGCTGTTTCATGATTTCACTGTGTAACTGTCAACATTTCTGTAAATTATATTAATTCCAGTTGTTAGTGCCACTGATTAATTCAGCAGTACTGCTCAGGAAAAAAAATTAGGTTGTACAAAATTAGATTGACATTAGACTGAAAGATGCACTTCAAACACACAAAGATGTGTTGACAGTAATACAAAACATCATTAGGAAGATGGTCTAAGTACATATTATTTAAAGTAAAAAACTATCTAATCTCCTGTTTCAGCTCTCCACTAAGGCTTGACAGAAAATAGGATTATTTCTTTATCCAAAGTAGAAATCTGCAACATTTTATAATTAAGAGTATTTCTTATTGCAAGAGGACACAGTCCCTGTTCTTTGGTGCATCTGATATGAGCTGTCAAAACTTAGGAACTCAAATCCATATTTATGTACTTACTGTGCTGGTGCCTTGCACCTAGGAAAACACAGAGCCTTTTATCTAGATATGCCAACATCTATTTCTTAATTAGTGACTTTCACAAGCTAAACAAAAGCAAATCAGAACAACCATACAGGTGCCTAAAATTCAGACTGAACGTTACAGTTTAACAACGAAGACCATGGATAGGAACTGTAATTCTCAGTCAACAATATTTTACTATATTTGATATTTAGCAACCACAACAAGAAGATTTGTGTAATGACGTAAAATATAGAAATGGTTAATACAATTCAACATAAAAACATAGGATAAAATATCAGGATGCACATTACCTTAGCATTCTCAAGCAGAACTTCATCTCTACCTAAGCCAGGTCCTATGACAACCGAGTGCAGCCGTGGTAACCACTTTTCCACCTCATGGATAGCATTGGGACTATCACTACAAGGAAGTGTGGGAAAAAAAAAGGAGAAATTTAAAAAAAGCTTCATTTTAGTATTCTCAGAAACTGAGTCCAAGATAGAAAGAGGTATTTCTTATCTTGAGTGTCAGGCAATTTTATCCTCCAAACTACAAAGAATCTGTGACCCAGGAAATATAGAACAGTTGTCCAAATAGCTAAAATGAAAAATGTCTCTCAATTCATTCTTTAGGGGATGCCACATAAAAATGAGGAGGTAACTCTAAGTATCCACTGCAGCTGTTACAAAATAGAAAAATAAAATCCAAGCAGGAAACCAACAATTTTTAGAGTCTGTCACAATCCTCTATTTAATGCTTCTTTGCAGAGGTTATACCTTGGAGAGAGATCCACCATCTTGCAGGTATATATTACAGCTTGCTGGAAATGATGCAACTGTTTATTACCTCACATGGCAGAATGATAAATCTACTCATAAGCTTTTTTGTCAGTTGCTTCATAAGAATTTGTTCCAACTGAATTACAGCCAAATTGTCCCCTTTCCCCCAAAGCCAACAGGAGAAACAAGCTATTCAGTATGGGCATTATCTGCTTGTAATGCTTAAAATTTCTATAGCATTCTGGTTTTTGTCTACATTGGAAAAATTATGAGAAAATTCACTGCCAAATATAGCTGCCACAATACAGCATTCAACAACTGACCAGAACTGTTTATTTTGTTCTGATCAGTTTTGTTGTGTAAATAGGTCAGAATATTTTGAAAGCACTGCCCAGCATTTGCAGTTAATCCTTACTGACAGTATGGAGGGAAAATTTAGCCTCTCTCCCTCCCCATCTCCGACATTAATGACAACAATAAATGAACATTTTAACTGAAGCACGGGGGAATAAAGCTTTCTGTAGGCTGAGCAAGGGGCTACTGCTCCACAGTATTGCCCAGATTATTGTAAGCTTGCAATACTCCAACAAAGCTGTATTATTACAGACAAAACCCACTGCATGTTTTTCATAACCAACAGCTGTCCTGATGGGACGCAGCACTTGGGAACAAGTGTTTAGGTTGTGTCTGGCAGAATCAGCAAATTCCACAATGATTTCTGCAAGTGCCAGGCAGGAGCCCAAAGCTTTTGCAGCTGCAGGGAGCGAGGATCCCGCTCAAGGGCGCAGGGATGCGGTGGCTGGCCACAGCCCAGAGACTCCTCTGCTGACAAGAGCTGCCTCAGAAAGCCCCGAGGTGCCCTGTGCTGACACCACAGAACAGCTCTGTCAAAACAAGGCTGCTGGGTGGGAGCAGCGACCTGCTGCAAGGGCAGGGGAGACAGGGAACCATGACAGGACATCGCTGTCCCTGGAGCAGTCCCTGTTTGAGCAAGCTGAACTTCCATTCGAATGCTGCAGCTCCCTGCCTCCTCCTCTACCACACACAGAAACCACAGCAGCTTGGGAACTGTTAAACAGCTCACTTTTCTTCTTATTTATCTCTGTACAATCACCTATCAGTTTATGATGCACTTAGAGGCTGGAAATAAAAATGATTCAAGAAATAGCTAAAGCACTATTTAAAAAAAAAGGCAGGTGTTTAATATGTGGTAGGCCGAATGTGTGAAAAACTGCCTGCAAATCAAACTCTAATAAAACATCACCATTTCTGAATGCACACCACTTTTCTTTGTTCACATACTGAACTTACTTGATCTTTGAAGAGCAATATGTATCTCAATATATATATATTTCTCAAATAAATAGATTTATATGCCACATAGTTGTAAGAATAATGCAACTTCTAGATATATAAGGATGTCAGGATTCAACACGCCTTTGGATAGTAGAAGCCAAATTACATTATATTAAAATAGCTTCATTAAATATAAGCTAAGAATAGAGCCATATGTAGTATCATAAATGCTCTACTCTTCTACAAATATCATAAACAAATAATCTAACCATAAAATTGTTAATTTATTTATATTCAGGATTGAAGTAAGATAATTTTGTCTAAAACTCAATTGAGAATGTGCACTTTTCAAAACAAAGCCATCTCTTGGGAAATAAACAGTCCAATATTAAGCCACTCCTGCACTTTGCCTCTGGTAATAATAAAAACCTACTGTGGAGCTTTTCATCTTCAAAGCATTTTACAAACATTATGTTCAACTCCTTTGCAACGTCACATCAAGAAGCAATCCAAGATGTGAAGGGTCAAGAGATTAAAAATGGTGATAATGACTACTACATTGCAAAATCAGCTATAAAAACATGCTGTAAAGTAACTGACGGATTTTGAATCTTCATAAAGAAAGCAGAAAAATACTGTCTCACAGCAGCATCATGCCAGCTTCACTTCAAGACATGAATGTTCACAATAGCTGTGGCTGTACCAAGATCCTGTATCTACAGCTGCCCTGCAAGTGGAAGGGCTGTTGTGTTATCTTACACTTTATTTCCACACACGCACATCAAACCAGTAGCATTTTAAAGCTGATAGGGAACAAATGATCAACAGCTTTCTTCAGGCAGGAGTAAACCTTGTACTTTCCTGACCATGGGATTTAGCACAAAGGCAGAAATTCCTCTAGCTCTTAACAGCTACAGTCTACACACTATGTTTAAACACACTCAGAAAAGCTCTCTGAGATCAGATGGCCTCTGCACTCAGGCTTTAAAACAAAGCTCAACTTGCCTGTTGGGAACAGTTCTTGGACCATGGTAATTCCTCATCAGTGGAAAAAGTGGTTGGGAAAGGCTGGTTGGCATGGGCCAAAATCCTTGCTAAGGATCATTTGGATAATTTGCTTGTACAGATAGTTGGGCCTCGATACTGAGGCATAAATATTTCTTGGCAGTATTTAGTTTATCATTACAGAAAAAGTCAATGCCTGTTCATGTTTGCCTGTGGATCAAAACCAGACAAAAATGTCTTTGGAAAACTACTTTGGAGGCACCAGCACAGAATACCATGTCAGGTCCTCAGCTGTTCACAGTATACTAAACTCACACAAAGAAGATAGTTAACCTCCTTTGTCACTTCATGCCAATTTATCTGCCTCGTTACTAACCTGATCTCAAATGTCTCCTAATTATCACCTCCACCACCCAAGATATTGAAACAACTATTGAAATTAGCGCTGTATTTAAAAAAACCCAACACCTCTCCAGAAAGGTACAGGGTATGAAGATATCCCATTGATCAAAAGAGATGTGATCTTCAAATTCTGACAGAAACAAATCAAGTAAGAAAGAATCACTATTGCCTTTAGCAGTACATATGACATCCAACTTGATTTTTTCCAGAAGAGTTACCACAAATGCAATACCCCCACTCTAAAGCACAAAGCTAGTAATAATATAAAGAGGAGTAAGACAATCTCTTAAGGCCAGGAGAAAATAGCATTTCAATTTCTGAGAAGAGGGTGAAAATCTTTGAGAGAGACTGATTAAATAAAGAATTGGGATTTTCCAAAATAAAGCAAGTTTTTTGGAAGGTGATAGAGGTGATAGGGCAAGGCTTTGGGAACTAGTCTGGCTTTCCTCTATATAAAAATACAAACTCTGCATCATGGACATACACAATAGGAATATTTGGGAAACTGAATTCTAGCAGTAACACTTGTAAAAATGGAGAGCCCACTACAGTATCATTGTGTAGATATGCAAAAAAAGATTCTAGTGACAAACCACATGAGGGAATAAATGGGAATTGAATAGATCTGCAACAGCTACTTCCAGCTAATCACTACATGTTATGTGACATGTTATCTATCAGATGTCATTCTGATGAAAATCTAGATTATGACAGCTCGCTGTTGTGCAATCAAGCAACTAAGCACCGCCCCTCCAAATTCCTAAACACTTCCTCAAAACCTTAGCTTGTCTGCAAAGCAACCAATAAATCTGACTGTACACATTAAAGAACTATCACAGGATAAACACATAAATAACAACTGCAAGACAACAGAATGATTAATAAGAAAAACTGAAGGAGGTTTTGTAACTTGCATCACCTGTGAAGCTGCGTAGGTAAGAAAGAGTCTAAAGCTAATGTCAGTAATCACTGAATCAACTTCACACACTGTCCATTAGTCAGATCAAAACAAACAACCAAGCACACAGAGGGATGTACGTGGAGGCACATCAGGGACAAGGACACCAGAGATGAGGTCTGATCAACTTTCCTTGGCTATTAGTGAGAAGTAAGGAGAGGCTGAGATGACTGATGATCTCTTGGGAAGCCAGACACAACATCTTTATCATTTGCTGTCCCTGAATGTGCTGGGTAGACAGGCCCAAGGTATGGCGTTCAGTATCTTGCATGTTCATCTTTTTCTTCTCTTCTCTGCTTCCAGAATGTATTGAGAAAAGTACTTTCCATGACAAAATAGACAAGGATTCTTCAAATTAAACATCACTGAGTGTCTAAAATGGTGAGGACACATTTTCTTTGTAAATTATTAGTGGCTTTAGATAACTTCTGCCACATTAACCTCATGAAGTTCAATGAGTGCAAGTTGCTGCCCCCAGACTGGGCCAATTCTAGAAGTGAATACAGCCTGGGAGAAGTCACTGGGGGCAGCCTTGAGGTGAAGAGCCAATAAAGAAATAACTAAGTTAAGCTTTTTGCTCTTCAGAACTCTTTCACTACATTTCACTATCACACAACAAAAACTGTCCTAAAACACAGTTCTGTAGATCTTCACCTCAGGGAAAGTTTGATGTAATAACCTTTCCAAAAACAAACAAACAAAAGCTCCTAACATTAAAAAATAAACAGAAAAATCCCCCAACAAACACCAAAGATGATGGCTACTACCTTAATATCACCCACAGTTCCTAAGCATCTTCTAGAGCTATTTGTAACAGATTGTCTGACAGGTGCAATCTGCTTGAAAGTCTCATCTAGGCTGGTCACTGGCCAGAGTGGGGGGGACACTTGACAGCTAAGACCTGAAACACCACTCCCATCCCCAACTCGCCAAAGAAACAAAATTTTGTTCTATGTTCATTTTATTCAAAGGCTGGCTTTTACCAAATGATCAAAAGCCACCAAACAACAGCTTTAAATAATCATAGAAAGCTTTAAACACAGCAGCTTTTCCCATTCAGGATGAGTGACAGTTTCTGTCATTGCTTTCTAGAGGAGGGAAAGGAACAAGAGATAAGGTGCAGCCTTGTCAAATTTTACATGGAAACAAGAATATGTGAAGCAAAGTCAGCAAGTGCGTAACCAGGAGCTACAGAAATAGCAGATAAGCATGAATGACAGCACAAACAGGAGGCAGCAGGACTGCAGCTCTTCACATGGACTTAGGCAGAGCTGGTACCACCTTAGGAATCAGAGATGTGGTTTGGACATCAGAAAATGCCAATCAGTGGGACCCCCTGCTAGAGAAGAACACGGGACAAAAGCAAGACTGCTGTCACCAGATTGACTATATGGCTCCTCACTGGAGAGTACATTATTCAAATTCTGCTTGTTATCTGTACACACTTGGTATGACTGAGGCAACTCCAAATGCATTAAAATGTACCACTGCACAAGACTGTTTATGCAGACAAAGCCACACCTAGGGGGCAGCTTCACAGCAAACCTACAGACTTATCTTCAAAGATGGGAAAAAGTTTCTCATCTGAAGATAAAAGAGTTTCAGTTTTGTTTGTCCAAACACTGCAGGTAATTATAATTAACGTGAATCAAGTGTTAGACCTGCTGACACCTGGAACTCGTCATGTAATACAACACATCAAAAGAGCCAAAGATGGGACACAATGTGTAGCTCTAGAACTGAAGTAGTTCTCTCAGAAGGCTAATTGTTACCAATTGTGTTAAACTTCAGGTGAGGTTTTAATTGGAAACTAAGATAGAAAGTAAAATTATCCTGGAAAGGATGGGTCAAATGAATGAAAAGCAAACCCAAACAATGCAAAAAAATGTTGAGCATAAAATTAAACTACTTCTCTATTCCAAGAGTGGTTGTATTTGCCAATAATTAAATCATATTTCTCATAAATTAATGCCAAATTCCCAGAAGCCCAAGGGCTTCAGGCAGCCTCTTTCAGTCCCATGAACAGAACTGGAAATAATAGCTTCTTCTAGAGAAGCTCACTGAGCCCATCATCAACTTGTGTGTCTCTCACGAAACACCTCAGTCAGGTAGAGCAAATTGCAGAGACAACATGCTGGCATGAAGCTGTCTGGATGCAATTAGAAAACATAAAAAGATACATTTATTTAATTAGGATTAGCATTTTAAAATACCCCCCAAAACGTTTAGAAGACAAAAGGGTCATTTTCACTTAACAGGCTGCTTAAATCATTAAATTGTGTACAATGTGTAACGCTGGATAGACAATACGCATTTTCCAGCTACAATTTGATTAAATAACAGGGAAGAAAACAAAAGAAAAATAAAGACCTTAATGAGAGAGGGATTGAATTCTATTCAAATCAAGTCTTCATTTCCAGACATTGAGTAAGTTAATTTAGACACCAGAAGTGAACCTGGTAGGCTTCTTCTGAATATTAGCAGCATCAGGATCAGCAACCCATTATCCAGGAGAAGCAGGGATGCCACAAGTTCATAGGAAGGGACTGCTCTTAATGCGCAGATACCAGAGTCTTTAGAAACAGCTCTCTAAAATAGAGTAGCTCCCTATTCTACCTTCAGGGCAGTAAAAGTGTGAATGACCTATTGAGGTAAACATTTAGAAAAAAAATGCCATTTTGACCCTATAGTTGTTTTGAGGGTTTTTTTTCATAATGACAACGACAAAGTGTTTTCCAGAGTCCTATTTGGACACCAGACTCCCACTTAGGTATCAGATGTTCTGCTTCATTATGAATTGGGTGCTGACACACTATAGGCATCAGAACTAACAGCCTCTTTAACAGTGAACCCAACTCACTACACAAATGGGATCACCTCTCTTGAGCAGAGCCTCTTGCATTCTGTGAGAGAGCCCCAAAGGAGAAGAAGCTGCTGCCTGACTCCGTTCTCTGAGATTTCTCACATAGATGTGACAACAGCACTGAAGGTCAACCTTGTCTAGCCTTGTAAAGATACCACAGCTACCAACACAATCATTTTATGACCTGAATTTAGATATACACAAATACTTAAAGCAATTGTAGTCTGTTTTGATCTCAACAACATTACCAGTGTGTATTATGACAATCCTCCCCAAAAGCATAATGATAACCAAATGTCTTGACCTCCTATTTTCAGAGTTCATAAAAGTGGCCTTGACCCATTATACTTCCTGTGAACTGAATTGATAAATACAATCTGTCTAATATTTTTCAAAAGCAATCAACCAAACTCGTGACTTCAAAAGCCACAGAAAGAAGATGACAATGTAGTCTCCCTCAGACAGGGACACATTTAAAGTGTCTCCAGAAAAAATAATGCACTTTTTTTTTTCATGTTAAAACCAGTAAATAAAGTGACAAGCTTTTATCACATTGGTAGCCTGCCCTTAAGGCATAGATAATAGTTGAATTAATACCCAGAAGGCTGGAGTACTTCCAATCAGCCGTGGACACATGAGAAGACAGGACATGTCTCAGCCTAAATATCTGCTTTGCTTATTGTCATCTGGGGGAGAAAGAAAGGGAGGAGGGATCCTAAAATCTTCAAGAACAAAACCCAGGGAGACCTGCCTTCACTCAAACTCAAGAAAGATTGAACATCAAAGAAATTTGATCCTGGTTTCAAATCGCAGCAGTATGGCAAGCATTCAGGAAGATAAATTTGGCCAGATCTAACTGGAGTATGTCTCTGACACATCAGAAAGCAGCAAGGACAGCAACACTCCCTGTGGCAATGCTAAAAATCTTTGGGTACTTCTCACATTTTGAGGTGACAAAACCTCTTCTGGGATCACCTCTTCTGGGACCTCTGCAACAACAGGAAGGGAGGATAGTACAGAGTGAATACACCTCCCAGCTTTTATTCATTCTGCAACACACAGCAAAGAAGGAGCAGTTTTTTGCCAAGAAAGCTGGACACAGGAGACATGTCCATAAGCAAGTTTTGGCCATGGCTTTGCACAGTAGAACAAGAAAGAGTCTATGTATTTAAATTCTCTAAATCAGCACATTCAAACTGGCCTTTATCTCCCCCTAAGTACTTAAGAAAAAACCCCAAACTTTCTCATGTGATTCCTAGCCAGGCTGATGTCTAAATGAGGCTTTGGAAGAAAGATCACAAAGTTATGTCTTCTTTCATCCTCTCTGCAGGTGTAATAGGGACTCAGCAGCCAAGTCACTTCTGAGACATCTTGTTGATTGTTGGAGGAATCTCTATTTCCCAACTTTCCCTGGTGACAACAACCCTGCACTTCTTCCAGCAGCTGATCCAAAAGCGAAGTTAGTGCCAGCATTACACCAAAGTAGTGTTTAATAACTATTCTTAGCTAACACAGCTAAAAAGTATGAGCATCCTTCCACATTGCATCCACACTTTTGAATCTCCTTGCCACATAATAAATTACAAGGGGCCAAAAATCTTAAGATTATTCCTGGTCCTTTATTTGGTACGGGTTCAGAGTGCTCAAAGAACTTATCAGGGCCTCAACTACCCATGATACGCTTTCATGACTTTTTCAAATGGTCAAAACATAGACAAAATTCAATAAAACTAGGTAAAATACGTTCCAGAAACCCTGATCTTCATTGAGTTTCTTCATTAAAGAAACAGTTTCTTCATTACCTGGCTTCAACATACAGTCCAGCTTCAGGGGAATTTTCTTCCCAATTATTCTTATTCCAAACTCAAAAGAATAATCTTTTTCAAAATGCAACCCAAAACCTGAACTCTGCAATTAACTGTAAGACCTCTAGTAATTCTGACAATCTTTCCTAGTCCACACTAACTCAGAGATACAACCAGCCAAGAGAAAGGTATTAGTTTTAAATCCATGGGTTCAAGGGTAGGTTTTTTTGGTGGATAATGTAAAATTACATCACCTCTTTGGCACCACAAGAAATTAATGACCTCATTCTACTTCTCTGATAAAACCCTGGAGATCAAGGAGTATATCAACTGTTGACTTTACAAACTGTCTGATAACCAGCTTACAAGGGGTCTACCCAGTAGTATCTGGCTCTTTTCTGACCTACAGAGAAGAAAATCTCTGTATAATTATGAAAAGTCCCTGCAAGAGGGGAATACAGGGCACAATAGATTTATTTTCTCTTCTTTTAACAGACAACCAGCTGGGTTCATATAGCTCATTTAGGTCTGTGATCACTTGCCTACCAGCACAGGATAAGCCAACCCAAAACAAGTATCTAAGGAACCTATGCAACCTGATCTGAGCCAGGCCATTAACATGGCAAATATAAAAAAATCTGCTGAAAACTCTTCATCAGAAATGCATGAAGGAAGTGTGCACACATCTACAGCAAAAATCCACACAGAGAACACCTGCAATAAAACTTAAAAAAAAGCAAAAGCTAAGTTTTCTCTCGCCTGTATTTGTGAAGCATTTACATTAGGAGCACATTAGCTGATAAAACAGGAAAATGCAACACAAACCTGGGGCAGCAGCGACAAGACCAAGGAGAGTAGATGTCACCAAGACTGGGTATATTCCACTATTCAAAAGACCCCAACTTCTGCAATACACACGTTTTGCTTCTCCACAGGAAAGCAAAAAGTCGGACATCAACAATATTGAACTGGTTAGCTGGTCAATTTTTGAGTAATAAGAAGTCGCTGTGGAAGGGGCCATAATGCATTTGACAGAATCCCTGAACAAAAAGGAAAAGTTACTACTGATAATACTGACTATTCACAGCCCCTAGACACCCTGTTTTCATTATTCTGTTCAGGTAGGGCACAGAGCCAGGTGCTGAAGCTTCATCATTCCTGATTCCAGGCTCTCACACGCAGTCCCGGCTCTCACATTCACTTACAGGGAATGAAGTCAAGAAACAAAAACCACAGAGAAAGTGGCACTATGAGTGTCCCCAGCACAGAGCGTTACACCAAAAGGATTCCTGGGATGGACTGTGTCTGAGGTCACATGGAATTGCCCTGGCAATGCTGCAAGATGGACATTCGTTTTCATAACCCTCCTTCTGCAATCCTGCTCAATCATTCTCACGCAACATTCTCTGCATCCTTCAAGTGACAGACATTTGCCAAAGACCTGAAACGCCCCAGTCAAACTTCTAACTCTCACATACCTTCACCAGTCATACTGGCAAAGATCCACAATAGCAGCTCTAATGAGCCAGAGGAGACCAAGCATTCGGAAGGGGCAGGAAAAGAGCATTTTCTTCCCTTGAGGTGATCTGCTGTGAGGTGAAGGCAGGAGAGAAAGCAGTGGCAGCTAAGATGATAAAATGTCAGACTGCCAGCAGTACAAAATGGCAGCTGAACCCTGGCGAAACGCCAAGCTGTTCAAACAGGGAGTTGAGTACACGGGGCCATAATTATGATTAGCATAATAACAGAGTGGTACAACAGCTACCTAGTTACTCTGAAGGGTCATGGAGAAATCATAACAAAGCCAAGTTTTAAGGAGACACACAGAAGAAAACAATGACCTAGCTGCTCGTGGGTTTTACCCGGAGGTTCCTCCATGCGTGAAGCGTGGCCCGGGAGAAAGTACAAAGCCTGTTTAAGGGATCAGGCGCGGAATCAAGAGCAGCCGGCCGTGCCTGCAGAACTCAAACGGCTCCACAACGCATAAAGGATCATAGGAAAAGTGTGACACTGAAGACAAAGGACCTTACAAGAAAAATAGGCTCTTAGTGTAAATTTCAATAAAGCTTGGGCTCAGTAGAGTCAATCAAGATTTTTTTCCTTTCTAACTAGAAAACGCTGTTTTCTCTTTCCCTCTGTCCCAGTTTGAGAACGAAGCAAAAGGGATAAAAATGAAGAGAAAATTTAATAAATAAAATCTGAACACTCAGATATTTGCATTTTTTTAATTTTGAATGTCACATAAACAATATTTACAGATGAACTGCATCATGCAATTAGCCCAGCTGCCTGCATGAAATTAATCTGATTTTTAATGAAGGTATTAAATACTGAGTCACAGACTTAAAGACACATGGATATGAAAAATTTTGGATTGTACTGTGTACATCTGAAGGAACTTGTAGAGCAGAAGTTTAAAATCAAAAGTTCTCTTTGCAGATAGAGAGATCAGAGTTTTCACTGAAATCTGAATTCCACAGAAGACACTGCGAATCTGTGTATAAAAAATTCCCACTCTTAGTTAGCAGGCACGATCTGGTCTTTCATGAACAGAAAGTTTACTGTTAACCCTATTTTACCTCCCCTTTCCTCTGTGCTGCTTCTATTTCTCCTATTAACATTTCCCATTACTAGACACCAAGAACCACTGCAAACAATGCTTTTCCCAAGGCAAGGTCAACTCGTT